>NW_026892577.1:8730000-9930000 GCF_033815535.1 Pezoporus flaviventris | reverse complement strand
TTTTGCTGTCTACCCTCTGTGAAATATGGTTTGCAATAACTATCAAACAAGGTGTGTATGGTTTTTTGGAGTGGATCTGAGTGGGGAAACTCCAGCTGTATCTAATCTTCTGGATTCCGAGTTGAAAAGATCAACCTTTACATCAGTGGCTCTGTGTACTGCTCATTTACTAGTGCAGGGCAGTCTGGCTTGAACTGTCCCAATCAAGGAGACATCTACTATTTCTCAATACATATATCTCCAGTTCAACCCATCTTTGTGCCCTAGGATTCTTCCAAAATAGTCTATTCAATCTCATTTCTTAATGTTCCTTTTTAATTCTGGTGTAGCTCAGTAAATTACCCTTCTTTCCTAGTGTTACATCTTGCAAATCTCTGTGGCTATTGCATTTCTTTCTTCGCTACTCCTCAGCTTTGCAGGATAAGTTTAACTCTCTGTACTGTGATGTGTGGACTGTGTAACCTGTTAAGGCTGTTGTGTAGCGCTCAGATTTGCTGGTCCAGGATGCTAGAAATGCAGGTTTTGCTAGCCCTTGGGCCAGAGGTGAGGCACAGGACCTGAATGCCATCTGCCACGCACCATGGGCAAGCAGCTCTTCATTCTCACTTGTCTCCATGTCCTCAGCTTCAAGAAGGCTTAGCCATTTATGCGGTCAGCAGATCAATATGACATTGTGAAAGCTAAGGAGTATTAATGTCTCCTCTCTTAAGTCCTTTCCTCCAGCCTCCTACTCAGGTTTGCTTCAATTTCCTGAGGTCCATCTTGCCCTGGAAGGTAAACTTCCATGGTGAGTGACAGCAAGCAGGATTTCTTCCTGTTGGTTTTCTTGTGGGTTAATACACCTGTGATATTTATGCAAAAGAATGCATGCACTATATTATACAGAGAGCCCGAGCTAGTCAGAGATCCTCTTTTCATCAGTGGCTGATTACTCATGGGTTATTCTTTATTATTTGTATTACAGTGGCATCTGGAGGCTCCCATTGAGATCTGAGTTGTGTTGTGTTCTTCCATGGTCCCCTGTACTTACTGCTCATTCATACAGATAGATCTTACTCGCTTGCCTGGGTGATCTCTGTAGGATGATTTGGGGTTTATAATTCCAGATTATCTCATGAAGCAGACTGGCACCTTGGCAGGACAGTTCTTAGTCCTGTCTTTTGCTAGGAAACCTGGAGTCAGAGTCAGCAGTTATTTGCTGAAGGATGTGACTTACTTTCTGGCTGCAAGCTCCCAGAAACAGTCTGCTCTGCAACACTTTACTAAGGAGGCAGGGGCTTTGCTGCTTTTCCTGGCCCATAGGGGATACCAGTCATGCTTATACAGTCTTTGCTTGCATTTTTGCAGTTGCTGTTTCAAACTTTATATCCCACTGACACATAAATACGTCAGACGTTTTCACTGGTATTTTATGAGCTTCTGAAATACATGCAGAAGATAGTAATCTGGCATCTGCTGCAGGCATTTTAATAATTGTATGTTGTTGATAGAAAAGACTACCCTGCTGCCAGCTCCATTTTGTGCACTCTCTAGATAAAACTAAGTGGGGAGTAAAAGGACATCAGCAGCTGATTTTCATGGGGATTAGAAGTTGGGGTGCAAGCAGCACACCAGGGGGTGGTGCCAGTAGTAATGCTGTGAGAGAGCCTCAGCTCCCATTGCTGTCATAACTGGTTCTTCTTTGAAGTACTATTTCATTTTCTCCCAGCCCTACAGACTCAGAAGTTTCATTGTTCAAGGCTTTGAAGGATGCCTCCTGCTTCCTGTCCTTCTGCTCTCATTTTGTCCTGGCTCGTGCTTGTTTCCCTCTGACCTGTCAGTGTGGCTGGGTTGTAGGTATAAAGTTTTTCCTGCCTGAGATTCTCAGGTTATATGACCTTTTCTCAAGCACCAGATTTTTCTCCAAGCTGTTGAACTTTGATTTATTGCGTTTAAACTGCCTACAATTCCTCAGTCCTCGAAACACAGCAATTTATCAATCCTACTTTTCCTTTCCCATCGTCTTTTTCATAAGGTGCTGAAGGCTGTTGGTGGAGCACATTGTCAGAAATTCCCCAGGAAATCATGTGGTGCTTTGCCCACAGGTGATGCTCGCTATTTCTCAAGGGCAAGAAAGGCTGCCTTTGAAAACCAGTAGGAACCAAAACATCAGTGGGATGATTGAGCTGAAAATGTTAATGCAAGGCTCAGTGGCAGTTAAAAAAAGCAAATGAAATACTAGAAACTACAAGGGAAGCCAAACAGAAGAAAATAGAGGCCATGATTAGATTGTATACATCTGAGTATTTTGTGTAGTTCTGGTTCTTCCCCTTTTATCATCTTAAAAAAGATAAAAAAGAAATGGAAAGCATTCACAAGAGGGCAACAGGGACAGTCAAAAGGCTGCATTATGGAAGGATTAAATAAACTAGGACTCTTATGTCTGGACAAAAGGGACAACTAGGGTGGGAAATGACTGGCATGTAAAGAAGGGGTAAAGCTCCACTCTTCACTGTCTCTTCCAGTACAAGAGGCCATCAAATGAAGTTGGTAGGTTCCAGCTTCTTTTGAACAAAAGGAGACTTTAGCCATCTGCAGTAGCTAGTAGCTCTGTAGAGCTCATTAGTAGTGGATGTTATGGATGCTAAAATGGGTCCAATTTTATGGGAGATTGGAGGCCATGAAAGAGAAATCATTTGAAGTTTGCCACGTACAAAGACCACACACTTGTCCTGCTCATATGAGCTTCCCAAGGGTGTCTTTCTAAGGCTACCTATTTTTAGATGCTCAAGATAATGCTGAAATGAGAATATAAAACTTCACGTCAGTGAAAACTGGAGCTGGGTTGTTGAGACATTGCAGGGGTAGATGGGGAGCGATAGAGCCTGCTCTGGTGTTGGCTGATCTCTAGCTGGGTCCATCCTCTTTGCCATGAATGTCCTCGCCTGGGTGTTTACAGAGTGGTTCATTGATATGGCAGCATCGAAGTCCAGGCTTTATCCAGGAGACAGTAGAGATTGTGACAAAGTCCATGTGCAAGCTTTCTTGGATGAGGCTGTGTCACTTTGTCACTTTGACAAATAAAGGTACTTTTGCATTTGTGGCTGTTTTGGAGTAAGAGAAAGCAGGTTCTTCTTGCTTACATTGACCTCCTGAATGAGGAAGATGTAAGTAGCCCCCCACTTCATTTTGTTTCCTAGACTGCTGACATAGCAGATTTTGTGGTTATCCCCTTATCTGAGAAGATTTCTAATGCAAAAGCTTGGAAAATTTCAGATTTGGCATCTGTTCTTACCTACTGCTGCTGGGATAATTGCAGCAACTTCTGCATCGCTGAAATTATTGCCCGTGGCAAGTGCATAAGTACATGTGGCATTTATGGTGCATATCTTCCTGGTGGCTATTCATTTCAAGCTGGGGATCCACACATGCTCTGACTTGGTCTGCCTTGAGATGTTAGGATATCCGAGTTAATCCGTTTCTCAACTGTCCCAAGAAGTGCAGTCTGCAGCTCCTGTATTTTGTGATTGTCTCCATCCAGAAATGGTTGATCTAAGATTAACTTTAATAATGTCATTGTGCAGGTGCTCAGTTATGTACCACAAATGGACAAATCCCAAAGTAGTTCTGAGGATGTGAGCTGAATTTTAGCTGAAACTTTGGGTCTGGCAATATTTAAAGTTTCTGCTGTAACTGTGACATGTCTACATGAACCTGAACTACCTTTTAACCTAGGTAAATAGGGTATTGCTAGCTGTGTAGCTGGGGAGGAGAGCAGCTACTTGAATACTGAGATATTAGTATGAGTATTGGATACTCATACTAAGGTCTAGGTTGATGAAATTATGCGGTTAAAATTGAGGTGGGGTAGGTTTTCATCTCCATTTGTTCTTGGGGACCTGCAGCTGATAAAAGCATGTTGTATATAAGATTCTTGTTAATGTTTACACTCCTGGTTATATTTGGCCTTCCAGGATTAAAACAGGATTGTGTTTTAAAATGACAGGGTGGAGCATGCCACCCTGGCAGTGTTCAAGACCAGGTTGGACAAGGCCTTGGGTGATATGGTTTAGTGTGAGGTGTGCCTGCCCATGGCAGGGAGGCTGGAACTTGATGATCTTAAGGTCCTTTCCAACCCTAACTATTCTATGATTCTATAGTGGGATTATGTTTGTACAATTCTCCGTTAGTCCACCTTGGTTCTATTCTTTGCTAAAGCATAAGGAAGGATTCTCTCAGAAAACTGTCAAGTTAAACCTCAGGGCTATTTAATACAAAACTCTGAAAAGTAAATGTAAATAGTTCTTACCCAGTCCCAGAGATAAAATACCATCAGATTTTTTAGTTAAAAAAACTCCACTTAATATAAATATTTTTTTGGAAGAAAACAGTAAGAAAATTTTAGACAAAAGAAATTCTAATGTACTGGCATTGCTTGCAGTCTCCTTCCTCTGTTCCTTTGTATTCAGTATTTGAGTTTCAGACTGGTGACTGACACTCAGATGTTCCTGCATGTGTGGGCTTACTGCAAGTGCATGGGCATATGCAGGGATTTTCTATTGATTGTTGAGCTCATCATTTTTATGATATGGCCAGAACACATGATGTTTAGCATCAGGGCTTGAGAGGATCGATTCAGCAAAACAATGGCTGGTTAGCTCTGGAACTAGCCAGTGCCAGTGTCAGAAACTAACTAGTGAGGTAGCAGAGGAGTAGCCCAGTTTCTGAAGGGACAAGGGACCACGGGATGCTAAGCACAGTTGGAAATCTGGGATCTTTTGTCCTAGTGAAATTAATCAGGGGCACTTTTGGGGTATTGGTTTCTTACTTTAAGAGCTGAAAAGGAGCTTGAAAGTCTTTGCAAGCAGCCCCTCTCTGGACATCCCTCTGGCTTCACCATACTTGAAAGCTGTAGCTCTCACCCTGACCCAGCCAGAAGAAATGTAATCATGTTATGCTTGATTCATTCCAATTTACATTTACTTCCCTTATGTCAACATATAATTTAAAAACCGCACTGATCATCTTTCATCCTCTGTTAGGCATAAAGTTCTGCTTCATTTCCATTTAACTGCTACTTGGATGGAGACATGACTGAGTTTTGTGCTTTGCTGCTCATCAACACCATTTAATGTAAAGCTTAGTGGTAGAGTTTTAACTTGCTTCTGGACAGACTTTTGTCAGGTAAGCCAAGCAGCCACAGATCCAAAGCTTACTTTACCACCCAGATTTCAACTCTTCATCATAAGTTAGTTCAAATCTCCTCATTAAGACATACTGTTTAATATAGCATCTAATTGTATTGGTATCACTTGGGATTTCTTTGATTTGAGCAACTGGTGCCATTGTGTTTTTCTCTATGTCTCTATCTATCTTGCAGGACCATTTCTGTAGAGGCTGAATGCCTTTTTTTTTGTACTTAACAAGTAATTACTAGGTAGGAAGGGAAGAGATGGTTTCCCATAGAAATATTGAGTCACTGTAGAAGACAGGATACAAATAACTGTAAATCTTGCAAACAGAATCTGCGTATTACGTTAGTTACTTGAATAGATATGACAGAAAATGGAAAAGAGAAAATGTGCCTCACTAATTGATTATGTTGCAGAATTTCAGCAAATACAGAAAGAAGTAGTTGAAATAATTTACTTTCTTTATTAAAAAATACAGTGAAGGTATAGTGAAGGTATTAAAAGGGACCTGGGTAAGCTGTGATGTTAACACTGGATTTCTCATTCTCACTCCCATCTCTGTATATCTTTTAGTGTACCTGTTTTAATGGACAACCCTTATATGTTTACATTTCTTACAGTCATAAAATGAAGATGCAAAACCTTCTCCCTATTTAAATCATAGAACCATAGAATGGTTTGGGATGGAAGGGACCTTAAAGATGATAATCTCATTTCAAGCCCCCTGCAATGGGCAGGGACACCTCCCACTAGACCAGGTAGCTCAAGGCCCCATCCAATCTGGCCTTGAACACTGCCAGGGATGGGGCATTCACAGCTTCTTTGGGCAACCTGTTCCAGTGCCTCACCACCCTCACAGTAATGAACTCCTTCCTAATGTCCAGTCTAAATCTACCCTCTTTCAGTTGAAAGCCATCATCTGTTGTTCAGTGCTTTTCCTTTGGACAGTTGTTCTCAGAATTTATTGGTATGAGGGGAAGACTTATCAGAGAGATTCAAAAGCAGCTTGAGATTTCAACCAGAGAAGTCCTGCAGCTGGGACCTGTAGCACTGAATGAAGTGAGCTCCGGTTGCTCTTTCCCGCACAATGTGTGTCTAGTGGCTGAGCAGATATTGTCAGTCTCCAGTTGTCAGTCCAACATGAAAATTTACTGAGCTATGGGTGGGAACAGAGACTGAGGGTAAACTCCCAATTTGGAAATGTTAATGCTACATCTATTATTAATAGCCCCCCTGTGAAAGAAAAGATGCGGTGGTGCAAAGGAAGCTCTGACACGGGGAAATGGCAGGCAAAATTGAAATTTCATACTTGCCCATGGTCTTACAATAAAGGTTTTGTGATACACACCCAGCAATGCCACTATAGATAGTCTCGTTATCTAATCTTCCAACTTGGAATATGACAGAAGATTACAAGTAAGAATACAGTTCATAGCTTTTAGCTATTTCCCACTGCTTCCCTTGCTTCTGCTGGAGCATTACGGCTGTGCCCCGTGTAATTTACATGGAGACAGCATTATTGAGAAGTACAGAATGTCACTAGGAGGAGGAGGGTTCAGATAAAACCCAGAAGATTTATGACATAACTTAGATAAGGCCATGTAGGAACTGAGATGAGGGAAGTAATGACAATTTGTAGTCCAACGGCGTTTCTTAGGGTGTGGTGAGAACTTCTTCATGCCAACTCCATTGAGTCAGATATGGAGCAGGGCATGTTTTAATACAGTGTTCTACATGCTTGATTGATCGCAGAGGGAACCCTTTTGCTAATATATAATCCAGACACATCATACACTATGGGTTTTGTCCACATGGGTCTAGGACCTGATCCAAAACCAACAGAAAGTCCTTAGAAAGTTTCACAGAGGCATAATGAGAACAGAGAAAACCTTTTCCCTTTTGATCTTGCTTCCCATGGGAGAAAGAGGAGTGGGCTGATGGCAAGAGGGATACCTCCTCTCCTCCTCTCTCTCTGCCTTGCTGGTGATGCAAATCCTCATTTCTAACCCTTCCCTGGAGCCTTCCCTGGCCCATTTTACATAGGGCACCTGAAATCAGAGAGGAGAGCTGAGTCCTGGGAAAGCTTCCCTTGAAATTCCCAGCTATAACTGACCTTCTGCAGCCTTTGTGTGTTGACATGAATAACTCTTTCCCCCACAGGACTGCAGACTGCTTTCTACAACACAGTTTTGGTGGAGTTTTCTTGTGGTGGCCATGGGAGGAAGCATGAGGGAATACAGCTGTTGCAGCCCCATGAGACTTGAACCATCCTCTTTTTGCTTTATGACAGGAGTTAGGAAGAATATTTGTTTGAATGTTTGAATGTTTGTTCAGACCCCACTGCTGACACACATGGCTCAGCAGCTCAGCAGAGTGTGGTGGTGGGCACACACATATTCTGCAGCTATTGCCAGCTACAGAAATCCTCTCTGTACCTTTATTACACCTTCTTATGGAGGAATTAAAGCAATGACAACACTTGAGGAACTGAGCCTCACTGCTGCTGTTGAAGAGAGGCAGGAAAAAGCTTGTGCCATCCCCTCATCCTAAAATAGGCTGATGTCTAAGGAGGTGAAATGATTTATTTATATTTTGCACAACAATTCATCAGGAGAAAGACTCAATTCATCTGCTGAACACAGTAGTCCTACATCCATTAATTACCATAGAGTTCATGTGATCCAGTTCTGTCTCCTAGGGAAATGCTGGGATTTGAGGTCTTCCCCCTATATTCCCAGTCCATCAATGCAGCTGAGCAGCATTCACCCCCATCTGCCCACATCACCCCCTCCTTGCTTGGCAAAGCATCGGCGGCATCCTTCTGAGAGGAGGCAATGGTGTTCAGCTACCACTGACTCACACACTTGGCTCTTCTGTCTCTAGCAGCCCTCTGAAAAACATCCTTAAATATTGTTAAAAGCCAAAGGACATACCTGCCTGGCTGAACTGGCACCCGAGACTGTTAGCAAGCTTTTTACCAGCCCAGATTATGGTATTTCATCTTAAATTCCCAGGTATAAGCAATTACAAGGGCTGGCTGGTGAAATGCTTTTTGGACATGGGCTTTCTCTTGCTGTAGCCTATTCAGCAGGAAGGAGAGTTACTTTCTTGTGATTAGATTCTGCAGGCATATGAGATTTGTTGTTGGAACAGAGGTTTTATATATAGTAAAATGCTCCCAGGTGTGCTTTTAGCAATGCTTCTGGGCTAAAGCAAATATTTATTAATAAGAGTCACCCAAACTATATTATGCACTAAAGCAGAGCTGGAACAGGGTGCTTTTGCTCTGATTCAGAGAGCTGATTGAATTCAGTGACAGATGCCAAGTATTTATGTCCTTGCTGAGTTTATCTGTTAAATTTGAAAGTGTTAAAAGCAGGACTTATTTTTGGAGTAAACATATTAAATAGTGATGAAGATTTCCAGCTTGGTGCTGGTAGGATGGTATTATATTATTATGTGTTTGTCCGAAAGTGTACTGCTCAGACCATCAGAATAGAAAGCTGTGGGGGCAAGAGTTTGCTCTAGATTTACACCAGAATACTTGAGTTCAGAGAGCTTGGTAGCATAAAGAATACAATTTATTCTATATATACAACTGCATATAATATATTGTTACACAATTGTAATATTTGCTGTAAAGTTCTTGACAGTTGCCCATATTTATGCATTAACATGGAGAGTATTTTAATTTTAAATATGTTTTTTAGCATATTGACGAATATCCAAAATCTAAAGAAGCCGTTATTGGCTTTGGAAACCACTGCAAACACACCTCTTTTGCTCACTCTCCTTCCTAGCAGTATTTTGTGTTTCTTTGATTAATTTATTCTATTACTTCACCTAAAAAAGCCCCCATTCTTTATTTTTGTTTATAGCTTGTTTCTAGTTCTTAATGGTTTTAAATTCTTTTGATTTTATCATCACCTAATTAATGAGTATTTTACCCTATTAGTCATTATTTAGCCTTTTAATCTTTCCATGGGCCTTCTTGAAACCCTTGAATGGTGCCTCTTTACAGCTGAACCAAGACTCAGGGTGAGGATGAACAGCTGACCCATAAACTTCAGTCAAGTTGTCGCATTTCCAGTGCCTCTGAGCCATCTTGTGCCTCAAAAATTAATGCTATGTACAAATTGCCTTCTGCCATGCTCCACCAAATACTGAGATGCTGTAATTATTTATGACAGTTAAAATCTCCTGATGTATTCAAATAAAAGCCAAGCATATAGGGAAAACACGTGCTGTGGAGGAAGGTCATAGTATGAAAGAAAAGATGGCTTGCTTTGTCCGCAGGTCACATTGACAGGCAAGCTAGAAATACATGTAAGAGATGCAGACCCAAATGTGTTAGATTTACGGGGGAACTCCGTAGCTGCTGCCATTGGACTATTTTCAGGTGTTTGGATGAGTGAATGACCCAAATATAGTTTAAGCCTGTGACTCTTTCATTTTAATAGCAATATAAATACAGTAGGTGAAGGCTAAGAGTGCTGCATCTAATTCATCAGTGTTGCTTTAGCAACATGGTGCAGGATGCAAATAGTCTCCTTGGTAACACTTCCTAAGTGTCATTAGATAAGCGATGGTTATAAACACAGAAGCAGATCAGAATGAGAGACATGCTCTTGTGCTTGTGTCTCATCTATAAAGTGCCTTTTTATAGCCCCAGACATCATGATCAGCAGGATGGCAAAAGGACAGAGGAAAGCTGTTTTGAGGATCGTAGTTCTTGTTCACGTTTTATATGTTGTGTTTTTAACCCAAGTCAGAAAACCCCACACCAGTGATGATGGGATTTTCTGGCTTGTTTCAAAAAAGGTTTTAGATAAAGTGAGAGTGTGTCCCTGCCTACTGATGGCACTTGTCAGAGTCATAGACCAAGTGTCTTCCCGACTCTCCAAGTGATGTAGATTGCAGACCTTTCTGCCCTCTACCCTAATGGCATACTCATGCCTTGGCGAGTTTTGGGTCTTCTCCCCTTCTGCTGAGCTTCCCCTGCCCCAGTATCTCTGCCAGAGGATTGCATCTTCAGAGCCAGATTTGGGTTTCTCTGTTAAATTCTGAAAGACCTTGCCTAGGGCTCAGCAACAAAGTAGGGATGAAGGTGAGAAATGGGGTTACTCAGTGCTCAGAAACAGGGCAGTTGTTTCTGCTGTTGGCATTGTCTTACAGAAAAGAGCCACGAATTGAGGCAGCTTTCCTAGCTCTCATGGTAATTGACTTCTTTTCCTAAAGCCTCAGCTGATGGACTGAAGGGATTGCATGGGAATCCTAGCTTTTGTTTAAACTCCCCTCAATTTTATACACTTCTCTGTTACAGAGAAAATCTGCAAGGTATAAAGAGAGTATGACCAATGACTCGACAATCAGAAAATGTACTAAAGAAACACCAATGCTTTTGTTTTCAACTAATCTTTATTTTAATCCCACTGGTCAATGACTCAGGATCTCATCCAAGGAGTCGGAATGCCTGATAATGTCAAACCGGAGCACATGAAGACAGTGGAAGGAGCCAAGTCCATGAGAGCATCAAAATAGGTTTATTCTGGTTTGGGGTGAAAGTCTGAAAGAGCAGATGGTTTTGTTTTATCATGAGCTTGACTCTGCTTCAATAGAAGCACACAATTGGTGAACTTTTGCATTGATTTTTTTTTCAAATCCTCTGAATCAAAGGTAAGCCAGACCCTTCAGGAAAACACCTGATCTGTGACCTCCAGCTCCACACACAAACCCAGTGACTGGAGACTGGCCGGTACAAGGGTCCCTTTTTCATTTCAGCAGAGTACTGCACCTTGCAATTTAGATACATGGCAAAAGACTGACTGCAAGTTTTCCTGTTCTAACATGAAAGGGAATTCGAACATCAATAATGTCTCTTTACGAGGAAAACTCAGAATAAAAAATGCCCAATCTTTCTCACAGCCCTTTTTTGCTCCCAGATCCTCTTGGAGTTCATCCATCTTCATCTCACTCATATCTTGTGGCCTTCATTGTAAATGTCAGTGCTAATTAATGAGACCTTGGTCCTCTCTGTAGTTAAGATGAGGAACAATCCAACATTTGTTTGTGAGATGGGTGCCCTTCCCAGGGGAAGGCAATGGGGCTGTTAGCCTTGTGTGTGACAAGCTGCAGGAGGTAAAGTCCGGAACACTGCCCTACCTCTGTAGTGTCAAAACCATGCAGATGAAGAGCTGGGAGAGAGAAATGTTTCCTAAACCTTTTAGGGATTAAAATGGAAAGTCTGGGCTCTTCTTACTGAATTGCCCCATCCCAGCCTGTCTCATCCAATCCCATTGAAGTGCTGGGCTCCTGGGAGCCCACAGGAGAGCACTGTTGAGTTTTTTTGCTTTGTAAAGGAGACATTGGGGTGGTTGGACCACAGGATGCCATTCCAGCCCTAAGGCAAAATGTTGCTGCTTTCCCTGCGCAGCATAATGACCTTCATGCAGTGGATCCTGGGACTGATTTGAAGGCAAAGTTTGTCTCTGCATCCAAATTGTTCTGCAGTAGAGAGACTGAGCAGCCGTTCCTCACCACCTTGGCCCGTGGCTTTGTAGGACATAGGAATTTTGGCGAATGACTCTGCTAAATGGGAGCTCAGCCCTCAACCCGCCCTCCCCTTTGCTGTGTGCAGAATAGAGCATTTCTCTCCAGGACAGCTGAATTGCTGTGCTTCTGACACGTGCCATTTCGATACCGAGTTCTTCAACATTTGTAAGCATAATTTTTTAAACTGCCTTGGGACAGGAAAATGATCTTTCTCCCCAATATTCCTGGCATATTTCTGCTGCAGAGCAGTGGGATAAAGCTTATGCTTCCTGCGAAAAATAAAGAGCAGGAGGGGTAAGTGAGGTTTTTCTGCATGCCCTCTCACGGTACTTTGAGGTCTCCAAGTAAAAACGTATGGAGGGCAAGAACAGACCTAAATCCTCTCATTGTCACCGCTTAACATACATGTCCCTGTGGTTCTTCACTGAGCTCTCATTTTGCAAAACCAAATTTGAAGCAATCCAGCACGATTTAGACCCGATTCAGACCTGGTCTAGCTGAAGAGCGGGCTGGCATTTTGCTCCCACAAACATCATAAAATGCAAAGTACCATCATATGTGACATTGCAGACTTTCCAGGTGGTCACAGACCAAGGTGGAGTTCAGCCTGAGACTCATTTCCCATGACAGGTAGGACCATGCCAGCTCATTTGAATGTGTGCCACCCTTTTGACACCTGTGGGGATCTCAGGAGGTGCATTGGCCCTGCCCACCCCCTGGGGTGGTTAATGCAGCCATGCTGCAACCTTCACCTGAGCTGGTTCAGGCACTTCTGCAATCCCATCCCAAATAGCACCTCTGCGCAATGTCGGTTCATTGGCCGTTCAGCAGAAAGAGCAATGCTTTTATACTCTCAGCCCTGTTTTCTGCAGCACCTTGGTTTTCCTTGGAGATCTGTTCACACATGAAGCCTACCCCTCTCCTTGAGGCTGATAGGAGCACAGGGCCCTGTGATGAGGCTGTGAGCAAGAAAACCCCAAATCTCAGCTCACATACCTGAGACCAGGGGGGTCTGTGTTGTGCAATTGCAAACTCCCTTTAAATCAGTGTCTCAGTACAAGCAAGGCAGCTCTGTTTTTTTTTGAGACCTTGTGTTATTTTTCTTGGTCTGTACTGGGAATCAGGATTTTCACACCCCATTGTGGCTTCTTAAACCCACAAGGAAATCCTTTCTTTCCTCTCTTGATCAGTTGATGCTGTAGCTTTGCAATGCAGCCTCAGTTAGAGACAGGGGAGCACTGTAGGATCACACTGCGGCTCTGATGAGGCATGCTCCATCCCATATGGGGTGGTGACAGACATCACTCCCCAGCTCCTAGCCCCCACTGCTCCTGTCCCATGTGCACTGGCTGCTCCATATCTGCAAACCAGTCTCCCCTGCCAGCCCCCCAGTGCCAGATGCTGATCCCCATCCACCTCCTGACAATTGTGGTGGTCTGTAGATGGGGACTCAAGTGAGTCCCTGCAACAGAAGGGCATCCTAGTGCCCAACTCAGCAAATGAGATTCCTCTCTTTATCCCCCCCCATCCTGACCTCCAGTTCTCCCTTTGCTGCCTGTTTCTGTGAATATGCTCCATTTTGCATTTCTTCACAGAAAAATAGATGTGACTGCAGCCAGAAACCCTTCCCAAGCAGCTGGGTCAGCCACGGGGGAACTCTCCCTTTGACACAGAGGTCCCTCATTCAGTATTCACCTCTGACAACAGATGACTTTTGGCCAGTCTCTTCTTGTTCAGATGCGGGTGTTATCTGTCACTCACTGGGTGCTTCTTCTGCAGCTGGGAGCTGCTTTCACACCATGCAGTCATATGCTGTGTCTTGGACTGGCACCCTCTCTGTTATTTCTATATTTTTAGTGGCCTTCCTTGCTCAATAACATTCATTATCTGTATTTTTTTTGTGATAAGCATCTCCTTAGCAGAATATTAATGTATATAATTAAGATAGTATTTTGCTCTTGAATTACACTGTTCATCCCCAAACTGACTTAATTACACAGCTGCTCCCCTGTGTTAATTTAAAAGCTTAAATATGGAGATGGGGGCAAAATTTCTTCCTCCAAGGAGAAAAACTCCATTTCAAATTTCTAGCTGTGTTGAAAACCGTGGTTTCTCTGTTTTGAGGAGGGGAAGAAGTCAAGGGAATGGTACTGCTGATTTTTGTTCTAATCCTCTACATAAGGAGTGAACCAGAACCCCCCTTGATTTTTGCTTCCCTAACAGCCAGATGAAATCTGTCAGACAAGGCACCTGCTTTTCACCAGCTTCCAGTTTGCAAACCATAAACCTAGCTTAAACAGCAGCTTTAACCTCTTGGTGTTACAACAAGCAGGAAGAAAAATGCCTCCACACAAGCCTGGAGGATTACTTCAGCTTTCTGCAAGGCAGTTGAGAAGTTATATTCAATTTTGCTGTCAGTTCTTCTGCTTTAAAACATTGCCGCTGTAAACTATCAACCCCTCCTGCGAGTACATTCATGTTTGGAACTATGCAGTAAATCAGATTATAGCTGCCCTTTATTAATTCTGGTGCACAAGACTGCAGCAGTAGAGGTTTGATTCAGAGAAAATGAATGAGGATAGTTAAAGTCAAATATAAATAGAGCTCATTAAAAAACAAACAAGCTAGCCTCTGTTTCATTATGTGACTCTTAACTGCACCATGAGAATAGAAGTAGTTCTCATTAAAGTCCCCTAGCAGTCATGGTCTCTTCATCTTCTCCTGCAAACTTGCTCACAAGCTCTTAGGAGCTCCCAGGAACCTGAATCCAATCTGCACCTTGGAATGGGAGGGAAAAAGAGAAAGCAAACAGATGCCTGTGTGCATGTGTACACAAAAATTGAATGTAACCCTGCCAGCACATCCATGTCCCATTTGAGCTCCTAGCTGTGTCTGTACGGAGTACTACCACTCCCTGTATCTAAGGCCCCTCTCTTATGCTTTCAGAGGGGGTCTTTTCTAAGACCCCTCTCCTGACTTTGCTAGGCTAAGCCAAAGGAGCTCTTCGATTTCTCGTCCTCTGTCCCATGCTTCAGCTGGGGTTCATCCTGTGGGTGCTGGTGCTGCTGTGGAGCCAGATCCCCATTTCCCTCCAATGTACTGCTGCAGCCAACTGGTACCTGGGGATGGGCTTTGTCGTGGGGTCAGGATCGCTCCCTGGCTGCAGGGAGGAGCATCCCCTCTGTGCCCCTCTGACCACCAGGACAAAGCCCAGCATTGCCTGTAAAATAAGGAAAAGCTCCTTGTTCTCAAGCACAGCCTGTGGGGAGCCCCTGCCCTTTCATCATCATCCCTCAAGGAAAGCTCAGACTCTGGTTTACACAGTCCCCATCCCTGTGTAGGTGGGTTTGTTCATTTCTGGTGGGCTTTTAAGTACATATGTTTTGGGGGAAGGGAGAAAGTAAAACTGCAGTGATGCAGTCAGAGCATGGAAAAAATCCAGCTATGGTAACAAAATAGAGTGTATAGCAGTCTCTGAAGAAGAAGGAAAGGTTGCAGAGTGGTACCCAAAGCTTCCAATTCACTAAGATTCAAGCAAACATTAATTTTAATGAGGCTTCAGCTATTGCCTTAATGAATAGGTCACACTTACCTTCATGAGATCCTGGTCATGCAGACATGGCAACTGGGAATAGAGTCCTGGAAAGGATATTGAGCAGTGTTTGAAAGGAAGACCTGCAGTTCTGAAAAAAGAAGCTACTTTTAAAGCAGTCTTAAAGCATGTTTTCTTTCAAAAAGGGTCTGTTAGAGAAAAGGCCACATGAGTCTCATTACTGCTAGTGCAAAAACACCAGTGGGAGGTTAGTATTCTGCTAAGGGAATAAAACGGCAGTATCTCTTGAGCAAATCTATTCCCACATGAAGAAGAGAGCTCAAAAGCAAATAGCACCTGTATGCTATTTACAATTGCAATTGAACACATATGGAGCCTGTAAGGGCTGTATCAGTTGCACTTTTCTCATGGTTTCCTGCTGCTACAAGCACCAGTTCAATCCCACTGTTACCACCAGTTCTATCCCAGTATTAGTAGCACGGGGAGCATGAGGTCATGGACTCCTCGATATTTTAAAGCAATACATCATCTACTCCTGCTCTCTGCAGTCTTAACTGGCGTGATGCCTGAGTGCCTGCCACAAGGGCTCCCTCTCTTCCAACTTTATGCAGAAAACCATTCCAAAGTTTTAATTATTTTTAATTCCTGATTGCAGAGCACTTTGGTGTGTGCAGATGGAAATCAGCAGAGAAGTGTTAGTTCATTGCACTTTAGCATTTTTTATGTATACATATGTTTTGCAAAAAGAGTTGCAGCTTACTCAGAACCTGGACTGGACTGTGCCTGACTGTTTAATTACTGTTCACACAGATGTAATTTGCAAAGTGTTAATTTCCAAAATCAGTGCACTCTAGTCCAATAAATATTTAATGCTTCCATCTGCCATTTTTAGGTTAGTTACCAACCCTGCTAGATGGAGTCTATGAAACAGTTGTCTACTGTTGACATAAAGAAGGGTTTTGAGATCCAGCTTGCATAGAAACCTAGAAAAAAAAACAGATTTCCTGAACCCAGTTATATTCTCTTTTCTAGATTAAATATGGATAGGGAGAACATTGCATATGGAGACAGGTTTATAGCAGGCAGGCCCCTGTAAAATTACATCTTAATTTTATGAAGGGAAATACATCGAGCCTTCCCTAGTGAGACTACGACTGCAGATCCCAGGTCTGAATTTTGAGACCAATCTAGCTGGAGCGTACAGCATCTTTTCCAGTGGGAACAGCCTAATAAAGTGGGGGACATTTCAAAGAGCAAAGAGGAGGTGGAGAAGCCCCTTGCCTGTGCAGGCAGCAGGGAGCGCATGGGGCAATGCAGGCAGCCGGGGCTCCTGTGGGTCTTAGTGGGATGTCGACCTTGCTTTCTGCAAAACTGAGGGCAGCAAAACTTGCCTCTCTCTGGCTGTGCTGCAGACTATTTAATTACTGATATTCATGGAGGATTTGGAGCTCTCTGGATGGGAATGCCCTGTGCCAATGCAAATGTCACTGCTCGCAGTACAACATGGGGGCCTCGATGATTAGTTCTGTTTTACTGTTTTTCTTGTGTAATTATGTTTAATTCATGTGTTGTTTCATCAAAGTGTCTGTCACTCAGGGCTTGGCCTCATCTTCTTAAATAGCTGGATATAAAATTACAATGTGTTCCTCCAGTGAGACCATATTTCCAGAACATCATGACAGCTTTATTATGACACAGGGTTTTCTGTTTAGCTGAACAGATACACTGAATTATCCTTTTAAAAAAATCAAAACCTCTTGCAGTTGGATCCTTAGATGTGCGCCATTTTCCATACAGGGTTACCCTAAATCAACATAATAAGGGTGGCCTTTAAGCTTTCTTGCTCGGTCAGGGTGGGACAGTAGTTACACAGGAGCCAAGTAGCAAAGCACCAAGCAAAGCATGGCTGATTTTCCAGCAGCAAATGTTCTCTCTTTGAGTCCTTCCCCAGCCTAGTGGCAGCTTCCAGGAATTATTCAGAAAGTAGTGAACTAGCAGGAATGTTCCTCATATCCTCACGGTGCCTAAAGCTCCTGTAGGAACCTGGAGAAACATTGCTGCCAGTACCACCATGCTTTAAATACCAGACCCCAAGCTGCTGCTGTGAGACGCTGTGAGATGGGTGGAAGCCTGTGACTGTAAATATTAATCTGTTGTTTGGATAATGCTTTTAGCAGTGCATTCAGATGATTGCCCAAAGCTATTCCCCCCTCTACTCTAAGCCTAATGGGACCTGAATGAAATTGTTTCCTGTATCTTTACGCTGCGTAGTTGGATGTAATACCTGCAGCTAATGCACCAGGGACATGCAACAGCAAAGTTCTTAGAGCACTTGGTGAAGATGCTGCTGTAGTGGATGGATGGCTTTTGGGATGGGTAGATGTGTCAATCAATCTATAATGAGACAGCAGGGGCCCAGCTTAAATGCCTCTATGCGAATGCATTTAGCATGGGGAATAAACAAGAGGATTTAAAGATGTGCATATGCCTTCAGGGATATGATCTTACTGGCATCATGGAGACATGGTGTGATGGCTTCTATGACTGGAGTGTTGGAATCAAAGGATACAGGCTCTTCAGGAAGTTCAGGGAGGGGAGATGAGGAGGGGATTTTGACCTCTATGTCAATGACCAGCTGGAGTACATGGCGCTCTACCTGGGGATGGATGGAGAGCCAACTAAGAGCTTATGGGTAAGGATTAAAGGGAGACTGGGGACAGGTGGCATTCAACTGGAGGTCTGCTACAGGCCACCTGATGAGGAAGGCTGAGTAGATAAGGCCAAAGGCAAGGTCCTGCACCATTCGGGGCAACTGCGGGCACAAATACAGGCTGTGGGAGAATCAATTGAGAGCAGCCCTGAGAAGACAGACTTGGAGATGGGTTGACAAGAAGCAGGACATGACCTGGCAGTGTGCACTTGAAGCCCATAAAGCCAACCGTGTGCTGGGCTGTGACCAGGTCGAGGGAGGTGATAATCCCCTGTACTCCACTCTCATGGGACCCCACCTGGAATACTGTTTTCAAACCTGGAGCCCCCGGCATAAGAAGGATGTGGACCTGTTGGAGTGAGTGCAGAGGAGGCCATGAAGGTGATCAGGGGGCTGGAGCACCTCTCTTGTGAAGACAGGCTGAGAGAGCTGGGCTTGTTCAGCCTGGAGAAAAGAAGGCTCTAGGGTGACGTTACAGCAGCCTACCAGTACTTAAAGGAAGTCTATAAGATATCTGGAAAGGGACTTTTTACAAGGGGCATGTAGTGATAGGGCAAGGGTAAATGGCTTTAAACTGAAATGAGGTTGATTTAGATTAGATATTAGGAAGAAATTCTTTACTATGAAGGTGGTGGGACACTGGCACAGGGTGCCCAGAGAAGCTGTAGCTGCTTCATCCCTGGCAGTGTTCAAGGCCAGGTTGGACAGGGCTTTGGGCAACCTGATGTAATGGAAGGTGTCCCTGCCCGTGGCAGTGGGGTTGGAACTGGGTGATCTGTAAGATCCTTTTCATTCTATGAATATGGATTAAAAAAATTTGCTGTATTGTGGAACAAGCTTTTGAATTGCTACTGTGGTGGGCTATGCTTGTGTAACCAGATACTACAGTCTCTTTTTGGCCTTCATGTAGGTGGTGATGTGCCAGAAAGGGATAAAAAAAAGAGAAGCATGGGAAATGGTGTTGGAAGCATAATTTGCAATATTGCTTTGGCACAAGTCCCTCACTTTATTTTATTTTATTTTTTTAAGATGACTTTTAAACTGTGTGGGACAGGTTCTGAACGGCTGCTTCACAGCTTCATTAACCAGCACCTAACCTGACGAAATCCCCAGTGCCTGGAAATTATTATTAAAGCAAGCGGTCCTTTTGGCTAATGCCTGTGTCTCCACTGCACATGCTGGTCCTCTACTGTGTCCTGGGCAGTTTTCTTGGCTACTTTTATCTGATTTCTTGAGGGAGCCAGGACCGCTGAAGTGCAGGGGGGCAGGAGCTGTCTCACTGTTTCTTACTGTTGATCTGGACATGTGCATAGTGGCGAGGCAGTCCTACGGAGTGCGAAGCACTTTCTGTCCGTATCGTCTCCTTTGCAGCAGTCTCTGCAGGAGACCAGAATCTGAACACTGCAGAAATCTGTTTGTTAATGTAAGAGAGCATGGTCTGCTAGTCACAGCAGGGTTTAGTGAAGATAAATCCTTCTACTTGATGTTCCCAGCTCTCCCACGCAGATACCAAGGCATTTCACCTCTCTGCGCTTCACAGTGACTATGTGTAGGGACGAAGGAAGGAGAGACGCAGAGTTGCATTATTGTTGTCATGGTCTAATTCTAACCAGAACCAAGTGGCAGGAAAGAAACGGCAGTTCTCGGTTCCTGCTGCCGTCATTTAGACCCAAATTAGTGACTCAGTGTGAGCTCAAAGGAGGTTTGAGCTGATTAGTGTTGGGTCTGTTGCAGGCCCCCATTTCCTCCCTTGCAACTGGTGGCCACATGACAGAATCCATCTTTTTTTGGCCAAAAAAGAAACTCCTTTGCCCCCCATCTCTTATTTTGAAAGGTAGTTTCAGCTAAATCCCCTAATGGAAATGGGCTTGCTGTGCCATGCAGTATGTCCTGAAGTAAGGGATGGGGTGGGGTGGTCTGGCCAGGGAAAGAAGCCAAGTCATCCCTGTGGAAGGATCATCTCATGTGGCTTTGCTGAAAATTGAAGGGATTGTACTGAAGACTGAAGGCATGTTTGAACTCAGGGTGTGGGTTGTCATTTGACCAGCCTGTTGCCTTGATCTGATGAGCTTTTGTGCAATTTATGGGAGATTCTTCTCCTGCTGACACCTCTTCTCTTGGTGATAGCCCTGTGCAAGCAGGACCTTCCTGGAGATGCTGGTACATGCACTGATTTGAGGGTTGTCCCTTGCAGCCTCCTGAAGGCCAGTTTCCCAGGGCTGTGATTTTCACTTTTTTGTTAACCAAGAGTCGAACTGTGCATCATGAATTCAGCAGGTGGAGCCAACAAGGCAGCCTTATTGCTTCCTCCCATGTATTTCTACCACAGGATCCAATCTCCTGTCTTGCAGAGGCCAGGCAAGATCATTCAGTTTGCACAAGAGTGGGCCTCCTGCAAGACAGTACTTTGCTTCTTCATCATCTCACTACAGAGGTCTGATTATGCTGCCTCTGTAAGCTTCAGTCGAAGAACTTGCTTCCAAAGACCACATTAGTATTCTGCAAAGAAAATGGGAGTGCTTTCTTCATTGAGTCAGCTCAAAGGGCTAGTGTGTGTCAGCTATTGTAGGAAATAAAGTGGCTGCTGGAAAAAATTAAATATTTAAACAAACATATGTTTGCATTGAATTGTGTAGGTTCAGAAATTAAGTTGATTTAAAAAGATGGGGGCTCGTTCAGGAGAGCAGTGGTGTGAGAGCCAGCAGCCCCCCAAGACTGCAGGGTGAAACCCCTGGGTACAGGGGTTGACTTCCATAGTCTCCTGCAGGGCAGACAGCACACAAAGGGCCTTGTAAAAGAGATAAGCAAAAGCAAACTGGGGAATAACAGCACTTCTGTAAAACTACATTTCCTGGGTATTAGGGTAAATCTAAGCTACAGGAATTCAATAGTGCAAATCTGACTGATAGCCATATTAGTAAATAATAATAAAAGACCTGTGACAGTTCAGCTCTAGCTTGACTAATGTAGTGTGATTGTATCTATCTTGAAGAGAAAAATGCAATAGCACGGAAAGTTCCTTTCTGCCATTTATCAGGTGTGTGGATGTCATTGGATGACATTCAGGCCTGTACAAGGGACCATCACACATATACTTTAGGGTCTGTTTCGAGCCTTCTTAAAATACCCTGTTTCTACGTCCTGAGCCTTTGTGCTTGATGCAGTACACCCATTGTATGGAAAATAGCAACCTCCTTCCCATGTTTAATGTGAGGATTGTTTCTCTCTAACAGGCAGGAAAGAGTGAGATAGCAACCAAGGCAACCTGTTTCTCCTTTACTACATCAACAGCATTTGCTAGTGCTAAGGGGCCTCTGCAACCCTGGGCAGCAGTATGGATTGCGTATTTTTCTTATTTAATGACCAAGAGGAGCCAGAGCTAGGTGATAAACTTGGCTAAACAGCACGTGCTGAGTGAAAGGGCTTGCATCTGACCAGGTGGGAAATGGCAGGTTCATTACCTGCCTGTATTTCCCCAGGCATACCTGACGGCATTAAAAAGTTAGAATTATTTTGCTTTGGGTGGAGTTAATTGGGATTAATTGGAATGGGCTGCTGAGTCACCACCTCCAGTGTGCATATTAATGCCACCTCACACTCTTCTTCCTTCCAATCCAGTCTAAAAACGGAGGGATGGGAAGAGTGTCTGGCAGTATCTGTGTGGCAGAGGTGGGTGTTGAAGCTCTGAGTCCTTGCTCCCTACAGCGGTGTGGTGACTGCTGGGAAATGCTGCTTTCCACTAACACATTTGCTTTGTGTTTGCCTTTTCTGGTGGCAGCCAAGGCACCCTACATCTTTACTTCTTTTTTCCAGATAGACGCTGATGTTATGTGACTAGCCCAGGAGAGGTTTGCTTTGAGCAGTGAGGAGATATTGGGAGCTCTGCTTCTAACTGCAAGTGTGCAGATCCTAATCTGTAGCTCAGATGAATTCTCAGCCTTATTTTCTTTCCAATAATGCTTCTTAGGGCAAAGAATAGAACATAGAGGTAAACCTGCTCTCGTTCACTTGGATGGGAACAGACCCTGGCTTTCAAAGTGGTAATAACCAGTGTTGTTGGAGCTTATCTTACAGTAAGCCAGAGGGCCCATGCAGGATTATGGTCCATGTGCTCTGGTGCAGGAAGAAATATGCAGGCTCTGCCTTGGAGAATGTACACCCTTCTTAAAATGGTCTCATAAAGATCTGTATGACTTGCCTGTCAGGCATTAGCTCTGTGTCAAAAGGAACAGTTTTAAGTGCTCAGAAGTCCAGCTTTTCTTTTTGGTTGTTTTAAAGCAAAACAAAATAAATTAAAATGGCCACTTAAGTAAGGTAATGTTATTTCCAGCTTTCTAAGAAACTGTTGGAAAGGGAAAGTGCAAACCTTTGCTGGGTTTGGCAGCTTCCTTGGAAACTCTATCCTTGTGTGTGAGTACATTAAAAATAATGCTATCTGGCAGCTTTTTTTGAGCCTGGAAGCTAAAAGGTAGTACCCAAATCTGTATCATGAACTTCTTGCATCTTCATGGAATCAGAAGTCATTACTATCTCAGACTTACCACTCAAACTCATGGAGAGGAAAACAGCTGGTCACACTTAATTTTAATGACGTTTCAGTATTACATCGTTCTTCCCCTTTCCCCAAGCCTTGCAATGAGGTTTGTGTGCAATAACGCAGGATGAACCTCACTAAGTCTCTCCAATGGCCAATTCTTGTGTTTAAGTTTGCTGGGAGCTTTCCTGCTGATGCCTGCTGCTATATTGTCTCTTCAGCTGGGAATCCATCCAAGTCTGTAAGCAGAGATGAGGCTCAGCTTCTGAGTTTGGACCTAGTTCTGGAGTGCCAACTGGCCGAGTGTTGGGTACCAACTGTACCAACTCAGCTAATAAATCACACTGTCTTGGGTGACAAAAATCAGGTTCTAAATCTAGGATGCTAAAAGTGGTAACTGTTAGTCAGCAGGGAAATACATACTGTTTTTTTATACCCTCTCTCCTCTTCCAGGCATTTACTAATCTGAGATGTGTGTTGCTGGAAACATCTCTATTCTTTTGCATGTCTCTTTCCTTTATTGCATAAAGACTTACCCATTCAACACTTACACAGTGCAAGAGTATTAGTAAACATAAGCTTGTTGGTATTTGGCATGGCCAAATCTTCTGACTGGAGGGAAAATGTACAACTTAAAGGTTTGGGATAATAAAACCCCAAATGTAACTTGTGTTTGAGAGATAACCATGGTCGATGTTAGCCCTAAGGGTGTTGGGGTTTTCACTTAGCGGTGAAATGAGATCCTTGAACGAGAACTGTATAATTGTGCTGGAGATTTGTGCCTGGAGTTGCTGCTTCTGTTTGTCTTCAGTGTGACATGAAGAACTTTCTAAGGACACTGAGAGGTGGCAGTTTTACAGCTTTCTTTAGCTACAAGATATCTCTCTGATTCCCCTAAGAATTGGTTTCTTTACCTCTCTGCTGCAGGGAGACTTTCTTTTTTTTTTAACTATTACCTTGACTAACAATGATAAATGATAGTTAAGATGGTAAATGAAGCATCCCTTGAGGGCAAACTGTACCTCAAATAATAGATCCTTTTTTCATTTTGCACAACTCTTTTACATTAAGGATAGCTGTATGACTCTGGAGAAGGCACAAAGGCTGGCTTGACAAGCTCATGTAGGCAGTGGTTTAGCGACATGGACCCTTCTTTCTCATGTTTATTATCCCACAACTGTTTCAGCTCTGGCTCGTGGCTCAGATCCTCAACACAGCCTTTATTTCTAGCACAATGATTTGATGCTCTTTTGCAGTTGGCTGCATTTAGTCTCTTACATCAATTCTGGGTGCTTGGTTACTGAAAAGGCTAACAAATACAGAAAAAAAGTAAGTATGTGGTTATCAATCAGACTGCAAAGATTGATTTTAAGAGCAAAGATTAAAAGAGCTGAATATGAGTAGCTCTGAAAATGAAGACTAAATAAGTAGGTATGTTTTTACTCTATTTGATGGATGCAAACAAGAGGAAGACTCCTTTAAAGTGCTCAGATACAGCAAAGATGAACTGAGGGGAAGACTTCATGTGATTAGCAGGTAAACTTTGAGACATCACTGCGCTGTAGGTGTAGTAACATCTTTAGTGCCACAGGCCTTGTAACATTAGACTTACTGATTTGGCTCTTGGATAATAAGTTCAATATAGGAACAATCCTTCTCTAGTAGAGAAGATTAATAGGTTTGGGCCTGAAGGAGCTATTCTGATCCAGATCAGAGTCTGGTCTGGTCATGGCTATAGTAAGTCTTCTCCTCCCTGAGTGCTCAGTGATAGTGTGCAGCCAGGGGACCAATGCTAGTCTTGCAGGGAGTTGGGTTTTCCTGGATAACAGGGTGAAAAGCTCCGATATCTATGTCCGGAAGGCACTGTATAATTATTCAAGGAGTTTGATGTATGTTGCCCTACTTTTGTTGTGCCCCTGTTACAACCAGCTCTTCTGGCTGTTGGTGTGGAAGTTGGTGTGGCACATCTTCTCATGCTTTTGTGCTTTTCCAC
Organism: Pezoporus flaviventris; assembly: GCF_033815535.1. NCBI lineage: Eukaryota > Metazoa > Chordata > Aves > Psittaciformes > Psittacidae > Pezoporus > Pezoporus flaviventris. Next base: position 9,905,487 of record NW_026892577.1, on the reverse strand, counting down.
ACAACAGCTGGGAAGGCCAGGTCTTCAGATGTTGATCCTCTTAGGTTCTTCTCAAGGATTTAACATTGCTTTCTTTTCCCCTGAGTTCTTGCCCAACCCATCTTGCTTTGCTTTCAGCTTGAACCCCTTTCTCTGGCCTTTGTGTCAATGGGCAGTGACAATGCTCTGTGCAGCAGAAAGCACCCTAACCTCCTGAGGGATGGCACCATTGTCTTTTTGCCTTGTCCTCCTGCATATCTGTATGTATACAAGTGTCTCAGTGCCCTCTTTTCCCACCCTCTGTTACACAACGCCTGGTTGGGCTACAGCCTCTGTGAATCTGTGATTCAGCGCAGAACCTCTCATAATTAAACAAAACCAAAATCAACACCCCCCCCTCAAGCAACCTGCAAAATAAACTTTATTTTCCACCAGTTTTCTAATTTTTGTTCTAGGGCTCTGGCTTTGCCTGCAGGTGGGTTGGGAAGTGAAGGGGCACCCTGCTTTGGAGCAGAGCTGTCGTGTTGCTTTAGCTTCAGCAGCCTCTAGTAAGGAGAGTAATAACAGTTGAGGCCAGGGCAGGATCAGGATTCCTCCTGTACTGTAGCTTTGTTAACTTTGTGGATTAGGCAGAGGAGTGAGTTTGTGTCTGGAGTCTAAGATGAACTCTATTTAAACCTGTGCTGTGAACAAAGGCTGATGAGTAAAACAAAAGGCTATTTTAATAATATATATTTTTTTTTCCCAAGAGGCCAATATAGGGGATTTTTTAATATTTCAAATATGGGGGAAATAATACTATCTGGAGGTGAATGAGTCACTTCCATGAGTCACCAATAGTGGGAAGAGGGGATTTAATATTTGTGAATCAGAAGCAAGACGTACAGTCTGTTCCCTGCTTGATGCGAGAGAGAAAATAATGGACAATTTCAAAAAGCTATATTCTCCCCAGAAGAATAAAAATCAGGTTTTAGACTCTCCATCATTGCAGGGTGAATGGCAGCCAGTCCTCCTGGCACTGCCTTCCTGCTGGTCCCTGGCCTGACTGCACCCAAAGGTACTTGCTGCTGGACGGGTTTTCCCAAACCTCGGGATTTCTGTCTCACACTGCTGATAGCTTCCTTGGTGTGATCCTGGGCATGGCTCCCACCACTTGTCACTCACTTTCTCCTCTATAATATGAGGCTGCTGACAGTAACTTGAGATTCATGAAGAGCCAGACTTTGTCCCTTCAGCAGCCCGTTTTCTTCCCATCAGAAAGATGATGTGTCAATGCAGGCAAGTGCTGCAGGCAGCCGGAGAGGATGGCAAGCAAACCGCGAGTCAGTAAATCATGCCCTGGCTATGCTAATAACTCTTTCAAACAGCCGGTTAGTGCTGTGTTAGAGTATAACTGCTCAAAATCTCATCAGAGGGAGGGTGTCCAGCCCTGGTGATAAAAGCACCGGGGCGAAAACTGCCTGCACCGGCAAGCTGTGAGCTCTCGGTCCTGGGCGCAGGACTCTGTGCACACAGCGTGTGTTCTGTGGCTCCTCTCTCCAAGGCTTGTGGGTCTTAACCCAGCCTAAGTAGAGGAGGAGGGAGTGGGGGCTTTCTCCCCGTGTCCGCCAGCTGTCACTGTTGCTGCGCACACCCGGGCGGGCGGTGCAATTTGTCTGGCTGTGATTGACAGCTGAGCCATTCAGCGCTGACACCCCCCCAGGCTGGACCATGGCCCCTCGGGATGGACACCGTGCAATGCCTAAAATGGTGTTTGCTGGCCCAAAAGACCGAGGATGTTAGGCTCATTCACAGCGTGAGAGTATTTAGCCTCATCTTAACAACCTGTTCCTGAAGATGCAACTTTTATTGCTTATTAAAAGGCTCTAAGTGCTCCAGAGATAATTTTAGTGCATACACATTTCCCCCCCTTCTGGGTGATAACCATTTTAGAGATTTTTTTTTTTTTTTGAGAGGTTGTTACGGCACTAAAGCTCCCTCAAACTGCTCCTTCAATTAAACTGTGGTTTGTAAAACTGAAGGGGGAAAAAAGTAATAGTAAATTAGTAGTAGTGATCTCGGCAGGATCTGGCAGGCTTTGGCAGTGTGCATACCCACATATACATATCCACTTACCCATCTCTGTGCATGGGGACTCAACTTCTTTCACCTTTAATTTTGTGTGTATTTCTGTGGTTTAATTGAATTAATAAGAACTTGTGCTTGTAAAGTGAAGGAGATGGAGTTTTGTCTCCCCAGTGGGAAAAGGCTCAGAGATGGAGGTGTTCCTGTGCGTGCTTCCTAAGGGCTGCTGTAAAATTACTTGTAGAAGCAGTTAGCATCCTTTCAGGGTATTGCATCTTTACTGTCTGAGCTGACAAACGCAAAACTCAATTGGTATTCAACAACCTAAGACAAGAGTTGTCTGAAATTAGCCTGACATTCACCCTATTTATCATATACCTATATTGTAATCAAGTTTTGCTTGAGTTCAGATATCCAGAACTTGATACTTAGGAGGACTGAGTTAGCATAGTGTTACTTGAATTAACTATTGATGTACTTTGTGGAGATTATGCAGCATCAAAAACCCCTCACCACACTCTGTTTTACATGTGACCTTGTTTTGGATTTGAGATCCTGATACTTACTGAACCAGATTCTGCTGTAAGAGCTACAGAGGTAAACCGGAAGTCATGCCATCCCTCAGTGGTGCTGCTCTAGATTTGCAGCAAAGAGCAGCATCTGGCCTTTAAAATTTAATTCTGGTAAAAGCAAACACCAATCTACACAACTTTATCCATTTAGATTAGATCCTGCCTCATACAAACATTAATTCAGAGGAGACAGTGAGCTCCTGGCAGAGACAGATAGATAATCCCAGCACCTGCCTTGTGCTCACGTACTTACTATTGTCTCCTTTCAAACCGGTGTTTTCTTGTTGATTGTCTCCCTTGAAGCTAAGCATTAAGAACAGCAAACTGATGTTTTTCAATAGTTTTCTCAATTCCTGACCAGATTAGATGAGCTGACTGCAAAGGGGAAGAATTTGTGGGAACATGTGGCTGTGTGCAGCCAGAGCTGCATGGGGAATCTCCAGGGAAAAGCTGGGTTGAATTTAAAATGGGTTTCTTGTGCATCTGTGCTACTGCATCAGTCAGACCCCTTTTGTATTAGGTGGCTGTGCAACTAGAGGGGTGAAAGGCATCTTTCCCATCTGCATTTCTGCTTTTAATTTGGCAGTGTAGAAGTCTGGTTCGCAGCCAGTTGAGTAGCTGTGCTCACAGCACACTGTCCATGTCTCTGTGTCTGTAACGTGGGCTTGGGAATGCGTAAGAAGTGAGTTATGATCAAAAAGGCCATTTGTTTCTCTAATAAGGTATTTACATGTGCAGTTCAAATAAACACAGCCAGAAATGAGGCGTCCTGATGTGTGCTTTGAAAACGTCAGCTGGGGGTGTGGAAGGAGGCTGATAAGGAGTTTGGTCCTTTCCAAGCCCTGTTGTTGCCTTTCCTGCCTGCAGCTGGGTGCTGCTGCTCAGGGCTCCTCCAGGCTACTTTTGATTGCTTTCTACTGATGCGTTGACTTCTGTCTGGATCTCCAGGGAGCCAGCAGTAATAGAGTGCTCCCTGCACAGCAGTAACAGTGGAGTCGGTCCTTAGCTGGGGTGCCTCCTTGCCTTTCTGGCTACAATAGTCTCAGTGCTCCCCATTTAGGGTGGGGAGCTGGCAGCCCACTGCACTGGGCTTTGGGAAGAAAAGTATCTCAACTATGGGGCAATAACATACTCATGGGATTGATGAGACTTAGTCTTGATTTATGCAAGAGAAGCTGGGGACAGGTTTCCTCTATGTGTGGTGAATGACAGGGTCTGTGCCCTTGTTGACTCATAGGACCTCCCCTTTTTTCTCTTCTGTGTTTCTCCTTCTTTGCTTAACCACAAGCACTGTATTGAAATTCTGTTGCTGAATAAATGTCACATCCCAGGCAGTATTTGTCTTTGTTTTCCATATTTCTTTGCCACATTGAGGCTTATCTTGTTTATCAGGTTTGAATAAACAGCCTGTGGTTGTGCAGAGATGGGGAAAAGCAAAGGTAAGGGTTAATCAGGTGATACCCAGATACTGCCAGCTGGGATGTGAGCGTATGCTCATGTGTTAGGCAGAGGCGAATTTAGTTTGCCTATGCTGAACCTGAGTAAATAAGCTCTGCTGAGAGGTGGTAGGACCTGCACAAGGTCCTCATACAGCTTCCACATGGTTTAGGGGGGAGATAGAGAAGGGTGCATCTGTTCAAGGACTGCAGCATAAAAAGCACCTAATTCAAGCTTTGCTTCACCAAATAGCAGTCTTGACAATTAGAAAGACAGCTGAAACAGTTTACATAACAAGAGGAAAATGAAGTGACCTGCTCCTATTTGCATTCATGGCAGTGGTTAAAAGATACAGGCTATGTGATATAAGTTTGCTGATCAGATAGTTAACAGATAAGCTTAAAAATGCCCCACCATACTGGCAAAAATAATGGGTAAATACAGTAGAAAGACTGCCATGGGGCCACACATTAAGCCTGGCTCACACTGGGAGTAACTGGAGGGAGATGGTGTGGTTTGCACCGAAGTGTGGCTCAGTGCTTGCATGTGTTCCTCGCTGCATCCGTCCTAAAGACTCTTAAGAAATAAGAGATAACGCAGTGCTGGGCTCACTGTGGTGTGGTTTCCAAGAGAGGCTGCTGGCCACAGGACTCTCCTTCATCTGCGCTCTGGAAACAAACAACCAATTTTTCATTTTTAGTGGTTAATTCTGGAAATATGAAGGTCTGTTTAGTCTTGTCTCCCTAACATAAACCAGCCAGAACAAGGCAGCTTGAGGGGAGTTTGCAGCAAGTTCCCTTATTTGGAATAACAGTCACTGGTGTAATGTGGCAGCTGTGAGACTCTCACACCCTGGTGGGGCTCAGGGGGTCAGGCTGGTCTGGTGATGCATCACAGGGCTCTGTTGGGGAATTGCAGAGGTGATGGACACATTTGAAGAAGCATGATGAGCTGGATTCTGCCTGTTTGTTGCACCCAGTCTGTAGGAGCAGGTTGTGCTGTGGATGGGGCCTGGAAGGATGAAATAGAAAAGAAAGCGTGGAGCCAAACTTTTTCATGTAACTTCCATGGCTGTGATTTTTCTGCTTGCTCTCTATAATGTATAGTGACATCCTACAAGCTCTTCCAGGAGCAGCTGCTGTCCTTGCTGGTCTCGTACCTGTTGGCATGTGCCACCTTCACAGGATCCTTGCGTCACAGCTGCGAACAGGCTGGTGCAGTGGCTGGGATGGCTATGAACCAGCCCAGCACTTCCCTTATCGCTGCCCTCCTTCCTCCTCTTCCTAATAGCTGTTTTCTCCCTGCTGCTCATAGAATCCTAGAATATTTTGGGTTGGAAAGGACCTTAAGATCATCCAGATCCAACCCCCTGCCATGGACAGGGACACCTCACACTTGATCATGTCACCCTATGCTCTGTCCAACCGGGCCTTAAACACTGCCATGGATGGGAGCCTTTGCCACTTCTTTGGGTGACTGTTCCAGTGCCTCCCCCCCCTCACAGTAAAGAACTTCCTTATATCTAACTTGAACTTCCCCTGTTTAAATTTAAACCCATTAGCCCTTGTCCTATTGCTACAGTCCCCGATGAAGGGTTTTGATCCTGCAGAAAGGAGCACATAACATCCCTTTTGCACATTATATTGTCCTTCTTGTGTTCTCTTTTTCTCTACAAGCACCAGATTTTCAGTAACTTGCTAATGGTGTGAACCTGTAAGCCTTTCACATGTACAACTTTCTGCGGTCTGACATCCTGTTGTCCCCAGCAAAAAGGGGAATGAATTCTCTGGGTTCCTGCTGAAGGTGTGATGGGAATTAGGCTTTGGTGAGCTGGGCCCTGCTAGAACTGTGGCATGTTCTCTGTGTTTGAGGTCTGGTTACTATTTACCTTTGACAAAAAAAAAAATTAAACACATGCATTTCATCTCTATATATGACTTTTAAGGTAAAATCGTTGTCCCTTATGCTGAACTGTCTATTTACACTCTGCTCTAATGCTATCTTCCTCTCTTCAGCAGTTGTATAAGAGCCTTCAGCTGCTGCTGGTGAGAGAGTGCTCTTTCTTTCTTCCATGTCTTCCACTGCTAAAATACCTTTATTCGTTCTCTTGGAACTGCACTGCACACAAATGCTGTATGGCAGATGCCAAGCACACTCAGAATATGATGATATTTAGATATGCATTCATCACTGAAAGAGCCTAATTTTTGTATTTGTTCAGTACAGCACTAATGACAAGTTCAGATCCCAAACTCTGTGTCTTCCCAGGAGTTTTTGCAGTAGCAATAAGCTTGGCTTTAATGCAGTGCCTTTATTAAAATGTTTCATAAATTTGGAAGGTAAATTTGCTTCTATAGGTGCATATTTATCATTTTGTAGTCTTCTAACCAAATTTCCATAAATGGAGTTTTAAGCACTGTCTAAATTATTTCCATGCCACCTCAAATGTTTCACAGATTGTTTTTATGTCCTAATGACGGTTCTAAGACAATGGGAATCTGCATTGCCATGGAGAAATGTTTCCTTTTCACACAGCTTTTTTTAGTCACTATAATAACTTGTATTCCTGCTCAAGGTGCTTCATAAATTCTGGATCTAGTTCAACAATTCATCCCATTTTAACAAGGCATTTAAGCGTATATTTGAATTATACCTGCTACAAGAGGACGAGTCGAAGTTCACATGTCAGAAACAGGAGAAGACCCAGAAGAACTTACTCAAAGTCCCTTGAGCTAACAGGGGGTCCGGAGGAACTACTGTGAATGCTGGAGCTGACTGCCCAGGGTTGCAGCCACACTGCCACTCCCAAAGTTTGTTCTAGAATGAATTAAGACGGGATGGGAGCAGCCAGAGCTCATCTCTCTGTTTAGCACTTGTTCTGTCAGTGAGTTTTGTCAGAATTGCTGCAATTAGCTCATGTTCTGTGCTTGGAGGATGAAGCAATGTGAAAGCTGTTGTGTCTCTGGGGATGGGGGGCAGTGGGTGTTTCTAGGAGTCCCTTGGTCCTGTTCAGACTGCATGGTTCTACACCACTTTGGAGCAGCCAAACTCTCTACTTTTGTCTGCTTACTCAGATGGGTGGGATGAAGTTTTGTAAATTTGCTCCTTTTTTAATCTTTCCATTACTAACTGGCTCTTAATTGGCAGTCAGAACCACAAGAGTTTATTCCCACTTTCCACCCACCTTTCCCTTTAAAACTCCCACTTCCAGAGCTAGCTATAATTACAGATGCCTTCAGATTGCTTTGCTCTCTCTGTAAACACAGTGCCTGACATCTGGCATGTTTTGAAGTTACTTTATTGAATCTTGATTGTTCCTGTAAATAGGCTGCATGTATGTCATACCTCAGTGGCAGTAGATAGATGTATCTCTTCCTGCACAGGCTGAGTGGAAGGTACTCTTCCTTTCAAGCAAACCTATGGTAGCCACCACCTGGAGGACCAATACCCCTAGGGCTGAACCTATGAAATAGGGACTGTTTTCACAGGAGTGGTAGGGTGTGCACATGCTCATAACTACATCGGTGTTTGTTAGGGTGCTCTAGGGATGGATATAAGATGGACAAACAATATAGATAGAAGAGACAAAAAGCTGATAGATTATAGGATTGAGTCAGTTTTGGGGGAACCCTGTTTTGATAGACTCAGATGTGGATGAGTGTGAAGCTCAAAGTATCTTTCCCAGATTTAAAGGCTTTTATTTCTTTTTCTTTTGCAAACAAAAGTTCCCTGTTGGTGTACTATGGAACTCTATAGTTTCCAGTATGAGTCACGTGTTAAAAAAGGTTTTATTTTCACAAACTGGAAGATACTTTGCAGAGTTCCCTGAGCTCCCCACATTGTTGTATGGGTGAAAAAAACCAAAAGCTTCTAGCATGATAGTGTGGAAAAAATGAAATTCAAAGACAGACAATGACATATGAACCAGGATAATGAACCTGGGTTTTAACGCAAAGGTGAAGTCAACTTCTTACTCCACATACGTAGCAACCTGGCTAATTGTTGCTGCTGGGTTTAAGAGAATTTCTTGCCTCCTTATAGCTGAACGTGGCCCTAAAAATCATTAACAGAGGCTGTTTTTACAGCTTTCTGATGAGGTGAAAGTGTTGTTCCTTGCTCCTAACTTACACGTTGTGGAAGAGACAGAGAGGTGAAATGGTTTTTCAGGGATCAAAGAGGAAGGTTGGTAGGGTCAGGAATTGATCCCAAGATCTCTTCTGACTTCTCAGCTGTGGTGGGGGAAGAAAATTTTCTGCACTTACTACAGGAACTGGAGGGGAAAAAAAGGGGTTATTTTTTTAGGTTAGATTTGGTATAAACACAATTCCTTTTCAATACTTGGTGTTCGTGTATATCTTGTGACAAAGAAAGACTGAAATTTATTATGAAGGGCTATAATTCTTGGACATTGGAGGGGGAGGGATGAAATATTTCACTTGATCTCTATAGCATATTCCATATTTTCCTTGCTTTGGTTACATTTTTGTGAGGCGAACTATGAATTCCCTCGCCTATTATTAATTTATTGTTACTGGAACATAATAGCGCAGAGCACAGTTCATCCAGGAAAAAGCTTCAGCAGGGAGTGAGTCACTGATGGTAATAAACTTCCGTCCCTCTCAATAGACCATAGGACAGCTTAGAAAAATGTTTTTGCCATGATTCCTGAATTTCTTGTGCTTTGCACAGCAGCTGGTAGAGATAAAGCTGAACGGAGCTGGGCAGACTCCCTGTCTCCCCTCTATTACTATAGCATGTTTCTGAATCATACACAAAAAATGTTTTCGGTATGTAAAAGTGACTTCAGAAAAGCAATTTGGACTAGAAAACAGCCAGCGCTGCAGTGAGGATACATTCTCAGAGCATGATAGTGACTGTGATATCTACCATAGAGTGCTCAGGGAGTTAGCAATGCATCGACGTGCAGAGCTGAGTTCTCTAGCACTACCCTTCCGTGAGATGTGTTATCTCCTAGGAGCCCTGGGGCCTTCAGGAGGTGAATCTGGATGGAATCTGATAGTGTATTGCAGCTGCTCAGGCTAGGATATAGCTTTGCATATTACTGTCTGTAACCTCCATCTTGTTTAGTGTGCAAGATCTCAGTTGCCAAAGGCTGTTCTTGTGCTTGATGGAGCTGTGTTGCACGTTTCTTGCTCTGCTGAACCCAGGTGCCCAGCAGCAAGTGCCCCATTCAGGTCCAGTAGAGTAAAATGTATTACTGACCATGATCTTCTGCAATCCCCATGAAGATGCAGTATGGTTAGTGACTGGATAGATAATCAACACATTCTGAGGATTCTGCAGCTATTAAAAATGGCATTGCTGGGTTGTGAAGAGCATAAGCATTCCCCACTCAGAGAACAGTTTCATGGCATGAGTCTTCAATATGTAGTGGGAAGGGCTAAATGCTTTTAATATAATTTCCAACCTTTTTCCATCAAAGTCCTTTTAAGGCTCGTGGTCCTCCAAGATACTACTGCTTCCTTGCAGAAGGGTGTGTTATGGTGCTGCTTTCAGGAGTGTTTGGGCAGCTGTGGCTTTATCAAGAACTGAGCGTATAACCATGTAGGCCAGATTCTGTATAGCTCATTAGATGGTGTATTATATGTCTGTGTCTCCATCACATTAATGGGCCGAGTCATGACAGAAGTAATGGTAAACATCATGACCAAGGGTTTTGAAACCCAGCTCTAAGTGAATGGGAATAACTAGGCATAGCTGTGGTGTGAACTGTAGAGCTGTGTCTGAACACCAACTTTTAATACAGCCCATTGCAAATGGGAAGCTGTATTACATAAGCAGAAAATGAACCCATCCTTTCCTGAATAATGCTTTTATTTCTAGTTTATCATATGATGGCTTTCGTTGATTGATTCTATGATTCTAGCAAGCGCAATTGCTGTTATCCTTCAGGGCATGTTTTCATTGTAAAGCCTGCAATTGGGTGACTTTTCTTGAGTGCTGTGGTGTTATTTGTAGCACTGCCTAATTGGAGTGCTAATACAAGCTGTTTCTTTTTTTTTTTCAATAGAGTAACAAGCCATATTTTCTTTTTTTTTTTTTTCAAGAAGAGATAATAAGGTATTATGAACTATTTCATCATTTTTTTTCAGTGTTTGTTTGACAGGTTTCCAAATCTTTCTTCATTATAAGCTTTGGTAGATTTCACATATTTTCCAAACTATTTTACTTTGAATACCCTCCAAGTGTAGCAAGTGTAGCACTGCATCTGGAGTGGTGCACAGCAGCAGCACCGTGGCTAAGGGTATGCAGCATCCTCTAGGTGAGTGGTGCGCAAACAGAATCAGCCTGTGCAGGTTCCTGGGTTGCTGTCACCTCTCCCACAGGAAAGCTGAAGAAGGACCTGTCCTGCTCAAGTATTTTTGGTTTTATATCTCCTCTGTCAAAAGAAAGGAGACTTCCTTGAAACGCTGTGAAATTAGCATGAGATTTGTGGAGCCCTGCAAAAATAACACCTTCAACAAGCAAAGGCTTTTCCAGTATTTATATACAAAGCATTTAGTTAGGGCTTTGAACATCTTGCAGATACTCATGTACCTGTTTTTTTGTTATTTACTAGAAGACACAGTATGTATATCAGCATCTCATACGGGTGAAGGTTTCAGACAAACTTGCCTCTCAGTCAAGAAGCTGCTTTCCTAAATATTTGATGCTGCCCACTTGCTAGGGTTTCAGGCTCCCTCATGCCTCCTGTGCTCTCCGTCGTTGTTCTCTCCATTAGTATATGCAGGAAAGCAAATTACACATATGTGAAACAAGATTTACATTCACAGCACGGATGTTTGTGTACTCTCAAGTGCTTCCTCAGTTGTGGAAAAGCTTGATAATTCTCCACAAAACTGTGCTTGGATGTATTGCTATCTGTTGATGAGGTTCTCATAGACATGCAAATCCCACTTCTAGCTCAGAGCTGGGCATTCCAGCATTTTCCTTATGTAAACTCCAACAGCTGAAAACTTGGAGCACAGCTGGAGCAGATTGGATCTGAAACATCAGCCCAGTGCTGCCCACTGTGAGGGAGTGATGTGTCTTGCTTCTGCTGCTCACTGAAATATATATCACTTGGGAGCTGGTCTGCACCTTGTTTGCATATGGTCCATCACTCTGCCTGCTTTTCCTATCATGCTGTGACCTGGAGAATCACCTGTGTGATGCTGCCTTGTCTAAGCCAAGCAGCAGGGCAGTGCCATCCTTCTCTGCTGTCTCCATTTCCTGAAGCCTCCATGCTCAGTGGGTGCCTGACTCTGATGCCTCCCTAAAATGCTATTGACTTCTGTGGAGTAATCCTGATTTGTTTCTGAATTAATAAGATTGAAATAGGACTGCAGTACACAGTTTTTGTTCACTCTGGAAACCTTCAATGTTGTGGGTACCTAACTTGGACCACCAAGGAGGTGACTGGAGACCCGACTGGAGACCCAGCTGTAGGGGGTTGGAGCTCTTGGTCCTCTGCTGAAATGGAATGAGAGCTGCACAACCTCAGCACATTAAATAGTCAGGGATGTGTGTTTTAGGTGCACAAATACTGTGTTTTTGACGAGCACCCAGGTGTTTATTCCCTGGCTAGGACTGGCTTCATTTGTTTTATCATTAATTGTTTAATTTTTATGCTGGGACAGGCCAGCACAGTATAAACAGAAGAATAATCTGAGTCACTGCAATTGTATTTAAACTTGTTGGAGTTCATAAAGCAGAAGAAAAATTGTTATGTGTATTCCTGTTTTATGCTTACCTAAAGAGCTCATTGAGTGGCAGGAGAGGATAGCACAGTGAAATGCAGGATGGACTGTGTGTGCTTTGTGGTGGTGCTGACACACAGCAGTGTTTTTGTCAAATGCTTGCATTTAACCATAAGACAAGGGAAGGGCAGAAGGTAAAAGAAGACAGAAAATACTTTTTTTGACACCTGGATAACTGCTGCATTGATGTGCAGAAAGCATTGTGCTTTCAGCGCACAGGGCATGCAGTGCGTAAGTGTGAGCTGAAGTGCAGCGATACCCTCTTTTCCCTGGGTACGTGCTGCATTTGCAGGCAGGCTCAATACAGCAGTTATCAGACTCGTGACCATCTGCAATAGGCTTGCAGAAAGCCCAAGGAATGTGGTGCCAGTTTTGGATCATCTAAAGAACCTTAAAAGCCTTGAAAGTTGCATGGGGAATTGCTAAAGAAAATAAATGTGGAGTGCTGCATAGAAGGATGGCTGGATGCTATCTCTCTGCTGTCCTCAGGTCTTGCTTTTTGCTGCATTCAGCTGCTCTTGTAACCTTTCAGTGATCCCTATTGCTGTGGGATGTTCTCCTTCCTTGGTCTGTGCTGACCACAGCTGCGGGTTTCTCTTTTCCTAACTTGTGAAGTCTCTTGTGACCTCCTCGTGGTCACTCAAGTTCAGCATACAGCACTGCTGCCGTGTAAAAGTAAAACCCAGCAGTGCCAAATCTAACAGTTATTGCGTAGCTTGAGAGATGCAAAAGTCAAAGTTGCCTCTAGAAACATGGCTTATGCCAGTACTGTGGCTATACTGGGAAGCTTCTGCTGAAGTAGTGATAGAACAAGGGGTAACGGGTTAAAACTTAAACAGGGGAAGTTTAGATTGGATATAAGGAAGAAGTTCTTTACTGTAAGGGTGGTGAGGCACTGGAATGGGTTGCCCAGGGAAGTTGTGAATGCTCCATCCCTGGCGGTGTTCAAGGCCAGGTTGGACAGAGCCTTGGGTGACATGGTTTAGTGTGAGGTGTCCCTGCCCATGGCAGGGGGGTTGGAACTGGATGATCTTAAGGTCCTTTCCAACCCTAACTATTCTATGATTCTAAGTTATGCTGCTCATGCTATGTTGAAAGTGTAGTCTATCCTCTGGTCCTCCGCTCCAGACTCACAAGGTGGGAAGACCTGCTCCTGGTCTTGTACAAATCAGTTGAAATCTTGTCCAGTCTGAATTCAGTGACAAGGCTTAGGTACGAAATTCCTTCTTTGCAGAGATGTGATTTGTTTGGTAGACATCACCAATTTTTTCAATCAGATCAAAATGTTTCACTTGATCCCGCTAAATAATATAAGGAAAATTAGCTCTATTCTAATTAATTCTAGATACTTTAGATAATGGGGGGGGTGTGGGTGGGTGGGTGCTGCCTGGTTTTGTGTTTTGGTCTGCATGATTATTGGATATCTGGGCCATGAGCTCCACTGGACATCTCTCCCAACCAAAAATTACTGAGGAAGAAACTTTCTCCTAAATTTCGTGTACTGCTAATTTAAGCCCAGTGTGTTTGCTTCCCTACAGAAGTGGAAGGCCTTTCTGATATAGGGATTACTTCTGTTGAGTCTTATCTAATACGGATATTTTGCAGCACTTGTCTCTATTCAGTGATTGTTATGGCTTTGTTATATGCTTTTTTCCTCTATTGTTTTCTGCTTCAATGATTGTCTGATGGTTGCCGCATGCAGTGGTCTATCTCCCGTTCTTGTACATATTTTTATTGTTTTGAGCTAACACACAGCAATTGCTCTCATTTTCACTGAAAATTAAGCATACAATTAACCATTGTCACTTGTTCTCATCTGCTGACTATTCTTCAGAATAATGGCAGATGCTGAGATATGAACTGTGAGGGTGGTGAGACGCTGGAACAGGTTGCCCAGAGAAATTGTGGCTGCCCCATCCCTGGAAGTATCCAAGGCCAGGTTGGACGGGGCTTTGAGCAACCTGATCTACTGGAAGGTGTCCCTGCTCACAGCATGGATGTTAGAACAAGACGATCTTTAAGATTCCTTCCAATGCAAATCATTCTATGGACACTGAACTTCATTGTGACCAAGTAGGGAATGCTTATAGTGGGTGAAAAGAGTTTGTTCTCAACAACTTCCTGTTGGATGTGTCTCTGGAGTTTACGCAGGTGACCTCAAAGCTGTGTTGTAGGTTCAGGATAGCAAGCATTCACTTAAAAGGCAAAGAGCTGATCTGTTACTTGTCTACCCAGAGCTCTCCTCTTTTGATCCAGGGTGGGCCATACAGGATGGGTGAATATTGGAAAGTCTGTATACATAGAAAAGAGCTTCTTTTGTATATCTCACTTTATCTGCATTCAAGGTGAAGCTATTTTAAACAGATCTGTAAACAGTAGTTGTTGCTCAGTTAACATGGCACATTTGGTTGCATTGTGTTCATTACATTAAGCCTTGAAGAGGAGATAAAGCAAAGTTACTGCTTGCTAACAAATGCTGGGTTTCCCTCTGTGGCAGGGACCTCTTTCCAATAGTGCTCTGATTTTTGCCTTTTACTGTTGTGTAATACATTTAAAAATCATTGCTTGCCTGTAAATATTTTACTGTTTGAATACACTTTGAAAGGCTGTTAATATTTAAATGCTCTCTGCATGGCAATTAGAGTGCAGCCAGAGAATGTGCTTCAGCTTAATGGCTTGTGAATTCAAATTGTATCAATGTTGTTTTCTAACAGGTGTTTAAAGAGTAAACACCAATGAAAAGCCAAAAGAATCACCATGATGGAAAATACCTGTCCTTAATCCCAGCAGGATAGGATGTTTGACCCAACAGGATGTTATCTTGGGTGGGAGACTGTTGGCTGGATGATACAGATTTAGCCTGCCTCAGTTGTCTTCAGAGATATTTCTACTTATTAAATAAATAATCTTAGAGATCTTCCATTTGTAAGAGTGGTGTGAGCTGGAATTGCTGTCCTGAGCATACAGTATTTCAGGTGTGATCATATATCATACTTGATCATAGGGACTGTGATCATGCAAATAATCCTACCATCCCAGTCCTCCCACTTTAGCTCACTGGCCTCTTTCACACCTGTAACAAATTTATTTTAATGATTGCTTTTTAATACTCTTCAAATGGGTAGGTTTCCCTTCCCCATGGAGTTTTTTCCGGGGTATTTTCTTCAGGATGTACCAAGTTTTTATCCTTAGTCTGCTCTTCCTCTTCTGTCTTCTGCCAGCCTTCTGAACACCTCTTGTTTATTTATTAGTTCTTCCTAGTGGTTGTGTTTCCCAATTAGCATGTTCTCTCATTTCACTTCATGCTCTGTGGCCCTCTTTGGGTGATGTGACTGAACATGTATCTGTCCATCAAGTGATCCTATGGGTAGCTCTGCTACCTGCCTCCCAATCACAGAGGTGTCTGTTCTGCAGGTGTACTTACAGGAGAACATTGTGAATATCCTTGCAGCTTCTGGTTTCTTCCTGTCAGCTCAGTTACTTATATCTATTATGGGACTTGACTGATGGGATGTGCACTATTCTCAATCAGCTTTTAAAACAATTCCCAACTATTAAATTATTTAATAATTCCATTAAATTCCTTTCATCTGCTTTTCACATAATTTTGGTTTTTAGCTGATTTCATTTGTTTTATGAAATAAATCTTTTTTTTTCTGAGCAAGCTTTTTTTCTGTAATTGTCACCCTTCTGACGTCTGGTAAAATATGTCCATCATCAGTCATATTTTTCCATTAATTCTTTCCCAGCTAATTTTGCTTGTAATTGCTTTCATTTTCATGACTTGGGTCTTTTTATCATATGCATTATTCTGTAATTACTGTTTTGAACTTACTATATTTCACATGCCAAATGCAATCAAGTTGAGGAAGTAGAGCACCTGGCTGCCACTATTTTTATTCTTTAACTCCTCTTTCTGTGTGAAGATGAGATCTGATGTGGCATTTCTCCCCTTAATGGAGATCTCAGAAGGTGAACATTTGGATTACGGCTTAGCTTCAATGAAACACTTGGGTCTATGGAGACGTGCATAGGAGCTCGTTGATGATGGCATTGCTGCATCAAGCGCTCACTGCTATGGCTCTGTGTTCCCAAAGAAGTTGCCAGACAGGCACCCACCCGCCGAAGGACCCTCCCCACTGTCCTTACTATGACCTCTCCTGCAAAAGTATTTGCTCTGTTTTCTCCCTAGTTGACTTCCAAAGCTGACAGCATTTGAGATCCTTACTGTGGGTTTGAGGAGCCAAACATTTGGCTTGTGCTTTCTTCGCTGTTGCACTGGAGTGCAAAAAATAGTGCTGCATCTGGCAGCATCAGGATAGCGCTGAAGTAGCCAGTAAGCTCCTGTGTTTTGCCTCTTCTTAAAATATTCAAGTTATTTGGTGAAGTAGCCTACTTGTCACGATCTCGCTATATTGATTATCCCTTGTGTGTGGTAACTAAGATGCCACTTAAGGCAGGCTCTTGTTGCAGTGATGCTTCTGAAATGAATATTGCTAACAAACCTTCCCTCAGGAATACATTCAGCTTGTGATGAGGGCTGATCTGGCAGATTACATGTTTCAGCAGGCTGAGAGTTTGGGCTTCACCAATTAGTGTGGCTCACTTGTTGTGGGATAATTAAAGTAACTGGTTATGTGCCTATGTCTTCAATCCTTTAACTGGATCAATGATTTAGCCTAGCACAGAAATTCCTAATTCCTTTATGAAACTTTGCTGAGATCCTGAAC
This sequence comes from Pezoporus flaviventris, assembly GCF_033815535.1. NCBI lineage: Eukaryota > Metazoa > Chordata > Aves > Psittaciformes > Psittacidae > Pezoporus > Pezoporus flaviventris. The sequence continues at coordinate 9,888,945 of NW_026892577.1, read as the reverse complement.
TCCCTCCAGTCCAAGATGCTCCTGCTTTTTTGTTAGTGGTTATTTAGGAAAGCAGCTAATATCATCTAATAGCCTTTAGAACTGGTGTCAAGAGTGATGTTAAAGGAATATTTGTTCTTATTTGAGATGCAATAAGTAATTCTAAAAGCAATAAATTGGCCCAAGAAAATCTCTGGATCGATTAAATGCCTGCAGCATCCCCTTTGTTTAGGATATTGACCTTGCCCTGAACAGCTAAGCTCTAAACCAAAGATTTGACTGCTGGAGATTCTGGAGATGTTTTTTTGGGGGGGTTGTTATTTTTTTAACTGATTTTAAGTCACCTTAAAATCTGATAATTAACAATTTCCTCAATAGCTCTATTTTGAAAGATGATTATCTGAAAAATACCTGCCTGTGTAGATTTTTTAGTGCTTTAATTTCTGAAGCAGGCTTAATTTGAGTGAGATCTGCAGGAAGGTAAGTGCTGGAAGTGCTTTACTCACTAGAAACTCAGACCGAGCTTGACGATGAAGTTTGAGAAGTAGCTTGAAACTGGCAGATGTGACTCAACAGAGACAACAGCACAATGCTGTTCTTGGACAGAAGAATCCAGGGGTGCAGACTAATATTAGTGTAATGGGGATCTGGGAGGAGAACAGTGGGAAGTGGTGTAATTCTGCTACAAAAGAATGAAATTTTATTCTCAAGGGAATCAGCAGAAGCCAATGGGCTAGGACAGTTGTTCCCCTCAGTGGTAGGGGCTAAGCTGGAATAACATAACATGTCCAGTTATGGCCAGCATGTGTTGAGGAAGATGTAGGAACATTTAATAGAACTCAGAGGAGGCAAACAAGAACAATGAGGCAGAGGGAGCTTTTTCCAGTAAGAAAACTGTAGAAAGAACTAATTTCCTTTGAGAAGGTGAAGGGAGGCAAAGTCTTCCTTGGAGAAGGCTGTGAGAAAGCACAGAGCAATCCTCTGTCCCTAAGCAGCAGGGATGGGGCAACCAACTCTGGTGGAATATTTTAGTCAAGTATTTGGGAAAATATGTCTCGAGGGAAGTGTAGCTGAGCACTAGGACTGGTTACTGCAGGAGAAGCTTGTTTCACAGGAGGTTTTATTAACAAGTCAGACAACATCCACCAGGTCCAGCTCCTTACCATGCCTTATGCCCTATGCATGCTGCAGCTCTCTCTGTCCCTGCTTCCACGCATCTGTCCTCATCCACTGTACAACCAGGACAGTCCTACTGATGATCACAAGCTGAGTCCTGGCAGAGAAAGTCCATAACTAATCCATGCAACAGTTATACTGCCACTGCACCAGTGGGATGACCAAGAGTACAGTGGTTTAAATCTGACCTGATGGAACACCCTGGGGGTGAAAGGGTGCTCAATCCTGTGGAAGAGTATTATATTATAGGATTAGGATTCATTTACTTAGGGGTCAAATGGGCAATCCTGGATTTCTTTTATGAAGACATAGCTGAAATCTAAATCACAATTCTAGTTATAAAATCTATAAAATGAAAAAGCCCCTATTTGTAAAATCCACAAAAGCAATTTATAGACACTTTGTTGATCTTCTCTTGCCAATAGAATGGAGGAAAAACAATCGAAGTGGCTGGTTTGCATGTATCTTAGGGTTCAAGAACCTAAGTAGGCAGGTTTTAGGTCTTGCCTTAGTGAATTTGAGTTCCTCTTTCTTTTATATGTACCAGTTTGGTACCACTTTATACATCTCTGTGTCTGGCACAAGGAAAAATTTTGTGTCTGATACAGGAAGTATATTGGGAATATCACTTAAGAGCTGAGCTTCAAGGTTTAACTCATTTAAACTGCTAAATAATTGGTCAAACTTTCACAATTTTTGAACACACTGAAGTCCTCTTAAATACTCTCTGAATCCTCATGAGTATAACTGCTCAGTTATATCCAGACTCTGAGAACCGGGCCTATTTGTGTATTTGCTTTGAGTATTGCTGCTTAAACTATTGTGTGATGGATGGAGCTCAGCTAATTGCTGAGAGCTCAGAATACAGCTGATCTGGTGCCCAATCTCCACCTGTTTCCAACCTCTGTTCTTTGTGAGCATCTGTGTTATGTGTTAGGCTGCTGTAATATGAGGAGAAGTCAGGACTGAGCAGAAATGAGCTTTGTGAGAGCAGATAAGAGCGACTTGCACTGGAGCAGCAGATGTGACTGTTGTTTTCTGCAAGCAGATGATTCCCTAATCCTCTTAAGGACAGCCTGGGTAAAATCCCCTTTTTACCACTAGGCACAGCTCAGGGCCAGGTGGCCTCAGCTTCTGTCACTGGCTTTCTGAGCTGCTTTGCTCTGAAGAAGGTCTCTGTGCTGCTGATGAAAAGCCACCCAGGCATGCTGGAAGAGCCCTGGGTAACAGCCAGCATTGTGGTACAGCAAGACTTTTTGCTGAATACAGCTAAGTGGTCCTGTGTGGTTTTAGGTCTTTGGAGTCTGTTGTGTTGCAGGAATGCTCAGTGCCATTCCTAGCAGTTAGGTGTGTAAGTGGGTAGTAAAATACTGGGCAAAAATAAAAAGGGATGGCAGTGCTAGGTGAGGAACGAATGAGATGATAGCATGGGAAAAGCTTCATGTTGTGAGCTGAGCTGGCACAAAGAATATCTTCCTCCATGGAAAACCACTCCTTTCACTGATGCATCCAGCTTGTGCAGTTGCAGAGCAAGGTTTTTCCAGGTGATTGGATTGTGAATAGTGTGGAGGAGGAGGGTGGTCAGGAGGTAGGATGGTGGTCTGACACCTCCAATCATTTCCCTGCTATGTTCTAAACTTTCTATGTGACCTTGGACAAAATATTTTGTTCTGGAATATGGAAGGGACCCCAATGCTGTTAACAGTCTGAAACAAGGACTTGGAAGCTGGGACATTTCTACTACTTGCTTTAGTTGATATTCCTCATACAAGCCAGTCGTGACCCTTTAGAAAGTGTTATTTTCCATTATTTCATGGTTAATAAAATAAACCCTCATCAGAAGTCAAAATCCAAGCTCTATCTCATTGCTTTTCTTCGTCGGTGTCCTTCAGTACTCTCTTTCTTCCCTACCTCCTTGCACCATACTCAACCACCAAAATCTGCATCTTGAACATTCCTCGCTTTTATTCAGTGCTCCAAGGAGTGATGAAGACCTTCTGTGAATGCCGTATGCCACCTACGTATTTGTAGCATACCACTGAAATTGCTATGAAGACAAATGGCTTTGAGATTGTTTTTCTTTCAGGTTGGTAGACACAACTATTTTTGTCCTTGCTTTAACTAACCAAAGAATTTTGGTAAGCCAAAATTCATCTTTGGAATGACACAAAATGCATTGTGGGAGCACATCAAGGCTGTTAAGCTCACTGGATTTTGGTGAAGAGAATTTTGGAGGGTGAAATCCTGAGGTTTTCACTTGGGCAAATCTCCTGCTGACTCATCCAAGACAACCATGTTAAAGTCATCAACAAGAGATTATGAAAGGGTCTGAGACTGTGTGTGGTATGTTTCTGTAATGTATTTTTTGTAATACATTTTTTTGTGTGTCCAAAGCGACTGGTCCTAGCTTTATTTCAGTGTTTCAGGTTTATTTTTAATTCCTTCACCACCCTTGTTCATCTGTTGTAAAAAGACCCTTCCTTACATGAGAAAGGAGGCAAAAACTTCTGGCCTTGCTTCCTTTGTAAGAGATGGCGATGGCAGGGTCTCGAGTTACTGGCAGTAGCAACTTCAAGGGGGAGAAGATAACATTTTGGTCCAATTAAAGACAGCAGCTTTTCTGTGGTGATATGCACCACCTTTGCTTAGTCCTTGTGACTCAAGAAGCAATTGATGAAGCAGCTGGGACACTGGAAGGATTTCTAGGCTGCAAGATACTCAACATCTTGGTGTTGGTTGACTACTGACTCTCTTCTACAGAAGAGAACAATGTATACATGTAAGATGTGCCAGTATACAGATTATGGTTTGCTTGCTCTTTTGTGAGTTTAAAGAAACTTAATGCATTTCAAAAAATCTTCCACCATAACTGTGTCTTAACAGCCTGCTTGAAGTCCAGTGTCTGCTGTGGGAGGCCAGCTCCACGGTTCAATCATTCAAGCTGGAAAAAACTGTCCTCTGAAGGTATTTTTTTATGTTTAGTATTTTTCCTCAATTAAAAATGTGTGGTCTGAGCTCTCACATGTTGGAACAAGTAGCTGACTTGAAGCTTTGTCACTGCAGGACCTGCTCCTGTCTCAGCCCCTGCCTTTGAGGAGCTTCAGTCTTCCTGGGCGTTTCATAAATAGGTAAAAAGATGATTAAGAAAAATATAAGGCAATGTTTGCATCAGATTAGTTTTTAATAAACCGTAAGGCATGGCCCTGTTGCAGCATTACATACTTTGGCTTCAGTGGAGCTACTCTGCACTTCCACTGATGTAAGGAAGATCTGAATCTGTCCTGTTGGCTGCTCCACTTCAGCAATTGATCCTAAATCGGCCTCACTCTCCAAGTATGTAGAATTAAAGACTTTACTAATCATGTAGCTGCAATTCCTGACTATTTTTCTTCCTAGTTTAGTTAAAATCTTTCTGACATTTAGCAGATTGACATTCTTTTAGCATCTCCACAACAATCTGTCCACTTTCTTTAAGGTGGCAACATTTTTGGAAGAAACTGCAGCATCTTTGCTGGAAACTCAAGTACCTGGCAAGAGATGCTCAAGATACTTGTTGAGCTGGCCAAGTTCTGCTGCTATGCCTAGTGATTGCAACAGCCAGTTGTGTGATCTCACATATCTTTGACTGTTTCGCTTTTTGTTTTCTGCTAGAAGGCTTGGGGAAAGCCACATAGAGTTACAGACTGCAGCAAGAGCCCTGTTGCCCTGGCTGGTTAATTCTCTGCAGTGCTGACTGCTGTCTTTGTTGAGAAGTGATTGGTGCCAGCATGACACATGGTCATATTTCTGGTGTGTTTGCACATTTCCTTATTCCCTTGGTGAAGGTATTGACTGCTTGCTGGTCAGATGTCATCAACGCTCCGTGAACATCTGAATTGCCTCAAGGAAGGTATAAAGTGCTGGATGATGGCTCCTGTTCCCAGAGTTCTGGAGAAGACTGGGGTATGGGGCAAGAGTTCTACATTAAAATTGTCACGTTATCACTAGACTCTAAGGGTCTACCTAGTTAAGAAGTAAACCTGTCTTAGGCTAATGACACAGGCTGGGTCCTCCAAAACCAAGTAACTACTAAAAGACAGTTATCACTCTGAAAATAAACATGACACTTGAATAATTCACCCCCCACCTGGGGACTGCATTTCTCCAACCACCCAGGCTGCTCTCTCCATTACTGTCTAATAGCGCTCAGAGAGCCTCCTTGCACTCTTCCTTGTGATGCCTATATAGCTTCACTCAGCACTTGATTTTTATTTCCACCAGTTAGTGGTGAAATGGTCTGTCAAAGAGCCTTTATTGTAAAAACACTCTGAAGTGTATAAAAATCATAGGATCATAGAATGGTTTGGGTTGGAAACGACTTTAAGATCATCAAGTTCCAACCCCAATGCCATGGGCAGGGACACCTCACACTAAACCATGCCACCCAAGGCTCTTTTCAACCTGGCCTTGAAAACTGAGAGGGGTGGAACATTCACTACTTTCTTGGGCAACCCATTCCAGTGCTTCACCACCCTTACAGTAAAGAACTTCTTCCTTATATCTAACATAAACTTTCCTTGTTTAAGTTTGAACCCATCACCCCTTGTCTTATCCCTACAGTCCTTGATGAAGAGCCCCTCCCCAGCATCCTTACAGGCCCCCTTCAGATACTGGAAGGCTGCTATGAGGTCTCTACACAGCCTTCTCTTCTCCAGGCTGAACAGCCCCAACTTTATTAGCTTGTCTTTATACTTTAAAGATGCATTCTCTATTGTTTTCTGTTGTGAGCAGCATTCTTCCAGGTGTTACACCTGATGCATTTCACATCTCAAAGTGATCATGCTGATGTCTGCTGATGCCTGTGCAGATTAAGATGGAGATGAGTACATGATGTGTGCTCAGAGTGAGCTTTTTCTGTTCGTTTATTCTTTATTGCAGCAGTTCGGTGGCTGCAGGCATTATTCCATCTTGTTGGGCAAATCAGTTATCTTGCAGGATTCAGCCATGCTCATCGTAAGCTGACGTGGATTGAGTGTCTGTTTTTTACATAATTTACTGCACAGCAACAATCTTTTTCTGTCGTACATGAGGCAAGTGCTGAATTCCAGGTTGGCCATAGTGAAGTGTGCACTATTTTTGCCACAGTCCATTTGGCCATTAGTGAAAAGTAGTGATGACTGGGTGTTAGAGCTGATTCCACAAGGGTTACTCAGAGTTCAGCCTTTTAGCAGATACTTAGCTTATCTGTACTTGTCCCTGTTGGAAGATCACTGTTTATTCTCATTTTGAGTTCCACGATTTGGATAGCTTTTTACACATTGCTCATTATAAATTATACTTAGTGTGTTTCCATTTGGCCTGGATTCCTCTTTCTTTAAAAGCTTATTCCAGGATTTGTTCACTATCTCTGTTTCATATTCAAGTGGCCCTTTTATAACCTTGGTGAGTATTTACATGTAATTTAAAGTTTGTGTCCAGTTTCAGTTTACAACCCCCTTTCATTTATGGCACGAGCACAGACTTTGTTCTGCTGTAGATACAGCAGTTAAATCAGTGTTGTTGAAAAGTGGTGAAGACTTGGTTGCAGAGACAACTTGCTGGCAAACTGATTGTTGTCTTAATTTCAGAATGACCACAGAGAGAATGAGGGCTGTTCTGAGCCAGAGCATCAGTGATAACACAGTAGCAATCTATACCTCTCAACAAAATATTTACCGGTGGATCTCCACTTGTCAAAACTTTGGGGTAAAAAAAGCTGGAATAGATAAAAGAAGCCCTTTCCCTCCTGCCCAGGGCTTTTTGACTTCACCTAAAAGATAAGTTCTTCTTTGTTCTTGGTTGAAGAGGATGTATGACTTAGGCATTGCTTACTCTGCCTGCTGCTTTGCTGTCTAAGAGGCCATCTATTAAGTAGTACACAAGCAGAAAGTTACACTCTTTTATATAGCACTTGTCATTTGGACATCTCCAAATCTGTCTAAAGTGGAGGAAATTTATCATCTCTTTTGTAAATTTAGAAACTAGAAAGAGACACACTCAAGGTCAGAAAACCATTGCCAGCACTGGAAATGGAACCCAGCTCTTTTGAGTCATGGTTTACGATCTTGCTAAAAACTAGATCACAAGTGGGTAAAGGAAAATGGTTCTTAAACCAACAATTATTTACTTTTGAACATATCTTCTGTTGCAGTTAAGTTGCTAGGCTGCCACAGTCTCTTATTTACCCATGCAAGGCAAGAATATAAAGCTGTTTGCACAGTGTAACCCAAAACATCTCTTTTATATGTGGTGCAGTAAATAATTGTGTATCTTAGGAGTGCCTCTGTGTGCTCTGGGAAGGGTCAAGTCATGTGGGCCAGTGTTGTCCCTTAAGGCAGCTTCAACTGTAGAGCTGGATCCAAAGGAATGGGATTCTCTACCTGTAACTAATATGCAGAGCCTTGGCAAAATGTTGCCTTTATCCTGCTTTGATCCAAGAGGCTGCTGGAATACAAATGGTACAATAAAGTATTTTAGACATGAAGGCAGTGAACTTTTAAGAAGCAAATGGAAAATCCTCATGTGTTGCAGCAGCCAGTGAACCTGTTATATTTTCTTGCTTCCCCAAATCATTCGCACATACCATTTCACTCGCTGTTATAAAGCAGGGAAGCACTCACAAACCTAATTTGGAACCAAGTACAAGAGAAAAATAGTTCTTTGTGCAGAAGAGCTGCAGAGACTTTGTCTTCTGTATGCAACTGGCTTGGAGAACATTACTGCTGCTTTTAAAAATGCCACATGCTGGCTTGCTGTATGAGGCAGCATCTCCCTGGGAAGCACACTCTTTAGGGGTGGCTGGAGTCTCAACATAATGAAAGCATTTCAGTTGTATCTATGTTCTTAACTTGGTTCCCATCACTGCGTTCAAATGTCTGCTCCCTGGGGAAGACCATTTGCTTTTGGTGTTTTGATTTGGAAATTGTACTGATGTAAATAGACAGCAACATCAGTTTCATCATCTTGAATGCACTTTCCAGTCTCTGCATATCTTCAGGCTATGAAAGTATTTCCAGTGAATTCGTTTAGATGTTAAGTCATTTAAATTCTCAGCCTTTATAGCCATTGTTGTTACCAGACATTTGTATAATGGCATGAAGAGGTAGTGTTCACTGCTTTCCTCTGCATGTTCACCCCAGTGTGCACTCTGGTGGACTTGGGGACAACAACTTAATGGGACTCCTTTGCTAAAATGGGCAACTCATCTCTGAAACGGAGAGGGCCTTGTTGGAGATGGTGGGTTTTGTTTTTATGGTATAACACAACAAAATGCTCCTGTGCATACTGACACATTATAGGCAACTTTAAAAATCCTTAGCTTGAAGATATTGGTGCATCCCAACACACCTAAGGGTAGCTGGGGAGCTAAGAGACAATTTACATCTTGCTTTTTCTCTTTGACAGCACTTGGAATATATTTTTCTATTTCCGAAATGGGAACTAATTGAATGCTCAAGACCATTTGTGCAAGCTGCTTGCTGAAATGAGGTGATAAAAATTCCTCAAAGGTCTGTTAGTCTAAAGCAAAGTGAAAGTGTCTGCTGTGCTTTGCTGCAAGATGTCCCCACAGAACTGTTGGGTTAAAGACAGCTCGTGGAAGAGCTGGCCATCCTAGTGTGTTGTCTTTTCTATTTTATGGTATGTAACCTAAAAGCCTTTTATTTCAGGTTCTGTTTGTTTTGTTATTAATTTTCTTTCAGTTTTTACTTCTTGGGAAAGCACACAGAGGAAAACTGAAATCTCAATGATCTGATGGGATAAAGTATTTTTTAAGTAGATTGCTTTGAAACATTCTTTGATCAATATCCACTGAATTTCAAAATCCAATAGGGAGTTCAGATTCCTGACCTAGAGGTTGAACATTTTTTGAATTCCCTTTGATCATCTTCATCACAAACAGGCTTGGTGCTTGTTGGGGTTACTCCAACAACACAACCAGCAATGGCCAGATTTCATACTCCTGTCTTCAAGCTCAAAACCAAACTAGAAAACAAAGTAAGTCATTCTGTATCGTCTAGACAGCTGAAAGCCTTTACAATGATCAACAACTGATGTTGTCCATGGTGCCATTGTTACTGTTTTATAACTTACCAGTAGAATCTCTTGGAAGAAGTTTATTGCTCATGTTCTGCTCAGGGTCTCAGGTCACCTGATAGATGTACAATGATCTTGAAGGATTTGAAGGACTGTGTCCTGGGTTCAGCAGTAGCAGTCATTTTTCTCCTTCTTGGTAGCTGGTGCAGTGCAGTGTTTTGACTTTCGGCTTGGGAACAGAGCTGATAACAAGGATGTTTTGGTTTGGCCAAGGACTCTGTGAGCCTCATGCTCTGCCAGGGAGGAGGGGAAGCCAGGAGGAAGCAGAGACAGGACACCTGACCCAAACTGACCAAAGAGGTATTCCATACCACAACACGTCATGGTCAGGATGTAATGGAGAGTTACCCGGAAGGGCTGGGAGACTGCAGGGTTGGAGGAGGTATTGGCTGGTGCTTGGTCGGGCTGGGGGGTGGGGGCAAGTTATTGGTTGGCTGGTGCTGAGGTATTGTATTCTCTTCCCTTGTTATTCCCTTTATCGTTATTATTATTGGTAGTAGCAGTAGTGATCTGTGTTATACCTTAGTTACTGAACTGTTCTTATCTCAACCCGTGGGAGTTGCATTCTTTTCGATTCTCCTCTCTGTCCCTCCGGGAGTAGGGGGAGGACAAGAAGGGGGGGAAGTGAGTGAACAAGCTGTCTCTCTGGTTTTAAACCACGACAGACTGATACAACATAGGAAAAATAACATTCTGCTTGGGCTGGATCAGATAGTCTCTTGTGTATTTGTATCTAGGTTTTCTCCTGCAGCCCTGCTTGTCTCAAAGTAGATGCTGTAAGCAATAGTGAACGTATTTAGGATGAAGCTAAACTGAAGCTGAATATTTGGTGCTTTATCTGTAGATTTTGTCTTAATTACTTCCAGTTGTGGAAGTATGTATATATTTGTAAGGTATTGAGTACCTTGGTCTCTTAAACTGGAAAACACTTAGTACCTGTGAGACATAACAAAACGCGTCTGTTTTTCTCCCTGGCACATGTTTTTCTCAGTTGCATGAAAGTATGAGAAATAGCTCCTGGTTCAGAGGATGGCCTAGGTCTATTCTAGTTGTAGAAATGAGGCAGGTGTTTTCCATCACTGTCATATCTATGTTCATCCCCTCTAACTTCTCACTACTCGTTTCCTAAATGAAGCTCCTGGACTAGAGGCTGTGGGACTATCTGTGATGGAGATAGATACCCACTGCAGAAGCAGATGGGGTAGCGTCATTGAGATCAGCCACTAAACTCACTTAACTTAAAAGCAAGGTAAAAATGCTCTTTTTTTTTGGTGAGGTTTGGTGGGTTTTTTTTGTCCCCCCCCCGCCACGAGCTTTTATGTCTCATTTAAGTGCACTATTTAGTAGGATTTAGCGCCCGTAAGATTCGACAAAGGGAGACCGGTCTCCTGACCACCAGAGTACCACCCTACAGCCTCCCCTCAACCCCAAGTCTTCCTGTGCTATTTCTGTAGTCTCTTTGTTTCCCCCATATAACTGCTGCTGGCAATAGAAGGAAGGAAAGGCTGTGCCCTTCCCTGTGTGTTTTCATCACCTCTGGGCAGATCTGTTCATTAATAACATCCTTGAACTCCCTACCCTTTTGCAGGGAGAAAGGACCAAAGCCCAGGGTGTGTGTCTGGAAGCGGACTCAGTGTGGTATGTTGCTGACTTTATGTCATCCAAGGGCTGTTCAAAACACGAATTACTCATGTGGTTTTATGCTAGCTTGTATTTAGGAAACCTGAACTAGACCATGTGAGAGATATTCAAGTGAGATAGGTTATTGCTGGGCTGGGCAGTGCTGAGGGTAGGAGACATCATCGTGCTGGACTTCCTTCATCCTCTCCTTAGGCAACTCAATGTCTCCTGTGGTCTCTGCTTGGCAGGCTGCATGGCAAAGGCTTGCTGTCTCTCAGGCTCCTTCCAAAGGTCTGAGGTGTCAGATTGCAGCAATGCTAAAAGTGAAAGGTTATTTTGTCTTTATATGCCACAGGATTGCACATTTTGCCTCTGTAGACCATTGCAAATACAGCAGGTTTTTAATGTTTTCCTATTCTTTCTATAAATAAGACCTTTCATCCTGTATTTTGAAAGCTCCCTGCATCCCTGCCTTAACATAAGGATTATGGGGACTTCAGAACAACATTTCCCTTTCTCTCCTTCCTCAGGGCTCTGTGAATCCCAAGTGCCATTTCCCACAAAGTCAATGGTTTGTGTGGCCTCTTTTCTCTCTGTGGGAGAAGTCATGTAACTTTTGATTATTCCTATAAATTTTCCAGGGATGGGGAGCAGAAATGAGATAAGAGTTGTCTATGCTAGCACTATCTGTTCATTTCACCTGCATGCAGTAGCTTCTGCAAGTTGGATGCTAGAAAATCTGTGTTGCCCCTCTTTTTCTCTTCTGATTTTAGCTTTTCCTTAATGATCCTCTCAAAAGGAGGACTTTCTGCCTTGTGGTGCCTGGAAGACATCCTTGAATTTTGCAAGGGATCCAGAGATGTGTTGCAAAGTTGTTGTGCTCAAAGAGAGCAAACTGACTGCTTGTTATCCGAGCAGGGTAACTTGCTTCTCACCATTTTGAGCCAGGATAGCATTTATTTGTATGTTGTCTTTCCAAGCATCTCTGATAGGCATGGGCTCCTGGGAGATGCTCTGGTGCAGTTTACAGCATTCTCCCTTTATTGATGAGCAGTTGACTGAGGGATCTGTTTTGCTATTACTTATTTATTGAGCTGTGGCAGACTGCTGCCTTATGAGCACAAAGCAAAGTGGGACATTGAGCCATGCAACTGGATAATACAACAATGTAGAGGTGCTTTTAGTTTCCTTATCTTTGTTTCTTTTTATATATATGACATAGCAAACAGTACTCCGCTCCACAAATGGGAAAATACAGTTGACTCAAAGAAAAGGGAATGTGTCATGAGCAGCATGTGCTGTGACAGTGGTTGATGCCCCACTGGCACCCATCCTCATACGTGAAGGAGAAAGCCTTTCTCTTTATAGCTTTTCCTTGCCTTCCATTTGGGTAGAGCAGCAGTAGGGATGACCTTGTGCATCCCTGTCTCATCCTCAGATCCGCAGAAGGGTGAGCAGAGACTGGTTTGGGGATGGGAGGAAGATGGACATGGAAGGGGACTATTCTACATGGAGAGAGGAGTGATGAATGACCAGTGAGATCCTGGTCTCCATACACAACCTTGGTCTGACTCAGGCAACCAGCAGAGCCTGCAAGAGATGTTTTGCTCATAAGCCTCAAAGCAAGAAAGTGTACTAGTCATGTTTCCCAACAGCTGATGGTGTAAACACAGTGAAAGGAGTGAGCTGCAGTTTAAGAGGGTGCTGTGGACATGTTACTCTCTGTGGACCGGATATGGAACAAACCCTGTAACTTGTACCAAGGATTCCAGCTGTGGGCTTTTATTTCAGGATTTCATTGCTGTTGACAGTCAGTCAACCTTCAGATTCCCTCTGGATGATGAAGATAGCATGTGCTGACCAAAGTTGCTGCATGGGTTATCTCTGGGAAAAGAGATTTTGCTTTTGATCCAGTTCTATTTTCACATTACAGGTGAGAAAACTCACCCTTGAAATTGCTGCTTTGCTGAGTGCATGAGCAACAAAGTGGTGGCTGCACAGAAAGTTACACATAGAAGGTGGCCTGGGAACTGTGGGAAGGGTTCCTTTGGGCTTCAGTGGCACATCAGACTGGGTGCACTGTGTGCAGTGAACAGTTTGAGGTGTCCCATTCCCTGTTCCATAATTAACTTTGGTGGAACTGGGATGTTCACATGTTTGTTATCAAAAATTTGTCTGCTCTTGGTTGAACAATTAATCGCTTCTGACATGTCAATAATGAGTTTTCATTCACTGCTCCGCTCCCTGGCACATGATAGATATCTTCATGACAGTGCCTCTACTTACTGGTTGGGTGATTGTAGCTGTATGGTTTGGGATGGGAAACATACTTTCTCCAAACATTCTTCTTAGCACAGTTTTGCTTGTCTGTGCATTTATCAGTGATGAATACAACTTATTTCCACATATGGTGGGTTTTTATTTGCCTCTAGTGTTTTAGAGCATTGCAAATGTCTAAGATCCAGTTGAGAGAGAACCATCATATCATGGCTGTGTTGTAAGGCTTGGGAAATGAGGTGAGGCATTCATGCTGTTTGTTTTTTTTGCATCTTTCAACACTGAAGTGGGTTTAATTTTTTTTTTTTTTAATTTAATGCTATAAACACTATTTGAATACGAAGAAATGGCAAAAGAACTTGCTTCTGCAGGGATGCTTCCTATACACAAACAGTAATCACAAAAGATGCTGAGCTTAAGCCGTGAGATTTGCAATGATTACCATCTCTCTGGGGCTGGTACTGAGGAACCTGACAAGTGTCACAGCTGGTCCCTCACCAGCAATGGTCCATTAAAATGTCTGCTGCTTGGCTTGCGTCTCTTGTGGGAAGAGGGGCAGAGGAGTGGGCAGCTTTTGAGCACTGTGGTCCTGGTTCTGCGCATCTGGTGCTGGTTACCTCTCCCGTATCACCTGGGGTCTGACCCACTGCTGGCCAGAGATGGCAGTCTGAGGTCCTCAAAGAACTTGGGATCTGACCCATTTTTGACATCCCTGACTTTTACTAGATGTCAGCATTCATGCAGTGTTACTCTTCCTCCTCCACATCTTGCCGGGTATCAGAGCTCTCTGTCTCCATGGTGCCTTTTCATATTACTCTTTGCTTATTGAAGAAGGGGGAAGAAAGCCAGGTGGTGTCAGGCTCCATTGTGCATGCTGCCAATTCACCCTCTTACAGCCCTACTCTGTAATTTTTTGTACGTGATTAAAGGGGCATCATTTCACTTTCTGCTGTAAATGTGTTTTCAGAACTCTCTAACAAGGTTTTGCAAGTGTGTAGAGAATAACTGAAGAACTCCCGCGCTTTCTTCTTCTGAAGATGAAACCTCCACATTTTATTATTTTGACTAAAAAACATGAACACCTGACCTGCTAGGTAAAAAGCAGATGGCAGAAGCTTGAGGGATAGTGTGCACACACACAACATCTGCTATGCAGATAGTATTCAAAAAACAATGATATCAGAGCCTGTTGCATTCTAAGGGCTGTAAATTGTGAAATGTCTTTAACAAACACAGTTCTCAGAATGGGACCTAACCCCAGATTTGACTGCCCTGAAAAGCTGGAGCTGGATCTAGTTGTGGTCTCTTGATAATGCTTTGCTCCTTACCCAAAGGTTATCTGAGGTTAGTGGGAGATGATCCACCTGATCCCCAGTTCCTCATGTCTTCCTTCTGCTGTTTCCCAGTGCAGGTCTGTCGCCTGCATGACTAAGTATCCCTAGGTTCTGATGTGATAGTCCAAGGCCTGTTTCTCTGTTCTGCCTTATCTTCATTACGTGTTCTGTGCTCAGAAAGATAATAATTTCTGAATACCAAGCTTTCCATAGTGACTGCTCAGCAGCCATCACATGATCTTCAAGATACAAGGCCAGCTGCTTTCATTTATACTGGATAAGATGCTGGCCTCTGAGGCTTATATGATTAGTTCTCAAACATTAATAATTTAGAGAAATATTTTGCCTTTTACATTCCAAGAAGTGAAGTTTATGAGGGCTACTTCTATAACAAATTATTTACAACAAATTTTACCCAAATTCTTTTCCATTCTTGAGCGTGCATCTTAATCTCTATGTTGTATTTTTATCTTTTTGCCTCTCATATGTTCTTGTTTTGTGCCTTTATAGATTCAGCATGGCTCTCCAAATGGAAAATCTCTTTCTAAATATGACTCAGCATAACCAGCCTTTACAAGGTTTAAAACTCTTCAGATTATGACACCTTCATACTGTGAAAATGGAAGTTTAAAATCATCTGCTGCCTATAGTACATTATTTATCTCATAGGCTATTAACTACAGCAATTTGTATGAGTCTAATGTAGCAAATGTCAGATGTTGTTTTCGTTTCTGCTTTTATTTTGCTTCATTGGCAAAATTCTTATTGATTTCAGTTGTGGCAGATTAAGCCGCGCATATGTTTCATTTTCATGAGCCAGCAAAAATGTATTTCCCTCTTTATTGTGCCCATCTCCTCTCCTGTAAATATTTCTGCACATCTTTACAAAACTCTCCCACTCAAATTTTGGCATCTTCCAAGTCTCCTTCCTCAGCTCACATTGTCTAAATCCCAAGTATTTGCTCAGACTGTGGCCTTACCCAGGTAAGTGTCCATCCCGGCTGTGTGATAGAGAGACTGCTTCTGTTTGCTAGGAGGTGAAACAAGGTATTGAATAACAATGTTTTTCTGTGTCACCTGAGTTTTGAGGTCAGACTGTTAGGTGTTTTGCAGGCTTGAAAAGCAGCAGATTGCTAAATGGTATCAGCAGTATACAGTAGATTGTGGGGAAAGAAGTACAAGCTTCTGATATTTAGGTTTGCCTGAACAATATCCAGAATGGAATGATTAGCAAGGAAACTCTGTTTCTGAGCATCCAGGGGCAGACGGCTCCTTTCCATCCTCAACAAGAGCAACTGATTTGTAGGGGAGTTACTAGGGTCACTGTGGCATGGGTTGCCCACCTTTCATACATAAGATCTTAAATAAACCTCTGTCTTGACAGGTGGTAACTGGGGTTTGTCTTGATGATCTGTGAAAACCACAAACTCCTAGGACATGGATCTTGAGTAGACTTCTAACTGTTAAAAAGACCATTATCTGAAATAACATAACGTCCATGTAATGTACAGGCCTGTCCTGCTAACAGTGAACATGCAGAGATACTAATCTCTTATGCCTATGTATAATGTTCCCATCTTAATCTAGATGGATGGAAAAGACTTATACTTCTAAGCTACTCTACATTAATGAAAAACATTCTTCTCTCCTGTCCCCCAAACACACTCTGCAGCTGCAGGGAAAATAGTCTCTGAAGTGGGAGTGAGACCACAGTCAGAGCTTGAAGAGGTCTTGGAAATCTCAGTGGACTGCGTACACTCTATGTGAATTAGAAGTGAATCACAGTGCAGTTTGATAAAGATCTGGTTGAAGCTGGGGAGCACTGAGCATCAACTGTCCGTGCTTTCTCTTTGGAGGTTAAGCCTGAGTGAGACTCAAGTAGGGATTCCCTTGGAAAGAGCATCAGTCTTCTATAGTCAAGGACATACTGCTGCCACCAAAGCTTTGGTATTGGCTCCTAAAGTTACAAGGCAGGATGTCTGAAAACGTCCACTTCTGCCCTGACAGGTCAGAAACATTGGCAAAGAGTGTGGTGGCTGATCTACCCCGAGAGAAACATGCAAATTTGTTTTCAACAGAGCAGCCTAGTTGTACACTTGGTGTAAGCCTGATTAAAGACCGTACATGCATTATTAAGTCTGTTGTTACAACTGTGTTGCTAAAGCTGTTGAATATAGGCATTTTTTCTGTGTGGTTACAAAAAGCTAAAGTGACAAAAGTTGTCATAGTCGACATGTAGCTGCACAGGTAAAAATGCTTTTGTGCAGATAAAACATCTCCAGGACATAAGAACATCTGAGTTAAGATGACCTGATAGGGAAGGAGAGACACTCTTTGTCGTAAATGATGTCATTGCTGATTTTTACCACCCTGGGGTATGGCTCACGGGTCACCTTGAGAAAGCAAACAACTGCTCAGAAAAGCTTAGGGTTTTTGAGTCATCCTGTGGAGCATACACTTTGGTCCTAATAAACATTATTTATACCTCATTGAAACTCAACTTCTTTGGTTCTAATTCTGTGTAGGAATCACAAACATTATTTTTAGATCCTCATGCTGAATGGAGTTCAGATGCATTTTATCTGCTCAGTGACCAGTTGTGCTGGGGTCATATTCTGCCTATTATTAGGAATACGTGAATTTAATAAAATCTCTAGTTTTTATACAAGCAAACTGTGTTTTTGTTTCTCAGATAGGTATGATTTCACCTATACAATTTCTGTATTCAAGACATTTTCTCGTGTTTCACCAAACCCAAATGCTAGTTTGGGAGACCGAAAGAAGGGTGGGAAGAAGCAGAATCTAAGTAAAACATATGTTGAATGGGAAAAAAGTCAGTCATCCTGGGTTCTGGGCCTGTGATTATTTCCACATGCCTGGACTGTATCGCTGTGCTGTGTGCCATTAATGTCATTAGATGCTTTATGCCAGAGTGGATTTTTTGCACATGCTGATGAGATTGCAGGACTGGGACCTTGATGAGTAAATGCTGCCAGTGCTGTATTGGCACCATGAGGGTGCATGCTGCACATGGATGTCTGCACCCTTCCAAGCCCCTTCTTGTGCTGTGTGTGTGATCACTTGCCCAGCCAGCCCAGGAGTTCCCTTAGTGCTGCTAACTGCCTAGCTGGTTAAACCACCCTCAGGCCGCAGAGTTTGTCCTCAGCCCTTTCTAAGAAAAGCAAACAAGAAGACTGGGCAATCAACCCTCACCTTGTAAAAATGGGTATTTTTAACTGATGCTTGATGCTGGAAGAAGACGTAGTTAAAAACAAGCTTAATGTTCCTATTCAGAGGTGCCTGTGTGCTGGGAAGAAATGCCAGCCCTTCCCCTTGTTTTTGTTGGGGTTGGTTTGTGAGAACATGAGACCTTGGGAGCCATTGCCATTCCCTTTGGTTCCTGGTGAAAGGAAAAGAGATTTGATTGCTCCCTCCAGATAAAAACACAGAGGATTCTTTTCCCTTTTCTTTGCTTTTTTTGTTGTTGTTTGAGCCTGCCAGATTGGTCTGCTCTCTGCTCTCCAAGTGCGTAGGCGGCGCAGAAGAGGATGCTGAGACAAAGAATGAGGGAGGGACGAAAGAGAAGTGAAAAAGACCTTTGGATTGGAGGCACAGTGTATGGGAAGAAGAGAAGCAATGGCAGAGGCAGCTCTGTTTTGGTTTGCAAAAGTTTGCAGCAGATCAGATGAAGCTGTGGTAGGTCAGAGACACTCAGTCTACATGCTGTAGTGATGAATATATCAGCATGTCTTAGATCTTAGGCATACAGGCATTTTTCTGTGTTTGTGGTAATTTTATGAAGCTCATGTCCTATTGATATCTGATCCCTCCTGGAAATCGGGATGTTGGATAGAGGAGAATATGACCATTGCTCTACTCAGTACAGTATCTGCATTTTACATTCATCTGCTTTGTGCTGTGATAATGTAGGTCCAAAACAAGTGGCATTTTGTGAAGGTAAGGCTCGGGTTGTTTTTGTACTGATTAAATCCTGTTTTCCTGAATTGAAGAACCAAAACTCATTTCTCATTCCAATAATAGCTGCCACCAGTCGACCGCATCTGGCTTGTGCTCTTTCATGATACTTTTGTGAGACCAAATTACATGTAAAATGTCTTCTGAGTAATAGCAGAAAGGCGTTTAAAGATATAACAATGGAGGAAAGGTAAAATTCAGATATAGCTTGAAAAGCCACCTCTTGGGGAGGTACAAGACAGCAGTATCTGGTGAGGAGAGCAGGAGGCTGGAGAAGAGGGACCAACAGATGAACAGAGGGAGTGGGAAAGGCCAACTCATGTAACAGGTGTTACATGATTTATTTTGTATTTATACCTGCAAGATTCGTCTTGCCTGAGCTGGAAAATTCAACCTTGCCATATGTTTTGCCCTTGGAGTGTATGACTTCCAGCTCCGTTGGTACCTTGAAGTTTAATGTAAAAGAGCTTGCGAAAGCAGCCCTAGAAAGGCAAGTTTTGTAAATCAACCCCATTTCCTGTAGGATAGCCCTGTAGCAGGAGGCAGGGAAGTTTTGGAGTGAGAAGGGGTGCAGGGGAGCCAGTCCTGTAGGACTTAAGGACTTTATTCTGCAACCCCAGGAACCTTTCCAAACCCAGGCTTGGGTTGTGGGTGCACATGCTGGGGTATGCTGTCTCGTGGATGTGCGGCGTGGTCCTGCCTGCCCATCCTGCTCTTCCAGATGATTTATTTTGGCCCATGCTGCCCTTCACCACCCTCTCTGAAGGACTTTCTACAGGATAATAAAAAGGTGTTTCTCTGCTGGGCTAATATTTACATCACAAACACATATGGTGCCTTTGCTTGGTTACAAACATCAGTGCATGCAAGTGAGAGGCTTTCCTCAAAAAGGGTGGGACAGGAAACAGAGGTTATTCTCTCCTGTTACTGTATTTACTGAGAAAACCCTTTAGAAATTACACTTCTACGTTGAGGGAACATTATTAAGATTACAAAGTCAAGCTCCCAAAGCATGCTGGAGTGGAGATTGCCTATCTAACCTTCATTTGCCCCTGGTGCCAGTGCTTTCTGATTACCTTATTTACCTCTTTGGTTTCACAGAGCTCCTGCCTGTGCTCTTTACAGAGGGCATTGAAAGAACATTGTTAGAAAGAATTAACCCATTGTTCCTATGGTCCTCTTTTAACTTTTTGCAAAGCCTCAAAATACACTTCTTTAGCTCAGGTGGAGGCATCACTTCTTCCTACAGCAATATTGTGGAAAAAAAAAGTGTTGTTTGCTCAACAGTCACATGTTAAATGGAAAATGCCATAAAAATGCTGATGATTCCAGCTGGTAATTTCATTTTTCAGTGCAGAGTTTGCATGTTGCCTATGATAAAGTGTGAATGAGTTACTTGTATTATGTGAAATGTAAATACATTGTACCAGTATTCCCTGTAGCTCTTTGTGGAAAAGTACTATGCTCGTATAGCTAAAGGCTGTCGTAGTGCCTTATCACATGGGATGGTACTGTTCAAAGTTTCCAGAAGTTTAATAACCCCAGAAATGGGCTTTAAAGAAGAGATTTCTCACCCTTGCTGGTGCTGTGCTGTGCCCCCAGCCAGAGTAAAGATATTCATATGAAACTAAAGAAAATTGTTGCTTTAAGATAGAAACTTTAGTTTTCTTTCTGATTCTTATGCTTGTTCTGATAGCAAGTCGGCTTCCTTGAGTGAATGTTATAAATCAGCATTTTATTTCTTTTTAATTATTTATTAATTATTATTTATTTATTTTTAATTACAAGGATTCTTTTATCTTTGTTTTCCATTATCCTAAGATCTTTTGACTCTTCTGCTTGAAGAGTTAGTCTGAAATGGCAGCAAGAGGCTAAGTTATTCATGTTAATTTAGCATATAAATGAAGGCCAGAACTGGAGGCATTTGAAGGCTCAGTTGATGTCATGCATAGCATGAGGCTTTCCCACAGGAACGGTCTTTTGGCAGAGTCCAGGTGATCTTGCCCCAAAGCAGGCACAGGTTTTCTGTATTATCTGAATGCTACTTTTCAGAAATGCTATTTAGTCCAAGGCAATGCTTTATGGCAAGGCACGTCTTACACTGAATTGTCATTTTCAGTCTCCGCTACTGAGTTTTCTCAATAGATTATCCCAAAAGTATTCAAGGAGGAGGGGCACTCTTGGCTTCTGGAGCATTAATTTCTTTCCTGACACCTTCATGCATGGAGTCACTGTTTTTGAAGATAAACCCAGCTTCCAGTGGGGGCTTGCAAGCATCATTCACATTGCTGATAGAAAAACATTGTGCAACTTGGCCTAAGGTCAGTTCAGTTCCTTGGCTTGGAATTCCTTCTTCTTGCTCAGCCTCCTGCCCCTTTCCAGCACCGCTGTTCCCCACTTCTGATCCTGCAGATGGTAGCACAGGAGGTCAGGATAAAACATGGAGTGTTGGCAGGGCCAGGGTTAAGCCTGTGCCAGCTTTGGCTTTACATGAAGAGGCGCTGAAGCCCCCAAGCAGTTACATGAGACCTCAGGGTCACCTATCCCTGCTGTCCCCTCTTCACCTAATCAGTTTGCATCCTGGACATCCATTACAACACCTTGCTGATGTCTTCATTGCCCTACCAAGAGGCAAGCTGCGCAGCTGCAGCTCCTGTCACTGAAGCAAACACAACTGATGTCTCATTTATGCTGAGTGCAAATGTGAGGTGGATATTCACGTAAAGATTTTCCCTGTCCTTAAATTCCCCTTCCTGCTGTTCCTGCAGAGAATTCCACCAGAGTAACTGAATGCCTGCGGTAGCAGTCATGGTGCTGTAGTTTGTAGGTTTGAGTGGTCATTTCGATTTTAAGAATTTCAGCCAGGATTTGGATTTCCTTTGACTTACACGTTGAGAATGTGGCTTTCATCCAGAGTTGCAGCTTTATAGTAATGCTTAATAATGACGTAGAATCATAGAATAGTTAGGGTTGGAAAGGACCTTAAGATCACCTAGTTCCACCCCCCTGCCAACTCAATATATTCTCAGATGCCTGCATAAACATTAATCAGCATACCTTTTGCTAGGGCAGTATCTGTACCCTTGCATTACAGATACAGAATTGGAAGTAGAGACATGTCTTTCATCTAAACCTCCTCCATTAATGCCAATAAATTAATATCAAAAGGATGCATAGAATGCAAGATTTCCTAGCTCTGGCCCCTGTTTCTTGTGCACTAGCATGCTGGTGAGATATTTTCTTTTGGATGCTTTACTGCTGAGTTCTCAACATCATTTTTTCTTTGGAGTTACAGTGGCAGAGATTCGTGGAGGAAATCTGCTTTTGGTACAGGTGAAGTGTCCTCCCCCTAATAGCAGTCAGAGAATTGTGCTGAGAAAAGACCTGAGAATGAATTCCCCTAAATTCTCCCATCTTCCCAGATGAGAGTGAAAAAAGACAATTTCTAATCACTCTCTTACCATAAAGTCAAGTGCAAGTGGTAATAGAGAAACTGAGAGCACCTTTTTAAACATAAATATCGTTAAAAGAAGATTCCCTGCTCTTGGCAAGTATCTGATTTCCACAGTTCCCTCCTTTTCCCCATACTGATATTCAAGGAAGCTTTTCCAACCCTTTCTTTAAGGGGAGGTCTCTAAAATCAGCACCATTAAAATCCCCATCAAGAGAGGGTTTATTGCTTGTTTCGTCTTGCTTGTGAAGAGTAAATTCCAATTCTCCATAGACCCAAATACACTCCCAAAAGAGTTTTAGTTGTGTGAGGCTCACATGAACTGGAATTCCGTTTTCCTGGCCTTGCCTGTGTATTGTGTAATCTTTTCCTCGATCTCCATGAGATGGATTCTTCATCCTCTCTTTTCCTGTTTCTTTGTACCTTTTTCTGTGTCTCCCCCTGTGCAAAGCATGTCTATGCAGAACTGGTTTTCCCTGCCAAGGTCCCCTGCAGGTATCTTTGTTGCTTTCCCCCAGTTGGGGTGGAATGTGCTGTTTGGCTGTGTAGGAATGTTTTTTCCCAGACCGTGGTGGATCTCCAACCTCCTCCTTCCTTGACTGCTAGTCTTCTAGCCAGGACACCAGGGAAGCAATGAAGGTATTTGTGGCCCCATGACTTCATACCCAAACCTGCTGCCTAATGTGCAGGGCTGGGGGTTTTATCCCATGAGGAATGAAGAACGTGCCCTCTTGTTTGCTCAAGGCCACTTGGAAAGATCCAAGGTTTTAGTCTAATATGCAGCCTGATGACCGTGAATCTATCTACAGAAGCCTTTTGCAGCCTCAGCATCCTACTCTTGCAGTTAATAAGTATATTTAGCAAGATCAGACACTGCCCCAAAATAGTCCTGCAGCAGATTCCTACTGGCTTGGACAGCAGCACTGCTGGAGTTTGCTGGATGCTGTTCACAAATGGGAATGGATTTAGGGGCTGGGATTCTGCTGGGTCCAGCCCTTATACCTTTGTCAGTGATTTTGAAGGGAGCACAAATGGGGATGATATTGATTTTTTAAACTTGATGCCAAACTGGGAGGCCTTGCCTATATTGGCAAGGGCAAAGAAATACCCTAAGGGGACCTAGAGGTATCAGCAGAGAACTGTAAAATAAGAACTGTGTTGTAGATCGGTTCTCTCTGTCTAGAAAAAAAATCAGAAACACAAAAGACTGAAAAGGAATTTGGCAAAGGGCAAGGTTTGAAATGGACTTGGAGGTGATGAGAACAAATCAGGAGTAGGTTTCAGCATGACATGGCTGTGAAGGAAAGATTTACCATATGGCAGATAATCCTGGAGGAATTATCATGCAACAGGGCAGACAGGCTGTTTGACTACCATGGATGGCCTTGTGGGACTATGTCCCCCAGGAGCTGCTCCACAGCAGTGGGGGAAGTGCAGGAGAGGGGATGCTGGATTTTTTTCCGAAAGAAAGAAAAAAAAAAAGAAAGTAAAGAAACCACCAATTTTAAAATTAATTGAAATTGTCATTTTCTGCCAAACGGGATGACTCATTTTGGCAGTTTGCCCTCTTGAACCTCTCCCTCAGACAAACAAACAAAGCCAATAAGTTGCAAAAAATAATCTGAAAAGATAACAATCCAAAATTTTCCTTTTGGTATATTCAAAACAAAGGGCTTAATGGTGTTTTTTTTTTTTTATTGTTTGTTTTTTTTTTTAAGACATCATTTCAGAGCTGGATTCAATGACCATAACTTGAAAAAATGAGGTAAAAATAACTCTGAAAATAAAATGCTTCATTTTGAGTTAAAGAAACATTTTGTTCAGTGAGACGCACAAAGCATTCGGTTTTGGGCCCACATGAAATGATATTTTTTTTTCCTAGCAATCTCTTGGTTGAGGCAGTGAACCAAGAAGTCAATTATCCACAGAGCTGTAGCAAGGTTAAGGTAAAGATGGAAAGCAGAGCTGAAATGAGGAACTGAGGGAGAACGTCCAAGTCAATCTCCATTCCTCCAAGTGAAATGTGGTGGTTGATGGTGCAAGTGCCCAGACCCTGTGCCGTCACCTGAGCGTGTGGGCTGCCTGCCATGAGACATAACAGGCAATGTCCTTGTGGCATCCGTGGGAGCAGAGCAGGGTGCTGTGATCCAAGAGATGTCCTGAAGCTGCTGGGGTGTGGGGACCATGCTGTAGTGCTCCTAGGGATGTCTTCACCATGCACCGCTGCTGCTGTAAATGCAGCATCATTTGGAAAGGGGGGGGGGGGGTGGGGGTGGGGAATAGAAGGGAAAAAAAAAAAAAGGAATTCTTCTGCCAAGAAACTGCCATAAGCTCTGCAGAGTGTGACTTTGGGCAGTGAGGAGCAGAGCAGGCTCAGCTAGGGAAGAGCTGCTGCCTGGCTCTGGAGTCCAGGTGCAAGCTGCCTTGGCTGGGCAAACAGGAGCTGGTGGGTGAGCTTGTAGTTGTGCCTGGCTGCTGCTGGGGGCTTGGGAGGAGTTCCTCTGCCAGGTTGGAAAAGCTGGGTACAGCTTTCCTCACGCACGCAGCGTTAGAGCGAACACCCTGCTTTTCGGCTTGGGCTTTTTTTGCACCTGCATTTTTATTTTTTTCTCTCCAGAAGTGCTGAGACCTCAGCACCCAGCCACCCTAAGCAATAACCTTTACAACACAGGCAAGAGAAAATCTTATTTCGTGACTTGGCTGAGTCGAGGCAGTAGGATGACAGGATTTGCCCAGCACCATGGTAAGAGTTGGGAGGCAGAGCTCCACTCGTGGCTGCAGAAGTTTGACTCCCGCTCCGTTGAGGAGTAAAGAGCAACTGCGGAGTGGCATAAAGATGCATGAGCTAGTTTTAAACTGGGGTATACCGCTGCTGGCTGTGGCAGCTCGGTGCCTGCTGAATTAATTTACCCTTAGAGCAGTGGATAAGAGAGAGGCAGGGAGGTGTGAGTGTGGGCAGGGGCGCGCGGTGCTGGAGATGGAGAGGAGGGAACGAGCAAGTTCCTGCATGAGCTGTGGGGTGCAAAGAGGAACCGAGGGACCAGCCCTGACTGTGGTACCCTGCACACCTCCCTGCACCACCCTCGGCATCCCCCTGCTTTTAATAATGCTGGCCATTATCCATTGGCAGAGGTAATGAGCTGGAGAGCAGGAAGCATTGTATGTGGGCTGAGCATGCAAGCCTCGCACAGAAAGAGTTTAGGGGGGGTAATGTTTTCATTATTACAGTCCGTGGCGAGCCATTCTGCATTTCAAGCACTTTGCCATTAAGTAATTCATAATTTACCAGCAGAGGCCAGTTTGAAGACTCTGGTGCGGTGATGTCTGGTAATACTTTTTGTTTTTACTTTGATTCTTTTTCCCCACTCTAGTGCACTCCAGGGCTTTGCACTGGGATACCAGCCCCTGGGGAGTGAAAGTTTCAAATGGCCCAAGCTGTTTGATTTTCTAAACGAGTTCTTGCATTTCTTTCCCCGTGGAGCTGGCAGCGCCTCCTGCTTTGCCCGTGATGTTGCCAAGGCGCCCGGTACCGCCGCGTTTTGAGTCCCCTCCGGCAGCACCGCTGGCGGTGGCACCGCGGGTGGATGCCGCTGCCGACCGCGGTCCGCTCCGCGGGACGGTGCGTGCGGGGGGCGGGGGGCCACGCCGCACGGATGGAAGGCCGGCAGCTATTTCAGGAAGCCGCGAAGTCTCCTCCTTCTTATGTAAATAAACATGACAGCTCGCAGCGCCGGTGCCGCGGCGGGAGGCGCGGGAGTGGGTGGCTGCGGCCGGCGCGGGGCAGCGGCTCCCGCCTGGGCCGGTGGCTGCGGGAAGGGAACAGCCGCCGGTGGCGGCCCCGCAGGACTGCGTGGCCATGGGCGGGCAGGTGACGAGGAGCCTGCTCTACGGTAAGGACCGGGGCAGCGGGCAGGGCAAGGTGCGGCGAGGTGATGCGGCTGTGTCAGCCCCGTCCTCCCGAGCATCCCGCGGCGGAGAGCGGCCGGCGGGAGGCAGCCGGGCTGGGGTGCGCTGGGCTCGCTGGGGTGCCAGGGACGAGGGATGAGCACCTGTCTGCACAGCGCTGGCGGGTTGCGGGTAGGTGGCAGGGGCGAAAAGAAAGTAACCGTAAGTGTGTGCATGTCTGACAGCTCCCACGGGGAAAAAACAGCTAAGCAATGGTAGGGGTTACTGCGGGGCGGCTGAGCAGGCTCTCCAAGCCTTATTCTTCTTTTCCACCAGCAGTTTCTTCTTAACACCACTCTGGTGTATTTCGTTTTAAATTGATAAGGTCTGGGATGAGCGCTGGTTTGAATTGGCTGATATTAGACACAGCTAAAGCCATTAAGTGCAGCATGCTCGTTGCGTTTGCGGTGTAAAAGAGGGGGAGCTGGAAAGGGACTGGAATATGCTGCACAAGCCAATGCTACACCAGGATTTGAATCTACAGAGAATGAGCAATACTAGCCATGTCCCTGCCTGTGGAAATCTCATGCCATAAATACTTCTGTGAGAATACTGCACTCCTTTAATATTAAACTTGCCTATTGCTCTGAGTTGTTCTGTTTAACTTTGGACATAGTAAATGTGTCAGTGCAGTATGAATGTATTTTCAGAGACACTTCCTTCTTACAATAGTAAACATAGTTATGAA
The DNA here is from genome assembly GCF_033815535.1 of Pezoporus flaviventris. Lineage (NCBI taxonomy): Eukaryota > Metazoa > Chordata > Aves > Psittaciformes > Psittacidae > Pezoporus > Pezoporus flaviventris. Next base: position 9,862,388 of record NW_026892577.1, on the reverse strand, counting down.
AGATGCAGGTAAAGCTTCCTGTGGGCTTGAAGTATCTTGTATCCTTTCTTTGAATAAAGATGCATGAGGTCTATAGGCTTAGGCTGTAAGTTACAGTCCTGATTCTTCTCATGTTTTCCACAAAATCCAAACCCTACAGTTTAAGGAACAAATGGGTATAGGAAGTAGATGACTTTCATCCTAAAGACATTGAGCAAGCACGCCTCAATAGAGATTGCTATTTGTTTATTGTTTGTGCTCTGAAGTTCCTGTGGCCAGACCTTATTTCTTTTGTAAACTCACGATATACATACAATATATGCAGAACAACAGTACTGTTGTGTCAACGTAAAAACCAAGATCTCTGGCTGTTGTCTTGCGATTGTAAGTGCCTTTACCCCTTTGAAGCATTATTTGAATGAATTTGAAAAAAAAAAACAACCCAAACCTGGCTGGGAAAGAATAACAGTTGTACATGGTTCCTGTGTGTGCCAGGGACTTGGCATTCCTGCTGGGGCTTTCTCCTGCCTGCAGCCGGCAGTGCACTGCACAGTAATCCTGCAACTTCTGCCTTTCAGTGGTTCTACTCCAGCAAGCGTGTTTCTCTAGTTTTTGCTTTGTTGGGAGAGGGAGAGAAGTGAGGAGATGTGGGTAATGAACTCAAATTTCCCTTTTCATACGGAGGGGATACAGGCTGTGTTATATTCAGAGGTGAGCCGCTCTGTGTTTAGCACAGCAATGCTTTAAAAAAAAAAATGGACATGCATTATAATTTAAATAAATAAATAATAAAAAGTCATGCAACAAAGCACATTTAATAAAACCAGACTGCATCTGCACTTGTGGTTTGTCTCTGGCTACTGTTCCTCCAGTTCTGTCTTTCTGTTGAATATTTCTGTTTCAGATGTGTCTCAAAATAGTCAGGGAAAGAGCACAGAAACCTTATCCATTTCTCTGAAGAAAAATTGAAACTCAAAGTAAAACTACTGAAAGGAGTTGTATTAACAGCTCTGGGGGTTGGCATTCTTTCTTTTTAGAAAGCTGAGGTAAAGCATAAATTCATGTCCTCCAGAAATACCTGGTGACCTCTCCACGTTGCAAGGATGGGCTGGGATTTTCACAAGCTCCTATGTAATTTAACCTCACTGAAAATTAGCTCAGACAGGGAGATAGTGCATGTGCTGGCTGCTTGTGGCTCTGCTGAGCTGGTCCTAGGGAGGAAGTCGGTGTTGCCCCGATGTGTGCCAGGTCCCTGCCTCCTCTGGAGCCCACCCTGACCTTGGTGGGGTTGAAAAAGTAAATGGAGGGAGAAGATCCTGAAGTGGATGATGAGGGAGGCACTCCATCAAAAAAGCATAAAATCAGGGTGGTGATCTTTTAAAAGCTGTGGGTGCCCTAATGTGAGGACAGAGGTTTGTAGTGGTCAAGTGCAACCATATACAGACTGACATGATGAGGAACAGTTGACATCATTTACCCTCTTTGGCATAGGCACCTCTGAGTGAAAATGCTGCTTTTCCATTGTTACGGTGTCAGCACAAGGGGAGCCATGCTAGTCTGTCCTAATGATGGAGTTGGTGGGTGCTAAATGGGCCCTGAGTCACCTCAGGTAAAGTTTCCCATCTGATGGGACTGGGAGGAAAAATAAGCTTTGGACTATGGTCACTGAAGCATCAGTTGCCCGAGCTTCCCAGGAAAGACCCACCTCCAATGTCATTCCTTGCTAGCAAACAAATCCCAATGGGCTTCTGCCATGAAAGGCAGCACCTTTGTTTTGAAAAGGAGACATCTGGTGGCTTGACATGCTGGGACATGGGAGTTGGTCCTTCTCTCTGAAATGATGTGCAGTGTTGAAGCGCACTCATGAAGTCTCCATCTACGTTCTTGTGCTTGGTACTGTGATGGTCTCTGTTCCTCTTCCCTGTTCCTTCTTCCTTTCCCACCACCATCCACAGAAGTCCTTGGAATGCTTTCCAGAGCCCTCTATGCTAAGAGAATTTGAAATAGGAAGTTCAAAGGTAGCACAATCTTCGTGGGCAGGATGTTTACTTGCTATTTAAAAAGCTATATCTATACATGCAGTGTTCAGCAATATTTTAAACAGGAAATTTTAGTATGGTTGCTTGTGGTTCATCTGATTTCTTCAAGAATGACTACATATGATGAGTTTACTAAATACTTATATTAATCTACTTACTAGATAATAATGCTTGAAATGTATCTCCAATAGATGCATATGTCATATGTATGTTCTTATGTGTTTGAGTCAACTGTCACCTGCTGCAGTAGTTTTTAATTCCTCCTTATGGCTATGAGTGAGGTGCTATTTGCACCAAGATCCTATTCTTAATTTCATGAGTTTCTGTCTGAGAAAAAAAACCACCTGAGTACTTTTTATTTCTCTTTCACTCAGAACCAAACTAACACACAGCGATGGTTTAGCTAAGGAGACTGCTGTACTGCGCTGGGAGAGGGATTCAGTGTATGCATATGTGCAGAGGTTAGTGATTAACATGCACACATCTCTTCAGAGGGTTTTTGACTAGCTATAGTGTGCATAGTGGATTAATTCATGTTCAGGGGATATGTGAGCTTGAGCATACCTGCACATTTGCTCAATAACCTTCCCTCCTACAAGTCATAATTACTAATAAGTCCCTCATTGCAGAGCTTTGTTTTATCTTTGCTTTAATTGCATGTCACAGGCATCCATCAGTGTTTTGTGGCAGAATAATTTTTACAAGGAGCAGGAAAAAAGGTATCTTGGGCTACATTTTCCGAACTGTAATTGTATGGCATCGATGTAATTGAAAAGACGTTTCTAGTGAGAGGGCATCGGCTTTTTAGATTGGGAAGTGGTACTGATAGATGTGATTTTCAGTTTGAACGGCTGAGGTTTTAAGCTGCTTGCAGATAATGCTCCGTAAGTTGTGGATACAATATAAATAATGGTTCATTCGTCTTCGTGTGGTGTAGAGGCCCACATGAGTTTTGTGCATGGTCAGATTTCCCCCTTACCATGTGTATATAGGCCTGGTGAGCAATACAGCCACAGTTATGTGGTTGTGTTGAAAAAATGGAGAAAAAGCAGGAGTTCAGATGTAGCAGGGCTCTGTCTACTCTACATGGCAATAAGCTTTTGGGTGGCTGGCTGTATTCACTTAATCATTTCATCAGGATCTATTTGCCATAGACTTTCCTACATCTGGCTGGTCATTTATTCCTGGGCAAAGACAACTGGTGTTGTCCTTCCTCTGTGTTTTGTTATTCTGGAGAATAATTTCTGGGTCTTGCTCACACTTGTTGGTGGGAGATATGGGATATTCAGTTGCTGATACTCAGCCCTACAAAGAGCGGCTGAGCTGCTGCTGTAGGGCTTTGGGGAACAGCAGAGGGTGGAGGCCATTTCCCCAGTGTAAAATAGCTACTGTACTCAACTTCATTTATTCTTACATTGCACAATAGAGCCCTATTTTTAGCTTTCTTTTAATGCCTTGTAGTGTAGGGAATGGTATATCTATATGTAAATGCTGAAACCAGCCCTATGCTTTGTTTCTTATTTATTGCTTATACTGCGATAACTGTTCCAAATACCACATTTTACCCTTGCGATTAATATCACTAAGTAGCATTGCCCTCCAGTGCACGCTGCTGTACATATCTTTGAATTTAATATTGTCCATCTTCCTATACCTAACTCATAGAATCATAGAATGATCTGGGTTGGAAGAGACCTTAAAGATCATCTAGTTCCAACCCCTGCAAGTATCCCAGAAGAAATAAGAAGCAGCAATGGTGGAAATAATGAAGACCTGACAACATCAATCATAAGTGAGATTTCTTTGCAAATTAGTATTAATTTGTATTCTTATCATGTCAAAGTTATTGCCTAGATTTTGGAATAACTTCTTATTTGATGGCATGATGGGATCAGCCTCATTAGGGGTTTAACATCTACCATATTCTGCAGACAATTGCTTGTTAAGAACTAGTATGGGACTGTGGAGAAAAGGCTCTTTCTAAGCTCACTCTGCTTTCAGCACAATCGGTACATAGCCCTGAAAGCAAATGAGTACGTGTGTGTGTATGAGAAATGAATCCTGCTCAGGGTTGGATTAACTGGTGCAGAAGACTCAGGGCAAGGTGCCAAAGCAGAGTTGGCATTTGCTAAAAGTGGGGCTCCCAGAGATTATTTCGATTCATGCCTCTGACCTGTGGGTCATCTGCCAGTGTCCCAAGGTGGTTGATAGTAAAGTGTATTGACTGCTGACAGCACTTCTGAAAATGAAGTGTGTAGTACCTCTGTATGTAGAGATTTTATGGGTAACCATCTTTATGCTTGAAAACTGTTCTATTTATTGTGAAAGGCAAATGAGTTTTTCATTAGTTGTGGCAGTATTTGACTGTAGGGGTCTTGCTACATGTGGTGAGAGCAAAGAGCTCTCGTTTTGTCCTTTGCTTTCATGACATTTTCCTGCTAGCTTTTCTGTGTCAAGTTGATGCTCTGCTCTGGTGGAACTTAGGGACTGCATGTTGTTTGTCAGATTTTTGTTGTTTTACTTTGTCTTCTTTTTGACTGATCCTCTCCCTTCTTGATGTGAAAGCGTCCTTACCTCTGATCCTTCTTCACCTCTTCCTTATCGAACTCCTGTTTTCTTAAGAATTATGGGTGACATGTTTAACTATCATTCAACTAATTTAGAGGTAGTAGTTGTCTGTTCAGGAAGGTTTGCAGGATCCCTTGACATAACCTAGGGAGTCATTTGCATGCTTAATCAGAACAAGTACTCTTGCAGCCAGAAGGTTAATGTTGTTAACAGTATAAAACTGATTTGATAAACAAATATAATTACCATTGCTGACATCTAGCAGGGATTAAGAAGAGGCGGCCTCTAGACATATAATCTCAAAATTGATAGGGCTGCTTTCTTTTTATTAAGGAATTTTGCATTAATGATATCCATACATGCGGAGAGTGTTGCATTGTCAATCTAAAAATGCATTAACCCTGAAGGAAAGGGAGTTTCCTGAAAAGTGAAAGCAAAGCAAAAATTGGTCCTGATAGATTGCGCTCAGGAATCGACAGGGATTACTGATGGCACAGCAGGCTACTGAGCTGGAGGTCAGGGGAGATCTTGCCTTCCAGAAGCTAAATACGAACGTGGCTGCCAGCCACAAGCCTTGCGGTGTGAGTGCCCACAGTCAGAGCATATGCTGCAGCCCTGCGTGTTGCTGTGCTTTGCTCTGCGGTTCATCCCTATTAGTGTTGTTGTCTGTTCATTATTCTCCCTGTCTATCTCCCTCTAGATCAGTGTTTTGCTTTGAAAACGTATTTATCTGAGTGAAGCTGGTCTGAAATGGATGAGAGCCACCTTGTCTGTAGCTCTTGTGGAGCTGATCTCACCTAGTCTCACTGGTATTTCTGTTCCTTGATTCTGTCCTTGATTGTCTCTTAAAGGGACACTCTAATTTGCTGACGTTAAAAATTACATTCAAGATGACTGCAGTTGATGGGGCTGGGGAGAGGAGTCCTTTGGTTTATCTGAGATTTACTGTGAGTCCAACAGCACAGCAAAAGGGGTGGGCTCAGAGAGAGCATTGGTGATTGATGAGATGCATGAACATATTTTTCCTGTTAGAAATGTTGATAGGAATTTTATTTAAAAAAAATGGGAAATAGTAAAGAGGAGCTATAATAAAAACCATATATATTCACGAGCATGATACAGAATGTAAACACTGTGCTTCTGCTTGCCTCCCTCCCAACAGCCAGTGTCAGCAGAAATCTGGAATTCTCGATCTCTCCATTGAGTTAAAATCACCTTTTTGTGAGAAGCCTTTGTGATAAACCAAGGCCCCTTGCTATGAAAATCAGCTGCTTTTTGTGGTTCAGTTTACATCTTTTTCTGCCTATACAGGTAAATGCAGAGTGGAAGCATCAAGTGACGCTGCGTACCCATAGTCTGAATTTGCCCAGTCATGTTGTACCTGATGTGGCAGTTCTGCATAGGGTCAGAGTGAGGCTGGTCCTGGTCCACATGAGGTGACCTACCCAGGTTTAGCCCCGAGGGCTCAAGAAGCTGCTCAGAGCAGGCTTTGTTGATGAAGCCTGGAGAACAGAAAAGAACCCAACACTTGTCCCAGGCAGGACGGATGTGCAGTGACCTCTGTAAAATTTGCCTTGATAGAAGAGGCTGGTCTTGTTTCTGACTACCATTGGAGATAAATAATCATGGACTGAAGCACACAAAGACCTAACATGACAGTGCCTACAGCTGACTTGCAGATGGATCAGTGGGACTCTGAAAATGCTGGTTTAGTGTTGCTAAACAGGTGAAGTCTTTGGGTTGCTTGCTGTGATTTCATGAAGCTTTCTCTGGCTGACACTCATATTTTCTCTGTGATAGACCTTGCTGTGCAGCCGTTTGGCACCTCACGGATGCAACATTGGAAGATCTTAGCCAATAGACCGGTCAGTGAAACCAGGACCTGCTGTGAGATCCCAGGGGAGGGCTGAAAATATGTTTTTCAAGGAGCTGTGAGGCTTGTGGCCTGGCTTAAGCAGAGCACCGGAGGATGGAACCTCAAAAGCAGTGTCCGTTGAGCTGGGAGGTGGTTTGAAGGAAACATGTGCCTTTGTTTGAGTTGCCCCTTGTCAGGTCTGGAGGTTGGTTTTGATTGTTTGTTCTTTTTTGACTCGGACTCCTGCAAGAGCCTTTTCTTCTTCTGTTTCTTGCAGTGCTTCCTAGCAACTGAGCCCTTTGTGTGCTTTTCAAAGTTCAAGTGGACCTCAGGCTGCTGCAAGTCCCAGGCCTGTTATCAGGCAAAGGGAAGCTGTGTAGCCTGGAGGAGGGTAGATGGGTTTGAGCCTGGAAGAGCTCTTTCACCTGCATAGAGGAGGCTTCCACCTGTAAAGCAAGGATGGGGAATGTGCTGTGCAGAGTTCTCGTGCGATGCTACCTCCTGCTCACAAGCATAGAGGGGGAATTGAGCCATAAACCACACTGTGGCACACAAAGAAGCCATTTTAATTTCAGTCTCTGCTGGAAGCACCACATGGAAAAGAAAATGTGATCAGTATAAAAAGAAATGTTTATGTTCCTAGGAGCAGAGGCCTCCCAAACAACTAACATCTCTTGACAAACTGCTGTTTAAAATGCAAGTGGTTTAAGTGCTGCAGCTCAACAGGCATTCGTCACAGCTCTGGCGTAAATGCGATATGCGCTATTGGTTGGTTGCTGCTTTAAAGCAAAGATTTCCAGTAAACATCTTTTGCATGAGGAAAATGTCATTCTTTTGCTTTTTCCTGGTAAATCTAAATGCTAGAAAGCTGGGCAAATGGCAACTTGGTGGCAAGAGCACTGGGGGTATGGTTTTGGAATGAAATAAAGATTGGATTTTAGTTTGTGGCACAGATCAGGCTTTTAGTCAGCAGGCAGACAGAAATGTTTGGTTGGCTTTAGCTTTTGGGAGGTGAAGAAAGAAGGGAAAGGGCTTTTGAGGGGAGAGTTCTGGAAGCTACAACTTCAGCTCTGATCTGTCTATCTTTAATGTTCACTGACTCGACTAAAAGTACTTTAAATAAAACCTTACTTTTCTGTAGAGCTGCTGGAAGAGTGACTGGAGACATAAGGATTGTTAAGAATTGGCATTTTTCAAAGGCTGAAAAATAGCATTTTACAAAGAGACTGAGATTAACAAAGTGACTGAGATTAAAGAAGAAGTTCAAAGAAAAAAGTCACTCTGGAAGATAGAAGTATATGGGTGCCTATAATGTTCGGCAGTATCCCAGATCAAAATGACTTTTGTCTTTGCACAACAAATAGAATCAGATTATCAAATATAAAATAGTCTTAAGAATCTAATTCCTGTTACAAAGACATTATTGATGCTGTGAATTTCGTGCAATTTGGAAGACGAAAATTGCTTAATTTATCTTCTGGTTATCCTAAAGTAGTTCTGATTTTTTAATCTCCAAAGGGAAAGAGACCATCACTCATGCTGCTTGCTTGTTTTCTGATTCTGAGTGAAGCTATGTATTTAGAAATCATGCAAGTGTGGGAGTCCTGATCGGTGCAGGTCCATCTTGCATGGAGCTGGGGCTGCAGCATGGGAAGAGTTGCTGTCTTTCTGCTCTTAATCCCTGTTTCCACCACTGGCTTTGCAAAATTGGCTGAAGAGATCTTGATCAAGCAGCATTGGTATGACAAGGTTCCTGACTCCTTTCTGTCCAGCCCAAGGTTCTATTGCTTGAGCAAGAGTGAGTGATTCTACATATTGTCTCTGTATCTCATTGCCTGGATTTCAGGTGATTATTTGCTGTAAAATTATCTTCCTGTGCTTGGCCTATGCTATTCTGTGGATGGCTTCTAGCAGTCAGGCTTCGGTGGGAAAATAGGCAAGGCTGTCTTTGAGATGCAGTAGAAAATCTTGCATCATGTTAGAAATTAATTTCTGAAATGGAGATGCAGTGATTACAGCTCCCTGTATCCTTCCTAGGCAGATGTGCAATGGTGTTTATCGTACAAAGGATGAAACATTCTACCTGTTCCCATGGTAGGAAGGACAAAACGTAGAGAAATATCCTTCAAATGTTCTGTAAGTAAATTTGAAAGAGTGTTAAAGTCATTCATCCAAGAAATGACTGCAGTTCTTGCAATGCTCTTCACCAGAGATGTGATAACCTCAGCCATTTTGCTGGAAGATATTTCTGTCCCATTATCTGTAAAGTGACTACCACTTGTGAGTTATCCCACAGAGACCTTTCTGCTCTGAATCCCCATACAGCAAAGCTGCTCATGGGGACTCGATGTAGTACCTCATTTCAAACTGATTGCAGCTTCAGACTGACCAGTCTACAGGCAATTGCTCGAAGCAGATCAAGAAATCTTTAGCATATAGTAACTGGAATGTTTTAAGATTCATTGGTTATATATGCATGACAATACACACTTTCCATCTTCTTGTAATCTTGTGCTTTGGGAAATCTGTGCTTGAACCCTCAGGGACAGAATTTATCCATTTTGTTCTTTAGCATGTGGCAGAAGCTGTAGTCTTACGACACATATATGGCTGGTACTGCTGGCTCAGTTGAGGCAGGAGGAGGTATGTAGTATTGTGTGGGCAGCTGTAATAAAGGGTAAATATGGGCAAGTTACCTTAAATAACCCCAGTATTCCAGAGAAGTGATTTTGCAGTGCATCCTCTAGGAAAAAAATATTGCTTGATAGCAGTTTTGAATTTGCGCAACTTCAGTTTGACATATATTTTTTCCTCTACGTACTGTGTTCACAGCAGTAGGTTCAGATCATGCGTTGAGATCTGCTTTTGGGTGCAGAAAACTAATCAGGGGAATGTTTCATAGCCCAGAGGTCTGGATTTGAAGACTCCAGTTCAACAGCTGCATCTCTCTGTGGTGGCAGGAAGGAGCATCTGCCGGGGAGGCAGTGTGGTCCTTATTAAATTATAATATAAAGCTATGGCTTAGAGTATCAGGTTCAGTTATATACTTAAAAATAATGATAATACTAATCCAGTGGTTAGTCTTATCAAAAGAAATGCCTCTTAGCTGGACAAAGACTAAATTTTTCAAGCTACAAAGAGCAAGGAAAATGGATGAATTGGCATCCACACTTAATTGCTCCTTGCTCCTATGAAACAGTGTAGGTGTCTTTCCACCAAGAGAATAAAGCCCCCTGAGCCTTTAGGCTTGTTTCCTATTTGTGACAGAGCAGTCACGCTATGAATTTGGCGACATCAGGAACAGTGCTCTGAATTGCGTGACATCGAATTTCCTCCTCTTTCCACTCTTATCAATGCCCCAATATACAAAAATGCCCTTTTGCATGAATTTTCAAGCAGAGTGTTGTTTCTATTCCAGGCTGGCTCGCTTTCCTAGCATGTCTCTTCCTTCAGCTATTTAGAAATGCAATCATTTTTTATTTTCATGATATTCCTCCCAAGTCACATTACCCAACTTCAGTAAATGGTAAGTGGTCATCTGAGTCAGGAAGGATCAGGGCAGTATAAAGTTGCTGAAGACTGAATCATCGAGAAGTTTTCTTCTGCATAGCTTGCACACACTGATGTTAACACAATTTCCGAGCAAGGGGTGGCAAAGCTTCCTTGGCATCGTTTCATAGGAAACATTGGGTTAGCCTCTACAAAATGACTTGAGGAGTTGACTCTGTTACCCAAGTTGTAAGAAAATAATAATGAAAGTTTGTGAAGTTCTATAAGGGTTTGTAATTAGAAAGCTTTGAGCTTTGGCCTGAAGTGTATTTTTGCCTGTGCAAATCAGAGGACTGGAGTTACTGTGTTCTGTTACGGTAGCAGAAGAGGTGAGGAGACACCTCCTGCTGTCCTCTGGTGCAAGCATTGGCTGTGGGTATTGAGCAGCATATGTTCTGACAGATTCATTAAAATCAACTGAAATTCAGAGGAAGCATGCTATTGCTGACAAAGTTATCTTCTTCTTACTCCCATTTATTTGCTTATATAAGCAGTTCAGGGTAAGACATGTTTTCTGTCTTTGTGAGACTCAACATGAAGGGGTGGCTACCAGGTAGAATCACTTTTAAAGAAATAAAACATTTCTGTGTGCTCTTGTTCTCAGGAAATAAGGATTCAACAGCCTCAGTCTTTTACTGGCTGACCTGTTGAAGCAGCTGCTAAGGAAAACAAGTTCCTGTACGGACTACTCCAGCAGCTATTTATAGCAAAACATTAATTAATAACTTCATGGATCTGGCATGGGAATTCCTAGGAAGGGTGATGGAATAGTATTCATGCTGCTTCTTTGGAATAAGTGCCAGAGATGCTGTTTATCTTTATTAAAATACAGTGTAACTTTATGCCCTGACTGGCTGTTGAAGTTTGATGTCTTAATTCAATGGCCCAGGTTTAGATGCTGGTCTGCTAAAGAAACAGGGTTAACTACTGGTAGAGGGTGTTTAAACTGGTGCAAGCAATGTGCTTCAGAGCCAGACAAGAGTGGGAAAGTCGGTAATTTAGATTTCACTTGACTGTGAGACAGAAAGTGCAGATTAACGAAGGAATGCATGTGTGGATGGCCAAATTCTTGCGTAAAAGGAGATGTGTTGGCCTTTCTTCTGCTTTTGCCTCAGCAGTACTTAAACTATTTGCCTGGAAAAGAAATAGTATTTTAATGATGTAGTAGTTAACACTTCTAGTGCTACTGGAGACCTCTCTGGTTTGAGCAAAAGTTCTTGGTTAGAATTTCTATTTGTGTAGTGAGAACTTGCTGGAGAGCAGGGCTGGTGTCCTGCGCTGGGTTGGCAGCTTTACTTCTGTGCTGCCATGCCAGCTTTACTTCTGTGCTGCCATGCCAGCTCTGCCAGGTAGGGTGGATGAAGGTAGTTAAGTGTAGAGTTCCGGTGCTTTAATCCCAGCAGTGCACCTGAAAAAATGCCATTTTGATGTCAAACTCTGTAACCTCGCTTAGTGCCAGTGCAAATTACTTTGCAGGAATACATTACAGATTAACTAGTGGGTACTACCAAAATAAATCCATCTGATTGGATTTTTACGCCTGGGGGGCCTTGTATAATCAGTAGGACCTGGTTTGTTTCAGGAGAGTGGTGGTGGGATTTTTAGTTTGTCTTTTTAGTTTTTCAAAATAAGAAGATATGAAGAGTGTCTGTGTTGAGGAAACCAAATCAGCAGAGTGCAAGAGATCCTAAGCGAGGGAGAAACGTGCTGTTTAAGATGAGGTCAGTGAAGGAAGTGAAACACTTGAAAGAGGGAAGTGGCTGACAAACTTTAGCACTGGTGACAAGAGAGGAGGAAGATGAGGAAGATGTTTTGGAGAGGAAGGAATAGCAAAGCAAGCAGAGGAGAAGGTTGTGTGTTCGTGTGAGTTTTCCTCAAAGAGAAATGGGCACAGGGAGAGATGAGAGAACCGAAAAGAGGAATTCAGGCAATTACATGGTTCCTATAATTCTGAAACATTAAAGAGGATGTTAAACATGGCCAAATAGTAAAGGCAGTAGTAGTTTCACCTGCTCTAATAACCCTACACTTTAAGGATTTATTTGCTGCCAAATATAATCAGGAAAAAAGCCACTGGAATCAGCATCTTTTGGGTGTAGTCACTGTGTGGCAAAACTAGAATTCCAGGTGCAGTTTTCATTGTCAATAAGAAATTTCATATTCCATTTCACAATGGCATAAGCCTTGCAGCCAGGAGACCCTCAGCAGGTGTATGTTTAAAGGGCTTTAAGACTGCTTTTGGACTTTATATTGAATGAAAATCTTTGATATTTGGGTAACTGGTGTGGTTGGAAATAGTTTGGGGACTGTACTGACTAACAGCACTGAAAGGAGGGAGTGTAAGCCTTTGGTCAGAGTACTGCTTGGGCCCTAGAAAAATAATCACTACATCTCAGAAGTGTTTGTTAAGTTTTAAATACGGATGGGAGTAAGGAGATGCTTCTGGTAGGCATGCTCTCAAGAGGCCCTGCAAGGAGCAATAGCAGGGGACCTCAAGAGGAAGCATGTGAAACAAGTATGACTTGAGCACTGCGTTTTCAAACAAGACTACACACAAAATGACTCAACTTTACAGTACCTCAAAGTGACTGTAATGGATGGTTTGTATTAGGAAAAAGAGCACACTCCAAGTGTAAATGTCATGCATGATAAAAGAAAAACTGCTTCCTGAGATTCTTTAGAAATAGTATTACAGCATCAAACTTCATGGTTTGTCGTGCTGAATGAAAAACATAATCTACACTGTCCAGCTACAGGCTCTGGGATGCACATCCTGACCCATCCACACGCTAAATTAAAGTGAGAGCATACACATGTGACATTCACAATAAATTCAAGCAGCAAAAGGCAGAAGAGGCAATAAAGCCACTGGAGATATCACAACTGCAGTCCAAAGTTGTCAGCAATGTTTCTGAGCTGAAATGTTATGCCGTACTAACATGCTCTGCTGTAAAGCAAGAGCACATCAGGGCTGTGTTGGCCATAGCTGTGCTGTGCACAAGGACACATACTTGAGAAGGCACAAAGCATGTGTGGTGCTAAATCCTCAGTGTGGCTGAGCCCTGAGCAAGGAGCTCTCTGAACTCTTGAGGAAGGAGCTCTTTGAACTCTTGAGGAAGGAGCTCTTTGCTGTTCACTGTGATCTAAGCTCACCTAGTATGCTGGTCTCTAAACCTTTCATGGCTTTGAGGACTGATGGTATTTGAGGGTTAAATCACTATAATCTCAGGGGTATTTCAGTTAGTACAACTCTAGAGTTTGCTCTGAGATGAATGTGCTGTCCTGTCTTGGGGTGTTTTCCAGGCTCTTTCTAGAGGTATCCCTTTAGCAATCTTTGCTCTCTTCTCGAGAGCTATGAACCGAGCCTGCTCATAATACTTACAAATACTGTCTCTGTAAGATGATCCTGCTTTCTGTTCTATGTTGGAGAGCCTGCACTATTCCATGGTCTTACTGTTCGCTTGCCTTATTCTGGGAACACATGGCAGAGCCAAAATTTTTTGGAGAGAGTGAGGCAGGATGGTGTCTCCAGCCTGGAACTTTAGTCTTTCTTGATGAGAGTTGGTCTCTGATTAGGGAGCTGTGCTAAACAATACACGTAGGATGTGGGAGGTCAGAAGCAGCAGAAGATTTTGGGCCACTGTGTCCTGCATCTCATGCACTGGGATGAATGGTAGAGCAGTGGGAGAGTGTGCTCCAGTTAATGATCCAGTTGAGAAGCATAATTCAGAGATGCTCTTCATTACCCTCTTATGACCCTATCTTTTTCCACTGGTGACGGAGTATAAAGAATAGCATCCTAATTTAGCTCATGCTATTGTAAATATGCAGTGTGAGCAGGCTGCTGTGGGCCCAATTCAGTGTCTTGAGTCTAGAGGTACATCTTTGATTTTACACAGGTATAACTCAAAGCTAATTCAAGAGCTTGAGTTCAGAACCACAGCTTCTCTAGCTCATATTTTCTTTGCATGGCTTTGTCAATAGGCTCCTCCATTTTCTACCATCTTTTGGATTTTGGTTCTACAAGTCCATTTGCTTGTGTCTACCACTCTTATGTTTGCTTTTTTTCCTGCTCTCCATTGCTCCCGCCTTCCTTCTTGTCCTGACAAACATCTAAAGCTTAACCCTGACAGGTTACTTCAGTTTCTGGTGAGATCTCAATATTCAGACTTCCAAGCTGTCACACTGTACATGGAAAATGTGCCCAGGATAGACTTTCCATTAAACTGTATTTAAATTGGAAGAGAATGCTGGCACCTCTGCAAGTATTCCAGAATTAGATCCCAAAATACTGAGGCTAGTTAATCTTTTGGAAGAACAAAAAAACTCTTACTGATTTATATTTAGCAGAGGGAATGCATTTTAAAAACAGTGTCTATATGAGGCCCCTAGAAGAAAACATCTTTTACATTGATTTGTAGAGCATGGAAATACTATGTGGCCATAAAATATTTGCTCTCGGGCTCTATGTAGCTACTTTTTTGCAGTGTGAACTGTCATGAACTTTCTGAGAGTGGCTGCTCTGCTGTCTGTGGGCTGGTCAGGGAAACGTGGCTACCTCTGGGGCAGCAGTTTAGCTGTTCATCACAGCTGTGCCCGGTATGGCAGGAGGGGAACTAAAAAAGCAGTGTAGAGTGGAAATACTTGACTTGTAAAGATAAAGCTTTGGTTCAAAACTGATGCAAGGTTTGTACTTGTACTGTACCCTGGGACCTCTCTAGCTTAGGTGCCTGCCTCTGTCAGGGGTTGAGGGGATGTGCTATCTGGGGAGAGCACACGTGGAGCCACCGTTTTGCTTCCTGGCAGACCTTCAGGAGGATGTGGGTGAGGGCAGAACCTGAACTTGACCTCTGTGTGTGCTCATACAAGGTTAGAGAGAGGAGCAGAGGTGCTGTTGGCCCTAATCTCAGCAGCACTGGTCGTAGTTACATGTCTACAATAACTAGTTAGGCTTAGTTTACACTACATTAACTCTGTGATGTTAATATAGGTGTAAAATGCTCTGTAAATAGTTCTGATCTACACTAAGAATAGTAACTAACTGGAATTCGGTAGATGGGAGAGTTCACTGGCTTGTCCAAAGTGGACAGTGGAAAAGGAGCTATGGCAGGGAACTGATTCATTAATACAGAGAAGCAAATTAACTCATAAAGTATACATAATCTTATGGCCAACAGTGTACCAGTTTACCTTTGAGAAGATAAGGATTATCAAGAGGAGGTAGCATGGAAAGTTTGGGTTTTTTTAATTCAATTTTAATTTTGTGCCACCATCTGCAGCATGGACAGATCAGCCACCACCTTGGGCAAGCTGTTCCTCCTCCTTTTGAATCATCAGATATTAGCAAAGGAGAAGATTCCCAAACGGCACATTTGGAAGAGAAAGATAAACAGAATTTTTAAAACATCCCTAAATCTTGAACAGAACTGGACTCAGTCTTGCTTTCTTTTGTTAGAATACATAAATATGTTTTTACATTTCTCGTTAGTCTGCTGACAGACCTGACCTGATCACTGCAGCAGAAACACTCTAAATCAAGAAAGGGATCTTGGATGCTTCCAGAGCACCATTTTTTACTTTGATCTTCTCATTTTCTACTTACAACTTCTAACCTATGATGCCTTAGTAATAATAATAAAGATGCACCAAGATGAAAAGAGAATAAGGTCAGAAGTGTATCGCTGCTCTCAAAAATAACTAATTATATGGCACAGACAAGTCCCTCTGCCTGTAGGTCAGAGCTGGTAGAAGATGGTGTGGGGAGAAGAAGCTGTTGCTGATGGAGGGATCTCAGTCTCCTTTATATGGCCTTGGCTGCACCCTGGGGGACATGGCTCCTGGGGAATTCATCCTGCTGCTGCCCAGCATCTTTCTGGGGGCCTGCTCACCCCCTCTCTCCTTACTCAGCAGACAGGAGCATATGGCTGCTTACTTACGCTCTTGCTGTTCTTATGAGCTTAGTGGACTTGTGACCCACAGGGGCTCAGGGGGGATTGGCACAGCGACAGGGTGAGGCAGGAGCCTGCAAAAGATGTTCTGCACCCAGGAGAAGTGGAGCAGTGCCAGAGATCTGGTGGCCGTCCTCTGTGGCGTGCTACGTCAGTGACTGAATTGCTGTGAATGATTGCGAGAGGTGCTGAGTAAACAGGACCTAATTAGAGACCAATGAGACGGCATCATTGCTGAAGATGTGAAGTTAAAAAATTTATTTATAAGGGGAAGGGGTTTCTTCTCAACAGCCTTATGTGCACATAGAAATACATATTCACACACCTCTCTTCTGAGGTCATCTTTTCTTCACAGAGAAAAAGGGCCTGATCAGCCACCTTCATGGTGCTGGGTATTTTCAACTGCTTGCAGTGCTGTCAGATGAATTGCTTCTCCTGGAGTTGGTGTGTGTGAGGGTTTGCATCCCCTCCTCAGTCCTGCCCTGCTGTTCTCTCCTCCTGCCTCTCCTGCATTTCAGGAGTCTTCCTCACCTTCCTTCCCATATCTGGCAGAGTCTCCTCTAGGTTCTGCCCAGGAGCAACTTCTCACCTCTTTCTGTGTAATTTCAGCCATATCTTTCCTACAGTCAATGAACAGATTCACCTCTCCTCTGTTGTGCTTTAATCTCCTTTGGCCAACCTAAATTTTTGCTTTGGGTTGTTTGTTTTTTTTTCTTTGTAATAAAATATTACAGGCAACTCTGGCTTAATGTAACTGCAGCAGAGTTCTGATTCTCCTGTCACTCCTCAGCTTGTTCACCTTCTTTTTTCAAGCTTTATAAAGATTGCCACCATCCTGATTCTTACTAATGCCTGTAGTGTCAGCATTCTCTTCAAGCCTTCGTAAAGCCTCACATCTAAGTCCATGTGTTCAGCTGAGGTTGCTAAAAAAGCCCCACACCCAGGTAACTCCCTGGCACTCCTGTGGAGGTTATTGGCTCTGCATGAGGAGCTGCTGTTGAACAGGACACATCTCTGCTCCACAGCTGCTGCACTGCACATGATGGAGGGCAAATGCTGCTGAGCAGGGGCAGAGGAAATGGCAGTCTCTGTTTCAGCCCATCCTCCTAAACCCACTCAAATACATCACTGTCCTGAGTCTTGCAGATTCTGCCTGCATCTGTCCCACCTTCAGGACATAGCTTTTCCCCTTTTCTTTCTAAAAGCCTTGGTCTTCTCTCTTCTGCTCTTGACTGAGTCTTGCCACACTTGTACTTATTCCAGATTTCTGCTGGAATTATAAACAAATATTAAACACCCTCTGCCCTTACTGTCACTTTTTGCATCTCTTTCATCAATTTTATTTTTCTCTATGAAATTGCAAATCAGCTTCTTCACTTTGAAAGCTCCTCACAAACTAAAAACTCCCTACCACCCACCAGTCAGGTTTGACAGATGGATCCATTGTGGATCAAATCATTTCTATTGCCTGGTTTTTGTACTGAGGGGATTTCTAATAGGTGTCTATAAAGCCACCCCTGTTGTCTTTCGGATCTGCTGCTTTAAACACAGCTTTTCTCTTTGGGCTAATAAAAGAAAAGCACAACTTCAAGCCCCACCCTGGCGGGTATTATCTCCTTTCATGTGCATGTGGTCTGTCTGCACCTGCCTCTTGTCTTGCAGTTTGCGATTTAAATGGAAAATCTTACACTACGTGTGAACCTACCCCCTTGATGCATCTTGTCACTGCTAAAATAGCGCAGATGAAAATAAGTTATGTTTTGGCTTTGACTTGGAGTGTTGGATGGGAGTGCTAGATCTGACCTGCTGGCTGAGATCCACCTTGTAGGTATGTCCTTAATTCACTAAAGGTTAACCCAAGATGTTCCATAATTTCATTTCTGGATTTAGTGCTCCAGAATTAACACTTTGTATTTCTATCATTGAGTGGTCTCCAGCACCTGCAAAGTGGTAGTCAGTCTTTGCGGAAGAGAAAAGCTTTTTTTTTTTGCCTCCTGGTCATCTTTTAATGCCAAGATGAGAAGTTGACTGTGGTGACAGCAATCTGATAAGGTCGTTGCCATCGTAACAGGCGCAGGAAGAGTTGGATATAGACTGGAGATGGATGATTACTTATTCGTTCAAGAATAGCAGACATTTTTAAAGGCAGTGAAGAAACCCTTGTTTTTAATTTGCATTAATTTATGGTTCTCTTTCTTCTGTGCACATGCCCTGGGTCAGGCTGCATGTGAGAAAACAAGGTTAGCAACCCTTTTTCAGTTTCCACTGGTGTTAAGCTAATATTTATTTTTAGTAAACTGTATCTTGTAATGTGCTTTTAAGAATCCATTTGCAAAGCCTAGCACAACAAATTCATCATGGTTTTCGTCTTCTGAACTTTATTAACAAATGTGAAGGATCAGTTTAACAAAATATGCCGTATTTCACTGATAATTCTTCAGAGTATGGGACCATCTCAGAAAGCAATAAGGCTTATAGGCGTTCATCTCACAGTTGAAGTATTTTTCGTCCCTGTGCTGCTAGTAACCATCCAGCTTTGGAAAGGCTGTGGAGGTACTCTTTCAGGGCTAGAGCTTTTCTGTCCCACCCTGTGTGCATCCTTGGGATAAGGTCTCCCTTGTGTTCCTCACGTCTACACATGGTTTCTTTTTCTTCCTTCTCAGAATCCTTCCCTTTAAATGCTTATACAGTAAGGCCACTTGCCAGGTAAAGCACTCTCTGTCACCTTCTTTTGGTAACGTAATGATTTTGAAACCCTTTTCTGCTTTCATAGTGTGGTGCTCTGCCCTGTCCACTCTATTCACTGTCACTATCCTGCAGAACAGCCACCTTTGTCACTAGCTCCAAACTTCTCCTCTCCTTCTCCCCAGGGTGGACAGGGATTTGTCGTTCCCACTTGCAACTGTGTGTTAGTCCCTGGGCTCTGTTTTGAAGTCATCTTTTCTATTTCTTTCAATTCTGAATGCCACTTACTCCAAATGCTCCAAGAAGTTCATCTTAAATACCTTGCAGTTGCTTTTCAGTCTGAAATGAGTTTTGACAGCATTTTGATTGTGCTGAGATTTTTTCAACTGGAAAAAGTGCATTTAGAAAAACTTAAATCCTGTCGTTTCTTGCACCACTGAAGAAATCCCAAGCCTTTAAGATTATGCGTGTATTTGCAGAGAATGGATACTTCTGGTGAAAACCCCTAACAGGCTTTGGGGTACATTTTGCTACATTGAGAACATCCAGTCCTGCCTTCTATATAGTATGTGGATGTTGCTCAGGCTTTGAGATCCAGAAGACCAGGGACATCTAATGCACATGGAGGGGGAAGTGCAGCTCCTTTGAAGCAATATTCTGCTTTCTCAAACAGGGCCACAAAAAGGATGTGCTTATGTGTGGGACACTGAAGGCTGAGTGGTTCAGACTGTGGTTCATGTTAACATCTCCTTCATCTTGGTTTACTAAAGGTTTCAGAAGATCCAGCCCACATGTCTGTGGCTCAGGGGAGCAAGTGGTACATTACCACTTTTGCCACTCTCTTGGCAGGGCTCATGGTATTAGGGGCAGGTTGTGTTTGGGGTTCAAAGCCAGTACTGACAGAAATGGTTCAAACAGCATCTATTATTGGGCATGAATTGAAAACTGATGTCTCTCCAATCTTCCAAGTGAGCAGATGGCGTTTTATGTGACCTCCAACATGAAACTTGGAAAGCTATACTGGGTCCATGGTGCATCTCTAGATTTGTAACCTTTTGACACAGAAGCTGTTTGCAAACAGGCATGATTTTCCTGTTGTGACTTTTGTCATGAGATACCAGTCTGCATAGTCATGGCATGTTGTTACAACTCCTGCTTGTTGGGGGGAAGTTGTGTTATACTGTGGAATGGGAAACTTTCAGTGTGCCTGAACATGCTGTCATATTTCAGACTTCTTTCAGATACTTAATTGTTTACAATTTTTATTTCAAGCAGTTGCTTCATCTTTGCTGGGTGACTGGTAAGTCAGGTTGTGATAGAGGAGGAGTCTTGGGACAGGCTCTCGGTTAATGAAGTCTTGCACGGTTGCTGTGAAATCAGGAGGACTTTTGATTCTTTTTGCCAGCCAAAACTCTGGGTTTGTGAGTTTCACTCAAAAAAAGTAATTGAAACCTACAGCAAGGGCTCCAGCTGTAGTGTACCAGTATCGCTGGTAGCAAAGGCTGAGGATGTCAAAATGCGTAGTAGTGTAAACAAGGGATGGGAGAAGGCTGGAGTCCAGGTCCAGCCAGTGAGAACAAAAACTTTAAGCAGATGATTTATTTTATTTTTAGCCAGCCAAGTAAGGAAAGCAATTTATCTCACCAGCTCATGTTGCTAAAGCACCCCTTTCCTTGTCTAAGTCCAGTGTTAGGTGTTGCCATCTGAAGTTACATGGTGTCTCCTCCTTTTGGAGTGGACATGCTGCCCTGAAGAAGTTGAGCAAAGGCCTTTGTATTTGACCCATTGCTTTAACATCTCCAAGTACTTGTAAAGTACAAAACTCATTATTAAATAGTTGTCCATTTTTAAAATGAAGACTTTTTCTGGTCCTTTCCTGAGCGTGTTCATCATGTAAGAGTCATTGCTGTGTAAGGGTATTTGGGAGAACGAAGGAGATCTTCTCTCCATTTGCATTATCCATGGATAATGATGGAAGCTGATCCTGGGGTGTTTCTTCTATTCCCATAGAGCATGATGGCCCTGCTTTTCAGCTGTCTTCATGGGGGGCACTCACCCTGCAGATGCTGGTCTGGCATGGGTTTGACTCATTCTCACTTAGCAGTGCTGGACCATCACAGCAAATAAGCATTCCTTTGGCATCCTTCCCGTGGGGCCAGGCAGGACCCTACAGCTCCAAAATGCTGCTCCAGCAGATGCTCTGGACATACACTGTTGTTATCAGAGCCTGTTTTGGAAGCTGTGGGAAGCTTTTGTAACTCCATTACTGCATTTTAAAAGGGCACAATGGCCTGTGGAGAGGTGCAACAGCTACTATCACAGCCAAGTTATCTGGTAAAATTAGACCACTGAGATTTGCAATCAGGTTAAAATGTGTGTGCCTTTGCACTGCACAAGTTTGCTTTGGTGAGTGACTGCCAGCAAAAAGTTTGAGCTACAAAATTCAGGTCTGGATGTAAAGATGGCATGAAATTAATGTATAGTCACTGGTAGCTTCTTCCCTTTCACATAATATGCACTCTATCAAAAATATGTTGAATAAAACAAGACTGGAAATTACTAGTGAAAGAGTTTTTCTCTATGGGGCGCTTGACTTTAAATTATCTCAGACAGTTGAATATATCCTTCAATATGCAATATGTTTCAGAAATCATTGTGACCTCATATATATCTTAGAGAAGGTGAAAAATTTGGGAATGGAAGTTTCTATGCTTGATGTTTATTTTCAGTTAGTCTACCTATAAAAAGGGGTATAGCAGAAACGGAGAGACAGCTAAGAGATGAGCAATGAGGAGATCCAGTGGCCTGAAAAATTTCTGCTAAAAGAGAAACTGGGATGATTTGCTTTGACCGTCTGTCAGCAGTCTCGTCCCTACAGACCAGCCAGACCCACTGGGGAAGGTGGAGTGGAGAAAGATTAAGTCAGCCGCTCTTGCTGGCTCTGACTCATAACCGTTTGTGATGATGAGCAGCATCATGTTTGCAATGATAAAGGAAGTATTTCTTTGCAAAATGCCATTAAGCCTGAGGAATTCATTGGCAAGGTGTTGCTAAAGATGAGGGCTTAGTGTGGTGATAGTAGAAAACATATCTGGTTTGGAAAAAAGCTAGTGATACTGGAAGGGATTCAATCTTACACGCATAACAGAATCATAGAACTGACTAGGTTGGAAAAGACCTTTAAGATCATCAAGTCAAATTTTCTGTTCTTTGGGGCATAAGACAGGCTCCAATTAAACACGTCTTAGGAAGTTACCTCAGAAAGTTCTATCTGCAGGGCTGCTGCAGCTTGTGTTGTCTTCTGACCACCTGGTCTGGGGTGTGGGGAGAGGCAGGATACACTGCCCCATGTCAGTAGCATGACCAAAGGGAAAAGGTCAGACTCACGCGAGCTACTCCATCCTGACCTTCCCTTCACCATGTCAAGCTCCTTATTTCTTCTCCTGTGTGTGGTGGGAGCAGGCGAAGGAAGATGACTTACATTCCACAAGATTTTTAGCGTCAAATAGCTCCCAGTGGGTTCCTCTCTCCCTTAAAACCATTAATGAAAGCATTTAAAAGTAACAGCCCTGTTTGTCTAGCCTTGCTGCTCTGTTCTGAAGTGATAATACTGTTGCTGAAAATGGGAGCTAAAACCAGCAAGGAGATGAGAAGGCTGAAGTGACTGATGCTGAAGCTGAATTAAAAAGTTCTCTTCAAAAACCAGGATATTCTGTTGGTAGTTATTCAGGCTCACCCTATTGATGTGCCATTACAACTTCATGTAGCTACAAGCTAAAACTACCCCAAAGGCTTGGAGGAGTAAGTCCAGGCTTTTTATTACAAAGAATTACATTAGAGGTGTCAGCATTATTTTATAGTAGTTATATGAAGACGTAACTGTCAGCAAATAATTTGCATGAAGAACGCACATAATTAATTTCTATAGTTTGTATGTTTGAGGAATAGATGTTTATAACCATACTGTTTAGTCATGCATCTTTACAGCACAAATTGGCACATTGTTAAGGTCATACTTACTTTTGTTGCATTCTTGAGTCTATTGCTGAATAATCCTTTATTCTGTTGATACTCTGTTTCCAAATCTATGAGTATGTCCTCCCAAACGTATGTGCATAATATAGTGTGTATATGCACACAAGGAAAAGGAAGCAGACAACTTGCATTTGGTATAATGATTGTTTTGTGCTTGAAGTGCTGCGGGCTCTCTACTGAAAAGAAACTCTGCATCCATTTGTTCATGAACAAAGCTGCGCATTGACTGTTTGTGTAGGGCCTTGGTTAGAGAAAGATGTAATCTCCTCTCTGCCTCATAGCCTTTCTCCCACTTCTCTTTCCTCACCATAATTATAGTGTGCTGATCAATACCTTCATGACAAGTGGGAACTCAGCTGAGGTTCCCATCTATGGAGGAGAGAGGAAAATGGATGGTGGTTGGTGGAGGGATCCAGGTGGGTTATTGCTGAGTGGTGTTTGAGTATAAATAAGCAATGTATGTGCCTGAGCTGGCACTTAGCATGGGCGGATAGGACAGCATCCAAAGACACACGGAGGCAAGGATCAATGGAGGTGCTGTTGCAAAGGAGGAGTGAGATAAAAGGTCAAGTTGTGTGGGATTCCTTAGAAGTGGAAGATTTCTCCCAAAGTGTGACAACTTTGATACAGCAGCTTCACATGTGCTTTGCTCCAGTTTTGGAACCAATTCTTCCTTCTTTTCCAATGTGTGGCCTCATGATGGCCTGTGATTTCAGTCCTGGGCTGTGATCTCCATGTTGTGCTCTATACAGATGGGAGCATTTTGTATCCTTGTAGCCTTTTATTATTCCAGATGCTCTAGAAACCCACAGTAACACACAAAGTAGGGATTTGACTGACTTTTATCTTTATCTGTAGCTTCCCTCTGAAGTACTCCTGCTTATTTTTGCGCTGAAAATTTTGTCTACTCAAAGCAGATGTGAAACCCTTTTTTCCTCGTTCTCCTTTCAGATTCCATAGGTGGGTCATTTTCAACTTCCTCCCACCGATGCCACCACAAGCAGAAGCACTGTCTCCCCATCCCGCAGTGTGGAGCTCTGTCCATCAGCCCTCTGCTTTTCCATCCTCACACAAAGGGATCCCAGATCATCATGGACACGACACAGAAGGCAGTGAAGCGCCAGGCTAGCTTCTGCAACGCCATTACCTTCAGCAACAGGCCCATTGTTATTTATGAACAAGTCAGGCTTAAGGTGAGTAAATGATACCTCTCCTCATTGCCATGGAAGCTGCTGTGAATAGATGTTGGGCTTTGGTGCTTGTACCAGATGTTTAGCCCTTCATCGAAAAGCATAATAGGCTGATCTTGGCCTTAAAGATCTGTGGTCTTTGTTGATACTTTTGCTTTGGTCACCATAGTTTTTGAAGTCATTGGTACAGACTGCTGTAGAAACTGGGGACTAAAGTGAAATCCATACTCTGAAAGAGTTTATCTTGACGTTTGAAAAGAAACAGCAGATTAAGATTGCATGGAAAACAGCAAGAAAAAAGGGTTGTATTGCTCATTTGGAAATACTGCAGCCTCAGAATCTCTCTAGCCAGTGTGTCCTCTAGGCTTTGCATGAATGGGCTGAGGTGAGGTGAGTAGTTATGCATTCAGTTCCACAACAAGCCCTTTTCTTCCTGTAAACAAGGCAAACAGTGAGGGCTGGTCTCATGGAGGTGGAAGTCAGCCTCTCCAAAGCCGAAAGATAAGAGGTGAAAGGGACCTGGAAGTGAAGGTGCTTGCTCATAGGCTTAGCAGGGAAGGTAAGAGGGTTTGGCTGAAAGGATGAAAGAGGCAGTCAGTTCTGTCACAGTTGTCATCTTAGTTGCAAGAAAAGTATCTTTCTAGGAGGTCTGCTGACTGCTTTGTTGAATCAGTCCACTGATAGCATTAAGGTCAGAAGAGAGAACATTGCAGGCATCACATTTTTCTTGCTGGCAGAGGCGGATTTCACTTCCTTTGTGTCTGTGGTAACCAGGAGGATGGAGTTAGCACCCCTTGTGCTGCAGTTGGCATGGAAAGTTCAGCTCCTTTAAGACAGCATGACAACTTCCCAGTGAAGAAATTCATCAGTCCTCTTAGGAACTGAAACACTTTTTAGGAGGTTGGGGCACTTCAAACTTAATCCACAGATACTTTCTGATCTTTATGCCCTCTAGTTTGTGGGACTGCATTTTTCTGTTCATAGCTGATTTCATGCCTTTCATTGGCACAAAGTAAGTTGTCATCTTTGGCAACTTTAGTTGAAAGATCGGCTTGCAAATCCTTCATTTATGCACAAGGAGTTTTCCAGGAGGTTTAGCTGCATGTATCTCGTGAGTCTGGGACCTACAGCAGTGAATCAGCCTTCCCTGCCTCTTCTCTTACGGCCAGCAAAGGAGCAAGAAATGAGGAAGATGCCTCCTTTTGAAAATATACAGCGATATCAGGCTTGGGCCCATAGATAGAAAATACCTCCTACAGGTTTATGTTTCCTGTGGAGCTCTTGCTACTTCTATTCAGCCTAGAAACCCAGCAGGACTCACTCACATTGCCTAGTGGGATTTTTTTCCATGTTGGCCAGAAGTCTGGACAAACAACCACAGAAAATTATTTGGGTGGAGATGAAAGCAGTGTTTCATTTTTGAAAACACCATCGAAGATTTGAGTGGGTTTAGTGGTTTAGGCAGGGATTCAGGGTTATTTCTTCTTCGTTCTGAAACAGGCTAACTCTGGAAACTTGCACTTGTTTATTACTGTATATTTTAGGATTTTAGCTTGTATCTAATATATGTGAAAAATACACACGCAAATCTGCACAAGGGATTTATCAGCAGAGCTCCTGTTGAGTCCAATAGGAAGGTCTCACAGGAGCAATAAATGGGCTTCAGCAAAACTTGTACTCTAGGGATGGGTGGAAATGTAAAAACATCTTGACTTTTCTGATAATTTCATCCTGCAATTGCCTTGCTATTGTGTGTGCCTGTGGAAAATGGCATCTGAAACCTTCTTACCAGCAAGACTAGCCAGGAACCCAGTCATTCAGGTCCTATAAAGTCTGAATTCCTTTTGGAAAACTAGAGGAAAGAAGTGAAGAGATTTCATTCTGTTTATTTGGTACTGTATCCCAGGTTTTATTCTGAGATTGCTTTGCGGCTTTGGGAATGCCATTAAGCTGCCAGATTTCCTTTCTTTGCCTCTAAGATATACATCCCAGTATGTTTTTTCCATGTAATTTAGGGAATGCTAGGGAGTGAGGTTGTCAAAAGTGGCATAAGGCAGTAAAGAGCAGAAGTCTGAATCTGTGGAAGCAGCCATAGCTTAGCAGTGTGGATGCAGATTCCCCTTCCCTTCTGGTACCCAGTAGACCTCCCAAGCTTTTCTGCTAGCAGTGGCTGTTGAAGAGAATTTAGTCCATCATTAACCATTGCCTTTTTTAGCAAAACTGTATACTCTTTGTCCAGTTATGTCTAATTCTTGGCAGGCTTTATACTAGATTTTAATTTGGATATTAGTTTGCCTGTGGTCAGGCTGTATTGAGAACTGTTTATAGGTGCTGATTAATACATGGAACATGTACAGCCTCAATTACCATATGAATATTTACTTCATGTGGCCTGTGATTGCTGTGAAGTATTGGCAAGAGGCTGTGAAAGAGTAAATTGTACAAATAACAATGAGGCCATATTTATCTCAGACCCAAAAGCTTTTAGGTCTTTCAGTAAATTTGCTGCAATAAATAAACCAGGCTTTTTCTTGGAGTGTGTGTGTATTCCCCATTTTGTCACATGCATGCCTCATGCATCCCCTTTCCACTGGGGACATGCATGATCCCACTCCATCCCTGGCTAGACATACAAAAGAGCAAATCTGCTTCAGTCCTTTTTAGTGCCACCCTCATGTCCATCCCACAGGCAAGACCTTCCCATGGTTCCTGGGACTGAGGTCAGTGCTCAAGTGTTTCATGTAAACAGTTTAGGTGCTTGGCTGGACTGAGTAGGGATAAAGAGCAGCATTGGCTTAACTGAGGAACTCTGTTGATGAATTTTTGCTGAAGCTCTGAGTTTTCTCCAATAGTTTAATTATAAATAGAAATCTCTAGGCTTTGAACAATATCTTTGTTGTGAGATCGTTGTGCCCCCAAGGGCACACGTTCCAGATTTACCTTGGAAAGGAACATGTGAAAGAAAAATGCAATATTTATAAATGTGACTAGAAGACAATTCAGAAGACCAGAGAAAATGTCTTGGCCAATCCCTTGGTGAAAACCTTGGGTTTCCAAATTAGGATAGAAGGGGCTGCTGCCATGCATCTGAGGACAAAATCCTACAATCCTGGCCAGTTCAGTCTTTGGCAATGCCACTCATCTGAGCCATTGCACATTGTCAGAGCAAGAAATTACAGTAAGGTAGCAAGTTTTGTGTGACATCTGGTAGGTGGTACCATCCATGTTTCTGGTCCTGTCCTGAGCCAAGAGTGAAATTGCTTGAGGCTGCCAATGTTCTGATGGAAGAGGGCTACCTCAAGTGCTCTCGTGTTTGCTTCAGATTCAGTGCGCAAACAGAAACACCATGTGCCAACTGTCATGCAAGAACTGTCCTGGCTCCAGATGACTATAACAGATGTTCCTGACCCCAGACCGGGGGGTGCAGGTGTGTGCAACGTATCTTGATAAATAGGTTTCTCCCCATCGTAAGACAACATCTATTGTTGCTTCCGAATTGTGTATTTAACATAGTTAAATACTTTAAATTGTGCTTTCCCACACACATGTTCTCTGCTGTGAGGCTGTGACTTCATCCAATCTGACAAGCTAAATGGGGTAAGACTATCTTTTAGTTGGCTGGGAAACCCAGAAAACCCCTGTAGTGGTGACTGTGCTTCTGGAGCGAGTGTTTTTCCCTCAGGTCACAAGAGATCCCATCATGTGAGCACTAGGGGGAAGGAGCTCTGCTGCTGCAGGTGCTGAGATGAAAGCTCTTATGGCCATTTTTGGCATATTTTGTGAGAGGATGATTCTTAGGCCGAAAGGAGTTACCCTAGAAATAGAAGTGAGTCATCATGCAGCTGTAATTACATTTCACCTCTCTGCATAGATTTGATTTTCCTTTTTTTTATGTACACTGCGTCCTAAGGGTGCAGCATTACTGCTTGCAACTGAAAAAGCTACAGCGGTGTTTAGTGGGTAAAATATTTCCTAAATCTAGAGGGCTCATCTGCACAGTGGCCATCTGTGCTCGATGACATAAACCTTGTAGTGTGTAAATGGATGTTCTAGTGCCAAATGCTGTTATTGTTGTTGTTATCTTTTCAGATCACTAAAAAGCAGTGCTGCTGGAGTGGGGCTCTTCGGCTTGGGTTTACTTCCAAGGATCCATCGAGGATTAACCCCGACACTTTGCCGAAGTATGCGTGCCCTGACTTGGTTTCCCAAAGTGGTTTTTGGGCCAAGGCTCTGCCAGAAGAGTTTGCAAATGAGGGAAACATCATAGCCTTCTGGGTGGACAAGAAGGGACGGGTTTTCTATCGGGTGAATGACTCCGCTGCGATGCTCTTCTTCAGTGGGGTGAGGACAGCAGAGCCTCTCTGGGCTTTGATCGATGTCTATGGACTCACCCGTGGAGTGCAGCTCTTAGGTGAGTACCTGGGACTAAACACACAGGGATGACGCTAACTCATCCCCATAGAAAGGCCAGCCTGATGCTGCCACCCCCCTTGCTGTGCTGGGACAGGAGCAGGGAAATAGCAGTTGATCTTCCCCAGAGCATCCCATGACCTCAGCCTGGATCATTGGGTGTTTGAAACAGCACATAAATATAACATGAGTGGGAGATGGGAAACAACCACTATAGTATAGCACTAGGAGCCATCTGTAGGTGGATTTCTGCTCAGAGATGTTGCTCTGCCAGAGCATAGTCTGGAGTGTGGCATATACCTTGCAAACTGTCTTTTTATCTCTTCTGCTGCTTTCCCTATGCCAAAAGGGGGAAATGCATTTTACATGTTATGGATAAATCCTTCCTGGATGGCACTGTTATGATTTTCTGTCTGGTTTAATGGGAAAATTTGAAACATTAATATCTTGCAAATTACCTGGGAGAAACTGTGGCTGGTTTTGCCTGGATGCATCTTTCACAGAGGAGTTAGGTTTGTCCTCTAGAGCCTGAAGGTTGGATAAACATTTGGGATTGGAGGATGAAGAGTGCTGAGTGCCTGTGTCTTCTGTCATCCTCAGCTGAAACTGAGATAGTTTGGCTTTCACAAGGACTCAATCAAGCCCCAAATGTGCAGGCTGTCGAGGTTTGGGCTATTTGAGTTTGTACATCTTAGCAGAACTGAAAAGAGTCTCCAAGAACCCAACTTAAGGTGCAGCTAGGTTGCTTGGGGGACTAGAGGTGTCAGCATGCAGCCTTAGAGTTGGATTTGCATTGTCACCAGGGGGGGAAACAACAGCTCTTCTCCATGTAGCAGTAGTTTCATGGCTCTTGTTTTCACTACGGAAAAGGTTAGATGGTACCTGGTCACCTTCATGAGCTGAAAGGCCTTCTGAAGATGAAATGATCTTGCTAGGCTGAGAGATCCTGGCTTTTTCCTGTCATGCAGCCTGTTGTTTAACTCTGTTAAAAAGAAATCTTCATGCTATTATCAAAAAATGTCGCGAAGCTTCTTTCTGACAGTTCTGCCTCCTTTCTGCATGTAGGAAAAAACATGGTGGCAGAACTGCCTGTAGCAACCTACATGGCAGGGAAGAGGATGTGGGCTCAGCAGTTGAAGAAAGAGGGCTGATCTCTTCTTGCTGCAAAAACTACTGGTCCGAGGTTGCACAAGACAGAGGAACTGAATTTGTCAGCAGCTTTCTGCTTTCATTTCGGAGCAGAAAGATTTATCTTCAGTTGTGAATCAGTGTGAATCAGAGCCACTAGGCAACTGTTTGTAGGCCAAGGTGGTGATATTTGAACTGGGATCTAGAATTTGAGCAAATATCACAATAAGGGGTCAGTTAGGAATAGCTTACAAATGACGCCAAGTCCTCTGGCTGTTCTTGCAAGATTTGGCACCTCTGGGCCTGATTAATGGCGGCCCATAACTCTGGATTATGTGTTTCTTTTCAAAATACATGAGAAAGTATTTCCTATCCATCATCCACCCCTGCATTGTCCTAGCATCTTCCACATCCCCTTTCACAAGGAAAATGTGACTCTTGCCAGCCACTGACTTGCCTCTCGTCTTACAGGCTCCGGACTCTCTGGTGGGTATAAAGTCCCTGAATAAAGCAGGCAGCTTCTGAATTTACACAGTTGGCGTGGAGCTCAAATATGTATTTATAGCTTGTTCCAGCAGTCTTCAGCAGGCTTTAAGCCTAGAAACTGTGCTGAAATGTCTTTGACTTGAGTCCTCTCTATCTTCATTCATTATTACACAGCACTAAAAGTCAGAGCAGGGAAATCATCGGCTGTGTTGCCTTTGGATTCTATAGGCATACCCACTGCAATGTTCTGCACTCCTGTTTTAGTGTAGCAGACCACACATATAGTACAGGACAACTTGCCAAAAACTCCCAGGACTTGACAAATGAATTTCATAGCTTAGCTACAAACATATGGTTGAATTCAGCCTGGTATGGCATGCAGGGCATCTGATGGAGGCTGGGTATGCTAGAGTAGTATGTTGAACAGAAGAGCCTAGTATTTCAGATTCCAGTTCAATGATTTATCTCCTCCCAACCCCAAACATGTTCCTTGTTCCTGAACTTCATTGTTTTCCAAATGACTGTAGGGTCGCAGGCTCATACTGCACCTCTGCATTGCCTCCATTTGCTTTTATGTGTATTTCACTCAAAAATCTCACCAAAAGCTTTACTATATCTTGTGGCAGTCTTTGTTTATTGCAGAATTATTCCCTCCCAACTCCCAAGAATGTAACTTCACTTCCAAAATCAGACTTGCCCAAAGGTGTGCAGCAGTTAAATCTTGTGTCACTGCAAGATCCCAGCTCTATAGGGAAACGCACAGTGTGCTTTTATGATCCCAAAAGTTACAACTTCAAAAATTTCATGTTTTTGTTTCACTTATCTGTGCTAGATGTGTCCCCAATAAAGCAGGGAAATGACCAAGTCTAGTGACATGATTCCTGTGTTACAGATAAAATAGAGACTTGAACAAAACAGGGTCCAAAGCCTTGGAAGCATTAAATGATTTGCCTGAGGCAAATCAGCAGTGTTACCTGATTCAGGGACGCCATCAGCCTTGTTGCCCAGCTCAGTCCGCCACATTCTCCATCAGGCATTGCATAACACTCTGGCACCACTAAATTGCGTCTGTAGATGAAAGAGAAACAGCTGGTTTGTACCTTAATTTTTCATTTCCTTCTGTTTATAGCTTTACCCATAGCATCAGCCTTACTAATAATTACCCATATGTCATTACTGCTGCCAGTACACAGGTTTATGTGGCTGTCGCAGATGTTCCTGGGTCCAGCTGCTTGACGTTCAGAAGCAAAGCCCTTTAAGCAACATCTTTGCCTGCTTGATTTTGTTCTGAAACAGGTAAAAGGGCTTGTGTGGTCCCCTGCATCTCAGCCAAGGGGAGCTCAGAACCAAGTTTGGACCATGTCTTGCTTGTTGCTACTGGAGTGAGTCAAAATGAGATACTGGCTTAAATCCACCTTGAAGGTGGCTTCAGCAGTGAGGGTCACAGTGCTAACATGCTTGGTCACAGGTGAGAGGCTGTTCTTTTCTCTCCTTGCCTCTACCCATGTTACAGAGATGAAAAGGCTTAAATTCACCCAGGAACCTGGTCTCCTCTGACCACAAGGTCTCAGCTGATTTCCTGCCATGGTGTAATGTCCTGCATGGGAGAGGTTATTGCAATTGAGTGCATGCATGTTCTGTGTTTTAGGGCATGAGTTTCAGCATAGATGCAGGCTTGTGTGACCTGTAAACATGCCCTTATACAGTGACTCTCCTGCTGACATGCTCAATTTGCAGGCAGGATGGTTTACAGCTCTGCTTCCCTTTTTGGGCAGCTAGTTTTGCACAAGTGCACTTTTACATTCCAGGGTAATTTAAAGTAGTATTTACTAGAAATGTGGCTTGTCCTTATGTTATCACTTCAACATACATGCATACTCATTCACACTTCAAAAAGAGTCCGAGAAAAATGGAATATAAGCAATCTGCTGCCTCACTGCCACAATAAAGCATCAAAAAAAGGACCAGCTGTTTAAATCTTGTGGTCTTCAGAGCCCTGAAGGAGGGATGGCAGCTCATGGGAACCAAATGGTGTCTCACATTAACCTGCTTTTTTCAAGCACTTGGCTAGTGAACCTGGCATAGTCTAAGAAATGTTCATGTGTGCTTTCTGTGGACTCATTGAAGGACAGCAAGGGTGCAGCTTTCCTCAGTGATGTGTACATTATGGTATATGTGTCTTTTCAGCATTTTCCTATAGCTTTTGGTGGGAAATTCCAGGTTTTCTTGTTGTGTGGTGCCTGTTTGAAAATTGCCCCACTGTTTTTGGCAGAAGCATTGCGGCACAGCATTGCAGAATGGTTAAGGTTGGACAAGACCTATGAAGATTGTCTACTTCTACCATCTAGTGTCTTGTCTTTCGAAGCACAACATGCTCTAAAAGTACAGAAAAATGGGACTGCAAAGAAACGATTTCAGCATACCCTTCTACCTACCCTGTATTTCCAGTGGGACAGTGAGGAGCTGTATATTCAGTTTCCTTAGTCCTGTTCATTACTAATATGGTCAACAGCCAAACCCCTTTACTGTTTATTACGCTGTTCACGCTTTCTTCCCATCCATCTGTATTTTCATTCATGTAGTATTTCAAAGTTATCTTGGTCTTTTACCAGCACAGATTTGGAAAACAAGGATAACTTTATTTAGATTGGAAAACTGAGAGGCACCTGTTGAAAGCAAAGCTTCACCACCTCTTGTAAATGACAAAAATGTGAAGACCTTGCAAACTGGGAAAAAAATTACATGCATCTACATTAAATGTGCATGTATTACATTTACTTGAATTAGAAACAGTATAAATATGTACTTTGCTCACAAATACATATAGATATCCTAGCAGAATTACCTGGCAGTGCTGTATATTATATTGGGTATTTGGAAAATCTTTCATTTCTCCAGTTCCCCTTCCTCACTTCTTACTCCTTCATGTTTGCAAAGCATAATAAGTCAAAATGTAAATTGGCCATGGGTGGAAATTTACTCATCTTGGTGTATATTTGACAAGGAAGTTTCACACTTCGTAGGAAAGAAGAAAACATGTTTTTCTTTCTTCATCCCTCTCAGTTCTTATGTAAATTGAATCTCGAGCTCTGGGGCATCTTTCGAGGAAACGTTAAATAAGCCTCAAATGAGGTGGATTTATGGGCAAATTTCAGGTGTGAATGGTATAAGACTGATGATAAATCTTATTTATCGCCCGCATCTGCAGTTTTACCATGTGGTTATTATAATTTTATTTTCCAAGTGCAAAACTCATTTTCCATTGCCCACGGGAATCCATTTCTGTTGTTATTCTGACACATGCAAATAAGCAGACTGATCTGCAGCGAATGCTTTGCACTAAACAAAATTGGATAATCAAAGATGACCGCAGTGTATTTTTATAGTCTATTGTTGAAAGTGGAAGCTGTAAACTATTTACCCTCTCTGTGGAAGTCTGTGACTATCTGATGAAAAAGAGTAATACATGTTTAAACAGAGCCCTACTTAATAAAGGCAAGATACACACGACCTGCAAACAGTCAGTTGTCCTTGTTTTTCTGTATCTCCTAAGGGGAAAGCAAATTCAAATTGTTCATAAAGTTTTACTGTCTGTAGCTGTTGTCTCTATGGCAGCTGCAGGAACTCTCTAACGCGGCTAAACATGAGAAACCAGTTTAATAAATAATTCATCTCTTGCCATTCCAATTAATCCCTGGTTTGCCTTAGCATCTCTAGAGGGATGTGATAGGTACCCGAAAGTTAGCTCACAGCCCAAAAGCAGCCCCTTGTTCTTGAAGGTCCGTCTGTCCTTTAGGTCTGTCTTCCTTACGATGATAAGGATGCTGGACGCAGCACTTTAAAGCAATCCAGAACTCGGCCATGGGAATGCAGCAGCTCCTTTTTTTTTTTTTTTACCCTTCTCTTTGTGTTTGATTGTAAACAGCAGAGAATTTGTGCCGAGGAGACTGGGTTGGCCTGCAGGGGAGGGCAGCATCTCCCCAGCACTTCCCCTGTTCCACTGCCCAAGCTGCCTGTGCTGGGGGGGTCAGGCTGTGCAGGTGAATGGCAAACACCAGTGAGATATCAAGTAAAACAAGGCTCTGAGGGATCAGCATTTCAGGCTTCACTGGGTCTTGATGAGGTATTGAATGACAAAATTGCACAGATGCTCTGTGCGTTACTTATATTTCATTGGTGGTGCTCACTGGTGAGCCTGTTGCTCTCACCTGAACCACCTTTGCCTTAGCAGGACTGCTTGTGGAGCTGAGGCATTGCTACAGGTGAAGAGAAAGGGCAAAATGTGGCACACAATGTGCCATTGGGCACATTATATCCACAAAATAACCGCATTGGTGTCAGGAGAGCCTGCAAGTGAGCCTGAATAGGAATAAATTTAAGAAGGATTAGTCTGGCTGTTATTGCCCAGCGTGAGGAAAATGAAGGCTGTAACAAAACAGAATAACCACTAGAAAAATAAATGTGCTTTATAAAGTTGCTTTTGTTCTGGTAGGCTGAAATATCATTTATAACACAGGCAATAAGGGCTATATAGTAATATTTTCCATGTTACCCATAAAAGCCTATGGAAATATGAAGACTCTGACAATTTTAAGTGGTGTTTACATTATGGTTATGTGTACGCTGTAGTTCAGATTCTGACACTGCAGAGGTAGGCCCCTGAGTTAAAAAGGTGATGTCTTCGCATTAAATATTTGTTATGATGATTTATTTGTCTGTTGCTTTAAGGAGGTGGATACTGCCGGTTTACACTAAGAAGTTTATTTTGCCTTTGCTAAGTGTTGTTATTTTTTAGCAGAAGTGTGGAACCTGTAGTCTGGAAAGAGTTATTCCAATTAAAAGGGCTTTGACCTTCCTTTACTTCTACTGAAGGTATAAACTACAGGAATAGTTGAACATATATTGAATTTATTACACAGCTATAGTTAGTTACAGTAGTATCTAGTATAGTCAGGGCCTTAGAGAATAATAACACACCTCTAATGGAGCAGTGTATTCTTTTGGGAAACATTTCAGAGTTCCTTATGCTAGTAAATATTTTGGTGGTTTTGATTTAAACCATTAGGAAAATATAACTATGCTGTTTATTCCAAAAATACATTCTCTTAATTGATACTTAATGCTGCATATATTTGTATATTTTCTTAGCTTGTCTAATGTGGTTCTTGTTGTAATTCTGTAAGTAATAAATGTCTTTAAAAAGAAAGGTGGAGAGAATGTGTTGGTACAGGGAATTAATCTTTGCAGCCTGCTTAATTCCTTTCTCCAAAATATTCAGCAATACAGTTTAAACTGTACAAACCTTTGGCTTTAATGCTGAAAGTTAATTCCTCTTCATTCATAAAGCAATAGCTTGATAAAAAGAGTGCATTTACTGTCGTGTGAGACAGTTGGAGCTGGACGTAAGTTTTGGATGTGAATTGAGTAGATGATGTGGTAAAAGTATAACAATTTATTGTGCTAATCTTGCAATTCCAGCTGTTCTGGCTGTGGAGGCCCTTTCCCCTAAGCCTCTATGACAGATGACAGCTAAACATTGCTCATATGATAAAACTAAACACTGGTTCTGTACCGTATGTCTCTGCTGGTGTGAGATAGCACTTTGTCATTTCAATGTGTAATTGGTATCACAGCTGCTGAATGTGCAATTTACTGGAGAGAGGATATGATTTTGTTGTCCCTGTAGGTGTTTGGGTTGTTAAAAAGTTTGACACCTTTAATAAAATTAAATTGGCTTTTCCATCCCATCCGTATCAGCAACAGAGCTAAAAATGAGATTCCTTTGTACTCCAAAGTCTCCACTAATTTTTTTTCCAAGCGGTATGTGCAGAGCTGTTGTTGTTGGGCTCAGTCTGGAAATCCTTCCTGTAGCCCAACTCTACTCAGTTTTACCAGCCTAATCTTGCAGCCGCCGGCGGAGTCACTCTGGTTTTACACTGTGAGCAGAATCCAGCCCTGGGTTTTTGCTCATTCATCACTTCTCTTTGGCCAAACACTGAGCAGCAAAATCTCCTCTGCACCTTGGTGGGCTAGTCTCAAAGAAAACAAAACATTCTGATTCAGGGAATTTGTGCTGATTCAAGCTAGGACCTCTGCTTCCATGGACCTTTGTCCAGGCCGTGAGAAATGAACCTCTTGAGGTCTGTGTAACTGTTCACAAGTGGCTGAAAGATGGCAAAAATGCAGGTGGTATCATCTGCTCATGCTGACTCAGAAGACAGTCAAGTGTGCAGTGCTGCCTGCCACAGCATTAAACACTCACCAGACTTTGTTATCAAATTAACTATTGCTAAATTTCGGTGTATTCTTGCATCAAAAAGTTCTTGTCCATGTGTAATGCGTAAGGTTGTGCCTCACCTGCTACCAGGACAGACACCAAGTTTCACACTAAATCATGATGCTAATACATGGGCTAGCATGATCCATTTGTTTATTTACGCCAAAGATATTAATTGGGATTTCATAAACAGAAAGAGCCTCTCTATTCACCAGCTGTACGTGACTCTTCTGGTGTGTACAAAATGCAATGCATATGACTGTGTGTCTGTATAAATCATAAAGTGCAACTTCAGGGCTGTCCAGGAAAATACATAAGAAGGATGCGGACCTGATGGAGTGAGTCCAGAGGAGGGCCACAAAGATTATTAGAGAGCTGCAGTGCCTCTCCTATGAACACAGGCTGAGAGAGTTGGGGTTGTTAAGCCTAGAGAAGACTCAGGGGAGACCTTAAAGCAGCTTCCAGTGCCTAAGGGGGCTGACAGGAAATCTGGAGAGGGATTTTTTACAAGGGCTTGTAGGGATAAGAGAAAGGGTAATGGCTTTAAACTGACAGAGGGGAGATTTAGACTAGATATCAGCGAAAAATTCTTAACCATGTGGGTGGTGAGACATTCAACAGCTCACCCAGAGAAGCTGTGGCTGCCCCATCCCCGGCAGTGTTCAAGGCCAGGGTGGACAGGGCTTTGAGCAACCTGGTCTGGTGGAAGGTGTCCCTGCCCATGGCAGGGGGAGTGGAACGAGATGATCTTTAAGGTCCCTTCCAACCCAAACCATTCTGTGATTCTATTACATGTTTCTGCTATGATGAAAATATCATCCCCTTTACTGACATGCACTAAGTGCTTCTTCCTGTTGTTATGGGAATTATAGCAGGGTACTGTTGGCAGAACTTTGTGAAGTTTGTATGAAGCATTTCCACGTACACAGGCTAGAACAGTATGTCCAGTCATTGACAAGTTTTGATTCTCATCCATTTGAATAATTTCGAGGTTAAAGATCTTTACAGAAATATTTTAAGTGAAATTTCTATTCCATCTGTTCCTATTAGATTTTGAAGTGAAACTTATTTGGGATTGGTAAAGTTTTAGACTGTAGCTAGAGATAAAAGATAAATCAGCTTGCTGGTCACTGAATCAAATCTTGTGCCACTGGCTGTGGCTGGTGTACTTAAGACGAAAATCTCTTGTGATGCATCTGCCACTGGTGTGACCACAGACAATTAATGCTCTTCAGGAAAAAAATAAATGTTTAATTGCTCTATCCTCTTTTAAGAGGATAAAGACCACTCCAGGGAAAAAGCCTGTAGAATCCAATAATCCTATTCCTGCTCCGGTACCACACCAGTAAATACCACAGCACTTGCACGAAAAGATTTGCAGCTTCCAAAATCTTTAATGCAGAGTGTTCCTTCTTTCTCTGAATGCCTGAGTTTGGGCGACTCCAGCACCTCAGAGCCATGTGTTTACTTGAACAGGAGACCGATAACAATTTATTCAATGTATTTCCGTAATCATTTGCATTCCCTCCTCATTCTGCAGTGGTGTTTCCCTGGTTGATCTTT
This sequence comes from Pezoporus flaviventris, assembly GCF_033815535.1. Lineage (NCBI taxonomy): Eukaryota > Metazoa > Chordata > Aves > Psittaciformes > Psittacidae > Pezoporus > Pezoporus flaviventris. Next base: position 9,824,676 of record NW_026892577.1, on the reverse strand, counting down.
TTTGCCCTCTTTGCTGCCTGTAGGCAGCAGCCATCGCTCTCCTGAGCCTTTCACAGGCATCAGCAGGCTGCTCTGTTATCCCAGCTTTGCTTGTGTGCAAGTATCTTTTAGACAAAAACACTGGTCCTGTTGGCTTCTGTCCCTGTTCGTAGGCCTGGTTGGTTGTAGCTGGATCTGATTCAATGGCTCTGTACGCTGGAGTATGCTCATATCTGAGACAAGCCTTGATGTTGCCTTTATTTGTTAAACTGCTCTTTTATTGCTTCCATCCTAACATGGTAGAAACTGCAGATCGTGACTGTAACACTGCTTGGCCAGGTGGAGAGAAATTGGCCTCATGCTGAAGGTCAGTGCTAGAAACAGTTGGAAAGAAAACCGAACTGATGGAGAAATTCACTGCAGAGCTGCAGGGACTGCAATTTCAACTCAGCTTAATTGACTCACTCGAGAAATACATAAATAATTCAGTCTTAGTCCATAATCACTATTAGGGCTATTTGTATGATAATTTCTAGTACTTCAGTTTTGGATGTGAGACCTAAAAGACCAATGCTCCATGAAAAGGAGGTAAGCTCCAAAGTGTCAAAGTAACGACGTAATGGTGAAGCAGAGGGTGCTCTATGTTGGCAGGCTAAAAAACCCCACCCAACAAAAACCAAAAATCAACAAACTGATGGAGGAAAAATTCAAGAGGGAAGCAAAATACTGTTATTAAAGGTGTGTATAGGCAGATTACCCTTTCTCAGTTGCTCAGAACAGAAGACTGCATAGGCTGCAGGGCCTGAATTCAACAGGATGGTTAACTACTTAACCACCTCTTATGCATATGTAGTTGTATTTGGTATGCCAAAAATGAGGTATATGCTTGAGTAAGTATGTTAATTCACATTCCTAAAGATAGCCATGTGCTTAAGTGCTTTGCTGGATCCTTTTCTTTGCCATCTGCTTGTTGCTGGGTTCTGTGCAGGGCTTGCTAGGTCAAAACCCATGGTCTGTGCTTAATCAGTAATCAGTGGTTATGCAGGGATTAGACTCTGTGCTTAATGGTTTTTCTGAACAGCAAAGACTCTTTTAGGAGGAAGAAGAGGAGGAGAGAGATGAGCATGAGCAGGGGAGGCTGGAACACACTGCTGAAGCTGGAGGGGCTGTAGAGAGGTTGCCTCCCCGCAATGTTTGCTTTTCTTGGCTAGTTTCTGTGCAGGAATATTTAAGAAGGGGTGCAGAAGCATGAGGGGAGCAGGGAGATGAAAACATGGAAACAGGGCGAACTGCTGTTTGAAAGCAATGGAAGAAGGACGGGTTTGGCCAAGAGAGATCAGGTTATATTGATGGGAAAGAAACCGTCCCTTTCTTCCCTTAAACAAGGTTCAGTTTACACTTGTAAATCACTGGCTTGTTTAGACTTTATGTTGGTAATTCATAACCCAAAGGCTCTGGTTTCCTTTTTTTTCCCCTTTATCTGGACAACACAGGGTGTTTGAACTGTTTTGCATGGGTCACTGTGGATGCCTGGTATGTTCCTTAAAGATAAGTGAGCTCTTTTATCAGGTCAAGTACATACTACTGACACTCTCTCTATCAAATGGGATCATGAAGATACAGGAGCAAAACAACACATGGCGTGGTACCTGAGTCAGATGTGCTTCTTACATCCCAAATTAGATTGGTGTCTTTTTGTTCTGCTTTTGATGACACCTATTCCTCTTTGTGCAATGGCTCTTTTCATCATATAGTTAATTTATTATAGAAGTCTTCTGCTAATAACAAACACTGACTGATCTATCACAGGGGTGTTTTGGGTGAAGGTGAGCAGGCTGTGTTGAGGACAGAGGAGATACCCTCTTGTTTGTCAGTACTTTGTAGTGAGGTTTTCACGCTCCACAGTCTCTGTTTGTGCTGCCAAATAAACTCCTGTCTATTGAGTTTTGCATTAGAGTCTAATCTTCCACTTAGCAGCATCTCTAGCATCTCATCCAAGCAGCTTGTTTGGCTGAGGAAAAAAACAACACCCTCTTTAAAATATATACTGAGTGCAGTGTTTTCCTGGGGAGGGTTTAGTTACAATGGAAAACCTAGAAAATTAATGCAAATTAATTGCAAACATGGCTAAAAAAAAAAGACTAGTTATGCTAACCTGACTATTTTTATGGGCAAGAGTTTAGAATTTAAATAGCCTGACATTCATTTAGTAGATTCAGAGTGAGCTCAGCTGACATTTGATTTACTTTAAGAGTTTTGCTGGCAACCACAAAAATGAGAAAAAATATGTATCTCAGCCTTTCTCTGAGATAGGCACAGCAGTACATGGTGGCCACTAGCGAAACCCAGGCAGCCATGATGAATAAAACCAGCAGTGAATGATAGGGGCTTCTCAAACTGCTCTAGATAGACCTAAAGATAACCTCACCATCGCTCCTGCAGATGTGTCACTGTTGGTTATTCTGGCGTAAGTGTTGTGTGGGGCATTTTCGTAGCCACCAGTCCCAGATGCTTACTGCTTTCCCTCCTCAGGATGTTCCTCTTGGCAGCTGTTTGACCAAGCTATTATTTTATGGTATATTTAGTTCTTTTTATCTTTTCTCACTGTCAGTCTCTCCAGCCCAATAATCATGTTTTCTTCTTTACCACAGCCTCCATATCCTGCTGTCATTCTAAAAATGCTTCTGTGATGTTAAATCTTTTCCAGTTATATGATGAGAATTAATTCATTCTGACACAGCCATGAAAATCTGATTCAATTCCTTTTTTTGGTACCTCAGTCACAGTCCTTGATCACAAATCAGCATGAGTCAGAATTTCCCAGGTTATTATTTCCTCAGAAAGGCTGATTGCAACCCTGTCTCCATATTTAATATCCTTTTTCTTACTGCAGTGGAGCTGGGCAGTAGAGGTTGCAGTGATTTTGTTTGGACACCCGGCTGTTGTTCTGGCCTTCGATGCCACACATGGAAAAGGTGACACTAAAGAATATCCCAGACCAGTTTTACTGTTGCAGTTTCCAATCATCAGGTAGTTGAGTCCACGCTGGCTCTGTAGCATAAAAGTAACTACAGAAATTACAGATTCATTTATCTGGAAACAGTAAATCTTGGTTCACAGGTAAGCAGGGAACACAGTGGCTTTATCAGCTTGTGCCAGGACATGAGAACTTAATAGTGAGGGGTTTTCAGACTGGCCATATCGCACTGAGATTTTCTGTCAAAAATGGACTCTCATGAAATGTTTCAGGTAGTTAGGTTTTGAATCCTTTTGGGTTCAACTGAATAAATGGGTAGCTTATCTGAAGTTACTGGAAGTAGACCAGAATGAAAAATAAGGGGGAAATACTATCTTTGGGGCCCTTATAATTCATTTTTTCTCCCCAATACATATTCATGTCTCAGATTTGATGTCTGGAGGCCAGGGCCATGTTAGCTGCCCATTGAAAGAGTGAAGAGCTACCAGCCTGTTCTTCTGTGTTGGGTTGTGCTGTCATTAGGAGGGGTTTGGAGGCATGAAAAAGCTTCCCATTTCTTACACAGCACTCTGACTCTGAAAGCAAATGCAGGAGGAAATCCTGCTTCCACTGCCTTTGTACCTTTGCTTAATCTGAAAGATGTGCTGTTGACTGAGCAGTAACTGAAAGGGCTGCAGGAAGGAGCAGGCATTGCTTCTTGCAAGTCACAGGAGGCAGGCAAGATCCCTGTGCCTGCCCCATGAAGTTTGTCTCTGCACAAATTCAATGTTCAGCTTGAAGACTAAGGAGCTGTTTCCATGTTTTCTATTGAATGCTGCAGTTTCCTTTGGAAGTGTCTCTCTTGGGTTCTTCAAGTAAGGCAGTATTTAATACTCACTTGATATTAAATACTTGGGTTTTTTGTTCCCTACCAAGCTCTAGGATTTTTTCTTTTTATTTCATTTTTCTTATGAAAAGAGGGAAAAAAAGAGAAAAAAGAAGCCCAGGCAGAGATTAGCCTATTGCTTTCATGAGGGAAGAATATTTATTAGGATTTAATTGTGCAGGAAAAACAATCAAGCACTGCCTTCAGGGGAAAGCCTTTATACACTGGTGTGAGTACATCAGATCAATAACTAGTGGTTAACAGTAAGAGACAAAAAGCCATCCTTAATTTCAGTGGTAAAGGATTCAGCTCCCAATTCAGGCTCAGATTTCTCATCTTTCTGAGACAAATGACACAAGTGCCTCCTTTCTGCAGGACAGAGATACCACTTTTCTTCCCGAGGGTTTCAATGCATCTGAGTTGTTGGACTCCTCATGTGCTAAAGTGTGCAAGCCAAACTACCAGTCCAACAGAAGTGCCTTATCTTTGGCTTCAGTGCCCTGTGAGTGGGTTTCTGGCAGAGACACGAGTTACTGTTTCATGACTCTATTTTACATTGTGTTGCATATGCCAAAGGCTGTGCTGTGATGCGCCTGCCCTGCTAGGTGCAATGGTTATGAAAGCTTAGGTGAGTGAACTCAATTTCACCTAAAATTTCCAAACAATTTGAGGTATTATTGGTGAGGATAATTAGGATAAGATGCCGGTATGCTGAGAAGAATGGGTGGCCTTTGTGAGGCTCATCCATTATTAATCAGCCATGTAATTTCCTTTAAGTGACAAGGTGAGATTTTTGGGTATTTTTAGGCCCAATTTCATCTTCATGCTATGAGCAGAGATGAAACCCTCTTGCCTGCATTATTGTGACTTACCCGTTTGGGAAACAAGGATTCTGCAGGTTCGAGATACTGCCTGGGAGCTTGCTCGTGACACAAAGAGACAATGAGATGCTAAATAAGCAAGAAATTAATTCTTCCTTCCCTTTCTCCTTTCCACATAAGAGATGGGCTTGTATTTGCTGGAGCTTTGCCTGCAGGAAGGCTGCAGTATGGAGCCAGTGTGTGCCATCACACTTAACCTTTGGTGTGCCAGAAGGCAGCTTATGGTGGGGTTAAAACCCTTCTCTGATGGCGGTGTCTGGGGAGAGTGTCTGCAGTGGTGAGGGGGCCTGGTGGAAGCAGAGTGCAGGGGGACCAGCTGTACATTGAAACATTGGGAAGCAAACTCCTCACAGATGAAACAAAGGTACTCTGATTTAATACAACCTAATAATTGGGTTTCAAATGACTTATAATGAAGAACAAATCAGTATAATCTATGTTAAAAACAGAGTGATAGTATAATAAACACAACCTCATTGAACTCAAGGAAGCATAAATCACTTGTAATTCAAAAACATTATGCGAAACAATTACGATTCACTGATGAACTCTGTCTTACAGTCTGTGAAAACTTTCTGTTTTCCTTTCAAAAAGGAATTTCTCTTAATCAGAGTTGTTGCAATTAGAGGGAGAGGTAATGATTCAGAAAATAGCTGGGTGATATTGCCTTTTGAGGATCTTTACAGCTGCCATTTTCATAGCATGAATAGTGATGCTCGGTGCTGATGGAGAAGCTCCCATGGATCGGAGCTCCGGCAACTGGAAATGTGTTTTGTAATACACCCCCATTCCCCCAAACCTACCATGATGTTGAATTCCATCCACTTAAAACAGAGCCTATGTTTAACAATAATTTAAATCATTATCCTCCCTGTCAACTCGGAGTTAAGGGGCTATGCAACTGTGATTCTCTGTTTAGAAACTGCCTGGAATAATAACTTTCAGATGTCTCAAATATGCACCACTTATCTATAACATCTAAATACAAATGTCTCCCTGCTGAGCAAGCCTGACACTGTTTACCTATCGTGTCCAAACCATTCCAGAGTGTTTGCTTGGTGCGGAGCGGAAGGCCCTATAATCCGCAGCTCCGACAGCGCTGTCAGTGTAGTGTTTTTCAACTCCTCCTCACCTTTAGGTGATTGCAAAGAAACAGCCTGAGCCTGGGTGTGACAAGTGAAGAATGTCCCTGCATGTGCATCTCCCCCTTCCACCCTCATGCTAAGGGTAAAAGTGCATTGCGAACCAGCCCTGTGCTCTTGCAGACGGGATGATGCTCATGCCGTTGGGTCCCTGCCAGCCTGCTGTGAGACGATCCAAATGCTGAATCCCACATGCCCTGGGCGTGCTGGGGCTGGGCAGAGTGGAGGCGCTGTCGCCGGCCTGGGGGCCCCGGGCTCTCTCTCTGCGTGCAGACCTCATTGGGACCTGTCAAGTCTCATTGAATGTCAGGCTCCACAACTGGCTCGCGCCGTATGCTCCCCCAGCCACGGCATGCTGAAGCTGCGTGCCGCACAGCTGGATGGCTGGGCTGTTGCTCTGGGAGCTGCTATGCTGGAGGTATGTGATTGGCTTGTCCCTCAAGGGGCTGCAAGGGTGATGGGCTGTGATGTGGGGCTGCCCCTGCAGCTCATCCATCAGTAATCAGAGCAGGGAGAGCTGAAAAAGCCCTCCTTGCCTTGCTGTGCCTGACCTGTGGCTTATCATGGGAGCTCTCCCAAAGGCACAGAGTATCTCAAACCACCCACACCTGTAAAGAAAAGAGCTCCATCCCCATAGCTGGCATTGGGTACCAAAGGCATTCACACAGTGCCCTGTAACCCACACAGCTTCCAGATTTCCTAATGCATCCCTGTCAGCCCCACACAGTGCTTGGACTTCAGTTCCCCTGGGCACACAGAACACCCTTATCTGGCGTGCACTGTCCTGATGAATCCAGTGAAGGTTAAATAAGGAGAAATGATAAGCTTTTAACACATCTTTGCATCATCTTTGGTCCCTAGGTGAAGCCTGAGTCACAGCTCTTACTCAGTGCATCAGATCTGTGCATGTTATCGACATTCTTCCTGTGGCTCTTATCCCTTTGTTCTCAGTTAACTCCTGGATTACCTATTGTCCAGCCCCTGCAGTGCTGCTGCTCTCCTTGTGTTACACAACAGCAGGCTATCTGAAATGTACACATTCTGGGAATTAAAAATTGCTGCTATTTTATTAGTTTTTGTAGCAAGTGTGAAGGTTAGACTGTTAGCAGGGGTCAGGCTTGGTACCAAATGGTTTTACGTGGCTATTGTTATAGAAACAAGCCTTTCCTCCTTGTCAAGTTTGCATTTAGCATGCGTGTTGCCTCCGTAGCCACCTAGGACTGCCACAAAGGAGCACTACTGATTTACTGCTTCTGTGGCCACGTTAAGCCCAGGATGGTGTTTTCCAGAATAACTACAATTAGTGAAGTGTGCCTATCACTGGCTGAGCTCAGACCATGGTTTCTTCTTTTCTTCTTCCTTTTTCTTTTTTAATGTATAGGCTTCTTTGTAGGGATGTGGCTTGGAGAGGAGTCCTTTATAGCTTGTTCTCTGTCTGCTCAGTAAACTAGATCAGTGAGGCTCAGTATCTGACGGCTTTCTTCCTGCAGCAGGCCTGCCTCTATGCACATGAATATACAGTCCGTTTTACTTGCTTGGAACGCCCAAATTGTGTTTCTGTTCCTCATGAAATATGCATCTGCTTGGATGTAGCAAGCCAGGTTTTTCTGCTGTTTCTGGACAGAAGCATGCAGAGCCATGTGGCTTCAGTGCCTGCTCAGCTTGCTGGAGCTGCCTGTCCCACCTACCAGTCTGATACAGTGGTGCTCAGGGGGAAGCTCTGCCTGGGGAGCCACACAGCCCTGCCATGCTCAGGAAACAAGCTGCTCTGAGGTCAGCTTCCCTCCATTCATCCTCCACCTCTGTATGGTTTGGGCTCTATCCTTATGGGCCTGTTCCCACATACGCCACTATCAGAGTGGTGGGGGATAGGTACAACAGCAGCATGCGGGACCCACGGGCTCTCCATCCTCCAGCTGGCTCCTCCTGCACAGTGACTTTTACACCAATTATTTTATCAGCATCTTATCACCTCCTCGGTAGCTCTTCACTGACTTTCCCACCATGACCCATGCCAGAGGCCCTGGATCAAATTAGTACAGCAGAAAAAAAATAATGCATTTAGCGTGTTTATCTATTGTTCTGCTGTGCATCTGCACTGCTTGTGTGTGACAGGTAAAAACTACCCATGGTCACTTAGGCAGAATATCATATTTACTAGCTGTTCTCCAATAATGGTTTGAAGCTTGGCCATGTATGCAGGAAAACAATTTGCAGGTACTGGAGCTGGCTTTATGCCATTTGTTGCTCTAAATTTGTACTGGGTGCCTGCTGCCTGGACAAACAGAAACCTGCAATCCTGGATGCTGGCGTCTTGGATGTCTTCAGCATGAGATGACCAGTGACGTGTTTCTTCCCAAATGGCACTCCAAGGTAGCATGACAGAATGACAGACAGATGGTCTTAGGTTGCACAAGAAGCACTGCTGACCAAAAAGGCGTAAGCAGCTAGCGTGTGAACCCGTGTGATCAGGTCCAACCAGTCTCTGTAAGGGACCAGGGCTAATTTTATTTGGGCTGGGAATTGCTTGGTGTAATAAATTAAAGGTTCAAAGCTGAATTGAATCTCAGCTCCTCCAAACCCCCCAGCACACTCCAATCTGATGTTTTGATTACCTGAGCCCATTTTAAATGCTAGCTCAAGCATCAAACCCTCACACTTCCATTTAGCAGTTCAAGGAAAACAATTTTAATAGCTACCCAACTATTCATCAGGATTAGGCCCTGCTGGACTAATTTGGATAACATGCAAGCTAAGTGCAGTGCAGTCTGAGCTTAACTTGGAACATCCAGAGACACCAGAAAACATTTGCCTCAGTAACTCAAGCGTGTTCTTCAGCCCCCACTCTATGCCGCTGGCCATGTCCAGTACCAGGAGGGGCTGGGGAAGAGCCCGCTCTCCTGTTATTCCTGGCCCTGATGGAAACAGGGAGAAGCAGAAATACCAGGAGGAAGTATGCACTTTTGGAGCTCCTGCCCCTGAGTCCATGTGGATGTAAAGGACAAAAGCATCCGAATACTTGGGTGCTCGCCCCTCTGTGTACCATGGCAGCAGCACCTCTGCCCACTGTTCCCTATGTGCATCCCTGTGTGCCCTGGCATTACAGCATGGAGCACAGTGGATTCCCAAAAGCACCTCTGGGATTCCAGTGGAGCAGGAAAAGTTAAATTGTTCTGTATTTATTGTGTAAGCTTAGATAGCTAGGATACTGCTCTGCCAAGTGTTGAGGTTAAAATTCCTTGTTCCACCTTATGTGTTTCTTGGAGTGGCCTGTGCTGAACTGAAGGTCTCCAGCCAGCCCTGAGCAAGGTTTCACATTGGAGATGAAGATGCTGGTTTGCTGGTGGCTTCAAGACTTGGGGATGCACATGGGTTTCCTCTCTTATCCACATATGTTTGTGCAGACATTGAGAATTTAAGGAATTAGTAGAAGTTGAGTAGATCAAGGTTGTTTTCCTGCTGTTGCTGCTGTCTGGCTTTTCCCTATCCACAATTCACTGAAAAATATTGGAGGATTCCTGGGAGAAGCTCAAGCACTCAAAAAAATTTGAGCATGTAATTGCTGCAGTGGTAGGGACCTGTCAAGGGTGATGCTGGCTGCATCTTCTGTAATCACTGAGATCTGGAAGTGGGGGCTAGAAATCGTATAAGAATCTGGTTTCTTTAGGTACTTTGACCTGTTGGATTGGCTGTGGAGGCTCCTGGGAGGGCAAAATTTATGTAAGACATTTTGCAGTGTCATCTTTTCTTTCAGTTTTAGGAAACGCTGAGGCTGGATGAAGTTCAGAGAGGTGAAGGGGATGGTTCTCTTGAGTTTAATAACTGCTGCTTCTTGTTTCTGATGCATGTCGGTTGCTTTATGAGGGGAAATGGGGTAGTATCTGCTTTCTATCTGGTAGGACAGCGACCATTTTATTCACAGAATGGCCTGAATGAAGACAAATTACTGAATCTCATAGAAATCCTGATGGTGAGACAAAGCCCTCTCACTAACTGAAAAGAATGGCTTTTCGAAGCTCGCTATATAAATATTTACAGCTCTGTATGTATGTATGTGTAAAAACAAACAAACAAACTCCCATACACACACTGCACAAAGACCAGAAATCTTCCAGACTTTCACCATTTTCATGAAAAAAACTAGGGAAAGTAATACATTAAATTGTTCACACTTGTTTCAGTTGTCTAGACAGTGCTATACTGAAATAACACAGTGCGTCTAGCTCAACAAAGAATTCACTTGAGGCTGCAGATCCCATGCAGACAGTGAGGAGGAATTGTTGAAAGGCTTTGGGGAATGGTGAGAGCAAGCTGTCCACTCTCCACCTGGGTGTTACATCTCAGAAGGGATGCTGTAGCTGAAAGTGGCTGTCAGCCGTTCCTAGTGCTCAGTGCCATCCTTGGCACTGGGTCCGTAGAGGAGAGGAGTTGCTGTGCTGGGACCTTCAGCACATCCAGAAAATACAAATGATGCAGAATTCGCCTCCTCTCTGCTTCTCTGAAAAATAATTTCCCATGTTGAAAATAAATCTGCAAAAGATGGGAGTTTAGCTCTTATAGGCCATATATGCGCAATACTGTAATGATCTGAAACAGGAGAAGAGTGCATTTGTTGTTGCTTCCGTTGTCTTTGGACTGTTCTCCTGGCCCTGTGCTTCCCTGTGTTGCACAACAAGCGCAAGATGCAACTTGTGTAGGGGGAAGTGTGGTAATTCCCTTTAACACTTAAAATGCCTCTTGATTCCTCCCGCTGGACACACAGCAGTATGATCTTGTTCTTTTCATTCTCCTCACTGGCATCCCCAGGCACAAATACACCCAGCGCTGCCAGGTGAGCCTGGGCAAAGCTGGAGCCATGAGAAAATGTTCAGACTTTCAGACCTGCGTGGCTCTTATAGCAGAAACAAGTGTGAAGGCAAACATCTTCTTGCAGACTATCTTCGCTCTTCACCCGACTCAGCTTAAGGCATGGGATGAAATCTTTTCAGCTGAACACATGCAATACAGGGAATAAAAATCAAAGCAGAACATGGTATGCTCAAATTTTAGGCATCCTAGAATTTTGTAGATCAAGATGAGTCTGTTTATTTCTAATGTGGGCAGAAGATTCAGCAACATAACTCTGCCTACCTGTATGAAGTCCATCACCTATTACAAAATGATCCATCAGGAGAACACTCAAGCATGACCAAGGTAGACCCTCATGTTGGGAAGCACATTGCAGCATTGCAGTATAGGATGGTAGATACCCACAATGAAGAAGCACTTAAAAGCTATGCTTGGTGTCTCCTCTCTGTCTGCCTGTATATCAGCATCATCTTAACTGAGCAGCAATGTTTTTAGCCACTGCTTAGCACAGTTTCACTTCAGGGATCCAGGAGATACCTGATAAAAGCAGAGTCTCAGGTCTGAGTATTTGTGTCACCAGACCTGAAATCTTGGATGATTTTACTTGGATTCTGGATGGTGACAATTTGGCCATTGTGGAAGCTTCAAAGCAGAGACCTGTCTGGGGAAGGAGAACAGATCTGAGGATTTACTTCAAAAGTAGGGAACAAGAGTCCCCTGCAGCCCTGGGAAAGCTCACAGGTATGTTGAAAGCACTTCACGCTCAGCCATAAGAAGGCTGCTGAAAGAGCAAGGACAGGATGAATTGTGACTGTCACTGGCTACTATGCAGCCTACAGTAGATTTATGTCAGGTTTTATAGGCTGTGTTTCCCACTTAGAGCTGCACGGAATTCCAGTAGAGTTCAGCTGATGGCCATCTGCTCCCCAGAGGAACTCTTAAAAGGGCTCTTTCTTCTTTTTAACATCTAAAACTCACACGATGTGGGATCTGTCACTGAGAGCTCTGGGATCTTGCTTCCCGCAGACACCCGAGGGGTATTTAGAGCATCACGAGCTGCTTGTGGGAGGAGGACTCGAGTCACAGATTGTGGAGATGAAATGACCTCCTGAAGGCTCTGTGGGGAGGACTAGGGACAGGAATAGAAACCAGGGAGCCTGACTTTCCGCCTCTTATTCTCAAGCACAATTAAAGCACAGCCGGTTCACATGGTGCAGTTGATGACTACAGATGTGGTAGGAGAGCAGTGGGAGGGAAGCTTTGGGCAGGGGTAGGATCAGGACACACAGAGTGAGACAGGAGAATAGGAGCAGATGGAGGCAGGTGGTTGTGAGTGTGAAGAGGAGGGAACCTTAACAGCAGAAGCAGAGCTATAAACCCTACCAAAAGTGTCATTACAGAAAATATTAATTTTGCTCAGTTTGGAGAACCCATAAATTATTATAGAGCATGCTCATGGGACAACCCACCCAGTGTTTCTAATCTGAAATCCTGTTGTCTAACACGTTTTTGGCTGTCAAGATTTTCCAATCTATTGTGTGAATGGGTTCTATTTTAATATTCTGGCAAATGGCTTCCCGGGAAAAGCCTAATTCCTCCACCACTCCTCCAGGGTTCCATTGTCCGGGGTCTTATTTTTGCTTCCTGTTTCACATGAACGTGCAGAGCTTTGACAATTGTACTTTGTGGTCTTGAAACGTGAATGCCTTCCAAGGCTGGAAGAAGTCTCCCAGGTTTTGAGAATGACCTTTGATTTCCAGTGACAGCCAGGATGGATTTCTGCAATTTTTCATGTAGCTTAAGGCCTGACATTGACTAATAGGGCTGGATATTCAGCAGGAATGGCAGGAAACCCTCAGTGATGAGATTTATTCCTGCTGTCCACTCATACTTTCAAAACTATAGGGCCAAGTTCCTGTTTGGGGTGAGTGGAGCAGTGTTACAAGACGGGTGAACTTAGACCATTACTCCTGAAGGCTCAGACCAGCCCTTTCATTCAGCCTCTGCCCAGATCTGTCCAGTTAACAGCAAGCAGTCTGTGCTGCTTCAAGTATTGCAATGACGACATGCAAAATCACATGGCTTTCTGTTGAAAACCAGCAGCCACCCCATTGCATTTTCCTTTTGTTTATCTTTCTTAAGAAAACAGTGGATTCTGCCTAGTTTCACTGGAATAGTCCCTTGCTGGCTGGAAATTACTGGCTATAAAAAAGAAAAAAATAATTTAGCCAAATGTAGCTCGCTGTATTTGAGAAAGGTTTCTGTAGAGCTCCTGCACTGACCAAACAGGGGAATATGTAGGGGAGAGAACTCACAGGAACTGGGGAGCATCTGCAGAAGCCACTTTGCATTCTGGTTATGCTTTTATGCCCATGGGGGTTGCTACCAACATCTTCACAACCCACTCCCTCTCCCCTGGATGACTGAGAGGAAGAGAGACCATCACGGCTGTGATGCAGGGACAGCTTCTTCAGGGCACCAAGGAGCATTGGCTGTGCCACCAGAAAGGAAGGGTGCCAAGCACCCATGCCATGCACAGTGGGGGACTCTACATGATCCAGCTTCATCTTGGTACAGCTTCATCTTTCCCAATGGAGCAGATGGGTGCTGCAGGGGAGAGGGAGGAAGCTTTTTTGCTCTGTAGTTAATCAGATCCCTGAAGCCATTTGCAATTGTCCATAAATAGGGTAAACAGACGCAGAGAGCTTATTCCTGAACAGTGATGATATTGTAGGTCCTGGTTACATTGCGACTCCTCTTTTAAAATTCTTCATTCAGGTCTCTAGCTGTCTGTGAGTACAACTTCACATGATTAAAACAAAAGTGATTTTCATAATTGATGCATTCTTCCCTCTCTTCCATGTCTGGGGCAGGGAAAGTGAGTGAAACACTTTTTTTCCTCCTGTTTGCTACTTAACCTTTTAATTTAACAGCACTGGTTGAAATTAGGGGAAGAGTTTGATTTTGATTTTATATAAGTGAAGCAGTATGTGAAAGCAGTCCTTGTTTACCTTAGGTTTGTAAAAGGCTATTGCTGTTTTTTACAAAACACAGATTTTGGACCAAATTTGATGACAATACTGCTTTCAATCCACGCTTGCTTTGAACTAGCCACTCGTCCTCCTTTGTCCTCTAGGGCACAGTGGTATTTTTTGCAAAGTTGAAAATCCCATTTCCATCAGTTTAAATACTCCCAGCATCAATTAGGGGCCCTAATATGGCTCATCCTTTGCACAGCAGCAGACGGGAAGTGTGGAATACTTGTTTTCCATTCTCCCTGCTCTATACCATCTAGTAGGCAGCGGCTGAGCTGTGGATGCTGAGCCAGGAGGGAGGATGTTCTGACTGCCCCTTTGCAGTAAAACACAATTACACTATTGCAGCATGGTATTTTGCACCTCTTTGCAAATGCTGCATGGCCTTCTCCTTGCTTCATGGGCTCTGGCATGGAGCATCCTCCTGGTTTGGAGAGCATTTCTACCCTGGCAGCCACTCTGGAGATGTAGCAGTCGCTCCCGGGATGGTCACTACTAAAGGATCAGCAAACATTTACTCGGCTTTTAAGTGCTCCTTTTGGCCCCTTACATCAGAATTTGACCCCCATTCAGGCGAAACAAGGAAACAAGCAGCTGCTTCTCCAGCATTCAAAGCAATGGGACAATTTTGAACTGATTTTAAAATAAAGATGTTCATTTGGCATAAACATACACTCAGCAAAGAAAGATCCTGAGAGAAACTCAGTTGCTGAATCCTTAACCTCTAAAAGACCCCTGAATACAGTATTGTACGCAATGTGCCTCTTTTTGTGGGTGAGATATTAAGAGCTTATTTATTTATTAGAAAGTTGTTTACAGTGTAAGTAAATTAGTGCGTTCCAAGGCCCTCTTCCAGCTGCCAAATGCCGGGAGGATGTTTATGACCACTGTAAATAATTTCATAGCTTAATGCAAATACTTTTTTAGAAATCGAGGGCTGATGGTTGTGTGTTTATGGTGCAGTTGAGGATTCATAAATTCTTCCAGAATATGAGAAAGAAAACAAACAGTATTTCAGATATTTTAAAAATTCATAAGAAAGAAAAAACCCAAAGTTGTTCATCATTCACGGTGCTGTGGGCTCAAATCTGAGTTGCTTTGGCTAAGCTCTCCCAAGTGAGATCAGAAAATGCTCAGCATCCTTCAGGACCCAGCCCATACGTTTTGGAGACTGTGAAGGCTGGGACTTTGATGGTACAGACAGGTTTCCCCTGCACTGAATGTGTATTTGCAGATAACTTTGCTGATGTGGAATGACCTTTGCCAAGGTCAGCTTTAAATGACAGAAATCAGATTCTTCACAGTCAGCATGGCAGCAAGGTGGAGCAGCACAAGAGATTTGCTTTATGTTGTGGCTAAAGGGTAGTAAGGGCTGAGCAGCACCTGTGGGCACCGGCAGAAAGTTGGCTCTGGAGGGAAACCTGCTTCCTAGACAAAAATAAGAAGCAGAATGAAAGTGGGGCTGGGAGGAATTTCCTTTTCAAGGCATGTGTGCAGCGAGGAATTAGAAATGGGTGAGGTGACGTCAGAGCGTATGTGGGATGCTTGGTATGATTTTTGTGAAGAGTCTTGGTGCCTTGGGGAGGGATGAGCAGAAATGAAGAATTACAGATGCTTCATTTGAGCTTCAAGTCTATTTTCAGCCGTTGTGTGGATGGCAATGGAGGGCCTGCAAATATCAGCAGAAGCTGTGGGCTGCTTCTGCCGTGGTGCGTTGTGGTGGCTGCACGTTCCCGTGCTGTGCTTTCCATAGCAACATATTTTCAATGTAAAACCACATAAGCAGCTGAATAGTTATGAGCATTTACACTCCCATGTGCATGGTTGGAAAACTGATGATGATACTGAGCTGCTGTGAGGCAGAAATGGTCCTGCTTTAAACTGCAGCTTAAGCAGAGCTTTCGGTCTGAAGCTGAAATGCAGTTTGATGGTTGGAGGTGCTTGGATGCAGGCACTCACAGGGGCTTGCTCTTTTGGGGGAAAAAGCGACTCTCTCTTTATTACCCAAAAAGCCCACCAAGAAGCGCCTTGTTTTGGGGGCACGAGACTCCCCCAGATCCACAGCAGGAAAGAGATGTCTTGACACACCGAGGTTTGCCCAGGCTTATGGTGCCAGTGCTAACTACATTTAATTAGGGCCAAATAACCTTTTTTTTTCAGTTTTGAGATAGCAATGAACTCCAGTGCCACCCTGCCCCAGGCCCAGCAGGCTGAGATTTGGGTACTCACTGCAGCGGTGCTTTTCTTTTTTGCAGTCAGTCTTGCTGACAACATTGTGATCCTTTTCCTTGATGGTGCTGGATTTAGCTGCAGGTTCTGCAAGCTCCAGTGAGGCAGACACAGCTGTGCAGTTCAGACAGGCAATGCATGGCCACGGGCATGGCACTGAGTTGGCCAAGGAGGTAAAGGGAAGGAGCTGCATGGCTCAGTAGTTAATCTTGGCCATGCCTGGCTTGCTTGAGTCTGTCCCTTGAATCATTCCACTCCTACCAGTTTCTGGGACTGGCTCTGTGTTTGCTGGTGATGGGTTTGAGGTGGTTTGGCAGGTACCGCATGGGCAGAACATCCTCTGAGTGAGTGCACAGCTGGCTCTCTGCTTCCAGCCACCCATGGAGCAGGCATGCTTGGCAGGATGGCAAAGGCACAGAGATGGTGACAGTGTTTGACACGCCTCTGCTGAATGACTGTGAGTGCAGGGGACAAGTCTGCTGACCTGGAAAACAAGCCAAGATTAAGAAATGTCAAATTTCCAGGGAGAAGAAGGCTTCCTGGAGGGCAAAGAGGTGGAGAAATAGACTCTCGAGGTTACTTGGAATGTTACATTTCAAATGGAGCGTGAATCCTGTCATAGCACTGGTGCCTCCGGGAAGGGCCACCCCGGCACCCTGAACTGGGACTCCCTTCCCAAAACTGGATGCTGGGGCATGGATGTCAATCAGCAGCAGGACATGAATGTGGAGGTGATCGTCTCCTCCTGGGGACAGAGCTGGAGGATGGTCCCTTGTCATCAGCAGCCTTTAGGGAGCTTCTCTCAGTGTTAATGCAGAAGTGGAGAGCACAAAACAGGCACATAAGCCACACTGTCCCTTCTGATTTGCACCCATGGGTGCTGCAGCAGGTGAAGCCACCTTGTAGCAATGAACTGGCACCCTCAGCTCTGCAGCAGCTTCACGTACAGTTAAAACACCTGCTAACCACATAGATGTTTTGATTGTAGTAGATGTAAAAGGGAACGCAACAGCCACCCTGTTATTTGCTTCCTTATTAAATTCTGTTTGCTTCATATTGCCCTTAAATACGGATTTTTGAAGTGCTTCATTTGGGAAGGAATTTACATTGCCTGAGCCTGGGAGAGCATGGGCAACTGTGGTGGCTTTAACAGACCCGAGTGAAATGCCTCTGGCCGACAAAGCAGTGAAATGCAGCAGATATGATCCTTTATCACCATTCCTGCAGATTCTTGCCACGGTGGCAATTTCTCATCATTTCTCTGCAGATGGGGCAGTTTTTCTGCTGTGGGCAGCTCTCCCAGCTGCGAGGTAGCCAACATGGCAGAGCCAGAAGCATGGGTTGGGTGAACCTCACATCTTCCTGGTGGGATGCGGGAGCTTGGGATGCACCACACTAGCTGTTGGGAAGCCAGAACGGAGACAAATTCTGTTCTCAGTGCTGTCAGTCTGCCACCCCACTGGTAAAGCCTGTGTGCTATGTTGGGTGTAGGGAGAAGGCTGCGGTAAGTTAGAGTCTACACAAGTCAGGTTTCTCTTTGCTGTTGACCGCAGGACAAGTTCCTGCCTACTCCAGCAGTCCTTACAAGCCCCATGTTTTTTTCATGCCAGTTCAGGGATTAAATGCAGCCCCATTTCCCCCTAGCTGCCAGGCCCTGTTGCAAGTGGTGGGTTTGACAACAGCCCCAGTTTGATTCCTGCAGCGTGGCCACCCGGGAGCAGGACGTGCCTGTGCACCACTGCGACCTAGTGGAGGGAAGGACGGTTGGCTGGGGGGGCTCATGAGCCTGGCAGCTCCTCAGAAGGGCTGTTTAGCTTCAGACTTGAGGGTTCAGCTTTGCCAGGAGAGGACAGGGAGGGTGTCCCTGCTGAGGCTGTGTCATCACCCAGTGTCTGCAGCACAGCAGACCAGCAGGACACTTGTACACATGGGGATGCAGAGCCCTTACAGTGTTTGAAAGGAAGAGTAAGAGCTGGCAGGCTGTACATGCAGTACCTCATCATCTCACCCTCTCTTCCTTGTGTTTACGGTGCTCTTTTGCTGTGACATGTCTAATTTGGACCATAAGCTCCTCTGGGATAGGACTTGCCATTTTTAAGTGTCAGGTGCAAGGCACACCTGAGCTACCTTATAAATACTATTTCTATGCAGAGGAAAACTTGACCCTGGGACTTAAAGAGGTGGCTATGGCAACAGCTGTCCGTGTGCTCTGTGTCTGCTATGGACACACAGTGAAAGGGGCTGGCAGCACAGCTTCAGCCTGGGCTAGAGCAGAGAATGTAGAGCTTTGTGGGGCCCTGTCTGCATGCATCTATTGGCTTCCTCCTAAGCATAAGTCATCTACACTCCTTTTGGGGATTTTTCCTCCTTGCTTATTTTGATAAGAAGAAGAGTTGCAGAGCAGAAATACAGCCAGTGATAACCTTTCTCCTCTGTTTTAGATGTTAGGATAATTTGAGCGCATCATCTGGTTTTTCTTCTCATCTACCTTTCAGAAATGTGTGGTTCTCTAGCTGTGCACCTTCTTAATACCGTCCTGTGGTTGGCAAGAATGAATACCAATCTGAGTTATCCAGGCTTTTGCTCTGATGACTGGACTACATCTGTGCTTGGAAACAAAGAATATTTACCCAGTTGTAAATGACAAAGTAAAGCACACATTTTTAAAGTCAGAGGAGTTACAGTACCAGGAGCAGTGGGATTTCACTGAGCATAGTGGAGAGAGGGACTGTTTTTCTCTGATAACCAGGTCCCAGACAGACCTGTGATCGATCCCAGATTCCTTAGGCTGAGAAAGACATCTCTGGTGTTGGTGATGACATTTCCCTTGATGTAAACCCAGCAATTTTTGTTATTGTGTAGCAAGGGTTTGATAGTTCCCTGCGGAAGTTCAGGGTATGTGTAGAAAGGTTCACAATAACATTCTTACCAAATCTTGTTATAAACCTTGAGGCTGAAGGAGGCAGAAATAGAAGAGAAATGAGTCTATAAATGAATGAGAAATCCTTGAGTTTGGGAGAGGCACCCCTATGTTTGTTACTATCTCTCTACCTCATGCAGATCTCTGCGAGGTTCTTGCTGCAATGTTGCTGTATTGGCTCTTTTTGTTGCTGATTATACCCAGTTCAGTCTAATCTCCAAAACTAAGTTTGTCCATGACATTCTGGAGCTAAACTTTACTTTTTACAAACCATCAAAGAGTAGAAGATTGATCAACTGTTTCCCAAACCAGCAAAGTGTAGCATCAAGGGCTCAGGGAAGTAGAGGGTAAAAGTAGAGGTATGGGAGTTTAACAGATTGAAACTGGGCAAGTGGATGAAAGAACACTGGTACCCATTCCTAGCCAAACTGGTGCAAACCCAAGACATTACCCGCAGGTAAGAAAGAGGGTTTGTGTATGTGTCAGTCAGAGAGGGCAATATTTTGGCATAAGCCGAAATGTAAATTCCTAGTGAAACTGCATTGACAGTACAACAGGGCATCATGTGGCAAAAGGAATTAGCAGAGAAATGGCAGACATCTGTCATGGGAGCTTAATGAGAGGTCAAACAATAAAAGGAAAATCACCCTGCATAAGGTGAAGAAAGCCAAAAAACTCACTGCAGTTTTAAGTGCCTGTGTCTTACCCACCCCCTGAGCCCTCCTTGAAAATTCTCAGGGATCAGTAAGAGCAGAAACCAGTTGCAAATTCAGGTATCTCCCCAGTGCCATGCCTGTAGCTTGTGTTTCACTGATGCAGTGTTTTGGCTGAGGATGCTGTGAGGTGGCCACAGCCTGGCTTCCATCATACAGTCTAGCTTTGTCTACCACAGGGGCTGTGCTCCAGTTTTGAATTTATTTTCCCGAAAGACCATCCTCCATCTCATCCCTGGGATCCCAGCATGACCAAGCTTGTTTGTGTTTAGACAGTCAGGTGGGGAAGGGAGAAAGAAGAGGAGGAAGAGGAAGAAATGTGGTCCTGTATGAAGATGGGATGTGGTGACAGCGGGAACCTTCGGGAATCAAAGCCTTGGGTCCTTTTCTTCAGAAGCCTGAAGAAGATTTGGCCACTATTTAGCATTCTGCACTGTACACTGGACCTGATTCTCTGTGTGAACCCTGCGGCTTCAGCAAGGTTACTCTGCCCTCACTGGCAGCCAGACTGTGGCCCTCTGGCTGATTCTTGTTTATGTTTTCAATTTGCAGCTTCAAAAAAGCCTCCTGTCTTTCTGTCTAAACCTTTTGAGGCCACATCCTATGATCTGTGTGTTTAAATTAACTTTACTGATAGCCAAGGTGTTGAAGCTTTCCCTTGGGGTAAGAGAGCGGAATTTGTCTTTTTTCTTATTAAGGAGTTAGCTGAAGCTTGGGAAACAAGATTCAGCTCTTTAGTTCCTGTAGTTCAGGTATCAAAATCATTCATAAAGAAATCACAAGCCTAATGGGCATCTGCAGTGACAGAATATATGAAGAATTTATCAAAGAGATGAACTTTTCAATTATGTACCTTGGCAGAAATGGGAATTGACTCTCTTTGTGATTCCACCCCTTAATTTTGTCCAGCTGTGACTACCCCATGCCCCTGATTTGAGACAACTGGTGTGCTCATGTGTATGTGCCATTGCCTTCAGTGGTATATAAATACTTGTTTAGATGAAGTGGATTATTTAACGCTGCCGTGAAATGGAGCAGACTTAAACACATGCTGAACTTCTGGTCAGAAATTGGTGCAGACTGCAGTAATCGTGCTATTTTAAAATAAGCTCATCAAACAAAGATTTGATTTACTGTTCCCATGCATAACTGGGAGAGTGCGTCTTGCGGACCACACCAGCTCTGGAATAGGAGTGGGGTGGCTGGGGGTGTAATGGCTGCGCTGTCATTACATATATGTGGAAAATAAGTCAGAAATCTTTTGCAAGCTGCTTCATGCTGGATTTCGGGGTGGAAAATCTCCAAGAAAGAGATGTTAAAGGAATTAAAACACAGAAAATGTTCTGGAAGAAAACAGCATTATGTACATTCTTTCAGAAATACTGTTGAATCTTTAGGTGAGGAACCAGCTTGGAGCAGGAGAGATGATCTGTAAACTTAACTAATCATGGCTGAAAAATTGGGACTCTTCTGGCAAACTCTAGCTGCTTCCTTTCACTATTTTCAAAATTATGTATTTCATTTTTGAGTATTGAAACAGAGTTTAAATCTTGAAACAACAACAGTGATTTCCAAACAAGACCCAGAAATCATCTGGAGAAACTCTTGATCCAGTATTTATTTGATTTTATTAAAGAAAATAAGATAAACCGAGCCCTTTGTTTCAGGCTGTTTATTTCCAATTTAGTTAATTTTTCTTCAGTCAGTTGACTGAAACATTATGTGTTATCACTGCTCGTTACAGTTTGCATCTTCACTAGAAAATATTGTGCTCTTAGCTGTGGGGTATCCATGGGGCACCAAAATCCAGGAAATCTATCATTTAGCAGTGCCTTTGGGCAACCAAACAGGACTACAGCAAATCCAGGAAGGTGATTGCCAGCAGTGTTTCTGGGTCTCTAAGGAAAAGGGTAAAGACCCAATGGCATTAATTCATTTTGATAAGCAATGGTGCTAGATAAGATGCTGGACCTTGGGGAGACCTTGGCAGGGATTGTTGGTGGGTTGGATTCTCCCTGAGCAGCTGGGTGTAAAACTGTCAGCAATGGCAGAAGCTTTTCATTGGGAAACGTGGGGACAAGTTGGAGAAGGAGCTGTCATGTCCTTGCCTGCATGAAGGAACAGGGGTAAATGAAAGCAAGTGAAAAGGGATAAATGCAAGATACATAAATATCACGTGAGGGAGGATGATGGATGGGAAGGAGGAAGAAAGTATATGTTTTGAAGAAAATTGCTGTCAGATTATTCAGGGGATGTCGGCTTGTGTTTGATGTAGCTTGGGAATTGGCTGAGACCATTGAGATGCTATGGAAACATTCGCACAGTAATGTGGGGAGGATTGGAAATAGAGTTGTTGGAGGACCTGTAGCAATCTGCAACACAAAGCATGAAGGTAAAATTGTGGGGTTAGCACTGCATGCAACAGTGAACTACTTACATGAATAGGTGAGGTAAGATGATTGAAATTTCTAGGAGAAAGGAGGGTAAAAGGAATGATAGTGCCAAAAGCAAGCAATGGAGTCACTAGGTATGAGAAGAGAGCTCTGTATAGTTGTTGGACAACCAAAAATTGCAATTATTGCCTTTATTTCCCATGAGGAAAAAGAAAAAAAAAACAACAAAACAAAAGTTTTCTGCAGAGAAATGTACATCTTAAAGATCAGGAAGCATTGGATAAAGTGACAATTGAAATGGAAAGAAAAGGTGGGGCACTATACAGAGAGAGGTAGGACTGAGATTAAAATAATGTTGGTATGGACCTTGAAGTGATGATGGTTTTGGTGTGGTTTGCAAGAGGGAGTGTAGTAGCTGATCATGGAGTCTAGGAGGCCTGGGGCAAGGGAGGTGAAAATCATTGCATTGGGATGGGAGTAAAGTTCAGAGATTTCATGTGCGTGAGTGGGAGATAGATTAAGGAGTGAATAATGGAGATTAGTTGGTCTCCACAAAACGCAAGCACATGATATTTGCTCAAACCGTATTTCCCTGACTTTGTGGGGAGTTGGAAAACATCAAATGGAAAACCCATGAACACAATAAAGGGAATGAAGCAAAGAGGTGTCAACATCCAGAGACGACTGTGGCAGTGGTTAAGCACATCTTCAACCGGAAAGACATTTGTCAGTCTTCAGGGCCACTGGATGGGGAAGATGAGGATACTCAGATGAAAAGCCTCCCTGAAAAAAACCCCAAACATGTTGTTTGTAACATAGATATTGCCAGCACCCTGCAGACTCTCTGAGAGCATCAGCTTTTGTGGAAAACAAATCCACAGCTGTAAAAAGCATATGGAAGTTTGTTCTACATAATCTACTGTCAGACTCCTTCAGAACATTCCTATTGCTAAGGGAAACAGTAATTTATTTCAATTTTATGAGGCTAGTTATGCTGTTTGTGCAGTTTCATATGTGCAAATCAATTTGACGTGCTTTAGGGATGTTAGGCAGAATTGTATGAATGTTTGTTATGAACCAGTCTGTTCAGAGCACTTTGTTAGCTAGCACGTGTCCCAGAACTACAATTTATCAGTCAGCACTCAACCTTTGTGCCTTCAACTATTCTTATTCATGTCTGAGATTGTATGCTTTCATTCCTTAGATTTTATTGAAGAATATGCAGATGATCAATCAATTACTAAGCTGGCCTGGAAACCTCAATTGTTCACTCTGGCTTAAAACCATCTGCGATTCCCTAAAGCTCTGGGTTGTTTTGTTTTGTGATTTGGGTTTTTATTCTTTCTGAATATTTCAACTTGGAGACTAGCAGTACATGAGCTCACACTCTTTTAGCATTGATTCTTTTTGTTTGTTTCTCATTTGTTTTACTGTGATATTTTATATTATTGGTACAGCATCGACAGTCCGTGATAAGAAATCTGTGATAATCCCAGTAAGGCAATGGAGGTTATTTCTATCCTTAGAAAAGTATTCTGACCAGATCCCAAGGGTTTCCTGAGATTCACCTGGCAGGACACCAGTTGCTCTGTGCCTAGTGGTACAGAAGCAGTGTTCCCTCAAAGTGGGATTTGGTGCTAAATGGCCCCAGGAAGCCACCAGATTTGTACAATAGATATATCAAACACTTAGCAGTTGACAACAACTCAAAGGCTAGGTTTATTCTCTTCCATCCATTTTTCATCAGTTCTCTGAAACTGAATCATGCAAACCAAATAGCTTTAGTGCTCAATCTCTCCCAAGATGCCTGGAAAGAAATGCTGATTTTTATCCAAGCAAATGCAAACACAGAGCAAAGACAAGTCCAGTGAGATGCTTGTTAAGCACTGTTGATTTTCACTCTTTTCTGTTAAAGTAACAGATGTTTGTAGCCTTGCAATTGGTTCCACAGAGTCGAATGTCTACCTTCTTTTTTAAGCTTTAAAATCTGGTGACAATTTTAGTGTAAACATGAATGATTTCTCCCACAGATGAACTTCAGCTTTAGCCTAAGCCCTCAGCATGGACTTTGACTTCTGCCCCTTCTCTCAACTGCTTTCAGCAATAGTGGAAATACGTCTATCTTGTCAGAAAGCTGATTTGGACTGTGTTGGTTACAGGCAAACAAATGCACTCAGTTGATTTAAAGATCTGCCCCTCCTGCAATAAAAATGGCAGTTACAAAATACCAGTTACCTTGCCTTCCAGACTGCAGTGAGCACAAAGCCAAAATCTGCATATAGCCAGTAACTCCTGCTTTAACCATATGAATGCACAAGAAACGTGTTTGCCCTCGATTGACTGTGTGGTAATAAAGTGTGTTAGTGAAGGAGGAATTCTGAAAAACAAATGTGGTCTGTCATGATCTCAGATGATGTTTGACCCAGAGCAGATTTTACTGTCTCTTAAAGAGCAGGCTGGGCATCTCACATATATGTAGCTGGTGCAAGTGACATTGTTGGCTGTAGTCTTGCATGTATTCCTGTAAGCGTGTGCATAAACAGAGGAGGCAGAGCAGTGAAAGCAGAAGGAAGCAGCTTTATTTGAAGTGGGATGCTATACTGTCAATGAAATAGTGACATGCATATATGCAGGTATTTTATAAATAGGTATTTACTTAACTGGTGTCCTTGATACGGTGTGGGTGTTTTCAAGGAGGAGGAATGGTTGTTCTGAGGCAATTACTCAGGCAGTTTGATTTCTCGGTTGCTCATAAGGAAAATGTACTTTGTAGAAGTGAATTCCTAAGTATATAGCCAAGGAGATTTTTAGTCTGAATCATTCCTTTGAGGGATTTTAAACATTTGCCTCCCACATGCTAGAATAATGCTATGGAAGTGGCTTTGTTGTATGATCCGAGAGGCTGCATTCTGGCGCCTGATGGTTTATGAGAAATGAATGCAATGAGTGGTCTCGGATCATATAAATCGCAAGATTTAACAGTAACAAGCGGGGAGGGCAGGGGGAAACCTGTGTGCAGCATCACAGCAGCAGTGTTCACCTGGAAGCATGGGTCTCTGCAGCATCATGCTGAGCGTGGCACAGCCCAGCCTGCTCTTCAGACCTCACATGGAGAATACAAGTTTGCAGAGAAACAAATAGTTTTATGAGTGTCTGCTCAGACACATCGCCAGCAGGCAAGAGCACTTTGGACTTGCTCTGTGAGCAGAGCTTTGCTTCTTAATGACTGCAAGTGTGGCCTTGGCTTTCTTCACTTCTCAGTCTTTCTCCTGTGTTTATTTTAAGTAAGGGCAATTTTCACTGTCCTGTTTACTTAGCTCATCCTGGTACAATAAAACAGTTAAGATACACATGGCAGAAACTGAGAGAGCCTGCAGCAGAGCATCCCATGGTGGTGAGGACATCTTGAGTACACCGCCATGAGTACTCCAGGCTGCTTCCAGTTGCCCTTTAGCTTGAGTGGATTTTGAACCCAGGGGCACACAGCAGTCCTTCTCTTCCCAGAGCCAGTCACAGCTGCTCTTCGTTCCACTGGAAGTGACACTGTGGACTGGGTGCCATACGCAGACAAAGCAAGCTGGTAACCAGAGGATTGGGGAATTGGTATTGCTCCTTGCCCCCAGGCACAGTGATCTTCATCCTTGTTTTAGGAGGCATAAATGAGAACAGAAGTTGTTTCCATTTTACCAAATTTTCAGTCCCAGTCACCTTAAAGTATATTTTAAATTGATCTATAAACAACATACAGAAATGGTTCTGACTACTTCTTGCTGAAGTGAGGCAATTCCTTAGCAGTATACATACATCAGCTCACTAGGACTTAGTCAGCAAGGGAGCAAAGATTGCCACAGCATGACACGCGCAGAGTTCGCAAGGCAGACAGCTGAGCTGGGATTAATACCTGCACTCCCACAATGGGGAGTATGAGGCTGTAAGTGACAGAAGGTTTCCAGAAGCACAGGTTTATTTCTTGTCCTATGACTGGTCACTTCTCCCAGTTGCCTTTGAGTGTGATGTTATTTTATGGTGTGGTACATATTTCAAGCAAGTCTCCCTGCAATGTCAGAGTCTTGCCAAATGGACTGTTAGCTGCATAAGTCTGCTGTAGACCATGGAGAAGATAGTGCAAGATTCCAGGTGTCGAAAGGCCAACTATCCTCCTTGCCTAACCCTTTGTGATAGGTAGTACTGATGGTGGACAAAGGAGCCTTCAGCTGCATCCCTCAATAGGAATGGAACCCCTTCATTAGTATGCATCCTTTTGCAGTTGTACGTTTGCATAGAATATTCTTGTAGAGAGCACTGACTACAATATGTCTTTGGTAGTTCAGCACCTCTGAGGTTCCTTGGTCACAGAAATTATGCAATGAGCGCCAGTACTCACTAAAAATACTACTATCCAGTGAAATGGGGGATTAAGAGAAGAAAAATGCACTTGGAAGAAGTAAAGCAAAGAACAGAAAGAAGGAAAAACATGAGGCTTTGCATGGGAAGGGAAGGAGCACGCCAGCAAAGTTATGACCCTACCAATTTTTCACTCTTTGCTTAGTAGCTGAGGACAGAAATGTTCTCCAGATGCAAGGAATCACTAGGTTGTTCCTTGACATCTCAGCATTTTTCTTTCCTGGGAGGGAAGCTCATTAGACAAGGGATAGGTTCTTCGGTTATCAATCTGATTTCCCTAGCTTGTTTATACTATGTCTTTCATAGCTTATTCTGGAGAGAGGTTGCAGCCCTCATACTCTGAAGAAATATAGTTGGTGCCGTAGGATTGCACCAGTCTCAGGAAACACATCAAGAGGTGTAGATCTGTTACCTTAGAGCTTGCAGTTAAATACTGGACTCTGCAAGTTTCCAGCACGTGTGTGCATGTATGCATGCTGTTTGCTCTGCTTTCTTAGCTCCTTTACAGGTGTGTGAATACTGACTGCTTGTGACCTTGGAAAGTCAAGCCTCCAGGCAGTAACAAACAGTACCGAAAATGAAAAAGAGGAAGGAAATGATGATCTGATTGTCTGACAGCAGCACATCCCCTTTGGGTTTGTGTGCAGCTGAGATGACCTGTGCATGCGGCTGGATAGAAATGTGTTTGTGTTTGATGTGCATGTAGCTATATTAAATGTGCATGTATGTGCACATTTAATGTACCTATAACAAATTCATATTGTACATATTATACATATTTAAGTAAATAGATGATTTTAAGAAGACAACAGTAGTTCAAAAATAAGCTAGTAGTGAAATATTTCTGATCTGGGTGCAGTGATTGCTCTCTCTGGCTGCTCACCAGCTCCTTGTAAATGCTGTTCTAAAGTGTTACTGCAGTCACACTGAGCCTGCATAAAGTGGGAGGCTTTTCCATGCCCTCTGAGCAGGAAAAGGGAGAGATTTGAAGCCTCTGATCTGAGGAAAATACTTCAAGTTAATTTTCTGTGTAAGGAGTCAGCTGCTAAGAATTTAAATACTGCGGATAAACCCCACTGAAGATGAGAAAACAGAAGATGGTTGAACTGCACAAGTGCCCTTCATTTCTACTTCACTAAATGAATTACTCCTGCTTATTTTTTATTGTTGTTGTTAAATAAAGCCATTAAAAGATACAAAGAGATTTGTGACGTTAGACATCCTTGACCAAAGTTCAGTGTCTCAGATTCTCCAACTGAGGAGTGGAAAATGTGAATTTAGTAGAAATCCTTTTTGCTTTGGCTGTGTCTGTATTCCTACCACAAACCTTAAGTCTCCAAATCCAGCATTAACACCATAACTGCAGTGATACAGAGCTCAGCAAACGCTCTCTGGAAAGTAGCCTGGGCAGTCAGCTTCCATCGAGTTGCCATGGCCACAGCCAGCTTGCTGGTGGTACCCAGAACAACTGGGTTAAAGCTTGCTCTGGTGACTCGGTGAGAGCTGTGGTCTTCACTCGCAAGTCCATCTATTCTCACCCAAGCGGGTCTCCTACCAATTGACTTTTCCCAAAGAAATACTGTCAACTGCCTTATACCGGAAATTATATACCTTTGAATATTTAGTAAGAAGGGATGATTTCTGAATGCTTCAGGATGAAGCTGGGTGATCTCCTCAGTAATGGGCCATTGGACTTGTTTTGTATTTGACAGTCTTATAATATAAAGACATTCCATCTTTTTGATGTGCACCCAGGTTTGTCTCTGCAAATATAAATATGCCTGAATACTCCTGCATGAAGACTCCTTCCTTTGTAAGCATTAAAGGTCAGTTGTAAATGTTCTGCAGGAGTCATGCGGCGTTGTGGGCCACTCCAGCATGAACAGCTTGATCTGTGTTCAGCATGAGCAGCTTGGTCTCTGTTTAAAAAGTGACAATTGAAGCTTTAGTGGAAGCTTCATTCCTTGGCATCTTTGGGTGAAAGAAACTGCTCAAAGTTTCCTCATTTGTTTCACATTTCACCAGAAGTGTTCTTTTATAGACCTTGTCCATTCCTAGTTATTCCGGGTAAAAGGCATTCCATATCTCTTCAAATTTACCTACCACCCCAAAAGAGAATCCCACTCCTGTTTTACCTTTTATTTAATGCTATTTATTTGTTTTCTTCTTTGACTGGGTGTTTTGAGATTTATAAAAGCATAGGGCCCTGGAGCAGGCTAGCGCCTCTTAGAGACTCACCTCTAAATTTTCACAGACCCATTCCAGATACCAGTAAACTGCAATCTTTTCTTCCGTGAATATTTGCAAGCATTAATGAACTAAGTCTCAAGTCATTCCCATATGCTTTAGACATCTTATCTCTTGAGTAGCTAGGCATCTGAGCTACTGACGGGTTTAAGTAAAACAGTCGGATGTGGTTTGCTATCACTGCCATGTGTCTTGTCTGCAGAGCTCCATATCTCTTAACCTCTTTTCAGATGGAAAAAGATATTTTGTTCAGCAGCCAAAGGGAAATGTAAGCATCCTGGTGGAAAACAAGCTGTTTCAAAACCCTGGCTGCAAGCTACCCACACATCACTGTTGTCAGCCAGGCTGCACATGCATACTTACAGGGAGTAAAATAGAGAGGACCTTCTGTTGCTATTCTGAAAGGTCTCTACCCATTCACCTACACCATAGGATTGTCGTCAGCTGCCATTATTAATTTGTTCTCCTATGTAAGTTTTCAGCAAAAGGAGGGTAAAATGAGTCTAATTGCATCCAGCAGGAGCATTTTCAGTGCAAACGCTAGCCCATATATTACAAAGCATTAATGCGACCCACTTCTAGACTAGCGGTAATTTCTGATTTTTTATTTATTCCTCCGTTCCTTTAATGAACTTCTTGGAAGAGAAGCTGAAAGATCAGTGTGGGGAAAATGAAATATGAGAAACAAAGCCCATTTTTATTTTGAAACTGTGCTTCTCTTGTAATAGTTTATTTCAAGAGGAGCCTGGAATAATCCAGTTTAACCAAGCAAAGATCTCTGCTCAAGCCAAACTGTGTGTGGGTGTGCTCTTGTCAGAGCTCCCAGAAGAGGAGGGCAGGAAAGGCTGTTAGTCAGACCTCAGATGTTGCAGGAGATGTTGGTTATTCAGTAGCTGGCACTTTTCCTTGGCATACCAGTATAGAGCCACTACTCTGGTGTACTGGGAGAGGGTGCACCCCATGAGGGAAAATCCTCAGTTCCTGCTCTCTTTTCTGTCATAAAAGAAAGTCCCAAGGATAAGTGGCTGGGAGAGGTGCCCACTGTAAGGGCCTAGCAGGGGGGTTGGTTAGAAATAACTCTCTGCTCCTCTCCCTCTTCTTGTAGTTCCACCTTGGGCAATGTTTGTGGCAGGTCCAGGCTGGGGTCTGGTGATGCTGCTTTGTGCCACCTGCACAGGTTTGTGTTGTAGGGGTGGTCCCAACCTCATATTGTTTGAACTCAGGCCTGAAGCCACAACAGTCTTCAGGCATAGCTCCTGCAGAGGAGCAGTCAGTATGTGTGACAGCCTGTTACGATGTTTGCAGAGAATTACCCACATACTCAGTTTTCTCACAGCAAACAGTCTCTTGATGCTATGGGCATCTCAGAGTTCAGAAAGTCAGGCATAAGGATAAATCTTTGCATTATCTCAGCTTACTTTTAGAATCTGTTTAAATAATGTGAGGTTTTTGACAGTATACTGCCCTTTAAAATTTCTATGGCAACAGCACAGCTATGGATACGTTAAATTAAAGTCAGGCATTCAAGACAGGTGATTATATTCCTTAGAAAAATAATCAAATAAATTGATGGTTAGCTCTTGAAATAGCAGGTGAGACTAACAGAGAAGATAAGGTGCAATTCTGTTTCCACTGATGGATTTGAATGTGTGAGCATCATCTTCCTTTGTTACATATCCGTGGATTTGGTTTTTAATAATTTGGCTTGGAGATAATAAATGATTGTATGTTACTTATAGAAAATGGCATTCTCCCAAGTTTTGCACTGTGAAATCCATATCTCTACTAATTTGCAGCGAACACCAGAAGACTAATGATTAGTTATATACAGGAATTCTTATTAAATTTCATCTGATGATAAATAAATTAGAACTGACCATAGCAGCTTTTAAAATTAACAAAAAATATGTAGTTAGGAATTTATTTCCTGCATCTATGAGAATTGCTGTAGACAACAAAGAGGGCATGAAAACCATGAAAACTTGGACCCTGTAGAGATATTGATTGCTACGTTCAGGGTACATTTCAGATATTTACCCTCTCTTTCTGCTCTCCAAGGAGGGCCTCCCCGGTCAATTCTTCCCATTGATTTTGAGTCTGCCTGCTGAGAAGCTGAAGATATTGATGCTGCTGGGGAGGGTACCAAGAACAGCAATCTTTTGCAAATACATTTTATGACACTCCGCTTCCATATGTTAAAGGGGAATTTTATTAATGGCAGCAGGTCTCTGTTTTTCCCTTTTAAACACATCAGTCAAACCGATAGCGATTTGCAGGCTCCTGGGCATTTTCATTTCCTCTGGACCGACCCCTCTGTTGTTTCCTCTCTCCCCACAGACAGTGAGATCATCCCTCCCGACTGCCTGCGGCCCCGCTCCTTCACGGCCATCCGCAGGCCCTCGCTGCGGCGGGACACGGAGGACACGCGCCTCTCGGTCAGCCTGTGCGACCTCAACCTGCAGGAGGAGACCTTCCACGTGACGGCCACCACCTGTCCCATCCCGCAGAACTCCCTCAACTCCCAGCACTCCCATCTCCTCCCTTCCCAGCTGGAGAGCGACCTCCGCTTCCACCACCTCCGGGGACCCCACGTCAAAATCCTCGATGACCAGACCGTGGCCCGCCTGGAGCACGCGCGGGAGGAGAGGACTTTGGTTTTCACCAGCAGACCCCTTCGGATCAATGAAACCATTTTTGTCAAAATCAACAAGTCCAACGCTGTGCGCACAGGGACGCTGTCCTATGGGGTCACATCCTGCGACCCCAGCACCTTGCGCCCCAGCGACCTCCCCTATAACCCTGAGTCCTTGGTTGACCGAAAGGAGTTCTGGGCCATCTGCCGAGTCGTGGTGCCCCTCCAGAGTGGAGACATCCTGGGATTTATGGTGAATTCGGATGGTGAGCTGCACTTGAGTCACAACGGTGCCAGCGTTGGCATGCAGGTCTGCACGGACTGTTCCCAGCCCCTCTGGATGTTCTTCGTTTTACACGGCGCAGTCATGCAAATTCGATTGTTGGGTATGTTGGAACCCCTTTTTCCAAACTTCATGCACAAGGGAAGGGTGGAGGGAATGAATGGCTCCCTCCCTGCTCTAGGATGAGGTACAAATTTTATTTTATAAAAGGAAAAAAAAACCCAACCATACAAAAGCACACAGGTGTGAATTGCAAGACTCACCTCTTTGCGCTTCTCTAGCATCCTTCACTTCATGGTCTCAAAGCTCTTTTCAGGTAATGAATTAAGCCCCAGAGACCTCCATTAAAGTACAGATGAGTCACCACTGACCTAGGAGGAGTGAGGAAGGGGAAGGAGAGGTGCTTTGGGCTGAGCTAATGTACGGCATAGCCAGCAGAAAAAATGAGATCTGATGCCCTTTTCTGTGTGTTTGTTAGCTCTCTGGCATGACTGATTCTCAGAAAGAGCAGTCCCTTGATGTCCTCAGACTTGTATGTGAGAGGCAGGCCAGCAAAGCAGAGAAGAAGCCCTTTGCCTCATAATTGCAGCAGTGCACAGAGCATAGCACTGGCCAGCTCAACAAGACAGGGGTTTCCTCATCCTCCAGCCCTGTTTAAGGCAGTGTAGCTCATAGAGATTGATGGAACTCTGAAAAGCTGGCCTCTTTCTCTTGATATTTTAGCTCTAGTTTTCAGCTCTGTTAACTGAAGTGCTTTAAACACTGAAAGTCATGATTTGAAGGTGCGCAAGGTAAAAGCATTGAGATAGCATTTGCTTAGGATCAAATTCACTTTTTTTCTTGGTGTGTGTATATATTGTACACAAGTGTAGGATGTGTTTGGACATGAATTTGGAGCATATCATGGTTCTGCTGGTGTCAGTGTCAGAAAGTAAATGGTAGATTCTGAGAAGATGCTGTAATTCCTGGTACTCCTCTAACTGGAGATGATTTTAAGATGTTCCTTTCTTGTTTATACTTTTATATTCATGGAACTTTAAATATACTTACATTCCTTATTACTTAAAAACATCACTATTAAAATGCCCCTTTTACCCAACAGGGAGAAAAAGAACAAAACCCAGAACAAAACAAAAAGCCAATCAACACCTTCGTTTTTATGATTTATAGACAGTCTTTGAAGAGAAGTTGTGGTAAACATACACATCTATCTGGAGGGTCCAGTTCACCTTGATAACAGTATGAAGTGTTCTATATAATTTGCTTAAAGTTGACCATAGGCCTATCCTGTGAGTGTTTTGTGGCTGTTAAAGGCTCACAGATGACAAATGTAATACTGCAATTTATTTCCAGGAGCACCAATCTCAGTCCGTGATAATTCAGCCTGATTGCATTTTTTGTGGGTACTTTACCATAATCCATGGCTAGCTCTGCTCTCCACCAACATGTCATTGTGCTAATGGTAGGTGAAGTCAAACATGTCCTGGTAAAGTAGGAGATTAAATGCTCTTGTATATGTTAGAAAGAAAACATCCCCAGGTCATTGAACTGCTGGTAAAACTAACTCATCGACCAGTGCTTCCTTTCACATGAGATCACTAATTCTGGCAGTTCTGAGAGTGCATAGCTTGCTTGCAATGGGTCTTGAAAGAGAGCATCAAGGATTTGTCTCACCAGAGAGACAGAATCATGTCCTTATACAGAACTCAACAGAGCATGGACCTGAACACAGGCACTCTGTATCCTGGGCAAACCTCATGTTGTGCATACCCTGTGTGTGTCCTCCCTACCTGTTCACAAGCTCAGCCCAAGCCACTATACTTCCAGTACATGTTTTAGATAGATCTGCATGAAATGAAATCTGCTGAGTTGGAAAACTCCTCACTACCTGTATTTGTGACCACCTAACAGACTTTTCTGGTCTTGGTCACAGGAAGAGAAGCTAAAAATGGGCTATTGTTCTTAAGAGAGATATAAGTGAAAAGAACCAGACTTGCTGACCTTGCCTCTCTCAAGGAAAGGGTAGGACCCTGCCAAGTGTACAGCTTTATCCATGTCAGCTTGGGCAGCAAGCTGCTTTCTCCCAGTTAAAAGCTATGAAGTTGGAGCTTACCTATACTCTTCAGCAGGTATAAAAATACAAACAGAGATTTTCAGACTTATGTTTCCAGTATACTGATGCTGGGAGCAACACAGTCCCAGTATCAGTACCATATCAGTATGGGGCGACTGCCCAGAAAAGAACACTGACATTGTCCCAACACTGCACATCTCTGCAACTGCAGTAATTATATGGATCAGCAGTATCTCAACAGAAGGCAGAGAAAATAATGAACTTCCATCTCTTGCTTTGGCAATGTTATTAGGGGGGTGATGTGCACTGTTTGCACTGCAGTTGAACAGATTATGGTACTTGCCATAGTATCTGTCATAATAATATTAGAAAACGTAAGAAGAATATGAAGTATTCATCTTTTTAATGACAAGCTCCATCTTCCGAATGGAAACAAGAATAATTTTGTGTGATCTGTCTTTTGTAGTTTGAGCTTTATATCAAGGAGAAGATGTGTTTATAGTCATCTTATTCTAGTTTTAATAGAAAAAGTAAAGTTCCATATCCTTGAAAGAAGCGAGACACAAATAGTGCAAGAGGCATAATTGTACCAAACCTATCTTAAATAGCAGATGTCATTCTATTTCTGGAGGCATACCATTATTAGATTAATCAAAGCAATGTTATGCAGTGTTAAGGCAACATCAGCACTACAGCTGACTATAAAAATGAAATTAAAATTGCTGGGTTTGCTTCTTCTCCAGTTTTTCCTCATTTGAAGGATGGAAAAAGTGGAGAACAGCAATGAAACTCTTGCGCCTAGAGAAGCTTTATTTTTGACTCAGGGTATTGATCACTGGATACTAAATTTCATGCCTTGAGATTAGTTATTTGATCCTGACCCAGAGCAGAATCAAGCTCAGGTCTCTCCTGGCTTTTGGCTTTACTATAAAAGCTGACATTTGCTTCATGCAGTTATTGCACAGCACTGGATATAGACACAACATTTATTTCCTAACTAAATACCAGGGGAGCCCATCTCTACCAAGGCAAATTGTCGTATAGAACACTGAAAGAGTGGAGGGCAGCATCGGATTGGTTTGATAGTAAAGAATTCTGATTTCTGTTTCCATCTTATTGATCTGGCATCATATGCTGACTATATTTGCTGCAGGAGAAATAAAAAAACCCAGAAAAGAAAGATGAGGTTGGAAACACTATTTTTCTTTGTGTCACCCCAGCAAAGGGAAAGCAAATTAAAGCCAACCAACACTGTAGCACCTGGGAGGCCACAGTCATCTGTAGTGGGAGATGGAAGGATGTCACTGTGTTACTAAGAAAAGGTTAAAAGGCAACTTGACCACATGGAGGGAGAATAAATGAAAGAGGAGAGCACTTTAATGTAGCAGAAAATACCAAGCTGCTGGAAAATGAAGGAACACAAATTTCAATTAAACATAAGTGAGGGTAATTAAGTACAGGAGCCAGCTATTGAGGGAGGCAATAGATCTTTTTGTCAGCATTGGAAGCCCTTCTAAATAGTTTCTATGTAAACTAATAGTCTAAATTCAGAAATTCTGTAGGTTATGCACATGAAGACAACCAAATCATTACGCATGTAGAAGTGATCAGTCTTTGAATATCCATTAGGATACCATTAGTTCAGGCTTGGGTTGGGTTTTTCAGGCATCATTCCTGTACAGTTCACAAAACCAGCCTATTAAATTTGATTTACTGCTTTCAGCTTTTGCTGGTGAGCGTTTCAGCTCACTTGTCGTTTTATCAACAGTTCTGAAAGGTTGAAATGAGCCAGTCTGGATGCATCAGTCTGGTTTTGGTGGTGTAATTAATTTATGAAGTTAAATTGATTGACACCATAAGGCTTTAAAATGTATGACTCATGTCTGGAGGAGCTATCAGAGCAATAAGTTCATATATTTAGTATTTGGGGATCCAAATGGTTGTGGATATTCTTTCGTTTTCTTTTGTCTCCTTTATTTTGAGTTTAATTTGTTTGGGGGTTTTCTTTTGGTATGGTTTCCCTTGTGGATTTCATCCTTTCCAGTAATATTGAAGTTTGTTTTGAGTAATGAAATAACATGTTCCATCAACAGTCACACCAATGAAGCTGAGCTGCCAGCTTATGTGTTTCTTTTCTATCCATACACTTCAATAACTTCAGCCTCATCAGAACAGCTGCACAATATTGCAGTTCTCTGGCCAAGAGGCAGCATTAGGCCTGAAAAAAACCCCAACCTAAGAGCCAGCATTTCTTGTGGGTAAGCCTGTATTCACTTCCATACCGAATACATACAGACTGTGTGGGCTAAGCTATCCTGCCTCCTTTACCATGGGCATATGCAAAATGCAACTACTTAGTTGCAAAGTATTTAGTAATCAATTGTTGCTGAGGTTTCCATCCTTCCTTCAGACTTCCTTGAAATCGGTCAATGGGCTGAAAACTGGGAGAGAGTTGGGAGGGGAGAAAGAGCTGACCAGGGACTGGCAGACAGAACAACTATAAATCCTTGGTTCCTTGGGATTTCTGACAACAGTTGGCAAAGGACCAAATTAGGAGTTAGTTCAGCTGAGTACTGGGGGACAAAAGGTGCTGGCAAAGGGCTTTTTAAGTCAACAGTGAAATTTGATCTGCAGTGGCCTGAGTGACAGTGTGTACAGGCAAACTGCTGTTGATCCCATTGCAGGCAGGACTCTTGCTGGTGTAAGCCTGTGTGCAGCCCTCTGTGTTGCAATAGGACCCTTATCTTGAGCAACCAGCTGAAAAGAGTTGCAATTTCATGGGTGAACACAGTAGTGTTTTGGGTGACGTAGAGCAAAGGTTTACCAGGAGAAACCACTTTCCATCATTCTGTGAAGTTCATCGTATTGCCATTTGGTTTTCATAGAATCCTGGAATCATTGAATTGTTGGGGTTGGAAAGGACCTTAAAATCATCTAGTTCCAATCCCCCTGCCCTTGACTTTAGCTCCATCCCAGGTGAGTCACCAGCTGTTCCTGCATTGTTAGTGATTCACAAGCCATAGCTTAGCCTTGAAGACTGCCCTCTTCTTTTTAATCAGGATTATTTCTCTATGTCCCAGGACTTCTCCTTATCTTGCTGATACTGTTCCTGCAACTACTGTCTCCAGATTATCTCCAAGGGAGCCTCTCCTGTTTTCTCTGGTCTCTGCTGTGGCACTTGTCTGACCCAATCCTCCTAAGAATCTATAGGGCTTTTTGGGAGCTGATCCCATCTTACCTCTTCTCTTCCCTGGCTTTTGCCCATTCCTATGTAAACAGTTTTCTTAGCCTGTGGTTGCCCTTGGCCGTCGCAGGACTCCAGCCATACCCATTTGGGAACTTGGTCCTTCTCCACCTTGGTTCATTCCAGTGATGTAGAAAGTGTCGAGTTAAACACAGCACATGAGAAGCCTGATAAGCAAATATAACATTGACGCACAGAAATGCATGTAATGAATTTCTTCCTTTAACATGCATTCAATTAGAGGTACCCCAGAGTTTTATTGTCTGTGTGTTTTTTTTTAATATAAATTATTAGTATTTAATTTAATTTAATTTTATTTAATTTTATTTTATTTTGGAAACATTTCCCACTTCTATGGGAAATGGCCTCATTAAGCTGATTGGGATCTAGCAGGCCTGTGTTGTGCAGCACTTAACTGCCTGGAGTTCCTATGCACTGCAGGGTATATGATATTTTATGGTGTTAGAGACTAGGGGGGGAGGAAGAGAGTTAATATTCGGTGCCTCTTGGAAAGAAATCCACTTGCATTAATTGATGCCTCTTTATAAACCTTCCTATCATGCATGGTTTTATCTTTCATTCCAAGTGATGTACACACTACTGATGTTAAGTTGTAAGAACTGCACAAAAGCATTACAGTGTTTGTAACTTCTGGGTCTGATTCTAGCGCTGCGCATGGTTCTCCATTCACATCCATTTTATATCCATTGTTTCAAAGGAGAATTAGCCCAAAAAGAAGCTGTTGTGTTAGGGCAAGTTGCTTTATAACTTGTGCCTTGGAAAACTCCACAGTTACAGAGTTGGATGCAATCAAATGCTTGTCCTTTAGGATCAGTGTCAGCATTAATACCTGCTAATGGCACCTTTGAACCATCTCACTAAAGATCTCTTCACACCTGACACATAATTAACCCACGCTTGCCACAGGTAAGTCAGTGAGCATTAGCCTGTGTACTGAGGTATCAGCTGAGTAAAGGCTGGGTAAAGCAAGCAGATCTTTCAACAACAGTCACAGGGCTTGCAAATGTCGCATCCTCTGCATGCTTTCCTCCACAAAAGCAGAAATGATTGTCATTACTAGGATAATAAACTATCCCTGCCTGCAGTACGATGTTCATAGCAAGTGACGTATAGATCTCCCTCATCTCATAATGCCTTTGCCTGCCTATAGTGAATATACAGGATATATACCAGCCTGTTTGAACTGCAGCTTGTCTGTCAGGACAGATAAAATCTGCCTATTCGTTGAACTACCACTGGCACAAGTTAGTTATTCTGGCTACCATGAAAGTCACATAGCAGACTAAGCACTTTCTTTTCCTTCTTTATCAGGTGCTTTTTCATCCAGCAGAGTGTCCCACAGAAATTCAGAGCAGTGCTGGCAAAGGAAAGTGAAACTATTTGTTTCCTGTATACATCTACCATGCTATGTATGCATGTCCCTCCTGCTGAAGCACAGAGCTGGGAGGTGCTGGGTTAGGCAGTGATTTTCCTTTTGCTCACAGAATTACTTTTGCTGTTGTGTGCCAAATACTCTGGCCTTTTTGAGGTGGATCTGGAAAGGTGCTGCTTATGAGCAGGAACATATTTGGTCAGGGTAATTAATACCCGTGATCTTTTAGAGGGCTTTTTGTTTTGTTTGTCTTAAGATGAAAGCTCCAACTCTCATTTTTCATGTGATTCGGCTACTTAATTCAGGCTGCTTCTTTCTTTTTTTACCTCTTACTGGTATAAGCATCTGTCTGGGTGCTCTGTTGGTCTAGTATTTCTCAGGTTGAGAGGTGAAGCCCCAGTAGAGGCTCCTTCACTTCAGTTCAGCTAGACGTTCATTGCATGGTGTGCATGCCCTCAGGTGTTTGCAGGATGAGGTGCTGAGTAACCACTGAACTTTAACTGTCAGGTCAGGAAAGATGACCTCTGAGTTTGCTGTGTGCTCTTTGCTTTCAATCAGCGCACTGGGCGTGGGCTGTGAGAGCTGCTGAATCAAAAACCTCGGTAGTGTTTGGAGCTTTCATCTTCACCTGCTTTGCTGGAGCGTGCATGACTGCAAGAGGGTAATCAGTATGCTGGTCCCTTGCTGCCCTTCTGGACACAGCAGACAGCAAGGCACCAGTGGATCCATAAAGTACACTCCTTTTCTGATTCACACTGCAGTCTCAGCTGTTGTTCTCCATGTGGTTTGGATCTTTTATTTCCCTGAGCAGGGGTTTTCTGACGCCCATCTGCAAATACAGGCCTTATGGTTTTGCATGCAATATCTGCCAGGCTGCTTTTTGACCTATATTTCTGGACATTTCTGTAGCATAATGCAAAATCTTTTATGTTTTCATGGGCTTGTAAAGAACAAAATGTAATATTGTTCTATTCAGAACAGTTTTAAAATCCTCCAGGAAATACTCGGATGCAAAAAACCCCATGGATCATCAACTGATGTCAGTCACCTGGGGGGCAGAGATGAGCTGCAGCACAGAGGCCAGGCTCTGAGAGCATGGTTGGCCAAAAACTATTGTGCCCAAGGGAAAGAAGCTCTGGTTTCTGGTCAATGGAGTATTGTTGCCATCACCGTGGGAACATAACAAATGGCTGTGCAAAGCATTCAGGAATGATGGATATGCTTACATCCTTCCCTAACATTATTGTTGATCTACATATGCCCAGTCAGTAACAGGTGCTTTGTTCCTTTGTTTTAGGATGATGGATTCAAAAATCCCTGTTGGGCAAGACATGAGTGGCCCTGGGGGACAGAATAGCTCTTCTGCAGCCTTCACTGAAGGCAAAAAAAGTGTGGTAATGTGCAGAAGTGGCTGCTCTGCGGAGTAGAAAGCATGCTGTGGGGAGGGCTGTCATTTTAGCATTGAGACTATCTTGCTGTTTGGTATTTGCAGCTCCCTCTACATCTGGTGTTGTATTTGCATTAGTGAAAACCAGTTACTGAAATACAAAAAGTGGAAAGATTGAAGTCTTGCAAAGCTTGTCTTCTTAAGATCCACCTTTCAGTCGATCGACCACTGATACAATACCAGATTTCATGTCAAGGGAGAGGTGTTTGTTAGTCTGACATGTGCTTGCGGAACACCCAAAGACAGAAAATTTGTCTTTCTTAGAGAAGATGGGGGAAAGAACCCAGGAGACCTCAGTACCCTGTGTCTTGCCACTAGAACGGAAGGTCAAAAGAATACACATTTCGTGTACTGTTACGGGTTCCCTACTGCATCTTCAGTATGGGCTTTTGCTCTGTAATATGCAGAAGAGCTGTGTAATTCTACTAGTCTGCATTCTCTAAAAGTTAGAAAGATGTCCATAACTTTTGCTAGAATGGGTGGATGAATAGAGGAATAAATGAAGTGGGGAAGTTCTACCCAAGCTACATCAGTGAGCAGAAAAAAAAAAGAAAGACTTATGTAGAAGATTTTTCAGTAAAAACATAGTAAGGACCAAAATTAAGTTCCCGGTCCTACCAGTCTTGCACATGGGTAGTTATCAAGGGTGTTCACATACTAGTGGTTACTATCAAGCCAGAGATCTGTGGTAGATTAGATTAAGCAAAAATATGACTCACAGGGTTAAGTTACTCTAGTGTCCAGTCTTAGCAACATCACGGCCCACGCACACTGCAGGAGCTCGCATGCTATGGGGCAGACTTTCTTAGGCCTTAGTTCACATGAGCTCGGTACCCATGACCGTGCCAGATTTTTGAATGGACCTTGATCCTATTTAGATAACAAAAGCAGTGGGCCTGATATATTGATAGTGTTAAGTGTGAGAATGGATATTGAACAGTTTTTGTGATAAGGGAATTATTTTAGTTGACAGGCTCAAAAATCTGGCTCTTAAAAGGAAATCTAGTTGAGTTCTGAAAGGCAGCTAAACAACTATGAATGTCATTATGACATGTGGCTCTGCCCAGTGCTCATTGGACTGAAATGTATGAGATGAGCACAGCTCTCTTGAGCACCCATAGATATGCCAGTTGAAGGCTGCAGCCAGATTCCAGCAGCTGTACTGATGTTTTCCACTGTGTGCTGGAAGCTATGGCACCTTGCATGGAACAACATCAAAAATCTGTGATTACCATTGGTAATTACCATATCTGTATTAACTGGCCTATTTATGCAGCAAATGTGTTAGAAAAAGAGAAGTGGCTGTCAATGTGCTTCACATGATACTCAGCATAAGGGCAAGTCGGTATGTTGCATAAACCTTAGAAACTATGGCAGAAGGCTCCCATATTTTGTCTTTTAGGTACAATGTTTAGTTAAGATCTGACTATAGTCCTTATGATGGCTATCAGTAAGGAATGGCCATTAAACAGGTGAAGATCAGACTATGTGAACTGTGATCTGGACAGTAATGGTCATTTACTGACAGTGTCATGTAAGCCAGGAAGAGCAAACTTTTAGTTGGATAAGTTCAAAGGAGAAAAAAAGTATAGCTCTGGAGTGGTTATGCATTATTTTCATGATGCTTGTGAAATAGTTATTAAGAGCCTAGACAGGTAATAGCAGAAGGCAAGTGAAACACCTGAGGTGGTGTTTGGCATTGCCAGAAAACATTCTGGGGGCAGAAATAATGATATTTCTTCCTGTTTGCAGCCAACAAAGTCTTGAAAGCAGAGTCTCCAGACTATGCAATACCGCATTTCCACTGCAAAGCAGCAGGCATTTTCAGCCTGCAGAGCACAGTTTCAGTGCTCTGCTGGAAACATTGTGCTTCCAGGCCTTTCAGGTTAAGATCTGATAAGGTGCAAAGGGACTATATAATATTGAATTTAATTATGAGGGGGAAAAGAATGAGAGAAGGAGATGAGATTTAGTAAAATGGATTGAGTCTTGATTTCATCTCCTTATGAACATGAACGCTCCTCCACATGCTGGGACAGTGTGAGGAATACCCTAATAAATCCCAAGAAGTTACTGGGTACCTTTCACTGCCTTATGGATGTTTTTCATAATCTGGCGGAGTTCAGTCTTTTGTCATTATTTGAGTCCCAAGATCAGTCCTGCCCTGCTATCGCCTCTCTTGGGAATAGATACCAGCTTAAGAAATGTGTTATGAACACCTTAAATTGGCAGTTTCCCCAACCTCCAGTGATCCAAAGTCAACAGTAATAAGGAAGCAACATGCTCTTTGGCATTAGTCTACTTTTTTCTCCATCTCAGCTGTGGTTTGAATCTGGGGGTATTGATATACTGCTTGTTAGCAATGGGTTGGGAATAGCTGCAGAACAGGTTTGTGGAAGATACTCTCTGTTCTAGGCTACAGAGATTCCCTGGGGATTTACTTGCATCGTAGCAAATGCCCATAAGCATATTCAGCAGGAAAATTCAGACAGCGTGATGCTTTTCCCACCTGGTTTTGTTGTAGTGGTTGTTTTCCAGTTCTTCCCCTGGAACCTGCACAGTAATAAGGAGGTCAACATAATCATTTTATTAGAAAAAAGAGATGTAGAAATAATATTTTAAGGTGTCCCTGCCCATGGCAGGGGGTTGGATCTTAAGGTCCTTTCCAACTGAAACCATTCTGTGATTCTATGATTTTTATAAATTAATTAAGGGTGAGAGTTAATAGAAAATTTTCTGTATTTTTAAAGAATATTGAATTTGTATCTGGCCTGATTTCCAATGTAAATCATTCAGCTATACAGCTTTCCCCAGACAGCTGTCCTTAAGAGAGAAGCTTAAAAGTTGGGACAGCCTCAGGAGATATCCCTTGGGAATGGATTGCAATGTTCTGGGAAACCACCCTGTTTGCCACAATAGACACAGAGAGCCAAAAGCATCTTTGACAGCCACAGCTGCTGTATTTTGGTGACAGTTAGGATGTTCTATAAAAGGGCAGTTACGGATACAGATAACTACTCTCATAAAAGAGCTTATGAGAGTAAAGTATCTTTATCCTGGGGTAAAGGTTGAACTTGATGATCTTAAAGGTCTTTTCCAACTTAGTTCTATAAAAATTATAAATGCTGGATGGGATCCCAAGAGACTACCTAACTCACCTTCCCGCTCTTAAATAGCTCTGATGATGGAGGTGCCATGGTTTCTCTAGGAAGTCTGACTGCTTTACAGTGCTTCACTATCTATACAAAATCTAATCTGAATACCTTAGGAGTCTGAACCCATGATTCTTGTCTTATCCAGAGCTTCCATGAAGAAGAGACTGTTTCTTCTCTCCTTTTATCAGCCTGTGAAAAATGTTGCCATCTAAAAATCATAGAATTATACAACATTTTAGGTCAGAAGGGACCCCTGGGAATTACCTAATCCATCCTCCCGCTCAGAGCAGGGCTAACTTCCAAGTTAGCACAACACCATGTACAGCTGAGTTTTGAATATTTCCAGGGACAGAGATACCATAGTCCTCCAGGCTCCTGCTCCAGTCCTTAATCAGCCTTATATGATGCTGGGTTCATGCAACCTTTTCATAACAGGATGGAGTTGTTGATTTATGATCATCTGGTGACCTCCACCAATCTCCAGGCCTTTTTCTGTAGTACAGCTGTTATTTCTAATTGAATAGACTAATTCTCTCTCTTGTATTTGGGTAGCTGATTATCTCTGCTTAAGTCTTTCATTGTGCATTTGATCGTA
This sequence comes from Pezoporus flaviventris, assembly GCF_033815535.1. Taxonomy (NCBI): domain Eukaryota; kingdom Metazoa; phylum Chordata; class Aves; order Psittaciformes; family Psittacidae; genus Pezoporus; species Pezoporus flaviventris. Next base: position 9,781,220 of record NW_026892577.1, on the reverse strand, counting down.
TTGAATACCATCCCATTTATTTCTGATCCTATTTCCAGTTTGGCAAGACCATTTTGGATTACAAACCTTTACAATACTAGCAGCCTTTCCTGGCGTGATGTAGTCTGTACGTTCCATCATAAAGCTCCCTTCTGCTGAAAATACAATACTCTATTTCCTTTTGTGGTCGACATATAGGTTCATTTATTTGCACCTCTCCCAGAGCAATGACAGAAGTGCAGAGAAAAAGTCAATCTGCACTAGATTTTGCTAACAACTGGACTTTGCAAAGTTAAAACAGCAAATGGAATTGATTCAAATCTATTTAAAGGTGATTCCAGTATGTTCAGCGTGTTTGAGATCAAGCATGAGACAAGTTAGCAGCAAAGGCAATTTATCTGGGGGCTTTAGAGGAAGGAAGAATGTTTAAATTGATTTATTTAGAATTATTTAATTTTTTTAACTTGTGGTTTGAAAGCTAGCTCTTGGTAGGAGCTCTGTGCACACAATGAGCATGTTTGGCCTTGAGCACATGTATCTGGTTTTAGTTAAACCAAGCTGGCCACACTCATTCCACCCTGCACATGATCTCATTCCATGCTCCTTGTCATGGTATCTGCACACCATCCAGCAATATATTAACAGCGTGAGTAACGTGTCTTATGTTGATTATTCTGTCACCAAGGGAGAAGTGAGTCTTGTCTGGTAGGGAACTCATTGTTTTGAACAAAGCTCTATACTTACGCTGGAGAAAAGTCAAGAGCTGAGCCTTGTGTTAAGAGAAAGAACTGGGAAGGTGTGTGCTGGCCCTTGGGTCTTTGGTAAGGCCATTTTGGGATTCAGACCAGCTACAACCAGAAGATTGTGGTTCCTACACTGGTGAGCTCTCCTCGCACTGTGGAAAGGATGTTTTCAGTGCTGCCAGCATGATCAATTCATACTCTGTGACAACTGGGGAACCTCCAAATTCTCCTGTTAGTCCAAGAAGGAAAATACTCCTAATAGTCTTTATTTTACACTGAAGGAAATGACCAGGTTGGTGTTACAAATGCAATGTGCTGCGTGTCAGCCGAATGGAAGAAATGGCTCCAGGCTGCAGGGAGGAGAGGGAAGGCTTGAAAAACTTGTTCAGCCTCTCAGTGTTCATATTTGCTCTGTGTGGAGGGAACGAGCTGAAATCCATGCCCCTGCTGGTCTTGTTTACAGTGTGTGCTACCCACAGGGCAAGTTTTCTGCTACGGTCATCTGTCAGATTGGAAGGGAAGGGCCATAGCTAGTGGTTGTCATTAGAGACTGCATCATTCTTTTTGCATATTGACTGAGCTAAACTCCAGCTTCAGCTCCCATCTGTGTGATAAAGGAGGTGCTTTTCTACAGCACCTCAACTGTGAGAGCCCCAAAGCCCTTTATAGACCAAATCAACTGCAGATTGTGCCTGGGAGCAGTGCTCCTCCTTTGATTTGGGGTAAAACTGAAGGACTGAAGGCTGAAGCTGATTGCTCTTTCTCCCATATGCAGTCCTCAGAACAGATTTTTGACCTAAACATGCTCCCTCCCCCGCCATGCTACACTTAACTGCTCTGTCTTAATCTGATAATTTTTAGGGCAGGAGAATCCGGCATTGGTTCCTGCTGTGCTTGTGCTTTGTTTGCACAATTCACATTTGGCTGTCGGAGTCCCTGCCTCCCAGGTTCCGTCTTCTTTGGCTCAGTAGCAGCTACATCCCTGCAAATAGGAACTAAAGGACCATGGGGATTTCCTGGCCTCCTGCTGCTGCTTTTTCTCTAGAGAGTAGCTTCTGACTCCTCAAGGACACTGCGGATCTAAATCCTCTGTGCCTCTCAGCTCCTTATATGGTGACATGAAGAAGCATTAGCATTTTGGTTCTGATTTGGATTTACCCTGGTTGTCTTCTCAACTGAGAAACTCGAAACTTTAACACTATAGGCAAACCAGTTCTTAACCACCAAGAAACCATACCTTGGTTCATGCATGTGCATGCTGTTGTCTCACCACTGTCTTACTGAAGACTAGACCACATCGCTAACAATGAAATTCCCCTACAAAACCTTTGCAACAGCTGGCTTGAAGCATTTATTTTTTTCCCCTTCTGGAAGGGGTTTAAAGATACTTGTTTTTATAACAGCAGAAGAAAGAGGCTGAGCTGGAGGGAGGGTGCCAAGCAGGCTGTGGGGCAGAACTGGCTTTTCTGGCAAATAGCACACAAACAAACACAGAGGTGATGGTGGGCAGCAAAAGCAGGAGGTCGTGGAGCTGGGGACACCTAACAGGGACTTCAAGGGGCTCTGCACTCTTGAGCCATCACATCCAGACATGCAGGGAGTGGAGATAATGCTCCTGAATTGGGGGAGACGTATCCTTGTTCATCCCAGAGCTAAATGCATTTTGGTGACTTATCCCCACCTCTGACAGAAGCCACCTACACAAGAGGCAGAGCACTGAGCAGAGCTGTTTTTCTGAGTGAGGAAAACACTTGTGTCTTTGGGAAGGCCTTGACTGACTTGGCATGAATTTGTTGGAGCCTGGAATGATGCAGTTTTGTACTGGGTTAGTGAAGAGTGCTTTGACAGCGTGTTCTTGTGCTGCGGTCCAGCCCACCCTGCTGCAGGCTGTGTCCTCATAATCCTATCACTGGATATAGTGCAGAGGGTGCATATGAGCATGAAACCATAAGGAAAGTAACTGCACTTCATGGCTTGAGACATATTTAAGGGCAGAAACAAAGGGTTATGGTGGCTAAAGGAGCTCCAGCAAGTTTCAGGGGCTGCGGGAGCTTGATGTCTCTTCAGGGCCAGCTGCTAGCATTTAAAAAGGCATATGAGGTTTCTTCTTCTCCTTTATCTCCCCCTCAGATTCCATGCTGATGAGACACAAATCCTGACAAGCACCGAGAGCTGCACCCCCTGCCACACACCCCCGTGCCTTGTCAGCCCCAAGTTTTAACAGTAACCGTAGGTTTCTCTTCTTGTGGTGCAGGTTCCACCATATTAGCAGAGCGGCTGGGACTGTCCACACCAAGCTTGCCTACATCGACACCCAATTCCCCCACCGTCCTCTGCAGCGGTGTCTCTGGCCCCCTCTGCAGCTCTATCAGTGGTAAGTACGATGGGATCCTCCAGTGCCTTTCCTCTGGCTCCCCTGGCCTGCTCTGCCCGGCCTCCCTTCACAGGCTCACTCTTGTCTCTCAGAAGGACTCTAAAACCACAGTGATCAGTAGAGTCTCCTGTCAGCTCCCTTGGGGAGGAAGGGAGAGCCTCTGCGAAGGCTATTTTCAGTCTGCTTTACGTAGAAGCTGCTTAAATGCCTAGACAGCCATATTTCTCCAGCCCTTTTCATCACAAAAGGTCCCCAGGGAGGTAGCAGAGTTTCTGCTGTATGCGTGGCTCTGTGACGCACAGCTCCTTCTGGAGTGCTGTGTGGCAGTGACATGTTGCATGCTAGCTTAGACTGGAGCTATGGGTATGCCTACGGCCCCATGTTCCCGCTCCTCACACCTTCAGTACCCCTCACAGGAAAAGGCACTATTGATATTTCTAATATTCCAGTCAGTTTCGGTGAGATTTACATAAATGCACATGCACTAGAAAATGACAGGCTGTTCTGCAGCACTTTAAAAGCCCCAGGTACTTGCATGATCCCAAGGCAGTGATGGTGGGATATATAACTTACCAAATCCTTGTTGTCCAAACCAAGAGTGGTTTTCATTGAAGGTACCTACCAGTCTCAAGTCTAATAACTGGTAACAGCAAACATTCAGATTTTTAACGGATCTTGGGAGAAAAAAACCCATAAATTTTCTCATTATCTTGCTACTTCATCTGGCCTCATGGTGAAGCCTCGCTACGGGTGTGCCGTGAGCAGAATTACTGCAGCCATTCCTAGCTCTCAAAGCAATGACCCACTCAGAGCTAGATGCTGTCCATGCATGTACCACCCCACTCCTGTCCTGACGGATCTACACGGGGTGAGTTGCAGCCAGGCGTTAATGTTCCCACATCCCTGGATTGGCCCTAGAGATGAAGCACTGCTTGTCTTAGGAGCTGCTGCCACCATGTGCCACCCAGCCTTTCACTCTTCAAAGCAGAAGGCTTGATCCACCCTTCCTGATTTTTCCTCCTTTGTTAATGTTTAGACAGCGGTTTGAAAACATGAAACTGCTCTTTGTTCCTGCTGTGTGGGAACAGCTGTCTCTTGGTTTGCTGTACACGGGCAGCAGATCCCAGCAGATGCCTTTCTGCTGCCCGAGCCTTGGCATGTGAACCAGGGCTCAAGGAATGGGTCAGTAGGTCTCAGGAAGGACCCCTGATCCTGGAGCATCCACTTCTGCTAAAGCATGGTTCCTCCCTCTGTAACCAGCTTCAGGGCAGACGTTACCATGGGATGTCAGGAAGGCTTTTAAGCAGGAGTGACCCTGTTCTTTGTGTTTCAGGCACAGCTCCCAACTCTCCAGTCAGCTTGCCTGAGTCACCCATCTCCCCGTCTGTCTCAGGGCCCTGGGGAGATGAATGTACCATCTGCTACGAGAACATGGTAGACACAGTCATTTACTCCTGTGGACACATGTGTCTCTGCTACTCGTGTGGGCTGAAGCTCAAGAAGATGGCCAACGCTTGCTGCCCCATCTGCAGACGGGCCATCAAAGATATCATCAAAACATACCGCAGCACTTAGAGCAGCAGCAGGTGCTGTGGTGGGGACTAGGCAGGTGGGGAGAAGACTGTGAAACAACACAGGTATTGGTCTCTATTCATCATGCAGGAGATTCAAAAAACATCACCCACCACCACCCTGATCCCCTCTTCCATGGAACACAGATGAGACAAGCTTAGACGCTGCTCTTCTACCCTCCAAGCAAGCCCTGGGGCTGAACTCCAGTGTGTCAGGGAAGCTGCGATGGACCACTCTCCCTTGTGGATTTTAATCTTTATCTCAAAAAAATGGCTGGTGCAGTCACCCCTTTTCTACACCATGCACAGCAGACAGGAGTCTCCAGTGTCAAGCAGGGACAGCAAGTGATAGAAGGTTTAGTGCTACACCTCTCCTTCCAGAGACACTGCACACACAGAGGACAGCTTAGCAGAAGAGGAGAAACAAAACAAACCTGTATTCATGTACAAGCAGCCTGACTATAGGAAACTCCTTAGAAAGGATGGAGTGAAGCAAGCTTTGACCCAGCGAGGGAGGTGCAGTGAGCACATTCACAGCAGAAAGACTGTGGCCAGTGCAGAAGTGGACCCAGTATTTGTGAAGCAACACCTGCCCCAAGTCTGCAGGGAGATGAGCGGCTCCTCAGGGCTGTTCCCAGCTGCTCCCTAGCAGAAGCATTCATGGTGGGTTTGCCAGCCAACATTGACACTGGCCTTGCTTCCTCACAGTGGTATCCAGCCACCTCTTGTTGCCATCCTGTTGCATGACAAGCGGCTCTCGAAGCCCACCACCACTGATCTGTGCGTGGTCTCCACGCAGCACAAGGGACTCAGCAGCATCTCTGATCCCATGGGCCTGCAGCAGAGGGGGATGTCTCCCTCACCTTTCTTCCCCTACCATCCAGACAGCACTTGTGAGGGAGAAAATAAAAGAGAAAAAAAGAAACAAAAACCCCAACCTCACTGGGGAAGAATGTATAAACCCACATGTCTGTGGGTTTTATTTACTGGTAACTTCATCACTGTGCTTCAAGACAAAACCAGCCGGGTAGTACTCAGCCCTTCACAGCCATGGCTGTCCTTATGTGTTAGGAAGAAAGGAAAGAAAAAAAACCCAACCCAGCTTGAGGGCTTTGGTTTGTTTTGGTTGATTTTGATAAATCCCTGTCCCTCCTGCCCCTGTTGGGAACCATGCTGTCCCCATGGTGGGTGCCTGCCATGGCAACCTCATGGCTGCTGGCCCATGAGCCTGGTGTAGCAGGAGCTGCCTATCATCTCCTCTGCCTTCCAGGGCCACGCAGGAGGTAGAGACAGTGTCTGGGCCCTGAGGTGTGACCGAGTTAAGGCAGAGCAGCAGTGGTGTTTGACCATGTTGCCCATAAGGTCAGGCTGGAGAAGGTCATGGAGTTGCACCCCTCCTGCAAAGCCTTTTCCCGTGCTGCAGCATATGGCCACTGATAGGACACTAGGCAACAGTGTGGCATAGGGATAAAAGCATTTAATGTGCATAGACAGTCACTGCAGGATGCCCCAGGCGGGAGGTGGGTAAAGGAGCACTTGCAGAAGCTGCTCACAAGAGCACCTGGAAAAACATATCCTTACTTTGTCCTCTTAAGGAAACTACAAAAGAGGCTGCTGGCTGGAGAGAGCATTGTAGAGCCTTTCTCTAAAGGCATCACCATCCCTGCAGCCTACCACAAGGGTCTGCAGCTACCCCCAGCCCATCCCGGCAGGCAGAACTAACTTGAACACTGATAATCTGGTTACAGGGATTTACATTATTTCTTTGCATACCTCTCATGTACCCCCCTAACCCAGCCCTGCCCTCCAGGCTGCTGTCGAAAGCCCTGGATCATTATGGGTCCTGTGCCCAGATGCCCTCACCGAGGAGTGGGAGGAAGCCTGTTTGGCACAAGTCTGGGGTAGTCACAGCAACCATGCCAGCAGCAGGCATGCAGCCAGCCTCCAGCTTGCCCCAGGACAGAGCCATGACCTGCAGATACAGGGAGCCTGGTTCAGCTGTTATACAAACTCCAGTGCAAAGCTTTCAGGGAGAAGGAAGCGAAGGAGTGGGAAGGAGTTGATGAAATAGTGGATGTGGGGAAACGTGCAATAAGCATCCTCCCAAGCCTTCCCCACAACAGTGGGACCCATTCCCCTCCACGCAGGGCAAGCCAAGGGGTACATTTTATTTTTGAAGGAACTCCATCCATGAGTACCAGTGCAGTGGTGTGAATTCCCTTTTCAACTTTTGAATCCAGAGTGTTTTAATATATAACTGTGTTTGTTTTACTGTGGACCAAACTCTAGGAGTTAGCAGAAGCTGAAAACTCCCCCAGCATCCGAGCTAAAAAAATTGGGGTTAAGTCCTGCTCCTGGCATCAGCTGGCCTCTGGTTGTGAGCAGGGAGGAAGAGAGCAAGGCTCTCTCTGTGGAGACAAAAATAACAACAGCAAAAGCAGTAACAACAATTCTAACCTTTTGTTTTGTTTGACTGGTGTAGGTTCCCATGTACCTCCGTGTTCTTGTGTCATTTGCATTTCATTGCTTTACTTTAAGATGTTTTGTGTTCTGTTTAAAGAGAAGAATAACTCATTGTGCAAAATTGGATAACTGTGATTGTGAATAAAGTTGATTTAGGTATCCTGCAGCAGCATGGTGACTGAGTGTTTACCACTTCCACAAGCGTGGCAAAACATGATGGGCAGTGCAGCTGTGAGAGGCTGAAGTAAGAGCAACAGTGGCATGAGGGCCTCTTCCTTGGGCAGAGCTGGGAGGAGAGAGCTCAGGCAGTGCCAAAGGGACCCGAAGGGGGTTTGAATTCTCCAGAGTGATGTCAGTTTCCCCCAAACCTAACAGCATTGCTGCTGCAGGATGTGCTCAGGAGCACTCTTACAACAGCCATGCGAGATTTCCCAGCTTTTTCCACTACCATCCTGAGCAGTTCTTAGCTGTTGGGACAGGGCAAGTTTGCGCCCAGCTCCTGTTTTCCTAGGGACATGAGGTTCTCTGGTGGGTCTGGAAAGCCCTCTCTGGCCACAGCCTCCTTGTCCTTTCAGTAGCAAGGGGTAGAGCTGCAAACAGAGACTGCCCCTGCAAAATGGGGCACTGACCTGCCAGATGGGCTGAGCGCAAGCACTGCCACAGATTAGGAAAGGCCAATGCTCTGAGCCAAACCCAGGTCCTACCCTGGCATTAGCAAGAGGGACCAAGGCAACATCACAGGGACCCTGTGGTTCCCTTTGACAACCCCAGCTTGTTCATTCCCTCCTGTAGCCACCACGTGCAATAGCCCCAACGAGCTTTGCATCCTCTTCTGCTGAGCACGCTGGAGTCACCCTGCCCTGCCTTTCCCTTACCTTCCTCGGCCATCACCTTCACATCACCAAATCCAAAGCAGATCTGCAATTCTACCATCGCTCCCAACCTGTTCTCCACCAAGACCAACCATGGCGCGGCACAGACCTGTCCCGACGACAAGGCATCCCTTCACCGCAGCCTTCCCGTTCTGTTTCAGACAGGGACAGCCTGCGGACCGCGCTGGCGGGGGAGAGGGATGCTCTGAAAAGGATCCAGGAGCAGCAGAGCTAGTCCAGCATCGCCACCTGGCGCTCGGCTCCCGGCACGGCACACAGCCTCTCTTGCTGGGCGTCTGTCCCTTTTCTCTCCCTCCCCGGGTTTATTTTACTCCTTTTCACAAATACTACAAATACATATAAGTAGGACCAGAAATATTTAGCCTGAGTGCAGCATAACTTTGGAGAATGGCTCTTGAAGAAAAATGGGGAATGAAAGCAGCAGCTAGCAGTGGTTACAACATGTAAGGGGATACATCAGTACATGGTGATTGTTATCAGTCAGGAAAAACCCTTTCAACCCTAAGCTGGCTCACTATACACACAGAGGAAAGAGGGGGCTTAGTTCCCAGGCACACTTGTCACTAAGTTTGTGCCTTAAAACATCCAGGACTGTGCGCTGCCTCAGATCTAATTCTTGGCATCATTCAGAGACAGGAATGACCTTCAGGTACCACCCTATGCATGACCTACCCTGTGCATTCCTACATGCCAGCACGGAGGAACATCTCATAGGTGCTGTTCGCAAATGCTGTGCCTCCAGTGAGAGCTAGCTCATCTCAGGGCCTGGGTGGGACTCATTTCTCCACAGCATGCTTGCGAAGTGCTACAGCCCATGGTGAAGGCATAGCCCCAAGCTAAAATGAGGGATACACTCCTGGGAGGTCATTCTCTGCTGCAGAAACAAAAAGCTGAGGAGGGCCAACCCACCTCTGCAGTCCTGCTTTTGAAGGTGGCAGCCTGGCACTAAGCATGACCCCTTTTACCTACAGATCTGTTAACAGACAATGAGCAAGTGAACAACACTTCAATAGAGGGTTCTCACAGTTGAGTTGGGAACTGAAGTGCTAGAAAACAACCTCATTTTCTCTCTACTATTACACCCCCTATTACAACCCACTCCCCCGTTACATCCATGTTCAAGCATAGCCTGCTCTGCAGCCTGACTACAAGGGTGTTAAGGGCTCATTCTAACTTGCAGAGCAACTGTCTTATCACGGAACCAAAAGGCCACTCCTGTAAAAGGATGCTTTCCTTCTTATTTTGCATCTCATGCCACATCCCTCTCCAAAAAACCTCCTGTCAAAGTGCTGTAAACCTTAAGACCTTACTCAACAAAAAGGTCTTCATGACTGAGGGCAGAGGTGAGCCATCCATAAAACTTTGTGGACTAGAAAAGAGACAAAAAATACAGCATACAGTAACAACTCAGGACCAGGGACAAGAGAAACTCCTTTACCTATTTAAGCCTAAGCTGAATTTTGCAATTGCATGTAAACATAAGTTGTAAGTTATTCTGGGAAGGCTAAATTCAGTGGTTTGACAAACACAAGTGGAATTATAACAGTACTGCAAAACTGAAAAAGAACTCCCACCCCAAAATAAACCAAGTGGATCACAATTAAAAAGGTCAAAAATTTATTTTTCCTTAGGGCATAAGAGGCAATGTAAACAAAATACCAACAAACAAACAAAAATCACAAGTCAATTCTTACAGTCTGCAAGCATTTGAAGATACGAGTACCCTTTTTCCACCTCCCCCCAGAACACTGCAAGCCTGCTCAAATGTTAACAGTTCTGGACCATGAAGGTCCATTGAGTTTTGACGTATCTGAAGTCGGGCACTAGATTTCTCATGTAAGAAGGACACTGCATCTGTTTCATCAAACACTGTCAAAAAAAAAGAAGTCCAACAAAATATAAATATTACAAAGATCAGATTTAGCACCACCTTTGGTCCAAGCAAGCAATGAATTGGGAGATGACAGGTACAGTCTGTTTAGCAAGTCCTTTCTGCCTGAGTCTTTGAAAACGTTAGAGGTTCACATTGCAAGAACTTGTAACAACTCTGAGAAAACGGCCCTCAAACTCTGGCAGTCCCTTACAAGTTCCCCAGGTCCTGTGGAGAGGAAAGGATCATCACTGTGCAGCAGCGCACAGTGCCAGCCAACATCACTCAAAGCGCTTGTCAAGCTGAGCTTGGCCCTGTGGTACACAGCAAACACTGTGCCAAGGGTCTGATCCTGCTTTGGCCTGGTAGACTTCGGGCATGGCTGAGGAACAGGAAGAGCAGTGACAGTGTGCATCCTGAATTCCCCTTTCCACTAGGATTTGCCATCCTCCAAAACCCCGCAGACTGCAGCAGGGTATATGACGGCAGATGCCTCGAAGGAGCTGAAGTTGCCTAAACCCAAGTTATTTCAGCATATCTAGAACATGCAAATTAAGAGCTCTTTTATTGAGCATAGTTTTACTCTAGGCCCTTTTTAGGCTCATCTTTTCCCCATATAGACATGCCCATCACAAATGCAGAGAGGTGTCACTACCTAGCTGCTGTGCCACAGCACCAACGTGAGCCAGGAGAGCCGTAAGGATAAGTGACAATCCTTAGCTGCTGTGCCACAGCACCAATGTGAGCCAGGAGAGCCGTAAGGATAAGTGACAATCCTGGCAGAAAAATGAAATTCATAAAGCACCTAGCAATATTTTACATTTCTTGCAACTCCCTCCTCTACAAGTGACCAGAACTCAATTTGTCTTTTCTTTTCCTCCAGAAGTTTAGAAGTTTTTGAGAAGTTGTAATTAACCATTATTAAATGCTGTTCAATTCTGAGATAACACCAGCTCTAATAAACACCTAAAGAGAAATGCAGAGATCTGCTTTCAGGCACAGTTTTTGCTCTTCATGTTCACATGCACAGTTGCCCAAGACAATGTGAGTTTCTCATTGTGCTGAGACACCCGTGCAGAGTTTTCACCTTTACAGGCACAGACATGATAAAGAGCAAGCATTTGGGCATGGTATCCAGCTGTTCAGCAGTCATGGAGAAGAGGGCAGCCCCTGTGTGCAGGCAGCCCTTGTCCCACACAGGGCAGCAAAACCCTGACCCAGACACCCACACCGGTGACATGAGCAGACACAGGTTGATCTGGTGATATTCCACCCCCCATTTACCGCACTTGGTCTGCAACATAACCATGAGGACAGCTCTGAAACCAGTTCTGGACTGGACACTAAAGTCAAGTAAGCCTGCATGTCTGGATTAGGAGGAACCTAATGCTTCATGCAACTGTTTCAACCCCACTACTGTCATATCCAAAGCAAACGAAAACAATGTGCTATGTTAACTCCACTAATTCTCACTGATGATATATATGATAGAGATGCACTTCTATTGTCCCAGTCACAGAACGAGGCCCACAGTACTGTATGTGTCAGAAAAATCATCACAGGTCCCCACATGATCTGTGCTAAAGCCTGAGGGATGTTTCTACAGGGTCACTTGGCAAGTAGGAGAGCTCTGTTCTCCCCACTGATTATGCATCTTTAGTGTTGGCCCACAGAGAAGTCACTTATCTTTGTTACCTAGTACTCTACTCTGCATCACATCTACCATTTTACATGCAGACTCAGGGACCAATCATAAAAAGGTCTTCTGTTTTCTGCCAGTTCAAACCGACTGGGGCATCTGACCCCTCATTAACAACAACTCTCATCATCAATGGCAAAAGGGACTGTTAAGTGCAAAAAAAAAGTCATTTTTCTGGGTTTCAGTTTTACTGGGACGCCTGTGAAAGGCAAAATCACACGATTTCCTTTTCTAGGAAAGCATCTCAGAGACCCAAGCACATCTGGACCCTTGCAGCTGCTCACTGTACAGTTTCATTAAACAAAAACTGGACAACGCATGAGGCTGCAGTTACAATTTCTGTCTCTAGCTCACATTTGCTATAGGTATATTAAGGACTGATGCTGTGAATTTCAGAATACCTGTCAGCTCTGAGAAAATCAGTACTTTGCCAAAAGCTCTAACATTTGCAGGATGAACAATATTTGCTCCGCTACCTTCAGAGGAGCGGGATCAGAGGCCACAACAAAATATGGTCCAAAGCTGTTACTACCAAAAAAAAAGGGTTTCCCCAGACTTATTTTCTTCCTCTCTTGGCTTAACTTGCAACCCAAACCAAACTGAATGGACTCCCGCCCATAAACTTTCTTAAAGAGAACAAAAAGAACAAAAAGGAAAGCTCTCAGTTATTCCTTCTCACATATACTGCCACAGAAACCACACCAACTTCTAAGCTTTTCCCCACACAGAACAGACAGAATGGCTCCCATGTTAAAAATTAACCAACCAAACAAAAAGACGACAAAAAAGTGTCACCAACCTGACCACTCACACAAAAACCAGCCACACGTTTCTCTATCTCTGGTCACCGACATACTCTCCCAAGCTCCCACCAGGTACATTCCCACCACCTAACCACTAGAAAATGGACTGCTACACCAACACAGAAATGACAACAGCATCTAATATTCAAGGTCACATTAAGAACATCAACCGCCTGGGAAACCCACTGCAAAACCTCACTTGGACCAGGCCTAGACCAATTATTTATCAGTTACAAATTTGGCACAGCAAAACCTGTAGGAGTTTCCAGTCCAGACACATGCAGCTGCTCCATTAACAGAGGGGAGCACAACTGCTTGAACAGACTTCAGCCTTCATTCAACAACAGGTTTAAGCTCTTTGTAATTGACTACCCAGCAGTTCCAGAGACAATCTGGGCTAATTAACAGCTCTGGAAACAGCTACAGATGTAAAGATCCAGCTGAGCTGCTTTCAGCACCCACCTTGAGTTATCTGCATCTGAACTTTAGCCTAAGCAGCAATCAATCAAACTGCTGGCAAGACTTCTCCTGACGTGAAATCCGATATTGAGTCTTAACTGAGGAGGCTCATCAGCTTGATTCTCCCCAAACACTGCAGACAGAGTAAGGAGCACTGCTGTCTGCAATTAAATCTGCAATAAAGGAACAGCACTGATGTAATGTGGTTAGCCAGACAGCAGAAATGCCCCTGCTCCGTACACTGTTGACCCTGCAATACTCAGTTTGGACCCTCAGTACAAAAAAGTCATTGTAATGCTACACACACTTGGCTTTTGCAATACTCCAGGTTTGAACTCATCATGAGTAATGAGCAAGTCTTTTCAGCAAGCCTATTCAGCGGGCTGCAGAGAAATTCCTTGTAGAGACTGGAAACAATTATAACTCCCCACCCCCCAAATCCAAGGCAGGAAATAGTTAAGTCAGCTATTCACTGAAATATTTCATTTTTTAAAAGGTTTCCTTTTAATTCCTTTTCTATTATTTTTTTTCCAGTTTACTAATTGTTACAGGCTAACTTCCAGTGACTGCACTGTTCTCTTCTGACCTGCTCCTAGGGGACAGAAATAAACTGAATCTGGATGTTCAAGGGGATGCAGAGTTAGAACAGAATTTGATGCCCTCCTCCCCCCAGTTTAAACGCCAAGGGTGATAATGGGATTTTGTTTATTTATTACTACTTCCCTGGGGACCCAGAAGCAGTTCAAGAACAAGCTCTTAAACCACAAAAGAACTGTTTGCACAGAGAAAGCTGCCACAGTGCTTATATTTCAGACATCAAAACACAGCATCACTAACACAGCTTTGGTATCTGGAGAAGCCTGAAATAGTTCTTTTAATTTTAAATGTTGTATTTTCAAAATCCTCCTACAGTGCCAAGTGATTCTCTCTCCCCTGTTTTTCTCCTCCACCAAGCAGGGAGCAAGACCGACATGTACCACTGTAACCAAATAACCCTGAGCATCAGGGGGAGATCACCCAACTCAATGTTTTCCCAGAAGTGCCATTAGCACAGGGTTGTTTCACAGAGGGCTAATGCAGGCAGACCTGGAAGAGCAACCCCTGCCTGCTCCACCAGCTGAACCTCAGTGTCTGCAAACTCCCAGGCACACAAACTGCCTCAGTTACAACAAACACATAACCTATGTTTGTCTTCCTTAGGTGGATCATTGGCTTCAGGATACAGATTGTCATAGTACATCATGGAGTGAAAAACTTCAACTTTTCTCACTAATGAAAAAGCCTAACACAGAGCAGTGATGTATTAAACCCATCTATACAGAGAAAGCACCTGCAGTGTCAGACCCAATAATTTATGGCCTTATTAGAAACATATTTTTCTCATATTTTATCTATCTCTCCTCTGCCAATATAGTTACCTCTCATTTATTTCCAAATTATCAACACAATTCCCATAATTATTTTGATTCAGTAACAAACAGGAGTCTCAACTCAGGACAGTAGTGGCTTATGCTGATAAGAACAGGTCTGTAAAAACGCCAGTGTGAAGCTTTAAACCAAATTTATTTATTAAAAAAACAAACACAAAACAAAAAAAATTGCACTCTTCAACTAGAATCAACGCTACCTTGATGCGAGAACAATGAAGAACATTGTTAATGGGACCAGCCCAGCCCTGACATTATAAAATGGGAGAAACCAATTTGTGCTGCCTACGCCAGTCAGGCCCGCAAGCAGTGCAGCACAGCTTTCACTCCAGGAATCGCTGCGGAGCCCCAGCCCTGATGTGAGGGCACCCAATAAAAGAAGATCCCCTCATCATTCCACCCTTGGCAATGCATGCACACCCCACAAAACTGACACCCCAAAGTAGAGTTATGGGTGACTCTTTACAAACATCTGTGCTTTGCTCCAAGTTGGGTCTAACATGGAGGAGGAAAAGCAGCACCATCAACCTACATCCCAACCCAAAGTCAACTGACTGTGGGGGCTTCTGGATCCGCCCTATATACAGTACTTTATTTGAAAGTTACAGACACACAACAGACGTGACTACTGAGCAGCACAGAGGGAGAGAAAGAGAAATGCAAGCACTGTGCAGAGCTAGCAGAGGCCATCAAACAGTTCAAGTGTGCAGACACATTCCTCATGCATCGCTGCATTGGTGGTCCCTGCTTCTACCAAGCAACTACAAGCAAATGAAAATAACATAACTTACACAAACATTTGCTCTCAGACCATCCTACTGGTACTGTTGACATCTATCAAACACTGCGTTTATACACAGCACTTTGCAATGTGGCTAAGTAGCATCTACAGTTGCCAGAGAAGGAGCTGCCGGTGATGGGAAGCCACCAGCAAATAGCAGCAAAGCTCCAGTTGATTTCCAAAAGCTGCAAGACCTGCAGGGAAGTGGATCAAGGCATGAAAGCACCAAGGCTTAGCAGGCCTGTGCACCCTTTGGAGGTGTAGAAACTGAGTGCACGGTGTTTGCTTTTGCTGAGAACGTTCCATGCTGAGTGCCCACAAGGAGCTTTGCTCCTCTGTGGGTCTTCTGTCAGTGTAACTCTACTGATGCTCGTGGAATTCTTGCCAGGTTAGACAAGAGCACGTGAAAGAATTAGAGGTCTCTCTTCAAAACCAAATTCATTTGTAAAGTATTAGAGGTTTTAAAAAAATCATGTAATTGAAACTATTTCAGTACAGCTGCAGAATTCAGTTTTCCTCTTTGCATGCAAAGGTCTCTGGTAATAATGCTTTTTGACAAACTTAAGAACAGCAGGACAAAAATTAAGCAGAAAGCTGAGGTACACCCCCTCTCCAGTGACACGAGCCACAGAAGATGTACTTGCCAGAGCTCAGAGAATCAAATGCTCTGGCTTTCACATTTCTCTTGCATCTTATGAAAACAATCCAGTTTTTCAAAGGTAGTAGATTTTGCTGCTACCTGGAAAGTCACATTATTTCTGACAGATGGAAGTTCTCCTCCCATTCAAATAGAATTTAAGACAAAAGCTCCTTTGAAGAGCAAAGTTTCTGCCCAACTTTATTTTGGACCTGAGTGATCAGCCTTTGCAAGCCAAGGAATATGAAATCAATACCCAAACCAGCTGTGAAATTCTGCAGGTGAGAACTAACCAGATAAAATGGGGACTTTTTGTCTTAGGTTAACAACAGGGAAGGAAAAGAAATAAGGAACTGTAAAAATACTCCCATAGATCTTGCAATAAATACAAGTAACAACACAGTATCAAAACTTGGGACTGCACCAGCAGAATTATTTTCCCTTCTGATGTTACCATTGATTCCAAAATGTAACAGAGGACATAACCAGCAGAGACATACCAGAAGAGAGTATCATGCATGGATGGCATACAGAGTGTTTCAAGCATAGCTCAGAAGTCCTGTATTGATAAAGATGTTAATGCACATTCTATACATAATCCTGGCAACATGCTGCATAATCCTTATACTTTCATTAACAGGTGATGATTTTTCATGGAAAGCAGCCATTCCCACCCCAAACCACCCCAGCTATCCTGTCAGTCCCTACCTACCCAAGGGTCCTATTCTTATCCAGCCATCCCCTCCCTTGCATTTCCCCTTTCCTTAAGAGTGCATGAATAGAGAATTGCAAACTTTTCACACTGCACGTTCCACTCCAAGTCCTGGATGAGGGGCCTGTTTATTCTATGAATATTGCACTTATCCACTCATTGGATTTGTTTTTTTTCCTCAAGAATGCAGAGTATTTGGGAAAAAATAGAAAGATAGTAGGATACAACACAGGAAAATATGAGTTATTAACAAGCTAGCTATGAAGATCTAAAATTAAATAGTACTAGTTCTATTCTGTTAATACTAGTAATATGAAAATAATGAATGCTTTATCAAATTCCCTTGTTTTTCATATAAGATAAAAGCAGTAACTTTCTTTTTAACTGAGGAAAGCAATGAATATATATTACAATAAAATACGATTCATTAAGATCTGAAAGTGATGAAAACAATTATATAATGCCTTCGTCAAACTTGATAGCACTGTAATGGAAGGAGTCTTTGGGGTGCATATCCACAAGGGTAAAATCCATTTTTCAGCCATACCCGTGCAGATGTGAAATTCCATATTTAAAAGTGAGCCAATTTCAATCCTTCATTGTTGTGTGTTTGCTATTACTGTACACACCGATTTAAAGGCTTCCTGTCAACACACCAGTTAAGTATCCTGACACGTGCTCATCATATCTTTCATCTTGAGAAGCGTGGCTTGCAAAGGATGAGCACGTATGACTATACCCACCCACTGCAAAGCATGAGAGAGAAAACTTAACAGAAATTGCCTCCCACAGGGAAGGGCTGCTGACAAAAACTCAGGACTCTTGTGTTCTGAGAGGGTAGATAAGGGAAACCAGGAATTAAACTTTTCAGGCATTATATAAACCTCAATAACGAACTCAGAAGTGCTCATTATTATTAAAGTTGCAGTATACAGCAAGACACAATTTTCACATTCTTAAATTTTTCTTCTCTGGCGTTAGAGTTTGGATTTTCTGCTGGTCCAAATTCAAGACATTTTGGAAAGCACGGAGAGCGGGTGAGAGCAACGCGGTGACAGCAGCCGCCTCTCCCCCCGGAGGAGGGCCCCCTTCAGCTGCAAACGGCTTTGCCCAAGCCCTGCAGAGCTCTTCTTCTTAACAATCTGGTTCAAGAATAAACCGAAAAAAGAGAGAAATTTAAACAGTACTGTTGATTTCTGCATTGAGTGTTCACTGAGGTGTATGTTATATTTAAATATTGCTCTTGATCCAGTGTCAGTTCCGACAAATTTAGTAAAAATAAAAGCTTAAGGCGACATCAACATTTTAGAAAAGAACTAAAACACTTCTAGCACTACACCGTCCTTTGAGGCACCCTGCCAGGTTTTCCTGCCCTGCAGTCAGCTTCTCTGATTTAGCTTAAGGCCTTTCACTCTGTTTCACAGCTAATAGTAGAAAGGGCTTGCTATTTCAGGTATCAGTGGAGCTGACCAAACCTAGCTGCTCGCTGGTGGAAAAAGTAATTCTTTTCCTCTCAGTTGGAAGAATAAAAAAAAGAGATTGGTGAGAGATGCTGTGACAATGGTAAAAATGGGAGGGGGAAAAACTGCGGGGGGGGGGGGGGGGGCATTTTCTTTAAAAGTGACCTTTCAAACACAAGCAGTCAAAACAGCCACCAAATAAAGGGAAGCCCAAACCAAAGCTTTCCCATCAGGCCGTGGTGGCCCACATTCATTTCTAGCATCAAGTAGGTTGGTTATGCCCTATCTGAGGCAGATGGAAGAAGCTAGTGTGGCTTTGCAGCCCATCTACAGGTCCTGGCCTCTGCTCCAGGGGCCATGAAACCTTTGGGATGTGAAAAAGGAGCAACTGAGCCATAGGACACTGGGCTGCTGCTTGAGAAAACCCTGGCTGTGCTGCAGGCACCCTCACCAGGTGTCATCCCCTGCACTGATGGAGCTCAGCAAACCATCTCCCTGCAAAAGCCAGAGCTGGAGATGCAAGCCAGCAAGGTGGAAAGGGAGCTGAGGGACAGACTGATGTTACAGAGGTGGCCTGCATTTCACAGGTTAGTGTGAGGATCTGCCTGAGCCTGTGTCCACCAGGGACCAGCCTCATGCAAGGACACGGCACCACAACTGTCTGGCAAAACCAGCTCTGCCACTCCAAACCCTGTGAGCACTTTTGCAGTTGAGAGCTGCTCTGTGCTCAACTTTGCTGGATGCAGGTGAGAACACCTGTGGTAGTCAGGGCTCTCCCATTTGTGTGCTGCTTTCCTCTCCCTAGGTAGGGGCTCACCTCACACCACACCATATTCAGAGAATTCAGTGGCTCAATGCAGAAGATCTGGGAGCTGTGCTTTTACATCCCCCCAAAGAGATGACCTAGAGGGAATGTCTTTAAACAAAACTTTAGAATATTTTAAATAATAAGTTAATTCTTAATAAATATGTGCTTCAAGAAAATGATAATTATATACTGCACCTTTAAATAATGCACTTATTTCTCTGCATTGGCTTCCGTTTTGTTTTCTTTTATTGTTAAAGTGCATTAATCCAAAATAATGAACCACTTCCTCATCATTATTGTTAAAATAAATCACAACAACATTAATATGAGTCACTAAGTCACTACTATTAGTACTGCAATCTAGCAGATAACTCTATGTATTGCTCTATTTAATACTGTCCAGCAGAAGAATATAATACTTCTATTATAATCTCACAACAGCTCCAGCAGTCTTTTATGGCTGCTACCATATTAGTACAATTAAAAATGGGGAGAAGTATGGGAGACAGGGCCACAATGCCTCAGATACACATCCAGTACGATGTAGCTAACTGGATATATACATACATATTATATGGCAAGATACTAAGGTACAAAGAGGACCCTGCACACTGTGATAGGAGCTATTGTGCAGATACACCTCCTTCTCCTGCCACCACAGTATAAAGGGACCCCAACTGAACAGCCTCCCTCCCCACTTGGATGCAAAGAGCTGCTCGAACCACAGCACTGTTCATAGCCAGTAGTGGCACCTGGATGTTGTTTCAGCTACCAAAAAGACACCAGTCACGTTAGGTGTAGGTTAGCTGTAGGCAACTCTCTCAGTGTTACCAGGGAAATTAATAAAAAACCCAAACCACAAAAACCCCCAACAATAAAGACAAGAACAACGTATAAATTGTGTAGTATTTTTTTGGCAGAGAAACACATGATATTCTTGTGCTATTTTACTCAGCCCCTTGATCCCAGCTATTTTTAAGTCTTCATATCCTTTAGCTTCTAAGCCAAATCAGTTTGAAATTCTGTTGGAAAAAATGGCATGTATAATTTTGTGTAAACCAGTAGTGAAATAGTCTGCCCCTCCCCCTAAAAACAGATCTGCAATGCTGCCTATTATTTAAAGGAATTAGATACTGATCTTGAGTGATTAACAAAGCCATTTAACCCCCCCTAAAAAGCCATGTCTTCCACAAGTACAGTAGGGATGTGGGCAAAAGACTTGGCAACCTCATAAATAAAAGATGTTCAAAGCCTTTTTCAATGGATGCCTCTTCCATTTCCCACCACACTTTCCCTACCATGTGCCGTGTTTCAACGCATGCATCAATAAAGGCAATTAGAAATGGAATTAGAAGAGGCAGCTTCCTGGTTAGATGCATTTTAGGTGTAATTCCTTTGATATTAAACCTCTGAGCCTGAGAAGCCCAGGTACGCTTTCCAGTACAAATGTACATTTTGGATTCAAGTGGGAACAGAAACACATATTTGGCTCCTCCTTCAGTTTTAAGTCTCTCTTGGTAAAACAAGACTAAAAAAAAAGTAAACCAAGAACGTACAGAAAAGACAAAAACAAAACACAGAAAAAACTGTTCCCAAAAAATACACAAATTAAGGATGTGCAGACTGAGTTTGATGGCTTTATCCCCCCACCCCCTATTGTAAACACTGATGTTGCAGAAGGTCACGGCTATTTCTAACTAATACCTTGGTGGGCCCTGCCAGCAGTCAGCACACTTGAATTTGGACCAGATCACAAAAACGAGAAGTAACACGTTTGACAGCTTTGTCTTTAGTGTCTTAAGGGACTTTCGAATATTTTCATATTATGTCAAGTTTTGAGAAACCCGACTCTGAGAAGAGAATCAACCAGGATCACCTGGCAGGAGTCAGGCACAGAACTAAATATGGAGTCTACAAAGTAATCAACGTGCTTAAGCATGGGGTTTGTAGGTTTGTTTTACAAGCACCAGTAGGCATTGCTGCCCTAGAACACCTGAAATCCCAACTCAAAGTACAAGACAGAACAAAAGGAAACAAAAAGCCCCCAACCAGCACCACCTGATTGCCTTTTCCGGTGAGTTACCAGTAACAACAAAACACAGTTGAAGTCAAGAGACCAAATGTCGCCACGGTGAAAAGGCTCCAACTCTGGACCAACCAACTGTTGAGAATAGTAAAAAAAGAATTGAACATCTCCAAAGGATTAGAGTCCCTCTGTGTTTCAGAAACTTCCATTCCCTTCTCACTGTAAGTTGTGGAAATGCATCCAGAACTCTTGGATATTCCATGTACAGACAAGAATGAGGAGAAAGGGAGCCTAGATTGTAAAACAGAGTTTGGCACAAAACTCCCCAAGTAGATGCATGTGTATTTCTCTCTCACAAAAGGCACACATTTGGTTTCCTATCGATAATGGGAAAGATGGGATATCATACCCTGTTACACATACAAGATTATTAACAACTTCACAAAAAGGCATTTGACTATGCTGCATCTTCCTCATAGCTGTTTACAACATATTAGCCCCACAAACCTCTCCAGAACAGCAGGTTTGTCCTCAGCATAGACTCCTTTGTCCCTTTGTACAAACTGGAGCACAGGGAAACGTCTTTTTGCGTAGCAATTGTTTGTTTTTTTTTTCCACATGTACACAACAGGAACAGTATAAATTAGGGAGGTTAAAGATATTGCAATATTAGTTCTTTTTCTCCAAGTAATTTGAGGGCACCCAGCCTTTGAATGGCTTCACACCGTTCATAATCTGGCAATACCACCAGCCATTCGGGTTCCTTTCGAGGACTTCCATGCAGACACCTTCTTGAAACCCTGCAGTCTCCTCATCCCCTTCATAGTCTGCAATGGAAACATAGATGTCCTTGAGATTGTTGTGGATGAACTGGGATTTCTCAATGGGCTTTGGCCTGACTGTGGACACAGGAATCCCATTCCTCTGGGTAGAGAGATTGGAGGTGTTCTCCGAGTTCTCTGTACCCGACCGCTCAGGCTGCTTCCCCTTCGCATCGCCAGGCTGTGACCATGCGTTGCTAAAGGAGGAATTCCGACGGACACTCCTAAGATGATCCGTAGTTGTTAAAGATTCATTTCTGCGCAAGGAGCATGACAGGTTGTTATCCTTTGGTGGTGGAGACACAAACACTGACTGCGGCCGGACGGCAAGTTGCCTCACACCATTCCTCATTTTCACTGGCCCTGATGGCTTTGAAAAACCACCAGGAGGTTTGCTTGGGATGGGTGGTGTTGAACGTTTGCTCTGGTTGATGGTGTTCAAAGCCTGAACCCTCTTCTCTATCTTCTCTAAACTGTTTGACTTGTTTTCATTTTTCCTGTTCCTGGCAATTGAGGCATCGGTCTCTGCTGATGTAGTTTCCCGCTGGTTATCAGGGAGAGCCAAATAATGGGAAGGAGCCCAGCCTTCCATGTCTCCGTATTTCAGGTACCACCATCCACTGGCTTGCTTTTCCAGCACTTCCACTTCTACTCCTGCTGGGAAGCAAATTTCAGAATCCTGTACCTTTTGGTATGAGTCAGTGGTCACATAGAAACATCTGGAGTCATTTTCTTGCTCAGTTTTGGCTGTATGGCTAGAGCAGAAAATGCCACGGGAAGGAGCTGTAATGATATCAGCTGAGCTCCTCCTAACAGGATCCTCTTGGTTCTCAGAAGCTGTATGTGGGGGGCTCTCAGACTCTTCACTTCTTGAACCTTTAAGTCCACCTCTGAGTTGCCCAGTTGGCCTCAGCTGTCGCCTTAAAGTGCTGATATCCATCTTTTCTTGGCTCTGAGAGTCTGCCTTGTTCAGGAAGGGTTTGGGCCTAACAATTGGCTTTGCTCTAATGGAAGGACTCTGACCAGGCTCTTTCTTCATGCCTGTCCGTGGCACACCACGTAAACCAACATCTGAAGCTGACCTTGGTTTTGTTTCCTCACTCCTGGAATAATGGCATTTTCCAAGATCAGGCTGAATGTTTTTGTCCATCTTGAGCTTCATAAGTGATGACTTAGGAGAGCTGGAAGATGGAGAATTCCTTTGGATCAGGGAGAGAGAAGAGCTTTTCTGAGAATCGGAGTCTCCACTAGATTCTTTATTGGATGAAGCATCTTCCACATAACGTCTGAATCCCTCATTCTCATAGATGGTCTCTTCTTCGTGAGCAACTTCTTCTGAAGACTCTTCCACTTTGAACTTTGCTTTCTGAAGTGATGACATAGGAGAGGGCTTGAGGGGCTGAAACAGTCGTTTTTCAAGAGTGCCCTCTTCACGATGACTTTCACTCCCTTCACACTCTGAGTCAAAGCCAAAGGCAGGCACATCATACTCAGGTTCTTCATATTTCAGCTTGTGGGGAGAGTCCTGGGTATCTCCTGAAGAAACTGTTCCAGGAGCTGTTCCTTCTTCAGGGTCTTTTGGTTTACTGGGAGGTGCTGGGGGAGGAACTTTAGGCCGGGTTAAAGTACTGGTTCTTCTGTTTAAATTCGGCTTCTTCCTTTTGTCAATGTAAGATGCTGGAGCCCATCCCTCCTTCTCTCCAATCTGCACGTACCACCAGCCGCCAGAATTCTTTTCTATAACCTAGGACATGACAAGGAACGTGTTACTTTGACAAAAGTCTCAACCGAAAGCTTTCCACTCCTTCCTGTTCAATCCAGTTCCCTGCAATTGCCAAATATTACAGTTTTTTTCCAGCTGCACTGTTAAGGCTCACCTCTGCTTTTTGTCCTCCACGAAAGCTTATGCCATCAGAAATACATGACTGGAACTCTGCAATGGTGTAGTATTCCACTTCCACAGAGGGTGGCTCTGGTGGTTTGGGCAACTGAAAACCCTACAGAAAATAGGGAGTTTTGTTCAGTTAAACCAAAGAAACAGTGGCTGAACAGCAAAACGAAAAAAGTATTTGCCTTCATTCACTAAAATTCTTCCTTATTCCTGTGTGACTTCCTAATGATAACTTCCCAGTTCTCCAGAGTGGAAGCTGATATGCTGAGATGGGCCACAAGAGAGAAACCTATCAAAATGCACACTGTTCATGCTGCCTTCACCACCTATTAAAACAGTGATAATCTTTACCTAAACAGTAAAACATTTTACTGATGGGCCATAAAGTGTGAGCTGCCGTTCCAGTCACAGTAACAACAGCCCATGTACTCTGAGATTTTGTCTAGAAAGACTCGGTTCTGAATGGCTTGCCACAACTGCAGAAAATCACAATGCAACTGGCCTGTAACAGTTTCTGCCCGCCACCAAATATATGGCTTTAAAATGTAATCCTAATGAATTATTGCTCTTAATCTGCTGTGGGATTTTTAAACCATCTGAAAGAGTGATATGAGCTAATGGGATTCTGTTGTAGCAAGAAACAAGAATAATATCACAGACCCCATGAAGAGCTCGGCTCAGCTGAAGTGGCAAGAGAGAGGAAGGGCTTTACTATAGGATCAAGATGCCAATTCCTCCACGTAACAGAGACCCAGAACCTCTACTCAATCCCAACATAACCTGCATTTAAATTGTACAGAGGCTCCAAAAGAAGCACGACACTGCTATTTACAGCCACTCTGCAGCATACCAGACTCTTCTAAAAGCCAAGTGCCTTTACATTGAGCTGTTGCATTTCAGAGTTCATAACAATTATTTTTAAGGTGATGAATGGGGTAAGAGTCCTTTCAAGAATTTTAGTACCAAAAGCTTTTCAGATTAGCACAGCGCTCATCTACAGAATGACTAGATGCTGGTGAAGCTTCACAGCTTGTGGTTCTAACACTAGAATTGCAGTATGTCAGGATCCCTTGACCATAGGTCAGACCTGCCACAGACATGTACAGGACAGCCAAAGACACAAACTGATCCTAAGCCAGCAATGGGAGAAAGGCAAATTGCATACTGTGCTTTATTCTCACACTGCTCTATTTCTAAAACACCCTCATTGTAACTAACAACCCAAGTTTTATCACATGAATGTGATGAAACGCAGCATGTGGTATTTCATGGAGAATGCATCACTGCACCTTAGGAACCGTGTCTAACAATATTATAATTGGATGTTTCTGCACTATAAATGCTGAAACACAGCAGAAGTGCAGCATAATAAAATGCCTTCAGATAATAGCATGGTTTGGATTAAATGAAGATAATTGAAAACAGCAGGCATGTTCAGGGTTTCATATATATTATCATTGTTATTTTTAGCATAAGATTAAGAGTAATAGTCTTGCCAAAACAAAGTCTATTTGAAAATAACGCAAAAAGAAACAGGAAGAAAATGCCAATATGCTATTCATCTAGTTAACAGGGATCTCAGATAACACAAAAGAAATTGTAAGTCACATACTGCTAAAAAGGGGTACAACAGATTAAACACCATGTATCGTCTATTTGTAAACAGGTTATTAGCATGAATTTGTGCTAATAGATTACTTAGTACTTCCTATCTGAAAATCACAGTCCTAAAATCAAAATGGTCTAGGCTTCCAGCTTTGAAGGTAAAAATCATAGGAGGTCTCATTCTCATAGTACACATCCTCCATAAGGTCTCAAGTAACCTTAAATATATACAAGAGTGAAGCTTAACTATCTCAAAGACAGTAGGAATGGAAGGAGGACAAAAGACAAGAGAAAGTCAAAAGATCCAGTCTGGGCTAAAGACAGATAGAGGAACTTTAATCCTGCTGAGTCAGCCAGACAGGCTTTAAGGCTCATGCACAACATAGTAACTTTAGGATGTTATCCCTGCAGTTCCCAATTAAAGTTAGGATGTCCAAAGGTCTGCTCAACAGATAAACAATAAAATGAACAGGCATGAGAAGGCTGCATGGAGACCTCATAGCAGCCTTCCAGTATCTGAAGAGGGCCTATAAGGATGCTGGGGAGGGACTATTCATTAGGGACTATAGTGATAGGACATGGGGTAATGGGTTCAAACTTAAACAGGGGAAGTTTAGATTGGATATAAGGAGGACATTCTTTACTGTAAGGGTGGTGAGGCACTGGAATGGGTTGCCCAGGGAAGCTGTGAATGCTCCATCCCTAGCAGTGTTCAGGGACAGGTTGGACAGAGCCTTAGGTGAGATGGTTTAGTGTGAGGTGTCCCTGCCCATGGCAGGGGGGTTGGAACTGGATGATCTTAAGGCCCTTTCCAACCTTAACTATTCTGTGATTCTATAATTCTATACATCCCCCCCCCCCCCCCCCAGTACAGCTGTAGAAAGTCTCATAACTCACCCACACACCTACCCCACTGCTAACATATATCATAAACCAATACAAACCAGACTGGATTCTCTTCGTGGTGGTGGTCTTGTTCTTAGATTTGGAGAACCTGAGCAGGAAAGGGAAAAGGGACAATTTATTTAACTTTGTAAGTATTGCTAAACACATTTTTCAGCAGCTCTTTGCTGTTACATAATTTGAGAATATTAGTTATCGGTATTTGCAATATTTAAGGCATCTGCATGAAAAAAGATAGGAAACTATGAGGATATATTAGAAATACCAAGGTAGCTTAGCTATTCATCTCAGCTAAGCCAGCAAATTTAAGAGGAAATCACTGCCAGAAAGTAGTGGATTGTATTTTCTTCTGGAACTGACCAGCTCCACTGGAGATTGGCCAGTACAGAATTGGCCTAATACCTAGTTTTCCCCAAAGCGATAAAAATAATCCACTAAATTAATAACACTCACATTGTCCTCTATCATGGTATCTTGCCATTCCTTGCATAGACTGGTGTTAGCATCCGCATTTTGCAGACAAAGTAGTCAAAACATTATAGCAATTTGCCCCCCACAGAAACAACAGAACAAATGCAACAGAAGACATAGGTGGTCTCCTTGACTCTAACAATGCACCATCACATCATCTGCATTACTGAGGGCGCAGATCACATTTTAGAGTTTTCAAAAGGAAAGGCATCTGCTCTGGGAAAAAGTAAAAAGCAAACTCGTACCGGCTAAGATAAAGAACCACCAGCCAGCCCTTGTAGAGAGTGAAATTAAATGTCATCACTACTAATGAAGGACCATGTCCTGGCATTCCTGCACATCTACAGACAATGCAAAGATCTGCTCATGTGGACTCAGCTATAAAGCCAGTACACATGGGATTTAGGCAATGCATGCCCTGAAAGGTAGAAAACCAAATTCACTGAAAGCCAGTGGAAACCCAAACTACTTTACTGCCTTACTTATTTGAGCTCTTTGTGGTGCTATCCTTGCTATGGCTGGGGATCCCTGGGCCAGTTTGGAAATCTGCTTGTCTGGGGTCATCATGGCATTGCCATTAGAGTCATTGCACAGGATGGGCAAGCTGATTTCCTTCTTGGTGATATGAGTTTCTGCAGTCTCATTTTCTGCTTGAGTTTCCTTATCAGTGGATGCTTTCTTGTTCAGCAGGTTACTGATCTCCATGATGTTTCCTATGATTTCCACTGGACCAGTTAAGTTCTTTTTCCTAGATGGAAGATCATCTTTAGCCTTCTTCAGATAAGAAGCTGGGGCCCAGCCCTCTTTGCCTAGATACCTGCAGAGGCAAATGAAACATCATCACATCAAACATAGTCTTCTCACACATTTAAGGTATCATAGCGAAGGCAAAAGTGATAGATGATAACATAAACCAAAATTTGAGGTTCTTGTATAAGCTTTTCCAGTCTCTATTACCTATTGATCAAAACATGTCAGCTGAGGTAGCCATGAGCTGTGGACTGCTACCCACTAATCATCCTATGGAAGGACTTGCGTGTTTTATGCCACACTCAAACAGCACTAGGCAAACTCAGTATTTTCTCATACAGCAAAAAAGCAAATTATCAAGTAAAATATTTCAATACTCTCTAGTGGCAACTTAAAAGGGAAAAGGGCTAAACTAAGGGTGTGTGGAGCTCAGTACACAGACCTTGTGTCTACGGTTCAAAGCCCTTGTTCAAGCCTCCCCCCCTTGCAACTATTAACATACACTGATGCTCCCCCCATAACTCCCAGTCTTGTATGATCAGTTTCTCTTACGGAGAATATGGGGCTCAATCTACTGCAGCTTTCTCTAGCACTGTAAAGTCAAGAAACAATTTGACTGAGGAAAATGGCTTTGATGGAGATTCATTCCTCCGAACAAGTTAGAGGCTACTTCAAGAAATAAACTGGGAAATCTGAACAGACACCTGAATCCACTACATGTTCCTGGAGCACCAGCCTGAGCTGCTCATGCTGCACTTCAAACTGAGGTTATTCTTCCACAGCTGGGCTTTTGGGAAGATGGTTTTTCTAACTCCTGCCATTCCTAACACCTCAGCAGGGATTTCAGATTACAATCAGACTCCAGGGATGACCATGTGGATGAACTCTGCTTTCCCTAGCGAAACACTAACTTGCTACAGAATGAGTCACTGAAAACTTTCTTTAATCTCTTGAAATACCCAGGGCAGGAGCTTTACTGTAAGTGGGAAAGCAGGCACCATTAACATCCTGGTGCTCAGGAAATCTGCTGGAAACACAAAAGTTAAAACAGTTGGACTCTAAGGCTCTTTAATTAAAATGGAGACTCATTAGACAGCAGAGAAAGGAGCTGGGGGGCAGGTGAGGTAGAATATCAGCAAATCATTCTCTGGCAAATGAGCAACTCTGCCATGCCAACACTTGGATTCTGGGGTCATGGTAAGATTCCTGCACCAGGGCATACTCAGCTCATTCACCACATCCACACACTCAGGAGTGGTACAGGGGCTTTATAAGAACAGGAACACCCAGTGTAGGCTTGCTTCCTGAGACTTCTTCATTACTTGCCCTGTACAAAGGCAAGATCTTGCCTTTTCCTCCCCTCCCATCTAGATCACCCAGGATACTAGTGATGCTGCTTCTCCCTACATACCTGCCTTCTGTCACACATGAAAGCAAAGTTATGGAATCTCTCCTGCTCAGAGAGCCTAGTGACAAGTTCTTCCCCAAAGATTCTGGTATAAAAGGAAAGAATCCCAACAACTCTGAGCTTTATTTGCCATGTGGAGACTAACAGGTAGCAGCAAGTAACAACTTGATTTGACTTTCAACAGGTACACAGCATCCAGCCATTGATACTATGTCAAGATGCAAAAGGCCTGAATATGTGCCACATCCCCTGTTGTGACAAGGCAGCTCTCAATGACATTTTCCAACCCTGACGACTTTTGGCTTCCTCCCCTTTTGAAGTAGAAGGCCCTTTGGCAGAGCTACTGACCAATGCCAGGCAGCAGAAATCACAGAAGTTTTCTTTAAAGGCCATTTATAACTTCATATGAACTAGAGATGTAAAGATTTTAATCTGTGAGAAAGCCTCATTGGCCAATGCACTGAGCACTCCAGCTCCAAGGTTACTTTCAACAGAGCCCGACTGTGCAAAATCAGCAAGAAAAAACAGTTTACATCCATCTTAGTTTGTGGGAGACTTAACACGTTTAAGATCAGAAAGGCAGCCACAGGCAGGTTCTGTACTGGCATGTTAGTTCTCCTGCCAACCGTACGTATTTGGATCAGCCCATATAACCCTGCTGCTTCAGACACCTCTGATCTCGCATAGTTTCTCCTACTGAATAGTAGCAGCAATATCTGGACAGTTAATAACTTTGGGCAACATACCCTCAGTAGAGAAGCTGTTGCTGGTTATTTCTTCCTGCGAGTTAGTAAATTCAACCTGAAATTTACTGCCAGCAATTGTCAGTTTATTTGTGCAACATCACAAATAAAAGCTACTTACGGAAGTCAAATAGTTCTTGAATCTGGTAATATCAAAGACCTTTGCACCTATCACCTTAGAAAACTACTTTATCTCCCTATTTTATAGGTGAATGAAGAGCAAGGGTAACTGCTTATCAGCTTCAGAGAAGTCCTGAACAAGTTACAATCTTCTCATCAAGAGATGAATCCCAAACTTACTTCCTTTGTTTAACGTTCACAACCTACTGGAGACATTTCAAACCCCATCCTAGATTCCTCCTCCTTTTTGTGCCACTAACACCTCCCAACTACACTTCATTCACATGGGCTGGGGCTCACAACTAACCACAAAATGAAGATGTGGGCAAATAAGTTTTACTTAGCATAAGGCTACTTACTTGGCCTCCAAACCACCTGGGCACCATGAGATTACCTCCAGGCGACAGTAACTGATACAAAGCAAGATCTAATAATGGATGCTAATGCCAGTCATGATTATTCTGGGGAGCGCACAGATCCACTGAGCTCAGTAGAACAGCAAGATGGATCCCAGGTCAGAGCCTCTCTTTCACTTCTCCAGAATCCAAACAATTTATTTATTTACTTATTTTGAAGCCATAATGCACACAGAGCAAAATAAAGACACAAATATTGCCTCTAGCTTCTGCAGCATTGAACTGTGAGGTCTGCAGAATTAGGTGCAGTGATTTTGTTCCTCAGAGATTCCAAAACCTTCCCTATTTATATTACATGAAGGAAAAAATGGATTCAAACCATAGGAATGTTAAAAAAAGAGTCAGAAGTGCCTCTGTGAGTCTGAGAGTCACATCTGCTTTCCAGCTCCAGAGCACTGGAATTACTCCAGAGGGAAGCAAACTAGGGGAAAAAAAAAAAAAAAAGGAAAAAAAAAGGAAAAAAAAAATTGAAAAAGGACAGGAAATGAGGATCAGCACATGGCCAGGAATTTGGGGAAATTACATATTTAAGGTGGAACAAGCTAATGCATTTAAGGTGGATTTCATTTGCAAGCTGCTGGATTTGTTTTTTGTTTTTACACATTGATGTGTGTGCATTCAGTCTCCTAGCAGACAACAAGGCAGCAGGCTTCAACTGCACTCTCTTCCTGCTCTCTCTTCCCCCACACTCACTGCAGAAAGATTTGTTCCTTTTAAGGCACACATTTGTCACACACGTATGGGAAGGCCCTAACTCACCTTTCAACAAGAAGAGTGGTTGCTCAACTCAAAATGCCTCTTACAAAAAAGCCAAGGGCACGCTGTGTTTCCTAACTACAATGGGGTGGCTGGAGCATCCACTGTCCTTGCAGTAGATCACCATGAAGTGCTTACTTAAGCTACTGCAGCAAGAGTCACTGTCCACTAGAATCCACTTCTGCTATATAGAAAAGTGCGTGTTTTGGGTTGGCCTGAAGGAGTATGTGAGGAAAAGTGGGGAGAAAGAAAAGAAATTCTGCTTCCTGTAGAACTGTTAATATTGCAAAGGGGAATACAGTAGTCATACGGCTTCATTTAAGAATAGCAAAATAAGTTAAAAGACGTCTTGCAGTGTTTCTCTTCTCTAAAAAGCCCCTATATGCTCTTGATTCCTCTATCTGCAACTTTGGATTCCACTTCTGTGAATGATTAAAAGAGAAAAAAATATGTGACCTGACCAAACCCAGGCATTTTTGAGTTCTTCCTATCTAGAGTGCCTTCCTGGCTCCACTGCTACCTTTATTAGCCTATTCCCTCTATGGGAACATTAAACAGAAGTTAAAAATAAAAATTAAGAAACCCCATAACTCAACAGTATCAGTTTTCTAAGTAACGGACATCAAGAAAAATAACACCACTGCTTCAGTCAGCATTTTCATAGTCCTCATTCATAGCTGATAAATCAAGCAGAATTCAAAACAAAAGCAAGTTTTGGCTTGGGGAAGGAAAGGGGAAGAGATAACCACTGCATTTACAAGCTGAATGTAAAAAGATGACTAGATGAGATGTTTTTCATTGCCTGAAAGAGAAGCCTCTGCTTATAAGCTACCTGTAGTATCACATCTTGTTTAAAGAGAAACTGGATTTCACATCACTGGCAGATTCACATACAGATACAAAACAAGGGGCAGAATCAAGAAAAAGCACTAAACCTTAAGTATTGTGTATGCCTAGGTTGAGAAAGCTCTCGGTAAGTACTCATTCCTGACCTTATATTACTATTACTAATATAATTACTATGTAATTATATTACATAGCTAACCTACATCCTCCCCATCAGCATTTAAAAGGAGAATTCTTAAGTCACAATTATCTTCTATGACTATTGTTTCAAACATATAACAAAGTTTGATAGGCAATGATAACTTCACCTGCCCTCAGAATCCAATCTCTGTAGACTGGGAATATCTAAGGTGGACAGGCAGAAATCAGGCAAATTATGAGACCACCAATAAGTATGGACAAGGGCTATAGCCAGCAGACTGATCCCTTCCATCCCTGAAAATAGCACTACCTCCCCCAGACAGCTCAAGAGATCGCAATCAGCCTTTCGGCATTGCTATCAATAGATTTAAACATGTTACAGAATAACTCTTATAGCGGAAACACATCTAAGTTACACAGAACAGAAAGCTTTGATAGGTCTCACCGATCTTAACTCAGATACGGGCTTTTAACTTGAAGGAAAGAAAATAATCTACAAGTTCAGGAATTTCCCCCCTGGAATGGTTCACAGCTTTCACAGACACTGCAGTGTTACTTTAACCACCATTGTATCATCACAGCCTTTTCTTTACATTTCTTCAAGAGGCATTATGAACAATTTGGGCTTCCTTGCCTAGCTACGGAATGATTTAAACACTAAGTGAAGGATCAGAAAAGCTCATTGTCACAGTTTCCGCAGCAGCCTGGCTGCATGGCTTCTTTACCTTATGTACCACCATCCTTCCAGGTTCTTTTGGATGACCTCCACGGTGACCCCTTTCTCGAACCCAATCTCATCCTTCCCCTGGCTGGCGTACGGCTGGATAGTGACATATTTCTCTTCTAGTGAGGGAAGAAAAGGCAACATCAGTTAGGGTCAGAATCAGTCCAGCTGTTTTTCTGCTCTGCTTGCTTTTAAACTGTTATGCAGTGATTACGTGGAGCCGTTACAAAAGGCGGAGCCCTGCTCAGGGGCCCACTGATTATTTATGCTGACGACATGACAGATAATCAGCCCCTTGCCACTACCCTGCTGCTGATAATCACAAAGTGCTTCCATGCCAATAATGACACAAAGTCCCCTGAGAGCTTCTCCCCGCCTTTCTACCCCCCCCCCCCCCCCCCAAGTTCCTCGAGCGGGTAAGGGGGAGGTTTTGAAACTGGACTTAACTCCCATACTGTAACTTGACAGAATCAACCTGCCTGCCAAATCAGCCAAGCGTCACCGTGGGAGCTCCAGCCAGTTGGCTCTTTGAACACGGCACATGGCTGCAGAAAGCATTGTGTTACTGAAACCCTAGCCCTGCATCCCGAGAAGGACTGATCCTCCCCAGCTCAGAGGGGCTGGCCCATCACACTGCTCTCCTGGCACCTCCCAAACAGCACAGGTCTATAGCAACAAGCTTGAAACAGCATTAAAAAAGTGATAAAGGAATAAAGACATTTTGCATTTGACAGGAAACCATACAGCATTTGTACTCGTGAGTTGTGAAGTGCTTTGCATACTTTTTGTAGACCTCACTTCAGAGAAATAGGTTTGTTGCAGTGGTAAACAAGGGCCAGAACTAAGACACACACTTCAAAAGCGCAGGCTAGATTGAAAGTATGGTGTCTGAGCCAAAAACTCAGCATCTCTGTTCATTTGCAGCATCTATCCCCTTCCCAGCTAGGCAGGGGTGAGCAGACTTCCTAAGAGCAAGCCAATGAGCAGAACAGAACAGACACTTTGTCAGCATCTTCCTCCACCCACCAGGAGTCATCTACTGTGGCATTTCCATCACGCTCAAGGTCAACCTTCTCCTCCAAGATTACAAATGGAATGGAAAACGTGAACTACCAGCCTTAACCCTCCTGAACCCAAGCTGCAGTGCATGTAACAGCCTGAGTTTCTGTAGCTAGATCAAAGGGAGGGAAGGCAAGCAATAAAGTGCTCCCTCACCAGCCTTCCTAGCACTTTCTCCTGGCAGCCACAAGGCACAGCCAGGAACAAATAGCGGGTTGTCAGGGCACAGGAACAGGCAGAAAATTCAGTAAATCCGGAGCTCCTGATCACTGCAGGACAAAGGAGCTATGAAAAGGTTGCAGCAGCTTGAGGCAAACACTCTTCTGGAGAGAGTGAAGCAGACCCAACCATCTGTTTGGCTCTGTGGCTCAACTGCATTCTGTGCTGGGCAATGCATGGAAACTTTAAAGAAAAAAGCAAACCATAACTGAGAGAAAGTAAGAACTAATACCTCAGAAAGGGTGAGGGGGAATGTTGACAGAGCATCCGATAGCAGAAAATTCAGCAAAGCTACATCTCTGAAGTCAACTTCCCTTGATGGGTCACATTTGGATCCTTACAATTCTGGTTGGGTAAGACCTGTCAAAACCTTTGCCTCCAAGTGGAAAATACTTTCTCCTGCTCTCCCCTAAGATGGCTGCTTTAACTGTCCTATCACTGATAACAAATTCCAGCTAGTTTGTAATTAGCGCTATCAGGATATGACACTGTCCCCACAGAAATACTCTATTACAAGATAGGGTCTGATGAATGAAACCTGGCTTCAAAGTTGCAGGAAAAGAGGAAATCTTGTTGAGAGGAAAGCCCTTTAGGTGACTCCTCCCCATATGGAGGAAGGGCTGCATGGAAGTAGGAAGGGAAGAGAGAAGTTTTCCCATGAATTAAAGACAATAAAAAGTGTTAAAAATCCATTTAGAAAAGAGAGGGTCCTATAATGTTTTTGTTTAGGAGCTCTGTTTTTAAGCCTACAGATCAAAACAGGGAAGCCACCATTACAGTTTCCTCTTGCAAAGTGCTTCCACAGCAAAAATTACAGCCATTTCCAAGATTACACATTTGGTTTCTTTCAGTAGTGCAGTGGATACCACAGATACATGAGGTTTGTAACTTAAACAGTATTACAGAGATACAGGCCTCCTTGCAGTCAAAGGGTGATTCTGCTTTGTTTCTCAAGACTACCTCCAGCCAGTAAGATAGTCCTTACATATACACCAAGATTTGCTTAAGGGAGCAGTGGAGCTTTCAGTGGCTGTGTTACTTAAGACAACTGATGCAGCATTCAACATATCAGATTACTAGTCCAGTCTTTAAGAGACGATATCTGACACTTCATAACTGATAAAGTTTATAGAAAGAGGTAACAGAGATAAATGGCTTCATGAGAGAATTGGGAGAGCATCAGTCAGTAGAAAGACACTCCTCTGAATTACACTGACAAATCTGAACTTTCATGATGGTTTCATCCAGCTACAATGACAGGCAATGGTATAAGACACAAGTCACTAAATCATCGCAGACCTACCATCAAAGTTGTATGCGCAGATCTACAGAGAATACAGAAGTGTTTAATTTTGATTCATTAAATTTTGATTAAAAATTACCAAAGGAATGGAAAAAAAAAAAGGCAAACAAAAGTATAATTCATATTCCCCAGCTGCAGCTTCTATTACACCAACTTCACCATCGAGGTCAAGTGGGCCGAATAAACTTTATTACATGTTACAAAGTACATACATCAGCCAAAAGGCTACACCTTGGAAATAATGGGATGAGAATCCTACTACACTTCAATACAGAAATAGCATAAAGGCACCTTTGTTCTTAGCACCTGACACCAGGAGATCTGTTAATGGCTCAATTGGCTAACTTCACTTATACTCCCTTACCACTATTTTGCAGGCCAAAGATGCCTCCCCAGCTAAACTGAAGGAGGTACCTCTATTGGAAATTCAACTGCACTAGTAAATCTGAACAAGGCACACATGAAGAAGCAAAGGCTGTTTGGCAAAGGGCTACAATCTGTCACATCATGTGTTATCTAACTTCAACCCACTTAGCTTAGAAAGGAAGGATTGGTACATGTTATTCTCCCTCCTACCCAAACACAGAAACTATTTAAAACATGCACAATAAGAACTTCTGCACTGTTGGGGCTACCCAACTCAGGCACTTGTAGCTGTGCTCTGCCCAGCCCTCCCAGACACCTCAGCTGCCCCAATGATCAGTGCACTAGCCATTCTAAAGCCTCACTTTCTACTTCTTCCCTTTCGCCTCCCCAAATAAAGGCAGGCTTCTATTTCACTCTGCTTCTACCCAAAGTCTCCTGAAGAGAGACAGTAGAGGCTTGGGGCCATAGAGACAGATCCTGGTGGATCACTGGGAAAACAGTGTGGACAGCAGAGGACAGTTCCCACATCCTTGTAACAGCCCATTTCCCTTTCCTTCCTTCATCTTGCATTGCACCCACCAAGTCTTCTTGCTCAGTTCATGGCTCTTCCATGAGATGGACCTGAAGCCAACCTGGCCAAGGAAAAATCAGCATGACCCTAAGTCTGGTTTGCTTCCTTGCAGATCTGTATGAGCATAAAGGAGAAGGGGAGCTGCTGGGAATGGCTCTTTTAGTGGTGGCACCACAAACTCTGAGTAAAACTCTCCTCTATATTAAGCCAAGCCAGTTTCAATGCAGCTTCACTAAATTTTGAGGAAAGAGGCCTATTTCTGAGACTGCTGGAAGCAGAGTCAAGGCAATCCCTATGCAACTTGATCCAAACCCAGGTTAGCACAGTTTTAGTGTGCTCACACATCATTTCCCACCTATTTTAAGATACAGCTTAATAAAGTGCAACTTTTTTGCCTAAATAGGATTTGTAGTACAGCTCTTAAACCATCACATGATTTACAGCAGAGCAAGATTACCTGTAGGCACCTTAGCAATGCTTATCAAATAGTAAAAGGTCACCTTTGCAGCCATTGGGGACTGAAATACTACTTCTGTCTCACCCACAGCCTGTTAATAGCTATGCTACAACATACTGGTTGCAGAAAAACTAGGAACGCCGTATTTAACTTGTTACATTTTAGGAGGACTTAATGACATTTATTCCTGGATAATGGCAGACCATAATGGAGCTTTGCGTTTTTTCTTTTTGTGTAAGATTGCAGCTTGTAATTAAAGAGCCAGCAGATGTGTCTGCTCCTTCACACTGCCTTTACACAGCATAGTAACCAAATAGGTTTTCTTTTGTTTCACCTGATGTATTTTGTCTACTAGTAAAAGGGGAATCTCAAAGAATTTATAAGGATTGTGCATGGCGTTTTCCATATCAGGTGATGTGTTAGGACAGCTCTCCCACAGGAAAAGCCTCAGAACAGTAAAGATGAAACTTTGTCTGCTCCCGAAGAAACTGTACCTAACTGTTTGACAGAGCAAGACACCAAACTTGTCAGCTTCCCATCTGTCAAACCAGAATTTCAGACTTTAAACGTGTGCTTGCGCACACACATACTACACATTAAAGTTATGAGGTGTCTTGAGAAGGCAACTTGGTCTCTCCTCTGGCTGTCTGGATTTATACTTACTGTCAGGTCAAGGAAAGCAGACCTACGGTTTTACTGCCCGAGTTGTAATGTAGAGCTTCAGTAGCACTTTCCAAATCTTCCCAATTCCCCTGGCACTGGTTATTTCAGATTCTTCCTAGTCTATCACCAAGGTAACGGTTCCTTTCCTCAACATCTTCAAAATCCTCTATCACTGCTGCTCCTCACCACCAGAGCCCTGATCTGGCCCTTCAACCTCTTTTGTACAGCTACTGCAGTCACCTCCTGCCTCCTTTGCTACTTTCTCAAAGGAGCAAAGCACACTGCTCTCACCAAAGGCTCTTGGCATAGCAGCCAGACTTTGCTCTTTACCAGGTACTTTGGTACCTCAGCCAGATTCCTACCAAGTGTACATCAATTCAGTTGTCCCATCTCAAATTTTCAAGCTTGCACGCAGTGCCTTGCTTTAATATCCAGCTACATGCTCTCACATGTTCTGCTCCCTTTGTATTTCTCATTCCTCCAAATCCTTCCATCTTTTCTCACTCAGCCCCATGCCTTTCTTATGATGCCTCATCAACCTAAGCAGGCTCCCTCCTCCATGGTACTAATAACCTGAAACTCTCAAATCCTTTCTAAAATAAGCCTTACCTACCCTGATTTCCTGCCTTGCCAAACAAGGCTGGCTTTAGCCCTTCTCTAAAAGCTTTTAAAAATACCAAATAAATATCACTTTCCACTGTGAAAAACACTTTGGTCATAGTAAGATGCATGCCAAATTGCCACTTGCCCAGGTTCCTTTGATGCACAGATCTCCTTCTCTTTATTTAGGCTGTAAACTATTTGGGACAGGAACCTTGCCTTTAAGCAGCTAAAATACCATGCACGTTTCCAGCCCTGCCTAATCAGTCTCATCTCTCCCAGGCAAATGGCCAGCGCTCAAACGTTTCTGCTTCCAAGTTCTGAGCGCCCCGTTTCACATACCTCTCCTTCACCTATATTTTATAAGTTTGCTCTTTTCTGCCTCCATAAAGAAGTGTGGAAGTTATCTGCAGCACTTCAGGAGCCAACCAAGTCAGGGAATAATTTCCTTTGCTCAGCTGGTGTCTGTACATGCCCCCAGCTTTCTGTGACCCCATCCTTGTTCGATATGCCAGCAAGAGTGGGGGATAGGGGGCATTGGGTTTGAAATTAGCCAATTAATGATTTCTCAGCAAAATACAACAGCTCCAAACCTACATCTTCCAAACCACAGAAGAATTCTCTTTCAAAATACTTTCCCTTCAGTCAGCAGTCTGCTCTTGCCCTCCCCCACTCCCCCCCCCCACTTTGTCAGACCTGCTTCTGGAAAAAGTCTCACTGTTCCAGAAAGTGATGCATTAATTCAACATGGACTTTGTTTTATTTGTCTAAATACGCAGCACAGAAAATAACTGCCTGCAGTTATCAAATGTGTTCATCTGCAGACAGGAGCTCTTCAGCCTACGTTCCTCATCCGCAGGCCCCTCACCCTCTTTTTGGTTTTAGACAACAGAAAACCTTGTGCCAACAGATAGAAAAGAACAATAATGACATTTCTTCTGAACAGTTCTGTACTGCGCACGCTCGCTCTTCAACCAGCAAGGGGCAATAAACATTTACTACTTTCCTTGGAGCACAGAGGAGGGGAAAAAAAAAGCCCAGATGAAAAACTAAAAAGAACAAACCACGTCTGAAGCCGCTCTGGGCTGGTTTGATTTATGCACAGCAAAGCAGCCTTGTGCTGCAAATGACAAACACTTCACCAGCGTCAAGGAGAAGCAGCAAAAAACAGTGGAAACAAAGAGAGAAGTCCTGTGGGTAATGAGGGGACTGCCAAAGAAGGCAGAGCAGCTCTGGTGGGATGCAGAAGCACACCAGCCAGGCTGTATCACCAGTACTGATCAAGGGCTCTTGCCACAGCTAGAAAACTGGTTGAAGAATGACTCAGCCAGGGTAGGAGATGGGGTTCAAGTATCAAGACCAATTCAAGATGCGGTTCAAGTATCAAAGACTATTGAGTTACATGACTGACCTCCCTCCACGCCCCATCTCCCCCCATCAAGCTCCTGCTCCCCATAAGTTACACAAGAGGAAGACCTATAGTTTCCAAGTTCTAACTTTAACTCTTTCATTGAATAGCTTATCTTTTGTGCTAGCAGCTACTCTTAAATAACAGGCTCATTTGGCAGAAATTCAGCCCATATGTCACTATACTGTTGATATGAATAACTTTAAAGTACTTTCCTGCATTGTAACAGCTCCAGTTGAAAGTCTTGGGCATAAAACCAAAGCAGCAATAACTTATGTCAGCTATCTGGCATATAAAACAGGCATGTAAACCCCCTCTTTTCCCAATCAAAATTGAATAGCACAAATGACTTCTCATTAAATTAGCCTGTAAACAATTCTAAATTGTCTTCCAGGGGAAGTTCTAGATAGATGCATGTGTAGAATTACCATTTTACCCAGCACAAGAGAACATGAATTCTGCAGCTTGGAGGTCTGACAAGTGTCAGGACTGAGGAAAACTACAAAGGTTCAGTCTTCTCCTTACAATTCATATTTGTATTACTGGAGCTTTGTAATGTATAGACAAAAGTTTAGAAAATGTACCACATTTTAAAACATTTAACTTGTAAAAGAAACAAGCTCTGAAGCTACATAAGAAACATAAACCAATGTAATCTCTTAGATCTGGGTACACCATGGACCATTTTAAAGAGGAAAGTTTAGCAACAAATGCCATCTGTTTCTCTTTGTAAAAACAGACTACAGCTGTTCTCTTTGCAGATTTTTTTCAGCTTTAAGAAGGAGCACTACCGTGATATTCAATACTTTGTCCTTCATGTTTCTTATTCATGGACCCAGTAAAATTTCTCTCAAATATCTGAAGTTTAGGGATGCTCAGCCTTTTTAAGTGGCTTTGCAAAGGGTAGAGGTAAATATGCTGTCCTTGATAATTCTCCCCTGTTAGGGAGTCTGTAACAGGGAAGCAAGCACTCTTCCCTTCCACACTCGGGCTTTCCTGGTGTTTTTAATATCCAAGTCACTTAGAAAATCCTGGTCTTCAGAAACAACATGTAATTCCTTCAGTTCTCACTTTAAAGTGATTCTATCATAGACTTAGTTGGCAAAAACACTTTATTAGTGGAACCCAAGCATAAATAGGAAGGGAAGCATCTTTTACAGCTTGCTTTTAAACTCCAGTGACCTCTTGGAACTAACCCAACAGCAGGGACTATCTTGAGCAGAATATCACTGGGTGGGGAGAATTGCAGCCAAAATGTTTAATTGAATTTATTTCCAAGAAAGAGGCCAAGTGGGGAAGGGGAAGCTGTTCTGCCTGCATCGAACAATTCTGGCAAGCTCCTGGTTGAACAGCTCTTCTAGTTCTTCTGGGCTTTAGAGCAGGGGCTTGAAGGTTAGCAGGGGGTGTGTGTACACTTCATGCCTTCTGTCATTTCAGTGCAAACCCACCCAAATTTGGCCTTGTTAGGATGTCTTTTGGGTTGGGATGAGGGCAAGAAGGGAGAAAGAATCTCTTCTGACCTCATATAAACTGTGTTCTTTTAGAGAACAGCAAGCTGGACACCCAGAGAGACTCCTACTTTCAACTGCATTTTGGAAGGCATAAATGTCTGTACAGACTACAGCTATGTCAGATGACAAAGCCACTGTCTCCAACCTGTCCCCAAGTATTCAAATCACTTCTTTTACTTTCAATATGCCTGCTTTTTTTTAAAAAGCTCCCTAACCTACTATTTCAGATGACATTAACCAGGTTGTTTTTAGCCAGCTTGGCTAGCTGTGGCTGAAATGCATTGGAGAGAGCTTATAGAAGGAGCTCAGCCATGGAGGGTGCCCCAAACCTTGAGATGCTGCAGTTTGTGCCAAGTTCAAGTGCTGAGATTTAGTTTGAGATAAAGCACATGTTCTCCAACACACTCAAAACCCCAGTATTGCTTGGGCCTAAGAGGGAAGAAACTGTTATGGAACAAGAAAAAGGCAAGGATGGAAGAGATTAGGGGAGCCTGTGATGGGGAAGACTGCCAAAGACACTGTCAGAGGGCAGTTCTGGAGCTGAAGCCCACAAATAGTGGGCATAAAAGTGAAAAAGATAAAACCTGGGAATGCAATTTAGGTCCTCAAGTTTTACCTCAAGACTATGTTACAGGATTGATCATGCAGTCTTAATATCTTATGGAGCTTTGTTTGCAGTGTTGTATGAATATGAAGGATATATTTGTTTAAACTAGTAAACAAGCTGTTTAGAAAACTGGTTCTCAGAAATGATCCCAGTTAATTTACCTGGAAGTATCTGGCAGACTTTGACAATGCAAAATAAGTAGCTCCCAAACTCCTGTGGTACAGAAACAAGCACAGGTTCTTTTGTCTCTCAGGGTAGTCCAGTTGCTGCAGGGTCTGCAGTAGGAAGAACGCCCTTCTTGTTACTTTGGTTTCCTCAATCACACCAGTTCTGGTGTCCTCAACATAAAAAGGACATGGAACTGTTGGAACAAGTCCAGAGGAGGGCCACAAGGATGATCAGGGGACTGGAGCACCTCCTGTGTGAAGACAGGCTGAGGAAGTTGGGGCTGTTCAGCCTGGAGAAGAGAAGGCTGTGTGGAGACCTCATAGCAGCCTTCCAGTATCTGAAGAGGGCCTTTAGGGATGCTGGGGAGGGACTCTTCATTAGGGACTGTAGTGATAGGACAAGGGGTAATGGGTTCAATCTTAAACAGGGGAAGTTTAGATTGGATATAAGAAGGAAATTCTTTCCTGTTAGGGTGGTGAGGCACTGGAATGGGTTGCCCAAGGAGGCTGTGAATGCTCCATCCCTGGCAGTGTTCAAGACCAGGTTGGACGAGGCCTTGGGTGGCATGGTTTAGTGTGAGGTGTCCCTGCCCATAACAGGGGGGTTGGAACTTGATAATCTTAAGGTCCTTTCCAACCCTAACTATTCTATGATTCTATGATTTTGAAGCAAAGGTGAAAGGTCGCTGAGAAGTTGTATGTGCTTGACACACACAAGTCTGCAAAAAGAACCACCACCAAATCCAGGAGAAGATAAATTTGCTACTTTTAAAGTCCATTGTCTCCTTAAGCAGGAAAAGGCACCCTCAACCCAGAAGCTCCTCTTGTGGTTACATTTGGTTCCATCCCCTCAATAAGGCTGGCTGAGAGTTACAGAAGTGAAAATTGTGCTTCCCCCTGCCTCTTCCCATTTTGAAGTGTAATGAATACCACATCTGGACAATCTTGCAAGAAGAGTAGAAGTGGACAGAAAGGGGTACATTTGCTCTTGAGAAGATGATTCACACGCACCAGAGAAGTGCTTGGGTTGAAGGATACCTCAGACTTCACCCAACCACAGCTTCAGAACACAAAGTGCTCCTCCCTCCAAAGGCAGTGTCAGATGAGCAAAGCTAATAAATAGATACTGCTGCTGGTGGTCTTTTAAACACATGGGACTGACTCCAAAAGCTCCCAAAAGTCCTGAAGGAGTCTGTCTTTAGTACCAAGCACTGCTTGCAAGAAAAAGCAAACCAAAACTGGAATGATTCTCATCTTTCCACTCCAAGCACTTTTCCAGCGCACACATCTTTGACCATGGCTTTTGGCATTCTTTTCATTTTAATAGCCCTGAAATATCACTTGTCCTGATTGAGGTAGGAAAGACTGAGTACAAATATGCCCGAAGTTAAAACACAACAGATGTGAGCTTCCCCAAGCAGCACAAGGAGTCAGACTTCAGAGTTACCTTTGATTATCAGCCTCCAGCTCTGGGGGTGCCTAACCCTGGTTCCAAGACACCCTCATGCTGTCATGTACAAAATCCACA
Organism: Pezoporus flaviventris; assembly: GCF_033815535.1. Taxonomy (NCBI): domain Eukaryota; kingdom Metazoa; phylum Chordata; class Aves; order Psittaciformes; family Psittacidae; genus Pezoporus; species Pezoporus flaviventris. The sequence continues at coordinate 9,738,461 of NW_026892577.1, read as the reverse complement.
TCTGAACTCTGGAGCTTTGGCCTCTCTCTACCAGAGTGCCGAAGATGCAGACCCTGGTACACCACAGCCAAAGCTGCAGCATGGCTTTTGGTGCACCATTAGGGGCTGGTGCCATAGGAAGCTATTCACCTCGACTCTGCTGCCTGTTGACTATCCCGCCCAGCGTCCATCGCCGGTCCAGGCGCCTCAGGTGAGCCTTGCGTCGCTTAGAAACTAGTTTGGAACATGGAATGAAAAAATAAGAACAAAAAAAGGAAAAAAATGATGGGAAGGTGAGAAATAAAAATAAAACATGGCATTTGCAAGCACTGGTCTTGTTAACAGGAATGAGTTAGGTGGCATGTAGACAATTTGGTTTAGTTTATATAGTATAGTGGAACAAGTTAGATTCTTGAGCCTGATCAACACAAATCACCTAGAACTGTCATAAATTGCCACTCTTATTATGGCTTTCCTTAAAAAAAACCCCAAAAGCCAAAACATGCACACCCCCCAAAATGAGACGTACAGCTTAAGACTGCTTGTCCAAGGAGGTTGGATCAACATCATTGCTGTTGTGTCTCCCAGTTAGGGTGCATGATCTTTGGAGGTTTCAGTCTATAGCATATGACATCAAACAAAAACAGGGCTCTAACCCTCTCTAAGCAAATTATTACACTATAAACAAAATCTAGGGGATAAATAATAATTAAAAAAAAAAAGGCAGCCTGTCTTGTGCGAGTTCACTTGTAACAGGAGCACTCGGGTAAAGAAGCCAGGTGGAAAGTGTCTGATGTCTCCTTGTTTATAACATGGCTCAATCACTGCCACAGCTAATTATCCCAATCCAAACTTCTAATATACTGATTACAAATACAAGGAAAAACCTACCCTTGCAATTACTGAGCAGGCTCAAGAAGCTAACAAGCCAGAACTGAGAATTAGTGACACACTGAAACAATAATTTATACTTAAATTATAAACAAAGACAAGACACCTATGGAAATGGCATTGAGAGCAGCTGTGCACAGAGGACACCACTTTTTCCTGGATTACATACATAGAACTGTATTCAGTGCCTTCTTATTCTTGTGAAGGTGTGAACAACACAGGAACCATTGGACTGTCATAGAAACACAGACAAACGCTTCCCTTTTCCCATTCGTAGGCTTCCATGCTCTTTTGGCAACTACTGCAAGGGTGCTTGGTGCTGCTACAAAGCAATGTGAAGTATTACACTTCAGCTATCGCTAAGGTGCAAACACAACTGTTTCGCTAGTGATACAGGGAAACTGTTTGTAAACTCCGACATCAATAATCACTCAATTCTGCTCATGTGCACCCATGAGAGCACACACCACTGTCTTCTAGGATCGTGTTCTGTGGACAATCAGGTATGGAAAAATTATTTGATTTGGCAATGATTAGCTGAACAAGTAAAAAAAAAAAAAAATTTGTGATTTTCCCAGAAGGGGCTTTTGTCTTTTTGCCCTTTATATCTGTCAGGGGCTTACAGACCAGACCCTGCACCCTGCTCACTCTCCTCATTTGCTCCTGTATTATAAGGCCTAAACCTTCCCCAGTAAACTGGAGTTGTGGTGAGTGTTGTTGAACAGACTCAACGTCTTATTTGTGGTACTCTGTACTTCCCCTTTGCTGCCTTGTGAGCCATAGAAAAATCAGAGCTTTTCAGAGGAGCTGGATTTCAAGCATTATAGCTCACTGTGTTTTTAGCTGGAAATCAGTGATCCTCTTGGAAGCCCCTGGTGGCACAGAACACGAGCTGTCTTCACTCCCTATTGGTAGAGTTTTTCTTACCAATTGCTTTAACCTGGTGGCTTTCTCCAAATCAACAGGACATTAGACTGCCAGTTACATACACGCTACACAAGAGGCAACATAAGACACCTCACTAGACATACAGATTATAGCAGAGAAGTTAAAGCTGAGGTCATGATAAGGCTGCCTGTATTAGGAGGTGTCTGTAGAAGAATAGAAGAAATGAAAGATATCCAACTTAAAGGCTTGCAGGAGGGGTGTGAAAGGGGTAGGATTTGCTTCAGCTGTCAGCACATAGCAGTCCCCCACAGCTCCTTGCTCACACCAGGAGTTTGGAGCATTCAGTCATCCAGCAGCACCCCTTGGACACAGTGGGTCACACAGATCCACCACACACTCTCCTCCTCAAAACATACGACTACCCCACAGTGATAGCCCTGTTACATCATGATGCTTTTTAGGAGTCGGGGTTTTTTCCCCTCAACAATACTGAATTTTGCCATTTGACTTCAGACTTGGACTTCATTGATCATATTAGAGGTAGTCACCAGAAAGGTTATTTATCCACAAGTGTCTAAACCTTTGCAGAGACCATTTTAAGATGTTTACTTTAACAGGTCTCGTGGCTGCAAATGTTTCTTTAGATTGCTTTCTGAATGTTTTCCAAGCTTTGTAAGATAGCGCTGGTCTAAACACAGGCCCAGGTAGCAGTCGACTGTCTACCCTCATCCTGACAAAAGATGTTGTGCAGGCTCCAGCGCAGTGAGGAAACACTTTTGTCTTTCTAAGGGAACAGACTATTCAAACAAACACACATGGAAGTATTACTGCTATGTAGAGGCAGCACTATTAGTAAGTTGCATTCAGCACCTCCTTATCTTTATAAGGGGCTGCCGCAGTAGAGCAGACCTCCGAGTCTGCCTGGCTTGTGGGCTTGTTCCAGGCCTGCTGCAAATGGAGAGGGCCACGAGGCTGATACAGAAAGCTCCCTGCATTAGTGTTTCTACCCTTTCAAAGTAGGCAGAGCATAGACTGCATAGCTGCAAGAAGCCAACATCTTCAGGAGTCACTCTGAAACTCGTATGAACTCTAAATTCACAGGCTAGGGCACTTAATGCACTAAACTGCCTTCCTCCTCAGTTATACTGGAGGTCCTATCTCCTGGCAAGTTTTCTTTGTAAGTATGTACACTTTTATATGCTTTCCTTTAAAGAGAGTGAATCCGAGTTGTTCTTTCCTCTCTTACGAAGTAACTATTAGTAGAGGGGAAGAGCAGCCCAAATAAAGAACTGTGGGGGACAGGCGCAGGACACACAACAAAGAACAAAAGAAGCCTCAGCTTACGTGCTTAATAACAGAAAAGAAAGTTACAGAAAAGCAAGCGAAAGTTAGGGCACATCAAAGCAGCGGTTGAGGTAATGCAATTACATTTGTCACTGAGATGGAACTGAACAGAAAGGGAAGAACAGTCTCAGGTTTCAGCATATCTGGATTTGGAGTAAGGAAAGGAGCAGGACTACTGACTATAGCTGAGGAGAGCAGTATAATGGATTAAAGGGGACCAAGAGGAAAAAGATAAGGAACACCTCATGGATTTTCCATTACCCAGGAAAGACTGCTGTGTGGCAACAGCCCTGTGCAGAGTATGCTCCAGAGGGCAACATGAAAACCAGAGGAGAGCTTGAAATGAAAGTAATAAGGCTGTCAAGCATACATCATATTTAAGAGTCAGGAAAAGGGAGGAAGCTACAAACCAGCAGACAGGGCACTCTTCAGCTCCTTCAGGAAAGAGCAGTAAGCTTTTGTTCTTTACTAACAGGGAAACTTTACTAACTGCTTTTGCATCTGCTAAGATGTTGCATCATACCAGACTGGTTACTTGCCTGCCAGTCTACAGCCAGTCTGTCTCTAAACCCTAAGTGACCCAGGATATGGGTAGCTTTGAGCAGGGAAAAATGAGCTACAGAGCCAAAGGTTTCAATAAGCCACAGATGTCACCCCTTGGGGCCCAGCACAAAGTTATGTTTTGCCTGTGTGCTATCTGAATGGACAGATGGCCACCCCTACACATCTCTAATCCTCCTGCCTGTAAGGAAAGGTCAGCTGAGTTTTCACATACGTTTTACATAAGCGTCACATCAAGAGCACCTAGAAATTTAGCAAAAGATTCATTAGAATGGAGAAAATAACAATAAAAGTGTCCTTTGTACACAGTTGCTACATGAGAACTCTATTAAGATGTGGTTAGTCTTTCATAATGGAACAGAGGAACATGTGAGGTTGTACTATTCCATTTCTGGAACCTGAATTTAGCATCTTTAGCCAGAAACCAGCACAGCTAAATGCACATACATGACAAATGGCATCTCAGTTCTAACAGAATGAGACCACACCAAATAAAATTACCTTTCCACACAATCACAGACCACAGCAAACAGCAGTGAAGCTAGTTTCAAAGATTAATTAAAAAAATAGTAATGAGAAGCAGCCATTCAAGTTAAATCTTGCTCTTTCAATGGCCTGTGGCTCTATTGAGTATCTTTTTCCAGTTAAAAGCTTTCACTTGTATAGTTTCTGCAAATAAGCCATGCAAGTTCTTGCCTTCCATAGACATGAAAGTCTGAGACCTCTACCAGAACATAGTGGTTGGACTTGACCATGAGTTGTTTGTGTGATTTTTAAAGGGTATTGAAATGAGCACCATTTCAGCTTTTGAACCTCTAGTCACACTGACAGCCTAAGCTGCTCACAAAGGGATTACAGGCATGGTACTTCAATTTCTTCTGCAACAATTTTACTGATATAATAGGTTATTGCACTAGATGAACAGCCACAAGTGGCAGCAAGAGTTTTCGGAGTTTTCCTATGGGGAAAAAAGTAGAAAGCAAGCAATAGCAGTTTCCCCTTGATAACAAAAAGCTTTCCATACCTTCCCCAAGTTTGGATGTGTTGATGTCGGAGTCATCTCTGGTTCCATTTTGGGATTCCAGGTACGTAGCAGGGACCCAGCCCTGCTCCTCTGCTGTGCTCACAAACCACCAACCTACAAAAAGGAGTAAAGAAAGTTGCTCATTCAACATTAAGAGGAATAAGAACAGCAGGATGCTACAGAAGAGGTAACACAGAGTCAGCAGCTCTGAGTATTTAAGTATTCTAACTCCCCTAGAGAGGGGGTTTAGTTCTATTACACAATTTCTATGAGATACTCTCACAGCAGTAAATGAACGTGCAGGCAGGCCTCGTGATAAAAGGGTACAATGCAGCAAACACTCAGTTCACTTTAAGAAACCTGAAGTCTATCCATGAAAGCTCTGATTTGAGTTCTCCAATTCAATTTCTCAAAGCAAGTCTCGCGACATGTACATCTACAGTATCAAAACACTTTGTATATATATAGATGAAGTCACAGAAGTCAAAAGATAGAAATAGGCAAGACTTCAGTAGAAGGGCACATATTTCAAAACAGGATACAAAAGAAGTGCTTCTAGAGCACTTTCCACCACAGCTGTTGTTTAGCAAACATGACCTGAATTCAATTCCCTGGGAAGCTGGGAAGTACTGCGCAGAGCAGAAATACAAGAGAAAAGCTAACTGAAATGTGACTTCAGGCCATAAGCACCAGCTATTTGCTTTCCCACCTGAACATCCAAGCCTCTGCCACTATCTACAAAAATCTTCAGTATTTACCAACTCTACACAATTAATGTTTAGGTCACATCTGTGGATAAAATTTAGAGGTGAGCCATCTTTAGGGTAAATGCATCCCAACTATAACTATCTTTGCCTCTTTTCTTGCTGACTACATTGATTTATAGAATCCTCCACTGGTTTTGATGTAGACTCACTCATCCAAGAGCTTGCTGCCCTCAGATATGAGCAAAACTAGATTCTGCTCCATTCAGATAAGGTCAGGGTTAAGATGCAGCACAATAGAAAGCCAAGCAGGTAAACCATTTCTGTTGTTTTCTACAATCTCCCATTCTCCCCCAGAAATGCAGGTTGCTTTGTCAGGACAATGCAAACTATTGTTCAACCCCAGTCTTCCAGCCCCTCCAAAGGGAGCTGAGAAAAATAGCATTTCTAAACATGCACCTCGAAACAGTTTACAGATCTTGATAGCTGTCATAAACCAAACAAATCTCCATGGAGATTCCCAAGCCTGCAGCAGGGCCAAGCCAGCTTGGTCTGTAAATAGATGGGGCACAAACCCTAGTTAACTTATGGTGGGGCAAAGCCCCAAGCTGTGTGACAGCCACAGCCAGGAGGCCGCAGCCCTGGGCTCAACAAGGGGAATGCAGGCTTCACTGGACTCTGCCAACATGCAACTTTGAAGACAAAAAGTACCCCAACAATGCTCAAGTGTTCATGCTAAAAGTCACCCAAGTTCCTTCCAAATCCTGTCATAGAAGATTTTACCAGAAAACAGTAGTTACAAACTCTCCTTCTCCTCTCTGGGGCTCATAGATGGGAGACGATGTGCCTCAAGAAACAAACTGCTCACTTGCCACCACACAGCTGCTAGGTAGCTCTATTTATTTACTCTTAACCTCCCAGACACTGCTCTCCATTTTCTGGCCTAGTAGAGGTTTGGAAACTTTGCTTCACAAGGCTCATGGTTGGAAAGTTAAATTTAGTTATTCCCCCTCAGCAGGAGGTGGATTCTCCTGCCACGAAGCCCACAGCAGTGAACACGCAGGATCTGCCAGACCGTTTCGAACACACATCTCCATGGTTGTTCCTTATTTTACTAGCAATGTATCGACATGCGCAGCAAACACAGTTTAGCACACACTCATAATTTGGCACAAAATGTGAGAAGTTGGCTTTCAGCTGATATAAATTAGACTGGAATAGTTTATGTAAACTCTTCCTCAGAAAGCAATTAAACACAATTGCACAAAAAGAACTTGCCTACACTTAAGAACGTGTGCTGAGGCCAAATTCAAACCATGGTAAAAACGTCTTTGGAGGCCTGGATCGCCCAGACTTGTGACACAGTGCTAGCCCATTTCACAATACACCTCCTCTGGTTTGGCTCACTGAGCTGCATCATGACCTCAGAGCTGAGTTTAAGGTCTTGTGTTTGGGGCCATAGTGTAACTGAGCCTCCATCCAAACCATCTAAACAGGGCTCCCTGCTAAAAGGCAACCCCTCACCACCACCCCAGGCATGCATACACATATCTTCCCACTGCTTCTAAAAAGCCTTAGCAAGGAAGCCTCTCAACTCCACTGATCTTAAGAACAGGCTCCCACATACCGGCTAGAAGTCAAGTCACATTTGAGGAAGGTTATAGTCAAGTAACTCAACCAAATATCAATTGCAATGTGCAGACAGAGCATGTAACAGCCTAAGTGAGGTTTTAAGCCGCTTTGAGTCTTCAAGCCTTCACTAAGATTGAAGCTCCTCATCTCCACAGAACTCATGAAAGTTATCATTTGTTTCTAAAGATTCCCTTTATAAACTCTGTGCAGGGGTAAAGTACATCTGAGAAACCTCCTCAGCTACTGAGAAATTGGCAGCATCTGTACAGAGTGAGAAAACCAATCTCTGCTTTTGAATTCTCTTCTTCCATTTCAAGCTTGCTTCTTAGAAGGACAAAAGAAAGGCTTTAATGCAGCTCACTGAGTGGCATGTCCACACACACACACAAAGTGTGTTTGACTTGAACAGCCTGAACAACTGAGAAGCCTGAAAAACTTCCAGCAGCACTCCTGGCAGCAAAGAAGTCAAAAAACGGATGATGCTCACAAGCAAGATGTTCACAGCCTTAGAATGGCTGAGCAGAGATTGCAGAGGTAGCTCACTCCCTATGAGGCAAAAACCCGAATTATGATGGCATATCTAAGCCAGGAAATTAAAACATAGTGCAAGAATTAAACTCCTAGCAGAAGATGGCTGAAGCACAGACAAGTTCCACAATGCAGTCCATGCATGACAGCAGTGAACTGCAGAACTCTGCCTAGCTGATCATGAAGTACTTGCTCTGCACCATCCCCTCTTTAGAAGGACTAGGGTAGCTGCCATTTGGTCCCACCACTCTTTCTTCTCCTTCCCTACCCCCAGGTTCATAGGGGTTCACAGTTTACAGACAGACTGGGCTTAGTTCGTGCCATTATAATCTTGACTTTCTGCAAACAATTTCTTGTCCCCTCCCCTGCCATCTTTCCCAACCCAGAGCATCGCAGAGATGTTGTTAGAGAAGTTGCTTTTGAAACAGTGAACAAAACATTGCATTTATTTGGAGTTCTCCCTCTATGCTGGAATTGAGCTCAACTTCACAATCCATTATTAAAACCATTCTGCAGCAACATTTGCAGAGAATTATGTAAAGTTATCTCTGTGCACTGCCAAGCTAGTCTGAGGTTCATTCTTGCACTCACCATCTGTAAAAATTAGGCAGTGCTTTACAGCTTGTGTTAACCCTTACAGGTGCCCTTACCTCTCATGCATGAAAACACAACTCTAAAACTCATGTGGCATGGATGCCTAGACTGAGACTCATCAGCTCTCATGCCTGATGAGGATTCAAAGGACCTTTGAGTCTCACAGAATGCACAGAAGGAACTGCAGCCACTGTGTGCAGACCAAGCTCAGCTTGAGCTTTGCAACATTACTCCAAACCCTGCCTTAATACTAATCCAATAATACAATTTTTTTAAGGTAGAAATACAATTTTCTTCCTACATTTGCTGACCCTTTGGTTGGCATCTGTCATCATCCCTAGCTGCAACAGCCAAGATGCCTCTATACTCAGAATCCACCTAGACTCCAATAACCCTCAAGTATTTTCAGTATAGAGCTACAACAGTTAGCCAGAGACAAAAGGTTCCACTTTTCACATATACATACACATGGCAAGATGATGGTTGCCAAACACATTGGTCACACGAGTCAATAAATGACTAAAGTACTAGAACTGTGAAAACCATATTCTTGCTTTTAGTCGTATTCGTAGTCCTCTCACCAAAAGGCTTTCAAAAAAGCAAAAAGACTTTAGGCAAGTGTTATCCACAGCCTGCACCATGGGAAACTACAAGAGCATAGTCAAAGGACTGTCTTTTAGGCAAGTTTACACACATCCTCACCCATCCACGCTTCAATATTGTCCCTTTCTCCACACCTACAGGAAACCTAGCTAATCCTGTTGTAGCCTACCTAATCATAAGAAGCTACAAATCACTTAAAGTGAAAATGCATGATCATGCTGGACATTGGTTTCTAATTCTCCTCTCAGCCATTAATTTCTCTGTAGACTTTGACTGTCAATTTATGAGCTTAACTAAAGTAAACAAGAAAGATAGCAACACTGTAAAAGTGATCAGGAATCTCCCTGCATGAGTGGACTACCCATTCTTCTAAACAAATACTTAAACAACACTCCATCTCTCAAGAGTCTTGGAAAAATTCCACTCAAACAGCAGTCTGGTACATTTGACGTGCTCTTTGGACTTCAGGGAGCTGCTCCCTTTTAAGTCCTTCTGCCTTGAAACTAACTCTTGAGGGTTATTTTGATCCAACAACTTAAATTGTCCTACAAAGCAGTACTAGATGCAATCAGGTGACTTCCAGACCTGGCACACAGAACTTTTCTTGCCAACTGCTTATTACTTTCTTTCAGACATGTGCCCCGTTTCATTAAAAACCAGCTAAGATAAGCGTATTGCTACGCAGATGAAGGCACTTGCTTTTTCCACCCCTCCAGAGCTCTTCCCACACAGTACATGTGCATTTGATACACATAAGGAAATCAGTTGAAATTGGCTTGGACAGACCTCCAAAGAACATGCATAAGCAGAAATATAAAGGCCCCAGAAGTAGCATTTTGCAAGAGGGATTTTCTGCAGTAAGCATATTCTCACACCCACTTCCTAAAAATACACTACAGTGTCCGTATACTGTTAGATACTATCACTGTACATGCTGGCTCTGCTCGCTGTAAAAGGATCCTTCAGCCCGACACACTTGGCAAAGCTGCTGGGTTGAAAACTTTGAATTTATATGAAGGCCAGTGTCCAATGTCTGAGCATTTTGTCCTTAGACTCACAGAAGAGGCATCTTTCTTTTACTTATGGAGAGATACGCGACAGACCTTCCTAGAGTGGAGCTGACTACAGCTTGGGCTACAGAAGTCTGTGTGTGAGTCACTGCACAGAAGACCAAGGCTGTCATCTCAGGATGAATTATTCAAGTTGGTGAAATATTAAAGGCAGCTTTCATCTTTGAACACATAACGTTTCCAAGCCTGTGTGCACTGCAGACCTCACTGCAGCCACCACTCAACCATGAAGCAACATTTGTCTCTTTTTAAAGATGGAAGTGGGGCTGAAACAAAGACATCCTCAAGGAAGAAAAATGCACTTGTAGCAGACATCTTACTTTAACACAATTAAGACCCACAGGACAGGTTCACAGCCTTTTATGTGCCATACCCAAAGCAGATTGGGCCACACACTAGTATTCTAGCTCAACAATGTTTTATGGTCATTCTAGCCAGTTCACATCCTAAAGCTACATGCTAGGAGCATGGTTTGAATGCGCAACCCCACTTCCCATGGGAACCTCATTTTGCAAAGTGTTACAAGCCCAAATGACTATTCCTGATTGCTCTCACAGTCAAGAGTGAAGGTTGCTGTCCTGCTTGCAACTACTGTGGTTACACTCCAGGTACTGAGTGCAGCTTTAGGAACTCGGGAATAAAACTCACCACCCCAAGTTAGTGCTGAACTCCAAGAGGTTTTTTAATATGCTGATGAAATAGCTCAAGAGCCCCACAGCACTGTGATAGGGCAAAGTTCTTCACTTTTTCATGTGAGAGAAGATCATACCTGTCACTCCTTTCACAGTAGCCCAACATGGGAAACTAGAGCTTCTATAAGAGTTATGGAGCAGGTTTTCTACCATAGCATTAAAAGCTGAGTAAAGAATTACAAACACTACAGGCTACATTCTGCTCAGCAAGCTACCCTCCATACTTAAACTGGAGCAATGCTTTTGTTATTTAGTGAAGAAAGAACACATTGAAAAAAGAAGGGAGAGAGACTGCACACTCCTGTGCCTTGCTCCAGGGTTCAACTGAAATCTACAAGAATACCTATGAAAGTGTAACAGCAACCAAATCTTAATGGCATCACTTAGGAACCCTGACAACACAAAGCACACATGCAGTGCCCCTGGAAACACTTTTCTTTCCCTCCTTAGGGAGGGCCTGAAAGCAGAACTGTGTTCTCAGAGTACAGGCTGCAGCAGGTTTTGCTTAACTTGGTGATGGAAACAACACTTGAGGCCTTTCTGAGGTGAGAGAGAAAATGGAGAGCAGGAGGTGGGGACTTTAAGAAGGCTGGACTCTCTTGATATTTTTTGGCTATTAACAGCCTTTTGCCTTATGGAGCTAAAAGTTGGAACAAAAGGCAAACTGCTGAGACCACAGTTTGCTCTTCTGTGATCTGCAAATGCTTAGGATTCAGCAGCAGCAGAGGGAATCACATTTGTTGCAGTGCTTTGGGTATTACTGAGTTCAAGGAAAGTAGAAGTGAATCCCAGAGTTTGGGTACTGTAACACATGGGGGAAGAATAGAGTTCTTTCCTCTGATAACTAGCTATTAAGATGACTAGTGTTTTCAAATCTATATGGTTTTGGATTTACTATCCTAATCCTTCCAGTCTGCTGTCTTCCTTCACCTCTACTAGTTATCTTGTAGCATTCGTAGATGGAGACTTCTCAGCTGTGTGTTAGCATATCTCTTTGCTGCTGTACTCCAGTTTCTGTGTTTGCAGGGCTGGCTGACACACAGGGCTCACTAGATGTTAATAAATATCCTGGTTATTGCTGCCACACAGGTTTTTCCTGGACCAAAAGCAGCTGACTAGGTGTGTACATAAGTGCTTGATACAGAGTCCCAAAGTGCATCTCAGATTCTGGCTTATACATCTAGCTTGCTTGGATTGCTTTCACATCACATTATATGCATAAACACACACGTATATACGTGGAAATTCACACCCTGACCTCTGCATTCAAGTACATATAATGCTAGTCTTCTACTGGGATTGGAACCGTGTTTCCTCATACTTCTGGAAAAAGCAGAAGCGTTCAGAACATGGGAAAGGTTCATGGGAAAAAAAGAAAACTGGATAATATACAACTCAGCTCTAATACTTTATGAGTTAGATCACTAGTAGAGACGATGGATATTCAGAGTATTAGACAGCTCGGAAATATCACATCGCTGCATGTGTTCAAGCTAGTAGGTGACAAGCTTTCCAGAGGTACACATTTGGCAAATGACTTAATATATTTATCTCTTTTTACAGGTGTGACTTTTTGTGTATGTGTGTAGAGAGTTGTTTTAAGTAAAGCACACAGTTTATCTTTGACTTCTGATAATACAAACCGATAGCTGCAAACTCCAAGTGCTGTATCTGCAAGCTATTTGCTATGGCCCAATTGTTGTTACCCAGGGGTTTTCCCTCCCTCTTTAAAAATAAGGACCACAGATTTGTGTATTGACACAGCTGGAATGAAGGAATCTGCCAAACACGTTTTCAAGAATTGGCACATACATCCACAAAGCCATCATAGAATCCAGCACAAATTACATAAGTTACGTCCTTAAAGGAAGGGAGTAAATGCACTACCTATTACATTATCAGTTATGGAAATGTCTTGGACATTGCTTGTAAATCCCAGATTGAGTCCCATCACACTCCAGGTCACCAGCTTCTCCTAAACTCTCTAGGATCCTAGGGTCCCCAAAACGGAAGCAGAGGAAAGCATCACTTGCTAAGCCTGCCCATGGCCAAGTCTAAAATACACTCAGCTGATATGCACAAGGTGTTGGCCAGCATCCCCATACCACTGAAATTAGGGGATCTACAAAGCAATGAAGTCCGCCAGTCCTACAGGCCAGTCAGCACCCAAAAAGCTGCAAAAAAAAAAAAGTTTGCCAAATCTCAAACATTTTAATGTCTTCTAAAAATAAATTTAAAATAATCTTTCCCTTCCTGCTTTACTTGATTTCACGAACACCTAATGCTGAAATTGTCAGTGCAATGCAAGCTTGCATTCCACATAGCCCAACATGTTTGTGGCTTACAGCCAGAACAAAAGAAACTAAGAGAAGGAGAGCTTTATTCAGAGGAAATATCTCATCAATCACAACAAGGAACAAAGCTATCTTTAGGTGGGCATGCTATATTGTGCAAGCAGCCTGGATGCAGCTGCTAGCCTCCGAATGCCGAGTACTGTACAGTAATTGGAGTAAAACTAGATCCACCCATAATCCAACGGCTTTCAAGAGGTTCCTGACTTGGCAACATGGTCCTGCCATCCAACCCACAGTACCAACTCGGTTATTACTCAGAAAATACCTGTTTACTGATGCAGATTTTCCTTTTTTTCATCAGATCTGCTTGGAAACAGGATTTCCTGTGCAACCTCAAGTTCTGGTCACAGAACTATGTATGAATTTCCACCTTCTCTTGCAATTTTGTTTCTCTCAGAAAGCCATAGGTTTACATGCATCCTTCAAGGATGAAGTCTTCGTGATTTTAGTAACCACAAGGCAATGTAAGATTGCTAGAGGGCACACACAGTTAACAGCCTGTATAAAAGTACACTAAATCTCCATGGGCAAAACATGGTACTGGACAGTATCTTCCTTTCTTCCTTCCCTTACCCTAAAGTTTTCTTTACTCCAGTAGGTCCCAAAAGCTGAGCAGTTAAGATACTGTTACTAATGACTCAGTAGAGTCTCCCTGCTCATGTAAGTTCATACGGCATAGCCCAGAGTCTTTAATCTTCTAAGTAACTTCCAAAGGGACTTCTGATCTCTCTCTCCTTCTGTGTTTCTATTGTTAGGAAGATGTGTAGCTCAAGTAGGAAAATTAAGCAATAAATCCATCCTCTATCATCCTTAAAGCCCACCTCTTTCCCAGCAGCCCATCGTTTAAAAGCTGAAACCTATATATCCGAGGTTTTAATGAACCTGCCAAAGTGATACTATAGGCACCATGTTTACATAAATCAGTAAACTACATGAGCTCCAAACCACAAGTGGGTTTGGCTGGGGCATGGACAAAGGAGGACTCTAGCACACAGCACAGAATAGACAGAGGTGGGCAAACCCATTGCCTTCAGCAAGGCTCTTCTTGCAGAAGCAAGATTTTCCAGAGCCATGAACAACTGATTACAGTAGAGGCATGCAAACAGATGGTTTTCCACCCACAGGACATAGGGACCTCAGCCCTAGGAGCCAGCAGAGACTCTATTAGTCATTACCAGTTGTGGGGTTGTGTTTTCTGTGGTCAGCCAACAGGGTGCAACAGTCAAGCTCACAAGTAATTTCCTTTACATTCACAGGACTTAATCTTAAAGCAAACACGTTCTGTGTCCAAACTTTCTTTAGGAAAACATGAATAAGCTTTCAAATGGGCCTCACAGTAATCTTGTCCAAAGATTACAAATTACTTCCTAGTGGTTTAAAAGAGTTACAGACCCCCGTCCCCAGCTGATAGGAAACGGCTTTCACGGGCAGCAGAGAATAGCCAATATTTACTTCCTGCACAGATTGACAAAAGTTGCTTTTGTTTTAATTTCTTATTCTGAAGTCTGTAGAGAACAGTGCCAGTTGTTTACTGGGAAATCCTATTTGGCTTACTGGGAAACCCACATACAGTCAGGAAAAAGACTCTGTGGACTAGGAATAACCCTAGCAGAGTACCAAATAACATTCCAGGTGCTAGAGTCGAATCACACATGGATTCTGTATTTCAAGGAAAAATACATCTTCCACCTCCAAAGCAGACTTCGGTTATCTCAGGGCAGAACAAAGCAACACTGGACAAGAGCCTGAAGCAAGGAACAAAGACTATACTATATCCAGCACCAATCAGAGGATAAAGCAACCAAACAGTGATATATTTCAGTCTGAAGCATAGCTGAGTCACCAGATAAAAAACACTGCCTTTTACAAACAGCTTTTATGGAATCCTTCTGAACCACAATACTCCTGCTAAAGGAATGGAGACACCTCAGCTTGACAGTGTCCAGCACAGTGTGCAAAGCAACATCTCTCTGCAGCACTCAGATAACCGTCTCACAGTTGCCATTTCTATATCCCGGCTGTTCCTTGAAGCTCTGCTGTCCAAATACAACTCCTGTCCAGCTCTATTTATTAGCTAGATCTGGCAAGATCGTAGCCCAGCTGGTATGTTATCACAAATACGGATGTAAGCCAAACCGAACGCTCTTGCTCTCCCTCCGACACCCTTCACTGCTTTTCTCCTAAGCTCCATTCAAGCTGTGTTTCTGCAGTGACCCCGGGAGCTGAGCCTCAAAGAGCTGCCTGCACAAGGCTGCAGGAAATGACAGCTTCGGAAATGAGTACCAGAGTGATGAATAGCAGGCTACAAGAGCAGCCAGTGCATTAATGGGCTGCCAATTAATGAACTACATTGTATTGAACAAGGACATATGTGGGCAAGTAGTATCACTGACACTCCCCAGAAGATTACAAACCCAATTCAGTATTTTTTGAAGGGTTTTTCTAGGCTTTTCTAAAATCTAGATGCTTAGACTTGTTATCGTATTTTTTTAATCAGGAAGCTGAACTGGCCCCATTTTGAGTGAATTATGCAAAACTGAAAGAAGGAGGGAAAGAGGGCAAAAAGATTTGCCTTTTGTTTTTATCTGTCATGGAGACCCAGACAGTGAGAAGACCCAGACTGTGCAGTTGGAAACAGAAGGGGATGATCACCTTTAGGAAGGTGATAACTGAGCTCATCCACACAGACTTCAGAAAAGCAAGCAGGAATTACTGGGGTATCTGATTCCATCTGCTCTAACAAAAAGGTGCATCAGCAGAATTAGAAGAGAAGGTGAATACTGGAAAGCTATTGAGGCAAAAACCTCTGGTAAGATGCCTCAGCAAAAATGCACTTCTCTTACATTCATTGCAGAAAATACTCTGCACAGAGTCAGGCAACTAAGCATTTTTTTCAACTTATTCTGGCTTAGTCTCTGGATAAGAAGGCTACACACTTTGCTCAAGCATCTTTGCAGGGTTTTCGCTACATGGCAGTAAGCATGTGACTTCCCTTCAGCTTGCTTGGTTATCTATCTCACCTGGAACATTGACTTTGAAGACTGATATTTGGCATTTTGTGTTCCTTACAGACTGGAAAGGCAGCCTAGACTCAGCAGAGAACTGCTCTGCCTTGAAAAACTAGAAGCACCTCAGTGAGCAAGTCTTGCACTATGGGATCATCAACAGCAACACCCTTATTAATACATTCATCATAGAGAATGGCTGTGTCGCTGGCAACCTCTGTTGCCAGTCAGCTTCCAGGAAGGCACCATTAAGTGTGCAGTAAAAGTCCCAATATTTAAACATTTTCACTGTCTGACTCTCCTTTCTGTCTCTTCAAGCTTAATCAAACAAAGCCAGAGCAGGTACCAAGCACAGATCTGCTGGCAATAATCAGTGAGGCTGATCTTCTGATGTTAAGTAAAGGCTAGCAAGGCAAATTAATGATGCGATATGCAAAAGAGCTGTCAATCTCCACACACTTCACAAGAGAAAACAATCATTGTGAGACTTATTCCTTTCCATTAGGAGTAAACCAACCATGAAACAAGAGCAAGAGTAATGCTGTCCTTGGGCAAAAAGCTGAGATTTGCAGACCCTCCATTACAAACACACATGCATTATACAATACAACACCATTTAAAAGAAATAAGCAGCACAGTAAGGGATTACCTAAACCCGTTAAACGGATGATATAGAGGCATAGTGTTTATCTTTTCAACAGGGAGTCACTTAAGCTTAAACTCTTCCCTCTCCACAATACAGGGCTACCAAAAGAGGACATATCAGACTGCCTGTAACAACCTATGGCTATACTCTGCTGCAAGTGCTGCATTTTCCATACATCTCCTTTCTTTGCATGGGTAACTGCTATTCCACAATTACTCTGATGTTAATGTCATAGAAAACCTTGAGTTCGGGGATTTTGTATCCTTGTATTTTTCAGATCTCACTCTAGGCAAATTGATAGCCTCTCTTTCCCCAAAAGGCATTGAATTCTCCTTAGTTTGGGAAGCATCAGTGATGAAGCACAGAGGCTACACATTCACTGCAAGCTGAGAAAGAGGATGGTCCTGCTGCTGGGGAGCTGGCCTAGCTTTGGGGAGCTCTCCACAAGAGAACTGAGAACAAGACCACTTCTTTTCATGGGAGAAATTTTTCCCTCCCCAGTTTCCAAGTCTTATTTATTCCCCTTCCTCTCCCCCACCACCCAAAATTCAGACAGAGTTTCCTTTGTCTGTCCTTATGTAGACTTCCATTCTCTGGAGACAAAGCCTAAATGTCTAGCATAACAGGACCCTGATCTCAGCTGGGCCTTAGGCACTGCCATAAAAAACAAACAGAGATCACAAAAGCATGGTTCTTATGATGTAAAAGAGCCTGGATAGTAAATAAGCCTTTGGATAGGTCTGTTAACTGACAGGCTAATTATAATGTTGGAATGCTAGAATTTAACAAAAGCTTGTAAGGCCTGAAAATTTATTAAAACATCCAATTTAGTGACCAATGTGTGCACATTTGAAAGGGTAAGTTGGAGTTCACTGCAATACTAAGGTGAAGTATATGCAACGGTGCACCTCCAGCAAGACCAACTGGACTGCTAGCACATTTTAGGATGACTAATGAAGTTTTCTTGGCGTGCTTCCCTCTCAAGGGCTGCGGGCAAGGATTACAGAGTGGAAAAAACTCAACCTGGGTAGAAAACATGCACTCCTGTGGCTGCTAAATCCCTACTGAGGAAGGGGATTTCCCATTACATTTCAGAGAGATCTAACCCCAATCTTCCTTGTTTGCTAGGCTCTTCAACACACACACATTCCGAGATTCCAGCTCAACAAAACATCATGCAATACAGTCTGCAGGAGGCAACCAAGACTTCATGCTTTGAGGAAGGACAAACATCACTTCCAAATACCCTTTAACTCATGCAGAGACCCTCAAAAACAGGCATGAGGGAACCACCCTCAAGGCAAACCAGTCCCTTGATGAACTTCTTGGTCAACCTTCTTGGCTAGTAACTGATACCTCCTGAAGGCTCAAAACTGCCTCCTGATGTTCCTCAATCCCATCAGATATAGCACAGCTCTTCTGTGCTTACAAGTCTTTTTCATGGAGATCATGGTTTCTTTGACTGACCTATTTGTCACCAGTTGCTGATGCAAGTCGGTGAATGGGATTGCCTGGTACCAAACTCATAGTATGGGCTGGGACCACAAAACAAGCTTTTTGATGTTTTCATTTTGGCAATGGCCACACATTACACTTGCAGCAGTTCATGATAATTCTGCAGTATTAACTTATTGATTTTAATTCTTAAAAAAAGTCTTCCCAATCTGCCCTGCTAATGAACAAATTCATCCAGATGCCAAACAATAATAGGAATTTGTTTAATCAGATTTGGAAGCCAGCTTTACATGGTGCTAAAATTAAGGGCTTAAACTTCTGTCCTACAAATGTTAGATTTATTGGTCATCTGCCAGCATGTATTATCTCAATGCTAAGCTGTGTCCCTACTTGTTAGTCCACACTTGAAACTGAAGGAAGATGAAGATTCAAAGGGAGATTCAAAATCTGATCTACCTTCTCAAAGGCCATTAATGCTACACCACCCGGCTCACCGATGTTGTGCCTAATAACCTTTACAAGACTACTCATTTTCGAACATGGCTTTTTCCATAGCTGAAACTATAGTATGGAGGCTATTCCAGAAACACAGTCACTGGCCACCAATCTCTGAGGAATTATCATACAGACACCTAACCTGCTTTCCTAAGATAGTTGTGGAAGATTCAGGTGACAGGAAGGTGGAAACACTTGCAACATTTGACTAGTTAGACTTTGATTTTGTTTTTCCAGTTCTTCCCTGCCATTTCAGCAGGATGATCCAGACAAAATCTCAGATATTTCTGTCAGCCTATTGCATCAGCCAGTAAGGTCAGAGTGACCAAGCCAAAGCCTTGAGCATCACAACCACTGAAGTTTCAAAAGTATGGTTTGACTTCCTGACTGGTTTTCTAGCTTGAATAAAACACAAATTCATACTTTCCTTTTCTTTTGCAGCCTGAGAATATCTAACCCTACGACAGGATGTGATCTGCTTCTATTTGGATGCAATGAATAAGGTGTGACAGCGGGAGGGGATCTCAAGAGCACCCTCCCACTGCAAGAAGCAATTAGTCATTTTTGCTCACGTTCATTTCTTTTAAGTCCTGATCTCTAAGGAGAAAGTAATACTCATTAATGTAACCTTAGAGCTCAGTATGACATTTGACACATTTGCTGATATGACTCACAGATGTCAGCACGGCTAAGACTGGCTTCCAGGAGATATCTCCCCCGCTCCTTTTGCCAGGCTATGCAGAAACCTCACACCCACACCCCTTTCTATGGGAAAAAGAGATACCCTTCCTGGTATCTCTTTTCTGGAGAAAATAGAATGAGGAAAACCATTAATCAGTTGACTTTGCTTTCTTACCACGTTTGCTTGTCCAACAGCAGGGCAACCCCCTACAACATGGGAGTCAGAAGAAGCTGAATCTATCTTCAAGCAGAGACTGTCCCTTAATTTCTGGCCTGTCTTCTGTCCAGAGGCAGCTCTGGTGCTTGCCAGCACTGCTCTACCACCACCACAAAGGAATGAAGTTACTCATCTTTCAGGCCATTTCCACCTCTATTTTTACAACTGTAAAAAGGTTCACACTGCAGTTTTCTTATTTATAAAAATAGGAAACTTTCTTTTTGATCTGGGTTATCTGATTGGGCCGTAGTCTCCTATTTACTAAATGTATTTTGCAGGAAAAGAGTGAAATCCCCAAAACAGCATGTTCTAGTCAAGCGTAGGCTTAAGCACTTTGCTCTGCTGAAGATCACAGCCAAGGAGTGAGCAACATCTTTAAGAGATAAAAAACCCATCTGTGAGGAGCCACTTGTACCTTCAGTCAGGCGATGCCTGTACCACAGTGCTATTAGGCCTTTAGCTCATCACAGCTTTGTGCTGTCACTTCCAGCCTCACTTGCTTTTTCCTTCCAACTATGTCTCAGGCCCTTGGATGAGCCTACGCTTATTTATTCACAGCTCAGTTTTCAAATCCTGAGCCCATGCCAGTGAAGCAGAGCAGCTTCTCCAGATGAGGTTCTAGAAATTAGCTGCAAAGGTTTCAATACAGTGAAGTAAGAACATTGCATTTGCTTTCTCTACAAGCTAAATGAGGGTGCGTAAGGGGCACAGGTATTGCATGACAAGTAAGAAAAAAGTGAGGTTACAGAACCCACTTCTAGTCCAAGCATACAAGAAAATATATAATATAGTCTGCCTACCTACTCCAAGTGTTGGTAAGGTCAGGGTATGTTTTCAGGTTGGAGTTCATGGGATTTCTCATCTGAGAAAACCCACCATTCCTTTGATAAAATGCTGGTAATCCTATCCAGCTACGAAGTTAGCAAGCAGTAACAGAAGTCAAGAATAAAGGATACCAACAGCCATGCCTTCAAGCACTGCTAGCATACCTTAGGGTATATATGTCTCACAGCTGCACAGTTAACTGATGCACTAGGTCTTAAGACTTATTTTGGGTCTTTAGCTTCTGAGAAGCACTGCTAGGGTAGACTGCTTCAGTGTTTTTAATTTTTTTATGTTTTTAAACCAAAATAAAAATGCAGAAAAGTGATTGAAATGTGACTCCAGATCATTGTTTCTGTGCCTATAGTTATCCCGTTTAAAACGGGATCCATAAAGTCCTACTTTACAAGCAAGATCCCCGTCTTTAACGAGAGCCAGAAGTCTCAGGAGCATGACATCTCATTCAGATCTAGCAAAAGACTTCTCACAACAGAGATGAGGTATTGATTAAAAACACCAAAAAGCAAAGCAGCTGACACACCCCCTGCCCGCTCAAGCGGGCTGTAAGTTTGAAGGAAAAGAACAAGATGAACTTGGGTTTGACTCTCTGCGCTCAGAATTACTCTGTGACAGCAATTCCCTGCTGCCAACACACACTCCAGCTCTGAGAGCAGGGACGACAGTGTCCAAGCCAAACACATGCATGGCTGGAGAGACTCACAGCAGATTAGACAGCTCTTCTTTGTACTGATACATGAAATACATCTGGGGCACCCTGCCTATATTAAGGGCACATTCCTTGGCTGAACCAATGCTTGTTGAGCATTGCACTGCAAGCACCAGTGACACTCATCCCTAGAGCACTGATACAGCACTTCCAGCAGTACCTCAAGCTGGCAGATGGAGATCCCTGGGAATCAGACTTGTGAAACACTCCTGAAGGGCTGATATTCTCATTCAGATTATCTAAATCCCAGCACAGAAAACATGCCAAAAGCATCCTTACTCTGAATCACAATGAGATGCTCAGTAAGAGGCTGGATTTACAGAGCACCAGCTGCAAGCAAAGGCAGTCCTTGGCCATCAGTGTCACAAGTGCTTTGAGGAATCTACACAGACCTACAGGTACAGTGTGTCCAAGTCAAGCCCCCGTCTCCAAGTCCAATACTTCAATCATAATATGCATCTGGAACCAAGCTGTTGCCACTCCACAATACCTCTCCGGAGAGTCTGTACCCTCCAGAGACACAGTGCTGCAAATAGCCCCATTTCTCCAGGTTTCCTTTTGTGGTTTTAAATTTCTTTCGAAAGTGTTTTAAAAGAAAAGAAAAAATATTAAAAGCCACCATTACAATGATGATATCATCAAATGAGATAATAAAAAATAGAATATGGATTTCCCCTACCTATTTCATCAAATATCAGCACCCTTTTAGCCACTTGATACGTGGTCCATCAAGAAAGTATGAAAATTTACACTGAATCAGATTTTAAGAGCAAAAACCAAACCACATTTACCAAGCTTTCTTTCAGGTTTACATGCCATGGCTTTTTCATGGATTTAGCAGTAAATCTTCAATCTGCATAACCAGCATGTCCACTTTAACATCAGTGAGTACTAGTAATATCACTGCTCATCTAAATCAGATGCTATTTGATGGGGCACCAGAAGACTCAGGAGGAGAACAAGCTCTTGCCCATGCAGTCCAGCCTGGGCCAGTAAGAACTCCAGCACCTTGTGCTAGTCTCACCATAATGGTCACCCTTTGCAGTAGTTTCAAGTTTCCAAATCAGGTTTCCTGGATTTCTTATCTCTAGATACCTCCATGCCAGAAAGAAAGATTCTTAAAGAGTTTTAATTTGTCCAGACTGCATACCAGGCTTAATTCCTTTCTCTCCATTACTATTGTCTACAAGTTCACTTGACAATTTTCAGCTCTTCAGATTTACAGCCATTCCTAGCAAAGTATTTCATCCACAAATAAACGCAACCATCCTTTTTCTGAAGGCAAGGGGAAAATATATAGAAAGCACACAGATGTTTGGCAAGTACATCAAAGCTAGGCTAGTCAGTACAAAACCCCTCCCCAAAACCCCTGATGTTCTCAGTGCTTTAACAATACAATCAAATTTTAAATATGAACAGAGGGGGATTCCAAATGGGTACATAACATCTACAAAAATAAATTAATTGGAAGTGCACAGAAACCTGGACTACAGAAAGACATACACTGTATTAAACATCTTCATGTGCCACTTCATTCTGTGAGGCCAGTCCTGCTGAGTCTGAGCAAATCTTTGCTTTTCACATTAATATGACATTAGATGAGGCTGGGCAAGATATCAATTCCTAGCCAGTAGGTATCAACTTACTGTCTTTGGCAACGCTGTGCTCGTGTTCTCTGCACAGTTGGAGAATATGGTATTTGGCTCTTCACACCCTGAGATTTGCTGCTGACCTGCGTACGTTCACTTAGATAGATGCTCTTGGATCTCTGGAGAGCAGAGAGCACTTTCCCCTCTGACAATATTTCATAACTTCAGCACATAATACCTTTTCCAAAGGAGGACAGATGTGCAGGAGTAGTTTCAGTCTTCCAAGAAGTTTTCCATTAGGATCTTGCTTTTTCTCTGGCTGTGTAGTCCAGCAGCATAATCATGGTCCCTGCAAGGCTGGAAAAGGGAGGTTGCTGCTCCAGTAATACTTGCTGCAAGCAGACCATACAGCTGAGGTACAGCCCATTCTCTCCCTGGGTTCAGAGATGCTGCTGTGAGGAGGCCTGCCAGCACACAGCTACTCACCCTTTTCTGGGCAGCTTTGAAAAGGGCATCATGGAAGAACAGCTTGAGCCCAGCTTGTCTTACAAAGGAAACTTCATAAGCCATTACGTCAAACATTTAGATTTTGAAGGGTAGAGAGGTATATGGGATGGGTGGGGGAGAAATGCTCTATTTTGTTTTCAGAATACTTTATGTCCTAGTTACAGGAAAGAAGCCAGTAGTAATATCTATCCCACTCACAGTTTTTCAGTTTTACAGGCTTTGAAGAGAAGATGGAAGAAGATATTGAGCTCCAAGAATTTCACTCTTGGCATGCCAAAGCCAGCAGCAGAAATGCCTGGATTTTCCACGATGGCTTGGATACATGCCACAGTAAAAGATACCACTTCATAGTAAGGTCCTGTCCGTATGGATATACTTCAGATCACTCAGCTTCAGGGAGATGGGATTACTTCCCTTTGCTACATGGAGACATGACCTATATATGAACTGCTCCTGCCCAAACAGCCATCGGGCTGTTCAGTCAACTTGGGGCATTAAGGACAGAAGCAAGTCTGTTGCTGTGTTCCACAGGAAGACATCAAATCCATAATGATGTTCAAAGTGGATTACTACGGGCTAAAGTAGTAGAAACCCTTCAAAGGCAGAAGAAGGAACGAGTTGATGGGAAAAAGGTGGTTGCATCCCTAGCACTGCAAGGGAAAGTCAGGTTTTCAGTAGGGATTTGGAGGCTGGAAGACAGGACCACAAGTTAACTTTTTGATACCTCCATGCACCTTAGAGAACATTATTTGTTTCTGCACGTTCCTATTAGGACACATTAGTTTATATTTACTCTCCATTTTTTTTTTGGCAGGAAACCCTGAAGCTGCCATCACATGATTAAGAATTTGCTCACGAATTCAGCCGAAACCCAACACTCCAGTGTCTGTCTGTAGCCACTGTATAAAGAGCATTTGGGATCTGTGGCATCTGACAGCTTTCCTCCCCTCCAAGGCTGACATTGACCAAAAGCCTCCTATCCAAAACAAAGTGCTAGACAGAACACAACCCACATTCCTCCTACTTTGGGAAAGTCTGGATTGGAAACCTGATTTCTCATCTTGAACCCATGTGTAATTGTTTAAGCGTAGTTCAGGAGCCATTTGACATTTACAGCTCATTCCTGTGAATTTTAAAGAAAACTAATAAAAGAGTGAGAACCATCATGAAAATGGACTACAAAAATGCAATGCAGAGTAAACTGGAGCAACCAGTGATCACATTCATAACACTACTGCCCACCAAGGACATTGTGCTGCACAGAAGAGACATGATGCTGGGAAAAAGCATTTTGGTGACAAATTGAGAGCTTGAAAACTCCAGTTTTATGAAGGGAGGCTGAGCACTCACGCCTGCTCTTCATTGCAATGAGAAACTGCACTTTTCCAGAGTCTCTGCCACCTATTCAGAAACCAGACTTGAGCAGAGATGGCAAGTTTGCTCTGCTGCCAGTTCTTCAGCCCCTACTTGGTCACACAAAGTCCTTCGCCTCTCAATTCCCTTCTACCAGCATTCAAACAGTATTTTCTGAACACTTACAGGCAAAATTCCACCTGCAAGATACTACTCGCTTTGAAAGAGAAGATGACAGACAAACATCCAAATACAAATTGAAAGCACTTGCTCCACAGACTCCACCAGTGTCTCAACAGTCCTCAACTAGTCAACACTCTACATTTTTAGAATAAAAATGTTCTTCTACCACAGTTCTTGGACCCCTTAAATCAACATCATCAAATTCCACTATGGATTTAGACACCACAACGTGACTTCAGTTCTCCAAGCACAGAGTCTTGTGAGACGGTTTTGCTTCTGCCAGCATCCACTTCCAAGTTTTCCATCCCAGATAGTGTAGAAACAAAACAGGATAGCTGCGGAACAGCGGTCAGCCTCCTACACACCCAGGAGCTTCCCTGCTACTGCTGTGTTATGCATTTCATGAACTGTCAAACAGAGCTAGGTCCAACTATGTGCCCACCAGTATTAAACTGTATGGCTTGGGGCACCACATGCCATGCCAATGCAACAGCCTGTCATGAGCATGTGACAGGAGGCACATGCTCTATCATTTCAGGGAAGTTTACAAAGCTGTACACATCCAGCAAGACGAAAAGCTAATGTGGCCCTTACTGAAAGATGGAAAAGTACACACAAATATCAAGCCCAGTTATAGGAACTAGGATAACCAGGAACTACTTTATAACTTGAGCAAAGCTGCCCATTCACTGACAAAACTGTCCAAGTCCAGTCAATCACTGCTTCAGTGTTGGCATCCTAAAATGTAAGGCAGCAAAAGAGCAGAGAAAGATGGACAGAAAACATGATCACATAGTCAACACATTTTCCTCCTCCATACCAGAAGTTAGCAGAGACACCATAGAGCACAGGAAGCAAAAATAAAGTAACAAAGGATGCATCACAGAGGATTATATTCAAGTAGCAGATGTCAAGAAAGAAACCAATTTTAGTGTTCCTTTGCCTTTCAGGCCATCAGGCACCTCCCGTAACTAATACACATGGAGTGTTTTCAAGGATGCTGGCCACATAATGCTTACATAAACTTCATGAGATTAACACTGCAGCCTGTGGGATGAATCAGTCCTACATCTTTCTTTTTATATCCCATATTAAAATCTCAGAAGGAAGAAAACAGTGGTTCGTAACAGATTTTTTTCTCCCTACCCTCCAAAAACACACAAAGGACTTGTAACAAGATAACATTCCAGAGGAATATGTACCACTGAAATAAAAGCACCCAAGTTACTTCACATCATTAACTGTTCTGCTGTCTGCCATTCTTTCGATGGTTGTTACATCACTGATGGAAGTGGTCTGTGTGAAGTGTGAGCTGGCCACAGGAAAGCATTTAGTAGAACTTCGTTATCTCCAGAAAGCAGCCTTTACAAGTCCACTTTTCCCCAGAAAGAGTTACTGTTCAGCTTCAGAAGCCAAAGATAAGCAGTTCTGACCTCAGCCATAGCTCCAGTTGAACAGGGGTGATTACAGTTGTGAAATTTGCTTTCTTAAGTGATGGTTGCTTTTACCAATCTAGGTCAGACTCAACTACAGCAATCAAGGCTTTCCTGCCAACTTACAAGAAAAACACTAAGTACCAATGGACAGTCTGACTCCAGAGCTCTACCTTATAAGTGCAATTCTAGTCCATCCACCAAAACCTGCTGAAGGCACAGCTTTGAGACAGCTACAGAAAAGTGCCTCAGCTTCATGTTGTTGAGGTTAAGGTGAGGTTTCAGAAACACAGGGTTTTGGTTCCCTTAAACTGAGGAACATGCTGTTTTACATTTCCTTAGATCAGAATTTGCTCCTGACAGGTAAAGTTAGCAGAGGATTTAGCTATCACAAAAGGTCAAAAAGTATTAATTGCACGGGAACCTCCACAGAAGGTATAGGAGATCAGTGGAAAGGAACAAAAAACACAGCAGAATAAATGATACCCAGGAAGTCAGTTGCCAATCTCCACCTGCTCTCAGTTATCCTCCTTTCAGGTCTCCCCTCCTGCACACATTCAAGTTTCTACCATATTTACTGGAGGCCAGTCAGATAGTCCACCCAGGAGTCTGCTTAAACAAGAGACAAAGAAGAAATAGAGGAAGGATTATACAATCTGGGGATAAGGAGAAGAATTACTAGTTTAGGCAACTTTCACCTGAAGCAGATGGTGCTCCTGATGTACCGAGGATCTGGCACTGTTATTTTACAGAAGCCATAGTAGCTCACCCAGCAGCTTGCAGCCTTTGCCAAGGTGCAGATGAGTTTGGCCCAGTCACTACTGGCATTGCTGTCTCTGCATTGCCCTCAAGACATACTTGCCAAGGGCAAGTGCATGCACAGGCATTCAGCCTCTGCCGTGTCTCCACATAATTGGGGGGGGAAAAATGCTCTTGTGCAACTCCAGGACACCATGCAAGGAGGTCTTGACACCGGAATCTGTCATAGCATTGCAAAGGGTGGGCACTTCTCATCTGTAATGGAGTTTCCCCGAAGCCATCAGCATTTTCCCTCAAATGCCACTACACAACAATTCCTGGTAGCCTGAACCAAATTTAAACCAGGGTCAGCAAGCTTCTTTCAGAACCATTCAATCCCCGAGTTCCCATGTGTGCGTTCTGTGAATAGCATCCTCACTGAGGGATACTGGTTTCTGTTTTGGATTGTTTGCAAGGGAGACTCTGGGTGGTTTGGGGAAAGCAACACCCTTTCATGTGGCTGGCTCTCAAACCTGGATACTTCTGCGAAAGAGATACTTAACTTCTCAGTTGAGTGGAAGGGTTCACACACCAAGTCTCAGAGGCTCACTTCTTATTTTAAAACCAACAGGCCAACAGCCCAGGAAGTGTATATCCAGCTCCAAAAATACACTAAAGATGTCTGGAATAGCCAAGTGTGTAATTTAACTTGTAGCTGGTACAGGAACCAGCTCTGCTTACTGTGCTCAGGAGGAGCAAAAGAGGCTTTTTCTATAGCGCTCAGTTATTCCACTTGCCTGGTGATGGAAATAGCATCTCATTTCTGGTCAAGGTCTACTTAAAGTAGGGGAATAACCTGCAAACTCACCCCGAGCATATAGTTGTCCCATAATTTTGGTTCTTCATAGTCTGCTTCTTGGTAACAATAAGGGATTTTAGTAGGATTAAGAACAAAACCTCAAAGAAACTGTCTCAGATTCCTGATCCTGTTTCCAGGCAAACAAGCAAGCTTCACCAGGTGTCCCATGAGTCACTGTGTGGAGTCTTGCCCCTGCCCACACCCAGAGATGAAGATTCTTCACAGTGGTTTCCAGGGCACTGAACAAATTGGCCTTGAGTGAGAGATCTTCTCAAGTTTATATTACCCATCCTGAATCTCCAGCTGAATCTCAGGTAAGATTAACGGGTCAAGTCTTCCCAAGCAGGTCAGGTTTCCCTCATGCAGAGGGGTCTCCAATGACAACCAAATACTACAAAAGCCCATGTGAGAGATTAAGGTGCATTTAGGAGTTTACCAATGTTCAAGTCAATGATTCAGGTGGAACACTAGAATGTTCTTCCAATCTTATGTTCATCGCTGCATGGAGGTTTACCCTGTATCTCCTTCATGTTTGAGGAGGACTGTGCGCTCAGAGCTGTTATTCCAATTGCCACATTCTGTCTGCAGTCACCAAGAATCCTTGAGAGCTATTTTCCTTTAAGGATACATTTCACCCGCACATACAGTCACTGCTGGAAGTCAGTAGAGTGCTTCAAGACCTGGACATCAGATCATAAAGGTGTCATCTCACACTTGTCAGACAGCGCAGACATGTGCCTGCCAGTGTTACCGGCTGCTAAATCACGAAAGAGGAACAACTATCTTCTCTTTTATCCAAGTATCAAGCCAGTCTTGGATTCTTAAGCAAACATGTGGCAGCTGTATTAATATAGGAGCAAAGTGAAGCTAGGTCTGCAGCACGAGTGCACTCAGCATTATCCTTACCCTCCAGCCACCAGGAGATATTCTTGCATTAAAATCCCATCCACCAGCACGCTTACCAGAAAGAGTGCGTGCACGCAATGGGAGAGAGGAAAAGATCAGCAGGAGGCAGTTCTGTGAACAGAACTAAAACAACTTTCAAAGCAACAGGCTAAGGCTTTCCAGCACGTGTCTGCCTTGCAGGGAGGAAGAGGAGATATGGACTCAGGCAAGGTCTGGGAAATACTTGACATTATCACCAAGCTGAAGTTTGACTACATTGCCAGTATAACTGCAGTTCAGCTTCATTTGAAATAGTGATGTCCCATTGCATGTGAATCTTTCAGATGAAGTCACGCCGTATCAAGATACAAAGAGATGAACCGGCCAATGAAAACAGTAAAGAGAAGCTAGCCAGTAAAACAAGCTCCAAGAGAGTTCATCTCATCCCCTGCGTGTTCCAGAACTGCTTCAGTTAATCCAGCCATGAGCCAACATCTTTCTACCACAAAAATAATTAAAGTCTTTGTCAAGAATGTTGGAGAGTCTGATGTCCCAGCCTGAGGGATGGACGGGAGGAGCCTACATGCACCCCTCTGTCAAGCCACCCCCTAAATCTGATTGTATTATGAAACTCCCAAGCAAGGCAATTACTTCTATAAATTTTGCTTAATCTGAAGATGGACAAGAAATTGATTTGTGGGGAAACTGAACTCTTTTTAACACAAAACCCAAGAATAAGGAGTTATGTTGCTGGTCATAACTGAAACACGTCTGCTAATGATTACAGCTTCTATTTTATGCCAAAGTATTATTGGAACTGCTTATTTGCCATGCAGCTTGGGGGAAAAAAAAATTCTCTCTTCCATCCTTTATTAATCTCGTCCTCATCTGACACAATAAAAATGCACCATCAGTCTTTTGCTTACTTTGAAAAATAGGCCCAAAAGTCACCACAAGAGCCAAAGCCTTTGTGTATAATTGGTTTCTTGATTAACTAGAACAAAGGGCAGCAAACATCAGTCACTGTGCATTAAGCTTAGTATTTTTGGAGCTTATTTAAAGCCATTTAAGTGACTTGCTTAAAATGAACTTTGAAATAATAAAAACCTATGAAATAATTGCGTCCCCCCCCTTCCCTTTTTCTTAAAGCAGTCACATCCCAAGGAATGTAGCCCACAAGGTAACTACAGGACTCACTGGAAGGCCCCAGTAATATCCTTGTATCTTCTTGGCTCCAGGTAGTTTCTTGCAGCAGTGCTGAGCTGGTGACCTATTTGGCTGATATAGGAAACCCAATCATTAGAAAGTTTATGTGTTCTAATACGAAAAGCAGATTTTCCTTGGAAACATTTTCTTGGGGCAGGTTTCAGGGTCCCAAAACTGGCAGTGACTGCCTAAACAGGGGAGGTAATGAGCAAAGGCTCCAACCAAGGATTCCGTGTAAAATTTTTTCCTTTTCAGCTTGCCATCCTGGGCTCCAAACAGGGTATGCAGTGGAAACAGAGAATTTAACTGTCTGCCCAAGTATAGAGTCTCAGCACAGTAGGATTAGATGAGACATGTAAGAGGAGGGAACTGCTTGTAGGCAGGTGTAATTTCAGAATTGAAGTTTTCAGAGGCATGGTAAAATTTACTGTTCAAGAGTACCTGGCTGTGTTGTACACCAAACCTGAAGGTAGCATTGCTTGTGTCTTGGCTTCTCCACGCTTACTGATTTGCCCTGTTCCTCTGAGGCTAAATTGCTTTTATAGACAACTACGTCTTCAAGTCCATGGTTTCAGTGGTCACATCCCACCCTCTCTCCAACAGCCAGACTAACAGGGCAGTCTCAGAAGTCCTGGAACAGATTTCATGCCCACAGCATCCAAACACAAAGTCCAGACTGGCTTGTTCTCTCTCTCCTGCTTCTAGAAGTGGTCTTAAAGTTCTCAATCCTTTGGATATGGGAAGTCAAAACAGCTGCAGATAAACAATTTTTGCAAGGGCTGACGCAGGTTTTTTTCTTGTTTGAACTACACTTCTTGTGGTTTGCAGGCAAGAATAAGTCTTCACACGTGCTGAC
The DNA here is from genome assembly GCF_033815535.1 of Pezoporus flaviventris. Lineage (NCBI taxonomy): Eukaryota > Metazoa > Chordata > Aves > Psittaciformes > Psittacidae > Pezoporus > Pezoporus flaviventris. The sequence continues at coordinate 9,707,940 of NW_026892577.1, read as the reverse complement.
CTGGCAGCCATGTGGGACCTCTTTCAACCCTGCCTGTGTGAAGGCTTTGCCCTGGCAAGTGGGCTTGCAAGGGCACAGGAACTCCTCTGTGTGGGTTTCCATTTCCATTTCTTGAGAGATTAGAGAACTGTACAACTAAAAGAGTAGCATTTTGTTCCACATCAGGCCAGGTGGAGGGAAGTTTAAAAGGGAAACTGTTTACTTCAGTAGGATGCTTAAAAGAAGCAGATGGGAAAAACCCAGCCCTGGAGATACACATTTAATATATCTGGAGATATATTCACAGCAATAACCCTTCCCCCTAGTGCAGAGAAATTTAGGGGTGGGGAAGAGCTGTTCTACAGAGACATGACATCAGCTAAAGAAAAGGCAAATAAATGCAAAAGTCAAAGTGGCTGGACTTCAGATGTCTCCACAAAAAAGGAAAAAACCCAGCCCACATAAGTGAACTAGCTCTGTTGGAATATCGGCTAAGACAAACAATGTGAATGGGACTAAAACCATATATATATAATAGAATAATACAAACCACAAACTATATAGTCCAAAGCACTTGAGAAAATATGCTCCAGAGGGATGATTTGAAATTGGAAGTTCAGTTTTATTATGTCTCTATCTGGAGAGATGTTCCAACTTAAAAGCAAACACTACATAGAGGCAATCTGATAGGTACTATTAAAGAGGAGAATGCTTAAAAGGAATATGACTCCATGACATCTCTTGTGTCCTTATCATTTATTAATGATTCTTTTCCCTCTATAGGAGAATGAAATGAGGCAGCATTGCTTGGAAAATAGTAATTGATTTCTTACTGCACTGAAAACTTCCATGATGAACCAAAGGCAACATTACTACTAGCTAACTTTAGCAAGGCTTTATGAATGCACTGAAGGTCACTTGAGTTTGACATTCAGCTGCTCCCAACTTAGATATTTCAGGCCACCAATCAACTCCATCCCAACAAGCAAAATATCCCTACTAGCACAGCTCCAGTGCATCCTGGAGGTGTCCCAGGAAAGCTTCAGCAGAATTAGCCAGTAGTAATGTTACCAGAAAGCCATATTTCAAGTGTTCATAATGAGCTTGTCACTAATAAGTCAGAGCAAGTGCGCACTGCAATCCAAATCTGGGCAAAGAAAAACCAAGCAAGGATGCCCGTGAAATGCAGAAGTGATGGAAATGTCACAGCACAATCTTTCCTGTCACAGAGCAGAATGAGTATTCCCAGCTGAAAAGCAGGAGCACACCTCAATCCTTTTGCACAGTCTCAAAATCGTAGGTGTATCACAGGTGACAAAGGAGAATAACCTTATTTTCCACAGTGACAGAGGATGACCAACAAGCACTAGGATATTAACAACCCTGCTTTGGTTCCAGCATAAAGAATTGCCTTCCTAGCTCTTAAACACAGAAACAAACGTCACTTGCCATGTAAGTTACTAAGCAGGGAGAGGAAAGCCATTTAGACATCACAAGACAGCGGCATGAATGTTACAACACATTAATTAATTCAAGCATTTTGTTTTATACAGCAACCTCCCAACCTCAGCTGTTGGTGTGGTGATGCTCAAGCAATATGCAGGTCTAGAAACATCACTCCCAAATAGCTCATTGTTTAAGCCTATGTACAAGGCAGCCTTGAACTGCAGCTCAGAGACAACTGCTTCAGAAATGTTGTGGCATACTTCCTTTCTGGGCACAGTAAATGCAAGTTAAAGCCTTTAAACTCAAATGAGGGCGTCAGCCGTACCAAAACCCTTTGGATGCTGGAAGTTGAACAGCCAGAAAAAGAATGCAGCCAGCACCTCCTTACCCTTGCACAGGCACACATTCAAAAATACAATCAGATTAGAAAAAAAAAAGGGGTCAGAAAATAGTTTACAGAACAGAATCACCAGAGAGGTCAGGGTAGGCTGCCAAGGGCTGCTTCCAGCTTAGTACAGCTGCTAAAGTCATTAGACAGTGTCACCCCACCCCCGGGCTCCCAGGGGCAAGAGCAGAGGAAGGAGGGCTCCTCCTCATCTCCTGCTGACCAAACTGTTTCTGGTGAGTGTAAATTCTCTCCATCCATTCAACATTTGCAAACAAACCGCTTGGAAGAGGGAGTGCCTGTTCACAGGGTTGGTCAGCGCTATATTCCCAGAAAGGAGCTGATCTCCTGTGAGAACTTGGCTAGAGGAAGTCATCACATCTAGTTTTACCTCTCTGCTCTAAACTTGAGGTCCAGCACAGAACCTGGATTAGTCTAAATGCTCCTGTCCATCCTATCACTGGCTAGTTTACAACAAGGCGTCCAGGTTCCCTTCACAGATGCCATCTTCCAGACAGCTAAAGTTCAAAATAAAAAACCCCACACCTTCGCAACCAAACACACCAACAGGATGCTTCGCTTATACTGTTGCGTATCACAGTCTCCAAATAGCCTGAAGACACTGCTGCAATGAGACAAGCGAGAGCCACTGAGTATCCTTACCCTCAACACAGATGTCTCAAACTCTGTCTGCACAGAGAAGCGCCTCTCCAGCCTGAGCTGCAGGCATTTGAAGCAGAAAAGCATCTCTGCTTTGCCAGCATTGTCCCTGTTTGGAGGGAAACTTTACAAACTGTTTTCTAGGACATTAAAAACTTTCCAATAACTCCTAGCCAAAAATTCCTGATCACCCACCCTGCCTCCTCAGATGGCCTATGCTTGTCTGCCTTAATATGTACACTGGGCAGAAAACTGGCAGGAGAGGAACTGATTCATAAGTGGATCAAGTATCCTCTGCTGCAGAGCTGGTGACAGGCCCAGAAAGGAAGGACACATGTCAAGGCAGCTCTGCCTTCAGGACACTACATACCTCTGATTCTGAAGTAGGGGTTTGGGGTGGTCTTCCCTTGAACTCAGCTCTGCTTGTTAGAGACTTATGAACAGTAGTGCATACATGAGTAGCTGCACAAGCTATCCCACTTATTTAGTGATGACCACTCACCTAAACCTGTGCACTGGGATGAAGCCACCAGTGCTAGAGAAAAGGTGTTCAACCTGCGCAAGTGTTTGGTTTTCCTCCTCAAATTCCAGGCACAGCTCAAGGACTGATGAAGAGAAGGGGCTATTGATATTTACTTTTTATATCACAACCATGGTCTCCTAAAGTTTAAAACTCACATACATGGCCATGCTGGAAAGAAATGAAAATGCAGAGAAATAAAGTAGCCTTTGAAGGGCAAACAGCAGGGCAGGGCTGGATTTACAAACAGAAATCAAGTCCTGCATCACATGTGATGGACCACATTCTCCTTGAATGCTTTGTACGGAAAAAAGCTTTCCAGGGAAAGCCAGCATGCACGATTGCACTTGAAATAAAGCATGATGTTTGTAATTAGGTGTACTGTGTCTGCCAACAGATCTGATCAGTGGATGCAAAGTTATTGACAATTCATAAGCAAACATGGTAACTGCATTTGCAATTTGATGTAGAGCTACATCCACATTTGAAGCCTAGGAAAATGCTAGTGCGTCACTTATCTGTTAGAATAAACAGAAGTGTACTGGGTTTTGGCCAACGTTTGCAAGACTTTACTGTTACTTTAACTTAACTAGTATTTCAGTAGAACAGAACCAAGGCTGGGCTAGACCATAGTGCCTACTGTAACTTAGAAGGACACACAGAAAAGTTGTGGGCAGAAGAGAGAGGCTTGCTCACAGTGTCATTTAGCAATTTTGATTATTTTAATTGAGATTTCTTTTGCAGACAGGAGTGGAATACTTAATGAGTATTTTAGGGATGTGGTTTAGTGAGGGAGGCAAGTGGCAGTGCAAGGTTTATGGTTGGACTTGATGATCTTACAGGTCTTCTCCAACCTAAATGGAGATAATACTAATGCTCAGAGGCATTTGCTAGCATTGCATGTAATGCCATGCTCTCCCCATGTACAAAGGAGGGACCACAAAGACTCATCCTAGAGAGAGTAGTACAGCAGCAGACAGCAGATGTAAGACAGGAACAGTGTTCTTTACAGAATTTAAAAAGAAAACCCCCAACAACACTAAACAAGGGATACCAATCTTCAGTTTTACTTGTAAAAACAAGTGTGGCAGGGGGGCTATAGGCATGAAAGACTGATCCATGATTTGCAAACAAATCCATGTGTCTCTATTTCTACCTGGAACACTTTAAGGGTGCATCTTTAGCCAAGATGCAGTAGTTAACCACAAAGGTAAGTAAAGTAAAACCACTCACTCAACCCTGGAAAGCAACACCTTCAAATAAGGATTATATGTTCCCCATGAAGAGGCAGAAGCCTAACACAGAAAGCCCTCAATCTAAGAAGAGGGAGTTTGCTGTAGGGAAGCCAATGCATCCCCAGGAGTCAAAGTTTTAAGAAAGTTGTGGCTTGTTTATGTCCCCCTTCTAGATCATGAATGCAGCCAGGGAAGAGCACAAGTAAAACCAAACGGTGTAGCATACCACCAGGGACGTGCTAGTCTCCTCATACTGCTTGGACAGCCAGCAAGCCCCAAGGCCCCTAAGCCAGGGCATCCTGATGAGCAGCGACCTCCCACAATACTTCAGTACCATGTCCCACGTCCCAGCTAAGAAGCAAAGAGCAGCCTCCCTTGCCAGAGATCCCTTTAGATCCCAATAAAGTTGCACTAGCCATAATAGCTTTGTTTTACGTATTCCATGTAATATAATATTGGAAATTGGTCTGCAGTTATGTAATTGCAAAGGAAATGGCTATGGTCCTGCTCAGCCCAGCTGAAAAAAATGTCCCCACAGTGTTTCCACCACAGACATGGTTCTCAGGGGCTGCAAGGGAAGAGCACCCGTTCTGTCTGTGAGCAGAGCAGCAGCAGAGGCAGAGGTGCTTGGGACTACGCTTATACTTCACCATCTGTCAGGTTTTCCATTGCAAACACTGCCGCCACAGTTTATAGCTTGACCATTTCCAGCCACATCCACACAAAACTTGGCAGAGAGAGAGCTGCTCTGGCCCAATCCCTCCCCCTTCTACCTTAAAGAAATCTGTGTCAGATTCCTGCTTTAAAGACTCAACATTTCTTTTCTGCAGCAGAAATACATTTTTAAGTCATTCCACAAGGCTTTATTTTTGATTTTTTGTTAAGGTTTAAAAGAAGCCTGTGTACTTGACAGACAAGATTTGTCAACTAAACTTGTCAAAATCAATGTCAGCTACTCATGTTGTTATTCTGAAACAGCTCAGAAATGCTGAGTGCAGGTTGGTTACACAGTGCCTTTAAACAAATCACAGTCACTTCTAGCAAGGAAAATGAGCTCTGTAACTGCAACCTGTTCCCAAATACCACCTGTAGAGAATGTAAACCTCTGGGTTTCTCCTGATGTATTTGTGACCATTGCTACCTGCAGATTTTCCTCATCAGCTACAGAGGAGAGAAAGATCCACCAGATACAGCAGACACGTTGTGGGTCCTCTGCTCATGGAACCAGAATTAAGGTCTGAAGGACAATTTTTGTTAAGCCAAGATAGGCATTCACTGCAAAACCCAAGTACCAAAGTCTGAGAACTTACTAAATAATTTGTTCTTTAGTATGGAAACCCTACAGATTTCTTTCAGTCTAGCAACGTTTGCTTCCTGGCAAGTGCAGCAAGCCAGGTTACAGTGACCCATGGGCTTCATAAGAGATGAAGGTTTTCAGAAATTATTCACCACACATGCTACAATTACCTTGCTTTTAAGTCATAAAACCGAGCAGAAATTTCAGCTCCAAATGATGTCCAAGTTGTTAATTTTATTGGCACAATAATGAAGATAATCTTACCCAACTCTTCTAGTTAAAGGAAACCAAGCATGAGACAAGGCCCCACCAAGTGGGCTTGCACATGTCTGCCTACGAGACATCTTAAACACCATCTCCTATACAGGAAAAGTAACTGACTAATTCTAAACAAACTTAAGTTAACATAGCTTGAAGACAGCCAAGTAGGACTTGAATAAATCACACACCAAATTCCCTCCTCCTGCCCTATACACTGGCTTTGAAAGTACAGCTTACTTCCTTTCAGGGGGGTACACAACTTGGAGGCAACCATCAGAGGAGATGGTAAATCTAGCTCAGGCCCTAGAATTGTTTGGAAGAAAACATCCAGCAGGACATGAAACAGGCACCATTGCTCTGAAATGAGTTTTGAGCTCCCCATGTGAAAAGCATAGGGCCGTTTGATGAGTAAGGGGAAGGTGTTTTTTTCCCTACAAAGCCACGCAACAGAACCAAGTCCAGGTTTTCCCCACTCCAGGGAACAGAAGAACTTTTAAAGTGTCCCTAGGCATTACCAAGCAACCCTATTCAAAGGGTTTTCAAATCCAACTACCTCAAAGTACAGTTATAAAACCCAGATCGGACATATGATATGCTATATGCATGCTTACACACAAGGAAGTTTCAGGTATTGGCCTAGCAGCACACCCAATACATACTGTCCAGTCTGATGGGACTTCTCAGCCATGCAGATAACATACTTCCTTCCTTTCACTAAGGAAACTTCCTGCTGCAGGTGAAGTATGTAACACCTTACATTACCTTTGTCTGTCTGCATCAGGAGAAGAATGAGCTTAATTTATACAAACAGTTTCGCAACACTTGCCAACATAAACATGCAGTCAGATGAAAGACTACATGTGTGCACAGTCCAATAATCTATTTTCTTGAAAAGTACATCCCCATTTTCTTAGAAGTTATAACCACATTTTCTAGGCTTGCTTGCCTCACTAGACGGATACCCAAATTCAAACAATAGCCCATGAGTTTTGAAAGCTGGCACTTGAGAAACTTCCGCTAGTTACATTACATGCCCTTCATAGGTTCAGCAATAGCTGAAGAAGACAAGAAGTCATAGTATTAAAGTCATCCCTGTGGTGCCCCTAACCTACGATAGAGCAAGAGTGTGTTCGGACTCCTTGGAACAACTTAAACATGATTTCCCTGCCAGAATAGTTTAGACAAGCATCCAAGCAAACAATGCTCTCTCCATGACCAATCTGTGACTTATGTTTGTTTGGTTTTTTTTTAAAATGTATCTATATCTTCATTTTATACATACACACACACATATATGTAAATATATATGTAGGCAAGATCACAGCATTGATCTCAGGACTTCACATTTCCTTTCTTGTTTACATGATCATTAAAAAATCTGGCTGCTAAGAATCAGAATATGGCCTTAAGAACTGTAATCCAAGTTGAAGGATGCTTCCTTAGAAGAATCACATTTCTGGATCCACTAAATTCAAACCCTGACACTCTCCATTTATATCTCCACATACTATGTGGCTCAATACAATACAATGTGAACTATGCAAGGCAGAGAAGCCACATTAAAAGAAAACACAAAAGCACTGTAATTTAGAATTCAGACACTTCTTGCATTATTTAACAGCCCAATTCCCTTGGCTCCATAAGCCATTATCCAAGACAGGGACATCATGGGTATGAATACAAGTTGCCACAATAACCAGCCCTGTTCTGACAACAGTAATACCCACTATTGACAGTGAGGAGCCCTCAGGCTTGGAAGGGAGGATGCTTGTCCAGCAGCCCAGAAACAGTTTAAGAAGTCAAGACATTTTTCCCCCTTCACTCATAACGGTTGCTTTAAAATGGGGCAGATGAGCATTTTGGCCTCTACCAGTTTCATGAGTGATACAGTCAGTACCCAGGAAACAGGCATTTCTGTTCACCCTAGCCAGTGCATTTCCACACACTATCCTTTTGGACACCACACTAAATCAGAGGACAGCAAACTGGCTGTATCACTTTGAGCCAAACAAGCATTAGGCTTTCATACAGCAGAGAAATCACCACTCAATTGAAAGGGAAAAATACAATGCACGGTTATTCACAGCGATGACCAGACTCAGAGCTTTGGAAGCCGGATCTGATCAGGGTGACCTGGTTCCCTCAAGCTCTGGCATGCCCAGCTTCCTCCAGAGCCAGCAAGTTATGGGAGCCCTGCATGTGGAGCTACCACAACATGAGCCTTTGCTAAAGCATCTCCAAATGCTGCAGGTCCTCTGGATGAGGACATGCAAGTCACAAGTGGACTAGAAACCAGTCCTGGACAAATGCTTTGCATTAATACACAAGAAGCACTGAAGGGGAGGAGGAGGAGCTGCTGAAGACAGGCAGTTATTCAAACCAGCTGCTAACCCACTCCAGCCACTCACACATACACAGCCTCCCACATTTGTTCAGCCTGACTCAAAACTACCGGGCATCCAAGAGTTAAAGTACACAAAAGACATCTATACGAACACTTGCCAAAAAATCTCATTTTCCAAGTGCAAGCTGGTTGTTCCATGGATGGCACAAGAGATTTCATCTCGCTTTTACATGATAGCCTCTGCCTCCTCACATCAAAATTCTCCAGTTAACAGTTCTGCAACAAGTTTTGAAACTGTGCATGGCCACGTATATATCGACGCACATTCTCTCCCCTCCCTACCGAGCTCTGGGCCAGGGGCTAAGCTGTCAAGCCAAGTTTCATCCCAAGTAATTTTTAAACACTCATCCTATAAATCCTCTGAAAAGGGAGTTAGTAATGGAAATGCTGACACAGACTTGAAGAGACAGGAGGGCAACTATATCAGTGTAATATACATCAGCTTCATTAGCTGCAGATCCTTCTCTCCTTCACCTTCATTTTCCATTATCGTATCCTGGCTAATTAACGCACAAAACCTATGAAACATTCTTACAGTAGAAGGCAACATTTGGCCCCCAGCCCAAATCAACATTGAGAAACTTCAGCGTCCGCAGCCAGACATAGTAACCGAACCAGATGGAGCTAACGTACAGCCACAAGTAGTGATGAGGAAACCGAAAGAAGAGGAACACATGCAAAAAAACCCGGACCATTGGATGAGTGAAAAGCAGAAAACGTGTCTTACCGCTTTCATTTTTCTCTATGACATCCACGACCTCTCCAGCCTGGAGGCTGATCTCAGAGTTCTCCTGTTTCTCATAGTTGGACACCACCACATATTGCTCCAGGATCATGGGTTCAGAGCTAGCATCAGCACCTGGGGAAGGGAAAAAGCAAGCCGTAAGCCAGCTTCCAGCCATGGTTCCTTGAGAGCGACCTCCGTCCATCCGATTCACAACAGGCCAAGTTGTCACCAGAGCCAAGCGAATCAGCAAACAACCCTGGCTCACAGCATATCCCCAAATGGCTGGCCATATAGAAACAGCCTCCTCTGGCCCACAACCCAGCAGCACAGAGGGACATTGGAGAGAAGAAGAAATAAAAAAGGGGAGCGGAAAAAAAAACAAAAAAACAAAAAAGAGCCAAAAACCAGTGAATTAGCTGCAAAGTTTCACGATGGATTCTGAAAATAAACCTCTTCCCAACATGGTTTCCACAATCCTTGCTCCCATTCAGAGAGAAAAGTTCTGGGCTGAAGCAGCATAAATCCACAGCTGAGCCATTCCCCCCAGTGAACCCAAAGAACAAACAGCTCTCCCCTTGGCGGCTCAGCTCCTTCTCCACTCTAAAGGCTTGAGCTGCAAGTCAAGAGGGGGCTGTAGATGCCAATCATATTCGTCTGCACTGCAGCCCTTAAATAGAAACACATGAGCAGGACTGAAGGAGAGGGAGGTGGGGTGGAGGGAGAGAGGGGAGGGCGGGGAAGAGTGTTTACTTGAAACAGAAGAAGAAAAAAAGAGAGTTATAGCTCCAGATCCTTGCTCAAACACAGCCACCCCCCGCCTGCCCCCCACCAGCTCTGCAGTTCCGCATTCCCCATGGCAGAGCCGCCCCGAGCGGGACAGGGGCACAGCACACTACGGCTTCCCCCTCTCCATCGCTCATTTTTGGAGCCTTTGGAGCCAGCCTCTCCAGTTGTTTGGTTTCTCTTTGTATGAAAGGCTTTCGAGTGTCAGAGCCATTTATGAATGGGAATGGGCTCTCACACAAACGGGTGAAAAACGGTCCAAAAAAAACCCATTCTCCCTTTCCCCACACTCCTGGAATTTCTTCTTGGGTTTGTTTTTTATTTGACTTTTCCACTCTCAAACTGAAATCGTGCATTTCGGGATGGAGCTGCAAGGCAGGCACGCCACCGTGCCAGACAACGAGGGAGACCTCCTTGCACTGCTGCTCGCGGTATGAGCTGCATCTCAGCTCTCTGATGCAACATAAATAGTGCAGACAGGGGCCTCTGCACTCCTAAGCACCCACTGTGCTCTGCCTGGAAACTGCCTTGAGAAGTCATGAAAACCTTTAAGACATCAGGGTTTCTTAATTTGCCCTCATTTATGCACTCTTCAAAGTGTCAGACCAGAGCAAAAAGCACTGACAACTTCTGTCTAAGAGCCAACATGCCTTAATGCAAAATTATTTTACGGGTTTCCTGAATTACAGCAATGGGCATTAAGGCAGCGTAATTTGGGCCAAGAGCATTATTATACATTTTAAATACTAAGAGGCAGTTCCTGTCTCTCTAGATTAAGGTGGAAAGGGGAGACAGAAGCAGATGTGCGACTTGCTGAAAGTCCCATTTCACGTGATGGGGGCAGAGCCAGGAGCAGACTCCAGGTCTCCTGAATCTCTGATGAGAAATTGGCTACAAGAGACGGGAAGGAAGCAGCATGGTCTGAAACTGTCCACCAGACAAGTCAGGAGACTGACCGTCAAGCACAGGATACTCAGCACTGTACTTCCAAACGCAGCATGTTCATATGTATTGGGGCTAAAAATGCAAAGTGATTCTACAGACAAATAATTAGCATCCCTGCCAAGAGAGAGGTAAAGAATTCATCAGCCATTAAAACAGCATCCTGTGAAATGAAAATCCTAGAACAAAAAGCAATTAATCGAACCATTTCCTGAAAGGAAACGCTATCACAATGCCTCCCTTTGGACCAGATTTAAGAAATCCTGAAAATTAGATGACATCCTTGCTCCCTAAGCGTGCCTCTGACTCTCCTCAGGTTACATAGGTTAATTTTCTTTAAAGAGGAGTCATCTCCTCTAGAAGTTTGTGTTTAAGAGATTTCTATAGATAGCTGATCCACAGCCAGCAGTGGGAATAGGGGGAGACGACCATGAACTGACAACATGGAAATTTATAATGAAAATTTTCACCATAGCTGTTCATTCCAAATAAGTGTCGTATTTCTGTTCATGATGAATCAACCTGAATTGTGTGTTCCGGTTTAAGCCACTGCTAACTAGGTTACCCAGAGTGTAATGCGATGCTTTTCCCTGTTTCACACTGCTTCCTACACAATTCCGTCTCCAGTCCGTAATGGAGCAGCATTATCATCTTCGTTCAGCCTATTTATGCAATTAACACCTACAACCCCAACTTCGTTCTAGTCTTAATATAAATACTAGTTCCCTAATCAGAAACAAAAAACCATCATGGCTTTATGTTTATGCAGAAAATTCATTGTGTGGAAAGGCAAAAGGGAGCAGGGGAAATGAAGGAAGCTACTTGCGAAATAGACACCCCAAATGTCTTCTTTCCTCTAATCTCCTACATAATTTTCATGGGAATAAGGGAAAAAAAAAAAAATCACCAAAACACAACACTGGCTCGGTAGCAGGAGCAGTCAGTGCTCACGTGATGCACATGTCCCTGCTGGGAACAAGGAGAGGACCAAGCAGGCTGGCAAACACCCCACTGTCAGTCACCAAGGCTGAGCCAGGGACCATGTGCCAGGGAAGCACCCTTGCCAGGAAACCTGGAGAAGCAGCACTTCCAATCCACCTCCACAACTCTGGCTCCATAAAAAGTGGGTTTACAACAGTCTGGCAAGATAGGTTATAGCTGCACTCACATATCCAAACCCCAGCAGAACTTTACAATGCCATTTACTCTGTCCTGTCTTGGATAAGGTACTCATTGCAGGAGAATTTCTTTGTCACTACACTGGCTGGTGCAACATGCACAATTAAGAAACTGTTTTAACAGAAGCTTTTGTAAGTGTTACAGGGTTCCTATTAAGACAAGAGAAAGTAGAAATACATTCTTTGCTCCAGGAAGTAATCAAAGTCAAACTTGTTCATTTATAGGCTGCAGCATATCACGCTTAGAGAGTATCTCCCTTCAGAGGGATGGGGTCCCTGTGGCTCCCGGAGTGATGCTTGCCCAGGATGAGCCACTGCAGGGTGGGGAAGACTTCAGTAACTATAAAGGAAGAGAGAAAGGAGGAAGGGATGGAGGAAAGAAGACCGAGAAACAGCTCCTCCCAGTAATCAAAAGCCTTAAACATTTTCTGGGTAGCCTGGTTTAGGTTGTTCCTGTATTCCCTTCAGGAACAGTCAGTAGGGGAATATACTTCAACTGTCTTCAGCATCCCAACCTCCACAAGCATTTTTAAATGAATTATTCCTCAATGGCACTCAGGATGCCCACAACATTGCCAATATGTTAGGTTAGGATGTGGGTTTTTTCCCCCCAAAGGGGATACAATAGAACAAGACAGGCAACACCAGAGAGAGAGCAGTTGTACCCACTGCCGTGGGTGCTGCCACATCCCTGCCAATTAGTTCAGGTCAAGCTGTAACACAGGACACAGCATCGTACTGAAGCGCAACAGGCTGCTCAGTGTGAGGCATGCCAGAGAAGAGGGATGCAGAGTGGCACGAGTTCCCCAGCAAGCTCACATGCACACTGCAATGACCCTGACATTACAATCCCTCTTTCAAAAAGCCTCTTCAGCCCAGGAAGGAGAAGCAGAGAGCAGAGGATAGGGTAAGGCTGATGTGCCAGGTAAAGTTCCCCTTCCTATCCCCCAAAAAAGCAGAATTAGTGTTTTGGTTTAGCTCCAACTTGCGAGCCCTCCCCAGAGCAGAGCACATGAGAGATTGCTGCTGAAATAAGAGTTTGCTTGCCTCTCCATTTCTTTTTGCCTCGAGTCCGTTTCCTGGTTAAAGTCTTGAGGATACCCCTCCTCCTCTCCATAGGGCTCCACTTTATAATCCTCCCGCTCCTCACCTCAGCGGTTCCCTTCCCAGGGCTGGGCAGGAATGTCATCGGAGCTTGTCCATGCTCCTCACAGCTGGCACTATTAAGTGACACAGTTGCACCCTATCCCCCTCACCAGGCAGTGAGGAGGAAGCATCATTCCTCCCGCTGTACTCAGAGACCAGCAACTACTGTGAAAGCCTCCTAAACAAGACAGCGGAGTGCCCGTTCCAAGCAACGTCTTCCTCCTCCTCCTCCTATGTTGCAACAGCTAAGACCTATGATGGTTTTGCAATAGCCAAAAATTAAAACCACCAACCGGACTCCAAAAATAAAATCATCTGGATATGGAAATCTGAAACTCCTGATCTTTGCCAGAGTACTCTGTTGTTATCAGGCTATAAACATGTCTGCTCTTTTAATCCATACAGCACACAGGCTTTTATATAGCCCTTTTATGATTATCAATCGAGTGTTTACAGATTCTGACTAAATGAATTAGTACTGGGCTGGTCAGTGGAAGCTTTGCAGAAGCAGCCAAAACCACAGAAACGGTCAGCGAACGCCATGAGGATGACTCATGGCTGAACAACCAGCTGGCAGGTAGTCCAGCCCCACTGACCTGGGCACAACGGCTGAGGACACGTGCAAGGTCTGCACACAGGGCTGTCTGGCAGAAGGCAGCCCCCAGTGTCGCAGCTTTCCATACAATAAAGTCGGCGCGTTGCACTTTTCTGCTCATAGGGAGGAGTAACTGTGGTAGCTTGGCTCTAGAGCTGTGGTTTCTTGTTAAAGCCAATTCTTGAAGGGTAAGCCTTTACTTATCTCTGGAAAACTCCTTTTGTGGAAGGAAGAAAATACCCAGAATAGCAGCAGCAAGCCTACTTAAAATCCTCAAATCAGTCTATCCCCTCACAACTATCATATGCCCAGCTCTAAACACAGGGATTTTCTTCCCCTTAAGACATTACCCCTTTTCTTTCTTATCAGAAGGACCATGTCGCTGTGCTAAATAAACATATTACAACTGCATACTTTGAGCCTTCCACCAGTGATCTATCCCCAAGTACTTTAAGACAGAGAGCTTAGGTTTGCCTAAAAACTGGGTTAAGTGTCTACTGCACACAAGATAAAGAACAGGCTTTACCACATAAAGCACACGAGATTACACAAGAACTCGCAATCTTACATGGGTCTGTAAAAAGCAGTTCCTAAAATAACCAGTTCCTAGAGTAAGCAGTGGGATGAGACTGATGAAACCTCCTACAAATCTCCCTGGGAACAATATAGATTTAGACCAAAACAAGGTTTCTAAGCCCAAGATCTCTCTTCTATTCAATGGGGGCTTTTTGTCTCCTATTTTTGTTTATTCCTTGTTCTGGGTTTTGTTCTTAATGTGCCCTAAACAATCAGGCCTTTGATTCATCTCCTGGTTAGCCCTGCACCGCAGCCTGTCACTCCTCAGCCCCTTTCCCATTTCCCAAAAGGCAGACTGTAATTGCACGTCAGTTATTCTTAGTGGTAAAAGGCAACTCACGTCTTGTGGCAACAGGAAAGGGGAGTAAGTCCAGTCCAGTCTCCAGGTCTTAGCAATAAAACAGCACTGGCAAAAATCCCTTTGCTTCATTACTGATGATATACATATTGGATAAGCCTATCAAATGGGTTAACACAGTATCATTTCTGCAGCTCTCTCCTGAGCTCAGCCAGGTAGCTCCTTTGTGAAGAGCAAAGCAATTCTGTTATGCTTTCAGAAAAAGAGTTTCAAAGCAGGTGACATCCCGCAGTTAGGCCAAGATGGGACTAAAAGCAGAAAGGCATTTGTCAGTTGGAATCCAACAGCTTTAGTAATTCAGAACGCACAAAGCCAGAGAAGTTTGGCCTAAAACCTTGTCCAAATCCAAAAGAATGCCTGAGAATAAACCAAGGTTGAGCACCAAGCACCCAGAGACGGCCAGGTCATGTGCAAACTCTCTCACATGAGGTCAGCAGCCACGATTAATGTACAAGAAGTTTCTCCATAACTGAGCATCTATACGTACACTTTCTTAACTCCACAGCACTCATGTGCTCTGCAAGACTTTCAGTACATAGGGCAGTGGCTTCCTTGCAGAGTATCTAAAATCTTTCTTGTTATCTTTCTGGCTACACATGCAGAAATCTGGCACAGATGGGAACTCCATGAGCTGCATTAACTCCCTCCTGGTCCCCTGGATTGCTACTACAAGCCAACAGCATGAGTTGCCACTAAGAAGGGAATATGACCCAAAATCACAGAAGCCGAAAATTAACCTGATGTCTGGATTCATTCCCCAACATAAGGCACACACATTATTTTCTAGGACTTCTAAGAAAGAAGACCTGGATAAGCTTTCAAGAGATGGGACAAATGGCATCTTTAGGGTAGACTGTGGCTTCCAGCACTGGAGTATGTGTCTGACACACAGCTAAAACCAGCAGCAAAACACAACCCCTGTGGGGGAATGTGTCAGGAACGAGCTTGGCCCATGGTAAATGGCAGGCGCTCTCTCAAGTGAGTGCTCCAGTTCAGTTCTTCCTTCTTTGCAGTCCTCGGCAGCATTTCCAAATAAATCCTGACAAATGGATAAATTTAGTGCTGACCTTTGCCAAGGAGCTTGTTAAACCCAGGATTTTTTTAAATTTCATTTTTGATCTGCTGGGTTTTAAGACGGAGCCAAGAAAAATGAGAGGGTGAAAAGAAAAAAAAACAAAGTGGAGTCTTCTTTCCACTCCTTCTTGGAAAGCTGGCTCTCTGAGCAGTGATTCCAACCAAGTAGGTTACAGGTAGCAACAGTTAAGAATACTTAAGTATTTTGCACACAAATCTGTTAAACTGCTTGGAGATTTTCACACAGCTGCTAGACACGCTCTTCCACTAGGATGAAGTCACCTACATATGCTGGCATTTGCTCTAGTCCTGCTCAGCAGTGCTATGAATTCACGTTACTCCACGTGGCACAAAGCAGGCTAGCCAAGGAACTTAATGGTAATTGGAGTGCCCCAAATTAGTGCCCCACTACAGCACCTCTCAGGATCTGGCTGCATGGCACCCGTCTTTTTCCAAAGTACGTTATTAAACCATTTTTAATCCTTAGCTAGAGTCTCCACTTCATGGAGCAGGTATACGCCCTCAAATGGGGCTCAGGAAAGATGGCTTCTGTTTTAGTCCCTAACCCCCAGCCTTGGACACAGATATGTGCTATGCAGGTAAAGATCATTTTCAGATTTAGGTCTGCTCCATTAGCCTGCCACATTAGGATATAGCCCATGGCAGGTCTGGACTGAAGAGTAGCCCTGTTGGAAACTGGGGATTAATTTAGATGCTAAGTAGAACAAAAGGCCATGTGAACTGGAGCAGCATGGAGGGGGCTAAGTATCTGCCAGATATACTGGAAGACCTCTGAGCAGGACTGTGTATCAACACTCACCTTCTTGAGCACCATGCAATGCAATTAATCACTTGCATTTGCCCCATAATCATACACAGACTGTTTTTGAAGCCAAACTAGCAACATGCATTTAGCCAAAAGCAGTCAGCAGAAGGGTTCCCCCAGCCAGGTAATCTGAGGGCTTCTTGTCATTCTTCCCAAGTGATACCACCTCTTCTGTCTCCTCCTCACCTCTGCTCAGTCTCGTTCTGTTTCTCTGCCTGAACTCCCTGGTGACCTATCAACCACCAGGCTCCTGTGACTAAATACTTCACATATTTCTGCACTTTTATACCCTACTACCACCCTGAAATTAAACCTACTCTGCTAAGATCAGGCAGAACTTCCCCCCAGGGATATAATCAAATCTGTCAAGGACAACATTTCTGAAATCACAGCAGTCTTGCTTATTAAAAATCTCAGACAAGCAAGCACTCGGCCACCGAAGTTGGTGGGATTTTGTTCACATATTTTGAGCAGGGCATGAACTTGAATATTTACCAAAGCAGGCATTGAAAGCAGCAGGAGTGTTTATAACTTTCTTTGCCTCGAGACCTACATGTGGCCTTAACCAACTGCATGACCAGGCCAGCATCCTTTACAGACACAAGGTCTATGGCTCATGATCAGTTTTCCTATGTCTGAAGGAAGACAAGACCTCTTTCCTGGTACTCCACATCAGGTGAAAAATGTTTGCAGAAGAAATCCACTGGTTACTCAGGAGAAGTCCTGATTTCTTATACTATAAGGCTTAGTTTCCTCCTTGTATTGGACTACTATTACCAGAACCTGATGTCACTTAGAAGCTGTTTCCCTGCTCCCTCCTCCTTTCCAACATCTTGTGACAAGGAATCTGAAGCTCCTGTGAAAATTTAGCATCTTCCTCAGTCATATGTTTTCTATATAACCCCCTTCATACTTACTGCGGAAAAGCAAAACAGCATCTCAGAAGAACAAGCAGCACATAGTTATATTTCTGTCCTTTATCTTTATTCACAAAATTTCTCACTTTTGCGGTTCTTCTATCCTCCATCCCACATGGGATAGTGAGCGAGCAGCTGTGCAAGTATTTGTGCAGAGTCAACCCACACAAGAGGCTTTGGATTGTGGCTTTGAGTTGGGCAAGAAAGATGCAACACAACAAACTACCCCTGCTACCAGCAACACCATGGTGAGGCAGCAGTCAGAAAAGCAAAGCTCTTACTTATCAGAAATCATGCATTGTGAAAAACAATATATAGGTAGACAACAAGGTAGACAACAGATCCTGGATATCCACTGTCAGAAACCCACATTCAAAACAACTCCAAAACCACACACAGTTTGAACTACAGGCTTCTCTTTTTAATGGCATGCAGAACACCAAGACAAGAAATTACCTGGAGTGACACTCTTTTTTGGAGTCTCAGACAAACTGGACATCCAAACTTGGAATCCAAGAAGAGGGCAGATATGAAAAGAGAAAGTAATTAGAGAAACAAGAAAACAGTCATATCAGAAAGTCTGAAAGTTAGTCTAAGACAGCTTTGAAAGGAACATTAAGTTTTTCTTAAGAGTGGTGTTGGCATAATGGGGACTCACTTAAAGGTCAAGTCCTAACAACTATCCAGTTAATTTTTGTTTTAATTTAATGCAGGACTTATGAAACTGATCTTTAGTGATCCAATTTTGAGATCTCAGAATAAGATATACTCTGAGCTAATTCCCAGTAGGACAGGAAATGCATATCAAGAGACAGTTTGACTTATTAAGCCTCAGACCTGCAAAAGTATTTAGCTTTGCAGCTGTTAGCAATCCCCAAAAGACCAACAGGCAATTCACAGAGATTGAGCTTAGTAAACACATGCAAGTTTCTACAAGTGTTTTGTTATACCCTGGAATAGCATTAAGGAAAACAACAATAGACAAGCAATGCTCCATGGAAAAAAGTACAAAGCTCCAATAAAGGTACATTCAAAGCATCACTAGAAATACCACTTTCTTTTAGCCAATGAATACGGCACAGAAACCCAATTAAGGAGAAAGCTAACAGAGTTGCTACCAAGAAGGTCAAAAGATTTCCCTCCCCCTCCATGAAATGAGGTGCAAATACTTGGGTTGGGATTCTGGGAATAATTTTCAAACGTTGAGTGCTTGGGTTTGGGTTTTTTTGTTTCAATACACTGGAAGCATGTTTCACAATTTAGCAGGTTTGCCCCCTTTCTAAATGAAAACCGCAAACACTCCTCTTCTTGGAATGAGGGTGCAGAAGGGTAGCTGTTACTTTCACATTGCCTGGGAGAAGAGACAAGGATAGGCTAAGAACTTCCTGCATTGTGACAAAAAAAAACCAAAACAATTTAAAAACTCATCTGCAATGGGGAACCCAGTTCTGGACCCACCAATTTAACAGCACAGAAGATGCACCCTTCAATCACCTAGAGAGAGGGGAAAGCTGTATTGGTGGCCTCCTCTGCTAGACTTGCTATTGTCTTTTGACTTGCAGAATTTCGTCAAGTCAGCCAAAAATCAGTAACAGATTCCTAGTACGTACGTAACAGAAATTGCTAGCATGATACAAAGCATAAGAAACAGCTTTCAAACCTTCCCACTGGAAACCAGAGGTCCAAGAAACACATTACTGCATTTCCTCAGCTCAATGGGAATGGTGAGGTTTTGAAATCCTTTCTTTAAATCAGACACGCAATTTTTACTGTGTTAGAGCAAAACTGTAATTCAGATGGATTCAGTATTTCGTTTACTTTTCAGTAAATCCCCCAGCAATGCCTACTCAGGGAAAAACCTGAAATCTTCCAACCACCTAAGTCCCAAGCCCATGCACTGCACTGTCACAATATAGTACAAAATGCACTGTGGTAAATCACATTAATTTACTTTGGATAACCATTTAAGACTAAAAGAAAAAGCTTTGCATTGGTAGAGTGCAACAGGAAATCATCTGGCAGAGTAACTTGTGCTTTAGCTGATAGAGGGAACATACAGCATGTTTCTATTACAGACTCAGGGCACACACTGGAAAGGGTGTGAAGGAGTTGTTGTCAGCAACTTGTCTACTGGCTTTTGAATAGACTTCCACTGCCTTCAGGAACAGGATTATGGACTTCAGTCAGCAGTCAGATCTTTTTCCAGACAGAACCACCCGAACACGGCAGTGATAAATAAAGCAGAGGATGTACTGCAGGAGCAATTGGGAAGATTTCAAACAGTTTGCCCCAATCCAAGCTGGCAACAAAAGGCTGAAACAGCCAACAGTTAAAGACAGAGACAATGAACTGTGCTTAACACAAGCGTGGGGCTACCCTGCATCTTGTATGGCCAAGAATAGAGTGAGTTTAAACTTAGATCCACAGTAGCCATATCTACAAATGCCCTGTGTGAGTTCTCAAGGAATCAAGCTCACCATAAAAACCAATTGTTAGATACTAGCCTTTTTTAAAATTAATTTTTAAACAAAGTATTTTTTTCCTTGCCAAAAACCATTGGTCTAAACCACAATAAAAGGTCAATCTAAGGATCAATTGGTAAACAATCCCACAGGTCCCCAGCATGGGCTCCCCAGCCCAAGAAGCAGCATAAAAGCAGCAGCACTTCTCAGCTGCCCCAGCCTGACAGCAGCTCTATGTGGATGAGGTTGCTTCTGAAGCAGAAGACAGCTAGCATATTTCAGCTGCTCCTGCACATCTGCTTAGCATTAAACTTCCTTCTTGGGGATTTTTTTCTTTATTCCAAGACGTTTCAGCTCTAATTGCTACCAGCTTCTAAGAGTCCCCCCTACAAATAATAAAAATATCATACATTAGTGATGGATTCCACTTCACAGGGAGCTCAAATGAAGAGCCGCGAAGGGAGCCAGGGTACGGGGAGGAGGTCAAAGGCCCCAGAAGCACACTGTGCCCGAGCCAACTGAACACAAGCTTTGAACAGCCCCTGGCTTCCCCTTTAGGACAGAGTTTTACTGGAATTCTGCATGGGGCTTGGAGCTGGTTTCCAATGGGATTGGTAATGGTAAATGAACAAACCCTCGCTTCCTGCCTCTCCTCTCCCCTGTTGCAGCATGGCCAAGCACCAGCTGGTCTCAGATGACTTGGAGGTGGGTGGGTAAATCTCAGTATTTGGAAGGGAAATTAAAGTTGCCTGCTCAAAGAAAGCCACTCCTAAGGCAACAGCATCCCAGTTCTGCTCCTAACACCAGCCTCTACAGCCCTTGCTGTCAGCTTCAGCTGGAGCCAGAACAAACCCCTCTGATCAGAATTATTTTTAAAAGCTCAAAAGAAACACAGGTCCATAAATTCCAGCTAAGCCGCAGGGCTGAGGCGGTTGTGAAGAGCACAGAGGAGGCTCCCTTTGGAGCCGCGCTGCACAGAAATAGCAACAGAGCAGGCGTGTTGCTAGAAACGGCCACTGAGCCCCATCCCATCCCAGCTGCCACCACAGAGGTGGGCAACCCCAGATGGGCTCCTCAGGTGGGGAAGCAAAGGAAGATGTTGGGGGGGGTGGAAAGGCTTTAAAGACATAATTAAGCTGGTTGCTGTGGTGATAGAAACACATGAAATGGAGTATTTTAGATTTCACCAGAATCTTTTCTGCTGCCAGTGAAAGCGGTTGTTTTGCTGCTCCTCCCACCACTGGCAAGAGGATAGGCGCCAGACTGCTGGGGACTAACACTTTACGCTGGCAATACAGCTCCATTCATCTCATTTTAGCAGCAGACTATTTGTCTTGTGTGCAGTCAGAACAAAAGCGAGCTTCAAGGAAAAGCTACAAAACCTAGAGTCAGTCCGGAGTCAATACATGAGCACAGGGCTACCGAAATCCAGGAGATGCCGCATTCATGGTTCACATCAGTACGGCACTTCCAGCTGGGTCCCTGGCCCAGCAGGTGCAGAGAAACTCCTCCATAGGCATTTTAGCAGTAGCTGCTGATGCAGGTTTCTTTTTGTCAGTAACAGTGCTTAAAATGCTCAGCTCAGTGTTGAGTCCATTATGTATTACTGCTGTAAAGGCCAAAAGGAACACCTTCCTAAACATTCAGAGCTTGCACCTAACAGGGGCTATCGGGGTCCTTTATAATAAACTTTTTTTATACCTAGTGTCTGTATAGCTGTCTAGCCTGCTAAACTACATATTTCACGACAATACTCCTCTAGTAATTACCCAGAGTTGGATCATACTGCTTATGAGTCTTAGCGTGGTTGTCATTCTGGCCATGTAGCCCTTGCCACAAATGATTTCTGTGCATAGCAGAGAAGTTAATATGGGCCAAAGACAAGTCCCCACAAGTGATCTGGATGTGGCTACCTTGCTTTGGATGGTAAAAGCAGTTCAACTATACAGGCATGACCTGTCCTATGGAAGTTGCCTTTCACAGAAGAAAACAGTCCTAGGTCCATTTAACCAATCAAACACTTTGGTTCTTATAAAGCCCTGTCTTAAACATCACTTGGAAATACTGAAATTCCCCCAGCAGCTATTAAGGTGCACCTTAAAATACTGAGAAAAGGATGATAAGAACAGGTGGCCATGATGAAATGCTAATATCTGAAAGAGACTGCCCCTTTCCAACAGTGATCAGTTCTCTAGGTCATTAGTCCTGTCCATGAGGAGGTAGTAGTGGCTCAGTTATTCAAGGACCACAGTGGTGAGTGCAGCTGAGCATTTTGCAGATTCATTTCCCAGACATAAACCCTTCCTGTCTTTATTGGAAGGGTGGAAAGAGACTAAGCAGTACAACCTTAGACTGAAACTATACTGGCTTCCTGGGAGGTCAGTGTTCCACCCCAGAGAACTTGTGGTCCAGTAACTGGCTGGAGCTGGGGGAAGTAAATACTGCTTTTACTCAACACTGCTCAAATAAAAGGCATTAAGAGAAGAATGGTGGTGTTCTCATCCCAACAGTGTTATTTGATAAGTCAGCAAGAGCAGGCTGACTAAGCTGTTCCTCAGAAGTATTAATTTCTTAGAACTGGCCTAGAGCCTTGGTCACTAATGTTTGTCACATATGGCAGAACAGAAAATAGAAATTAAGCCTTTATTTCAGTCTAGATTTTGAAGGCCAAGCCTGCCAAAAAGCTGCTATAAATGAAGTGCCATGTTGTTGCCCTAGGTGCTCAGGGGAGACACCTTACTGCTTAGAGAAGATAAAGAACCCCCAGGGGCCAGGCTCAGTCTACTCAATCCTTCTTCTGACTCCTCCAGAGATTCCTCCTGGGATTTTGTCTCCAGTTCTCCCCTTATCACTTCCCTTCTGCTCTCTTCAGACAAGCAGAGGAGCAACCTCTTCCCCCTGACAAGGTGAGGATGGCAAACCATGCACTCAAAAGCAGGAAGATCCATGAAGAACTCCAAAACTGTGAGGCCTGTTTCTGCTCCCATGCACAGAGAGCACCATGGTCAGTGTTTCCCCATATCCCTGTGAACCATTTCCAAAGCCTTCAACCCCAGAGCCACTGACCATCCTTTGTCAGCGTGTCTCGAGGTTACTCTCCTCTAGCTCCTTCCCATTCATCTGGGGATTGGCACTTCGGTTAAATGGGAAGGCAATAGTCCTGGACTAGGGAAAAGAGAGGGAAATACTTGGTGTTGCTCACCTCCCCCATGAACAGAAAAGCTTCTATCAGAGAATTACTCTGATACAGAGTGTGCATGTAGCTCTACAGTGTGGATGTAAAAAAAGCTTAGAAAAAGTGAAAATGCAGATGAGCATTTATCTGAACTGGAACCATTTTCACACTTTCCTGGCTCACACAATTAATTCATTCAATTAGGCAGAGAAAAACAGATAGCCAGAGAAATGGGAGGATGGCACAGAAAGGTTGTGAGTGTTTTGATCTATTTCAAGCATTACTGCTCAAGGCACGCTGTTGAACCGAGCCATTGATGTTTCTCCCTCCAGGCTCCAGAGAGATCAAAACAATAACAACATTTGTGCCCAGTGCAGGCCTGGTCAGTCACTACACTTCTTAGGTACCACAACAACAGGTTTATTTGCTATTGAAATTGCTGGGAAAGTAGCAGCCACCGCTGCTCCCAACCAGAGTAGCTTAAATAAGCTTTCCTTGCTCTTAATGTCTGTAGGATGCCGATGCATCATATTTAAAGCAAGTGTTTTAAGGTAGTTCTCGAAGGAAAACAGATATATTCATTTCCTGCCCCCCCCCCCCCCCCCAGGAGACTGTGTTTTAAAGTAAACCTCTCATCCTTGCAGATGTATCTATCTCCTCTTCCATATACTTGATGCAGAACACCTCCACTCCCCATGCCATCTGTTCAAGAGATGGCATCCTGAAGGGCTACATCTTGAAAAAAACATTTGAGTAGTAGATTATCAAACATGCAAATCCAGCTAAAGTGCAGGAGTAAGAGGATTAGCAGCAGCCATTAAATAAGGGCTTTAATTTTAGTCCTATTCACCACATCCAGCCCATCATGAACAGCCTGTGCAAGACCTGTGCTCAGGAAGAGGCGCTGCATTTATGCAGGAGGTGGGGGCAGATGTGCTGAGCCACAGTGAGGATCCCAACGAGGACCTTCCTCTCCTTGGCAAATGAGGCTGCTCTGGGGGCTGCCAGGACTCCTTGCCTCCCCAGCACAAGGCTGCAGACCAATCTCAGACCACTTCCACTTGCCACGTAGCCTGGCGTACGCTAGACCCACACACACTGCTTGGAAAATGTTCACATCTGGCTTTCACGTGACTCGAGCATGCCTCAGAAATTCATCATCTGGATAACTCACTCCTGCAGGGAGAAATCCACAACCAGAGAGCCCTTTCCTGAGTCAGGATGGGGCAGTGAGGAAAGAGGATCGTATGCCTGACAAACTGCACAGTGACATGCTCAACAGCTGCATTTCCACAGCCTCATACAGTCCTTCATCCCTTCTAAAAGTACTAATGTAAAGAAAAGTTAGTCCCAGTTTCCTACTCTGTTTACTCCTGCAAAAGACCATCCTAATCCTATTCACAGACCCAGAAGTATCCAGGATTGTTTAGCTTTTGTTCTGGCAGCCATAGCACACATTAACTCTTTCCACATGGCAAGCAAGGACTGCTTCCCACATGATCACTGTGGTACAGCCCCTGCACATACAATATTGTAGCAGTTCCCAGTTTTGCTGGGAAGTGCCTAGAATATCTGAACGCTAATCCACATCTACAGCTGTACAAACTTAGAGCATCACCCCTCCAAAGGAAAAAAAGTGCCTCTGGCGCTGCCAAGGACAGAGAAGCCCCAGCCATTACACTTGGAAAGTCACAGGTACATAGGCACACTAGGATTCATGCACAGCTCAAAGAAAAGAAAGAGCTAGAGTCAAATTCCAACTGTGAAGAAATCATGCTGCCAAGCACAGAGAGCGTACTACAGGATCGGCATGTCCAGGCAGCCTGTTTTAATTGGCAGCGGATTGAGCTGGCCAATCGACGCATACACAACTCCTGCTGTACACCTTTATAAGTAATGTTTCCAGCCGTCTCTGGTTAGATAAGCCACTCCATCCAGAGCAGACTGGAGAGGATTTTGCTTGTCACACAGCCCAGGCACAGCCAGAGTGTGACAACTATAAAATCATGCACAAAGCTGGAGCCACTTCAGGAGTGCTATTTTAGAGGGTGAGTGCTCTCAACCCGAGGACACACACTTTGCCATCTAGGTTTCCTTCTCACAAGAGACATTAAGGTTTCAGGTGCTCACTAGCCTGAGACTAAGTTATCTAAGACACACAGGTAAGAGGTATGCTCCTCTCAGCCAGACCCGTCTGTGCTGTGCAGAGATTCCTGCAACGGCTGAGGATCATCATCCTCCACTCCAGTGCCCAAGTGCATTTCTCACCTGCCTTATCTAACATGCCAAAATCAAAATCCATCACCACACAGTTCTCTGTGCAAGAGGAAAACCCACGCAGGCAGTGGTAATACCATCTGTCACTAACAGACAGAGGAGGAAGGCAGAAGAAGAGCAGATGGAGAATACACAACTCCTAAAAGCACGAGAAATGCCACTACATCCCCCAAGGTACCAAGTGTTTTCTTGGTGCTCAGCTGAAGGCTGAGACATTCACAAGGGTGTGTGCTGTTCTGCCATAGCTGTGCTCAAGCCACACCTCATACTTGCAGTCCTTCCCTGCCCATCCAGCCTCCCTGCCCTCTCCCCCGACACGGGGCTTTGTGCAGCATTGACACTGAACTGGGAACGGCAAAGAGAACAAACACATTCCTTTCCCTAATCCTGTACCCTGTCCCCTCACTTCAGCTTAAAAGCCAAGGAGCAAAACAAACAACCCACACAACACACATACAATTCTTCCCTCTCTTATCCAGTCTTCCTCCCACCCCAGCATATGGGCCACCCAGAAGATGACAGGGTTCCTATACATCTAAGGACCACATGTCAGCAGAAAAATGAAGCGGTGCAGAAAAATGTCTCCTATCTTCTCTTCTTTCCAGTAGTCTCAGGCAGAAGTCCAAAACATTTTGGTTTAAGCAGTGACTTCAAAAATACGGTGCACAAGGAGAAGTGTGAGATCAGTTTCCTCCTGCCAGACTATCACAGGCTGGATTTGCAGTGTGGGATTGGAGTGGACAGATTCACATCTTGACTGAAGATGCAGAACTGGGTCACATACACACACAGAGATGCTGCAAGGAATGAAGTCTGCCTGACTTAGCTGACGCTCTTCCTCAAATATATCACTCTGTGCAAGTGCACCTAGCACAGCACATTAGCCCTGCTTTGGAAAAAAGCCAACAGATTGGATGTTCCTTCAATTATATGAAGGATTTAGAATAGAGACACTTGCAGGCTTTTTAAAACCTCAGGAAAGAAAATGGCTGTTTTGGGAATTGCTGCATCAGGCAAATGCCAGTAAAATGAATAGATTTTGGAGTTCAGCAAATTGAGGAAGTTTAGCGAGTTGAGAAAGATTTATTCTCCATCATGAGAAGAGGAAGATCCATCAAGGACTGAGCTGAGGATTCACCCTGAGATTATTAACTACTGACTCCTTCCAGAACCAGACCCAAGATGTACATCCCCAGTAATTATATGCTAAGGTTTGTTTAGTCCTTGGTTGCTATGCTTCTGCCTGCTCTATCCTTCTTTTATTACTAAATCTTTTAACCTCTTGCTTAAAAAAAAAAAAAAGAAGCTATGTGAGAACCAAAATGTTCTGCCAGAATCTGCTGTTTTTGAATTCCATGCAGTAATTAGTAGATACAGCCAAGGTTAATCGCATGGTGGGGAACAGATCCTGATTTCTGATGAAGGGCAATCCTGTCAGTACATGCTTGTGACGTTACAAAATAGCGGCTGGCAAAGTACCTCGTCCAACCATCCTCATCAACAGGCCAAATGGCACCAAGGAGCCAGTCCACCATTGCTCTTTCTGCACTACTTGTGGAAAACAATGAAAGGAACACAGCACGCACGTGTGATTCATCAGGATGCAAACAAGAGCACATGCCTCAGTCTGCAGGGATCATGTCGTACCACAGATTTCTTACAAGGATTAAGTCATCAAGCCCAAGCTACGTGGTTTAAGATGTTCCTGGGGCCTTGCCATGGGCTTCCACAAACTTAGATCCACATTCACCACCTTAAAAACCCAAAGATTAACCTTCCAAGCTGAAGCTTTCCCTTTGGATGAAGGACAGGGAAGCAGACTTCAGAGACAAACACCACAATGGCAGAATGACTCAAACTAATATTGGAGTTTAAAAACACATTCTAGCTTTGCTGCTATCACCTGGGCTCAGATTCATTAAGCAATAACCAACTGCCTACTTCACTACTCATGCATTCAATGTGGGTAGCCACATGACATCTGCTGCAGTCACCACCATGCATTGTTTCATGCTGGGATTCACCATGTTAGTTGGTATTTTCAACATCTTCAGTAACACGCTCTTAAATTTGGCCCCTTTGAGAACCCACTGAAAAGGTTCAGACTTCCTCTGGCCGAGAGGAGAAAATTGAGACAGATTTAACAGTCAACTGAGTAAGTTAAGGCATGCCCGCAGCATGCTTGCGGTTGCATTCACAGCTCTTCTAATATTAGAAGAGCATCAACCATTCCAGATGGCATCCCACCAACACTACTACAACCTTAAGGCAAAGGAAAGGCAGCACTGTGCATCACTTGCAGACATCTGTCCTTCCTTCTTCCTCCACTACAGCCATCTCCCACAAATACCATTAAATATCTGCCAAGGTTGGAGGCCGTATGTTCTATCCTCTCCCTGTACCCATGTGTAGCTAAATGGCTGCTGCAGACCTATGAAGTTCCACACTCAGTTCCACCAACAAAGCTTTGTCCCTAGGGTGGGCATCTGAGCCCTGCAACAGGCAGAGACAGCTCCAGCCACACAGCCTTGCTGGTCCCTCTAGCACATGCCATTTCTCCATATTGCCTCAAAGGAGGCAGCTCAAGCTGAAGTTCAGAAAATAAAGTATATTTATTGAAAAAAAAAAAAACAAAACCACAACACAAAACCAAACCCAGAACCAAAACCAATCACATGCCATGGAGCTGTAAATGTACACTGGACATATGTAGCATGACAGAACCAGAAGGGTTCAGCTCTGAAGTGATAAGCACAGCTCAGCTGCAAAGATAGAAAAAGCTAAAGAGGTAAGGCACTTCCCTTTGTAATTACAAAGGAAGCAGGAAAAAGCCATATCCCAGATAAAGAAATTACAATTAAGACATCTCCCTGAAGCTGACAGCACACATCCTCTGTGTGTGAAGAAGGTTTCCCTAGTAAGGAAGAATCAGGCTAAAGAAACGATTCTTGTCATCAGTTCTACCCATAAACCCATGGAAGCAATCCCACAAGTGAGCACCCAGGAGGGCCCTTGATGTTATAGTGATCTGCTTGTTTCTCACTTCTGTCACTGTTGCAACTCTCTCAACTCTACTTGATTTCCCTTCTGAGGGAAAAAGAGAGCATTACAGATGTTTCTGTAAAAAGTCCGAGAAGTAGCTTCCAACGGACTCTGAAGTTTTAATTATTTACTTGCCAGCAAAGACATCCTTCCTGGTTTTAGATTACAGGAGGGAAAGGAAGCAGAGATTGTTGTCTGGGTGCTGCCATATTCTACTAGTCCAAAAATTGGACATGGGAACTAAGCTGAAGTACAGTTCCCTCTGCTGAGGAAGCCAAGCCTCATCAGCATCCTCATTGAGGCAACACTGGCTTGGACCAAACTGTTAAGTTAATATTCTAAGCGCTCAATTACAGGGGCTATTTATATAGACTTCAGCTGGCAGACTCAGCCAAAGTACAGCCAGCTTGATGTACTTCTCTGGTCAGCTGAGAAAGAGACACTGCAGTGCTGATGGAGCCATGAACTTTAAAGTTATTCCCTCCCATTTGGAGGAGCATCCTACCACATAGCAATAAACTGACAGAGAAAGCCACTAAGCAGCAGCTTGAAGCCAGCTGTGCCCCCAGCAGCAAGTAGGGCAGTCAGAGCAGCGGGAGTGAGCAAGCAATGGGGATTTTTGTTAGGATTTCAGAAGGGGGTGGCTAGCAGTGCTCCTGCTAGTGCACACTGAAAGCGGTAAGCATAAGGGCATGGCTGCCTAAAAGGCAGGTGGCAGAGAACCATGCCTTAGCTTTGAAAGCAAAGGCAAAGCAGCATCTCTTCTGTTGCATCTAACCCCTACTGTTGGCAAGGAGAACACTCTCAGTAATTGAGGAGCACTGAGACTCAAGTGTGGAAAAGCTGCAAGGCTCCCTACTGCCACTGAACACCAGGTCCCTGATGCTTCCTTCAGCTTCATGACTGGGGAATGTGTTAACAACCTTGGCATGAAACCAGCCAGGAAAGATTCTCAGCAAGGGCAGAAGGCAAGATCATCTTACTCCAGGAGTCTGAAACTTGCTCTAGCCCACAGGGGTAGGGAGAGGGGAGCAACACACAGGGGACATCTCTGGGAAGATACATACCCCAACTGGTTCTACAAGCCGCATCAGGATTAGCAGATGTCTCAAGGGTTAATTAGTTCACCAGGCACAGATGGTAGCTGGTAGGGTTTGTGGAGTGGATTAACCTAATTTGTGGTTTGTAATGTTCCATGCAAATATCCATTACTAGACTTGCAGCAATTCTACCCTTATTTCGATTTGAGCAGAGAAAACCACACAATGATGGTAGCGGTGCCTTTTTTGAGTGACAAATGAGTTGCTGTTCATTCAGTTAATGCGATTGACAAATTGGAGTCCGGAAAGCAATTCCTTCCCTTTTTTGCTACAGAGGGTCTTTGGAGAGACCTAGATGAGACCATTTGTTGTGAGTGCACAGAATATGCCCATGGTAACCACTCCTCACAGTTGTACTGAGGTCTCTTCCGCATTAACAGATGGTCATAAAGCGGCAATTGCCTGGTAACATACAGGCAGCTTTCTGAGGCAGCTCTGCAGCATGTCAAGTAAAAGCCCACAAATCCAGAGTAACAAACAGCACATGTGGCAGTTCAGGCCACAGCAAACATCCATGCCTACACAGAGCCTCAGCTGCTTCAGAGGAGCTCCAGGTCTGTGAACTGACTGCAGGTCAAATCATTTATAATTAGATCATATCCAAGTAAAGGGCTGTGTGTTTACACAGCTCTTTGCACAAGAGGAAGCCAGGCTCAGGGCTGGCATGTAGAGGTACCCCAGAGCAGTGCTAGACTCCCTTCTGTTTAGTTAAGGACATGCCATGCTATTGCATTCGGTTCAGAAGGTCTCAAATGTTTACAACCAGTATCAGCTGCAGCAGTAAATGTTTCCATAACTCCTATTAAACTCTGAACTTGGATTAATTGTCTCTGCTCTAAGGAGCGAGCACAGGACTAGCTAGTCATGCATGCTGGCAAGGCAGAGGTCAGGCTAGAGGTGACATTGGCTGTCAGAGGCATTCCCCAAATGTTTCTGCAACAGGCCATGCTCATGTTGTGCCTGCACATGCCTGAGACACGGCAGCTGTGGGATTCCTGCTGGACTGTGTGGGACAGCTGTGCTTATGCCCCAGAGCCTCCTCCCAGCACATCTTTGGGCAAGGCAGAAGATGTGTTCACAGGCCTGATTTGCTGGGAGATGGTTGCATTTTAAAGTGCCTATTTGTCTCTTGGTTAAAGACAGAGTAGTGTCTGCAGCTAGAGGAAACTACATTTTGAAGCCGTTACCTTAAAAGGCTCTCACAGCACACCCTGGAAATTTGTGCTTATTTACCCCATCACTTGTCTGAGTGTCATAAAGCTGGTCTTTGTTAAAGGCTGCAACTACCAACTCCCTTGGCATATTCCTTCACTCATTGTGCGAGCACTCCCACAATATCCAGCTCTGAACAGAAGGAAGCATTCCTCCTCTGCTCTAAAATCAGGCAAGAGGATGGCTGGGAACAGAGTCCTTTTGTACAGCTCGTTTGGTCAGAGAGCTGCTTCACATTCCTCTTCATGCCAGCTAAATGAAGAAAGAGCATCCCTAAATCTCACTGTTTCCAAGCTGTAGCTGTGCAAGGGGCCAAGCACCTAGAAGTGGAGAAGAGGAAACGGTCCCAGAAAGAGACCTTGCAGCATGTGGAGGTGGGACAGTCAATGGAGGGAGCCTGACTTGAGCCTCCATCCCTCACAGGGGTGGAGGAACACATCGCTTGGGCAGGAGGCCAAAAAGAACCCAGCAGGGCAGCATCCAAAAATGGCATCTCAGCTACACTGACTCAATCCCTCTTCCCCTAATGCCATAGCAGATCAGCTCCAACTTCCCTCCAGAGCCACAAGAATGGAGGAGCAGCAGTTTCCTCACACTCCCAAAGCAATCCTCTCATCTCTTAGATTATTGCAACTCCTGTGCATGTCAACTGGTGCACTGAGCCCAAAGCTCTCCTGGTTTCCTAGTGCTGTTCTAGGTCACTGCTAAATCAGGTTGCCCCAGAGACTTCAGTGCTGTTTTTCAAAGGTCTTTACATGGCCCAAAACCCCCGGTGCTCAGGATGTGTCACTGCATCAGGAGCTCCCACACTCAGTTCTGCCTTCTACAGGGTCACTTCACCTTTATGGCCTGCTCCTCTAGAGAAAGTGCCGCTGCCAGTATAAGTCACAGGCCACCATGAACAAACACTACACTTGTAATACTACATTTAGGAGATCCTAGAAGTGCAATCCAGATAATCTTTGTATGAGATTAAGAGAATGAAGCATACCATAGTTTAGCACATTGGGCCAGCACCTAGTACCACACTTGCCTCTTCATTACCACAACAAACCTCAGGGAAAGGATACCTAAAATATTGGCTTGCAAAGGCAATATCCATTTGATGTACAGGACAACAGGCTGAAACAACAGCTTTGCTTTAGTACATCACTTAGCTTATTAGAGAGCTGCAGCTTAAAAGCTCTCATAATTAACCAACAGATCAATCTAGGCAGTGACATTCATTGGAGACCAGTATGTTATGTGCATCTTCTTTCCTTCCCAAAGATTAAGCCATTGCAGTGTTTTTTCATCATCTTAAAAAGCAAGAAGAAAGAAAACCCCTCCTCTCCCCTGTACACAGGCCAGAGTTTTCCACAAGTTGCTATGGGTTTGCAAGGCCTCTCTTTGGATGCCCTGAGTACAACTGGGAGCACCCAAGACTCCAAACAAAGTCAATGAGAGTTGCAGGTGCTCAATGCTGCTTGGGGAAAAAAAAAAAAGAATAAAAGGAAAAAAAAAAAAAGAGAGAAAACCCTGACAAATCCAGTGCAGCACAGCCAAACCCAGAGGCCCATAATTACATGTCCCTACTGAAAACACATCTGTAAAAATCACCAAGAGCTACAAGGGGAGGGGAAAAGTTGGATTTATGTAGTTTCAGATTAGGGTTTTATGGGACATTTGAATCCAGGAGTTTAAAAACAAAACACTGAGCTACAGCTTTTGAAGCAGCCCAAACCCAGACACAGGCATTGAAAGCATTTTGCATCAGAAGCTATATCAGATCCTTTTGGAAAAGCAAAGGTAAAAGATTCCAAGGAGAACAGAAAAGCATTCCCTTCCCCTCTGGAAAAGAATCCCAGCTCTCAGGCTGCATTTTGACTGTTCGCTCAGGTAAAGAAAGACTTATGAAAAAAATGAGAGAGAAATTTAACATAATTATCATCTCAGACTGAAGAAGGAGCTGTATAAACACATTCAGAGGAGAGCAGTCATTTTAACTGTAATACTATACGTGGTGGGTTTCTTCTCCTCTCCAGTGCAAAGAGCTGATGCCTGTCTCTAGCAGGCTTCAGCAACAAAAAGTTAAACTGCTACACATTTAACGTCACAGAAGGTAAAGGGAAGGTTTAAGGGGAGAGGTGTTGAAGAGGGGGTGGGATGAAGGGTGAAGGGGGCACACGGGAAGCTCCTCTCTGTAATCATGCAGTACATAGAGAGCCAGAAAGCCTGGTATCTTACCTGATTTTCTCTTTGAAGATCCATAGTCCCTGAAAAAAAGACAACAACAAATAGACATGGTTAGAGCTGGAAACGGTGGTGACAGAATGGGTGCCTCCCAGATTTCCACCCATATGCTCAAGAGCTCATCCTGTGCACTCCCTCCTTTAAAGAGGAGGTCGGGACTGCAAGGCATTGACAGGCAGGGACCAGGACGGATCCTGAGCAGCACCGGCTCATCATCAGCAGCAGCTGGGGCTTCTGCAGCACCAGGGGCTCGGGGAGCATGTGATCAACGAGACAGAGCAAACCATCCACAACCAGCAAGGCAGGGGAGAAGGGTGTCATTTTTTCCCCTTTAAATTGAGCTATTAAATGCACAGCTACTGAATTAACCCCTGACATTCCCCCGGAGAGGAAAGGGAATATTAACTGCTTGATGCAGGGGTGCGGCTGCTACAGGCTTATCTGGCACTGCGTGCAGTGCTCTCCTTTCAGAGGCTGATTAATTTGTGAATAACCTTGGAACCTCTCCTCATTATCTCTGACAAGCGTTTGTCTTCTGCAAGGAAAAACATCACCAAACCCCAAACTTTGTCCTTCTTCTTTCTTCCAGGATGGGGAATGACCCCGTACTTTTCTATAGTTATTAAAGGGTGCTGGCACCTTTGCTCGTGGCAGAACAGCTGAGAGCTCAGACAGCTGCTACAGAACTGGGAAGAAATTACAGAAGGGAGCTGCGGGAGCTGGTCTTGGATAAGCAGAGCTGAGGACAGAAATGCTTCACTATGGCTGTGCTTCTTCCCAGCACTTTCTCAGCCTCTGAGACTCAGCTCTGAAACGGTCTGCACAGGCAGGAGCCTGGGCAATGACAGATTGGGCAGACAGCACTGCTGCGTGGGCACAGTGCCTGGGGCACAGCCACACACTGTACCCGGAGGCATTAATGTTGGGAATACCACCTAATGAACCGCTCTAGAGGCAGGCTGTGTTTGAGGAATCCCACTGCAGGGGCAGGCAGCAGCTTCTAAATTTGGAGGGGGGGACAGGCTCTTAGAAGTGAGGTTTTGTCCATTGCAGCATGCTGTGTACTTCAGAGGAACCAGAGAAGGATTATCCTAAACTATGTATTTTATTTCAGGAGTTTGGGGAATCATCTAAGGAAGCAACATGTCTTAAGGGCAGAGGTATGTCCACCCATAAATTCTGTTTCTCCCAGAACTTTCCTTGGATCCCATGCTTGGATTCATGCCTTACATGTCTAGGATTTGCTTCCAAACAAACTGGGGGAAGTTTTTGCACCCTCTTTGGATTTTCCAGTGTCATTTCTTATTCAATTAAATAGTTGTTTTCTCAGCCACGTCTGCAGTTGCATTTGATATGAGGATGCTACTGCTCATGAATAGGCTGCTTTTTCTACACAAGTGATTTCATATAATGCCTGCTATATGGTGCCCAAAACAGAGATCCCTCAGAATGAGCCAGGGAAGGCACAATCCCCAAAACGTAGTCCTCCGCCCCGGCTCCGCTCCCACGCCAGCTTGGAGCTTTGTGGCTGCTGTCAATACAGCTCTCTTGGCACGCGAATGTCTGTGTTTGGTCCTGCCCTGTCCCAGCGCCCTGTCCCATTTATGGTAAGAAGGTGGAACCCTGCTGAGATCCCCACATATAACTTGCTTTGGCCTAGTGTCTCCATTGTACACATGCTTGATGATCATTTCAATACCTCCTGCCAGTCCCAACTTTCTGGTCAATGGCAAGCAGGGTGCCAACACAGGCAGTAACTGTTCATGTGAGCCAGGAGCTCTGCCCAGCAAACCCCATCACTGCTTCTCTCATGGCTTGTGCATGGTGAAAACCAACCTTGAGGTTAGTCTGAAGAGGGAAAAAGCCCCTTACTGTCACTGCAAAGTGCACAGCTGAGTAAATTAGGGTCAGCTACAAGAGGATGAAGTAGCAAGTAGCTCTCAGTAATGTCTCTTTGAGATCTGAAGGGTAATTAGCATCATCAGAGGATACAGAATGTATTCAGGCTCCTGAAGGCAGTTGAACCTACAACTTCTGGTTATGTTCTTAGTCTTAAGCACATGATCATCCTTACAGAAGAAATGAAATTATTATTACAAAATATATATGTGAATCGTCACTGCCCCCAAAGTCATGAGGGTTGCTCAGAAAAGAAATGAAGAAACCAATCAAGCTACTGGGCAAGTTTTCATCTTTTCATTTATTCTTGCTGTAAGGGTTAAAGCCAAGCTTTATCAGGTTTTGATTTTGGAGCTCCTGAAGTCCATGTACCCCATGTACTCCCTGCCTTGTCACTTTTTTGTACACCCACATTTCACTTATAAAATCAGGACAAAGCAGTATCAAATAAAACGGAGCTTGAAATAAAATCCTCATCTCCCCAGTGAAACTCTGAAAGTCAAAACTTGCTCCTCCCAGCGAGGATGGGAAAAAAAATTACTGCTGAAATAGAAAGCAAAGAAGGTACAGGAAATTATCTCTCTGCCTAAGTAAAGTGCTCTCTCTATACATATTCTTCTCCTCTTTTCTGCTAATAAAGAAAGCCTGTGCTGCTGCTTTGCAATAGCTTCCAGCAAGGAGCCCTGCCTGACTCCATGTTTATTTTTAAGTCCTATTATTCTGCATCTGCAAGATTCATTGATGTCTTTTCCCTTTCCCAAGTGACGATCTATAAGATGAATACCTCTCGGCCTCACTATTTTCAGAGGAGCATTATTGTGAGGCTGAAGTATCTGATTATGTCTCCAAAACAATTAAGGAAATTATTTAATGGTGTCTCATAACTGTAACAACTTCCAAGTAGAAACTCCAATCTTCTCCTTCAGTACAGCTTGCAGCTGGCACACTGCTAGACCTTAAATCAGACAAGAAACCTCGCCTTGCAGAAGAACAACCTTTCCAAGGAAAGGCATGACGAATGTCACATCTGCAGCTACCCAGAGAAGATTATTTTCTCTTCAGCTTTTCGTCTTTTTACCTCTCTATCTTTATAAACACACATATATTTCCATTATTCTCCTATTTCTGTATGAGAACAGATACCACCATCCTAATTTCCCTTCTAGCCATAGCTGCAAGAATAGCAGTGAAACCAGCAGATCTGAAAATAGCTCTGGCAGGTTCCTTCTTCATTAGCCAGGATCACTCCATACTGAACACATGCCTTTCACAAAAATAGTGTATTTCTAGCCTTTTTTTTTTGTATCAGAATATGGCAATTTTGTCTAAAGTCTTCCTGTGGAGCACCACATTCAGCTGACACTGAAATTCATTACTGGCAAGAAAAGTATTTCCTGCTGGTAACAATATTAAAATATCACTGGTGCCAAGCACATCACACAAGCTGGAAACACTCCTCTTTACTGACAAAGGAGAGGGAGGCTGGATCTCCTTTCTCATCAGCATTGCACCAGGATAACATTACTCATTTGAAAACTAGCAATGAATGTGAGAGGAAGACCACAAGCGTTACTACAGAGCTGATTGCCTTGTTATCACATTAAGCTATCCACAGTCTGGAAATCTGTGAAAAGATAAGAATATCTTATGTCATCGATTTTATATGTCACTTGCAATCTAATTTAATAGTGACCATTATATTAACAGTGTTATGGAAAAGCTTTATGGCACAATCTTTCTTTAGGGACATACTTGGCTGCTGTACCCAGTGAGAGTTGATAAGCACTGATGTATGTGTGTGGCATGTTTTTGTCTGTCTAGATACATATAGATACACACAAACAAGCAGTGGCACGACTGGAAAAGTTGTTTAACAAATGAGGGGTATCCTCACATTTGCTCAAATAAAGCCTAAGAAATATTCCAAGCGGAGAAGACTGGAGGTGACCAGATGTGTCTGTGACGGGCTGTGCCTATCTCTTTAGCTGTACTTCTAATTCAGTTTGATTTGTATCTATCCCAGAGGGTTTCTCCAGCAAGTCAGCAGAAGCCTCCTGCAGGAACAAGGAGAGTTTGCAGAGCAACAGTGCATCAAGAGGTACTACAAGGCTGCAACTTGGCTCCTGCACAGCTCCGCTCAGAGGTGATGTGTTAAGTCGGGGGACTTCATCCCTGTGGTACCCATGATGCAAAGGCTCTATCAAAAGCTTCTCCCCTTTGCCACGCGGCAGCAGACCCAGCAAGCTCACTCTGTGGGATTCCTCCTTTCTCAGGCACGTCACCTTTTAGCCCAGAGCCTCTGTCTGCCAGTAAAGCAAGGCTTGGCTTCAACTCATTTAGCAAAGTTTTCAGACAACTGTGAGTTTCAACCGTGAGAGAAAACAGTGCCTGCAATGCATGAGGAGCTGTCAGACCCACAGAGGAGCACGGCTGGGGGAGCTGCACAGCAGACATTTCATCAGACGAGACAGAAGCTAAAGGAAGAGTAAATCATCTTTCTGTCTGTTTCTCAGTGTTTGCTGTCCAAAGGAGACGAGACAGTGACAAACCCGGAGTAATGGAGGTTAATCTGTATCCTCCAGAGGATTTTAATACATAAATTAAAATTGTTC
Organism: Pezoporus flaviventris; assembly: GCF_033815535.1. NCBI lineage: Eukaryota > Metazoa > Chordata > Aves > Psittaciformes > Psittacidae > Pezoporus > Pezoporus flaviventris. The sequence continues at coordinate 9,670,620 of NW_026892577.1, read as the reverse complement.
CGTATTTGTTTGCTTTCACTAATTCACGTTTAAATGCATTGTAGGTGTTTATGTTCCCATGCTCCTTAATTCCTAAAAGTCTCTAGTGGTGTGGGCAGGCTGCGGTGGAGATGTATGACATTTCAAACAAACAACTCAGATTATCATTTAATGGCCAATGATTTGCCAGGCAGATTAGAAGCACAGAAGTGTTTTAACAAGGAAGTCCAGTCTCTCCTTCCCAGCACTCATACAGTCTGCAGTCAGTAATGAAGACCACTTTTCCACAAACTATTTCTCTTAGCACTGCTATCAGATTCTGTGACTGTTTTTAAAGTAAGCCAATACAAAAATACTTTGCTACTGCTCTTTATGCACACAGAAACCTGAGCCTTGAGGATATATTTGCATCTTGAAACTCCTAACTTATTTTCCTCAACAGCCAGAGTGACATTTTCTATTTGAGACAATTGCTACAATATCAATTGTGACCAAGAACTGTCGCTAGTTGCCTGCCTATGGCTGAATACGTAACACCATACAAACACACAGGAGGTATATGGACAGCGCAGGGTTAAAATTTGCATTCATGGTACTCAACGTGCAAAAGTTTAACCATGTGCATGAAGGTATCTTCATTCCCATTGAGCTCTGAGACATAATCAAGCAAAATTAACTCTATACGTTATGCATCATGAACACAAACACATAGTTGCATACAGCTATACATTTCCCCCCTCCAGCATTCCATCCCCTGCAATCATACAAGCACAGCTGATCTCTTCACTGAGCCAAATAAACAGATGAAGGCTTTTTTCCTCTTCTTTTTTTTTTTTTTTAGAAAATATTCTGCTCATTTCCTGATGTAAATTGTTGCATTGTGGAACCCTCTCAAACATGAATCTGTCCTTTCTGAGCAGAGGTCGAGCTTTCCAGCCCTGTCAGAAAGGGCCCCATTGTGGAGGACCCAAGATTCCACAGTTCCTTGCCGCAAGCAAAAGGGACTTGAGGAGCAAGGAGAAAATCTGGAGACCTGACTTCAAACCCAGGCATTTCTTGCTGTCTGGAAGCAGTGTCTGCTTGCTGCTAAGAAAGGTAAGCCACTCTTGTGCAACAAGCTCCTTAAGAGAACGAAGACAACATAAAAGAGAACTTTGCCTTCCTGCCACCTTTCTGTTGTCTTCACAGTGTGGCTGTAATGCTGGCATAGAGCAAACAGCACAGTTTCAGATAGTATATCCTTCTGGTTAGGCTGTAGCAATTTTCTCTGCATCATATAACAATGGTGGCCTAGTTTGGTTTACCAGGACCCAGCTGGAAACCCTCATCCCTGGCAGTGTTCAAGGCCAGCCTGGACAGAGTCTTGGGTGGCGTGGTTTAATGTGAGGCATCCCTGCCCACGCAGGGGGTTGGAACTGGATGATCTTAAGGTCCTTTCCAACCCAAACCATGCTATGATTCTATGATCTAGGGATGACTTCTGACAGCTCCCTTGAATACAACAAAGCAAAAGTCAACCCAAGCTCTTTCTGAGAAACTCCATACACAACACTGGAAACGTGTAAGTGCAGAAGAGATCTTCCCTATAGCAATAACCTTAGCTTGCACAGAAGAGCCAAGATTGGAAGGAGACGGACACTGCCTCCTCTCCAGCAATGCTTCCTGCACCTGGATCCACGGATTTTGTCACTGAAAGGGTAATCAGACATTGAAACAGCATTCCCAGGGAAGTGATGGAATCACTGTCACTGGAAGCGTTCAAAAAACATATAGACGAGGCCCTCAGTGACCTGGTTTAGTCACGGCCTTGGCAGTCCTGGGGTAATGTTGAACTTGATGATCTTAAAGGTCTTTTCCAACAAGTTGATTCTATGATTCTATGATTTGTATCATGAAGGAGAGGGGCAGGACAAGGAAAACGAGTGTCCTCTGCTCTGCACTTGCAGGATCCTAGAAATTAGCCCTGTACAGCACAACCTGAGCTCTGCCACAGAGGCCAAGGTGCAGGGGATGCAGACAGCTCCAAGATAAATGATATCTCCATGGACCACTTCAGCCTCATGCAGACTCACAGTGTCTGGGGGTGGCTGTCATGAGGTTTTCCGTGTAAAAAGGGTGTAGAAGGATGAGAGATGGGTTCGAGGCACCCTGCCCCTTCCCTACATGATTGGGGAATTTCACAGGTTTCTGTCCTGAGATTCCCCAGCAGTGAAGCTGATCACTTGACTCCAGGGTGCAACTTCAGTATTTGGCTCAGGCTAAAGATATGCAGGATTAGCCTCTTGAATTTTTCACGGCTGTATTTCTTTATGATGAAATTCTCCTCCTGGAGGAAGACAGGGCTTTGGAAACTCACATTCAGCATTTCACTGGGCTGCGAGATATGGGGCAGCGCAATCTGACAGCAAAGCCCAGCCTCTCCGGCACCAGGGAGAGACGGCTTTGGCACGGCCTGGAAGCTGCAGGACACTGGGACAATGAGCTAACACCATGTGATCCTCTACTGCAAGGCTTCAGCAGCCTTGAAAGAGACAACACAAATGTTTATAGCAAGCTTTTTCCTGGAAAGAAGTATAAAAACAAGAGCTTGCCTAAGAGTCACATCCTCATCTGCTTTTGTTTTACCCTGTTTATTCCTTCAGATGGCAAATTTCTCCACAGGACAGAAAAATGTATTTACCTTAGTAAGAACTCTGGGTGGAGGTGCTCTTCACCTCCTCTATACTGACCTTGGTCATCCCTTGCGGGGAGGTCAAATTTATCTCTGTCTTACAATGACCAAGCATGTATCACTTTATTATAGCCTTGATAATACAAATGCTGAGTGATAAAAACAAGGTAATAAAAAATAATCATTCTCATGTGCAGCTTTTCCAGTTGTGCTCTTCACTTTGGGATTTTATTACGCACATTTACATGCAGATACAATATATGTTTAAAAGATGCAGCTAATCATCGTTACAAATTAAGTACTGAATATCAGAATCATAAATTCAAATGTACCTTATAAACTAGTCAGGCTAACGAGCTTGCATATGTATCATACAAATCTGATTAAGAGCTTAAGAAAGCAGCAGAGATATTGAATCTTTGCTTCATTTCTTTAGCTCTTTCTGGTTTGAGGGCGGGCCCCTCAAACTCCAGCTTCCATAGGTTTGGGTCTGACATCTGATTTGAAACCACGTGGTCCATCTGGGTTTCTGAATTACAGACCAAATGGTGATTATAAGAAAAGGCAGAGTCTCTTTGCTGTCCCTCTTCAGGGACACCTTCTTTCTGCTGTTTCAGACTAACTTTGCCCAGAGCTACATGTATGGTGCACAGCCACTGTCCCCTCCATCTCATGGTGGCACTGCTCCCTGTGTATAACCTCCCCACAGGGAGACATCACCCACTGCTCACCAGGTTGTGCCTGCTCATGGGGGGCAATATACCATCACCTCTGCTGGAGGTTGCATGGAGACCAACAGTGTCACTCCTAAAACCCTCATCCCAGAGAGTGTTTGGAAAAGGTGAAGGGGAAGGGAGAGAAGAACACTGGCAAGTTACAGATTTCCAAGTCTCAGGTCTAGACACAGCTTGCTCAAAAAGGCTTTTCCCCTGAATTACTGTACCAGGAAGAATAGTTGGAGCACAACAGTATAAATTACACTAAAAGAAGAGCTCCTGTATGCAAGGCAGCTGAATCGTGGTACCCACTGGTATTAGACACTGTGATCACAAAATCAGGCATGGGTTCAAAAGGCGATGAGATATATCCATGCAGCAAAGATAAATAGTGGCTATTGTACTTCACACTCTGGATGCTTTCACCCCAGAAGTCCCAGAATGGCTGAATGCCAGAAGCAGAGTGGATAAATAAGGGAAGCTTACTCTATATTTGCTTTGTTTCTTGTATTGGCTGTAAGCCACTGTTGGAGACAGGAGGCCAGATGGGGTCCTGGTCTCACCTAATTGTGGACCTATAATACATTCTCCTGTAAAAGATCAGACTGGATTAGGACAAATTATATCCAAATCATGCTGCATTACTCAGCACATTAAATTGTCCTTAATCACATACTTTGATGGTCTAGATTCCTGCTTAAATTTACCTCCTGTGCATATTTCTGTGCCTGTTCTGTTGAAGCCATCGCTGCATTTCAACTATACATAACCAGGCTCTAATGAAAAGCCAATAAGGTTCTTTGATCAGGCTTTAATAGGACTCACCATGGGGACGTACTCTGCTGTGGCAAAATGGTTTCCTCATCCTGTCTCTTTCAGAAATGTTTTGTGAGCCTTTAAAAGCGATTTAGCCCTGATTTATGTCAGCTAAGTGATTTCTGTTGCACATGTGAGTTACAAGAAAAGGGCTCTCATCTCTATTTGCTACACTGTTCAGGAAATCAGTTATAGATGCTGCAGAGCCTTCAGTGTCTCTGACTTCAATGCAGCGGAAACTAGCAATTTGAGAAAATACTTCATCATTCCAAATTCTCTCAAACACAGCATCCAGTACTTCACAAGTGACAACCTATAGCAGATTTTTTTTTGGTAAATAGTACTGAGCTTCCCCTCTCTAAGCTGTTTACCTAAGCTGTTTCCAGAGGATATTAAAGGAAAGAAACATGCAATTTTTTAATAGAAAGCATATGAAACATGCTGATGACTATCTAATAAAATCGAGCATGCATTCAATAGGGGTGAGTCACCTAATCACAAGTTTAGAGATGAGGGATGTAGAAATGACTAAGCAAGCCAGGGGTGCGACAGCAACCCAAAAGTTTTGATGGCCTGACCTGACCTGCCAGGGGCATCCAACCAGCACTGGGCATAGGTTAGAGCAGGTCTCTACACCACGGAACAGATGTCAATAGGACAGGAGCCACTGTGAAGATCCTATGGCCAAGAGGTGTATTGCCAGTGGTGTTAAGTGCTACAGCCACTGCTGCTGCTTTGTGTGGTGTTGCTGAGCAAAAAACCACCCCAAAATTGATGAATCCCTGAAGTAAAAGATCTCAAAAAGCCCATCGACTCTCTGCCTACATTTCCATATGCCAATGAAAATAATAACAGTAACTACTATGGGGAGAAAGAACCACTTTCTGTGGAGTTTCCTCTATTGTCTAGTTTTAATCTCCCACACCAGTTTTTAGCCATTGCTCCTGTTTGTATTCTTTGCTACTATCAGCAAGAGTTTGATTCCGATATCCTTGTAGCTCCCCTTTGAGAAGGTGTAAGCTGCTATTAGGTCACCCCTTTACCTCTCCTTTGCCAAACAAGTAACAGAAACAATAAAAATAGCCAACTATTTTTTCTCCCAATTCTTCTTGATTCTTCTCTTGGGGCAGAGCGACCCGAGAAAGGAGCAGTGACCCAAACGACAGCGGTCGAGCCTGCCTTCTTCCTGCTCTACTCTGCTGCTTCCACTGGCACAAGCAATTCCCCTCAGCCCACATGCCCTCCTGTGAGCACAGTTCCCCGCGACACATCTGCAGGGGCTGGTGACACCGAGCCCTGTGGAGCCACATAAAAGCAAGACACTGGAGGAAGCCCACCAAGAAGGCAAAGCAGTAGAGCCTCCTGCCTGCCCTTCTCCTTTGCCCAAGCTGCACGGATATGCACTCACAGCCTCCCCTGAATTCTCTTCTTGCCCCATACCAGCCTCAAAACCACCCCATGGTGGTGCCAGGTGTTGGCATGGTTCCTTGGGATTCCCTGCCGCCTGTCCCAGTGTGTGGTGCAAGCACTGGCACCAGCCCACATGCTGGAGGCTCGCACAGGGAATTCCCAGGCTGCCACTGGCATTTTGGACATTTTAAAGGCTCTAAATTAGCAAAGTAAGAAATGAGTTACAGGCATTCCCAGACGTGGCTCGGGCCCTGCTAGACCTCCGAGCTCCCAGTACAAAGGAGAGCGTGCCAGATGCCTGGTATTATACAATTGTGCATTCCTTTCTGGTACTGTTCTTACAGGGTCGAGCACTTCAGTGTACTCATTTGGCTTTTCAGCAACACGCTGCTTGGGCCTCTCTGTCTGGCTGCTCCTGCTACTTGTCCAAGGACAGTAGGACCTGAAAGATTAAGATCACAGTGCGCATAGACAGCAGATGGCTATAGCGTCTGTATTTACTTTGCACTGCTAAATACCCTATTGCCCTAGCTAGTTTTACATCCCCTTCTAGTGGCAGATCTCTCTCCTGACTTTAAAATCATCTGTTGTACATATGGCCCTAAGAATGGTAAATAACAATGCATGTGGGAGACAAGATCAAGCCCACAGTGAACTCCAGCTTCTTCATCTGGTGACTGTAATCTTTCCTCATTACATTTTGTTCAGTTAGAACAGTGAGATTAAAGCACAGCCACTTCCCAAACCTGCCTCAGCAGCGTGTCCGCAGTTAACTGTCCTGCAACATCAAATGTCTTTCTAGCATACTAAAAAGTAATGTAGTTCTCTGTAAGACACCAACTCTATACACCTTGGAACTGTTTCCTCCCTGTTTCTACAAAGCGGCACATGGAAAGATCTTTCAAGTCACTGGGTTCTTTAATTTACTAGTCAAGAGACATAAATCATGGCATGTAAGATGTACTGGGAGTTCATGAACTCTAGGATTTTTTTCTAATCACTGTCCTTTGAACTGAGCTTTTTCAGAAACTGTAAAACTCCAAAACATCCAGTAAATGCATCTAGTAAATTTTCCTGGATTGGCAACTACTAAAAGCAAACTTGTCTTCCCCGATGACCTACCAGCATCAAGCAGTCTTAAAACTAACACTAAAACATGAAAGGGAAAAGAAGTCTTCAACTTATCTTGGCCAATATAACTGTTGGGATTCATTACATTATTTCAAATTATCATTGACAGGCACCAATTAAGCCAGAAAATAAAGACAACTTCCCAAAGATAGAACCTTTCAAACACTAGGGTTACATTTCAAGGTAATGACCGTAACACCTTTCAAATATTCAATTCTGATAACAGGTCCCACTCTTCCTGCAGCCCAAAAGGTTAAGGAGCTAAGTTACGTGGCATTTGCAAAGAAGCATCACAAAGTTTCCTGAGTACTCCACTCTAGGAAGTATCAAACCACCTAATCAAGGATTTATTGTGTTTATTAGGATTTATTTATTTATATACTGTGTGGGTATCAAAAAATTAAACAAAAGAAGTCCTATACTTCAAGACAGTGTAAGGGATTGTTTTAGTCTCACTGCTCAGTTTATTTTGGGAAGGAAACAAAGAAAACAGCAGAGCTATTTCAGCCTGGACCAGTATAAGATTCATGAGACTAGAGATGGACAGGTACACCCTAAGTTTTATAGACACGTACTCAAAATCATCTAAGTTTCTAGTAAACTTTGTTTGGTTAATACTTGATCACACACTTAGAGATTGCAATACTGAACTGAAAACTCACTTCGCAGAGGCAGATGTGTTTGTTAGCAAATATATGGATCCATACTAATACTTCCTTTTGATCTTTACTCAATTAAAAAGGCAAATAAAAAGAATCATGTTGACCTCAAATACATGCCTATATACCTGCCTAAAACACTTCACACCATGTCAACTGACTTTCTAAGGTGTCCAGCATTAAATATTAAATAACTCTGGAAAATAAAAGAAAGTATCTTTTTTTATGCATTTAAAACATATGCAGATTGTAGGCATCAAGGCACAGAAGTGCCATTACACACCATGAAACACTGCAATGTCTGAATAGACCAAAAAGTTTGCAGTCCAGTTCAAATACAACTTTGTTTTTCAGACCTGTTCATGCAGAGAACAGTAAATTTCTCGTTGTTCCTTTTATGTAACTCCTCTCCAATTCTCGATCCAGACATTAACTTTTAATTCACCTCATACATCTCCAAAGGGGGCGTGTGTGGTATTTCCAATCTCTTTTTCCATGTTTTAGGTCCACAGGAGTGGAGAGGCATAATGAATGACTTTTAATTATTTCCATCCATTCAGCCAGTTGTAGAAGTCCTTTTAATTCAGCTAAAAGAGACATTACTTGTTTCCTCAAAATCAACACTGATTCGGGGGTATTTCTGGCCTGCAACATGAAGGATCTCTTCAAAGCTAAATGGACACTGGCAGCTTATTGCTGCTGTAACTGTTCCCATTATCTGATATATAGATATCTCATGTGGGCGAAGGGAAAATGTCATCGATTGTCAGGAATTACACCCCCTCCTTTTAGGCTATTGATGTCACTCACTCATTAATTCACAAGCTTAGAATATCAACAAGGTTCTGCAAATGCCACATCCTGCAATTGGATTTTGTGCACTGTTTTCTTCCTTTGTTACCTGAAATACCAGAAACTGAATGATAAGGAGCCACACTCTCAGCAGGAACATTGCCTTTCCTATCAGGAGAGGGTCTTGTGGGGTGCTGTGGCTAGCAGTGAGCTCCTCCCTGCGGAGCTGCACCTACCATAGGATGACAAGAGCATCCCTGAGGTGCTGGGGAAGTTTGTGTATCCTGAAGTCCACACTGCAGTATCAGCCAAGCAGATACACTGGATATCATACTATACAGCAACCATGCTGCATACCCCCCCCCCCCCCGCCATGTAAATGTCTAATGCAAAGGTCTGCATTGTTCTTAGCTCCCAGTACTGAGTCTGAATTCAGCACTACTTTGAATAATCTCTCATCACTGTAAAATACTGCAAGATTAAAAATTAGGATCTGGGTATATCAGCCACAAGAAGCAGCAGCAGGGATTATGAATCAGAGCACAAAACGGAGTGCCCTGCTGCCCATAACCTATTTATTAACAGTTTCTTCTCCAGTCATCCTCTGGGACTGAAGCTAATTCCTGGAACCTTCTGCTTTGCCTCTGCTCCCTCACCGGCACCAGCTACCCAGCCAACCTTGCCACACTGGCCTTGACTTGTCAACCCCTCCATGGCTAATTGATGTCCTCCCCTCATAACACACACCTCACTGTAATGCAAAATTGCTCTGATCACTATATGAACATCCTGACCCTGCACAAAAACCCAACTCTGACCTACCTAGCAATAGTGTGTGCAACACCAGAAACTCAGCTCTCTGTCTTACCCAGCTATAATAAAAATCCTTCAAGCTCTGCTGTACATTCCATCCATTAGTGGTGCCTGGGGAGCTGTACAGAGACCTACCTCATGATTAGATAAAAGCTTTTCCTTCTAAATCACTGTCCAGAAGAAACCAAGGGTCTGGAAGAGTGAACTTCACATACATTAGAGGCAAGGCACATCCCCTATGCTGGTTATTTATGTGTCTATTTTTTACGCTGAAGAATGCAACGTTTTGTGGTAGGGAGTAAGTTGATTCATTTATTCACTGTGATAACGATACCAAGACCCTTTTCTCAGTACAGACACAAAAAAGGGAAAAGTGCTCCAGTTTTACCAACGAAGCAGCATTTTTTAAACAATGATGTGAAAATCTGAAAGCCCTACATGTACCAAAGCAAATCTGGGATGGTGATGAGAAGGAAAGTCAGAGAATTTTGGCTATCCCTCTATCCCACTCCCCCCAGAGTCTGCAGGCCACCTCATGCCCAAGAGGTCTCAGAACTGCTCTAACCAGCCAAGAAACAGTTCAAAATGCATACATTATACCCTGTCCCTGCTTTGAGGGTCTTCAAAGGCCAGGCAAGGAAGCCATGAAAGCAGCCACCTTCCTGGAGCACACGGGTGGGCCACACTGTGCACATACCCTGAGGCCATGGCTTACTGCCAGCTTTACAAAAAAGCTCATTTTCCAAAGAGGACTTGAAAAAATAACAGCAGCGATGACAAGAGAGGTGCAAATGTGTCTCCAGGTCCAGTTTTGCTCAATGCTTAAAGTTCGGAGCATCTCTGGAGGAAAACTGCAATTCAGGCTCGGAACAGATCCTACTTGAAGGATCTCAGAGCGTTGAGTTGCTAAAGCAACTGTGGACATACTCTTTTTGCAGCTCAGCACCCAGAAACTTGGGTGTATCTCTCCTCAGAAGCAGAGACAAGATGCCATGGCATTTCACAAGAAGAAAGCAAAGAGCTCCTGGCCCAAAGCCCCAAAGGAAGAGTGGAAGCTGGGGTTTAATTTGTCAGTCCCTCAAAGACTCAGACTCAGTTGGGCTGACCTTCATCTCATGCCATAAACATGAGTTTAAAAATACACCGCTCCTCTCAAAAATGTGTCATGGCTCTTAGAAGCAAGAAAACCAGGTTGTGGGTGGGAATAACTGCAGAGCATATATACATACATACATATATATATATCTTCCCTTTTGAGCAACAGTCTTTTAAATTCCACTTTACAAAAAGCAGATTTTTAGCACCTCAGGAGTTGAACACACAGCTATTATCAGGAGCTTGAAGCAGAACAGTTTTAAGAGGCAGTGGTCACTTTCTATTCGTTTTTGTACAAAATACACTTCTTTTTGCAGCTCTGTTTTTTAAAGAAATAATTATTTTATGCTCAGTCACAGCTTTTCACTGGCAATGTCACGTCCAATTTACAAGATATGAGCACCAAATGATTTGGCACAGGGATATACTCAAAGGAAAAGAAACTTCTTACGATTTATGATACGCTTTGATAACTGTGATTTAAAAATGCCAGGGTTTCATTCCAGCAAATGTTACAATAACAAGCACAAGACTAATGACCTGATGCCTTGTCAGAGATGTTCACAGGTCAGATAAAACCACCGCATTATACCTGCAGGATGCAGTGTTTCAAAGGCAGCCCTGTTTGAGCTTCTCCTGGGCTTTGATCCCTGCAAGCTGTATGTCAGCACTATCCTCCCAAAAGCTGGCCTCATCTGAGGGTTTTTCTGCCTTTCAAACCTCTGAAACACATCCGGGCTGTCCTACCTCGCATCTGTGGCCATCTGAACCACCCGAGCAGTCTCCTGCATTAGGAGGAAGCAGTGAGTGAAGAAAACCTTCAGCCCACACCAGGCTTCACCAAACAGCTGGCAAAGAACAACCTCAGAAACACTGATATTCAAGCAACTGTGGAGGAAATCTGTCGATTTAAGAAGAGCAGGGTGAGATCATCCATTGCCTGCTGTTGTCTTTTGGCTGAAAGCGGCCAATGGACAGCTGGATGGCCCCTGATCCTGCACTTAAACACAGTCATAGAAATACTGGAATTTCATCATCATGTTGCATTTTTCTCTTCTTCTCCCAGGCCTTCCCTTGGATCACTCCACAGTTTCCAAGCCTGTATCACATCCCTTCACACCTGCTGTGGTCTGTTCACATTTACTGTTGAGCAGAGCATGTGAGCAGTAATGAATACTTTTCTCAGCACATTTAGTATCTCCTTTGTTCAAAAAAGCTTGCCATTTTTTTAGAGTTTCCCATTACTTAAAATCATTTGCTCTATAATGTGGGGAAGAGCAGGGTTGTGCATAGGTAGGATGCTCTTACGGGCTGATTGCAGGACCTCAGAGGTGTGGTAGCAAACTGCACTAACACATCGCAGCATATATTTGGGTTAGAGATGCTGCTCCCAGATGAGGACACGTAGGCAGGATTTCAGCAGCACCTGCACTTTTAATTCATTTCATTTGCTACAGAAAAGGCTTAATTTCCCAGAGAATCCTGTGGCATTCAAACTCCCTTATACTGCCAGCACATGCTACCCTTGAAGAGGCTGCACAAGGCACTGTGCAGGCAGCTGTGTGTGATGTGAAGGGAATTGTTGTGATCACTTAAAATAACCTGATGGAGAAATGAGGTTTTGCTGGGACTCTTCCACCTGTCTTTGCATGGGCACAGTTAAAATTCCTCCTTGGGAGATGCAGAGCAGCAGCAGCGCTTGTTCCAGCCCTTGGGGTGAACTGCAAACTTACCTTGGACTTAGGCAAATTCAGTTTCACCCTTTATATCTGACCACTTCTCCCTCCAAAAGAGAGAGGCACATGTACAAGATGCATCCACATGTAAATATTATACTATGATATGTTGGGTACCAGCACACATAAGTTTCTGATACCCACATGTTTGCAAGAACAACCTTTGAAATTCATAGAATCATATCATAATTTAGTTGGAAAGGACCTTAATGATCAGGGAGTTCGATTATAAACCTAACGCTGCCAAGTCCACCACTAAACCATGTCCCCAAATGCCACATTTACACACCTTTTAAATACTCCCAGGGATGGTGACTCCACCACTTCCCTGGGAAGCCTGCTTCAGTCCTTGAGAACACTTTTGGTCACAAGGCTTTTCCTAAAATCCAACCTAAACCTCCCCTGGTGCAACTTGAGACCATTTCCTCTTGTCCTATCACTTGCTCTTTGGGAGAAGAGACCCACACCAATCTCACTACAACCTCCTTTCAGATAGTCAGAGAGAGTGAGAAGTTCCCACACAACTTCTTCAGACTGAACACCCCCAGTTTCCTCAGCCATTCCTCATCGCACTTGTGCTCCAGACCCTTCACCAGCCTCATTCTCCTCTGGACCCACTCCAGCACCTCAATGCCTCTCTTGTCATGAGGGGCCTAGAACTGAACACAGAATTTGAGGTACAGCCTCATCAGTGCCCAGTACAGGGCACTGTCCTGGCCCTGCCGCCACACTATTGCTGATACAGGCCAGGACACCGTTGGCCCTTTTGGCCACGTGGGCACAAGCTGGCTCATCTTCAGTTGTCTGTCCACCAACATCCCAGGTCCTTTTCTGCCGAGCAGCTTTCCAGACACTCTTCCCCTGGCCTGTAGTGTTGCATGGGGTTGGTGTGACTCAAGTGCAGGACCAGAGCTGAGCTCCCCTCCTTTCTGCTTTTCAGAAGACATAATTCAAGGCCAGATGCATCTTTATTTTATAAAGGGTTTTACAGATGAGTTTGCTAATCCAGAGGGATTTTCTGATCTGCTTTAGCTAGGAAGTGATTTTACAGAGTTTGCATTACAATGTGTGACTGAGAGAAGACTATAGACCAATGAGATTAAATAGAGAATATCAGAAGTTAAGTTACTGAGTTTACTGAGCAACTCTTACTGCAACATGTGATATGTCCTTCCCTACCGGGACCCTCTCCCCAGACCCATTGTGCAGTCATGCCAAGTCTGTCACGAGATAAATGCCTAGAGACACAGCAATGCTTGTCTTCCTTTCCTTCTGCAAGAAACTAAGGAACAGATGATGCCTTGATAAAAGCAGGCTGCTTAGGGTTTACTTTACACCCAACCTTCACCAAATGTGGCCTTCCTCCTCCTCCATGTTACTAAGAAAGTTTGGATGAAGATTTAGCACTTCATTTCATTATAGTCCACCTGCTTGCTCCTCATGGCTCATTTCCTGCTGTCCGGTCAGTTCTTCAGCAATACTTGCAAAGGACAGCCAGTCAGGTGAGACCTCTGCCACCCTCAAAATAGGACAGCAAGAGGAGAGGAAAACTGCAAATGTCCCTCAGAGGAAGGCGCATGAGGAGAGGAATGCAGAAAGCAGAGAGCTGAGGCACAAGGTTGGCTCTGAGGTCCCCAAGGAGCAGGGGCTGAGCACGATGCACAATGTGATGCTGCTTGATGAGGTTGGGGCACGATAGCTTTCTGCCCAAGCACTACAGCTCTGTCTGCCACCATGCCTTCAGCTGTCTGACAACTGGTGACAAACACACATCCTTCCCTCCTGGCAGCAGATTAAATCTTCCCTGCTGTGATACATGGGCTTTTTAACTATGCATGGCCAACTCCTGCTATGATGGCTTGCTTTGATCAACAGGTGGTAAATGTGCTTTATCCCTGTCCCCAGACACAGCCCCTGAGTCCCTGTCATGTGTCGAGGGCACTGACTTTCTCTCTCTGCCTACTGAGCCCCATCAGTGCTCCTCTGTTGCTGGTTTCTGCTCAGTTTCAGCCTCCTTTCTTTGACACACTGCTCCACACCTCTTGTCTCTCCCTGTGTTAATCACTTTGAATGAGTGGACTCACAGCAGGGTGAGGGTTAGTGTTAACTCCAGTGAGTGCTCTTAGCTTGGCTGTCCTTGGTTTTCAAACCAGATACAGCTTTTTACGCAGATTATGGCTCACGACAATGTCCTGGCAGCACCCAGCCATCACGGGACAGGGGCTCAGACACATCATCCTCTCCTGCATCCTTTTCCCTCTCCAACTGGAGTCAGCCACAATGTGGACAAGCCCAAGCCAGCCCTATGGGGACACCAAGCTTGGGCTTTAGCCCAGACACTGAGGCTCTGCTTTATCTCTGCCTCAGAACACAGCACAGCAAAAAGCAACTCTTGGGACACTGCAGTGACCCATTAAAATTAATGGGGTTAAATCATCCTGGTGTAAGCCACCAACTTCAAAAGAATTACACAAGGGATGAATCTGGAGTCATTATTTTTCTTCTTTGTGCCTTTCAGAAAGATGATCTACTTTCCAGACGGCTGTGTTCAGTCTTTCTATGTAAACTAACTACCCTCTTGTCGGTCTCTTACTCCATGCTCTTGTCTACTATCCAAGCAATTCCAAGAACTGCTCACCTGCTTTGGTCCTCCACACACAAAACAGCCCTTGTACACTTCCAACTGGACCAATTAATTTCCTCTTTCAGGGGTAAGTAATAAAAAATGAAAAAACCCAACCCAAACCAAAATAGTTTCATTAGAGGAACCAGGAGGGTTATTCACTCACATGGCACATTGCTTCTCTACTCTAGGTTGCAGCAGCAGGTAACGGAGCAGGTTTAACCCTTGTACCTGGGCTCCGTTAAATCCACAGTGCCCAAAACCCAACCATGACTCATGGATGTCACATATTTTCTGTAATTGGAAGCACTTGTTTGAGCTAAGGAAGTGCAGGAGACCAACGAGACAGGCAGAGAAACCTCACATGTAAAAGATACAAAACTCCCAGCTACTCTGGAAGCCGGTCTTGCTCCTGAGGTGGCTCATTCAATAGCAGCACCAGTGGAGATGGCCTTCAACTCTTTCAGCAAAGAGCTCAGTAACATTAAAAAGCATAAATCAAACCTGTTAAAATTGGCAGATGATTCGATAGGAAGAAATTGCCTTTTGGGGACTGCTTTCTGTCTGCCAAATTTACCCAGACGCGGATCCACATATGGATTTCTAACCTATCCTGGTTTCAGTGGTGATTACAGCAGCAAATGTGGTATGGACTATGCTAGACATATTATTTTGGGAAAGCTGATGAATTAGAGGTAGACAATGAAAAGCTCCGAGTGTATTTGGTCCGTGAGTTAACCCACCTCCATAGTTCCCAGGTATTCAGCTCTGGGGGTTTTGGCATGGGAAAAGCAGACTTGAAATTCAGCTCCTAAACTGGTTTCAAACTTTGCTGAAAGTCTGGAGGTGTTCAGAGCTGGGATTTTGACTAGTAGCTCCCAAAAGAGGCTGCTAATTTCTCAGGGTAAGGCAGCAGAGGATGGGAGGAACCAGTGTTATTTCACTTTGCTCTAAATGCAATGCAGCCATCTGTGAAGCTGCTAAACCACAGGGCCTTCCTTGAAGGAGCTACAAAATAGTCTGACTGTAAAGTCAGTCACTGAGAAACAGTCACTGCCAGGCTGACACAGCCTGCTGGTACTCCTCAAACCCCTGGAAGAAATGCTGCCTGACAGCTGCATTCTATCTCCTATGCATTGGCCCCATCGTGTCCCCGCTAGCGTCTTCTACAGCCATGGTTAGACATATACCAACGATGTATCAAGATGAGTAACGGACTAAAAACAAAACTACAGACTGCTCAGGAGCTCCACAAAGCTGCTTGTAAATCTACTAAAAATGGCATGTTTCCATAATAAACAATCCGTTATCGCACTGCTCTGTTCCCACTTCGCAGTCTGCCGAGAAGAGGGAAGAAAGACGCCGGTTTGCAGGGCGCTGCATTTAACAGGAGACAAGCAGTGTGCAAAGCTCCACGCTCCCTCTGCCGGCTGCATCCGCTGCACGCAGCATCCTCCGGGGCTCTGGGAGGCAATGATTCTCCCTCTGATGGAGGCCAGGCACGATTAATTCCTACTTGCACTGTGGCAGCATCTGTGAGGGCGCCGACCATGAAGTGAGAGCTGCTCTACACAGGTAAAGAATGAAAGTGCCAGCACCTATATGAAAGATGCTGGGCTGTGGATGGCACAAGGCTGTCAAGAAACACTCTGCATCTGTGACCGAGAAGTCCCTGCAGTCACCTCTGTGAGATGTGATCCACCACCAGGCAAAGAGCACACTCAAGGCATGTTGGGTTCAGTGCGTGGAAAGCACTCGGGGAACCAAAACGTTTCCATTCAGTTACAGGCAACACTTTCATTTCCCTTGCCCCAACAACCTCTTCTGCCGATATCCCTGTTCAAGCAGGGCTCCATAATTGCAAAAGGTCTGTTGGTGAAATGTATTCAGCTCAATATGCTTGATCGTGCCATGGCAAAAATGGCAATACCTAAAAAGACAAATGTCTATAGATACATGTGGCTGGCAGGACCAGGGATGAAGCATGCATGTATGTCCATGTATTTAATGTTCATAAAATACGTATTTCCAAAGCACAGATTTGATGTTTCCCATCACCAGGGGGGCTTTAGAAAGTCTCGACTGCTGTGTTACCCATCAGCCACAGGTATCCTCTACTGGGAGTTGGCCTGAGAGCTAAAACACAGACTAAGCCATGCACAGGGAGATGAAGTAGCTCCAGTAAAGCAAATCTGCAGCAGAAAGAGAATGTGAATTCAGGACTTCTTAACCCTTTCCTTCCACTTATCTCCTGTGTCCTGCCGTAGCCTTAAACAATGAGTTCTTCCACAGAGCTGGATACGCAGAGCCCATGCCCCCCCAACAGGGATGGCAGGCACAGGGCACCTCAAACCTCCATCAAACAGCCTGTTTCCTACTAATTAAATCTTGAAAGCTAATAAGCTTTAAAAGCCTAATTCCAGACTTATTTTTCCTATGTCACTTTTGATATAATGAAGACAAAACAGCTCACACCATAGCTTCTAAGGTATCAGGCAATTTAACTTCTTGCTTGTCTGCTGATATCTGAGCAGACATAACCTTTTTGATGTCCTGCCCCATGTTTTGAAAGGCAATGGTGACAGCTTATAAATGTGCATACAATTATGAATGCTAATACAATTAACAGTGAAAGACTCATACTTGGATCACAAATCCAGCTCTCTTCCAACTCAAGCTCCCCTAGTAGGCTTCCAAGGAAAAAGGTCACAAAACTCCAGATAAAGAAAATTAATGCTTATATGGGGAAAAAAAAAAAAGACCAACAGAATTCTTCAAAAAGCCCTGACTAGGCACTGTCAGAGAGATTAAAGACAGGAACAGCTCCCTAGCTATTAGATGTCAGGGTCAAGTTTCATGTAGGGTAACTGAAGGTGGAGTTACCCTTGGGATGCAAAGGATTTGGAGCAGTGGTGAACTGTGAGTGGGTTTTACCCCTGTGCCGAGTGCAGCCTCAGGATCAGTGCCTGTACCCCCTGCAAAGCACACACACACGCGCACACACAGCAAATGATGAAAAATGCATGATCAAGTTCATTGCAAAGCTCCCACAGAGGATCAAAGCTGCCGCCCCCAGCAATGCTCACTGGCCCCAGCCAGCTTCACATGCTGCCTGTTTGAGTTTTCTGACATAGGAAAATAGATCAAAAGCCTTGAAAAGGAAAAAGCGCATCTTCAGGGAACAGCACCTTAAGCAGGAAGGCAGCACTGCGAAGAAAGGGGGCTTCGTTAGCGCTCTGCAAATACCATGGGCACAAAACCAGCCAGTTTCCCAGAAGAGAAAGAAAACTCTACTTGGTCAAATCCAGAAACAATTAGCCCAGGCACATCCCGTTTGAAGCTGGCCCTGCAACAAGGGGGGCCTCTGTCACAGCTGGGAATGCTCAGCCCTTCTGAGAACTAACCAGTTAGTACAAAATTAATGGCTTTAAGTAACTGGACTGAGACTGGTGCCTCTTCTCAGAAACTTTGAAGAAATTTCTCTTTCCAAGCCCAGGGGACCACAGGCAGCTGGCTCAAATCAGAGCCTGGTCAGCCCATAGCACCACAGGCTTGGTCAGCATCACCATCACTGGGGGTTATTCCCAGCTTCTCCTCCCTTCACAGGTCATTGACCCATCTGCATAGGATAAGGATGCCCAGGACCTGCAGCCCCAGCTCCTCTCCTGCAAGGCACCCCATGGCCCAAGCAGTCCTTGCCTGAGGGGGCTTGGCCAGAAACTGCTCCAGGCACTGATGACCAGTGGGAGGCCATGAGAAGGGCAGAGACCCCAGTCTTCCCAGCAACAGCTGGACATGGCTCTAAAACCTCAAGAGCTGTTGCTCAGGTTTTTCAGTTCATAACTGCAAATGTATTTTTCTCTTAAGACCATTTTACCAACAGTTCATAACTCTGTGGCTTGCAAATTGCCCAGCTCTGGGTCAGATGGTTGCTTGCAATTGTAAAACATCACAAATTGCTTGATTAAATCAGGTTAAAAAGGTCCCAGGCCCCTCTCCTCTTTCCTCAGGAGTCATCATTCTTTCCTTTACTCAATCACTTAAATCTTTATTCTGCACCACTCCTGCTCTTGCACAGAGTCTTCCATTTCACCCGCAAATGAAGAGCGATTTTCCTTCAGAGCAGCATTTGGATGGCTTTGACTGGAAATTTGTCCTTGTTCCATCAGTTTTCAAAGGTTTTATGGCTCCAACCTGCTCCCCATGCTGGGTTAAATGGAGCAACGTGGACAGCTGTTCGTCTTACTGCAAGGCAGGAGCAGGGACTGGCAGGGAATAACTCAGCCTGGCCAAGAGGTGATAAGCTGCTGGCTGCCAGATTCCTGTAAGGACTGTATGTGATCTGCAGATACCACTGTGCTGCAGAGGAAGGGATGGATGGATGGATGGATGGATGGATGGATGGATGGATGGATGGACTGACAGATGGATGGACAGATGGACGGACAAATGGGAAACATATAGGACAAGCAGGATCAGTCCCTGCCACCTGGGGAAGAGCTGTGCCTGGGAAGCTGTGAAGGGAAAGCCCTTCTCGAGCTTTGCTAAGGGAGCATCAGTGCGATTAGGCAGGAGCCCAAGGGAGCCTGAGCAGATGTGGGGTGGGGTCCTTCCTGGGTCAAGGAAGCCAAAACCCAGATTAATATTCAGCGTGTCAAGCTGCACATGCAATGAACTGGCAATACAATCTGGACGAGAGCAAACACCCAGATTAGGTGCTGACACTCCTCTAACAGGATCACGCACGAAATCTGGCTGTAAGAAGAGCTGTCACTGAGTTTCACAGCCAAAAACGCAAGCAAGCCAGTGACACCTTCCACACTGAAACCCTGCCGAGTGCCCCGGCACAGCCAAAGCTGGGGATGAGAAAGGTTTCCCTTTCCAAGTCAGCTCTCCAGTTTAGTGGAGCAGGAGCAAGGAGAGCCTGGTGATCAGCACAGCTTCCCAGGCCTGGGGAGATGATTCAGTCCAGTGGTGAGTATTAAAGAGACAATTAGATAATTTGCAATCTCTTCCATATGCTCACAAATTTCTGATCCAGGTGTGGTTCTGGACTCATTAGTGTTAATGTCCAAGACCACAAGTCTGCTTCTTTCCCATTCCATCACTAAGTCTTAGATGCAATGCTATCAAATCCAAAAAATTTACTATCATAAGACCAATGGAAAAAGATAGGACTATAACACCTAATAAGAAGCCAGGTGGAAAAGCTATTTCATATATGTACGTAGCAACATCACAGGCTTTCCCACTGTTGTCTAGAGGAATTCCTGCTCTCTGAAATACGAGAGCCAACAGAAAGTGAGCTTTGCCAGAAGAGCATGGCAAGGGAGTGAGGCAGGGCACATCCCAAGAGATCAATGTCCAATGTCCACACCAACCAAAGGCATTTTTTAACAGCTCAGTCTATGCCTTTTGCTGCACAGTGAACTCATGTAAAGCATCATCTCCCCACGGCGTGGCAGTAGCTGCCTGCAAAGCCCGTAACACGGGACCTTCCCATGCCTGACCCCTTGTCATCAAGTGGAGCTATTTATAAAGGCTGCAACAAGCTGTGCAACAAATCTGGCTTTGCAAGAGGGTAGGAGAGTTCTGCAAGAGACACCAAGTGAAAACCTTGATAAATGTTAAGTTTGCGTGTCTCATGGGTGAGGTTTCTCAGCCAGGATGGTCTGCAGGTTGCCTGTGAAGTGTGAGCATTGCCATTCATTTTATATAGAAAGCCAGACACAGGGACAGCGAGCTACAGCTGTGGTAGAATGGCTGTACACGTCTACACATACACACCCGTGCACACAAGAGCAAAATACTGTTCCATGCATGAACTGGCTTTTGACTTTATGGACTTTAAGACAAGTTTTGTGCGAATACCAGCCAGAAGTCTCTGCCCTCTCAGGCAAAGGTGAGCATGGAGCGCTTGTAGACAAGGGGTGGACGTGCCTGTTAAAGTCACTGGCTGCACTCCAGCACAATGAAGTGTGCTGAGAAGTACCTCTCCTGGCTTCCTGGAAAGGGAAAGGACACGGGGCAGATGAAGCCCTGCCCACCCGGGAGCTTGGTTTGCTGTGCCAGCCATTGCTAGTGAAGAATGGGAAGTCGGAGTGAAGGGGCCTCTCCCAGAGAAAGCTCTTTGTAAAACAGACACCAGCAATGGGAGGAAGACACTAGACACCAACCCCATTTTACTACAGTCTCACTGTAGTCTGCACAAATGAAGGACAGGACGCGCGGAAAGAGCTTGTGCAAGGCTGGGAAAGGAAGCTGTTCCCTCCCTACTGGTGAGGCCTCCTGCTGACATAGAGTCCAATTCATCTCCTGGCACGTGGTCTCCAGGAGCATAGCCTTCCCCCTCTTGATCTTCATGCCGCTCTCCTCACGCGTCCTCCCTGCAGCAGCACTCAGGATATCAGCCCTCTCCCGACACTGCTCCTGGAGGATACCTTAGCCCACTGACCTCAGGCTGACAAGCAGTGCCCATAGGTGGCCCTACACTGGATCTGCTGAGAACCAAATGAGTTGTGTCACCACTGAAAAGAGCAGCAGTTGGAATGGGGCAACAATTAACAAAAAGGCAACAGAAGAGACAAGGTCTCCATCAAAGGGAGACCCAACAGCAGCAGCTGAGTCACATCAGATATCACAGCATTTGCCTTCAAGTGGTATTCAATAAATGTTAAAGACCTTGGATTCAAGAGCCATCTTCAGCCAGCAAGGTTCAGAGGAGAGGACCCAAGAACAATCTGATGAATGATGTACAGGCAGCATCGCCACCACCTTGCTGAGGTGGCCCAGATGCTGTCTCTCTCACACTGAGGTTGCTGATACACGCTCCACCTGTGGCACCATACTTTGCTTTTAGAGCTAAGGCTTTTGGGGATCCATCCCTAGACTAGCAACAGGGGACAGTGCACCACAGGGACTGCTCTGCCTTCAGTGGGAACTTCCAGCCCAGCACAATTTGCTTCCCACCTTCAGTGTAACATTCCCCTTGGGCAGTGGGGATGAAGGGACATGTGCTTACTCCTCCACCTCACACTGGGAGACCTGAATGAGGACTGAAGTGTGTTGAGACAGAATTTGGATAGGGTTAACCCTATACACTGGTCTCTGGCTTTTGAAGGAGAGCGGGGTCTGTCTCAAGAAGCTGCTATGAGACAAAACCTGGTCAGTGCATGGCAGGCAGAGCCCAGGCAGGAGATGAAGCCGCTTGCCATAGCACACAAAGCCAATGAGCACCCAGCAGACACAGCTCAGCTTTCCCAACACAATACATGCAGCAGCGGGAGCCGTTCCATGGGCAGCCATGCTCAGGGCAGCTTGGCGCTAACTTGCCTCTTCCTCTCATGCGGCTTGGACCACATTTCCCTCTGTGCTGCCAAGCCACGAGCCCTTGTCTTTCTGGGATGCACAGGTATCTGCAGGCAAAGCTGGCAGAACCATGTGCTGGAGTCAGCAGGCTCCTGTGCTGAGGGTGAGCAGGGCAGGGGGCTCAGGAAAGTGGGACAGGCTGCCTGCATCAGGGCTGTTCTCTTGTGATAACAACCGGCCCTCAACAGGGCTCCACTGAAGGAAATTTGTTCTTGTCACCCCATTTCCCACCTCCCTCCCCTCTCCCTGCAGGGTGGGGAGGTCGCAGCCCTGGGACCTGCAGAGGAAGGAGGCATGGAGGAGCAGGCTGCCCCTGGCACTCTCTTCCTACCCAGCCCCAATGCCTGGGGAAGAAAGTGTAACAGCAGCTCCGGTGGTTTGGTTTGTCCTGTGAGCACAAGTCTGCAGCAGGCTGTTTATGGCCAAACAAACTATCCCTATAAACCCTTTATTTGTTCCCTTTCCCCACCCTTCTGCCAGAGCGTTTGTCCCCAGCACCGCACGGGGCCGCACAAACAGCTGATTCAACATCCAGTGTGAGAGGGGAAAGGTGAGAGCACCAAGCTGGACACAGAAGGACAAAACAGCTGGCAAAGTTCCCCACTTCAAGGGCTCCTCTCCAAGTGCTTCTCCCTGCAAAGTGGATCTTGTGCATTCCTTATGCTCCCTCTTGTCCTCTCTGTGCTGCAGAGCAGCAAATGAACATTTCCACTCCTTCTCGTGTAGGGAAGCCATGGGAGAAACCCCAGTGAGGAAGAAGAAGCGAGCAGAAACGAGTGGCTGGAGATAAACCTCTCTAAATGATAGTAAAAGAATACATGGCTTTAAGCAGCCCAAAAGCAACTGGAAATGGCTCAAGGGAACACACTGCACGGTTGCACTGAGACCTTCTGCCCTCACTTCTGCTTTCAAACAGGACTGATGTGAACTCGGGAAGCTCAAACAGCAGCATGTCATTCCCAGCTTCAGGTTTCAGCATTACACACTGAGGTTGTTTGATGGAGGAGTAGAGAAACGGAATCCATTGGGTTATTCCAGCAAAAAGCCCTCTCTGTGCCACTTCTCCTTCACCTACTCCCCTGCTCTCAGACACACTCCAGACATAAGTACAGTGCCTACCTGGCAGTGCCGATGATTGCCATGGATGTTGCAGGCAAAAGGAAGCTGCCAACAAACTGCATGACAGTAATGGCACTTTCCACACATTTGGCACTTCCCCTGCCAGATCCTCCCAACCCTGAGGGAGCCGAATAGCCAGGTGGACTCCCAGTAAAGCCCATTATTTTGAGGAAAGTTTGATCAATTTAGCTTATTCTCTTAATTTTACAGATAGGCAAGTCCCAGATATATAAAATACTGAATTTGGTCAAGGTGTCCCCCAGTTCTGCAGCACACACCACAGGCTTTATTCAGGCTTTACATCTTGAAGCGATGAAACCCTGGGTAGCATTTCCCATTAGCAGCACACTTTCAAATGCTTTTGTATATGGTTGAACAAGTGGCTGCAGCACTGTAGGACTCTGGGATTTGCTCTCCATTTTCAAAACTGTTGACTTTCCAAACCTGGGAGCAACCAACCCAGTAAATGGGTCTCCCTAAAACCTGATTTCAAATATCAGCTGTTGTGGCAAACCCACTGCTGTGATCCCACGTCCTGAGACCCCCTCAGATTCAGATAACGTTCACCTCAGTCTCTGCTCATGATCACTGTTATTTTTCCCCTTTCAGAAAAAGCAGGTCAACCACAGGTTTTGGGGAGCAGCTGCACACAGAGATGGAATTAGCAGCGTAGCTTCTAATGGGAACAGCCTGCTGAGGAGTCACTGGGCTGAGCAAGGGGAGGGAGAATGTTTCTGACCTGCCAAGTCAGCACTTTGCAACGCTTCTCCTTCTGTGAGCTCTGCACAGGCAGGTTCAGACCTTCCTGCAAGTCAAAGCAGCAACACCGACAACAGAAGCGCAGCAGCGGAAAGCAGGATGTGCGCCACAGCATGGTGCAAAGCTGAGTAATAAACTGCCCCACCTCATACCTCCAAACCTATGGACTGATGTATCCCCGGGGTAACTCAGTTGACATCAACAGCTTTACCACACATGGTGTCTGCCCTGTACCATTATACAACCCCTGAGAGATGTCTCTGCGCCAAACACCATGTGCCTGCCCTTGCAGCAAGAACCAAGAATTTGTTGCAGGATCTTCCCGAGTGCTGGACTTTGTTTGCTCTGTGGGGAAGTGGTTCACAGCCTCTACCTCACTGCAGCCCAAGGAAAGTCCTCACAGCATGGCACAGGAAGGATCTCAGTGGCATGCTGGCCTTGGCTGGCCATCTGCATGCCAGAATAATCATTTTCCTATTGTTTCCTATTATTATTTCCCCAATTCAGCTAGCCAGGGTGAAGTGAAACTGGCGGTATCATGCAAGCTGTAGTCTGTCACAACCAGAGTGTTAGCGCTACCCACTGTTTACATTTATCCTTCCCGTGTCTCTGACCCAAGAGATGTTAACAGCCTCAAGGTTGAAGAAAGGACAGTGCAGCAGAAGAGATTTCTTCCATAAATGACCTTGCACCAAATGTATTCACATTTTAGAGGTCAGAGGAAAACCCCTCTATCCAGAGAAAAATGGTTCAAAAGGTTCTGTCAAGCCCGACAGATGCCTTCTTTCCTTGCCCTGCTTCTAGGTGTCAAAACACTGCCATACTGTTCAGTGTCCCCGTGTTCCTGAGGATCAGGGTCTAAAACATTAACACTTTCACATCCATGTGGGTTGCAATATGTGCTGTCACTCCTCCTCACACATCAGGTACCTAGCAAAAGGAATTCTCTAAACGTAGTAGCAGCTACATGAGGTTTTGCTCCTATCTCAGCATAACCAGCAGTAACGCACATTTTAATCATCAGCCTGAAGCAATGGGGAAGGAAGAGAAAAACACCCTTTTTTACAGCCAGGAGCGTGCTAGCTCCAGCAGCAAATGCACTTTTTTTCTCCATTGCTTTCTTTTTCAGCTGTTTTGTCACTGATGCTACGTTTGAGCTGACACCGAGTGGGTATCTGAATTTTAGTCTCAATAAAAAACCTAAGAAACAAAAAGCAATCAGAACAGATTTGGCAGTGTCAAATTCAGCTCTCCGGAGGCAAAGGGCTGCCTCGGATTCCCAGGGCTTCTGCCCCCCCCCCCCCCCCCCCTTCCAGTCTCATCTCCATCTGCCTCCTCCATCCCTCTCCTCTGCCTCTGTGAAGCCTCCACTATTTCAGTGTTTACCCCAGCAGAGAGCAATTATTTATGGTATAGGTTACATTAGCCCTAATGGCCAACCCAAACAGGGGCCTGTATGTCTGCTGCAGAAACACAAACCTGTTTTGTTTCTGCCCCAAAACTTGCAATCTGAATAGCCAGACAGGGCAGGGGCGAGGAAGCAGAAAACCCATGCTAAGGAAAGCCAGTGTTGGCAGTGAGCTAAACTGCAAGCCCATATTTTCCTGGGGCCAGTGTGGTTAGTGGTGGAAGTGAAGTGACAGCGCTAGAAGTAGAGCTTGGAGATGAAGTAGGAAAGGCCCCATCCGAACTGCAGGACATTATCTGAAGATCCCAAGGTCTTGGCTTGGCTGCTTTTACAGCTGTTAAGGCTGGTTAGAGCCTTGCTAGGTTTTCTCTGCAGTTTATTTCCTGAATCCAGTTGGGACAGAAGCAAGCAAGGATGTGAAGCAGCAGGACTGTGGCACTCTCCCAGCAGCATGCACACTCCCTGCATGCTGCCAGGGCTATGACAGGAGAGGGAGAAGTGGCCTAGTGGCCTAGGCTGGGTACCACTTCCACACGCTGTCACTCAAACACAAGTCCTGTACGTGCCTGTTTCTGCCCCTGCTCCCACCAGCTGGAGTCTGGCTGGCTCAGTCTGACTGGCTCATGTTTGATCTCCAGGATCAAAGAGGAGCTGTAGGCTCAGAGGGGCAGGGACTATTCTCTTTGCCATCTGTATGAAGGAGCAGTTCAGCCTTGGCTCTTAGATGGAGTCTGTAGGTGTTTTCTCACAGCGATGCAGGTGTCTTTTGCTCCATCGTTCATCCACTGATTCCTTAAAGGCTTCTCCTGAGTGCCACTGGCATCAGAGCAGACTTTGCCACAGCAGCAGCACAGAGGAAAGACAGCAAATACATGCAAAAATGCAGGCCTTTTTATTAGGGTTTCAAAAAGGGGAGATTTGCTGCAAGAATTCTGGACTCAATCCAAGAAATTGTAACTCTTTCCTTCTTTGCCCCTACAACCTCAGATCAAGTGGCCTTTAAAACCCAACAGAACACGGCTGAAGCCACCAATCCTGCAAAGGTCAACCAAGAAACTCATCTCCAAATGCCAGGAACAGCTGCCCCAGGTCTAATGGTTCCCTTGGAGGCTCTTCTGCATCTCAGCTAAGCGCAGCAATACTGCGTTACATTTATTCAGACCATATGTAATATGCACAAGAGCCCATAAAAGCTTAAACAGCACAATAAACATTTGGAAAAGCACAGTGACCAGATTTACGGGGTTTGGATACTTGCCAGCATGACCCACCAGAATCAGATCCTTAAGTTTTTGTGTAAGCCCAAGACAGACACACAACACAAACACAAATGTGCTGTTATCCTTGGAAAAAAAAGATAAACAGACCCCAGAGCTCATCCCCAGCACTGGAACATGCCGGCCTTCCACTGTGTCTGATTGGACTCAGTTTAAATCAAAGCCATAAAGAAGGTCTTGGCAAGGAGAAATAAATGTAGCACAACAAAACTTCACCCCAGAGCACACAGTAAAATTGAGAAAGAGGGAAAGACGAAAGGATTTAGACAGTTACTTTCCATTAAGGAGGATATGCACCCTGCTACAGAGAGCTGTGTTGCCAAATTCCAAGGTACTTTTGTGCTGAGTTTCCTCCACAGGGATGATGTGGTATCTCCTGTGCCACTTCCCATGCTGGAGGAGGGCGGTGATGGCTCAGCAGAAGAGAAGAGGTGTGAAATGATGATAGATCCCAGGGGGTGCAAAACATTTTGTCCCAAGGAGCTGCAAAAACCTTAGGCTTTCATAGCTACAAAGTACTTCGGTACAGTGGGAGAGGAAGGCAGTGGTGGGTTGTAAAAGTTCTTCTGTTTCCCAAGGTGAAGAACAGTTGAAGAGTTCCAGTTTCCCAGTGAAAACTGGACACTTCTTTTTCCTCTACTTTTAATAACATTAATGGCTAAACACAGTATTTTGCACACCTACAGCCCCTTCCAGTTCACGAAGATATTACACAAGCAGGATTTAGTACAGCCGTGAGCATCCAGTACACAAGACAGAAGCCAGGGCTCCTGGCTCCGCATTTTATGCTCTGAAACGCATCCAGAGGAGAACCCCATCTCAGACTTAAAGCCAAAAATAAAGGGAGAACAGCACAAGATGCTGCTTTTGAGAAACCTGCCTCAACCGTTATGCTAAAGGAAAGTATTCTGGATTAGCTGGCAATACATGGAAGGAGTTGTCCACCTCCCACACATAATTTCCCAGAAAATGTTTCTACAAGTTTAAGACAAGCTGATGCATAAAGTTATACAGAAGAAAGACTAAAGCGTGACGATGGATTTACTTACATGAGGCTCAGGACGTGAAGATGCCCTTGCTATTAAAGAACCAGCTCAGAAGCACAGCTCCACTTTGCTTATTAAACTGCAGAAAAAAGGCTGTTTGTGTTTGTCTGCTGCTCTGGGAGGTGGGTTGTGCACTGAGAACAAAAGCTACATGCAAGGGCGCATTCTCTCACCCACTGGCACGGGCATGCTCAAGGATGGCTTTCCGTAGAACAAGGTCTATCTTCAGCACCAAAGGCCCCAGAGGAGGATAGAGCAGGGGGCCTCTGGTCAGACTGCTGCATGGTGTGAACTGCTGTGAAGACCACACATTTGGTGAATGCATAATCTAGTGAGGAGGCACACAGCAGTAAAGGGTCCTGAGGGAGGAAAAGATGTGTTGAAGCAAGGGCCAGCATAGTGACCGACTGGGATGACTGGGAAGTCTTAGTAGCTCCTGAGGGGAAGGTCAGGCTGCTAAATGTCTATGGGTGTCAGATATGCTTGTGTTAGCTCACAAGTCAACAGGCACAAGAGTTAGGGATGGGGAACACAGGATGGGACAGGCAGGGAGAGAACAAAGCCAATGAGAAGGGCAATGAACTTTTGACACATTTCTCTTCCACCCACTTGGGAAGGTAACTTGCAGCAGGAAAGCTCTGTTAAAATTCCAAACTACACGGCTGCCTGACACCTCAGACAGCTCCAGCCAAACCTCCCTGTGCTGACTCTGGACCAGGACTTGCAGATGGAATAATCTGGACAAATATCACAGGGAACCAAGCCTGCAGCCACAAATGGACTGATGTGCCAGGCACTGAAACAGAGTGTAGGCTCCTGAGCAATTTATTGTTCTCCCAATGCTTACAGAGATTTTGTTGAGCAAGAAGAGGGAGACCTAGGAAATTATCAGGCTCCTCTCTTCCTCCATGCTCACACTGATCCCTTCCAGAACTCCCATGGGGCAGAGTCTGTGCACAAAAGCAGCTGCTCCATCCAAATCACAGCTACAGCTCACCCTGCTCTCCATGCAGTCCTGATGTATGAAGAAGCATGGACTGGTCTTTATGTCTCTTCTGCACAGGTATCTGTGGTTCATCTCAGGAGAGTGACTTTAGATGAAGTAATTGACCACAATTTGAGGTAGGAAGATAACAGGGTAAGGTCGACCTTGAGCTAAAGATCCTCCCAACATGCTTATGAGAAGGGATGAGTGTGTGTTCATTTGGGGGGTGGGGGTGTGCAGTGGTTGAAGCAGAGAATTTAAGGGCACCCTGAATCCTAGTCCCACTGTAACCTAGGGCAACCTAGTTCAATGTTTATTTGCACATTTTCCTCAAATACAGCATTCTGCAAAAATGGCTATGAAAGCTGACCCACTCCTGAAGATCCAGGGAGCTAAATATCAACAAGCCAAACTATTGGTGTGCTAATGGTGTTTGCAAAGGCAAATAATAGAAAGCATGCTGAGAGTCACAACATGAAGCTAAAATTCAGGATTTATGACTCCTGCTCCAGCCTTGGTGACCTTTCAAAACCACTTCAGTACTAGTTCTAAAATAAAACCTGTATTTCACAGTCAAGCTGAGAGAGCATGTACATGTTTGAGCCATACTTTGAGGTCTATGGTGAGCTAGCTCTATAGAAGGGAAATGCCGTAGTATTGCCATTACTACTACTCTATGGTTCACATGACACCTTCCTTTCAGTATTATTCTTAGGAACATTCTCTGGGAAGATTTTGGGTTTGCTAAAAAAAGGAAAAAGATAGATTATAGGCAGCTAGGGACAAAAATAATCCCATTCCCATGTGGTTTGTGCTGTTTAAAGGGACAGAGTGCCTATTTTTTGAAAAGACAAACAACTGACATCTGTCAGCACAAATAAATTTGGAAAAAATAGACATATTATCATTTTCCAAAAGCTTGAGATGAGCCTGAGATGACCCAGAGTATGGAGCAGAGGGTGGAAGTATGCCCTGTGCGATAGAGCCCGGCCATCTCTCCAGCAGAACATGAGCAGGGAGCAGTTTTTCTAACTAACTTTTAGAGGAGGATCTTGGTTTCGAGCCAGGAGGTTGAAGGGTGAACACAGGACCAGGCGCACAGGGAGAATGTTTTGTCCCACGTTCCCACATTTTTGTTCACTGTCCTGGTTACGGGCAGGTGGGAAAAAAGACAATGCTGTGTATACAGCATGAACTGCAATTCTGTACAATGGGCTGAGTTCTCCTCTGCTAGTATCTGGTGCTGGAAAGAGGCCACTGAGCTAACAACAGCTGTGTCTTGCAACTAACAATAGTTGGAGGCACCAAGGAAGTAGCAGATGGTGGGAATTTTCCCCCAGACAGCACCAGATAAAGCAGGAAAGTCCTATTCTTTCTGTATTCCCACTGCATCCTCCATGGCCATGTGCTTGGGAAAGCTGTCTGCCAGGATCCAGAGGTGCAAGGATGGACTGAGGTGAGTGCTGGAGCTGAGGGACATGAGCAGACAGAGCAGGGACTGCAGGAAAAGCAGAGGGATGCAGCTGGGAGTACCAGGATTTCACAACACAGAAACCAGGACAGGATCACTTTTGGTTCTGGAAAATCATCATCCTCATGCAACTGCTGTGAAGCATTAACCTTGTCCTGCACTACAACCTGGAGGTAATTTAGACATGTCCACAACATGGAAAATTCCAAGCCACAGACTCTACAGTTAGTTTGGGTGTGTTTATCCATGCGTTCTGCTCAAACTCCAGCAAAAACGTGGGGTAAAGAGCCAGCCAAGAGAAGAACCACATTCAGGCTTTGCTGCTGCTGCCCCTACAGTTACTGTCACTAAGAACTGGTGGGGAATCAATGAGAGATGTCTCAGACACAGCATCTTCAGAGATGCTTCATCTACTGCCATCTCATTTATTCTGAAGACTTAAAACAAAGGATTTGGGACAACTGCAGACAGGACAAGGCTGAACACAGAAGAGTAAGCTTGCTTTTGTTTGTCTATAATATTAATAGGCGCATTATGTAATTTCCTTGGCTTACTGATGCAGCAACTCTGGTTACAAGACAGGATGGGATTTCCTTGAGGTCATTCCCTCAAACTGTGTGAGTTGTTATTTTCCTGGCTCACCCACAAACAGAGCGGTTTGCTCTTCTGAAACACTAATGTCCAAATGTTGACAGGTTTTGCCAATCAAAACACTGTGGCCTTACCCCATTTTAATAATCTAAGGCATCAATCTGCCCCTTAGTATTTGTTTGATGTGTTCTGCACCCTGCTGAAATATCCCCTCCAGACCTCCCTGAAATCAGGCTCTGATTGAAGAGAGATGCCATGCATCAAGCCTGCAGCTTTCTCTCTGAAACAGTTAGCAGGGGATGGTGGTAAAATGTATTTATTTTCATGTATTGAGGAAAGACCATATATTCCAGCCTCTTTTTTTTTTTTTTTCCATCACTCAGAGATGGGCCTGAGGCCAAAACGGTGCTGCTAAGCTTGTTTTCTATTTAAAACCTTCATTTTTATTAATAACCCTTTACAGCCTACACACCAGCACTGCAGGAGTTGCATTTCCGTGTTATGTCATCGTGAACCGTTACGTATTTAATTCCTGTACCCACAAACCCATATGGACATCATTAAACACGCACCGTACAGCATTAAAACTGTGTTCCATAAAGTGTGATTTAGAAAAAAAAATAAGACCTATGAAGTGCTGATTTTTATTTTTTTTCCTAAGGTCATGGGAAAATGAAGAAGTAGGGGAGAGAGAAAAGGTTCAGCGGTGCTGCGGGTTAGCTCATAGCTCTCCATGCCTGCAGACTGAAAGCCCAGCCTGCCTTATCCACCACAGAACATTCATTACCCACTAACTTCAGGCCAGGGATGATGAATTTCTGCTTGGCAGACCACAGAGACAACTTCTACAAAAATTACAGGTTACAAACCAGCACATGACCTTGATGATTTTATTTCTGCCAAGTGAGGTTTCCATCACTTCTCCTGAAAGAAGCTGACTTTAGTGGGGCAGAAGAGCAGGTTTTCCTATATTGCTGGGAGTTAGTTATCAGGGCTACTAACATAGGTGAGGATAGACCCTCACCCCAAGTATGACATGTCTCTGGCACTGGGCTTTCTCCCAGTTATGGCTCCAAACTGGCTTGTCCTGGCTGTAGTCTATGCTAGAAGCAAATCCAGTGACAGGGCAACTTCTGCAAGGCAGCAAGGACACGTTTCCTCAGCCTCAGGATCTTGCCTGTGTCCAGGACACTCTTATCACCTCTCTGTTATCTCTTAAGTGGGATTGGGGATGAAAGGATATGGGAAAGAGACAAAATGATAGAAGAAATAAACCCAGCGCACAGAGTCCCACTGGGACAAATAGAAATGAGTGCAGCAATGCTGGGGGGAGCAGGACAGAACATATTAAGAAGGAAAAAACAATACCCAAGTGATGTAAGGATAATAAAACCCCAGATACAGTTTAATGACACAAGAAAAGATGTCAATATGAGGCAGAGAAGCTGATGCAGTCAGGGATAGTAAGAAAGCAAAAAGAAAGTAAGAGATAAGAACAAAGAACAATTTTAAAACGTCTGGTAAAACATTTATGTATGTATGTAAGATACAAGACAGTCAGTCAATTGCCTACAACACACACTGGGCAGCTTACAATGGCCTAGTCCTTTATTCAGGAGTGAGACCTGCCAAACCCTGTTCAGTGGCTGAATTCCCTCTGATCGTGGAGCTGAAGAGAACAAACCACAGTGAAAACGGTATCTGACAGAATTTTACAGCACGTACAGCCCCAGAAAGGTATTTTGCATAGCCTTGTGCTTACTGCTTTGTCTACGAGTGGCTGCATTCCCTTATGGATACTGTCCTGGTGCTCCATCGATTTTACAAGCTACACAATTAAAAGGTCCCCTCAAAGATGCAGATGAAGATACTTACCTAATTGCTTCCAAGCCCTTTTTGGTTTTCTTTATGAAATATTAATAAAAATAAATGTATATAAAGAGCATTCAGGGTGCACATAAAGTATCTGCTATATAAAACCTCTGTATGTTCAGGCCAGTAGAGCCTCTCTGGTGGTTTGCTGTGTGATGTCTGTGTTTAGGAATCTCCAAGAACAGATGTTACCTAGCCCTGTCCCTTGAAAGCTGGTGACTTAGTTCAAGTTAAGTTTGTTGTGCTGGCCCCAAAGCCTGTGTGCATGTTTTCCACACATGTCCATCTCCAGGCAAGAGAGAAGGGTTAATATGATTTGCAGAGGGGGTTACTGATGAATGAACCTCCTTTATATCCCAGCCCTCTCCAGAAGTTTTCATTCCCATCAAACAAACATACCCATGAATACACACACAAATAATTTTGGGTGCACGTGTGCTCCCGTTGAATTCAATACAGTTATTCACTGTGTAGAAAACTACCCATGTGCATAAATGTTTGGAGGAGGAGGGCCACTCTCAGGATGAGGCTGACAGCAAGTTTAACGTTAGCCAGTTGCATTACCCTGGAGGTGAAATGTTTTCTGTAGGGCCATGTCCTACTTCATTCAAAATCAGGAATTTGCTTTGATCTTTTAAAAATAAAGCCTTAAAAGAAGAATCAGACATGACTGGCAAAACTTCTTCAAGAAACTTTCAAAGTACCATTAGGACCCCAAGCTGTTAAATGGTCTATTTTGGGTCAGTGCTCTCTTAAACTGATAGTCACATCTACTTACACAGTTCCCTGGCATGTGAGTGTATCTGATTTGAATGTATCTGAAACAGAGATAAGATTGGAGATTTTCTGAGCACATATTAAGATAGACATTATCATGGCAGAAAGCAACATTTGTTTGTAAAAGCCAAACATTCTCTGCTTGCTAATATTAATTCAGTCTTCTCTCACAAACATTATTTATCCTGCCAGGGATCAGGACTTATTGGGCAGTAAACCAGGGCTCAGTAGTTTATAAGCCTGTCAACAAAAAAAATAAATATAAAAGACTTGTCATAAATCCACACGGATAGAATTTTCTGATTTATGAGGTCGATAAATGATTGAGGCAAGAAAATGAAAAAGAAGCCTTAAAAGAAAGCAGACAAAAAAGGAAGGAAAAAATGGCAGTATTTATATAATGCACTGGAGACTGGGCTTCCACAGAAGAGGGGGAAAGGGATCTTACGATGCTTATTTCATCCCTTGCCTAATAATCTGAAAGCACCTAACTTTCAAAGCGCTGTGTTTTTTTCACAGGCTGGAAGCATCACAACGCATCCTTCATCAGCCTGGCCTTTTGGCAGTTCTCCTCCAAATGCAAATACTACATCTGGAAAAAGCAGGAATCCTCTCTCCTGCCTGAAAGCCTCCTTTTATCTCCGTCCTCTGCAGAACTCTTACTTCTTGCAACTATACACTCCAACATACTACTTTATTGAAGGGATTCAAGTCTTCCTCCTCATCCTCTGAGCTGCCCCTTAAAGTCCCAGCTCACCCTTGGAGCCCGCTTGCTAACTGGCACGGGTCACCCTGCCATACCTCAGCCAAGCATCCCTAAAACAACCCCCTCCTGAACACACAGATGAGCATGAAAACAATAACAATGAAGATTAACAGAAGCTTATTTGTCAGGCCTGGCAAGAAGAGCATCTCATTAGCTAGTATGGCCTGTGCAATTCAGCCACCAGGGGTTCCTCCTCCCCTCAGGGGATGACACTGATGCATCATGAACATTAATAACATTGTTAGTGCATGTCCAACAGAGCTCTGCTTTGTGCATTGAGATGACCCGGCAAACAATAAGATACTTTTCCACTGACCTCTTGCTGGAATAGTTTAAAGCTATTTGCAGGGATGTGAATGACTCTTGCAGCTTTCTCTAGTTGCCCCTGGCCCTTAGCTTCACTATAAAGATATGTATGGAGGTGAAGGAACAAATCCAGACTGAGCAAGATGCCTCAGCACCCAGCTTACCAGATACTGGGACTGTAAAGATTTTGTGCCAGCTGAAGAATCTTATTATTGGGACCACAGGAAGGAAAATGTTCAGCTTTGTTACCCACATGCTTCCCCAAATTTAGGAGCTGTGTTGCTAAACTGTCCCATCGTGTATGAAGAAATGTGGAACATGGGCAATACATACTGGTCCCTACTACAGAGTAAGAACTACCCTAGTTACTCAGTCTGCACAATGTTTGCATTTGCCACTATTTTCAGGAGATTGATGACAGACTCACACCCCACCTTTTGGTCCTAAATTCAGAATAGCTGAAATGATTCTCCTCAGCTGGGATGAAAATTCACTGCACCACTGTTGGTGGGACAAGTGCTGTGGCTGGGCTTTAACACAGTGAAACCCTTCCTGATCCTCTTTTATTTAGCAAATATTCATAGTGCCCCAAATGCCCCGAAGTGCTGTGCCAGGGCTTGATCTTTCATGTGTTCATGAGCCCTTTCTTTGCTTGCCAGATGTTGGCAGGGGGAAAAGGGATTGGCCACATGATTGATGCTCTCCCACAGCTGGAAGAGTGAAGCATTAGGCAGGACCAGACACACGGCAGCACTTTGAATGACAGATCAAGTCCCAGCCACGTAGTATCCAGGGACCTGTACACCACAGCAAAAGGGGTCATCTGGAAAACCATCTGCAGGATGTACGTCTGTTCATTCTACAGCCATCCTGCTGCTAGTAGGGCTGATGAAAAAGACCCAAATTCTGTGTTTTGAGACCATGTTTCAACAGGAACTGGGAGGTTCATTACTGGAAAAACACTTTCATGAAAAGAAAGCCCCTCATTTAGCCAGATTTGAAGGATATTCAACAACTCCACAAGATAGTGCATTCTGATGGAAATAAGATCAATTTAAACTTAACATCCTCAAGAACTCTGCAGCTCCCCTAGCAAGAGAGGACAATGTCGGTGAAGTTCTCATCATCAGAAAAAGGACTGAGACCCGGCAACCTATCTGAAAGGGAGCAGCAAAGATGGCAACATTGCTAATTCACTAGTGAACCAGGACAGCTTCAAGTCTCTGATGAACAGCTGTCTCTGGTTTGAGTCATTCACACGTCATTCCCAGCATGCTTGGATGGAAAAAGGTTTATCTGTTAGATATGGTGCCCCTGATGTCTTAACCCCACAGTTGTTGCAATGGGTCTCTTCTCATAAAGCAAAATAGACTTTTTTGGCCCACAACATTTAACATTTTCCTCTTCTTTTATATTTTCAAGCACTGGGTATCTCAGGTTACTAGTGATTTTTTGCGGTGGTTCCCAAATGAGCCTGAACTGCTCTGATTTTTCAAACCCACAAGACTGTAATTGAAAGCAAATGTAATCAGACATATACAATGTTCTGAGGTTCACCACAGTGCACTGCAGTCAGCATTACTGGAGTGGCTATTAAAACTCCTTGGAGCTGGGAAGCAAATACAGCTTGCAAGAATCCAGCAAATCACCAGCTTTGATTAGATTAGACTAAAGTACTGCAAAGCCACAGTCAATCCCCTATTCAGAATATATCTGAGGTCTGTTTAAATGAACATCTTTCCTGAGCTTAGGCCAATTGTTTTAAGAGATGTAAATGGAAACAAGGAAAGAATTCTACTTCTAACACAACAAATTCTGCAATCCTTACATCAGCATCAATCTCCAATAGTCCATTACTGTCAGTGGGGTTGTTCCAATCAAACTCTGGCATAACTGGAAAAAAAGTGGCCCAAAGACAAAGGGTATCTTTGAATCCAGACACCCAGCTCTAGCTTGAGATAAGCAGTAGCAAATCCCTTCCATAAACCTCCCAAACAAAATGCAGACATTAAAAGGTAATGGTGGGGGGAAGGTTTAATTGAATTCCCACTGGCACTTGAGTCTGCACTTAAAAGCAGGTCTAGGGTTATCTGTGAAATTTCAATTAAATCAAAAGCTTTGATAACATGATAAGTCACACCAGAGTTTGGAGTCAAAACACGTTGTTATTTGAGCCTCTGCTTGTGTTTCTGGGAACAGCACGCACGAAAGACAGTCAGCTGCAGACCAGTCAAGAAGATGGAAAGGGTGGAAATGAATCCACCAATACATCACTGGGGCTCCTACAGCCAGAGCCACTTGAGGTCTGGTATTTTTTATATATCCTAAATCCTAAAGAAGGCACCCATTCCTCAAGAGCCAGAAGGACAGAGCAAAAAGATCACCTCTGACACGTGCAGCACTCCAGGGGATGGTTGCCTATTGCCACAAGTGGGCTTATTTCTCTTCAGGCTTCCTACAAACAACACCTTAAACAGCACCAGCACTGGGAGCTGAATGCAAAACTCTGTGGACACAAAACACCAAGCCCTGTCTATGCAATGGTTTTCCAGCACAAATCCTTTGATGGCATGGGGTGAGGAGGTGAAGCCAGGTGCACCAGTCAGTAATTGTCTAATGTGCTGTTATGATACAGCCAAGCCAGAAGGTAAGCCCGTCTCTCATCCTGACCCAAAGCAGGAGGTGGTGACTCTCCAGAGAGACCTGACTTGCTTTACCTGTTGCTCAGCACTTTGATTCCTAATGCTTCCTGCTCTCTCTTCAGTGGCAACTGCTGGATGCTAAGGGCAGTACCAGAGACTCACAGCGTTCAAAGTCCTTTTTATGGAGGAACACCACCTCTACTTCCCAGTGTTTAGACAGAAATATTCCACATTAAATAAATGTGAGATGTCAACTCCACCTGGCCTGTAGTCAACAGCAAAAAAACCCACATTTTAAGCAATGCTTTCCCTTGTAACATATATAGCCTGATGTCTTACATTGCCCCCAGTCAGCTCAGAATTACATCTAGGGTTGCACTAGGCACACGTACATGAGAAAAGCACTCTTTTTATAACCAGCGAGACTACTGATCCTCAACAGCATTAAAAATAAAGGGACTCTCCAGATAAGCAATGTCAGAATTACACAGTGATCAACAATAGGAAGTTCAGAGCACTGAAAAGTCCCATCTGACCCAAGGCACCACGGGGGCATAATTTATCACCCTGGCAGCAAACATCCCATTAAGTACATTTGTCCCTAGCGCCCTCCTCTTCAGAGTGGAAAAAGTTCTTCATTAAACAATAGTGCAGCCATATTAAACATAGACATAGCAATGACAAGCCGGATTCTTCTCCACAACATAGTTACAGTTATAACATAAGCTGCCTATCCTTGTTTTTCAGAGACATGACACACAGGAAGAGACAGCCTATATTCAATTCTGTCACGTTCATGAAAACTCCACCCCATCTCGTCCTGCCTGGCAGGTCATGAGTCAACAGTGACAGATATCTGTGAGTGCAATTAACCTGCTAGCAGGGGCTCACCAGAACAAGAAATCCAGATAAGAAGAGGAAGTCCCCATCCCTCTTCCTCTCCCCAGTTACAGGCATATCTGCAAAGGATAGTGGGACCGGATGCTACTCTTCTGCATGGACCTAAGGATCTCTTCAGCATTTGTCAGCATGGGTGATTCAGCCCTATGGGCTGCCTCTATTCTGGGGCATCACACCAAGCATCATGTCTTAAAACAGAGACTTTCTTTCGGAAGATCCTGTGGTACTGAGCCAAACATTTCTGGAAGTGTGGGCTCAAGAATAACGGGTGCCCTAAAACCTTCCCAACAAACTTGATAACCTCTGAATCCATCTGTTTTGGTTCTGCTCCAATCCTGCCTCATTTCAGGTTTCCCCCACTGCCAGATGAATACATTTGTTCTTTTGGCTCCCTAACTGGTGTTGCATACAGAAGCACCAGCAGAACAAGCTTTCCGGACAGATTTTGGAAGTAATGTTTCTTCCAATGTTGACTAAGGACTTTAAAAACAAATTATTTTTCTAACTGGTCATTTCTTGAATTATATTATAGAAGGAACAGGGTTTCTTTACCAGAATCAAATCCTCTTTACAAATCTCTGGAACCACACCTCTGCAATCATACTGCAGATATAGCCAGAAGATGTAAGAGGCATTTCCAGCATCACAAAATAAATCAATGAGCCAGTAAGGAGCAGATTTCCCAATCCCCTGCACTAACCACTAAACTTTTCTTCTCCGGAAGGAAGCAATTTTATGGGTTAAGTTAAACATTAAGCAAACTATCACTTTCTGATCTACAAAATGGGCATTGACAAATTATCAGCAGTGATTGTTCCTTTAGGATATGAACAAAACTAGACAGGAAAAAGGCCCTCGAGCCAGCAGGGCCTGGCATTTAGTTTTTCTCAAGGCAACACCTCCACATTTCAAAGCAATTCTTCAGTCCCAACTCTTCTACAGAGAAAGAAAAAAACAATGCCTTGAATTTGTGCTCACAAAGAATAACCTTTGATTAGCACTGACACTACAGTAGTGTTTAGCCCTAACACGGCAGCGTTCAGTGCCACTGCTTAAAGAGCCACATGTCGGCAAGACTCTGATCTCAGTCACATTCTGATGGATTTTGGATACGTCTGGTTATTCTTAATCCATCTTGTGCCCATGACAGCACGCTGCTTTTAGACCCTGCAGCATGTTCATAACCAATCCAGGCAAAAGCTATTTCTGTGCACTTGGCTGCCGGTGCTGTCAGTACATTAAACTATCTTTGTTTCTTTCAGCACTGTGTCCTTTCACAGGCAGACCTACAAAACAAACCCAAATGTGATATTCAAGGCAAGGAATAAAAATTGCTGTACAGTAACAGCAGTAACGTATGCTGTTCCAACTGCCATTCTTCTACAACTTTTTTGCGTAGTTGCCGAACCTATTCCATTTAATGTGCTTTCTGTTCCCCCTGGTTTATTGTTTGATATTTATCTATATAGAATTTCTTTTTTCATTTTCTGGATGAGTGGCTAAAAGATTCAAATCTTCTCTCAGGAAGGCTGAGTTATTTGCTGGTATCACTGATGCTGCAACCAGCAGCAAATTTCAATATTGTCAATTTGATATTCCAGGCCAAATCATTCATAGGTTGCAGACAAAATGGAAAGTCCCACGTGAAATTAAAGAAGATAACGAATAATGCATCTGCTGTTTCCTTTTGTCCATTCCTAGAGTCTCCTCCATCCCTGAATTGCCTTAGTTTATTTAAGATAACAATCTCCAAGTGAGACCTTCTCAAAGAAGGGATTAATAGGCATTGATGAAAGGCAGCCTACACTGTTGGGGTATCTAGAGCCCCACCTGACAACAGCCTGGGTCCCAGAGACTAAGCTCCTGCTCTCCAGGTCAGAGGGGGCACAACCAGGAATCAGCCACACTTCACTCCTCTACTTCTGGGGCACAAGGCTGCCTGACCTCTCAGCCACAGATTTATAACAGTCCCACACTATAAGCGGGATACTGTGAAGCAGTGGCTATTTAGAAGCCAAGACCCCATTTTCATGACAAATTTAGGTGTTAAGGCCAAATATTTCTAGTAAATACATCCCTAAACCAAGCACATTTGAAAAACCAAACACAGGTGCTCTGCTACACTCAGATGCTCAAAGAGCCGTGGTACCTAATTCCCACTGGAATCAGTGGGAGCTAGATGACTAATTAGGAGTAGCTAAGCAAGGCTTTTGGCAAACACAGCCCTAACAGGTTGTTGCATCCTTTTCTACCCAAATCTCAGTGAAGGTGATTCAGTCATTCTTTGAAAACATTAACTTCTTCTTCCCTTCAGAACAGTGGGTCTTAACTGCCTTATCCGGCCACCATTTTATTCAGAGCTTTTCCTGCTCTGTGCTTTGCAATTTACTTCCCAGCTGATAAATCACATAAAAATAAAACTTCCATCTTTTCTTTGTTTTTCTGTCTCTTAGGGAAATTAATTTCCTTTCTACATCTTTCAGGTGGAATGGATTTCCCTAATCAAATGTATGCATTGAGCAGTCACAATACAGAATCACAGAATGGTTGAGCCTGGAAGGGACCACTGGAGGTCATCTACCCCAACCTCCCTGCTCCAGCAGGGGAATACCACTGCCAAGTGCAGATTGTAACAGTGACTGCCATAAAATGGTGCTGACCACATTCCTCAATGATACGAAAACTATCTGCACAGTTAAGTCCTCTAAGAAAGAGAAAAAAAAAATAAATGAAAGCTTTCTTCATGGCACATCTGCTCAGAGACTCAACTATCAAGTGTGTTGGGAAACACAATTCTAATGGGACGAAATAAAAGAGAAATGTAAGGGCAGAAAGAGAAGATAAAATATTTGCATAATTTCGAACAAAACAGAATAAATATAGTATTTTACAGATGAAAATTATTCCTCCTCTACTAATAGGTAATTGGACTTTTATCACAGGGTATACATTCAGGAAACAAAAATAATCCTATGGAAACACAGTCATGCTTATGGATAGAAAAAAGTGTACTAGGTGTGCTTTAGCTCTGGTAGACTCATAAACTAAAACATGCTTCCTTAAGATGGCTCCTGCATTACCCTTGCAACTTCTTTCCAGTTTCCTTATCAGAAATTTGTAGTACATGAAGAGTAAAGGGAGAATCCAGCTTCCATTCTACAGTGGCTGCCTGGCGTCTGATTATTGGAGTGTTACACCAGTATTTATGCAATAGAGATATGATCAGTAAAGCTCATAGCTACAAACCACAACAAAGCATTTCTGTTCTTCACTATAGGCACCCTCAGCATTAAGTCTGTTTTCTGCATCATCCCTCATAATGTTATGTCATATACCTAATAAATTCCCTAGTTTTCCTGGATTTGCATATTCCTTGAACACTGCTTTAAGATTCTTACAGTAAATATACTCTTAGATATTGAGAACTGATTTAAATTCAGTTGTTAATATATAATAAGTGATGGTTTAAACTGAAGTCTTTTCTGAGCCTGCATGTGTTTCTGCAGGGGGAGTACTGGGGAATTGAATCCTTGGCTTTTGATCTGCTTTTTAGACTGAATCCAGACTCAGAAAGGAAAAGCAAACTCCCACGAGTGGTCTGGCTGTGATATTTTGAACCTGACTGCAAAAAAGCTCTAAAAGCAGCAGACCATGTGCAATGTCTAATTGATTAATCCCACTCTTTGGGAATTAATGTTATTTCTAGTGAAAAAGAAACACTAAAAAAATGGGT
The DNA here is from genome assembly GCF_033815535.1 of Pezoporus flaviventris. Lineage (NCBI taxonomy): Eukaryota > Metazoa > Chordata > Aves > Psittaciformes > Psittacidae > Pezoporus > Pezoporus flaviventris. Next base: position 9,629,159 of record NW_026892577.1, on the reverse strand, counting down.
TGGTTTGTTGATTATGAGCCCTGGCCCGACCTCAGCCTTGAATTTAAATCCCCAGTAGAAGCCTGAAATTAATCCACCTCTGGCTTAGTTATCAGTAATTATAATTATTAACAGAAGTATCCAGTAAATGAATGGCTTTCAGTGACATGGTGTTTTAACTTAGAATAATGGATAACTAAAAGTGCACTTCCTTCTTACCTCACAGCATCCTTTCCCATAGCAGGCAGGATCTCATCTTTAAATGGGCATGGTAAATGACATAAGCCCAGCCATTTGCTTATATATATACAGGCATTTGCTCAAATGCTAAAATTCTACATATTACCAAGCTGAGCAGTTGAAAAGTGCTCCTCCTGTATCAGAGTTGATGGCTTGAAACTTGATTTTTCTGCAGCTAATCAGCTGAGCGCAGCAAGAGCAGCAGAAGCAGCTGCCCTGGGAACACTGGCACTGGAGCTCCAAGCCCTGCCTTGTCCATCAGTGCTCCCAACACGTTGCAAAGGCCATGATTTCACCATGTGAAATGGTCCAAGAGACATCCCAGGCTATCCCACAGCGGGATTTTGTGTCCCGCTATAGTCCTCTAATTCAGCATGAAGGAAACCTGCTGCTGGGAGCTGTCTGACCTGGAGCTAGCTCTACTAGCAGAAGCAGACTCAGAGGAGACCATCAGCTAGTTCAAACACTGTGATTTCTGGAGACATCTCTCCAGCTATCTGCCTGTAAACTGCTGTACCCAGAAGAGGCTTAATGGAGCTGAAAGGAATACCTTCTGCCAATTGTCACAGGACTCGAAAGCTTGGACCATCACCAAAACAGGAAACAGAAAACCTAAGCTGAGAATCCAACCAAACAAATTGGCTGGATTATAACCATGTTGGGAAAGCCCAGCTTTTATTACAGCTGGACTGCATGCTGCTCAGCACTGCAGGCAATAGGAGCACAGCAGCAGTAGGAAATGACCCTGTAGGGAGCAGCCTGCAAGCCAAACACAGCATAACCCAGAGAGGACGATACACAGAAACAGAGAGTAGGGCAGATGAAGAGTTATAAGGAAGAAGCTGGGAACACATCTGTAAAAGTGCCTAAGGGACTACAGGAAAATGTTGGCTTCTTTAGGACAACAGGACCAGAAGTGAAGGGCACAGCTTCGCACCTGAATTACTGCAAGTGCATTCTTGTGAGTCATGGCTCAGCCATTAAGGGCACGGATACCTCTCTGCAGATCCACTGCAAGGTAAACCAGACTTCATGTCTCCTCCCTCAGAGTTTAAGCTTCCATGTTTTTCTGGCTGGGAGCCTGTGCTCAGTCAGTGCTCTGCAGACATGCAATAACTCAATGGACTCTCTCGGCTCAACAACCCAAATGCCCACGGAATTAGTTAATTAATGCCTCCTGAAAATAAGTTAATTACACTCTAGGTCAGGCTTTGTCTTAAGAGGCTGAGCTGCTGCAGAAAAACAGAGCAGGTGATCATGAAACTAAAGACCATCGCATTGTGCACAGAGAGAAGACAAGGAGCACAAGCAACTCCATTCTGCCATCCCTCAGTGGCTGAGTCCCTTGCTTTAACCTAACCAACTGAATGTCATGTCTATTCTGATATATCAATATATGGTAGCCAACTCCCCACTGAGGGCTAAAAGAAGCAGCTGAAGAAATAGATACAATAATTAGGCTAGTCTGGATGTTGTTCCAGGCTACACTCCTACCGCTCCCAGTGAGATGGACCATGAGGTCCAGGAAAGACTGAACGCACAGGGCTTGGGCACCACTAGCTCACTGCTTCTGTAGGGGCTTGGCAGAGTAGCAAAATGAAGGAATAAACTGGGGATTTCTCTGGCTGATCATACTCCTTCCTGCAGTGACTGCTGAGGCTGAGAATCGCCCTGGAGGTGTCCTTTCCCCAGACCCTACACAGTGATGCAGTGAGCCCCCAGATCTCCTCCCTTCCCCCTCAGTTCACAGAAGAAAAACACTAAGATGTTTCTGTTGGCATCTACGTCACCTTTTTGCAGAGACTAATCTTCAGTTTCAACAATACATCTTTTGTGAAACGCTTCCAGCAGAAACCTTAGACACCTTCCCTAAGATCTGTTTGCTTACAGAAGACGAGGTAAGATTTGTTTAAACCCTTCTAGATTAATGTCTTGCAGACATTAGTGAAGTGAGATTTAATCAGGTTATTGTTCTACATTTTCCAGGGAAATAAATCACACTTATTACTAGATTGGAATAAGATGCAAGGCTTGTGCTTAGCACATTTAGTCTTTTTTGTTTTTCCGGGGCGAGGAGGAACAAATGGGTAACTTGAAAGCTGCTGCAAGGTTGTTGAACAGGGAGCTCAACAAAAGGCCCCCAATGACTTGTAGGTGAGAAAAGTGAAAGAAAGCCATAATGGCTAGTGCCAGCCTAGGGATGTGCCTTGGTTCCCCTTCCCTGCCTTGCAGATGTCCAGTCCTGACTCTTATTTTACTCAGATGTAATGCCATAGGGTCCATATCAATACAGAAATCAAATAGGAATCTAAACCAGCATTTAAAGCAGACTTGCAATGTCCACTTGAGATCCTCCAGGGGAGCTCTTCCATAAACCTGAGGACCTCAGGCCTCTTCTGAGTGCCTGCTTCTACCTGGCACAAGGGAACAACTCCTTGCATCACAGGGGTGTTGTGGGATCAAGCAACATTTGCAGACCTTCTTACAGACCCTAAATGGAAACTGTAATAGTCAGCAGGTGTAGCCATATGCTGCTGCAATGGTTTTGAACTTTGCAGTATGTGTTTAACAATGAACATACAACTGTATTTACTTTGGCATTTTTCTAAAACAAGGCTGGCTACACAATAAAAAACTCAGCTTTTTTTCCCTGACCTTTGATTCAAAATCTGCTTTTCATTCAAAAAAAAACCAATCCACCAAACCCAAAAGACTTCGCTCTCAGCTATACTAGCAGTGTTTTCTTTAGCACAAATGCTAATACATCCCCTTGTATGAAATCATGTATGTGCAAAAGGCAAAGTTTGGGAAGTCAAACAGCAAGGTCCTCTCCTCTCCACCAGCACAGGAACAGAAAGCTGAAGCCAATACAGGTCTTTCCGCTAACTACAGGTTTGTGTGCAGTGAAGTGGCCAAACCCCAAAAGGTTTACATCCATTTCCCTTTGCTCAATGGGCTCTGCCAACACTGGAGAAAGCAAATTACAGTAACACAGCCTGTAATCAAGTTTCAAATTGTGCAACAAAGCAGCACAATGGGACAAAACACAATGGGACCAAGTCAAACTCTTACTGCGGAGCACAATAAAATATATCCTGTTTTCTATGACGGAGAAAAGGAAATATCAGGCGAGGCAACACAGTTGCTTGTAAATACCCTCCTGCCAACGCCTGCCCTGGCTAAATTAGTCCTCTGAACCCTGACTGCATCAGCATGAATCAGTCTGTCTGCTCCAAGGTAAAGGCTACGATTCTGTTTCGTGTTCAACGGGAACTCTTCTCCCAGCCTTTTCTTGGCTTCCTGCTGAGGAAGAACAGGCTCTCCAGGGACAGTCTTGGATCTGGACCACGATCTTGCTCCCTTCAGATAACTAAGTATCTCTGGGCAGGAGTGCATTTAAAGAAGCAGCTGGTAATTATGAGCCAAGTGCTTACTGGCAGGATTTCCCCCTGCTGCTGAGCCAATGCTTTTGAGAACTAAATGACTCTTTGGTGATAATTATCAGGTAAAACCCACAAGCCAGGGGAGGTTCCCCCATTAGAACCATCAGCAAGAAACAATGCAAAGGTGGGTGGAGGATGGCTGAAAATCGTATCTGAGGGTTGCTTGACTCCCCTGTCCTCCACACACCCAACACAGTTGTATGTAATTGCTGGGCATTTTCTAGGTACTGCTTGAAAGCTACAAAATCTGTTCCCACACCTACAGCAGTAATAAAAACAAATGACCTTTTCTTTTCAGCTTGTCAAAATGAACCGAAGAGCACTGGGAATCCATCACAGCACTTACTCTTTTGGAGGGTTAAGGTCTTCTGGTCGAGCCTCGAAGAACCTGAAGACTTCATCACACTGTGAAATGTGAGGAGGAAGACGGACCAGTGCCTGCAAAATATAACCAGGAGGGAGAAGCACTTAGAGCTGTCAAGTTCAAAACATGGCCTCAAACATCTAAACTACCAAGAAAGAGGAGGCAAAACAGTCCTGACGGGGGCAAAGGAATACAAAAGGGAAGCATCACATCTGGCTACTTACTTGAGAAGAACGGAAATAGCATGTCTCAGCTGCAAATGTCAAGTTGGATGAAATGAATTGAGACAAGGATTGGTTCTTAGAGTCAGGTAGTGTAAATTTTTTGCCATGTGCACAAGAGGAGATTTTGGTCTACCTGTGTAAAACCGTAACAATGAGTAGATAAGTGCTCTGTGGCTGGCACAGTCTCCGTGCCATGTGTTTGAACAATACCTCAAACAACATGGTTAGAGCTTACAAGCTTTATGTCAGTGCACACAAATTCAAGCAATGAAAACCCACAGACTCAACACCAACTAATACAACAGGTTAATGTGCTCCATAAATCTTTCTGTTAAGCAATGTCAGCACAAAAAGTGGCGTTTGTTAAAAAAACCCCAAACATTCCCAAATCAAACAACAATTTGCACTGAAGCTAACAGGAAAGGAAGTTTCGTTAAATGTCTGAAAGAAAAAGAAACCAAACACCACCAAAATCACAGAAAGGGCACTTTTGTCTTCCGTCTGAAGACAATTTTACAGCCCATCTTGGCTAACAGTGTCCATGTACTCTGCAAGGCACAGGTATGCAGCACTTGCTGCATTCAGCAATAAGTACAATTTGGGAAGCAACTACATTATGCTGAAGCATACTGGAAAGCAAGACTTCAAAACAGTGAGACAAGCACACAAGGTAGAAATGTGCTATGAAATTGCTGATCAGATTCTAAAGCTGGTGCCGACAGAAGACAGAGCTGTCCCCAGCCCAAGGAGATGGGACATGAGATTGCCTCCAGAAATGATCAGTAGGAGAGGAAAAGAGGTTGGAATTCACCTTCTCCTGTGCTAAGTTACATTGAAAATAGGCCACAGTTTAAATATAGACCAAGCTTCTCAGAGGTGCTGTAAACCTGTTTGACAAAATGAGATTGTCTGGCTCTTCTGGTAATTGAAAGATAGATGAGAAACCAGAGCTAAATGTACGTACATTAGGGTGAACTGGTTATACTAACCCAGGAGACATCTGACTGATCTTGGTCAGACACACCAGAAAGTCCAGCCAAAGCGTTAAGGCCGGACAGGGCAGCTGGCTACCCTCACGGCTGTTTTTAACCGCGCTTTAGAAGTGGCCAGATTTGTTTCCTAGACCATTCCTGCTTGGGGATGTGAAGGAATTCCTCCTCTGAAACTGCACGTGTCCAGTATTTGATGATGGGGTCTTTTTTGAGGTGGCCTGAAAATCGAAGCCAAGTGCTTCCACACATACAGCTCTCTTTCCCTGTCTGAGGGATGTTATAACAGGAGGAAAATCCATTTAATATCAGCAGGTGTATGAAGAATGAGGCCCTGGCCTTTGGTCACATGGAAATGCACTATAGAGCCGAAAAACGTACCTCGCAATAGGGAAGCAGCATCAGATGCAGAAGCTGGGCAACAACTCAGTGTGCCCAAGTGCTGGGGCATGTGTACAGAACACTACTGCTTGCTGCACTAACAGAGGATGAAACATAAGAGTTGGAAAACTCAAGTGCTCTAATTTGAATGAAGAATGCCCTGGTTGCCACTGATACCTACTCGATCTGAAACCATAAGAAAGGTGTGAGCTCTCTGTCCTTATTCCTCGTGCATAAATGCAGCTGGCAAATTAGGACTAACACTGGGAAGTCAAGAACCACCCAGGAATAGCAACAATCACAGCATGTTGAAAGAGAAATGCCTCATCAGCACAGGAAAACAAGGACATAGACAACATTACAGCATGTTTTATTCATGTGTGTCTCAAGCAGGAGACAGACATAGAGAAGCAATGTTGTCTAACCAACAGTGGATGGGGCTGAGATTTAGTGATGGCTCTATTACTAACACCCTTCTCTGTTCAGGCAGGCTACTTAACCTCTTTCTGTCAAATTCAGCAGGGGTATATCTTCAGTTACCCATTTACAATGCTGAGCAATAACACTTACCTAATCTGTAGAAAGGTTATGAGGCTCAGATATTTAATATCTACAGTGTGTTTTGAAATCTCAAAGGGCTTGAACTTGTGCAGTCAAATGGGGCAAGAGCAAGCACTGCAAATGATACGTATCATTACTAGAAAAACACAAATACCCAAGTTATACCTATCACAGGGGGTCCTGGACATCAGACGCCTTCTCAGAGAGTCACCACTTCCCCACAGGTCAGAGGTATTCACCCGTCCCAAAAACCAGGCTACAGATGTCAATACTGAACTGGAGTATAGAGTGGGTTTTCAGTGATGGAGGAACACAAATACTACCAAGCTACTCTGGAGATTTGTGTTTCTAACTAAAGGGAAGCTTTAGGAAATCCAAACCTGCCTGAATCATTGCCCTGCTGCCTGGAAATCTCCAGGAGCACTGTGGTTCTGCTGGGCCAAAGGGGGATAACTGAAAAGCACCTCGGTGACTCCAGGCTTTTGCAGGCAGGGGATCAAAATCAGCCAAAGTCATTTCCACACCCAACTATCCACCTTCCCACCCTGGGGCAGGACTGGCTCTCCAGCTTCTGAATCACCTCCCAAAGTGCTGCAATTTTTAGCCCTGTGCGCAGAGGTGGAATGAAATCCACCAGTAGTAACTTGCCATTGCATTTTTTTGGGGGAGGCTCAGGTGTAAAGTCTTTAATTTGTTTTTGTTACAGAACAAAACCCTAAAAAGGGGTAAAAAACAGTGAAAAAAAGGAGAAGAGAGTGCAAACGGGGGTGTAAAACCAGGCAGAGCCAGTCTATTGATTTTGGACAGTGGCAGGGAGTAGCAATGCTGTTTTGAGAAACAAATGTCTCTTCAGTCAACACACAACATCCACCCAGGAGCAAGCCAAGTCCAATGCGATTCCAGCAAGCAAACAAAAAGTGCATTGAGAGGAGAGGAGGGACACTGCTGACACTCTGAAAGGGGAAAACACACACTTCTGGCATTTCCAGCAAGACGGTCCAGGGCAGAGCTGCATCAGCCTGAAGGAGAGACTGCAGGGTCAAGGAAAGAAGGTTGACGAAAAATAGGGAAACTGATGGTAAGAGGGCGGAAAGGACAGGGAAATGACATTCTTCCTGGGCTGTGGAAACCAGAGGTAAATGCACACAGTTACAAACGGCAAGCATCCAGAGACAGCAAGGAATTTGCACAGGAAAGGTGAGAGATAAAAAGTGCCAGTGAGCAGAATTCAGCCTTGCACAACTGTCAAGTACTATCAGTAATAGCATGCTTTCCTCATTCAGCATGCAAAGGCGGATGTGCACTGCTCAGACCTGACACGCTCCCTAGGAGATAGGCTTTTATGTGTCATTTCAGCCTGCAACGATGTCTGTCTCTCTATATGAGAGGTTTCAGACAGTCTCACAGAGTGGATGATTCAAAAGGCTATTGAAAAGCTTGAATGTCAGGCAGTGCACAAGCAGGCAGCCCTTGGTGCTGGGCATGGCCGGCTGGCTCCTCACACAGTGCCAGCTCATCCGCAGGCAGGCTGCTGCATGCCACACACACCTCTTGAAACAAACAGAGCACCCATTGCTTAAGTTTACATGAACTGGAAACAGTTCCATGCGCTATATTACAGCTCAGCTCAAAGGCTTCATGGAATACACGCACATGGGTGTAAAACCACGCAAGCACTTGCAACGATGCACCGAGTGCTGTGCGCTGCATCTATGCAGATACATTTATAAAAAACAGATGCACAGACATGTATATGTAGAGATCTGTGTTCAGTTCTGGGCTCCACAATACAAGAAAGACGAGGAGCTACTGGAGAGGGTCCAGCAGAGGATGGTCAGGGGTCTGGAGCATCTCTCTTATGAGGAGAGACTGTAGGAGCTGGGCCTATTTAGTCCAGAGAAAAGAAGACTGAGATGGGGATCTCATCAGTGCAAACAAATATCTCAAAGGTGGGTGCCAGGAGGATGGTTCCAGCCTCTTTTCAGTGGTGCCCAGTGACAGGACAAGATGCAATGGCCGTAAACTAAAACATGGGAAGTTTCACCTCAACATAAGGAAGAACTTCTTTACGTTGAGGGTGGCAGAGCACTGGAAGAGGCTGACCAGGGGGGTTGTGGAGACATTCTGGTTGCCTGGAGATATTCAAAACCTGCCTGGATGTGTTCCTGTGTAACCTGCTCTAGGTGGCCCGGTCTTGACACTGGGGGTTGGACTGGATGATCTCCAGAGGTCCCTTCCGTCCCTAAACATTCTGTGATATACAGCGTGTATGTAGGCATGCGTGTGTATACACACGGAATACTATTCATCCCATTGACCTATATGTGTCTAAAATGAGAGACTGGTCACACTTGTCTATCAACTTGTATAATTGCTAGAGAAAGATCAGCACCTTCAGGGGGTGCTTAGTCTACCCCACCATGGACGTCTAGCTCTGGATGGGGTGATTGTGTCTCCCCACATTGATTGTGTCTCCCCACAGCCTGTTGAGGCAGTTCAGATTCATAGCTTTTAAATCACTAATGTGGAGTGGGGTTAATCCCAGCTCTGCACACTAATACCCAGAGCCAGCTGATAGTACTGCATGGTTATGACTCCCTGACTTTTCACATGAAATATCCTGTTCTCAATTGTTTATTGCTTTCATTAACATTAATCATGATTAGTGCCAGATGTTTGGGAATGGTCATGAGTCCAGCAAGAGGGAAGGTGCAATTAAAGTAGTTAATTTCTGAGAACAGAGAAATAAATTGTTTCACCTATATGGAAACACTTTCCTGTTCTGTTGTGAGCCTCAAGTAACTCTAGGCTTGAACTCATAGCACCTGAAGTGTGGAGGTTGGATGGCAAACATTGACAGTCAGAGAGGTGACGAGTGCATGGTGGTGACTCAGAATGGAAAAGAAGTGGGGAGATATAGGAATAAGTAACGAGAGGAGGAGAAAAGAGGCTGCAGAGCTTTGGAAATAAGTGGGACGCAGAAGGGCTTTGAAATGGAAGGACCATAAGGGAATGGAAAGCACGGCTCTACTCCAGGTGCTGAGAAGGGTGTTGCAAATAATTAAGTCTCATTACTGCAGCTGGTCTAAATGCATCAGGATTCTGAAATGTAGATTAAAAACCTAAAGTTTGAAAGTCTTCCACTTCAACTCGCTCATTCTTGACCAGGACTATTACTCCATCTTCAATCAACACTAGCTCAGTTTTACAATGGATAGAGAGAAACATCTGTGCATCTGTCTTGATGGGTTCAAGAATTAAAACCTGAAAGAGAGGCAGGGCTAAGAAACCAAGAGGGAGCTAATTATGGTTTTGAAGCATGGTCTCTCAAGTTGTGAACATTAATAAAAGTGACCAGTATTTCCTGGCACTGATGTGACTTGCTCCTCGAATTTTTATTTAGGTGATGTGCATTTGGGTAGTCCAGGGTCACTATAGGAAATCCCATAAGTTTCTAATTAAAGCAACCTCCAGTCAGGACAGCATGGAGGCATGTCACCAATACAGGTGTTCATGACAGTGGGGCTTCACATCTTAAGAACTTCCATGCACAAAGATGCTTCCTTCAATTAGGACCAATGCACACAAAGATGCAAGTCTGCAAATGCTGGCCTGAGTCTTCCCAGAGGGCTGTGTAAGGGCAGTGCAGTGGTTTTGTGAACCACTGACATGAGAGGTCTTTCTTGAATACAGGACAATATATACTGGACAAACACACACCAGAGGTGTGCTTGAGAATTCAAAAGCTTAATAAATAAAATGCCCCTGGCAAGGGCAGGCTATGAAACTGCTCTTTCTTTTACATTGGCAAAAAACCCTAAACAAATTCAGAAAACCAGGCCCTATGAGCCCAGAAGACCTTAAGTCACACTAAACTAATTCCAAGCCTACAGCTAAGAGGAAAATCATTCAGAGATACCAACTCCAGTGGGCAGCACACATTTACTGGCAAAACACAAGTTTGTTTGGTAACTCACTCAGGTTACTGCTAAGAGCACCCAGACTGCACTTTCATGTTTACAGATGGGAAAAGTCCTGGAAATCTTCCCCTCTGTCCCCCACTCCTCTGTTTTTCATTGCAACTTCAAAGTTTCTTGCGGCCAGAAGAAAAACACTGGCCTGACTACCTCTGTGATGGCATTTCTCTAAGCTGGTACAATGCAATGAAGAATCGCCCATGTGTGAGGAGTTTGGAGGCCCATACTGTAAGGTCCAGAGGGCTCATGGCCCTGATAAAGAACATTCTGCAGACCTCCCTCTACTGCCAAGCATCACTACAAACTCTCTGCCTGTCACTGCTTCTGTGGCCGGTGCAGGAGCCACCACCACAAACAGCAGAAGTCAGACCTGCTCCTCAGCCGTGCAAATCACCGCGCTCTGTCAGAGACAGCCTGCAAAAACTAAACAACAAATGGTCGAGCATTTGCACCGCTATTTGCCAGGGCCCATCTGTGCTTTGTCTTTCCAAGGCAGGTGAAATAGATGGAGAACCTTCATCTGACAAAAAAAAGCTTTGCATCTGAACCTGCCTCCCTCCTCTGCTTCCTCACAGATTCCAGTGGACAGAGGTCTATTGTCTCATGCATCCATTCTATTATCCCACGTCACATTTTCTCCGTCAACTTCACCCACATCATTCCAGCGAAATTCCCTAAATTTTTCAAAATCAAGCATGTTGCCTGCCTACTCACTTTAGAACTAGCATGGGACATGAGCTTTGCACCCTTCTGTTGTAGAAACAGGACTGAACTTGTCACAATTATGCTCTCGCTCTACAGTTCTATACAATTCCCCGAAGGGTCAAAACATCCACTGGCCAGAGGAAGAAATACAGAAAACAGATAACGTTTTCAGAGTGATCCCACTCTCAAGACAAGCACATGCAAAAGTGGCTGCTACAAAGTGGGAAACGGTAATAAGTAATATTATTTGATTAGCCGAAAGAAATTTAAAATCCCTCTTACACCAAGAGGGGATTCACTGCACTGCACTTCAGCATTCCAAAAGTTAGCATTGGGTCACAAGTTAGCAAGTCACCCAGATTCCCTCTGTAGTTAACAGCTGAATGGAGAGAGACCCTGTATCTGGCTCAGGCTGGCAAAGTGAGGCCACTCTGGTTCAGTCACCACCCAATTCACAGCTTGCTGTCATTCCTGGTTAACTGCATCTGGCATGGGAAGATTACAGTAAGGTTACAAAGGCCATGTTCCCAGAATCCCTCTAAGTGGTGACTTTCAGTGAAGGTAGCAAGAAAGCATTTCTGAATTTTAAGCCTCTGCTAAGCTCCAGAGATGAAATCCTGTCCCTGCTGAAGGTCTGTAACAGATCTATCACTGACTTCACAGCACCAAGAAGCTCTCCTTCTACAAGCTGCTTCCCTACATGTATTGTACCTTTGAAGTCCAGTGCCTGATTCACATAATTATTCTCAGTCTTGTGGACTTTCATATCCTGGGCCAGGTTTGGAATAGCAATAGCACAGGACAATTACTCTTTGAATAAATGCAAATTGGATGAACCATAAACCTTCAAAAGAAAAAGTTAGTCTAATAAAATATGCAGACTTAGAAGAGGCATGAGCTGCAACTTTCAGCTCCCTCTGTTTATTATTTACAAGGTTGCCAACTGTATGCTATGGGATTTAAGAATGACTGGGAACATCCCATGCCAGACAATGGCATTACCAGCTACCATCTTCATTCACTCTCTGTAATTAGAAGGAAGCTGTAGCAGAAGATGAAGAAATCAGCCCATAACTGGATCTGATGACAGGCAGGACATCATAGCTACTTCTATACTGTTATTGGATTGTAGTGATAGGACAATGGGTAACGGGTTCATACTTAAACAGGGGAATTTTAGGTTGGATATAAGGAAGAAGTTCTTTACTGTGAGGGTGGTGAGGCACTGGAATGGGTTGCCCAGGGAAGTTGTGAATGCTCCATCCCTGGCAGTGTTCAAGACCAGGTTGGACAGAGCCTTGGGTGATATGATTTAGCGTAAGGTGTCCCTGCCCATGGCAGGGGGGCTGGAACTAGATGATCTTAAGGTCCTTTCCAACCCTAACTATTCTATGATTCTGTGATTGAAGAGGGGTACAAGCCTGCCTACCATCCACAGCGGACACCGTTAATGTCTGGGCATGGGTTTGGAGTCAAATGAAGGGAATGGAAAAAAACCTTGGCAGTACTTTGCTGCCCAGGACCAGCCGAACACTCACCTACCTGCAGCCCAGGCTACTCAGACACAACCATGTTCATACGCACTACATCAAGATAATCCCAGGGGGACGGATGAATTAGCCAGGGCCTTTTTCCTTAAAGACCTGGCACTCCATGCAGAAAGACACAACAGAGGATGTAGCCCTCTCAAAGCACTCAGACATAAGATGCAATGCCTGGTCAAACTTTTCCGTGACTACAAGCCTCAGTCTCCAGTGCCATCCAGATTTAAACAGTCCTGTCAGTGTTCGAGGCCACACTGGACAGGGCCTAGAGCAACCTGGTCTAGTGGGAAGCGTCCCTGCCCATGGCAGGAGGCTTGGAACTTGATGATCTCAAGGTCCTTTCCAGCCCAAACCATTCTAAAACTCTATGATCTTCTGCAGTGACGTACAAAGGCAAACTAAAGACAAATTACAGTAAACTGCACATGAAATAAAAAGGCACTGTATCAGGCACAAGAAACTTATAAGACAGAATTCACTGGAAGCTGTGATAATATTCTGCTGCTACTGCTTGAGACAGGAAACACTGTGCTGGGGAAAACAGGGCTAACCCAACATGGCTGGGTCTATGCTCAGAAAAGCAGTGCCTATTAATAAATAGGTTAAGTAAACAGCTTAGCTTTGGGGAAGCACCCAGCCATCTCTCTGAGCTGGGCAGCAGCAGCAGGTCTGCCCCGACCCATCTGAAGCACAGTGAAGCCATTCTACGATTCTATGAACAGAGCCAGACTTCTCCAGAAGAGAAAAAAGGAAGCGAGGAGGAGGGTGGCAATCACAGTGCCACGGTGTCAACAAACGTGCCAGCACCGACGCCACAACATACCCCTCGGTAGTGACCGGTGGGGCGCCAGTGGGCCTGGCAGGGTCGGGTCGGGTCTGTCTGTGGTGCAGACAATGGGGTCCCAGAGAAGGAGCTGCCCCCCACACAAGTCACCGCATTCTCCACCACGCATCTGCTGGGTGAACCCTGACATCAGCCCTCACTGCGCGTCGCCGGCAGTTCCTGTCTGCAGGAGGGTGGCTGGGGACACAGCGAGACCCCGCATATTTGAGAGAGGGACGCTGAGCCGCAGGCAGGAAGACAGTGCGTTAATTGTCGCACAAGAAAGCCTGATCTCATGAGATAAGACTTTAATCACAGTTTCCTCGCCTGGGGGGTGCAGATGGCATGGGTTTCACCCCCCTGCTCCCCCGCCCCGCTGCCTCAGCACGCCTCGGGCACTTGGGCGATCTGCTTCCAATTTGGGGTGAGCGAATGTCTGACTGGAGAAGTTCTTGGGAATGTATTTTTTTCCCCTCCACCTGCTCCTCTGGCTTTCTAAAAACGGAAAGAAAAACCCATGGGAAATAAGAGAGGAAGTCTGGGGTTTGAATTATGCGCTGACTGACGCGTTCGATGCCTTTACAAAAAAGGGTATCTGCCTTGCTCAGAAATTACTTTTAATCTACTGTCAGAGCATTCTTGTCAAATCATAAACTCCAAACTAGAAAGGGAAGATCAGGTGACCTAACCTTCTCAGCACAGCTGTGCTTCTTGGTGCTGAAGTAAATCTCCAGGCTTTCACTCACCAGGAGAAACACTCCTGGAAGCCACCAGTCCCTACAGGGCTGAGCCAGCCTGCACTGCTCCTCATGCAGCACTGGGAGACACAGAGGCAGGGAACAGAAGAAAGCACCATCTTAGTTGTGCCTCTCTGCCTGATCAACTCCTGCATTCATCAAGGCTGATGTAGAACTAATTTAGGGCAGATGAGACTTACAGTCTTAGTGACTAAATGAGGCACGAAGTTTGCAGGGGAAGATGCCACGAGGACCCTGGGAGCAAACAATGGCCTGTTTTCACCCGCTCTCTTAGTTTTGGTGGTGTCTGGGAAAGACCGTCATTCCTTATGATGGACTCGACACAGATGAAGCTCTCAGAAGTATCCATAAGGGAAAGCCCAGTGCTGATGGGGTGCAAGATGCTCCCCCAGAGCTCTTACCCTGCAGTACTCATCGATGGGCTTCAGCCTCTTCACAGCTACATCTCGGACATGGCTCCTCCGGAACAGGATCTTGCCTGAGGAGGGAACAGATGAAAAAGGAGGGTTAGAGGCATTGCCTGCCATATGGGATAACACAATAGCACCATGCAGATGGTCAGCAAACAGGGTTTCATCCCTGGCTCTAATCATGGCTATCAGCAGTGCCAGTGGCTGAGCTCTGCAACCTTGTTATGCTCTCAACGGAGGAGTCCTGGTACTGGAGAGGTTCACACAGCAGCAGCTTTGTGTGACTGCAGCCCCCCATTGCTATGAGACAGACAGTGCAGCACATTGGGAAGAGGTGTGAGCAGCAGATCTACTCCTGCCCTTGGAGCAAACTGCACACAAACACACTGCGAGGGCAAGCAGGGGATGGATGCTGGACAACAGCTATAAAAGGGGCACACATGGCACCTCTTGCAGCTGGATGTTGCTGGTCTTAAGTTTGCACAGGAGATACAGCACATGGCCAGCAACTGCCACAGGCACAGCAGCTCTGTGAAACCTCAGTGACTGCCACCAAAATCCTGTTTGTGTGAGCTGCTGAAAGAGGACCACAGTGACTCACAGGCCAGTGGGAGGCTTTTGATTTCATCCTGTAGATAGCACAAATTTGGCTCCTTTTCAGTGATGGCATTTTCCTGGAATGGACTGGTACTACGTTATGACTCCCTTCTACTTTGAGGCTGTTCTGGCACATCCATGCTGCCAGTGCAGGGAGCATGGCTGGGGTTGGATGCAGGCTCCATCTGCACCCCTGCCCGCTCAGCTGCTTGCCCGCTCAGCTGCCTCCCACTGCAGATGCTCCTGCTCTTGCAAGCAGACAAACCACACAGCCAGCTCATGAGCAAATACAAGGCTGTTGGTGGCAGAGCCCTTATAAATCTACAGAGGGAAACTAAATAACAGAAGGAAAATAAACAAACTCTCTTTTTTTGAAAGGAAGAAAACCCAATAACCTCAGTGTCCTTACTGGGTGACATTTCTGCAAGCAGTTAAGATTAAACAAGCGGCTGGGTTTTGTGTGAAACTGATTGTAACAAAGTTTATCAAAATAATCTAGAAGCTGAATTTCCCCCCACACAAGGAGTTGGTCATAGAGTTGGTATTTTTTTGGCTAGAAGGGATTATATCTTCATATCCTTTTTTGGTGTTTTTCTTCCCTTTTTCTTTTGTGCTGTATTTCTTCCAATGTAATAAGACAGGAATAAATTATATGTTCTCTTGTGGGGGAAGAAAACAGTAACTGCCAGCATTATTTAGTCCATAAAATGTCTGCATAAGAAAACCACTGACATATATACCGCTCCCTGCTCCAAACTTCTTCTGCCAATAGGCAAATACGATACTCATCCATAGATCACAGGATAAGAAAACGGACTAGGAAATGAAATCAGAAGCAAAATCTGAATATGTGGTTGTGATTACACGAGCTGAGAGGTTAATGAAGTGGCAGCCTTTAACAGTCCAGTATCAGAGGCTCTAAACCCTTCCAGACTCTGTCCCTTTTGGTTGCCTTTTCCCCCATAGCTGCTAATTTGGAAGGTGATAAAACCTTTTGTTTCAGACAGGAGAAAGTAGTTTATCTCCATTCCCAATTCTGGCAGCAAAACAGTTTGTCCTGTGAGGTAAAGCCATTTCCTAGTGCCATAAATTTATCACCCTGGGTTCCCTGTGGTTATCTCATTACAAAGCTGGTGATGAGCCATCCCTGTAGGATGTGGTGCCACGTGGTCACAGAAAACAAGGGAAATCTTCAGTAAGTGTCTGAGATGTTCTGAGCTTGAGCAATTAGGTCAAAAGCTGATGGAGAAGGGAAGCAGCATTCCCATCGCCTTGCACTGACCCACTTTGGACACATCAAACCATCTGCTTTGTTGCTTCTCTGGCTGGTAAATGCACTTCCAAAACATTTCTTCTTATTTCTGATAGCCTCCAGGATCACACTGCACTTGTAACTGCATATCTGCAGTAAGCTGCTTTTTAGGGGCAAGAGGTGTGAGAGTAGCTGTAGAGAAAAGACTTTCTGAAGCACTTTCTCAGTGCTCCAGATATGCTGGTGTGGGAGATCTTGGTATTTCTTTATAACTTTTACAAATACACTGCAAAGTGAAATCAGCATTTTGGAAACATTCTCACTTTCTGGCTTTCCTGTTTTCAGTTCAAGCCACGAGTCGAAAGTTGAACCGGTGACCATATAAAAACATAAAGGAACCAAAGACTTAAACACATTAAAGGTCTCCTGTAAATGCAATTTAGCTTTCCTAAAACTAATAATAAAGAATGTTATATTAAACACAAAGTACAAAAAGACCCCAGGATATGATGAGTCTTATTTCAGTCCTTACATGGAGATGGAAAATATCAGGATGAATGTGCTGTTAGGATGAAGCAAAGCCCTGCAGGTGCTTCCATTTTTATCCCTTCAGAAAAAGGGAGATTTTCCCTCTGCTACTGGAAGCTGGAAAAGGCCCGATGAGGGCTGTGGGAAAGATCTGTAGCTGCCCAGTCCATTATGGCATTCAAAACTGAGATCTGGAGAAGGCTGAGGAGTTTAGAGCACTGAGCAGTAGCCGTCAGCAAAGAAAAAACCAAGAACCAAAACAGGGACACTCCGCAAGCACATTCTGGTGGGCAGCAAGGAGGGACCCCCTCACAAAGACAGAGGAGTCTCATTGCCAGGAGTACTGAAGCACCTCTAAGGAAGAACAACTTCCCAAATGTTCAGCTTCTCCCCTTTTCTGGGAAGATTGACTATGCTGACAGAAGCTTGGCCAAAACCATCACGACTGACCAGCAGGAACCACTGCAGATCCAGTACGAGTTATTACTGCTTTCTTAGTTTCCCTCATTTCTACTGGTCTTCCTCTGAAAGGAGGGGAGGTCCCATGGGACTGAAAAAGTAAGGTAACCCAAGAGACACATTGTTCTCCAAGTGGGTGCACTGGACACAGACCCCATTAACAGAAAGCTTTGCCCAATGAGGCTCTCTCCTGAATTTTACTGCAGCTTTATCAAGCCTCTTCAGGCACTACACTCCTGTTTTACAGAAGGATGGGCAGCTTTCTACCCATGCTGCAGCCCAGCTAGGAAGTGATCGGGAAGTCTGTGTGGGACTCAGATGGGAAGCTGTAGGCTACGTGGGATGATGCTGCCTTGTGCAAAATATTGCATTCACCAATGTGCCAGGCTCAGACCAGGCCAAGAGCGGTCTGGCATATGTTAGGAAGGACTCCGAGGACAGCAGCACTTGGAAGCAGAGACGTGGGAAAGACACAGGGCTCCAGCCCTGCTGCTAATGCAGGATAACAGTATTTATTTTTATCCTTTTTTCTTTAAAGAAAATATTATTCCTAGGAAATTAATCTGGATAAGAGGCAAAGTATCAGACTTAGCATTGTAGGGGACATCTTAAATCATCCCTTCATCTCTCTGTGTATATATATATATGTAGTCTAATTCTGCGACCACACACCTCTCCTCCCACAAGACTTCAGTTTCCTCAGATGCACAGCGGGTGCACAAAGTGGGAAGAATAAAGCTATGCAGGAGACTGTCTGTAGGGCAGCTGCTGATTCTTAAAGGCATTCTCTGCATATCACTTTTTTCCTAATATAACCTCATACTTAAGAGCAGCACAGATTTTAACAAGTGCATGGACCCTAGGAACAAAAAGTTTTAAAAGCATCCCAACATGCCTGGTCCTCCCCTTAGCCTATAGGTCTGTAGTGAGCACACCAGAAAGGGTCCATAGCCTTTGTAATGGTCAAGGACCACTCACGCAGGGAAGAAACTCAGCTCCTGGTGGGTTTCGTGGCACTGTGGAACACAGTCTGGAGGCAAGACGTGACCAGGCAGAGTAGCACTAGAAGTCCCCAGCAGGATGCCCAGCAGGAGAATCCAGTCTTTCCTCTTCAAGGGAGGGGGACATTTCCTATACAGACCCTACAATCACAGCAGATGCCAGCCATCACAGCAGCTACTGCCATACATGGGTGACTTGTAAGCTATAAGAAAGCCTCTAAAGCAAATCTCATAATTATACCTTTCACGGCCAAGGAGAGCTGTTGCTTATCTAGGCCTCAGGACCTTATAGAGATGTCTTCATGATATTCCCATGAATGTGCCAGTGGCTCAGCCCCAAGCTGCCAGCTTTGCTGCTCTCTGAAGCCAGGCAGTGAATGGGAGCTATGGCAGGGGCAAGAGGGAGGCAGCAAAATTCCTGGTTAGCTCCTTTCCGAATTTGCCAGAGAACAGATCCACCTCTTGCTCGTACTCTCTGATTGCTGAGCTTGAGTTTCCTCTCTAGGGATGTCTGAGTGATGGATTGGTCTAAGGACACCAGCTGCTTCATACAAGGAGCATCTGTTGAAGGTTAGGAAGAGCCCAAACCCACTGTCAAAGGGGTGATGGACAAATGCATGTTCACATTTAATCTTCAAGTACCACCACCACGCTTCAGAAGGCAGTACACAAAGCAAGCCATATGATAAATATTCAACAGCAGCAGCTTGAAGAGTAATGGGTGTATTAAAAGTACTGTAATGTCTCATCTGATTTATGTTTAAAAGAGACATGTGCTGCCTCTGACTGCAGAAGCTCCAGCTGCAGAGGCTCTGTCAGTCAGCTGTCTCCTAGGAACAAGGAAAGCTCCTGTTTCTGCCTCTTCATTCTGCCTCTTGTTACTATGCTCTCAGTTCTCTCCTCTTTTTACGTGAGAACCTGAGAGGTACTAGGTCTGTGTATATGTTGCCAATGAATGTGTTCAACCCAAGATCAGCTTCTCAGATACTGAGTCTGCTTATGAGAGGAGGTCAGACTCTTTGTGGTTACATCAGGGTTGCATTGGTAAAAGGAGTAAAGAATTTATCCCTCATGCAGTTACAGGTTCTCCTCTTGGGTTATGCAGCATCCTCCAGTGTAACTAAAACAATTTTGCTGCTCAAGTGTTTTTATAAAGGCTTCTCCTCCTTACACACAGCTGTCACTATTTTCATACACTGAAGGAGCACAGATGTGCAATCAGATATGACACAAATTCCCCTCAATGCCTTTAAGTGGTGACATCCACCTCAGTGCCGCCCGAAACTCCCAGGCATCTGTCACACAACTCCCAAATAGAGCATTTAAATACGCACTGCTGACCTTGCAATGCAAAATCAATGATTTACAGCACAACGCTATGGCACAGAAGAGCAATTTGATGTTTCTCATGGAAGTGAGTGTGATTTTCAATGAGATGGCAATCTGACAGCGGCCAAGAAAGAGGTGTGTTCCTTACAAAATAATGTCTTACTGGGGATCCCAGTTTCCATGGATTGTTTTCATCCATGATTTCCTGGAGTCAGAAAGCCAGTGCCAGGGTCCTAACACTGATGGCATTTGCTCCTAACAAAGAAAGGGGAGGGAAATGATTCATAGTGTTTCCACTGGTGGGAGGGGGAAGGACGTTTTTAATAAGTAGAAGCTCGTGACAGAGTCAGAACTGTTGGCTGAACTTGGCTGCCAAAGAACCTCAGTTGATAAAGGATTTTGCTAATCAGCAGGAATTACTATGGAAGGTGACAAGAGGTGATGGAGACAGATGGAGCAGCCAGGAAAGCCAACACAAGCAATAACAGCACTGCCCTGAGATATGGGGGATGCTGGGGAGGTTGTCCTTCTTGGATCCTGTTTTTAATGTGCGTAAGTTGCAATGTTAAAGAAAATCACCAAGAAACAATAAAGCATAGGAAGTAACGTGGCTTGTATAGAATATCACCAGGAAGAGAAACCTTCCTCCATTAGAAGCGACAAGGAGAATGTGCCCTTATGTGAGTAATTACAAGGCGAAACCAAAGACAGGCAAGAGGCGAGGCTGTATTCCCTGTCATGAAAGAGCTCCTACCTCTGAACCTGGCTGCTTTGCTCTGTCTGTAGAAGTGGCTATTATCATCCAGGGACAACTGCATTGGCTCTAGGACAGCTTTGCTAGTACAGACTTTGTAATTCAAGCACCAGGCACAGCTGGAAGAAGAAGAAAATCCCTGAGCACTGATGCTGAAATTCAGGAGTGACAGATGGGAGCCATGGGGTCTCAAGCTGACAGCTCTGTTACTGTTTGTATAGTGTTTTGCATAAGCCAAGAGCTACTTGATGTTGTTCTATGTCCTGCTGCTATCACTCAAACAACCCATTGCTCTTCTAATCTCTTCAGCTGCCCCAGCTGCAAATCTCCCACCTCTCTACAGCAAGGCAGGAATCATGGTATAGGCAAATTACGCAGTGTTTGGCCTGGGAAGGGCAGGCAAAAATGCTACAAAATCATACTTTCAATTTTGTTACTGTGATGCGGCTCTCTGTGCATTGCTCTGTACGGACCAGTGAACCTGAAGAGATCCATCAACTTGCTTAAACCAACTTTACCACCAGAGTACAGCACAGTAAAGCACCTACCCCACACAAGAGGATCTCAGTGTGAGCACAAGTCCCTGGATCCCTTAAAACTGAACTTCCTGGTCTGTGAGCGGCTGCAAAATGTTGGGACTGTTGATTCAGTGAGTAAAGTCTTCAATTTCGGCAGCAAAACTGGTGCCTCCTTGAAATACAGAGCTCAGCTCCTCCAACATGGAAAGTGAACTCATTTGTAATTACTGGTTCCAAGTGATATATTAGAGTGCAAACAACCAACTGCTTTTAATTGTAGAAAGCAGTCAGTCTGCCTAAGGGAAGAGGAAGAATGGTATTTATACCTGTAGCCAGCAACACCGGCACCTGGCACGTCCTCACCTGGAGGAGCTGACCTGATGATAATTCCGAGTCCCACAGAGATGAGGAGACAAAAAGGGGTCACGTTTTCAAACCACCTGAGAAATGCTTCCTTAGGAAACAGCAGTGCTTCCTCACACAGAGGATGCAGGAGTGTCCTCCTCTTTGCATACAGTCTTTGCTATGCTGAGAGCAAAAGGCACAGAAAGACAGGAAAGCCCATGCAGATCCAAGGCATCACCCTCGCCTATGCATACTTCTCCCCTAAGGTAAGAGTATGCACACTTTCACATCCACTGCACCCTGTGTTTTGTTCCAAACATCTTCCAAAAAGATCCATTTGCAGAATGCCAGGACCAAGTCATCTAACATACAGAAACATCAGAGCTTAACAATCAAACTATCTAGACCCTATACCGAACTGATCAGAGATACATCAACCACTATGTCTCAGTGCTCAAACACTTGGTTTTCCTCCTGTATCAGCTGATGGCTGTGTCTCGTTTTCAGCTATGTAGTTAGTGGCTCCTGACCTCTGGTTTCCAAATCACTAGTGGTCCACAAGACAGTCTGTAGAGCTATGTTCAAGAGTAACTTTCATTTCCTGGCCAGTGTGGGAAGGATGTGGATCACTGCATGTTGATCCAACGAGTCAGAAACATCAGCCCCTGTCTGTATGACACATTGGCTGGTGAACATGCTTGGTATCGTCTGAGCTACTCCAGCTCCTGACCACAGAGTGAGAAAAGGCAAGAGCTTTTCAAATGCCTTTGTGCCACCTTAACCATGAAAAATGTTCTTCCTGAAGGGTAAGACCATACTTGTGTAGCTACACTAACTAAACTCTTCCTCTGCTCTTTCCAAAAACACATCAAGTACAACCTTGCTCACTGGGGTCTGTTGAAGTCAACAGGAGTCTTTCTACTGACACTCAATAGTATGGACCCTCAGGGAAGAACCATATGGTCCCACCTCAATCTTTTAAAGCAGGAGCCTTAACAAATTGAGCCTATTAAAACATTTTCACTGTTTTTTACATAAGCTCGTATGAGACTTGTCAGTAATGCACATGCTGGTGTGACACTAAGCCTGAGACACGACCTCACAGACACTGGGCCAGCGCCAGCCTTGCCAACAGGGAGCCTTTGAGTTACAACCACTGGGGTCGAAAACCTTCCAGCAAGGTCACTGGAAGGAGATGGATTTGCACCACACCCTTGCCAAACTACACTGGAAAAGCACAGTAAGGTCCTAGCCACATCCTTTGGCCTGCCTGGTAATAACACTGCTTGGGACACTCCACCCTTAAGCTGGTTGAGAACCGGAGCTGTGAATGAAATAATATTTGTGCTCACACCACGTAGATCAAAGTTATTACTAGGAGGGAGGCCATGCAATAATGTGGTGCTATGGCATATACTCTTGCAGGACCATTGCAGGTAGAAATTGAAGGGTTGGGATGCAAAGTTGGCTTCATGAGGTCACAAAATGAGCATACACAAATGAAAGCAATAAAGCCAGTCCCTAGATTGCTCTGTAGATCACATGTGGAAAGAAAATACATCTACCTTGGCATCTGGGGCCAGAAAATCTTTCTGTTCAAACATTTATTCTAATCAAAAACAAATGCTCAATTTCTGCCACAAATGAGGCAAAACTCTGTCTTGTGGAAGACCTCGATTAGGTCTGCCAGCTACACAGGTCCCACATTACAGGAGGTGAAATTCAGCAGTCAGATTGGCAGGGATGCTGCTACTCCGAGCAGTATTTGGAAGGAACCAGTTAACACAAAAATTAAACAAACAGGGTGGTTAAACAAACAGGGTGGTGGCAAACATAACTGGGTGTCTGTGCTTGTCAGAGGCTGGAACTCACCAGCTAGGGTTTCAGAGAGCGGTGTTCAGATTTCCCTGTGCTTTGCAAAACAGAGCACCGTTCTCTTCTTCCAAATGGAAGTGCTGTCCTGGAGTCCTCCAAGCAAAACCTCTCACTAGTTTTAAGCTAAATTGTCAGTAGGTGATAAGCACAAAACCAGTGGTTGAACAACCATCAGACTGAAGCTGGCCAGGCTCTGAGTCAGGAAGCTCCTCTGCAGGACAAGACATCTCTACACCATCTGAAACCACAAGCATCTCTGGTTCCAGACAGGTCATTTTAGTAGGTCTTACCTTTTTGTGTCATTAATGACAATCTCTGGTAGGGAATTTTCTCTTTGCCTGCTCTGATCCTTGATAAAGCTACTGTTGATTTCAAAGCACATGAGCATGTGCTTTAATCAGGGAATACTGATTTCTGTGTGTTACATGAGAAGAGAGATGGGTACTTTTATTTCCAGCTTGTTAGGGGTCTGATCAGCGCAGTCATGTTGCACCTCCCTGCACTGACTCCAAAGACAGACCTGGACCCCTTCCCCTGACTCCTCTTTGCTTGCAGTGCAATAATCCAGCTGCAGTGTGTGATCTGGCCACATGTATTGGGTCTGGCTGAGATGGAGTTAATTTTCCCCATAGCAGCCCTCATAGTGCTGTACTATATTGGTAGCTACAAAGGTGGTGGTAACACACTAGTGTTCTGGCTTCTGCTGAGCAGTGCTCTACAGCATCAACTCTCCAACATTTTCTTCTCATCAGTAGGCTGGGGGTGGGCAAGATCTTGGGAGAGGACACAGCCAGGACAGCTGATGTAAACTGACCAAAGGGATATTCCATGCTATATGACGTCTGCTGAGCAATAAAAGCTAAGAGAAAGGAGGAGGAAGGGGGACATTTGTTATTTACAGCATTTCTCTTCCAGAGCAACAGCTATGCGTACTGAAGCTCTGCTTCTCAGGAAGTGGCCAAGCATCTCCTGCTGATGGGAAGTAGAGAATAACTATTTTATTTTCCTTTGCTTCCATGTGCAACCTCTGCTTTTATTAAACTGCCTTTACTTTAACCCATGACATTTTTTGACATCTAATTTTCTCCCTCCCTGTCCTGCTGAGGAGCAGAGTGATAGAGCAGCTTGGTGGACACCAGGCATCCAGCCAAGCTCAATCCACCACACTGCATCACCTGATGAAACAGCTTTTGGGTCACACCTGTGGCCAGGCCACCCAGCAGCACCTCTTCATTAACTCTTGACTGTGAAGCCACCCCTACTGACTCTTCCAAGCTGATGGATGCATGGCTAACCCACTCCTTTGGACACAGTGATCCATGTGGGCACAAGTAGCCTGCACCAACACGGGCCAGTGTCCAGTCACTCGGTCTTCCAGGGACAGCAAAGCTCACTCACATTGCTCTATCTTGTCTGCAGACCTAACAGCACTCACACCAGCAGTTACCACAGCTCAGCTGATGCACAGAAGTAGGGAAATTACTTTATGATTACTTACCAGATAAGCAGTTTCCTTCGCACCCAGCTCCTCCATGTGTGAGCGCTTCAGCTATTTCCAGCTCAGGCCACTTAATCCAAACTACACTCACATGCGACTTGGCACCAGCCATATCTGCTGATGCCAGAAGACAGCTGAGGACAATCTCCCTGAAAAGTTTCTCTTGGTTCCTCAGTGTGCAAATGAGTGCAGTGTTAAGGGTGCAAGAGCATCCCAAAGGACAGAACTGCTGTCCTGGAGCTCAGGGTGGAGGGTGCTGAGCATCCCCAGCTTTCCAGGCCCACCTTCTCTTGGGTTCAGAAAGGTGCCAATGTCTGATCAAAGGAGGAAATAACACTGTCAGATGTCAACAGCTTCACCCACTGCAAAATAAAAAGCCTCTTTCAGGGATTAATGTTTTAAGCAATTACTCACCCCATGAAAGGAAAAGTGCATTTAGCCAAGGTGACAGCAGAATCCTAGGACCATGCACACTTTCGTTTCCCTTTCACAGTTAATATGGCCTTTTTATTTCCCAGGGAGAAGAAAAAAAATGTGGACTGGAAACTAATGTTTTGTTATTTTTTATTTTTAATAAGGATGGCTGGGCCAGCAACATAAAAACATGAAAATAACCCCAACGTTATTGCTAAATTAAAGAAAAAACAGTAACATGAATAGGCACAGAAATCTGAATTAGGAATGTGAGCTGATAATTGCCCTTTCGGGCCCTGATTAATTGCATTTGAAGCCACGGAGACACTGAGCCGCCAAACGGGACTGGCTGCTAACAAAATCCACCCCACCAAACAAACTGGTCTTTCTCTCCCTGTGCCACCACACAGGAATGGCAGCTCCCCAGAAGCTGTTTGCCTTTGTGTCCCGGAGTGCAGTGCTACGAAGGGCTGGCCGGAGGTACAAAGTCCCACTATTGGGTACCTCAGATAACCCCTCTGAGGTGGTCCAGACTTGTGGTCTCCAAGTAGAAGGTCAAGAATGGACAGACGCCATCTCCACCACTTCTAGATGGAAGATCACCATCTATGGGTTTAGCTGCTTCAATTCAAGAAAGCAACTTCACTGGTAGTTATCATACTAAAAAGGGACAGGAGATTTCGTCCACTTTGTTGCAGGAATGTGTCACCTTTGGTTAGGTCAAAGATTCCTGTAGTCCAGCTCCTTTGTCTGGAAGAGTGGCGAGTAAAAGGTAGGCAAGAAATTCAAGAACAGGACGTGTGTAATGGATCCCTTCCCTGATACACACTCCCCATTCCTGCACATCCATGGTTAGACTTTTCCAGAACTAGAATATAGCTTTTAGCAAACAGCGCTGGCTCCATCCTACAGGAACTCCTCTAGAAACTGCGTTTTCAAACCCACTGTGGATCCTATAGAGTTCTCTGCAAATTAACGTCATAATTCAATCACACAACATGTGATAACATACTTCCTTTTGTTCACTTTAAGCTCACCTCCCAAATTTTATAGCCTGCACTTGTATTTTGCATTCTGAGAAATAAAATAATCATGTCCTCCTCACTCAAATTCATTGAGGTTTCACAAACTTCTCCTCTTATCCCACCATCCCAATCATCCCCTTTGTTCCAGACAGAAGGCTTTTAGTCTATTTATTCCCTTTATACAGAAGATAATTCACCTCTGTAATCCTCTCTGTCATCCTCCTCAGCACCTCAGTTTATTACATACCCTTTCTGAGAGGCCACAACCAGACCTGCACGCTGTATTTGCTACATGGGGAAATGGCAGATTTTCACAGCTGAAGCTTTGGCTTTTGTTCCCCGTTCTTTGCCTAATTCTTTCTAACACCACTTTTGGCTTTCTGACTGCTGCTCACTGTTGAACAGAAACATCTTTAGAATCCATACTGAAATCTCCTTTCTAGATTGCAATGGTCCTTCCCCCTACCTCCCAGCAATGCTTCGTGCTTTCCAACACCAAACTGCCTTTTTACCATCAATATCATGAGATCCTCCTCCACCTTTTTGCAGTCAGCTCCAAATTTGAGTATCCTAAGTCAATTTTGTAATCAGCTAAGTTAATTATATCACTAACACCCTCCTTGGCAGATCCTGGGTTGAACAGCACAGATTTCAGAACAGATCCTTCGAGAATCCTTGCTGGTAGAACCATGTTTCTTTTTGGATACTAAGTTTTCAAGTCCTCATCCCCAGAGGATGCAACATTTGGGCTCATTTGCACCTACTGGCTTTCAATCCCCTATTTTAGAAACACTCCTCTAACACTTTTGTCAGAAACGAAGGATTACTGTTAATGTCCACAAATGCCAAAGCATCCATCCTTAAATGAAGGCTCCAATCTGGTTGAAAATAAGCTTACAGCCTATGTCAGTCATACATAAAATACCAAGAAAGGCTGTTAATACAATTATCTTCTTATTGCTATTTCGGGAGGCACAGTAGGTTTTGATGGAGCTTGTAGTAATAGGATCTCTCATGCCATAATTTACAAGCATGTCTGTCCTGAACATTAATCACATTCTGCCTAATGGGAGGAAAAATATCCCTTTGCAGTTTGAATTGGATTTGTCATGGTCAATTGGATGTGGGATTCTTCTTTATCCCTACTCATAATCTGAGGTATAGTGTTGCCGGCCAAAATTCACTGTGTTAGACTCCAAAGATGGAGATATTTCACTGATGGGCGATACTTTTATGCAATGCCCACAATGGAACAAGTCAAAAATGTCAGTGTAGCATAGCCACAAAATTGGATTGTGGCATATGTCAGATACTGTAGATTATTGCAGGCTCCGCCACCCAGTAAATTTCAACTGCAGCTTCTGTATAGTCTGAGTGTACTTTGGTGTTACTTCTATGAAAAAGAAATACTCAGGTCAGATTTAGGAAGCAGGCTATGCATCCCTCCCCACCAGAGGACCTACACAGATCACCCAGAGCTGGGCCAGGTTAAACAGCTGACATGGCTTTGCTCAACAGCCATTTCCAAGACCCACATACTGATGTGAAGGTGTGAACCAAGTTCCTGGGTTGCAGAACCACCTACCCCTGATGTGTACCTGTATCTTGGGGGTACAACAGGAGTGAATTTAGCTAAGGCAATGTTTGTGCACTTGAAATCACATCACCGGCAGCTTCACTTGGTACAGGGGTCCAAGATTTCTCAGCAGAGTCATTGCTCATCCAAAGACACACCACCAGGCGTGAGTCCTGGAGATGTGGCAGGATGCTGAAGGCCACTAAGCACTGGGGCCATGCTGCAGTAGTGAATGACACATGACAAGGTATCAATGACTGCTCAAGGACTCAGAGGTCTCATTCACATGCACAGTGCAGACATTTATTTCTCCAGGTAAGAGACCACAAAGAATAGAAGGCTCCCCATGTGCCAGGCTAATGAGTCATCTGGAAGCTGGCTGTTTTTCCACAGGCACTCAAGAATGAACTGTCCAGAAATGGGGGCTAACCTTCCCTAAGGATCTACTGAGATAATTTGCCAAATGTCAGTTCAGGTTTGGACTTTAATCCCTTCTTCTCTCTTCATCAAATATCCAGTGTGCGGAGCAAATGTCCTGGTGCTGATTCATCCCCACTGCGTATCTCAGAAACACAGTTCTCAGAAAATCCCAATTCTGTTCCCAGTTTCAGTGGAAAAGGAGCAAGAAAGAGACACTCATAAAGGGCGAGGGAAAATAAACCAGAACACTAACACTTCAGCTGGCACCAAAGATAAAGAAGGTGTTTCCAGGTAGCAGGAAAGGAGGCCAGCAAGATCTGCGTCTCCGAGATCCCTTGACTTTGCCATTAAGAAGCAGAACACAGAGTTGCTCAATGTTTCTTTAAGGCTGAAAGACTAAAGGAAAACAGGATGGCTTAAAGTAAAAAGGAGTAATCGTATGACTGGAAACTATGAGTGCCCCTAGCCAAGCACCCAAAGGAACTGAGTAATGTTCATTAGTCAGTGACTTTATTGGTACTTGGGACATTCAACTGCTGAGCAAGATTTAGACTGAAAAGATATTCTGGGGCATGCTACTCTATTTATGTTTGGATGGAATTCAGCCTCACCCCACACAATATTTTTCTGTGCTGATTTGAGCAGAACGAGCCCTCACTTTTTCCCTGGGCAGGGTAAGAAAGAGTGGGTCCCTTCTCACAGCACAGTGCAAATGCCACTTCCCAACCAGCAGTGTGAGGGCATGGGGAGATGGCTGGAGAGGAGTGATGATGTTTTCCAAAATACTTCTATTACCAGAGCAGAAACTCACCGTACCAGACACTGTTCAAACACAAGACGGTCCCTGAGATTAATTTGCTCACAATCAAAATGCTCTGTTCCACTGTGGCTTTTGAACAGGTTAATACACAGCAGAAAGGTGCCTGAATTAACACAGGGCACCTGTGCAAAACAAAATCCAGGTCATACCTCAAAACTGTTGGACTGAAATACACAGCATTAAAGGCTGACTGTGCAGCAGCTTGGTAATGCTGCACTTGCCACAGCAATGCTGGGTAAGATTCAGCCACTGGGAAAGTCCTGTGTATGAAAGGATGAAGAGAGAAAAGTAGCAGGACCAGTGGAACCGAGCAGAGAAATTCCTCAGGCATCCAACAGCTCCACTGCACTCCTCTTGCAAGATGCACAAGTATTATCTACTGTGTTACATAAAACTATGTTGCTGCAAATGCATTTGAAAGACTGGGCTTTCCCTTACAGACAGAGGAGGAAATAAAAGGTATTTCTTGCAACTGCTACAATGATTGCTCTGTGACATGAGACCTTCTGAATGCAATATTCATACGTGTACACTTCAAAGAGCACATTCAACTGAGGGACTGGTGTTGTGCTGTCAAGAATTATGTTTGTGCCATTTACAAATCAGAGGGGTGTTGTCCAGAAATCATGGGGTTTGGATTAAACACCTGGAGTAGTTTAGGAAAACATCAGCTCTTGAGAAGTTTCTACTACTGGGTAGACCAAGATTCTTCTTTTTGAGGTCGAGATTTTACAACCACAAACTACTGACCCTTCATGTCCAATTAATCTTTATCAGAATCTTTTCATAGTATGGCTCCAAATAACCAAATCACATAAAAACAGCACTGAAAGGAAGCTCAACAGACCAGCAAATCCATTACCCTGATTCATGGCACAATTCTACCTATGGCACTATTGAAGAAGTCTGTTTAACCTGTTGTTAGTGACCTCCAAAGATGGAGATTCCTCATCTCCTCCAGCAGTCCAAATCCAAAATCACCTCTCCAGTGCACTACAGAACAAGGAGGATGCACATTCATTGTATTTAGGACACAGATAAAAGTTCAGATCTGATTTACGACCATTTACGACCGTGTTTCCCCCTTTCACCTAGCCAAAGCCCATGATTTCAGTAAATCTACCTTAGCACACACTCAAGTAATGACCAGTTGCAATGACTTTGCTCTCTATGGTGAACCTGACATGATAAGGAAAGGACACAGTGGGAAGAAGACCAACAGGGGGCAAAGGACCATGAGCAATGAGCCTGACAACTTGTTAAAGACCTTATCCAGAGTGTAGGGGAATTAAAAGGCCTTTTTCATTCACTGGTGCTGTGCCAAGCCTTAGCTTACACACACATCCTCATCATTTCCTAAGTATGCACTTTCCAATCTTCTTCTTTTTTTCCTTCTCTGAAAGAAGAGCCATCTGAATCTCAAGCAGATAATTGAAATCACTTTGAGTCAATACACAAATCTTCCTTCAAGTACCTTCTCTTTGATGTTATTTACCCAGGACAAGTACTAGATGGTGTTTCTTTTGTGGTTCATCAGATGGTGGGGTTGGGAGGAGGGTTGTTTGTTTGTTTGTTGGGCCTAATTTTTCTTTGGATGATGCTTTTCCACATTATTTCTTTTAACTCACACTTTATTAATTTATGTTCATGTGCCAAGAGGACAAGCCAGATGCATTTCAGATAGTTTAATTAAATAAGTAGCACTTGACAAAGAGGACACAAGGGAAGGGCAAAAGAGAACAAAAGGGAAATAACCTTTTGGGAAACACTCACAAAACAAAGGATCTAACCTTTTTTCTGATGTTTCTGAAGGCATGCAGATCAGTTTGGTTTTAATGACAAGCAGATCAATCCCCTGCAGTCAACTCTCCAGACAGCTCAGCTGCCTGGGAGTGATTCAGGAGGGCCACTTCTGAGTCAGCTCAACAAGTCAGGTTGCTTTAGATCATCTCATAACCCCCAGGAAACCTGCATTAGCAACAAACCACAGAATAAACCCAGAGCCCCCGAGGAACCCCAGGCATCACAAACAGTGACAAGAAAAATTCTTTCTTGGCCCTTTCTAGTCATTGCAATAGAGAAACACTGCAGAAAGGGAAGCAGACATTTCCAAGTGAAGCCATTTATGAAAGTACAGTCTGGCCCTGGGACTAGCACAGATCAGAACCAAACCGAGTGAGATCAGAGACGATGTCTCGTTGCTGCCAGTGAGAACCCAGACTGGCTACGCCGCAGGACTGAAAGCATATAGAGCACCAGTGAGCCTCTGGGGGACAACAAACTGGTTCAGGCTATAGATGAGTGAAGAAGAGTGTGGAGGGGACAGTCCCTTCATAATGGGC
Source organism: Pezoporus flaviventris (assembly GCF_033815535.1). Classification (NCBI taxonomy): domain Eukaryota; kingdom Metazoa; phylum Chordata; class Aves; order Psittaciformes; family Psittacidae; genus Pezoporus; species Pezoporus flaviventris. The sequence goes on along the minus strand of NW_026892577.1, from coordinate 9,598,008 downwards.
TGTCATTGAGATGGACTTAAAGGACTTCAGAATGGGGCATGAACACCCATGTTGGCTACTCTGCAGCACTACAAATACCTGTATATGGCTCCTGGGGCTGAGGAAGCCAGGAGAAGCTGTGTCCTTGCGCCGGAAATAAGCTACGTGCAAGAAGGACAGAAGGAAGAGACAGCGGGTAATGAGACTGAAGAGGATTATCCCCTCTCCCCAAGGACCTACGGGTAAATACAGGTTTTCCTGCAAGCATACTGGTGCTCTTGACACTGAGGCCAATAGCTTTCCTTCCATTGTGTTGAAATAGCTAACCAATTTGAAACAGAAGTCAAATTTCCAAACACACAACAAACACACACCAGGAACACACCAGCACTTCAGAAAACAGGAGCCGGGGTCAGACGACACTCCAGCTCTTCTGAAAATTTCCTGCTGGAGCCTTTCACGCTGTAAAACTATCCTGAAATAATTTGAACACTCCAGGCGGAAAAGCCAGCTGCTTCCCTGGGTCAGCCTGAGACCTGCTCTTGAGATCCTTCACATTCTTGGGAAGGAGGCTTTCACTGCATTCCCCAAGATCCAGAAAAAGCCCAGTCTGTGATCCCCATATGCAAATGGGAGGTTTCTACACCCTGTCTGCACCAGCTTCTTGTTTGCATGAAGCTGTGTTTTATGAGTCCCAGAGCATTGCTTTGAAGTAGGACAAAATGGGAGAGACCGTAAATCGCCTGGGCAGAGCAGTACTTCGCTCTCCCTGACTGCACTCAACCCAATGCTCTTTCAGCATGGTACCAACATCAAGAGAAACCATGCCTTGGCCAGCCTGATCCAAACCACACTCTTGTGAGAAACAGCTGGGCACCACCAGGAGGAGGGACCGGGCTCCCTCCACCTCCCCTCCTTCACTCTGTACTGCAAAAGCCAGAGATCATCCCATGCTGCCCCACCAACCGCCTCAGCCCTTTGATGCCCAAATTCACATTCCCTCCTTGCACCCACCACCCTCCTGTCCTCTGAGGATGACATCCTCTCTTAGTTATGCTATTGCACACAGCAGCAGCCAAGAAACAGTTTATCCTTTGCAAAGAAATCACTTCACCATAATGTAGTAATTTTACTCCCCTGATATTAAAAAGCTTAAGCTGCAACTCACACTTCCAAGCATTTGCTCAGAAGGGAGGAAAACTAACAAAAACACTCACAGCCATCACTAGCACCACCCCTGTGAAAGGCCTAATTCCGTATATTGCTTTAATTAAAAGTGGATGAATAGCAGTCTCCCAGCCTAGAAACCTTTAAGAGAAATAGTCAATCTATAGGCTTATGAAAATAAAACAGAAAAAGGGAAACAAACACAAAAATCCTTCCAGTTTTAGGGCTTACCAGAGGATTATAACATCTGGACTCTCTTTTCAAGATGAGGTGAATCAGGGGATGCACGGTATGGAGAGGAGAAAACCCCCTCGTGGAGCGAGCATCGTGCACAGGGAGCTGACAATGGGAGAGGAGGAGCAGAAAGCCACAGAGAGATACAACACCCTTCCCTGCGCGTTTTTGTCTTCACGGCTGCCTGGAGGACCACTCCTATCTGCTGACACCATGGCACAAAGGATCTGCGTTAATTACCAAACCCAAAGTGCGGCCCAGGGGAAAAACTCCTAACAGATGATGAGTATAGCTGACCTCCAGTGAAACAGAGAACAACTTGTGAGGAATAATCTAATCCATAAGAGCAAAGTATTTATCATCAGCGTTACAGCAAGAGACCACCCTGCTCCAGAGGACATCTGCAAACAGATGTGAGCATGGAGGCTTTAAGCACAGCAATAAAGGCATCAATCAGGTATAGGTAATTACAGAAGGACTTCAATGCTGCAATATTTGAGTGATAGACAATGTTTATCGATTTATTCTTTTAATGTCACAGGGAGATATGGCAGTTCTAGTTCGTCTTGCTTTTTCCCCAATAAAAGAAGTGCAGAAAGTCTGGGTGTAGATCTGGACCATTTATATCCCATCGGAGTCCCCAGATCTTCTGTTTCCTACTTGTAAAGCATCTCTGGCAGTGGGGAAACTAGGGACAAGTCTTGGGCACAACTAATTGCTAAACATGGGCTTAACTGGTGATAACCAAGATGGCACACTATGGTTGGGGGACAGAGAGAAACTGAATCTGAACTCCCTAAGTGGGCTCCAGCCCCTCTCACCTGCTCCCACATGGCCAGGGTAAGCGCACACACAGTTGGGTGCAGGATGTCATCTCTGGTACCCCACAGGAGCAGCACTGACACATGCCCAGAATGCACATACAGAATGAACCAAACTCAGTTGTTTTTCCACTTGGGCGAGAGAAAATGAAAACCTTGTGAAAGTCACTTTGTCTTAGAAAGAAAGCAAATTTACTTTGCTTTGCTTTATTACATCTCAGCCTTCTTATCAGTTTGACTTCATTCTTGAGTCATTTTAAACCCTAGTGTCATATAATCTGGGAGCTACAGTGATGGGCTTTATACAGAAAAACACAGCAAAAGAGTTTTCAAAAGCCCTCAGACCCGCTGAGACTGCTCCTGCTGAAGTCAACAGTAAATCCAATGGTACCACTGGGAGCAGAGGTCAAGGCTGAGCAGTACAGAAACTTTTGGGTGGGATTTTCAATCTCTTCAAAACCAATTACTGATAACAAAGTATATTAAAAGTAAAGAGCTAAGTTGTGACCCTGAAAATATTTACATACGTGCTCGGCTCACAGCTTGTAAGTAATTACGGGGGCCTGATTTCTCTCGCTTTCTCTAATGTAAGCCAGGAATAAAGGTCCAGATGCGTGTGGAAAACCTTGGCTCACAGAGGGTCAGCTACAGCGATTCTGGTGGAATTACTCATGCTCTGCAGCAGAGCTTTGAGCACAGGCATGCACACAGCAAGACTCCTTAGAAACACCAGGATCTTCCTCAACCCACAGCCACACTGATGTGTAAATACACCAAATGTGAGATGAGACTTTTCTGGCTCTGCTGGTGCTGCAGAAAGAGCATTAAAACCCACTCCCTCCTAATCACACACAGTAAAACCTGGGTCAGAAAATGAGGGCTAGTTAAGAAAAACTCTATGTGTGCATGGAACTGTTTTATTATTTGTGCAGATCTGACGCTATGACATGAATTAACCTAACTTCAAAGCATGAAACACCATCATTACAAAGTATTGCACCGAGTATAACCATTTCCAGGCAATTATGCATACTCAACTGAAATAATATTATGGGTAAAGGATTATTGTAGTTCCCTATTAATCCCAAGAGGAAGAGGGATGTGACTTATTTTCTCATCCTGACAAATCATCTCAAGACACTGCTGAATCAGACATGCTTGCAGCTTAAGAGGAAATAAGTAAAAATATTCAGCTTCTATTACTACGTTTGAGGATTCATTAACAAGGATGCAAAAGTAAACCTCATTTAAATCCCCTTATTGTTCACAATATAAGTCCTTAGACTGTGTAGCTACTCCGGAATGAAGAAAGAAAAGAGCTAGAGAAGGTCACCTTCCCAGCTATTTGTTTCCAGGCAGTTTCACTCCCAGATTCCTGTACAATACAGCAGTCTCCACTGCAAATGTTTCAGGGGAAATGCTTTACTTGCATAAAGGCTGCAACTGTTCCCACTGCACCGAAGCCATAAAACTATTGAAATTGAACCAAAACTTGATAACAGCTTAATGGCATAAAGCAATATTTGGACTAAATTGAACCTGATCATATAACTCTAAAGTTCTTTTCCAAGTTAAAAGGCTTTTATTTATAGACTTTACTTACACCCAAGAGCCTTTGACATATTTTAACTAACCTGCCTTCCTTGTCTTCTTAACCTTGGTCCCTTTCCAAGAAAAAAAAGATGCCATCTGACCACAGATGGGGTTTGATTTCCAGCAGCAGAATTAACCCACAACACAAATCCCTTGTGTTTATTCACACAGTGATGGTGCATGTTGTAGGGAGTGAGCTTAGCCAGTATTTCCTTGATGAAAAGGGTAGAGGGGAACACTCTGGAGGTACCTCTGTCACCATATCAACCATTCGCATGCAACAAATCTCTGAGTCCCACTTATTCCAACTCTTCTGGTTTCATAGACACCACCGGGAGATCAGAATACACTGAGACCCACCAGTGGATCAGTGTCACTATTACTGGGACCCACTGCATCTCCTTACATACAAGCTACCCCACATTGACACATGATGGACCTCTGTACTGCAGAAACACGGCTTGGATGGTGCAAACCTGGCTACAAGCACAGCCTAATTGGACCTCAGGCAAAGCACACCACAGCCTTCCCTCAGCCACCCGCTGAGTACACATGGAGGGACTTTAGAGCTGCCCCAGCAGTCAGGTACCGTGTCATATGTACACAGCATCTACATGGCACTGCACCAGCCACCCCAGCTGAGGAGGGCTAATGAAAGGACAACTGAGCAGCATTTATAGACCAGAGCACGTCAACTCACCCTGTCTTTTACAGGGCTGGGAAAAATAACGTTTTTGTCTATGGTGAGGGAAAGAAATTGAAAACTGTGATTATATCAGGGTGAACAATGCCATGATCGAAAGAAAATCTTTTCATTGTCTCTGAGGGACTTGTTTTGACCTGCATCCGAGGCCCTTTTTCAATCAGGTCTGGCAAGTGCCTGCACACAACCTGGCTCACATCTGCTCCAGCTCTGGCTGGTAGCGGGCATGCAATGCGGTGGTGCCACCACATGAAATGCTGCAGTCCCCAGATCCTGACACCTCATCTGTCCCCTGAAAGCTTTGCGCCGTCATTTCCTCACCCCTCTTCCCAAGCCTGCCCTCTGGGAAGGAGCAGGGATATACCTCACTAGCAAGGGTACCTCATTAGCTTGGCTTGGTCCAGCAGCACATCCCTGGCTGTGGGATGCAGCAGGGAGCAGAGGGACAAGCAGGGCAGTATCACACTCCAGCAGAGCAGCTTATGCTTGTGGAGAGTGTGTTTCTTCCAGCTGCAGGCAACCCACTGGTGGCTCTTCCATTCCCTGTCACCACTTACCAGAGCCAGCAGCAAGCAACCTTCTTCTCCCAGCCCGCGGGAGAAGGGGGTAGCTGAGACATAGTGCAAAAGTAAATATTTATGTAGCCGGGGCCTTCCTTCCCCTGCCCTGTGTTTTCTCCCCCTTCTTAAAATGTCACAGATCAGCTGTTTTCATAATTGTGCAGGAAATGAGTTCCCTGCTGGCTGGCAGTTTAACGCCCGTGTGTGCTGGGTCTACCGTGGCTGCACTGCTCATCTCTGCTGCCAGCACCTCCATCCACCCAGGATCTTCAGAGGATGGATTTGGCCAGAGGGAAGATGGGACAGTCAGGGGATGTGGGCACAGAGCTGCACGATAATGGTAGTCCTCATTGCTGCAGCTTAGAGGAACCCCTATTCCACGGTCCACGGTCAGAGGAGGATCCCGGGAGACCCAACACTCTGTTTATGCCACTTCAGAGCAAACATCCAAGCACAGCTTCCTGCCTGCACGCAGCCACGAGTGCACTCAGGATATCCAGGCAGATTTCAAGCTTGCGACGACTTCTTTGTTCTTTGGACAAAGCCGTGTTCACTGGAGATGCTGCTAAAAGGATTATTATCTATAGGAGACTTCTCTTCCCAAAAGGAAATCTGCTAAACACACAATTCTGCATTGCCCTGTTTTGGAGGAGACGGAATTGAGACAGGAATGATTTCCCTCCTGGTCTCCGCATCTAGTGATTTAAATAGACCAACAGTGACGACACTGCCTAGTGGGAATAGGCACAAATGCCTTTACCCTGTACTCCTGTCTGATGGCTTTACTGCTTGCCTGAGAGGGTACCCAAGCTGTCCTGTGTTCAGTGGGAAGAGTTGGAAGAAGATTTAGAAGTTTGATGGGAATCACATCTAATAGTGCACTCAGTGAAAAGCTGAAGTCTGTCCACCAGCCTCAACACCTCAAATAAAACTCCATCAAGGACTAAACCAGATTGTAAATGTTTTGCTTAGTCTGTGTCATCCCTCTGCTGTTCCGAGCCCTGAATACAAGAAGGAACCTGCAAGTCTGAACTTGACGATGCTTAGGATGTGAAAGCAGAAGGAATGTAATTTTCTGCTCCTTACTTAGAGGTGGCAAAACCCTGATAGAAAATGACATGGTGAAAGTGCTTAACTTCAGACCCAAGGAAATTTGAGAACAAACACTAATTACTTCCATCCTGAGTACAAGCCTGGTGCTTGTATTAGCACCTCTCTGAATAGGAGAAGCTCAAGAGGATTGAATTTCCCACTTCTAGGACCTACTTTCTTTTCCTCATCTACCTACCCTTGGTTTCCTCTTTCTAATTCCCATGTTATTTCCCTCTCTCCACCTCAGCTTTCTCATTAAACAGGACAAAAACTCTAAAAAAAAAACAACCCCAAAACACAGGGGGGCGGACACTGCCATGGGATATTCCATTACAGTGGAAATAGATTCAGTCTGGCAAAACCCTACCCACAGTATTCTCTCACTCTGCTCCCAAGTATAAAGATTCTCTTATGAGTAAGGACAAAGGTGTTCACGAGAGCCTGAAAATAGCTTCATTGTGGAGCAGGGAGGTCTGCAAACATACTATACTTCAGAACATCAGCCCACCAAAAGCTTAATAGATAAATAAAACAAAATTGGAGAAATCACTTGTGATTGAGCAGCAAATTCCCAGCTTCATTGTTTCCAATCCACAGGAAAAAAATAATCCCAACCTATTTTAAGCATGTGAGTATATAAATAAATCAGCTGGCCCAGCCAAAAGGCAAAGTGTGCTGAAAACAGACTCAAGCAGAGGTCTAGACTATTACCTAGCTGTGAATCTCAGCTGAGCTCTGCTCTCCTCTATTGCTCAGGCAGCTTAAATCTGAATACAACAGAGACCAAATCGGGCAGAGAAGTAACATCCAGAGGGAATATCTAGAGCCTGTGGGGCTGCAAAGCCATCCGAGTCCCTGGCAAGCTTGACTCCCGTGTTAAAAAGCGCTTTCATTATATGGGCCATTTGTTGACGGATTGTGGGAAAAAGTCGGATTTCAACCCAGAAATGAAGACAAGCAAACCCTTATATAAAGCCACCCTCTCTCCAGCCTGTGGGTTGAATGCAGAATGCTCTCAGACTTGCTGCATACCACCCACTTGAGATTACAGACTTGCAGGGTTATTTTTAAGAAGTAATTATAGTAGTAGAGGGCACACTCATCTGGAGCAGCTGCCTGAGGAAACGACGGGCCCAGCGCAGCTCCGCTTTTCAAGTCTATAATCGTGTTTATTTATTGCCTTTAAAAACAAGAATCAAAATCCAACTAATTTCTGAGTAAAAACGTCTGCATATTTCCCCAAGGAGCCCGAGCAGCCAAACTGCCCCGAAAACCTGCCCCGGCCTCCCCGGTCTAGTATCCAGTGCTGAAACAAAAATAAATAACCCCCATTAGCTCTGGCTTCAAGCAAACTCAGACCAAACACTCTTTCCAGTCTTTGTCTTCCCTTGAAACTGTGGCTTGATCATTACAAAACTCTCATCAAATGGTCTAATGAGAGGCACATCATGTTCTGCATGATTCCGCATGATATGCTGATTTCTGCCCAGAGGTGGTTTCTGCTTGAGCAAAATAGCAGCTCTTGACCTCTGTGAGAAGAACAGGTATAAGTCCCAGAACACTGTTCTATAGGTTTTTCTTATTCCAGCCTCTTGTTTCAGCTGCCAGACAGTGGATTTTGGATCTTACACTGAGAAAAGACTCAGAAGAGACTGAAAGATAGGGAAGAGGACCAGGTACTTGGGCAGATGTCAGCATTCGGAGGTTTTTTCCCCCTTTTTCTTCCTTATGTAATGAAATCAGGCCTTTGACTCATGCCCAATTAACGACCAAAGACGTCCAGAAGACCTGATGACGCCTGCGATACAGGCTCAGCATGCAAAGCCAAAAGCCCCCCTGCACTCCATTACACGGGACTCATTACAACCCCTTCCTCTGTGGGCAGCTCTGCAAGCTGGCAGCTGCTGGTGCCTGCCTTTTCCGCAGCTTCTTCAATAGGAAGCAGCCTAAGGGCATCCTCTGATCTCACAGTGGATGACTTCGTCTTTCAAACAGAAAAGACTTAAACCCTAAAAATATCTCCATGGAGCCTGAAGAAAAAAATAGGCCTGCCCCACTCAAAATCATCAATCCCCCCGCTGCCCAGCGAGGAACAGCCGCTTCCTCCCGGCAGCCCCTGCTTTCCCTTCAAGCCTGGAGCCGACAGGAAATCCATTCTCCTCTTGTGAGAGACAGGAGATGAATTTTCCACAATAGCTCTCCTAGCAAGGCAGAAAATAGAAAGAAACAATAGAAAATGCTTTCTCAAACAATAGGAGCTGCTGAAGAGCAGCTCGCCAGAAGCTCAGCATCACCCAAGTCTTAAATAAGCTGGAGTGGAAACAAGCCAAGGACCTGTTAGCCGTCTTGCTAACACACTACCCTGGCTCAAATCTAAGTTCATTTTCAACCTGGAGGCACTCTCCCTTTCCAAAGAACAGGCAGGAAAACTAAAAATATTTATATTAAAGGGAAATTATATTGCATTATGGAGTAGCCCTCTAAAGCTGGGGTCAAGCCCCCAGCATCCCACGCCATAGTGCCATGGGTCACCTCCCTAACCCCTGGCATCTCCTTGGAGCAGGGATAGGAAACTGCAACACTGATTTACTGCAGGTGGGTGGAAGAAGATGGCGGGGCAGAGCCCCTCTTTCTCCATCTGAGAAAGTTTGCTGTCTCACATTCAGGATAGCACAGCAGCGCATCATGATTATTTGTGTTACACAGCTAAGGGTCAGCAAATCAGACATCTGAGACTGTGTGTGCACTTCTATTATGCCTGCAAGACTACCCCTCTGCATCAAAGGAACACATTTAAAATAACTTAATTCATATTTTAATCTAAAAGGCAAGATATGACTGGGCTCAAGATAAAAAGTTCCTTCCTTTTGGCTTTTTTTAAGCTTTAAGCTACTTTTTGACTGGCTCTGAACTGCTGCAACGCTTCATTTCTGTGTAGGTTGAAAATGACTCCAAAGAACGATTAAAATCACTTACTAACACCTTGTTGCCTCGGCTCACGAAGCTGCAGGAGAGGATAGTAAAAAAATGGAAAACAAGTCTGAAATTAAACATAGTTCTGCACATCAAATCCAGCTAAAAATCAGGAGAGGGAATGCATTTCCTTTTAAATGCCCATCCAGCAATCACCTTTCTAAAGGGGAAAAGAGCCTATAAGAGGTGGGAAGAGCAAATTTTGAAAACACCTCACATGTCCTGACCGCTGCTGTAACACAGCACCATTGACAAAACTACACATGGCCACAACCTAGTTTTGCTGATCCTGGTCTCGATTTACACAGGTGGAACATGAACCACTGGATCTGAAGGTCACCACGGTGCTGCTGCTTCAGATGAACCCATCATCTCTGCTTCAGCGCAAGTTTAACCACCCAAGATCTCTAAACAAAATGCTGTTCCACGCCGGAGCAAAACAAAAGGAGCAAAGCTGGAATATACACAACAGAGAGGAAAAAAAAAGCTGCTCTCATCACCATGGATGGAATCCTGCTGTTGCAAACCTGCTCAAGCCTTTCTCCTCAGCTTCCTTTTCCCCAACAGCATTGGAAAGGGAAGGGGGGGGGGAATAAAACCCAGTACACCAAACCGAAACCAGAGAGCAGAGATATCCACCTGGGATGCAGTTCATCGGCAGATCTCCTTCCCCACTGCAGTGGCAGGAACGGAGGCAAGGAACGTCCCGGCTGGCGCTGGGGAGAGATTATTCCCCATTCTCCTGCATTGTGCAAAATGGGGAGGCTCCCGTCAGTGCTCCCCGCCTGCCGGCACCCCCCGCCAGCCCCAGGTATCTGGGCGGTGCTGGGTGGCCTCCCGCGCCCTATGCGACTGCACCTCTCCCTTCCCGCAGCCACCCTGACTCACACATGGGATGAGGCTGGGCTGAGGCTCACGCTCCCGGCTCCTGCTCTGCCGGGGGAACAGGGCAGAAGGAGAGGCTGGGGCTCCTCGGGGAATCAGGAGCCCTGCAGACATCAGGCAGCCGGGCACGGAGCAGCTCACCCTGCTCCCCACCCGCTGTTGCTGGCATGAACCATGCACCACAGCCCAGGAGCAAAGCAGGGCTAAACCTGCAGGGATCTTCCTGCCACGCTGTATGTGCTGCCTGTCCTTAAAATGCCCCAGCAGGTGCCACATGTTCTTGCTGCCTTGGGGCCGAGTAAGGAGAAAGCTCCAGTGACCCCTTTGAGATGGTGCCAGGGCATTTCTCTTCCTGGGCGGAAAGCAGGTCACCAGGGCTCAGCAGGTCCAGGCAACGGCTGGTTGACATCGCTTCCACCATGCTGGCATCCCTCCCAGTGCCCTGGGACACAGCCACCAAGCCCCACTGGCAGCATGCACCCTGAAACGAATGGTTTCCCCTTTCCTTGCCCTAATCAAGGGAGCTGAAAAATCCGAGTGGAAAAGAAAGGAAGAGAGAAGAAGGCGCCTCTCTGGCAGGTGCTGGAGGCAGGGCCTGGAGCCAAGCTGGTCTGTTGCTTCTGCAGTTGCCTAACCAAGCCAGTAGGGCAGCCTGCACCTACCCCCCAGTCCCCCTGGGATAGGATTCAGCTTCCCTAGGGTAAGGAAAATCAGGCAAACAAAGCAGTCTCCTCAAGCGGGATGTCTCCCTCTCCAGGCAGCAGGGAAGCTGCAGAGCACGGACCCTGCGAGAATTTTCCCCTTCCAGAACTATGCAAAAACCTCCTGGTTTTTTCAACAGGGCTCAAAATTGTTTGAAGTCCAGGCAGGGACCAAGCTGGAATCTGGGTAGAAAGTGCAGGGGGCTGTCATCATCAGTGCCCAGCCCCCTGTGCCATGGAAAGCCCAAGACCCTCTCCATAGCAGGGATCTGCAGCCCAGTAGCCAGCACAATGGGAGGATTTCATGCTGTGCAGTGTGTTTTCCCCAAGGCTACACTTTGGAAGACAAGAGGAGCAAGAGGAGCTGACACCCCTCCAACTTCAGCTTTGTCTCCAGATGGCTCTTCCACTTAGTGCCAAAAGAAACGAAAAACAATGCAAGCCCTTGAGTCCTGGGTCAACCACTGCAGAACTGTTAATCCCAGAGCTGCATCGCCCTGTCTCTGCCATTTGTGTTTGCCACCCTGTCCTCCAGAAGCTCAGCAGATCAGTCTTTTCCTTCCAGCGGAAGCTCCTTCATTAATTACCCCAACATTCCTGAAACAGGGAACGCAAATCTATAACCTCTTCTCTCTGTTGATGCAGATATTGAAGTATTTGACGGGGAGGGAGCAAAGCTTCAAATCCACACTCCAAAGGTTGCTCTTCAGGTGTGCAGCAGGAGAGCTCATGGAGAAATCAGTGCATTGCAAATGGGCTCAACCAAAAGCCACACTGGAACAGTTAAACAGCATTTTCACCTGTGTCTTCTTACAGTGACAAGCCACCTTTAGTCTAGAAAGTCGGCTTTGTGGCCAATTTTGTTCTAACTCTTCCACAGTCTCCCTCCATCCTTCAAACCCAAAATTTCATACCACCAACTACAAAAATGCTCTCTGGCCACCCCACAAACATGGTTTCTTATATGGTTTTCCTCTGCCTCACCTTCCCTGATGCAAACTTTTCCAACAGTCAGAAATCAGAAAGAAGAAGGGGAAACTCATGGGGAAAAAAGATAAAATGAGGAAAGAGGAGGAAAAATACCAGGTTTGCCTTCTTGGTATGGTAAAGGAAAAGAAGTTCACAGAAAAATCGAAGGCACAGGATTGACCCTCACAAGGGTAAGCGAAACTACAAAGTTATCCACAGCATATCTTTTACAGGATTATCTGACACTGCTTATTTCCTTGCTCCTCTTCATGGCAATGAAAGCTGTAGAGTCCATACTTTTGTAAGACGGAAGTGGGGAAAAGAAATTGCTAAAGATAAGATAAAGGTATCTAGAGGAAAGAAAAACTGTGCTTTCCTGCTGTTGAACCCAGAATGGTCTCTCCTTGCAGGGCACTGAGCTCTGTTACACTCCTCTTGTTTTTTACAGGTAAAAAGGCTTTCAACACAGTCAAATACTTAGCCCTGAATGACCCAACAGGGAGGCACCTTGCCCAGTAGTTTGCAACCATAAAACCACCTGAAACCAGCAGTGGTGAGTGCAAAGCGGGCTATCATCTGCGCGTAAAGCAAAAAATCACAGCCAATATGTAACAGGTCAGAAAAGCAGCAGCCATCTGCACCTGAGTGGGATGAAACCTGCACCAAGCCACTTTCTAGTACCCAGGGGATTTACAATATGTGCATACAGGGGGAGGAAGAGAGATGTACATTTGGGGGCAGAACAGGCCAGTGGGACACCTTTTGTTTTCCTCATAAATCATGCATGCACCACTACCCCTGCTTTGTACGGAGTAAGCTGAGACATAGCATGGCTGTGGCCAAGCAACAGGATCTGGACAGGTCAGTCTCTTCCTCCAGATGCACAGCTAACTGTGCACGCTTTCATTTCAGGAGAGCACCACAGCATTGCTGACAAGCAAGAGACACGGGCTGGCATCAGTCAGCTTCCTAAACCAGACCCGATGGAGGGAAACTGCCCTAGCCTGAAAGTGGCACAGGCAAACCCCAGGCACTCAGAGCCCAGCATGCAGAGTCACTCCAGCTTGGCTGAATCAGGCCCATAATAAGCAAGCAAAATCATAACATTTTCATAAAAGTAGGATTTAAGTACAAACATCTGCCCTGCTGGTTTTTAATTCTCAGCCTATAGCTAGGCATTCGTTTCAGGGATGCACGGTTCCAGCTGCAGAAATGCCATGCGGATTCTAATTATGGCAGCTAGTTTGTTTAACAGACTTTGACATTGTTTGACATTCAGCTGAGTCACCTTGTTCCCCGGTAAAGCAACATGGGCTTTTCAGTGGTTCACCAAGAGGGAGGCAGAGATTCGATATCAAAAGTAGGACGTATATCACAAAAATTCTAAATTAAATACAGCTGAGGTCTATTCTCTTCTGGCAGCTTCTCTCTTTGGGATACTAAGTCAATCCAAATGTTTTCCAGATATAATTCTTCCCCTCACGGATATGCAGCAGTGCCATCTCCCTCATGTTGTTGGAGGGTGGGAGGGGTAGGAAGTGTTGTAATGGGCATATGGGATGTATCTCATCCTCTGCAAGTATCACCCGCCCATGTATCAGGACATCCATCACTAAGAACTGCACACAGGCTGAGCATCAGTCGCTTGCATTCAGCCAACGTTTTTTCTAGGACAAAGTAAAAGAAATGGGCCATCAATGCTCAATCCAGAAGGAACAACCATCACCTGCAGACAGAGATGTTCCTGCAGCACCTCACCTAAAGCTGTCTGTACCCCTGTATGGTGCTTTTCAAGAATCTCAAAATGGTTTCCAGCAAGAAAGGCAGACCAGCACTATCCATCCTCATCATACAGAGGTATCACAAAGTGACGTGTCTGTGAGCTTGTTGGTGGCACAACTGGAAAGAGAGTTCATGCTTGGACCACTCTCCTCATGCCAGGTTGGAAATGGAGGCCAACACCACCTCTCCCTGTCTGCAGAGAGTCTGGATGCAGCATAGGGCATTGCAGGGAGCAAACCCCAGTCCTGGGGCTGCTTTCCAGAAGGCCCGTGGAAGCTGCTAGGCTGCCCTACTGCAGCTCCAATGCTTGTGTCACGTATCTGTGCTGCTGCTTTCCAAGTCCCTGCTTCCTTGCTAGCCCTAGAACTGTGTTCAATACACATCTGGAGCAGCTGCTCTGCCTGCAAACAGTGTTGGGGACCGCAGCACTCTCCTGGAGAGGACTAAACCTTCCCATCCCAGCTTCTCTTTACAGACATTTGGGGAAGAGCTGGGATCTCCTGTTTATAGTTAAAGACAGAAGGAACCTTTTCAGAGGCTGAAAATACTCCACTTATTCTGGCAGTCAGCACAGCGATCTAAACTTCAAACCAACAGCCAGAACCGTGCAGTCAGACAATAGCAAGCTGGCCCGAGTGTGCGTTTCCAAGAGCATGCTGTGGTCTGGCTCATCTCCCCCATGCCATCCCTGCAGTCACTGCTGGAAGAAGCTGTGTGGAAGTGTGTGCCATTACCCTGAGAAGAGGATATCCATCATGTCCAAGCCCTCTCTGAAAGCTGTCAGAGAGACAGTGGCTCAGGCCAAAGAGATGTTTACTTATCTTTCTGGCCAACACTGCAGAAATCCCTGTTTGCATTTAACCTTCTTACAGTTTCCTTTATAACACAGTGGCAACTCTGATTATTCATTCCTTATTGTACAGTAACAATACCTGCAGAGCCACAGCATTAAGAAACAAAACCAACGGTGTCTCTGGTCTCCAGTGGCCTTGAATTGGCAGCCCAAGCTCAGACTGGGGGGCTGCCAGGCTTTCACCCCACAGGCACAGCCCCCCAGAAGCCATTGAATCCCTTTGTGTGGCAGGGCAGGAACCAACCTGAACCTCAACAGCTGATGCAAGATCCCCTGGGAGCCCTAAACACCATGCCAGTTATTTTAGGAGGAGGTGGAGGTCTGGTATCACAAGGCTGTATATACGAGCTCCCAGGGAAAAGGCATTTGTAAGAGTGGTCACAAAAAGTACTAGAGACTGTGGTTGGGGAACTGAAGTCCCCAACTGCTCTCACCCATCTTATTTAGGGCTTTCCCCACAGCATTACCTGGTAGAAAAGGGATGATCCTTTGCTTGGGATCTTTCTGGCCTCCTTCAATAGGGAACTTGTCCAGAAGCTGCATCTGCAAAGGAAAAAGAGGAAAGGTCTTAGGGGGAAAACATGGCCTGGCTGTGTAGGGACCAGGGGATCTCTTGGTCTGTGTGTGGTTCAAAAGATGATTAGCAAAGCAAAGCAACTGCAGGAAACACTCTGCCTCGTTGCGGGGGAGTCTGTACATTAAAAGGTACGATACACTTCACTCCAAAGAAAGGGAGGGCAAGTTTCTGGCAGCACAGAGGAGCTGGGACAGGGCCCAGGCAGACATCTGAGCCTGGCCTCGCTGCTGTTCTAAAATTAGGCTCCTATTCTTCGTTACAGAACACAACGCCTTGCCTCTAATCCACAGCCTGCCCGCACTGGTGGAGACACAGTTTTCACCTGTCCGTGTGACAGGCCACCCACCTGGCTAAACATGCTGTCCAAGCAGATGGATTAATGTGTGTTTAATAAAACACCTACTCTGCCCTCCTGCTGGCAAGGCACTGCCCGCTGCCCTGGTCCATCAAAGCACTCCTGCTTTCCCAGGGAGAGAGATAGGAGTTTTGGAAGGATCTTCCACTGCAGTCTCTACACGGAGACAGCAGCAGGGAAAGGAAGAAAGGAGGAAGGAGAGCAGAGCATCCCAGAGAATGCCACCAATAGGAATGGTCAGAAAGCAAAACTCAAGGTGGGTGTGCTGCTCATGACAAGCAGCCTCCAAAGCATGGTTATGGACAGAGTTTTGCCCACATCAGCTAAGATCTTACCCCACCAGCTCCTAAGCCCTGTCCACCACAGCCATCTGTTTCTAATACGTCCCTAAGGCTGACTAGGCTCAGGATTCTGTTGTACCACAGAACTGCAATCAGCCTTCAACCTGAGGAACTCAAAGGGGTATTGATGGCTTATGGTCAGCTTGCACAGTGGAGCAGCCTGCTGACCACCAATGACTTTCTATGGAAGCAAGCCTAGGGAAGCAGTATGCTGACCTGATGTTCCTAAATGAGCCCTGTAATTTGTCTATGGGTGATGAGCCCAGAGTGACCAGTGCCACTGAGGCTGAACACCACTGAAAAGCCAAACACAGCCTCAGCCAGGAAGAAAAGAAGCTCTCCATTGGCACCTTCATGGACCTGTCCAAGAGAGACTGTCCTCAGCCTGAAAACTGACAGAGCCTCTCACCCCTCACATTCACCCTCTGCATTCTTTCACTGTTATTCACCCCATGGTGCTACCAAGATAAATACTCAAATCTTCATATTCTATTACATTTTCTCCCATGTTTCAGATGTATGATGCAATGTTCTATGTCCCTGCTAATCCTACACAGCAGCCCCGGCTCCAAATACCTTGCCAGCCCAGTTTCCGATAGTCCAGTAGAGATGTCTGTCAACCCACAGTCCACAGGCCCTCTGTGCAGGATAAGGAAGGAAAGCAAGCAGTCCTGTTACTTGACCTTGCAGACCCCTGTCTCTTCACCTGAACTGGATCTACAGCTCAATACAAACACCTAAAGGGGCAGCTAAAACTGCAGGTGTGGGGGCTCATCAGTGCTACGTGTCCAGCAGTGAGGGTGTGTGAGTTAACAGAGCCTTTGCCAGCTCAATAGATTTTCTTTAAAAAGTATGTTTGTGCTAACATGGGGAAAAAAAACAGTTTTGTTTTGGTTTTTTTTTTTTTACTGTTTTTGTTTTAAGCACACAGGATCCTTCTCTTTCTTCAACCACACCGCAGCATCTCCAGCGTTTTCACCATATGTTACAGCAAACTGAAGATCAAGAGGAAGCTCGGGAGTAGAAGGAACATCTGTGCAGCAGAACAAGTTAAAAGATCCCACTTTTCCCCATCAGGGAGTCAGCCTGGTAAATAAATAGAGCGTAGCTTTGTGGATTGTTACCTAACTCACTTTTCTGCCAACAGAGACATGGGTTTTATTGAAAATGGGAAAATTTGTTTTCTCGGAGGTAGAGCTCCGGGTGCCTGAGGTCAGGCATGTGCAGGAGCGTTGTTCAAAGGGAAAAGAAAAAAAGAGGGGGAAGGAATCCCCACCGATCGACTTGAAGTTTTGCTGTTGCTACACTTTTAGCCAGGAAGCCAATTCTCACTTTACTACACAGTGACTAATTCAAGCTTGGAACCAATACAGTCAAATTCCCATGGTTATTCTTGGAGTTAGATTAGCTTGGCTAATACAAGCCTTTTTAACCACATCAAGAGAGTCACAACGTGTATAACTTAGTGCTATTTATCTAAAGGGTGGATATCAGCAAAATAGATACAATAAACTGCAGCTGGAAGAGTTTGGCTAAGCTTTCCTAGATTACACTTTCCACCCCGGCTCTTGACTCTGGCTGGGAGGGTCTGGATGTCAGGGAGCTGGGGGGGGGGGCAGAGGCACTCACGAGGTCACCAATGCAACTGATGGAGATACAGCCTGTCCCAGTGCCAAGTCCCTGGGAAGCACAGAAGATTTCTCATATTTGATATATAAGACAATATTCCAGTGAGCAACATGCACATGCTTGTGTAAAACTGAAGACAAGGTGTGAAGTTGCTACTTCACTAAAAGGCCATGCAAGGTTGGATACCCATGGAGGAGCGTGACAGTCCTTCTTCAAGCCCCTGACTCCAGAGAATGCTCACTGCTGTCTTGTGGGATAGCCCCTAGACCAACAAGTTGGGCTTGGCATTTCTGCTGCCCCAGCAAGAGACAGGCTGGTTTTGGGCAGCTGTGCTGGACGTTTTGGAGGAAACTACTGGCTCAATTTCAGGCGTGATATGGGAAACCCAACAGATCCTAAAAAGGATCAGAGGAAGGACATAACTGAGGCCCAGCAATTAAACCCCTGCCTCTATTTCTGGCTGTTCTCATTAACACCTAAAAAAGCACTCCCAGCATGACAGTGTCTATATAGATGAGTACTAATGGCAGGGAGAACCTGCAACACAGACTGGAACGTGATGACTGCCCTTCAGCTCCGCAGCACAGGAAACCTCTCATGATGTTAAAGGCAAACAAAGGGCAGCAGAAGCATGGAGCCTTCCTCAGCACTTCCCTGCACCCAGTTCTGCCATTCAAAGCCAGTGCAAGTTAGATCTAAAACTTAGAAAAGCAGGATTCTGTATCCTCTCTTCCATGGAGAAGGATGCAAAGCGGAAAACAAGGAAGAGATGGATGTAGAGGAGGGGAAAAAAACAGGAATAGGTCTGAATGAAACATCTGAGATTTCCCAGAGCTGATGGGGTATCCTAAGCCCCACTCAGCCTAGCTTGGATAAGAGGAGGCACTAACCACGGAGACAAATGGAGCAGCCAGGAATGGAAGGAGATAAGGGCTGAACCACAGAAGCCCCTCCTGGTAGTCACAGCACTTTCCCTACATGGATGATTAACAGCCAAAGAGCAATAAACGGATTTTCAGTTTGCTTAATTAGATGTCTGCAGAGCATCTGAAAGTCAAAACCTCTTTATTCTGTGACAAATGCTTTTCCATTAACAGAAATCATCATTGTTATTATTGCAAATATACATATGATAGATGGAAAAAAAAAATCCTTCACTTAACGCCCCAAGTGATTCTGTTCAGACATGGGCAGTCTCCACAAGCTGTTGCTTACATCTTGAATATGACAATTACGTTAAGGACAAGATGTGCTAATTGAGAGAGTCATCGCATCACCTAGAGTAAAACCATCCCAGCATGAAGGGAAAGAAGGAAAGTCTGGATGCACAGCCCTGGAGGATGGAGCTAGCGCTGTAGGTGGCTTTGGGCAGGCAAGAAATCACAAGTGGGCACTACATTTAGGCAAACCTGGGGAAGCTCATACTCGGTTCATCCGCTTACAAGCACGTGAATCCCACCACAGGAAAGCCTCCAGTTGTATGACCGGTGTGATGAGCAGAAAGAAATCCATTACCCTGTCACTGTGTCACACGGTGGGGGATCTGTTTGGAAACAGGGAGGGTATATGGAAACCAGGAAGTGAGCTTCCCACCCATTTGGGCGGCATGTCTGGAGTCAGGCTGGACAAACACATCCCACCTCCTGCTGCTGCCACAACAGATGCACGTCCACAAATAACTCACTGCAAAAATCACCTCCCAGGCTTTGTCTTTCCAACCTGCTCTGGGTTTGTCAACAGCTTTCCTGCGTAAGTTCTCATGGTGTCCTGCCTTCTGCTCCAAAAAACTTCCTTCTTACTTCTGTGCTGAACTCATTTAGGTCTGCTATAAACCTTGTTGGTCCACATTATGACTTGCTTACAGTGGTCAGCAAATGATCATGCAATTAATCCCATTAAAAATCAAGGGAATTACTTGTGAGTTGCTGCTCATTAAAATAAGAGCAGGCTCAGAGCACTACCCGACTCCACTCCTTCCTAACTGCACATACCCATGAAATCACTTGACTTGCAAGAATGGAATAGGAATTTGGGCTCAGCAATCACAGCTGATGGCTCTGCAGTCACGTCACAAATGTTCTGCTGTGAAGATAAGATTCAGCCCCTCTCTGATTTGCAACGGCATCACCTGATTAACAATCTTAATGAAGAATAAGCACCCCTTGAGAAGCTACAAATAGCATCTCTGAGGATGAGAAGCCAAGCATCTTTCTGACAATTATTTACTTACTACATTTTATTTATTTTCATAAAACATTGTTTTATGTTTTAGATATAAGAATTTACAGCATCTGAGACTAAGGAGACGCTTCTCTTTTGCAAGAGAGGCTTTTACTCTGCTGTAAGCCAACCCGTGCAGGGGACAAGAACATACGACCTGATCCTGTGGCATTTGCCAGCAGGAACTTTGTTTCCAATTTGGTCTCCAGGTTTTGCAAGTCTGTGACTAAACCTAACTCCCTAAAATTAATCCCCTGCAACAGTTACCTAACCTCCACCTATGCCTACCACCACAGACTCTAGCTGGAGCTTCCTGCTGAGCTGTTAGTTCCTCCCCTTCCTTCCTCGCAGCAGCTTTAACTCTCCCCCAGTCAGAAGAGTGAAGTTCTCCACACCTCTTAAAATAAGCAAATTAGGACACCCACATAATCTCTTATCAGTGTGCATATCTGTCTGGTTCCTTTTCAAGTGGATGTAGGTTTGCCATGTGCACAGATAAAAATCAAAGCCCTACAGGAGGTCGGCACTGAAATCATGGGAGATTTATTTTAACATACAAAGACCCTGAGGATGACTTTCATCCAAACCCTTTACTTTGGCAAGCGAAGCAACATCCATTGCTGCAAAGGGACACAAGACTCTGACCTTCTGCAGAGAGAGAGAGAGGAGACCTCACTCCCATTTTGCATTGTCTAATTTGCTTGTCCCCCAGGGAAACAGAGGATGAAAATCAAACCACAACCAAGAGACTGAAAGCAGCAGATTTTGGTCAAGCTGCTTGCAGTAACCCCCTGAACTTGCCGCCTTACTCTCAGTCACCCAAGTGGTCCTAAGGCTACAACATTTCCTAGACTAAATGCCAAGAGGAGTATTAGCTCCCCATTTTCCAAGTGCTTAATAGAAAACTCATTTCTCATTACAGATGAAGCAAGTTGATAATAAAGGTACTTGGACCTGAAAGGTAAAGTACATGAGGACAGTTATGCTTTGGACACATGGTGATCCCAGCTCTGTGATCCCTTCTCATGAGGCTGATCTGAGCTTTGAGTCCCAAGGAGGAGAGGAGCTACAGCTGAGCGATGGGGCAGAGGAGAGGAGGAATCTGTACATACATGGGATTGTATGCATACAGCTCAGAGACCAAAGAAACTGCAAGAAAAGCAAAGGTACTACCAGGGATCTGAAACTAGTGATGATGGAACTCACACTCTCAGCAGGAGGGGTTCAGGGCATCTGCAAATCAGAGCAGGTTGAAAGTCTCTGATGCACGTAACGCAAGCTTAGATGAGAAGGGGAGGTAAGATACCAGAATAGAAGGCTTAATAATTAAAACCCTGAGGAGCAGCAGCAATTTCCTTTCATTTGAAGCTGAATACCAGCTGTGCTGCTCCCTGACATGACTGATGATTACAGCATCATCAGCTATATTTTGAGTTATACATGGTGTGATCTGAAGAAAGTGAAAGGCTGGAACTGGGTTGAATTCTGTCGTCTGATGAAGTTTCCTCATAGAGAAACCTCTCTGGTCCTGTCTCTGCTTTTGCATCTGCAAAATGCAATAAAAATCTCAGGAAGCTGGCATGAGATTTAATGAAAAGCCATCAAATGCTCTGAGCAGGAGTCAGACTGGATTCAGAGGAACAACATTCATCTAAAATCAGCAGGACAAAAAGAAATGGAAGAAGTATTATTGGTGGTTTTCAGAAATGCTTTTCCTCCCATTTGTGGGCTTGTTCATCTGTAACATATTCCAAATCCTGGTTAACCAGAGCATCCAAAGGGGTCTTTCACTTAAGGAAGATGGTTACCCTCCATTTCCAGCAAATGAATCTCATGCTATTAGGTAATATATCAACATTTAAATTTCAACAGGTGAAACCAAGCAAGAAAGTGGAGAACATGACAGCCCACCTCCAGAGATTAACTTCCTATAAACTGGTCTAGAGACCACTTCTTCAGTGGTGTGATTTCAGGGTGGGTTCTCTGCTAAGGTTAAGCAGTGGAGCACCCATGACATAAGGGGAAGGACCTGATTTGCTCCAGCCCAGGACCATACCTGCTGAGATCAATGACAGATGGACATGCACTACAGGGAACAGAACTGCTGTCCTTAGGGCAGATCCCTCTGCAGGACACAGCTCTTGGAGAATTTTCTCTATATGTGGGCTGAACTGAGCTTGGTTTTATTCCTCCTCTGCTTCACCCTCTCACAGGAGCAATGAACCAGCTCACCCTCACAGACGCAATACAGCAGGATGCCTGCCTAGCTCCTACCTCTTCATAACTAGCCAGAACAGAGCTGCTCCTGAGCACAATATCAGTTAGCTGAAGTTCACAAAAGACTTGGAGATCTTCGGGTGAGGGTATGGAACAGACTGAGCACAGCACAGCCCATCTGTTAACTGCTCACATGTATAACTGACACCTTACACAGCAGAAGGAGGTGAAACCCCATCTCTTCCTAAAGCAGTAACAAGGTCCACAATGCAGCAGGGATAAGTATATCAGGCAGCCAGTGACACTGCCTCTCTCGTGGTGTTACACGATGCCACAGCATGCAAGAGAAGTGCATTAATTCAGTCTCTGAGAAGCAGCAGCAACTGGCTTTCCTTTTATTTTGAAAGGGAAAAAAAAGAATGAAAGCAAAACCCACCCAGATAACTGGCTGACATGCCCGACAATTACAGCATTATAGGATATGTTCTGAATTAAATATAGTGCGATCTGTGAGAAAGTCAAACAAAAGCAGGAAAATGCATATAAAGTAAAAGGAACAGACATTTACAGCATGGTGTAATCCCCAAAGGGAAAATGCCTTCCTCAGGTCTGAAAATTTCCACCAGAAATCTTGGAAATCTTACAAACCTCTGAGCATCCAACTAAAACAGCCGGGCGGGGGGGAGCAGAGACTGGGGGTATTTCCCCAACATGATCCATCAAAAGAGGGAATGCAGTTTCCCAGTCGAGACATTTGGTGTTTTTCATACAGAAATGCAGCTTTCTCTAAAGGCTCTGCAGAACGAGCCCAGCATTTGTGGCTAACACAGACTGGCAAAACATTCGGAGGTGCTGCTTTGGGATGACAGAAGCACTTGATGCATCTCAAGAGCTTCTCAGAAAGCCCACACTGTCCTTTCACAGAGCAGCTATTGATGCCTCCTGCCAGAAGCATTTTCTTTCCCAGAGCTAAATTAGACTGGCCTCATCCGACTTAACCACACTGGAAGATGCTTGGACAAAGGCTGCTTCATACTTTTCCATCTATCCATGGTGATTATATGTCCCTTGTTACTCCAGTATCTACAGTGGATTTGTCCTGACAGCATCCCTGGGAAATAAGGCCATACCATAATGCCTGTTTCAGAAAGGCGTAGAGAGATGAATGCTGCAGTTATGTGGCACAGCAGGGTTGCGCAGAGATGTCAGAGCCACGCTGATGCCATGCCCCATCAGGTCAATTAGCTTCTGAGGAAGGCTTATAATTTTGTGATGGGGTGCAAGCATTATGCCTTTTTTCCATAGCTGGCATACCCAGAGCCAGCCCAGATGTCCAAAGAGGCTCACTGTAGGTCCCAGCAAAAGTCCTGGCTGAGAAGGGCTGATGTCAGCAGAAGAGCATCTTTCCTTATATTCTTTTTATCCCTACAAAAATCACAGGCCTTAAAGTATTCTTTCAGACTGCACATAAGCAGCAAGAGACCAACATCCTCTAGTGACAAACACTGCAGTAACAGTGATAATTGCCCTTGGACATTAACAGGATCAGGACCAAGCTCTCCTATAAGGCTGGCCTCCAGGCAGCAACAGAGTTACATCTAAAAGTGCTGCCAGAGCAAAGGTCCCATTTTTAAACATGATAGCAACTCTAAGGGCTTCACTGAAAGGGAGTAAAGCATCAAGGTCGCTTCCATTAATCACCACCTCCCACATCACCTGGGAATTGTAAAAAATACATACTTGCCATCCATTAAATTTCAACCTTTTCAAGCCAGCAATTGAAATACAGTGTAGCCCCATTGATATTTGGTTTTATCAGAGCATTACCCTTACTGAGACACTCCAAAGGCCTGCCTAAATCCTATCAGGAGAGACCATTCATCAGGCAGGAACAGCTTGGCTCAGCACAAGGGCTGGATGAGTTGGTGGGAGATGCAGGGCTTCAAACCCTCCAGTCCTTAGGGAACCGCTGGCAGCAGTAGTGAACACTGCACTGAAGTTGCAAGCAAGGTGCTGGAGCTTGCATCCTAAAAGCAGCACAGAGCCATTAGCAGGGTGCTACTATTAGTTACATACTTGCTCTTAGAAAAACCATGAACCAAATATTAAGATCAGCAGAATTTGCAGGTCTGTTTTTGCTACAGTCTCTTTTGTCCAGTGCTGTCAAGATTATCCAGGGAACAAACTCCTGACCTGCTACACATCACAGATTTAGGCTGGTATCTTGCAAGGGGGAGGCCCAGTTCTATATTTAAGGGTACCCTCATGTGCTAGTGTGACTCCTCTCAAGTCCAGCCATTCCCATAAAGCAATACTGCCAAAGACTGGAGAATTACATCTGTCATGCAATGCCCTCTTTCACCCTTCCTTTACTCCCCTCTCATAAAGTGTAACTGCTGATTCATTGGTGTTTCAGGCAGGGACTATCCGGCCAGCCAGACCCCACTTTTACAACCTGATTTGTCTGAACCAGTGCAAAGTCTGGCACAGGAACGCTCTGAAACCCAATTTATACATTGGATAGTCACTGACCTTGCACGCACAAAATCCATCCTTAGAAACCTCTGCTGCTCACACACTGGTGGCCATGGTTTTAAATAAACCTGCTTAAAAATACACCCTTAGTTAAATTGCTAAAAATAAACCCTTAGTTAAATTGGTAGAGTTTTGTGAGCCTGCAAGACTACTCCCCTGCTTGCACTACTATGAGAGAGATGAGACTTTAGCTCCAAATGTATGAAACTTAATCCCTCTGTTTTCATAATCTACATCTTCTCTACAGCATGTTAGCTCTGCATGATATATTGTTCCTTGGAAACCACAAGTAACTTCAATAATGAAAACAGAAACAATAGCTCCAAACACAATGGCACATCTTACTTCAGAAACTCCATCTGAAATGGTATCTACTCATCTCCGTAGGACACTGCTTGTAGCTCTGGGGTGACGGGGGAGAGCGACCGCCCAGCTCAGTACAATGAGGAAACTGTGCCAAGCACAACATAACCATAGGTTTCAACTCCACACTGGGAGGAGACTCCTTTGTCTTCTTTTCTCCCTCTTTCTCTACCTCCAAACGCTGAGATGTTTTGCCTCCATATCTGGTTCCAAACACATGTCTCCTGTCTTTGGAGGGATTTAGAAAGGACTACAGACAACAAATCCCACTGCCCAAGCAGGCAGACAGAGCTGCATGTGTAACAGATATCTTGCTCTGGGCCTCTAGGGAGGTAAGCAAGCAAGCAGCCAGCAGGAGAAGGGTTTCCAACAGTCCAGAGACAACTGACAGCCTTTATGCTCCCAGCCCTAGTGCAGGTCCTTGGGCTTAGGCTCTGCTCAGCCTCGGGTGCCAACATCTGCCCAGGATGCTCATCTGATACATTAAGATGGCAAAGGTGTTCAGTGCACAGGAAGGACAGCCTCTAAGCCATGGCTGCCTGCTTCAGCTTGCAAAGGAGGGAGGGAAGTTTTTACATGTTATAATATAACAGCAAACTTAGGCTTGCAGTGCCTATTGCAATGACACCTCAAGGACTGGTTTCTCTCTGCAGATTTATTTCTGGGTAGGAGAGACAAAGTCTGTGGGTACCAAAAAAGCTGTCGGTAGCACAACCACACCACACAGGCACCTTAGCTGAACACTCAAACACATGTTAGTGCCTTCCAGTCACTGCCCTGATATGCAGCATGGATGCCCAAAGCCATGCCAGTGCCTTCCAGTCACTGCCCTGATATGCAGCATGGATGCCCAAAGCCATGCCAGTGCCTTCCAGGCACTGCCCTGATACACAGCATGGACACCGTCCTCTCTTTAAAAAAGAAAAGAGGGATTTGGGCAACATCTGAGTCCTTAAAGCTCATGTCCAGAGGAAGGATCCCAGGGATGCGCACAGCTGTCCCAAAGGACCATGCAGATGGACCACACCATGACGCAAGGATGCACTGAAAGGAGAGACAACACGTCCTGAAGGACAAACCCAGCCCAGCCCCCTAAGAAGGGAGGCTGGGACTGAAACCTTGTTTTTGTAAGCACAAGTCTGCCTGAGGAGCTTTGCTAATTTAATTGAGAACGAAAGCAAACCCTGGGAAAGTAGACGGGTTTGGACGGCGGCCACAGTGGCTGTGCATGTGCTGCTCGGAGCAGGGTGGGCACAGTGAGTGTTTATGGGGCCTCCACGTTACGCTCTGCATGCTCGTGCGGTACTCCAGGGGTTTCATTCAGATAATAATCATCCAACCCTGGACACGCTGCTTGTCGACCAGATGGTATTGTGTGTATTATACCAACTAATCACATGCAATGTTTGGCACGGTATTAAAAGCATCGATGGAGGTCTTTGACAAGGGTGGGGGGTTTGGGGTCCTTTTTAATCTCAGTAGCTTTCAAGTGGCGCAGGCACATTGTCAAGAAATACTGTCAAGGCTGTGACTTTTCCAAACTTGTGGATGATAAAACTGCTACAAGTTGTGAGGGACAAACAGCACATGGAGACAGGCGCCTGCATCTGGGAGGAGAGGGACTCCTTCCAGCTCCATCCTCCCATCAGAAGGTTTCCAGCCTGCATCTCTGCCTGGTGGCATTGGCAAGGCGTAACAGTGGGACCGTGGTCAGTGGGACCAGGCACAGGAGATAACAGGTATGCTGCTGCCTGCTGCATGCCAGGGAGCATGGCACTGCCTATAACAACAGAGCTGCTGTGTCTGTGCAGGAGATGCCTCTCGCATCCCCATCAGGACAGTGGCTTCCTGAGCTTTAGGCAACACAGACTGCATACCACCACCCCTTGCTTCATTAGGTAGCTGCCTACATGTCCACTTTACCAGCAAGCATCCATGCCTGTTCTCCTCTGGCAAATGCTCTTTCAATGACACGAGGAGAGGTGTTTCACCAGGGACTGTTTGTACATCACTGGACACATATTCTGTCAGAAAATGAAAACACAGTTTTCTCCAGCCTGCCTGGCCACACATGCAATCCACTGCGGCCAGGTGAAGGATACACACTGATTATATGATGCAGGAGCGCTTGGGTGATGCAAGAAAAGGGAGGGCAAACTGCAAACTGCAGAGAATAGCCAACCCTAATAACTCATCCCATCCAGCAGCTCCTTCTCAAACATTTCTGAGGGGCTTTCTGAGGAGAAGGTGACCTACAAGCTGCTTTTGTGGCCAGGCTGATGTCCGTTCAGGACAAAACCAGCGAGGATGCAGATTTCTATGCCTCTCCATGTCTTGTGACCAGCTCTAGAAGCCGGACGGAGCAGACAGGCAGGACAAACAAGCATGACAGTCATCTTGCATTGACTCTGCTGGACACTGCATAGGCATCAGGGCTATTTCTCACCCTCTTTGTGGGTTGTGCCTTTCTGTTGTCCTCTTCATCACACAAGGCCACAATAAAGAGACATCAGAAGGATGCCTTGAATGTGGAAACATCTTTGCAGATGTGTTGAAAGTCCAAGTCTAACCAATAAGCTGCAGGTACCACGCAGCTCTCTTCTGCCCTAGCCCCTGGCTTGGGCAGGGAATTAATATTTCAGGGACACTTCCCCCAAAACAATTACTTGATGATGCTTTGTCACAGAAAGCATCCAGAAACACAGTAACATGAATCAAATTGATTAAGACCACATCCAGACCCTGTAATTTCCTTGCAAGCAGCGACCAAGCTGTCCGATGGCACTGCAGTTCCTAGACCTGGCTACTAGTTTTATGAGCCCGCATGATCCTGGTGTGCTCCATAGGGATGTGATTAGCCTTTAGCACCTCAGCATTAAGGCTGAAAGGGATCAGGATACAGCTTCTCTGGGGGATTGCCACACCTGCCATCTGCAGAACCTAGCCCTAAAACTGCAATTCTTTCATTTTTCTTTTTTAAGAAAAAGGATCCCAAGAAACAAGTGAAGTAGGGAGGAGGTGGGATGAGGACTGACACATCAGTTCCTTTCTACAAGGACACAAGCAACTTCTAAACTTAAGTTCCACATATGTAGCCTGCTGAGGGTAAGACAAGCTACTTCAGAACACATCTTCCAGTAAGACCCATGACTCACAGAAACACAGCTACTGCTAATGTCTCTCAACAAACAGGGATGGGGAAGGCAGCAACTAGCACACCTGTGACCACCAAGCATGCAAGCACAGAGATCTGCTCAGCCAGAAACCCAGATGCAAAGTTATCTCGCTTAATTAGGGCTTCCTTTGGGGGGAAACTTTGGCTCAAGTAACTGAACAAATAAATTACACTACCAGACACACACGCAAAGGCACAAATAACCCATTTTCCATAGCCAGGTGCAGACAATTGTTTCTAGCCCTTTATCTGGGGCTGGAGCACATCTCTCCATGAGGTCAGATGCAGGAGAACATCATACTAGAGCCAGGAATGGAGGAAAACCTGAGAGCAGCTTAAGGAAAACAGAAACAGAACTCAGGAGAAATTTTCCGTGCTCCAACAGGTGCAGAGATGTGATTACACATGCTTCAGCACTGGCTTTCAACATGGCCTGAGCGTCACACTACAGATCTAATATGGTTAAGGGGGCTTTGAAATCTCACCCCTGCTTTGAACCCTGCAGATTAGTATCAGCATGGAGAAGGATTTGAAGCTGGAGGAAGATGCTCATGTTTCGAAAGCAAGCACCAGCAGGTGAAGGGGCAAGCAGAGGGGCTGCTCTCCATTACAGGTGGTAATGGCAAAAGCAGCCTGGGCAGGCAACCCTCTTGCCTGGATGTAAGACTGAACAGCACTAAACAGTGCAAATACAACAAAAGCTTGGAAACAAAAATAAATTGCCCTTCTTAGCCATACTGAGGTGTGCAACAAGGCAAACCACCAGACAGCTTCACTTGCCTTTCTGTTAAAACCAAGCAGAAGATTATGATTCAAACATCAATGCTTCCAATGACAGATGGGCTGACACTGTAACAGTATCTCATCTACTTAAAAGCATCTCGCAAATGTCAAAGGTGGAAAAAGAACTCTAAACTTTATATCTTGAATCTGAATGTGTCCCCTGAGACATTGCTTCCAGATTCAATCACAGAGGCTATTACAGTGCCACTGACAGCAGTGAGCACACAAGGATTGCATAGGCAAAGAATAACTACAAGTCGGCTTATATTCTTTATTGAAAGGGTGCTTAAACACTCAAACAGGCTTCCTAGAGAGGTGGTCAAGTGTTTAAGAGGCATTTAGACAATGCCATTAATAACACACTTTAATTTTTGGTCAGCTCTGAAGTAGTCAGTCCCCTGGACTAGATGATCATTGTAGGTCCCTTCCAACTGAAACACTCCATTCTAATGCTGAAGGCCTGTAGGATGGGCATGCAGCACAAATTTCCATATTTCTGGAGTTCAAGATTATGACAATCTCACAAGATGAGAATTTTCCGTGAACTTTTACTGTCCTTGGACCAAAACCCAATTCCCAGGACTGAACTTAAAACTCCACATGAGAACGAAACGATCAGTCTGAGTTCTCAACATGACCCCAGACACCTCTGCATCCAAGCACCTGATGGGCATGGATGAATTTATCCTCTCAAAATCCATAGGAGATGAAAATTTTTGCAGAACAGGAAATCCAAAGCCCAAATCTGTAAACCCCAGCTTTTCTGCTTTAGCCAGGGCAGGATGAAAAAAACCCACTGTGTTCTTCCTTGCAGCCCATATGGGGCTTCAACCGTCCTAAGAAAATAAGATAGAAGGCCAATACACCTCATGTGTCTTTAGACCATGAATTGCAGTTTGCACCAGATGCAGAAGGACAAGAGATGGCTTTTAAACTTGCCACCCCCATGGGGGAAAGCAGCCCCCAGTACTGGCAGGCTGGAGCACATGGAAGCTGTGACTGTAACCTTTCCTGCATGAAGCTCTGGCTGCCGCTCATCTCCCAAGGGCAGGGACACCAGTCAGTGTCCAGCCCAAGTGCCTTCATACTGAAGTCCCACCCCAGTTTTTCCCATCTCCCTTCTCCACATCAGTAAAATGCTGCTAGCAGTGTAATGCTTTTAGCTCAACAGAGAGCTCCCAAGCTTAACTAATCATGGTGAACAAAGGGAATATTTCTTTTGATTTAATATTCACCAGGACTTGTGGCTTTTCCATGCATTTTCCAGTCCTTAACACCAGAGAGACCTACCCCTGCTCTGAGCTGGTATGTGCTACTGAAACACAAATACATTAACAGGTCGCCATGAGGGAAGGAAAGAATTAGTTTTCCATTCTAAAGAGTTACTTACTTGAGAGCCTGATGTATCTGAAATCAAATTTTAAACATACATGTGTAAAGGGCTCTCTTTTATAGAGGGACTTGGGTACGATGTGGAAAATCCACAGCTCCTAACATCAAGCCATGGGTGGAGGGAGTCTGGAGTATGAATTAAAAATAATGTGGTTGTTTGCAGAAATTAGTGGCACCGATTTAAATCCACACTCCCCTCCCTCCTCAAATAATCACCCTGTGAACGGAGGTGGTTTATGGAGCCCTCTGGAAAATGTTCCTCATGGCCTCCATCCCGAACCGAAAATAAAACACATTACATCGCAGCAAATACTTCACCAGGGTGCTGCTCTCTTCCCCCGGCCCACGCTTCCCATTTGTTGCTCATTAAATGAAACAGCAGGTGCTCAGACCACAAGCACAGCAGGGCTGCAGTGAGAGCAGTGATTAAACCCCCCTGGAATGTCTTCTTGGAGAGCTACATCTTTCCAGGGACTGGACTCAAAGAGAAAAGATGAGATTAGAGGAAAGGGGTGGGTTGGTCCTCAGCTGTGAGCTCCATGAGGAGCTTTCGAAGGATGGGTCACTAGAAACATCAGGTTTCTGGGGAAGATGCTGGCTCCTGTCTGCTTTACCAAGCCACCTTCCTGGCATCCTTGCTACAGGGTTCATGCAACATGGCACACTCTGCCTCTCAGCTGGAGACATCCCCGTTCTCACCCAGTTGAGACCCATCATGGGGTGACCGATCTCTTCTCCCAGGTAACAAGTGATAGGGCAAGAGGAAACAGCCTCAAGCTGCACCAGGAGAGGTTTAGATTGGATATTAGGAAAAATTTCTTCCCCAAAAGGGTGATCAGGCAT
Source organism: Pezoporus flaviventris (assembly GCF_033815535.1). Lineage (NCBI taxonomy): Eukaryota > Metazoa > Chordata > Aves > Psittaciformes > Psittacidae > Pezoporus > Pezoporus flaviventris. Next base: position 9,567,266 of record NW_026892577.1, on the reverse strand, counting down.
TGGAACAGACTGCCCAGTGCCATTCCAATGGAAGTGCTCAAAAACCATGTAGATGAGGCCCTTGGTAACATGGTTTAATGGTGGTCTTGGCAGTCCTGGGGCAATGGTTGGACTTGATGATCTTAAAGGTCTTTTCCAGCCTAGTTGATTCTATGATTCTATGGCTACACAGAGCAGCCTTCCTCACACCAAGGCATGTATGGGCACCCCAGATCTTCAGGCAATGATTAGCAATGCAGTCCTCGAGGCAGAAGCCATCCCAGCCTAACCCTGGGCAAGGCCAGAGAATGGATGCACAATGAACCAGAGTGTCAGAGCTCGCAGGGAATGTTATCGGCCATGTCTGAACACATGACACTTCTGGCCAAACTAATGAGATGTTCCCAGTTGCCACACAGTGCAAATCAGTGGAAGCCTGGAGAATGATTTCGTAATAGCAGCTCACTCTTTGGGATGGATCCTTACATCACAACTCCTGGTGCACCTGTTTACCTGCTTGCCTCCATCCATGCTGCGATTCCATCCACAGGTACTGTGGGGATACAGCACAGACTGAATCCACTCCACTTCTTTCATATGAAAGAAAATGACCCTTGCTGCCACCACCACCATCACCAAGACTCATGTCCTGACACCAGAAATCAAGCAAATCAAAAGGCAAATGCTATTCTGTTACTGATAGGGGATAGGGAATGCTGTAGGAAATGGATGGGCATAGAACAAAGGACACTTTCAGGGAGCCAGAGCTGAGCACTCATCAAACCAGCTCCAGGGCTTCCTTGTTTCACCCCTGCTTGCCATGCACCCCATTGACAGCCAAGGCTCTCTCCCTTCCCAGCATGCCAGTCTCACTACTGTGACTTCCCATCAAGACAAACTGAGATGGCTTTAATCACCAAAAGGCACCGGTGAGTACTAATGCAAGAGGACCCTAAACCAGTTACAAACTGGGATAACATGGTACACGCCTAGAAATAAACTCCTCATCCCTTCTACACATTGCACTCCTGGCAGCAAAAGTCCATGGGACCAGGACATAGTCCCAAGAAAGAAAAGCACTATTTATATTTCTGCTGAGCAGTTCACTTCTCTTTGGTCACTCTGCTGATGTTTCACTTCTTCACCAAACCCCATTAGAAAGGACTGGGGGCTCAGGCGGAGGGGAGGGAACACGGTCATTAAGGTCTGGGTTAGCCACTGTAATACAGCTAACATTTGGCTCTGTTAAAAAACTCCCAGTTGAAGACTTCAAAGCATTTTACAAACATTAATGAATAAACTTTCTCCAGAAGGGCTGATTATAGCCCCCATTTCATGGGTGGATATTTCCAGATAATCTTCCTGCCACACCAGCAGCTCCCCACTCCTTGTTCTACACCACAGACTCCCAGCTCCTCATTAAACAAAAAAACATCTCCACACTAAGGCAATGAAAAATATTTTGACCTAAGAGTGGAACAGGATTTGACATGAGGTTTCTTAACAGCAACAGGCAGGAACTTCCAGCCCCGCAGCCCACAGCACACCCCTGTTCAGCTGCATAATCCAGGGCTGTCCCACATCCAGAACAGACCTGAAACTTTGCAGGACTTCTCCCCACCCTGGAAACACCTCATGTAAGCTTCTCCCTTTGCCTAAGAATAGCCAGGGACCACCTTTGTGGATCGCACCCCCCCTCACTGCTCCATCTGCCCTGCTCCCAGATCCCAACAGCAAACAAATCTCTGCCACCTCCTGAAACATCAAATATTAATCAGAGACAGGCACTCTTTAACCCTTACCACTTTATGACAAGCATTGCAGATGGCTACAGAGGTTTTTGCAAAGCTGCACAGCCACCAACACACCAAAAACTACAAGACAACCTAGACTTGCTACAAGTACACAGGTGTTCACCACGCGCCATCCCACAACTTACATTCTTCACCAGGAAGACACACATACCAGTTTTGTTCAAGTAGCAGCAGCACATCACTGTAGTGACCAGGACAAGCCTGGACATAGATTTTAAAGCTCCCCAGACTGCAGAGAGGCCAGAACATCCCAATTTACTGTGCTGTAAAAAGCCAGAGATTAGCCAGATAGAAAGAAACGCCGGTGAAATAAGATAAGGTGGATAAGATATACCCCCTATAAGGCAAAACTTCAATCATTAAACTCCCCTTAATCCTTCAAAAGAATTTTTTCCCTGTTATTTTACTTGGTCCCTTTCTGATTTGCTTTCTAATTCCTTTCCATTTGGCATCTTCCTCTCTCCCACACAGCGTTTTCGTGGCTGTCCTTCACCTCTCTCAAAACACAAGGTTGAAGGCAGCAGCTCAGCAAGTCCCACTGGTTTGCTTAACACACCCTTAAAAACCCAAATGCACCAAGACCCAGGCGCACGGCTCCCACATTAACTCAGTTTTCAAGAACACCACTAACCAATTAGGATCTGCTCTTGACTGCATCTGGTGAATCAGAGACATCTCTGCATCCACACTGATGCCTCACAAATGGCTTTGATAGAGAGCTCTGCTTGCACTGTAGGTTTACAGAACTTATCTTAAACACTTCATTTTAAAATCTTAAACAGGGATGCTTTTCTGAGTCTCTGCTGAGTCCCTTGTGAGACTGTTGACAGCTTCTGCCCATCAGGAATTTGTCAGCAACTCACTCTGCTTCAAAGCATGAACCTCCTTCACTGGACTGCAACTCCCTGCTCTGTTGCCTTTGTATCCTCACAAGGTTCCAGCTGCACTTGAACAAGTCCCATGTCCAAGCCTGCACCATTAGGGACAGCTGCAGCCACAGGCTTGGACAGTAGACCCACTGCTATGTACCTGTGGCTCCTACTCTGAGTAAAGCTCTTGGGATTTGGACCTAGGAACACTGTGGGTCAGAAACACACTCATATCATGCTCCCAGGGCACCCTCCTCTCACATACATACCAGGAGACCATCAACCCTGCAGCACTTTTGGGCATAGGCAGGGAAGAGCAAATGCTAACTTCTACCATGGAGATGCTTCCCCACTTAAATTGGGAAGCTTCATAAAGCTACGGTTACAGGCACTTGTACAGGTAAATGGTTTATGAAGGGCAAAGCCAAAGGATCTTCCATGTTGTAAGTGTTCAAGTTCTTCCTTTCCTGCACAGATCCTATAGACCAGATCTCTCCTTTTAAATGAAAAGCAAAAGGCAGAGAGCAAAGCCTCCCTGGCTGGGTGCAGTTCAAACAAGGCACCCAGGAATGACTGTGCATGAAGCTGTGCTTCCCCAGAGTACCAGTATTCCTGCTTTCTGCGTGACTTCACCACTCATCTGCTCAGCAGTGTGGCTCCTCTGTGGGTTTGGCTGCCCTAACCACTTCACTGGAGAGTCACGGATGCTTCCCCTGAAGGAAGGAAAGGGGAGATTGCAAAAGACAGTCCTGCAGTGGGAACATTTGTATTTGCACGAGACATGAAACTGCCCTGGTTGCAGAAAAGGAGAAGAATCACAGAATCATAGAATAGCTAGGGTTGGAAAGGACCTTAAGATCATCCAGTTCCAAACCCTCTGCCATGGCAGGGACACCTCACACTAAACCATGCCACCCAAGGCTCTGTCCAACCTGGCCTTGAACACCACCAGGGATGGAGCATTCACAACCTCCCTGGGCAACCCATTCCAGGGCCTCACCACCCTTACAGTAAAGAACTTCCTCCTTATAACCGATCTAAACTTCCCCCGTTTAAGATTGAGCCCATTACTCCTTGTCCTATCACTACAGTGCCTAAAGAAAAGTCCCTCCCCAGCATCCTTATAGGCCACTTCAGATACTGGAAGGCTGCTATGAGGTCTCCACGCAGCCTTCTCTTCTTCAGGCTGAACAACCCCAACTTCCTCAGCCTGTCTTCATACGGGAGGTGCTCCAGTCCCCTGATCATCCTCGTGGCCCTTCTCTGGACTTGCTCCAACAGTTCCATGTCCTTTTCATGTTTGTCGTGGTTTAAACCCAGTCAGGTAATTCGTTCGCTCACTTCCCCCCCTTTCTTGCCCTCCCCCTGCTCCCGGAGGGACGGAGAGGAGAATTGAAAAGAATGCAACTCCCACGGGTTGAGATAAGAACAGTTTAGTAACTAAGGTATAACACAAATCACTACTGCTACCACCAATGATAATAATGATAAAGGAAATAACAAGGGAAGAGAATACAACACCTCAGCACCAGCTGACCGATAACTCGCCCCCCAAGCCTGACCAAGCTCCGACCGATACCTCCTCCAACCCTGCAGTCCCCCAGCCCTTCCGGCTAACTCCCAGTTACATCCTGGGCATGACGTGCTGTGGTATGGAATAGCTCTTTGGTCAGTTTGGGTCAGGTGTCCTGTCTCTGCTTCCTCCCGGCTTCCCCTCCTCCCTGGCAGAGCATGAGGCTCACAAAGTCCTTGGCCAAGCCAAAACATCGCTATCAGCTCTATTCCCAGGCCGAAAGTCAAAACACTGCACTGCACCAGCTACCAAGAAGGAGAAACATGACTACTACTGCTGAACCCAGGACATTATCCACCCCTTATTCCATACCATTCACGTCATGCTCAGATCCCACATTTTCAATATACTCTTATCTTAGTGCATGGACCAGTCCCTATAAAGCTGCTGAGTCCATCTGGTCCATGATGTCAGGCTCCATCTCTTGTAACAGTCTTCCAGAATAGGAGAGACTGTGTGCAGTGTTCACACTCATGAATAACTAGGGCAATAATGTCCATTGCTAAGTCCACCCCTCGATCATGAGTCCATCTCTATGTTGCATCTCTGCTCTGATGGCCTGAAGTGCCATGGGCCCACCAGGCTTAAAATAATTCACTGTCCCCTTAAGCAGTTTCTGCAGCTTGCTGCTGGGGACTCCATACAGCTGCCTTCCATCTCCGATGCTTCCAAAGCACTGGAGGGGCCCAGTGGACTAGATACTTGCCCATACTGTCCCACACACCCTGCCACTCATGACTGTCCAGCCTTGGAGAAAATCTCTTGGTCCCCCAGCATTGTCGTCTAACCTCAGACAAGACCCAAACCTGACTCTGCTTAACTTCTGAGATCAGACAAAATGGTGGTGGGTAGCACACAGCCTGTGTGTGTGCCAACATGCTGATCCCCATCACAATCAGCAGGCAGGTCCCAAGGGTACCCAAAGGCCATTCAGAGCCTTCAGAACTCTGAAACGATGCTGCTGTACTTGTCACTGGGGCTGGTGTAGCTGCTGTACTTGTCACTGGGGCTGGTGTAGTTGCTGTGCTTGCCGGCTCTCCCACCGCCAGCTTCTCTTTTCCTGAGTCCAGCTCTTCCTCCTCTGCCTTGCTGGGAAATGCTGCGTGGTCTTCTGCGTCCTCCTGGGGCTCGGCGGGCGGCTTCCGGGGAATGCTCTCGGCCGTCGCAGGGCTGGGCTCGGCCGCGGAGCTCGGCTCCTCCGCGGGGCTCGGCTCCTCCGCCGCTTTCTCCCGCTGCTCGGCAGCCGCTTCCTTCTGCTCCTCGACCGCCCCGGCCTCCTCCACCCGCAGCCGTCCCCTCGCGGCCTCCGGCCCCGCTCCCGCCGCCGGTTGCTCCCCGGGGCCGCTCTCCCGGGCCGGTTCGGCTGCCGCCGGCTCCCGGGGCCGCTCCCCTTCAGCTCCCCGCAGCCTCACGAAGATGGAGAGTAGGGTGAGGGCCAGGACGGTGAAGAGCAGCCGGACGGCCAGGTACAAGTCCACGGCCACGTCCGTCCCGCCCTGCTGCTGGAGCCCGCCCGTATTACAAGCCATTGCCATAAAGCACAGTGAGACAAGAACCTTAGCCCAGGCCCCACACTTGATAAACACTAACACAGCAAATACCGGCTCTAAGTAAGTTACAACATTCTGAAGCTGTGAGATCAACAAGAACAACTCTGAGAGCCAATAAATAGTCATTGTGATGAGTGACTATTTAATCCAGTCAGATCTGTCGTTATCTCAACCCTTCGTGCCCCACGTTGGGCGCCAAAAAGAACTGTCGTGGTTTAAACCCAGTCAGGTAATTCGTTCGCTCACTTCCCCCCCTTTCTTGCCCTCCCCCTGCTCCCGGAGGGACGGAGAGGAGAATCGAAAAGAATGCAATTCCCACGGGTTGAGATAAGAACAGTTTAGTAACTAAGGTATAACACAGATCACTACTGCTACCACCAATGATAATAATGATAAAGGAAATAACAAGGGAAGAGAATACAACACCTCAGCACCAGCTGACCGATAACTCGCCCCCCCCAGCCCGACCAAGCTCCAACCGATACCTCCTCCAACCCTGCAGTCTCCCAGCCCTTCCGGCTAACTCCCAGTAACATCCTGGGCATGACGTGCTGTGGTATGGAACACCTCTTTGGTCAGTTTGGGTCAGGTATCCTGTCTCTGCTTCCTCCTGGCTTCCCCTCCTCCCTGGCAGAGCATGAGGCTCACAAAGTCCTTGGCCAAGCCAAAACATCGCTATCAGTTCTGTTCCCAGGCCGAAAGTCAAAACACTGCACTGCACCAGCTACCAAGAAGGAGAAACATGACTACTACTGCTGAACCCAGGACAATGTTGAGGACACCAGAACTGCACACAATACTCCAGGTGAGGTCTCACGAGAGCAGAGTAGAGGGGCAGGATCACCTCCTTCGACCTGCTGGTCACGCTCCTTTTGATGGAGCCCAGGATACGGTTGGCTTTCTGGGCTGCAAGCGCACACTGCGGGCTCATGTTCATTTTCTCATCAACCAGCACCCCCAAGTCCGAATAAGGCAGAAAACAAACTCCCATCTTCACACTCTACACTGCTTCTGCAAAGAAGGTAAGTTATTCAGGTGCTAAGGGGAAGAAGCAAATAGAACCCAATACTGATAAATCAGGCTGGTGTGAGCCTGATCAGGAGCCTTTCCTATGGCAGGCATGACTATACACAGTCCACAGCAGAAGAAATGCCAGTTGATGCTTTTGTGTGTCCTGTAAGCCAACCCTGGTGTAACAGGACTAAGAGCTATGGCTCCTTCCAAACACAGCCTTCCCACATCTGAGCCTGTAGGAGCAGAAAGCCGGGAGGGGTGAGGTGGCAGGGAAAAGAGCCCTGACAGAGCCCTGCATAACCTTTCCATTATGGCTGGGCAATTTTCTATTTGCACTCATATGCAATAATGTAAATAAACTCCCCATAACCCTTGCAGGGCTATTTAGGACGTTTGTGAAAACAACCAACTCCTCTCATCGCGGGCCAAGGGATGCGAGCACAACAGGCACTTCTCATCTCAGTCTCCGCACACTTAATGAAAGTGAAGGATTGTATTCCCGGCACAAAAGTGGAATTGTGTTCCAGGGCTGGGGGTGCGAACTCCGTGCGCTTTTCCGGCAGTATAAATAATTGAAAGCTGAGTGCGATTAGGAGAGAGCGGCGAAACGGTGGAGGGGGTGGAACTGTCACGACTGAACTTTCAGGGCTTGGGTGCTTTGGGGAAGAAAGGCCACGAAACAATCCTGCCGAGGAATGTGATTTTCACACAGATATTCCAGAAGAATATAAAAAGGCTGATCTTGATCTCTGCTAAAAGAGGAAATACGCCAATAAAGCGGCACTTGGAGAATTCACTGCTGTGCGAGAGCAGCCCCAGTGCAGTAGCTTTAGCTGGGGCCAGTCCCACAGCATAGCTGCCCTCCTGTGTTTTATTGTTCCAGCAAACAAAACCTGGAACAAGGTTAACAAACAAGTGGGCTCCTCCCAAGGCTGAGCTTTAAATCCTGCTAAGGAGACCTAACGGGCTATGGCAAGACCTTCCAACACCAGAATAATGGAGATGGAGGACGGATAACGCAGGAGGTATAATATATTGATCCTTGACATGCTGTGCTCAAGACAGACTTCCAGCCCAGTTTTATCATGTTTCTGCATAATCCCCTCTATGAGATACCATTCAGGCACAAAACCAGAAGACCTGGGCCCAACCAAAATTTTCCATCATGGTTCAGAATTCTTGGAAATTTCAGGCATTTTTACACTTCCATTAGCACCACATCCTTGCACGGACTCATGTTCCTGATGCATTTGATCTTTAACATGAAAAGCACCCAACAGCTATGAAAACAGGTCTGAACCCTCCTCATCTGATGTGAGGTAAATCGATTTGGTTCTTTTGGGAGAACTTGTTCCTTTTCCTCTTTGTGGCTGTATCCAGGAGAGCCTTTCCCACATTGCAGGGTCCCCACTGTGGACAGCATCAGTGTCAGTGACAGGTACTGATAACAAGAACAACTTATACAAACCAAAGCTCTAGAAAGAAAGGGAATAATTCACAGTAAATAACCCTTTTGACCAATGCCACTGCTTTCTGTGCTTACTAGAGGCCCATAAATGGAGTCTGATATACCTCAAGGATCCCTGAAGGATCTTTGCAGGTAGCAGGCTTGTGTAGTTCAAGTGGTGGATGCAGAGTATCTGATACTACAATATTATCTAACCTTCCTGTTCCACAGAGGAGTGGCTTTAAGCCTTTAAAACTCAGGTTCTTACTCCAGGCAATGTGAATTCACCCACTGAGAAATGTGCTGTACAGTACAGCTCTGCAGCACTCCCTTGAGATTCTTGGGTTGGACAAACCCACCCAAGTTAAACTCTTCCTAGATAATTCATCAAAAATGCATGCATGCAAAAAGCAGGTAAAGCAACTTGTTTATAGCTTCCAAATAATATCCACAGAGAATTTTTCAGTCCAAAAATGCCATCAATGAATATGGAATAAGGAAGAAACCTCCTAAGAAGGTGGAGGAATAGCAGTAGAAGACCCTGTACAGTTAAAAGGATGCAATAAAGAAGTCAACAACCTCTTTGTGTCTTTGTGATGCTTCCAAAAAGAAAAAACAAACAAACAAACAAAACCAAACAAAACCAAAAGCCACCCATTTGTCTAACTACATATACAGCCCATAGCTTACTTAAACTTTGTTTTACTTCTAGGATGAGGAGCCTGCCTAAAGAACAGTTATAAATTCAATGCTAACAGAGATCTACCAGTGTTGAACTTCTGCTCAGGGGCTGCAAAAGGCAGGAAGTCAGCAGAGACAGTGAATTCCCTTCAGCAGTCAGAGCAGATCATTAACTGTGTAGCCCCTTTAGAGCAGCTCAGATTGTTGCAGCGCAGCGCAGCACAGCACATGAGGAGATCACAAGGATGGAGAAGAAAACTCATCTTTACAGCAGCCTGCCACTTAATGCTATGCTCCTTTAAGAGCTTAGAATTGAATAAGCATTTAACCTGGGTCAGACCTGGTGAAAGCTTCTTGATGGTGTGATGAAACTTTTCAATACTACTGATTCCACATACAGGACATGAATAGCAGGGACTTGTTGACATTCAGGAGAGTATCAGCATTGTACAGAAGAATATCTATGTGGTGCAATGACAACAGACAGCATTCGTCACTGTCACTGATGCCATGGTGGGGTCCATGCTCATGGTTTGTGGCAGCAAAGGAACAGAGGAGGACACAATCCTCAAAGATGCAGCTTCCAGAGATTCCTGTTCACAGTAGAGTCAGGACAACCACCCAACCAGAGCCCCAAAACCTCACTAGCCCCAAAACATCTAGAACATGGCAGGGGATTGGAACTAGATGATCTTTAAGGTCCCTTCCAACCTCAACAGCACCCAAGTGCAGAAGTAAGAAGGGGAGGGTTTCCAAAGGCTGGGTCATTTTCTCAACTGCAGTTTATTTGCCACATTCATTGAATGTGGGCTCTATTGTAGCTTGGCAGGCACTTTGCAATTTCCCCATCACAGCCTTCATCTTTGTCTGATGTGTAAAGTCTTTTAGAAACAAACACTGGAAGCTGAACAGATTGTTTTGCCAAGCAAAGATTTCAAAAATGATGGAAATAAGAATTATAAACAATTCCATTTATTCACGGAAGACAAAGATACTCCCCCAAGCCAGCTGGTGTCCTAAGGCACTAACTGAAGCCTAGAAGGACAAACAGTATCCAAATAGCCTTTAAATCAGCTGACAAAACCATTCTCAGCTCAATGACCGTATCAGTTTTTCATTTCCCCCCCCCCCCCCCCAGGGGCATCTCAGCTCCCCCAGCAAGCCCTATTACTGGCAAGCTTGCTGCTGGGCTGTTTTTCTGAGGGCAGGCACCCTGCATGCCAAGGCTTGCAAGCACAGGGCGCTCCAGCACAGCTGGAGACATGGGAGGCATGGTCAGCCCTCACAGCTGGCTCAGGGCTCCTCCTAGAATCCTCTTCTCCTGCATCACCTGCAAGCCTTGCCACTGTGGCCTCTCCGCACGCTGGGATCACAGCCTGGGATAGCAGCAGCAGACAAGTGGCCCTGTTTACTCAGTAGAAAGGACGTGCCATTTCTCCCCAAGGACCCGGTGCTGACCTTTGGGAACAGACATGTTGACAGAGCCATGTTAAGATTTCCTCTGAATTTTCCCAGGCTTGTTTCAGTTTCACTCTTGCTCTTAAGGAAGCTGTTTTCAAACCAAAGCCTACATCTCAACTGCTGGAGTAACTCCATCCCTCCAGTCCTGTGACTACCAGGGACTGCCCTGAAGCCAAGCCCTGGGGTTGAGCCTCACAGGTCAGATATGGAGCCAGGTCCCCAGTTCGGAGAAGGATTTCACAGCCACTGTCAATGTCCACAGCTGGGCCAGGATGCTGAGGCTCAGCATCACACACTGAGGGAAAGGGAGCAGGAGAAATTTGATCTTTGCAACCCAGAGCATCCTGCCCAAGGCCCGCACAGCCCAGAGCAGAGGGAAGCACGTGCTTTGACTGCAGACCAGATCCCCTGCTGTCAACACAGCCCAGTGGGAGCAACGCCAGTAAGTAAAATCTTCCCTTCTTCCCTTTCTCCCCCTTTTCACTGTGCACTTGCACCACAGCTTGATGCAACAACCCTCCGTCATGCTGCTCCTCCCCACCTCTTCCCCTACCCTACTCAACCCCACCTTCTCCTCCAGCTTTCCTGCCTGTTTCCATACGCACCCTCACGTAGCCCAACAGAAACACTCCCTGTGCCCATCAGAGGCTGAGAATCTTTTAACACAAACCTCCCACGCTGCAAGAGGGGCAAGCTGCATCACGCCCGGAGCCACATCAACAGCCCTCCTTCCCTTCCCACAGTGCCAGGAATTACATGTGGGGCAGCACCTATGAAGAAAGCATCATGCAATGCAGTGACCCCACTGCTGTGGATGGCTGAGGAGACCAGGCAGTGACTCTACTCACCTGCCTATAAAGGCCTATGAGGTTGAGGGTTAGGGGTTAGCATTTGCAAATGCAGGACACTTGTCCCGTTGCATTCTTACCTAACTCTTCACCACTGATAAAGGTAGCACATGCTTGAGCTTGTCTATTCACTGCTCCTGCGGAGCTAAAAGCAAGGGCCTTACAACATGAAATAATATAGGTCCTACAAAAACAGTCATTTCTGAGTCAGACTGCACTGGACTACCAGGTTTAGGACTACAGTCTCCACTTGGGTATCTAACCAAAATTAACTAATGGAGTGAATATACACAAGTCATAGAATCATAGAATGGTTTGGGTTGTAAAGGAGCTTAAGACCATCCAGTTCCAGCCCCCCTGCCATGGGCAGGGACACCTTCCAATAGACCAGGTTGCTCAAAGCCCCATCCAGCCTGGCCTTGAACATTGCCAGGGATGGAGCTCCCACAGCTTCCTTGAGCAACCTGTTCCAGCGCCTCACCACCCTCACTGTAAAGAATTTCTTCCTTAGATCTAATCTAAATCTCCCCTGTTTAAGGGGACCCATTACTCCCTGTTCTATCACTACAGTCCCTAAGAATTGCATCACTCCATCAGAACCACATCACATACCTACTCTGCAAGCACCCTGCACTGATTCCCCCTCTGCTCTGCCCCAGAAAGCCTGCATCCTCAAGCCACCAAGGTCCTGTTTCTCAAATCATAGCAACCCAATGAAATACAGGGTGCTCAGGCATGAGGCAGTTACAACCACCTGACTGCAAATGAGAGTGGACATTACAATACTTGATACAGCTTGGGATAACAGAGAAAGGGATGTTTGTACAGAGGTGGATGCAACAGAAGAATGATCAATAGCAGCAGCATTCAGACGATTCCCAGTCTGACCAAGAAAAGCAGCGATACAGACTGCAATTCCTGTTCTTTAAAGCACCACTTTTGTTTAATATCCCCTTCAATGCTCAGTTACTCCATTACAGCACTGTAAACAATCAGGATGACCCTAGCAATAACAAATGAAGCTCTTGATGTTTTATCGTCCGCCTGAAAACAACTTACATCTCTTTTGACTCCCTAATAAAATTCTTGATATTCTTTATTTTTCATGTTCTAATTGGCTGCTAGTGAGCTCCTCTTTCTGTCCCACTTTGAAGAAAACCTGCTTAGATCAGCACACCACAGCAGCAGACAGCTTTTTGCTAACCGATACGCAAAGCAAACGCGTGAACAGAGCATTGTTTATTGCCTTTTCAAAATGGTGACATTTCAGATGTCTCCTGGCAGCCAAAATGTCTGTGTGGGTCATTGTGCACAGAGACGGGGATCTGCCTACCTAACATTCCTGCCGTGGCTCCAGCGGGGACGTCGTTTGCCTCTCATGCAGTCAGAAACACAACGTGGGATTATGGCACGCCGCTACAGCCAGCTGCTGTGTTTTGCCTTGGAGAAAGCTGTACTTTGCTGTTTTGAGAAAGGATCCTCCTACAGCTCCACACACAGAGACCCAGCCATCCTCATGGGAGCAATGGAGGAGCTGGCATCGGAGCGTAGGGTTTGGTCCCTTTGTCAAGGCTGTGGTCCTATTCATACTCTGACTCCAGGCACCAGATAACACAGGCATGAAACTCGACCAGAACGTTTGGAGTTGCTGCATAAAATGCAGAAGATGAGCCACTGGTGATTCAAACTAAGACACCAGGCACTGACCCTTGGCCATTTTCCCTGTTCACTTTGCTGGGGAGAGGGCTTTTCAGCAGCGAGGGGCAACAACCAGCTGGGCTCATAGTACCTGTAAAAGCCCAAGTGAGCTTGTGGAAGCTGAGCAAGTGGAAGGGAGTGGGGAAAGAGCCACCCTTCACACCTGCCAACTGCAATTTCCAGCCCATCATAGCCACTGGGAGGGTGAGCTGGCTGCATCCCCACCCTTCTCCACCTTACACACATGCTCAACTGTGAATCCAGATATTCCTGGGGGAGAAAAGGGTTAAGGGCCTCCAAAGGCACTTTCCAGAAAGAAAAATACGGGCCTTACATCTGTAGATGCCTTTTACTGCAGAATGGAAACACCAGGAGTTATCCCTGCTATCCCAATGTGTCCTTTCTCAGCTCCTTTGGGGACAACAGTAGCACTGCTGAACTGTCAGCTCAGAACAGGATTCTGCTGCCACCACCAGTAAAACAATCAGCGATGACGGAAGACCTCAAATGGCATCCAGGAAATGTGCCTCACTGGGCCACCAGCCTGTCATGAGGGTCAGCAGTACCCACAGATGATGCTCACATTGCTCTCCTAGTGATGGGCTCCTCATACTCCCCCGTTCTGCACTGTGGGCAAGTGCATGAGAAAGCAGCACTTAAAGTATTACATTAGGAGATGGCTTTGACCCCATGTGGTGCTCAGGTGCAAATGCCTCCCCAGGCTGACAGACAACAGATAAGTGGATTTGACAAGCAATTTATCGTAGTGCTTTAATCTATGCAGAGTTAATTCAATTCTTTCAATCCTATTTACTGAGACACTGGCACCCACGTCTATTCTGCTGCCATCATTTGACCCATGCGCAGCAGCAGACGTGACTTGGTTGCACAACTAAATGATGCAGCAGCACCCTGATTTAAGTTAAGCCCGTACTTTCAGATCTCTAACCCTCACTGAAGCAGCACAGGGCTGGCACTAAGCCTAGGCTTGTTGCATTGGGTTCTGTTTGCTGTACTTCTCATGCCTTTGTGGGGCAAACTCCAGCTTCGAAACCCCACGGTATGTCTAGTCTCGCTGCCCATTACTCATCTTGAAAGCAACCTCACTCCCAATTCAAGTGTGTGTACTGCTGAAACAGCACAACCAAACACTTCTGGGATTTGAATCCTTAGGACAGAGCAGCCTCTTACTGACTGCAGTGCCTAAGAGGATTTGCTAGGAAGTGTTTCAGAAACCCCAGTATCTTGTAATGGAAGGGCTCTCAAAACCACTGAGCCACTTCCCACAGACAGAAACGTTTGGGGCAGGGTGGGCTCTCTTTTAAAGAAACATGAAATTGCAGTAGTGAAATTAATTATCTGTATTCCTCCCCAGCTGCCTCTGGGCAATTAGGGCAGCCTCCCCCCGTGTTTCCCCGTGGGTCCTATCCAGTGTCACTATCAACACCAGGCACTGCAGCCCTGATTAAGTCATTACAAGTCCATCCTTGTTCCTCCACTTCAAGTCAAAAGCAAATAAGACACGTGCAGGCTTTGGAAGCCCTGAAGTGCCCCTCAGTCATGGGCACAGTGGGATGAGTGGAGCTGGCAGGGACCTGCAGACTCCAGCTGTTCTGGACAAGAGTGGTGCCTGTGAATTGGCTGAGCATCACTCACTGAGTATTTGCTTGATTTTCTGCTTCAAGGGACACATAATGATAAGCAGGGACACTACCAAAGTAGATTGATTATGCTAAGGCCACGTTACCATGCATCGTATCAGGTCGCAAAACCCAGGTCCAACCAGTGCTAGGTTACACCAAAGAATCTTTAAAGTACAGATCATCCCTTATATGGATGAAATTTGCTCCATATACACACAGGACCTTGTCCCCATCTTACAGCTGAGAAACTGAGGCACAGATTGCCACAGCAAGATGCTTACAGAGACATGACAAGGCCATAGAAACCCCAGGTGAAGACCTCAGTTTCACTAACTGTGCACCTAATGCTGCAAGAGCTAAAGAGGTTATTGCAGAGAGCCGTCACTGCTAATGCAGTGGTGGCCCTGACAGAGATTCCTGGGAGAGAAAAGGGTTAAGAAAGGGAATTTTGTTACTTTCTTGTCGTATTTTCTCGTGGGGGGAGAAGCGTTGTGCAAGCGAGAGTTTTCCACTGGCGCTAGGCCCCCTCGCACTTATCAATGGGACCTTTCAGGACTCACTCCCTGATTGAGACATCATTTCCTGTCCAACACACTAACCCCATTGATAACTCCGTGCTTGATGGGAACTTTTCAAACCTACCAGGAAAGGCCAGGAGACCCAGAAGAACATATACATGAAAACAGAACTGGGGCAAAAATTAAAAGAAGAGAGAAAGAAACAGCTCTGGCCACAATCTGCATGCTGACAACAACTGTGTGTGATTACAGAGCTGTGCATCTTTAGCAGGTACATTAGACACTTATTTAGTCCACACAGGGGTAGGACTGGCAAGCCTGGCACTTCAGCCCAGTAAGAAGTGGAGAGGGGTATAAGAGAAGCATCTCTCCTTTGTCTTCCAGCCACACAGCAAACACAGAAATCAGGACTGGCCACAGAAATGGTCCTGTTTCCTACCAGAAAAGCCAGGAGGCCATAACCGATACAGATTGCAGAACAGGCTAGAGACTTCAGATGTCCAAGTATCAGAAATGGCACATAAAGGAGAGCAATGGTGAAAGTAAGACTCTTAAAGATATCTCAGATCAGCTATCCAAGGGAAGAACTCTTTCTTCCCTAATTTATCATGGCAAAAAGGCTTAATGCTATTTCCCAAGACACAGCTCGGTCAGCTGTGTACATCCTTAACATTGGCTGTGAGGACTCACTTGATACTTAACCACAGCCCAGCTCCAAACACCATCTGCAGCCCAAAGTCAACATTCCCCCCAAAGTTCAGGAGTCTGACAAACCGCAGCTTTTGCTTTCAGCCCAGACAATTACAGCTTTTCTGCCTACAGAGGTATGATGATACAAAGGTATCAATGGACATGGATTATTGCTAAATAGTCCTGAGCCAGAAAGCTCTCCATACCCATGCAGGTGCCTGGAAGCAGGACCAGAAATGAAGATGCTCACTCTGAAACTTTGTAATCTGGACTTTTCCTATTTCCTGGCTTCAGACTTTGGTCAGCAGCTATCCAGCAAGAAAGCTTTCTATGAAATCTAAATATACAGGCACAGGATACAGCAAAGGAGCTGTACAAAACAGCAGGAGCCAGGACACCAGCTGACTGGGTAGACAATTAGGAGGAGAGTCTGGAAGGTTTCCACTACCATCTCCATTACCAAACTGCTGTGGGAGTGTGCAAAAGCTCTGCTGTTCTCAGTGATTTGGGGAAGTAGTTTCTGGGGGCCCAGAATGTAGCTCTCTTTCTGCTCTTTCTGTTCTAAGTGCATTTGAAGTATTTAAAATTAGATCCCCTCTTCAATGGGAACCATTCATGAAAATGTCAGCTTTAAATGTCTTTACAGTGCAAGTTACTTGCTGTGAGCATACCACCCACTTATCTTACACCCTACAAGGACAGAGTCTGAAAAGTTTCAAGATCATGACATGTAACAGACCAAACACACACAAAGCTTTATTTAAAGGCACTATTAACCCAGCTGGAAATGCGACTAGAAGGGAGTGGAAGTAATATTTTATGTTAGACAAGACAGACTTACCTGCAGGTCAAAGAACTTGCTGTATCTCCGATAGATGATCTGGGAAGTCAGGTCAGACCATGTTACGTTGATGATATAGACCTGTTCAGGGAAAAGAAAACACAAGTCAACGTGGGCCATGAAACACAGGATACATACAAAGGCTGAAGTCAGCTTAGGTTAATTCCACGTCTCACCGGTGCTCACAATGAGGAAAATAGCCCTGGGTGCAGCACTAGACTGAATTAAAGCTGTTGCCCTGTTGCAGCCTTTAGCAGAGATTTCAGGAGAGCACCCAGTGCTCTCTCACCTGTCCCCATCCCCAGCTCCCACTGATTTTGCTCTCCCTGGGATTAAAGCTTGGAGTGATGGCACATTCGCTCCTCCCTGGTAGCACACTCTGGTCTCTACCTCTACCCATCTGGAGGGTCCCAGGAGCTGCTGCAGGCATGGCTGAGAGAATGATTCTACCCCTGAAGCAACAGCTCACTATGAGCTGCTGATCTCCTATCCCATACTCCAGGTTTTCCTTGTACATGGAGATGTGCCTATGGCCCTTCCTAGGTAAAACAAGGAAAGTCAAACAGAACTCAGCACCTGGGGAGCTGTCAGATTACAGCTGTGCAACACAGCTGCTTACACACATCCATACAGGTGTGACAACACTCAACCCCACAGCACACAGCCACGGCTGAGCCACATCGTACCACTCAGCACCTTTGGCACCTATCAGACTGATTTGAAGGTGATGTAAACCAGGTCAGCACAAGTGGCACTGTTTTGTTACATCAGTGGAAATAAAAACAAAAGCCCAGAACAAGCCCAGAATTTGCCCTGTTCAGCCCCGCTCCATCCTCCAAACACATCATCTTACAGAAACACTGTTTTGCCAGAAGCTGTGATAAAAAGTTGATAAAAATATGCACATGCACACGCACACACACACACATATATATAAACCACAAGTGTTTCCTTTTGACCTCAAAACATTAAAAAGAATAAAAAAAAATAAGAAAAATAAGGTAAAAATGAGCCAGATTCTACTCTCATACACTCAAAGCAAATGCTGGTCCTTCTGCCTTGATGACAGATACACACGACTTCAGCAAGCACAAGACAAAGTCACTGTTGGTGACTATACAATGCAAGTCTAATGGAAATCACAGCTAGGCTAGCTCCCGGGTCTTTAAAGCAATCTCCAGGTTTCACATACGGAGCAAGACAAGGATCTGACATAAGAAACAGGAAAGCATCCCTCCTCCCTCAGCCCCAGTGCTGCAGTAACTCTCCCTTTTGTCATGGATGCAGAAGCGAAGCTGTCTCTAGCACAGGGGGATGGATAAGCATCACCTTCCTCTTCATCTCCCCAAGGACACTGGCCCATCTTCCATGACACTGATGCAGGGTAATTGCTTCTCTGCTTTTAATGATAAAGGGTATTGTATGAAAACCCCTGGAGGGATGTTGAAGAACAGGCTTAACAATGCCTTTCCAAGGACTGCTGAGGGATTTCTTCCTTCTTCTTCTTCCCCAGTAGGAGAGAGGTGCCAACCACAGAGGTCCCACAGCCTTGCTTTCCTCTCTGCTTATTAGACCATATTCAATCCCCAGGCTCCCCATCTACTGCAGCCCAGTTTCATGGCATTAAGGAACCAGACCTACTGAGCACAGGCTGTTAAGGAGATCTGGGAACTTTCCTAGAGCACTGAGGCTAATGACTAATTTGACTGAATTTGACTCAGTTATCGTATCAAACCTATCTGCTGCTCCCACCAAGCAGAGACAATCAAGGCTGGCAAAGAAGAGCCTAGCGGCAAGAAGACATCTCTCAGCAAACCCAGGTTAAACCTCTGCTGTGTCTTACATTCCTCCTGCAAAACGGAGCCACTCAACCTCCCTCCCACAGTATGCATATACACAAGCGTGACATGGATGGGAGATAAGATTGTGTAAGATGAAGATTTCAGGTCCCCTTTAAAGACCTTGTCCATGCAGACAAGGCAGAGGAGTCGGAGCCTGGGAAGGAAGCTGTTGTTGCCAATTTTCAGGCCAGCCACACTACACTGAAGAATATTTTTCCATGTGTTTGTTGTGAAGGGGAAAAAAAAAAGTTTGTAGCTTCACTCTGAGCTAATTCACAACACAAATATTTCTACTCATTCTCCATCCAACAGCTACTTTCAGATGGAAAACCCATTCAATTAAAAACAGATCACGACAGATGGGAGCTGACTGGGATCCAAAAGCAACTTCAGATACTGTAATTCTGGCCCTGGGTTCTCACAAAGGGGACAAGACAGGGATAGGAGAAACATATTGTACATGCAAATAAAGGCTGTATTTTTTCGTTAATAATGCATTTTTTCTCCAAGAAGCTAGAAACAAAACACATATGCCACAGGCTCCAGGCTTTCTGATATTCATGGCACTGCAGGCTTCCCCACGCTACTCTTCAGTATCCACAAAAACTGTGTATCCCCCAAAATTTTAACAGCCTACAAGTCTGACAGATCAGGATTTAGTCCAGACAGGAGTT
The DNA here is from genome assembly GCF_033815535.1 of Pezoporus flaviventris. NCBI lineage: Eukaryota > Metazoa > Chordata > Aves > Psittaciformes > Psittacidae > Pezoporus > Pezoporus flaviventris. Next base: position 9,548,125 of record NW_026892577.1, on the reverse strand, counting down.
AGTCCTGCTTTAAGAGTCCAGCATCATCCAGTGGTGCAGTAAGCGACACAACACCCCCATCATATGAGACTGGGCAGAGCCAGGTGCAAAGGCATGCTCTGGTCAAGAAGCTGGATGTGTTTGGCACAGGGTATGGGATTGGAGAAGGACCCCAGCTCTGAAATCCAGGCTCTGCAGGAAGGAAGCTGGCACTGACTCCAGTCAAGCCAGGATTTTGCTGCACATTCAAAACAGCAATTAGATACTTTTGAGCCTTAGGTGTCTTCAAGCTTAGCAAGTGATGAATTGGGGAGCATGCAGATGCACTGACTTTTTATTTCATGGGAAGATCATAGCAGGAGTGAGAAAAGCCTTTAATCATAACCCGGAGCTCTGTGAAGCAAGAAACTAATGGGCTCAAAATGTGCTTGGTGGGTTGCAGGTGCAAAATGTGAAATGGCTATTGATTTTCTTTGCTTCTTCGCGTAAATCAAATTGCTTCTTGACAGCCACCATTTCAAATGATGGGAAATAACCGTTAGCTTGAAAAAGATCTGAAAAATGCCACACTTTAAAAGCAAGGTCTAGAGGTTTCAAAAGACTTCGGTATCATATTTCTCTCCCTCAGAGATCAGAGTTTGGTGATTATTCGCTTCTACTGCCTCAGTCAGACCCATAACCTCTCCATGAGCAGCAAACATTACATCAGCTTACCTCGTCTTTCTTTTTTGCTCAGATCTTAAAAGGGTCACTGTGAAAGCGATCAGTGATGTCCCAGGGGAGAAAGGGAAAAGCAGTCCCGGGGGAGCCCGAGGTCATGCAAACGCAACGGGACAGGGAGGCAGCAGGAAATATCAGATAAATACGGACAGCCGTCCCACGCTCGAAAGCCCTGAACACCCGCTGGCCCAGCTTCGCTGCCTGCGGGGCCAAGGGAGGGCTTTCTGTGGCATCCAACAGCTTCCTAGAACTGAGCTACACAAGCCACAGCTCCAGCACGCAGCTGGTCCCTGCCCACAACAGTCCCAGGTCTCAGCACTCTGTTTCTTGATAGAAGACAAAAATCAAAGCATCTCACATGTCTTGGAGCAAGCTCTTCTTCCAAGTACGCTGTAAATACAGTGTTTTCCTAGGGTCAATACATGCACAGCACTAAACTGGAATCGTGACTGCAAATTAAAAAGTACTATAATAATTAATTCCTTAAGGTAAAAAAGATCTGCTTTCTGTATATGCCATGATCATGGCCTTAAAGGAGTCAAACACAGCTACTATTCAAATGCTTCCCCTCAAAAATCCTTAACAAAAAGAAGTCCTTCAAAATAAATACTAATTGAAGTGCAAATTACAAACAACTCACTGCAAAATTACTGGGTGCTCCAGCTCCTAATAAAGTTCAACTTTTAATTTCACAAATCCAATCATTTTTTAGTCTATGATGTATATGAAAATCAATCTTTCTTCAGAGAAGCAAGAAGCAGGCCTATACAAACTGGAGAATATTAATCAGGAACTAAGCTCGATAAGCAGCTCTTAATATTCATGCTGCATGAAAGAAAGTGCAGGATGTGAGGGGGATTTTATCAGCTGCTAATTACTGTTTAGCTCTGGGAAACTTCCATTTTACCCATCACAGAGCAGAAAATTTACTGCAAGCTGAAATTATTGCTCTCCCTTTACTGCCTACACCAAGCGATGAGGAGAGATGACTTCCTACTACAAAAAGCATTCACTCAAATGTCCTTGGGCACAACTTTATCATTGAATGTCTTGTTTTCAATGGAAAATATCCAGGTCCAGCTGACACAAACCCCAGCGGTAAAAGAGTTCAGGTTATTCCCATGTGACCAAGTTTTCAATTGGCTTTTTAGAGACTAATGTTTTGTTTCCTATAGCCAGATGAGCTGGAGTGGAAGATAAGTGCCTGAAATGAGCAGTGTGATGAGACCACCATAAGAACATCCAGAAATACATGAGCTATAGGCAAAGACAAGATTGAAGAGCAGAGACTAGAAATATCCCTGCACACGTAAGAGAGGGTGCTGTTAACCTTTAATAAGTAATTACAGTAAATACCAGCTATTATAAAGGTTTTATGAATGCAAAAAAACAACGCTACAGTACAATTCGTATGCAGATGCCATCATGACAGTCCCTTTTATCCTGGAGAACGTCAGCTTCGTCAAAGTCTCATATTTAGGTGTTGGATGTTTGTCCTCCAGTGGGTCATGATGGAGTTGGAAAGAGCACTCCTCACCTCCCATATTCAGATGCTATCAGTACCTGTGAGCTGGAAACTTCACCAGCACAGCTCAGCATGTGAAGGCTCCCGGGTCTGCTTCCATGCAAAGTCAGCCCAACTCCCACAAGGCTTGCAGCAACTTCAGCGGGTTCATTTAGCTGGTGGCATTCACAGCTCTAACAGCTCTAACTGCAGCAGCCCTCCATGAATTCAACATAACTCTGTGCCTTAAATTACCAGGGTACAGGCACTGCACCAATTTAGTTTGCATAACCATTTTAATGTCAAAGATGTGCTGATGAGCACAAATCACTGCTGGCCCAGACCCAGATTTGCAGTGATAACAGCCTAGAGACAGCACTTTCACTACCCATGAAGTCAAGGCAACAAAGCTGCTCACTTTCCAGAAGGTACTTTGATTTTAGGTTCCTTCTTCCACCCCAGAAGACACTAGCCAGGGTTTCCCCAGGGTGAGGGTCCCCAGTGTCCTCAGTTCCTGCCCTATACAAGACCTAGAGTGGCAGCAGGGAGAGAAAAGTGCTCCAGGAAAAAACTTGGAGAATGTAAGCTCTCCTCCTGGACACATCACCTGTGCCTTCACTTGGCTTGGATCGTGTTTGACACAGGATCCAGTGAGAGCAGCACGGGCTCCCTGCCCAGCTCACAGCATCCAAAAGGCCCTGAAAAGCACTGTGAGACCTGAGAAATTCCCACAGAGATGAAGTCAGACCCTGAGCCCTGAGCCCGTGGTGAATCCACCACCAGATGATGTCACCTTTCAGCACAACGGTCTCCAAGGGACCACAACTCAGCCCGGACATTGCCAAGGAAGAGTTATTTTCAACCCCAGTCTGGAGCTGCTCTCACACCAGGAATTTGAAGATTGAGCTAAGAAGCAGAGATGAGGCTCAGAAGAAACATGAAACCCAAGCAGCCCTGAACAGGAAAGCTTCTTGCAGGGTGATTGCTGCCACGGCAGGATGCCTTAGAGCAGTCCCCAGCACAAGCACTGATGCAGGCTGCACGCAGGTGCGGAGCGTCTGGCTTTTTCATGAAGCACATGTGGTTTCATGGACATCTCTCTGCCCAGCTCGTGTTTCCATTACCAATGGGAGAAATGTAACTGAGAAAAAGCCAAAGCAGCCCATGGGTCTCATGGACACGTACCTAAGTTCTGGAAGCAAAGCACAGTTACAGTATGCTGGGAGGGAACGAATTGGACAGCCCCTGAGCTTGCCAGTTCTCATCTGTGAGCAGCCACCACACTGGCAAATTAAGCAGGACACAGCAATTCCAGTTTGCATCACGATTTGCAAGCTAATTTACAACCTAATTAAACATACAGGGTGGGGGGAAGGAGAGTTTTCCTTCCTTCACTGCTTTCTTTTGTGGATCTTGTTTCAGCTCAGCAACGCAAGAGGATTAATGCCACTTCTCTTTACAGCCACATCACATCAAATCTATTCTGTACACAAGAAAAATGAACTCATTTCCAGCTCTGAATTCAGTCATACTCTGAGACTCTAGCTGGGTCCTTTCTAGCTTAGAAAATCCCACCGCTACTCCATCCTATAAGGGCACAGACCTTCCTCCTGGTGGAGTATTAACTAGGATGAAATCCATTTCTCTTTGCCAAATCCTGATATTTAAACACAAATGAGAATAACAAACAACTGCTCCAAGCCAGCCAGCCAGCCAGCAGACATCCCTGGGAACACAGGAAGAGGAGCTCATTTGAGTATGGAGGCACCTGGCTAGATGTTTTTGCTGGTTTCCTAGCTTGAGGGGTGAGGACCAGACAAGTAACAGGGTTGTGTCTGAATAACGCATCCAGCTCATTGTGTTTACACAGGAGAGCAAGCCAGTACTCAGCCTCTCACATTTCTTATACACGGATGAGGTTTCAAAGCCCACAGTTCAAATTTCTACTTGGTCTCTTCTTTACCCTTCATACTTTTGGCATTTGCCAACTTTGGATTTTAAGCACTGAGTTCAGGCCTTCCAGTAACTTCCTGCTAAGAAAATGCTAAAAAGTCCCACACAAACAGAGCAATAAGCCAAGGGGAAAAACCTCCCTGCTACACTTCTTTGCATGGTCATTTGCATGGGTATGAGAGGCATGAGAAGGTAAAAAGTGGAATTTGCACCCATAATTTGAGACATTAAGTCCACCAGAGAGCTGCAGAACTGGAATGGCTCGAGCTCCACAGCTCGGTTACAAACCACCTCCGAGCCTCTCGCCAAGCTTGTTCGTTTACTTCATTTGACTTCATTCTTAGGGGTGTGTGAGCAGAGTATGATGTGCCTAATTCTTGCAGACAGGCAATATCTGTGTTGCATTAGCAGGGCTCTGTTTTTAAACTGATATCCTGGGTCACATCAAAGACCTGTCAAGGCTCCCATCTTATCTCCAACATTCAATAAGTGGAGCTTATAGAAAGAGAATAAGAAACAGGACTAGTAAGACACAGGTCATTTCCCTGCTACCACCTCCCGGCTCCTTGCAGCTTCCCTGCAAGGAATTAGCAGACAAGGGAATTGGACAACATCCACCCATTAGACTTCCATACATGTATGAGGGAGGGAGAGCATCTGACCCCAGTACAACTTGGACTTGTATTTCTGTTTCCAATGGTTCTGTCTACCTGCATTTACTTTCCATCTGTGATGGAAACACTTGCGAAGCAGAATAACCACAGGACTGTGTTTCTGCCATTTAAGAGTTGACAGATGATTAGAAAACACATCTAAGCCTACAGAGCATTAGAATAGTAGTGACAAACACAAAATTGAAACAAGAACACACAGATTCTCTGTGACACCTGGCTCCCTCGTGGCCTTCTCAAATAGCCTGCTCTAGGTCTAAAAGAGGCTGTCTATGGCAAGGAAACCAAAATAATCCAGCTGCACTTCAAGGTGAAAAGTTTTCAGCTTAATGGCTCTTAAATCTGGATGCCACCTGATTTCTAAACTATATACACAGTGCTTATGTCTTTCTCCCCAGCAGGTGGTTGGTGTTTCATGAGGATGCCAAACTAAGAGAATGTCTTGGTAGAAGAAGAGTCAAAAAAATAGAGCCTTGAATTTCAAAGCCTTCAGGTAAGTTTCAGTCAACACCAAATCTCACACATCTTTGCACAGAGGTATTTATGCCTGTGTGAGATCTCTCCAAGTACCTTTCTTTCTGCTCTCAGAACAAGGGCCCATCTGCATTGTACCAGCAGGGCTCTACTGGTGCTTTTTCCCAACGATGGAGCTTGTATACAGTGCTAGAGCACCCACAGCTTGTGGCCACATGAAGACAGAGCACACCATGATATTGCTGACACTGGCTTATGTAGGGGCAGAGGGCAGAGTTTTGCACACTGTAGGCATGTGGCCTTACTTCCACAAATGACACAAGCTCCCTGTGCAGTCAGTGTTACAACCACACAGAGGCACTGCTAAATCCCAGCCTCCCCTTCAGCTTCTCGTGTTGGGGATTTCTGCTCTGCACCGACACTTACATGTAGTTTATATTAGCATGCAAATCTTCCGGCTTTGATTCGTAACCTTCCATATGACCCCCAGATGCAGTGTTGGAAAAGCAAAGCAAGGGCCTGGGAAAGGGAGCAAAACTCCTCCAGGCCCTTCCAGAACAATGACAAAGCTCTGGGACACTCTTAGTCCAAATAATGGAAACTCTCCTGGGATTTTGCCATAGAATAGAAGAATAAATTTGTTTTCTTCTCATTCTGAGTAGAGGGAAACAAAAAGTTCATGTAAACCAGGAGACCCTCGGATTCACAAAGCCAGAGCTGAGGCACACAGTACTTCAGGTGTGATCTACAGCCCCTGACACAAAATAACTCTGAAAAACTCTTCTAACTTTTATAGTTTGTGCAGCCACATTTTTCATGCACGACTGAAGGATAAAACTTGAGGTGAAATCAAACAGATCAACCAGCAAAGCATCACAGAACTGCCAGCATAACATGCTGACAGATGAGGATTTGCATTATAATTGCAAAATGCTATGAGTTGTGACTGCAAACCAGACCTATCCTCAAAACAAACACCACTCAGCAAGCATGCAACTATACTGCATGGCCATATATATGTAAGACTGAATGTATTTGCACGCTCTTTACAGGACAATCCTGACAATGTGAAACCAACTCTTGGAAAGAGGGGAACAAACTTCCACAATTCCAGGAAGATGCAATGCTGAAGTCACTGGAAAAATATCTTTCACTTTTGATTTAAGGCTTCGTAGAAATCCGTATTTCTTGTGGGAAGAAAAGCAAAAGAAGAAAGTGATTTTGTGTCGTGGTCTTGCAAAGAACACCTGAATTGCACTGTGAAACACCAAAGAGGAGGCAAACATGGAGCACCCTCCTTATTCCCTGCTGTGCTTCTGGCCAAGGCAGGAAAAGTGATGCAAGAGTCCTGCACAGAACAGATTCCTTCCCATCAGGGCACGGCACTGAATTAAACACAAAATTACCTTCTTCCTGTGGAACTTCAGCGTTTTGGGGAAGATACTCTGCCAAATCCTCGCACCCTCAATCACTGCCTCTTTGCTAAGTTGAACTATTGTCTCTGCCCCTTCCTTCCCTCCCACTCTTATAGCAGTCATCCTCCTTTTCCCTCCTTTTCCCACGCTTGGCTTCCTGTCTTCCCGCTTGCAGGAACACCCTCTCCCACCCCACATGTGAAGGACCATCACAGACAGTGTAAAACCCATCCCTCTTCAACTCTGCAACTTGCAGCCTGGCCACACACAGACCATCCTCACTGGTTTCCAGACTGAGTTAATTCAGCTCACTGGGCTGTGGGTTCTGCAGATTGGCACACATTGCTCTGTCCTGCTGGGATACAGGGATACAGAAGAAATGCTTCTTCAGCCTGGTGCAATACTGTGCTATGGGCATTTCTGCTCAAAACATCACTCCTTTAAAACCTGCAAATACAGGGATCCTGTGGTAGGAAAAGATATTCAACTGGACCCTTTTGGTGCAGAGGAGAACAACATCCCTAGGGATCACACAGCATCCCTCTGTGAGAAACTCCATGTCTCCTTTGGAGACGTGCACTGCTGTTTGGTACAGCACTGTCTGTCTGAGCTGCCACGGAGGGCAGTGATGGAGACCACACTAATTCCTTCTCATTTACCTACCACAACCCAGCCACAAGCCACACATGCCCTGGGAGTTGCTCATTTTTGGAAGGAGAGTGTGTGGCTGCAAGTCAGCATGTGTCACCTTAGAAATAAGCCTTTTAGGGCCATATCTATATTATATGTTCTATCAAAACCAGTAATAAGGTATGAATCAGCAAAATGACTGCATGCATTTATGTTTCTGTCAAATTCAGGGTTTAGAGTGACTTGGAACAATAAACCTAGCCTGAATATTATCCTACTTTTAGCCACTTAAAGGCAATTATTAATGTTCAGCAGACAGAAATTCTATTAAATCTGCTTAAGTGACCACCAAAAGCTCAGAAAAATTACGGTCTGTAACAGCAGACTTTCAAGAACTGCAGTACATACTTTCAATACAGTGTCTGGAGACAGCAGGAATCTGCTCAGCAGGATTTGGGCAAGAAGTCCTAGATTTATTCATCCCAAAGTCAGGCTCACAAACTGGTCAAAGCTACCCATCTCAGATCCTTCTCTAGGTACATGGCTAGAGTAGACATCCATCTCTGGAGCTGTCTTGTCCTCTGCCTGTAGGAGGATCCTATGCTAGACAGACATCTAATGTCTATAAGGTTGAAGGTGAGGTAGATGCACATAAGAAAAGGTCTACACAGCACAGAGATGCCTAAATTGATGCTGACCTCTGTCTCGTCCATGATGCAGCACTGTCAGTGCATGGTGGTCCACAAGGCAGGTTGGCTGGGTCAGCCACACTCACACCAAAGAGCCCCACATCTTTGCAGGGCACAGCATCACTTGGATGTGGCTGCTCTACTTGATGGGACTTCCGAACACCATATGCCTCTGTCACAGCCACTGGGTCCAACTGCTAGCAACAGAACACTTCCAAATGGCAGACCCTTTTAAAAAATGGGGATTTGACTCCAATCCTCATTCAGAGGATTCAAAGTTTGTAACATGGGGCCCCAGAGCAATTTAAAATTCCAATTTCTGAAGGGCTAACACAAGAAGGAGCTGAAGGCACTACTATAATTTACAGAGCAGATACGCAAAGACAATAGTATGAAACAGCATCCTGACAGCAGGCCAGGCCTGATTGCCAGAGCACTAACAGCCCACATGGGCACAGCACGGATCAGAGTCACCTCGTGCATTTAGTGGCATTAGGCAGTGCAGGAACTCATGCTCATGGAGTCTGGGAAAAGGACAGGCATTTTTTAAGAGATGCTTCCTCTTTGAATTGGCTCAGCTGCCAGCTTCAGAGTAGAGCTCTCAACATGCAGCTGCTTTGCCAACTCACCCCCAGGCTCCGGCATGTGATGGGGATGACGGGATGGACAGTCAGTTTGGCTGAAGGGCACAAACGTTCTGCCACCCTGCAGGCATCCTGAGACACAGAGAAGCAAGCACCAATTTTTGTCCCAGCCAAGGGCACTCCATCCCTGAAGTGATCTGCAGGATGAATGCATCTCCTGCCAAGCCTTTCATTAATAATGACCTGACCTGAAAATCTTTTCCCTAAGTGGTCACTCTTACAGAGCAGATTTGAAACAGAAGATTGAGATAAAGATGGATGTGCTCAACAACTCCTTGACCCATTTCAGACTTCAAACCTTGCTTGCTGCTCCCAGGCACCAACCCTTACTGCCCCCAGTGATCCCAGCAGGAGCAGTACTGACACAACAGTCAGTACTATAGTAGCTTCTATAGTACTTAACATGTCCTTCATTTTTTGCTAGGACCAGGGATCTGCTTACAGGTAAGGATCCACCAAAATCAGGCTGGACTACGGAGATGCAAAGTCTGCCCTGAGCAGCCATAGCTTTTTTGCCAAAGGGAATATACTGCAGTGGAGGAAGAGCCAAGTTCTGCAGCCATCCCCATGCAGGCATCTCCACTTGAGGGCTGAGCCAGCCAGGGGCAAGCTGAACCAAAATCTCTCACACTGCATGCGCAGGGCATGAAGCAGTCGGCTGAATGCCACAGAACGCATGAGGTGAGAATTACAGCATCATAACTTACGCCCTGCAGCGTCTTATTGCCAAACTGTTCAGGGCAGAGCTAGGATTCTATTTTCCAGTGTTATAATTCCCCTGCCTCTTTTCTCTTTCCCACAACCACCCTTTCAGTACAGATACATCCAAAGAGGATCAAATCTCACCCTCCTCAGCCCTGTGAAACATGAGTAAAACTAGCAGGGCTTGGCCCACTGTGCCATTTCTTAAGGCTTCAATAAGAATAAATTAATACTGTTCAAATATAAACCACTCTTGCTTTGGAACAACACAAAGACAGACAGAAAATCACCCTATTCACAATCGGGTGCTATCAGCAGGCTATGGCAAGAGCCACAGCATCCCGTGCTCTAGCAGAGTGCCTCCCCTTCCATCCACCTCCATGTACTGAGAGTAGATGGGCTGCAATGTAAATCAAGGCCAAGTGCAAAGGAAGGTCTCCAGCTTCAAGCACCACAATCTCTATGGGCCCAACTCCATTTGCAGCCCACTAATATGAGCTGGCTCTCCACATGGAGATCCCAGGTAAAATAAACCCTTGCCCACACACCAGCAGATGCAGACTGTTAAATAAGAGGGGATGCCCTCAGCAATGCCATCAGGCCACTTGCTCCAGGATTTGCCCTAGTCTGTCTCAGGTAGAAGGAATGGACATCCTGGATATCTGGGTGCATTGATGGGGTGATCCATCCCTCTGGAGGCCAGTGGGATAGCTTCCAAGGTAAAATAAAACACACAAAACCCAAAAAGATCTGAGGCAGGGATCTGCTCCCAGGTCAACCAAATCCCACTGGAAGCAGCAAGCAGGGGGGAATTCTCTCACAAGACACACCAAACTGACACAGCCACCATGGCTGCTCTCATTTGAGGGAAGAGACAAAGTCAGACAAAATGAAAGCAAGAGCTCTCCCACACGACAAAGCCACAGGCTCAGGTTCCAGAGACAGACCATTAAGCTCTCACAGTCTCTCCTCTCTCTTAACCAACCAAATTGCTTTTGAGGGTAAGCAAAAGAGGCCAGCTGGAGAACTGACCGATACTTTTAGTGGAGGATAACCACGAACCCTGAGACGTAGCTGACCACAGGGCAAAAACACTGCTCCCATCAGCACTCTCCTGCAAGCCCAGGACCACCCTAGATAGGACAGGCAAGAGCAAAACCCAGGCCTGCACCCTGAGACCCATGCTGTCTGTACCCCGGAGAAGGCAATTTCTGCTTCCCCAAGCTGTCTGTGAGGCTTCTCCACCAGCAACATAAAGACAGCCAAAAAGTTCCTCGTGGCTTGTGAACACGGAGGCAAGTCTCACCTGGTCGTGAGATGGTGGCTTGATGCTCCCGGTTCTTCATGGTTACAAAAAAGATCTCTCCAGCAACCATCCCTATTCTGAATACCGAGACAATAAGCATTTTGCTTTGGTCCCATGGATAAAAGTCATCTCCTCAGGACAGGAAATCTTCCTAGAAAGTGTAGGGCACACACTGAATGGTCTGCAGAGATCACAACAGTGATCCGTTGGAGGCTCAGCCTGCCAGGGCACTGATAGACATGCTGCACTTCAAGAAACGGCCTGAATTCCAGAGATTTCAATGGGATTTAAGCCTACACTTAACTGTTGCTGACTTGCAGTCTGCGACTGTCAAGGTCATCTTTGCCACTTTGTCCCTTGGACTTGTACAACTGTTTATTTGTGGGTTGTATTGAAAATCCTGACTCGTGGTAACTATCATCCTTCCACCCAATTCGTGTTTTGGGCTTTCCCAAAATAGGCCCATGTAGTCTGTCTACAACCCTGACTGAGTAGTATGACAACACTCTTCCAGCCTTGCACAGATGAGCAGGAGCCCTCCAGCCCAACATCTCCCCAACTCCAGCTCATATGAATTGCTCCAACACCCTCATTTCACACATCAGTTATATCCTGCCAAGTTTCAGCTGGAGATGACTGAATCCTCTCCAGATTGGCTCAGCTCTTGCCACAGCTGCAGCACTCCACACATTTCCAACCCCTGTTAAACCACACTAGCTGTGGTTGCCACATTGCCAGTTCTGCAGCCCAGAGGAGGCTCTGAAGCGATCCCATCACAGTGGCAAGAAAGCCAGGTCTTGATTGCAGTCACTCAGCAGCCAGGTCTCCTTGGAGAGGCTGCCACATGGCTTTGGTCTGTCAACTGCACTGCCTCTTAACTTGCAACCACAAAGAGCTACAGCCAGCAAAAATGTCACCAGCTCTCCAAGCCAGCAAATCACTATCACAGAGAGCAATCATGTATGCAAAATACAGAAAATAGAAAAAATGTCACACCTCTTCTAGCTGAATAGCCCCATTTCTGTCCCATGGGTTTAAGGAGTGGGACAGGGCCTTGAGCAACATGGTCTAGTGGAAGGTGTTCCTACCCATGGCAGGGGGTTGGAACTAGATGATCTTAAGGTCCTTTCCAACCCAGACCATTCTATGACAAGCAAAGGAGGCTGGAGGTTTTTTCAGTTCAGCAAGCCTATGGCAGAGGGGTACCAATTCCCATCTGCACACCTGACCACTCAACAGGTCCACTAGCCCACTTGGAAACACCTGCTAGGCCAACTGGAGACCCGACTGTCTTTTTGCTGACACAAGAACCCTCCTTAGCCCCAAACCTGACTCCAAAACACCACTGAACTTCAAATCGACTTGACAGGGTGAATTATCGAAGCATGATTTAAAAGTGAGCTCTGAAGCTGGGGAGCTCCACCAGCTGCTGCATCTGGCCACAATATTGAGAGTCAATCCCCCAGTTAATAACCTCAGACTCCATCAAGGTGTGACATTAAAAAAAACTACCCAAATAACATACCAGCCATGTCACTTTATTCTTTTCCCCTTGAAAGCACATCTGGCATGCAAAGCTTGGGTTCTCCCTCATCCCAGGGAAACCAGCAACAACATCTTCCAAAGAGTTCTTTTCCCTTATTCTTAGGTCTTAAAGATCCATTAAGCTATGAGGTGCAATGCAGAGGGAATTCACATATATCCCTCAGGAATGTGTCGTGGTTTAAGCATCCAGCAAGATCCAGGTAAATTTGATCTTGTTGGGCACAAGACAGAATAAAAAAAGTTTTGTAGTCAAGATTTATTTTTTTTTTCCTAGGAAAAAAAGCACCATGTCTATAAAATAGTGCATTTTCACACCAAGTTTATTTTGAGCCATGGGCTGCAAGGCAGTGCTCTTCTACTGACTGCCAAGCTGGCTACTGTGTTCCTCTTCACTCTGCAATACTTATTTGATTGGCAAGTTACTATTTCAGAGCTATAAAACCCTCCTGGAACATGCTCCCAATAAACTGAATTCCTTTTCTAACTAATCATTTTATTTCCCTGATTATTAGCAGCACTTGGAACAAATTAGACACCACAAGCAGAATCCAATGCAGTCCCTGCCCAGGAGCTGTTTATATGCTGCTCTATGAAGGGCCAGGACTGGGGTCTCCAGCCCAGCTCCTCATGCTGAGACTGGACAGCAGAACAAGCAGAAGGTTATCTGGAGCGTGCTGGGGAGCTGTCTACAGTAGGGCATGATGTACTCCCAGGATTAATAATGCCTGCTTCAACTTTTATGTCCTACCTTGGCCTTGAAAAGATGCTCTCTTTTGGTACTTGCCTTCAAAGAGTAGTAACTCCTGTCTATCCACTTTGACATAAACAAGTGCAGTCTTATGGGGTGCACTGCCTCTCTGTGATGAAGAAGTTACCCTTCACAGGAATGAGAAAGAGCAGTAGCTGTAATTTTCCTATACGAAGCAAACAAAGTATGTTCCCTGCAGCAGCAGCTGGAGGCATAATTTGGATGCAGAATCTGGATGCAGTATCTGGGAGACTGATACTCCAGCCCATATGGGAAAAGCACCATATGGCTAAACTCAGATAGAATCCATTCTTGGGGCACTTTGGATGAGAGACCAAAATTCAAGAGTTGGAGACAGTTGTTCAAAGAAACGAAGGGTGAACAGCTTTGAGAAGCAAGTATCAAGGGCACATTTACACTTAAATTAATGACCTTTCAGATAACACTGAAATAAAACTAATACAGACCTGTATTAAGAGGGCATGTTGCTGATACACAGCAGCATAGCAGTGCACCCCACTCAACCAAAACTGCCCCTCCCAGCAGCGGAATACACTCATGAAAGCCTTTTTGTGGCACACTCAAACCCCACAGGATATAAAATCCCATTGACTTGCCTGGCACGGGGGGACCACAGCTCAGTCACACACAAGGATTTTCTCTTAAAACACTTCTCATCTCCCTCCATGTACAGGCACAGACACACATGGTCTCCCAGCCCAGAGGGGATGGGATACCCCAGTATCAAATGTTTCAGGAAGTTTAAACCCTAGTCACACCTGATAGAGAGAGCAGCACAGGCTTCAGCATCTTGAGGGAAGGAGGGCCTCCTAGCTCCTAATCCACCTCCTACTCCATCTCCTCTCCCATGAAGCCTGAGGCAGTATTTCCACTTAAGTTCCGTATTTTCATACACCCAGGTTTGAGTCCCAGGGCAAAAGGCAATCCTAGGAGGAACATGCTCTGCACAACATGCAGAGAGCAACAGAGATATCCCCGGAACAGGGAACATGAGCTTTAAAATAATCTGGGGGTTGGGGGATGACACGACGACCAGGACACTATTCTGAAGCATAAAACCACTTTAAGCACATTCGTTTTGTAGTTGCTAGAACATAAAGCCATGCCCTGGAGCCCTGCCAGCCAGTCAGTATTTTTACGACCGTATCAAAGCACATGATAAAAACAAAAAGCTTAAGGGTCAAACTCAGCGCCAGGATTAGTAACCAGGCTGAAGTGAATAGCATGATACCAGGTCTGAACAGGATCCTCTGATCACAGGCACGTAAAACACGTTTGGTTTCTACACAGACAGCAGTCATGCCTGAAACTTATATGCCAGATTCCTCCTTCAGCTCATTCAGGTGGGAAGGGCTTAGTGCAAAACCTCTAAACCCTTTCCACCAAGGAGTACCAACAGCGTCTGCAGCTGTCTCAAGTCACATACATCACCCAGAGGAGCACACATCCAAGCCCTTCCCTTGTCACTGTTTCAGTTCCCCCACTGCCCCTGGCACAACTGCTCCCTGCAGCAGCAGTCTATTTCCAAACATCCCTAACGTTAGGCACTACCATGAGTATGACATGCTTGCAGGCTGGAGCTTGCAAGCACCAGAAGAAGAGAAGGGCTCACTTCTGGATAGACTTCAAGTTATAACCAAGTGGGCTAATGACAGAGTCCATATAAGGAACCAGCCAGCTTGTGTTGAAGGCATCAGAGATTAAGAAAGACTAAGGTGTCCTTTCGTGCTGCATCAGAAACTGTTCACTGAGAAAGCACCTCCCATGGCAAACCAGGAGACCCCAACAACAGCATCGCCTATGGGAACTGCTTCTGGGACTGCCGGCAGCAGAGACACTGAGCTAGCCACTTGGTCTACTAGCCACTATCTACTACCACCATGGTCACTACTGGGTTACAAGCTGAGATACAACTGCGATGCTACTCACTGCCACTGCTGCAGCTCAGAGCACAAAGGCTTTGCAGTAGCTCTAAGCTGAAATGCCTGGAATTAGAAACCATCACAGACACTTTCTCACCCTGTGGGTATCTGCACTCTGTGCTTCTGTCACCCTCATCCTGATAAGTCAGGAGGCAGCAACGATGGGCACGTGAGCCAGGGAGAGGGATGAGGACACTGATGGATGGTGGCATGTCCCCTGCTGCTTGGCCAGTGCTGAACAGATCCAGCAGGACATGGGGCCACCTCCTGCCATTGCAGTCCTCTTCTGCATGGCTGCAGAGCCAGAGTGTCCATGCAGACCTTCCTTTCAGCTAAATGTCTCTTTTATCCAAGGAGACAGGCAGCTTCCCTATCGAACAGTCTCCAAGGGTGAATTTTAATAGAAAAGATCAGAGAGAAGGTTAAAGCTCGGACTGTTTGTTTTAAACACTGGATGTTCCCTTGGCTTGGTTATTTTGGCCGTTGGTTAAGCTCCCTTTCATGTTACACATAGAGATAATTTCTTTTCTATGGCAAGGCTGATCAAAACTGGGAGTGATTTCCTTCCAAATTTTTTTTAAACTAAATAAAATGACTTATTTGTTGCATTCAGTACTTTCCAACAGTGCTTTTAGTTCCTGCACAAGATGCAGCATTTTACTCCAGAAGATGTAGAAAATGTGGGGTTTTTAAGGTACTAGTGTTCACTGAACATGAACTGCAATGGCAATTCTTTAGCCTTGTTATTTCACTAAAATGGGAGTTAAAAAATACGTATTTTTTTACACCAGGGTGTTTTTACCTGCATACAGGAGCTGTCTCACAATCAGAATTAAGGACTATTTGGGGGCTATGTTGTGCACAGTGGAGGTTTTGACAAGTACCTCACTGTGACCAATTTGCACTTAATGACAGAATTACAGTTGGAAAAAAGCACTGAGGGAAGGAATGACTGTGAATAGAAAGAGAAAAACCTGCTCCCCCTGTTCGAGCTGTCCACCCCCTGTCACTGGTGCCCCTAAACTCTGACCCTATCACACACAAGCTGCCCAAGAGCTCTCATCCTGCAAATTGCAGAGCACGCTCTACTCCCACATACCTCTCTCCATCATCAAGGCTTAATGGATTTGGGGCTGCAGCTCAGCCCCAAAACACAGGGAGATGGCATCAAAAATCACTTCAGGACTCTGCTCCAGGCAAGCTGTAATTTTGACTGAAGAAGCAAAATTTCCAGCTCATTCCAGCAGCCTCACCTCCCACACAGGTTTTTCTTTTGATCTATCTGCCACTTTAATCAGGTTTTTAAACAGCTAACAGTGTCGTCTTCTCTCCTCCCTGACTTCATCTGACCCACAAGGCTTGACTGGGGCTATACTTGAAGCGCATCATACAGTATCATGCTCCCTCTGACGCAGTGTGTCTCTGTGACAGATGACGGGGTTACACTGTGCCTTTGCACGAAACCAGAAAACCCAAAGAGGAACTTTGCTGGGAATAAATTAACACCCTGACACAAACAGCACACGCAACGGTTTCTGTGTTTCCAGATACGGCTCGTCTGATAGCACAGTTCAAAATAAAAGGAGTTTTTACAGGGTGGTTTTGACCTTCTCCCTCATCTGAAACCTCAACAGATATTGGCAGGAACAGCACAATTCTGACCAGCCTGCAAAACGGAGGTGCATCCTTACCCCAGAATACACTTTATATCTAGTAAATCCCATGCCTTCTGCAACATGTGGCTCCAGCCACTTAAGTCTCTATGAGAGATATTTCACCATAGCTTTTCCCCTCATAAACTGCTGTCATTGAAGCCCCAGTTCAAATATCCCTCACTTTAAGGGGCTGAAATTTCAGAGGAGATGAGCGCTTCCATGCCAACTCATCCTCAGGTTGTTCTTCCTGCTGCCTGGAGATGATGATGCTTCTATTTTAAAAGGGGACATTAATAAACCAAAGAGATTGTTTCTGAGCTAGTTTCATGTGTCCACAGCCGACCAAACTGCAGAGAAGGAAAAGCCAATATATTTTGGGTTGCCTGTCCAACTGCAAGCTTTGAGCACAGAAGTTTGCTTCTGTGACCCAGCTTGTGAATCCCAGAAGCAGAAGGACCGTAACATCTCAATGACATGGCATGGGGACAGGCAGGCCAACACAGCTCAGAGACAAGCAGGCCTTAAAGGGGCTGGGTAGAAACCGCAGTGCAAACCCTAACATCCAGGTGAGAAATCAAGTAAATACACCAAGTCCTGTGCTGACCCAGCTGCCCAAACTCAGGGCTACAGCCAGCTCAGAAACACCTACACAGAGTGCTGTCCTGGCCAAGACCCACTTTCTTTACTAAGAGCACAACTGAAAGCAGTCTGTCTTTTCTGATCTTTTCTACAACTTTTCATGTTAAGCATTCATGAAGTCAGATATGTAAGAGTCCAAAGAGCTGCTTCAGGTCACCCAGGTGTGTCAAGGCAGAGACCTCCAGATTTGACAGATGCACTGAATTACTGCCCATGCAGGGCTTGCACTTACTTTCCCATCTTACCTCTTGGACCATGGCTATGGAGGACATAGCAGGTACAGCTCAGAAGATGCAAGTTTTTAAAGAAGTGGATCCAAGACAGCTTTGCATTGCAGCTATGCTGAGTACCACCACAGAGTGGGCCAGAGCCTCTGACTGCTTTCACCCCTCCTCAACAGGGAGTTTGTGAGGAACTTGTCATCTCCTCCCATTCAAAACAGAGGAGAAAATAGTATTGACCCTTTAAATTGTTCTGAGTACTAATGAGCCACATTATAGCACAGGTCTGAAAGTTGACTCTTGCTTCTTGCTAAGTCCTATTCCAACTATAAAATTAAATAGCTCATTTTAAAAGTGGTAAAATGAGTCCCACTTCAGAACACAGCTCTTGGGGGATAAAAAAAGTTTGCAGTTTCAGCAGGGCAATGCATGAGACTGTCTTTTAATTACCAACAGAAAGGCAGCTGGTTCAGTTCCTACTATCTTAATAACCTTCCTCTCTTTGATGTCTTGATCACATCTTTTGAACAGCACACTTGAAGCGTAACACTGCAGAGAACACTTATTTTCATAATGAAAGGAAAATATTTTGCTCCATCCATAATATTTAGTTATCTTGATAGGCTGCATTGATAGGGTTTCCTATATTGTGTTTTCAAGCTAACACTGAGTTTAAGAGGCCTGCAGGGAAGTGCAAGACCTCTATCTAAATGATAAATATGTAGTCGGTGTACGTATTTAGAATCCTTTAAAGTGAAATCAAATGGTTCCTAGTAAGAAAGATAAAATCACCCAAAACTTTCTTGCCTTAAAGGCATAAAAGTTAAGTTCACTTGTTTCCCATTTTAGTTCTAAAAGTTAAAATTTCTAGGCCATATGAAGATGACATTAAACCTTTGTACAGTGTGACAACGTATCTACTGTTGTATAACATACACAGTCAAACACTCTCTGCTTCCCACAGACACCAGAGATAACCAGCAATCTGGAGCAAGCACACAGTTCTGAGAGCTGCCAGGAAGAGGGTGGGGGTTTGTAAGAGTCACAGCAACCTATAAAAAATGTAGGTGATGCTCCTTTGCACTGCCCCACAGTAACGAGAAAAGCTGGAGGATGACCCAGCTACACGAACATGGCACCAAATCCTTCGAGAAGCAGCTGGCCATGGCTCCCTGCAGTTAGGAGCTCTTCCCTTGATAAATGGGCTCCATCCAAGATGGGCCATGATCCAATTTATCTTAATGGTCTAACTCATAATTTGAAGGTCAATGAGGGTACCCCCACTGGGCTGCACACCAGAGTAAAGCCCAGTGAACTGTGGAGGAGAGCTTACTAAAAGGATGTCCAGAGACACGAAAAATGCCTCCAAAATGTTTATGACCCGGGCAGAAAGTTCAGGGCTATGGCAAACACTCAGCCTTTGCTCTAATTCTCCATGTACAGGCTGAGTCTTGACATTACAGGTTACATTCAGTCTATCTAAACAAAACCTAGCTGCGGAGGAGTGACTTCAGGATGCAGACTTTATTTTAACCGCAACACCCATTTCCTCACTCTTTTCACTTTAAACCAGATGTTATATTTGCCTGTGTGACATTTACACTTAATAACGCAGACTCTGGTCGGATTTGCTGAAACAGGGAACAAAACCATGATTAAACTACTTCCTATATGCAAAAGCACTTTGAACATCGTGTGTGTCATGGAGACTGGCGAGTCGGAGGTGCAACCACTGCCCGGCTGAGGTCAGACACGCTTTGAGCTGCAGCTGAGCAGATGCAGGAGGCAGCTGGCAACCACTCACCATCGCCTGTCACTACCCCTTCCCTCCAGAGGTTACCATCACCTCACATATGCCAGAAGGACCAGGTGTGCTGTCCCTTGCAAATCCAGATGAGAAAAATCCCACTAGGAAGTGGGCTCTAGTAAATCCCTGCTGGTATGGGAGAAGGGAGGGTGCCAGCCATCGGATCTGCTGGAGGATGTGACCTCTGGCCAGGAGTAGCTGGAAGAGATGACACTTTACCCCTGTACAGGATAGCATCCCTAAGAACAGCCCTGGGCTTCCACTGACTGACAGGAAAGCTTCTCTTCCAAAAAAGGAAATAATGTGGGACATTTTTTGCTCCCTGAATTGGCTAACCATGGTCTCAGAGAAGAGCCAAGGCAAAGAGGGCGTGAGGAAGAGGGCCAGGGCTGATTTCAGTGGCAGCTGCCCCTTGCTCAGCACCACTGTCACCCTACACAGCAGGCCCCTGACTGACTCCGAGACCCATCTGGTCCTCTGGCAGAAGCTGCCATAGAAAAAGAATATATACCATGCTCCTAGATATGCAGCAACAACCTGAAGTCACTCATACCAGCAACACACGTGAAAGAACAGGGTCACCCACCTTCAGAAGCTCAACCGCTCTCAACAAATGACAAGTTTAATTGAGGCTGAACTAGAACAACAAAACGAAGGGGTCAAGGTGCATCAGCAGCACCGTGTCTGGAGTCAGGACCCTTGGACCAATCCTCCCCAGGTCAGAGACATGTCTGAGACAAGCTGGGGAGGACTGGGACAAAGGAAACAGCCTACACACCCACGAAACTGCACAGAAGGTCCTTCACAGCCATTGCTTTAGTGCTGCAGTGCAAGGGGCCCTTGCTGGGTGCCTTACTGCCATACAGAGGGGCAGGACTGTCATGGCTTTCTATCCCACTTAAGGATGCTGCAGAGACAGACCCAGACTGAGGGCAGCCCAAAAGCCAGCCCAGCTTCCTGCCCCAGTGACACTGGGCTCCCATGCTGTACTCATCCTTCCTCCAGTGAGCTACAAAGAGTGGAGAAAGGCTGGGACCAGCATTAACACATGCCAGACGAGCCAGTGGGAGGAAGCTTAAAGCACTGCTCATCCTGTCCTCAGAGGAATGGGGAGAAGAAAAGGCCACCACCCTCTGCAGTCTTCCTCACAGGGCGCAGAAGAGGCACATACACCCTTCGGCCATAGTTTCATCCTCTAATTTAGCACTGCATGGAGCAGAATTGTATCCAGCCAGTGTCCAAGAATAAAAATAGACTGAGTTTTGTTGCTGGGACAGCCCCTTATGGTCCCAGAGCCAGCAAGGAGCATTGCTTTGCCTTGGTGCTGAACCCTGACAGCTGAGCTGCTGAGGTGTCAGGATGGGCTGAAGGAGCCATCGCAGCTGCAAGGCCAGCTGAGAGCCCCAGAGAGACCGAGCCAGTGCGTTCTGCAAAGGTTTGTGGAACAGTTGCTCCAGAGACTTTAGTTCCTTGCCCCCTACACGTACATCTTTTCCCCATTACTGTACAGCACATGTCACTTTTATCAGCATCAGTCTGTGCTACCTGGGGAATGCTAAGCATGCAGCTGAATCCTGAGTTAGAAATTCATTTTTATCAGAATATTACATCTCCAGTGAGCTAACAAAGCATTTTGCTAGAGAAGAGGAGTTTCAGGGCATCCTTTGGAATAGTACTGTGTCTCTAAATAAGACTGAGACACTTGGTGTGTGGAAATTTGGCCATTTTTCAGCAACAGTGATGATAATAGTATTTATATCCTGTTCCTCCTCCTTCCAGCACGAAAGAAAGCTCTTACGGAATACAGCAACAAACAAAGGATAATAACCCCACAGATTGTAGAAATACAAACACTCTCGAAATAAAACAAATTAGGAGCTGTAATGTGAGAGTGGGAGGCATCTCAAGTTGTGATAACAGACTCTTCTGCTGGCAAATCCATAGCACTCCATGGCAGCCAGAATCATCATTAGCATGTTTCTTGACAAGGATCAATTAAACCAGGGCAGAAATGAAAAGATCTTCCCCAAGGAAACCCAGTGGAGCAGCAGGGATTGCAAAAGAGACCTTTGATTCACTCTCAACTCACCAGACGAATCATTTCATGTTGAGCAAACACCAAACCACATTGAAGAGATGTAACCGAAAGCTCCCAATTCCTGAAGCCATTTCAGACAGCTCACTAAGTCATCTAACAGATTGATCAGATACACTACCAAAGTGCTATGATTTACCTCCTTATATGCATTAGTTAATACATGGTAACCTTGCATAAACCTTGACCTGCACTGCCAGTCCATTTGTCTCAGTTTCACTGCAAAGAAAGCAAGTTTGCTGTACCATGTATCTGAGCCGACTGTGAGTGTGCAGGCCGTGAGCACCCCACTACTCATGCACTGTTACTTATTAAGTCGCAGTAAATTGCCCATGAGATTTTAACTGAGATCAAAGGGAGACCGACTCCTGCTCCTGTAATTTTGGCAATCGCATCTCTTTGCAAGATCAGTGTTGAGTGTGTGGAGTCAAAATCACTGTTACAGCTCACTGCTCAAGCATGAGGAACCTCAGTTCCAACGCCCAGCAACCCCCCATGGACACAAGCAGGAATCCAGACACAGCAATCAGTGAGACTCAATTGGTGTTTCTCCTTAGCTGTGCACTCCTGGGAGAAAAGACTGCAGAGGGAACAGTTTTGCAATAGATGTGCTTAATCTTAACCACCTTTATGCAATCTTTAAGTACATTAACCGCCTTTAGTACAATCTAGCAAGCCCAGTAAGTATTTCACAGCCAGAGTTACACTGTTGAATGTTAGCTTCTCTTTCTCTAGAGTAAGTGACAGCTGCTGGCAATGCCCCCATCCCAACTCCTCCTGCTAATCCGCATCTGCCAAGGAGGTAACATGGCCTCGGGAAACGGGCCCAGTATGTCAGGCACTTTATCACTAATGCCATCCCTCCTCACCACTTTACACTTGGTTTCCATGTCTTCATGGACACAGCATCTCTGGGTGGCTGGAAGGAGACAAGCGTCGGCTATTTGAGCCAGGTGCTTGTAATGGCATCTAAAACATGGCCCATTTTATACTGAAAGGTCTCAGCTGTGCAACTGCCCGGGACATGTATGTCCTTGTTTCCTGACTGGTCAGTTGGGAGTGCCAACCCCAGGCCCACTAGCAGCTAAAATGATGTGTTCTTCAGTGTGTTCAGGAATGACTGGAGACTACTAAGGATAATCCTTGTACTTGCCCCAGAATATGTTCAGGCAGTTAGAGTAGGGCTGGAAAACCAGGGTCACATCTGATACTGGCTAAGACTAGAAGGGATGGGCAGCTTAAAAATTCCAAGGAGCAGTTTCCAACACACAGGTATTCACCAGCTCCTGAGAACACAGTCTCAGTCAGGTCTCCCAAAACCCCAAACAAACCCCAAATGCATTCTCTCAGAGCCAGTATTTCCTAAGTTCATCATTGATGTGCTCAGTGACAACAGGCAGGTTCCTCCCATCTTACAGGCAAGCCCCCCCCCCTGCCCCCCAAGACAGGTCTGTATCATTCTCCTAGCAGGACTGCACAGGGATTTCACCAGGTGTGTATGAGGTTTTCATGAGCCTCAGAGCAGCAGTTAGCTGGAAGCATAGCGCATCACCGTGCTCTCAGTAGCAGTCAGCTCGGGCTCTTCCCCACCACATGTTTTTTAGCCTTTCTACACATGAACCCTCTACACAGAAGCTTTACAGAGGGCCTGCCACTGAATAACCATTGCTATCTGAGCACAGATGTCTTGCTCCATCCAGAAAGATGGCTTGCAACCTTCGGGTTTTACCTCTAGCAAATTACATTAAAGACTTTAACAGTTTCCCTCCTGATCCCCCTTACCACTACCTATTGCTGATGCTTTCACAGTAAGCACATATTCCAAGTGCTTCTGTAGTTTCATTGATGCTTGTGGAAAACTGCAAATATACTGAATATCATTTTAACAAGTGGCCTCTGCGCACTTTTCATCCACTGAACAGTGAATTTAGGCCTAAGAAAAGCAAACCTACTGCCAGTTATTACTTTTACCAGTGCTTCTGGAACAAGCCACAAATCTCGGTGTGAAAACTACTGCCTTAAAGCATAAGGCACTGTGCTTCCCTCTTGGGTCTCCCAAAGAAATCAGCCTCTAAGACAGAGTTAAACTGTCTTAGGGCAAATGAGTCTTAGACTGCTTTGATGAAGTAAGCTGCAGCCATCCCACAGCCTTCTGAGTTCACTGATAATAAATCAGCCCTACAATATGTGTAAAAACTGGCATTGAGTGTGCCAATGAGGACATTGAACAATCTCCATGACAGATCCTGGGAATGTTCCCCAGCAGAGAAGGATGGAGAGACACCAGCCAGGAGGAGGGTGGCCAAACACCCAGGGTCAAGGATGGCTTTGGACGAGGAACTCAGTACTTTGGAGCAGAGTCAGCCCCCAGCTTTGTAAAGGGACAACTCCAAGTGACACTGATTTTAATGGCAGCAGATCTATAATCACACAACTTGGACTCATGGGGATTGAAATCCCAGGGGTTGTGATGGCCTCTTCCTTACCCCAAAGGCAAATGCCAAGAACATTAAAAGAGAGCAGATATGGAAGTTGAAAAGAGGATGTTTGTCTGAAACTTCCCAGCATCAGTTTCATATCATCAGCATCACAAACCAATCTACAAAGAAGCTTGCTGAAAATCACCCAAGCTATCTCCACCGATACACGCACGTATGATGTGGCACGTCATTTCTGCGTCTGCCAACACTACAAGCTCCAAATGTGACCCTGGCTCTCTTCCCCAGGCACTGAGAAACTCTTGTTTTGTTTGGCTCCCCCCTTGTCCTCCCTCCACAAAGCAGCACGCTTCCACAACATCAATCTGGAATTATTTACTGTTGTTGAAGCTCAAACAGAAACCTCTCCTCTCAACCAAGCAGAACAAGCAGAGGTTGTCCAAATGAGAGGGCTTCACCCAAGTGCTTTCAATCCTGCCAAGCATCAATCTGGGCAAATTGCTGCCCACTAAAATGATGCCTTCATCTTTCCCACTCCATTCCTAAGACCTGCTGAAAACTAGTTTATCTGTGCCTTCAGAACATTAAATAGACACCATCTGCTTAAAATTATCCTCATTAAAGCTAACGTGGGAACATAATCAGCCACATTTTCTCTTCCCTACTTTTACAAGTGGAGTGTCACTTGCAAGGCTTGGGACTAGCTCTGAAACTCCCTGAAGAGAAGAAAATGAAACCATGAAAGACCCACAAGTTATTCTCCATCAAGCACTCTCCTTAATGCTCACACGGCTCAGGGACAGGCCAAACCCAGGAGCTCATCTCTTCCAAATGGCACCTGACTACATCTGGCGCATCACCCCATTGAGGTCAAACTTGTTCCTAGGTGGCTGCATCTGGCCCCTGCCAACACGGGCAAGGCTGTACCCGGAAGCGCAAATTAACCCACTACATGCGTGAAGCTACCCAGACTGAACTGCTGTCAGTTCCTGGGCTTACTTGTATTCAGTATACAGTGACTGCAAAAAGTGTGGTGCAGGGAGACCTGTTTGCTATGCACCTTGGAGCGTGGCCTCTTCTACACAAGGAGGCTAAAGCAGCTCAGCAGAACGAAGGCTGAAAAGGGTCACAATCACTCCCTAAAAAATGGCGGAGAGAAGTGGGACAGAAGGTCAAACCAAACTGAGAGCAGAGATGTGGTTATGCAAACAGACAATGCTGGTGTGAGAATAAACAGAATGCTTGTGAATAAAATAAGTCTACACTGCAAGCCACTAACCAGCAGAGGTTCTAAGCTTCCCACCAAGCCAACCCTACCATCCTGAAGGTTCATAGGTAGGAATGGAATATGCTTGCACACCTAAGTCTGTCCCAGGTGTATGTTCTACAGTCTCCTTATTCACTCAACTGTACTTTCAGCCATAAAAGAAAAGCTTGTTTCCACTAGCCCAAGTTATTCCCTAATGTTGCAACAGCTCCGGGAAGGCACTTCTACCAGAGATATGTTGCTACAAACAGGATGCTCCCCCTGTCTGCTCTGCCTACCTTGCAAAGAGGTGCTGATGCCCAGTGTTGGGGGACCCGTTGTTGAAAGGTATTACGTAAGTACAAAGTCTGAATATGTATTAATCATACAAGACATCATATCTTTATAAGTTGCCACTTGACCCAAGGCTGGGAAGAAGAAAATGATGTGCCAAGGGCCTGATGCGCAACACTAGCCCCTAAATCATAAAATCACAGAATGGTTCAGGTTGGAAAGGACCTTAAGATCATTTAGTTCCAACCCCTCTGCCATGGGCAGGGACACATGTGGGAAAGCATCAGAAGACCCAGACTGGCCCAGAAAGTTTTATCATAGGCTTGATAGTAAGTGCTTAATAGTAACACAGAGAGCACAGTGTGCTTAGTCTTTAGCAATCGGTAGATGACACTTTCTGACCCAACCATGTACCCTGACTGCTGTGCTTAATAGCAGGCAGTCTTGTCCCTAGAAATTTGTCAGTTCTTTTTTTGAACCATTTTTACCTTCAGCCTTCCCATCACTTTTCAGCAAGGTGAAACAGCTTAATTGCACAGTGGAGAAAACACATTTTATTCCATCTCGTACCCAAGGATGTCGTTAATTCCTGCACCACTGCCAAGAGGCTGAGCCTGCTCCTCTCCATCATCTATTTGTGCATGCATCAGAATTCAGGATGTGCATTCAAATGAGCATCTCTCTCCTCTTTCCTCTGCTTCTAGACTTTAGACTAGACTCCTTTAGTCTGATTTAGGATATCACTTCAGATAGGTCTTAGCATGAGATGGGTTGGGTTGTTGCCAGCCCCAGAAAGACCAACTAGAGCTAAGGATGAGAGGCCTGTTTGTTTTAAGCAGATTAGCTCTAAACCACTGAGTAACTTTATAAATCTTCAGTTTCATATCCTTCAAGGAGACAGATGGAAGTAAGCCTAGAAGCGAAACAAGGAACAACAGTTACAAGAATGTTCTAAGTGGCTTTAAATCATCTGTGGTGAGTGTTGTTTCTGAAAGCTAAGGAAGTTAATTTATAATGTTAGCAATTTGACAACCAGTCTTTTTAACAGGAACTCGGCTATTGGGTTTTGAAACAAACAGGAGCTATAGAGGATGGGGTATTGCCCCTGGCTATGACTTGCCTATTATATCATCAATGAGGAGCGAGGCTGGGCTGCAAATCCCTTCACCTTGTTTTGCCTTGTCTGAACTCATGAATCCAAGAGTTTGTCTTGGCTAAAGTCACCAGAAGATGAAACTTTACAAACCAAAGCATCTTTGCTAAACAGGTACAGCTCCATCTAAGACAAATAGGTTGGAATGTGTTAGCCACAACTGCTAGACCCTACATGTTTCCCATAAAGCATCCACAGGCTTTTGATGGACACAGAGACCAGAACACAGGCAACAGTAGGAAGAAAGGGCCTGGGAACTCGGATAAAGCCCCAAAGTGAGTGGACGTTTGCTGACAACAGCACTGTAAAGTTGGCTTCAGTGCTTGGCTCCTGGCAAAACAATGACATAATGCTGTGTTTACTAGCAGGGAAATCTGAGGGTTGGAAATGGGTCTGTAAAAAAACCACTAACACGTACTTTTTGACAAGCCAACAGATTAACATCTATTGTCACTGGGGCAAAGCCAAACTTGCCTGGAAAAGGTCCAGGAGTTTGATGTCACTGAGAGGCTCACAAGGACGTCAGCTAAAGAGCTTTCCCATGTCATCTCAGCATTTACTGCTCTGTTACTGCCTAAAGCAAGCACTTTGCCACCACCACCATCTGTTTAACCCTTCCTGTCACAACATATAGTAAGGACAACACGTTGGCCTTTCAGAAATAGGTGTTTCACCTAGATCTGTTACAGCCCAGGTTAACCTGATGCAAAAGACTGATCAGGGACCAGTCAAGACAGGGTGCTGGCAGATAAAGCACACATTTGATCAGGCTTGGACTGTCAGTCCTGTGCTAGTACTAATTGAAGTCTCTACCTTTCTACAAACAGAAACAGAGGGCATCATTTCCTCATTTGAATCCTTAGGATGTTTTCAAGCCTCCTGTGACCCAAATCATGCGGCCAGTTGCACCCCCACCCTGGTCTTAATTCAAGTCTTTATCATAACCCAGCCAATATTTCTCACACAGAGCAAGACAATGGCAAACAAGTTTTAGCTCCTCACAAACAAGATCCCAAAGCAAGGACAAGCGGACTCCCATAAATGCCAGTGCCTGGTAGAGAACACTTTCAGTCTACTAATCAGATGAGCTAGAGGCCTGATGGCTTAGCATCTCTACATGATTACATGGTAGGCAGAGCCCCACAAAGCCCTCAGCACACAGGGAAAGCTTTGTGACACCTCTCCTCAGGCGCAAAAGCTGCAGTAAGCATATTAGGTCTGTACTCTCAGTCCTTCTACAGAACCCCAAAACCCAGTGGAAGGCTCTGCTGGTTGCCCACAAGATGCTCTCCAGTCCAGCCTTACTACGTTTGGAAGATCACCTAGAACTCCAGAATTAAGACAATGGGAAATAACCCCATGCTGTGGGTAAGATTGGAGCTTGTCAGAAGGGAGAAAACCAAAATAAAAGAAAGAAGAAAGAATAAAGGCGTATTCTTAGGATCTGGCCAGGACTGTGGCATCAGCTCCAATGGAACCTAAAGATCCTTTAGAAATCTCTGCTTTTCACCCCATTTCTTTGACTGTGCCCTCTTCTTGCCCAAATGCAGTGCAGCACAGAAGTGAAAACAGCAGCAAAACGCATGCATACATGAGCTTCACATCAAAACCCCAATTCCTATCAAACACCCACATGCTCCCCCAACTCAAGAATAAAGAAAATCTGTCTAACAGTAAGCCCAATGTTCCTTTGACAAACACCACAGCACACAGATACACAGCATTACTCACAGCTGAAAGGACCAGTAGAAAACCCAAAACTGCCACAGCCTAGCTGTGAAGTAATGCTTTGCTCCCATCCCCAGGCTGCGCATCCTCAGGTCCTGCTCGCTTGGGCCTGAGCCTCAGTTCTTTCAAGGAGATTTCCTCCAAGACAGCAGTGCCTCTTGCACACCAGTATGTGCTGCAACTCTCTAGTGCCACTAGCACTATATGAAAAGATGTCAAGAGGGCAGAGAGAGGTCTAAAGACAGATTGATGGACTCTCCTGCCTAGATCATGACCACTGCAATCTCCAAGGGTAGTTACCCATGACATATTCATTTAACATCTTAGACCAAACATTCCCTTAACAACTTAGACCTCATAGCAGCCTTCCAGTATCTGAAGGGGGCCTATAAGGGTGCTGGGGATGGACTCTTCATTAGGGACTGTAGTGATAGGACAAGGGGTAATGGGTTAAAACTTAAACAGGGGAAGTTTAGATTGGATATAAGGAAGAAGTTCTTTACTGTGAGGGCGCTGAGGCACTGGAATGGGCTGCCCAGGAAAGTTGTGAATGCTCCACCCCTGGCGGTGTTCAAGGCCAGGTTGTACAGAGCCTTGGGTGCCATGGTTTAGTGTGAGGTGTCCCTGCTCATGGCAGGGGGGTTGGAACTGGATGATCTTAAGGTCCTTTCCAACCCTAACTATTCTGTGATTCTAACATATTTTTAGTTTAAACTGAGCTATTTATACTTATCTTTACAAATCAGGGATGTCTGTATTAAAGGATTAAATGCAAGCTACAGCTGCCCAGCTCAAAAACAGGTGGAAAGCTGCTTCCCAAACCCAGTCCAGATTTCTGACAGACACTGTTACAAAGACAGCAGCAAAAGATGAAACAGAAAATCTGGTCTTGAGCAATAACAGGCAGCAGACTCCTCCGTATGCCTCAAGTGAGAGTATTTCAGAAGCTGGCTACCGCACTGGATTCCCTTTGAGTACAATATCATCTGTTGTCTTTATAAAATGCCTTTTGCTGAAGCATTAAAGGAAAACTTCTCTGGATTCAGGGAAAGGAAGGAACTTGTTAAGGATGTCCAGGGCTTGTAAAATGCAGCAGATACAAGATTGCTACCCCTTGGTACATGGAAAACCAGCATGGATGTTCCTGTAGAATCTATCACCTTCTATTCTTCTCTACTTCAGCATACAGCTCTGATCTCTTGTTATGAACAGAAAATAAGCAGCCCTTGTGCTAATATAAAGAGATATTACCACCAGTGCTGGTTCAAGGATTATGGTAGCTTTGCCTAATACATAACACACACACACACACACACAGAGACAGAACTCCCCTCCCACTCCTGCTTTTCCTCTGCCCTGTCCCAGAAGCCAGCTCCAGAGCCTGTTTTAATCCCACTTAGGAAAACACTGAACTCCAGTCCTTCTTCCTGTGACATGTTTGGAAGATGGGATGGGAGGAAGGAGATGCACTTAAATCTGCTCTTTGTGGCTTTCTTCCAGGACAATACTTCACATACCCTTGTTGGTTTGGTTTTAAATTCTAAGTGATTTTAATGCTGGAGAAAGTCGCTGGAGTGACAGCCCTGGGAAACTGCAGGCCTCCCACTTACACATTGGCATGGGCTGTGCCAGCTGCCCTGCTGCTGCTGAAGACCCAGAGCTCAGCGGCCTCTTGGAGCGTCTACCCATGAACAACCCTCAGCTCAGGCTGTTTGAGGTGAGGCAGGTGTCAGTTTGCCATGTTTTCAAGCAAAGGACATCAACTGAGCTCAGAGATGGTGCAGCAGAGCACCCGCAGGGCAGGGAATGAAAAGACATTTAGAACTGACTCTCAGAGTATTTTGCTTGGAGCTACAGGGGTCTACTCTGGGCTTGCATCTGCCGGAGAGCGGAAAATCAGGAATAACCTTGTACCCATAGTGT
Organism: Pezoporus flaviventris; assembly: GCF_033815535.1. NCBI lineage: Eukaryota > Metazoa > Chordata > Aves > Psittaciformes > Psittacidae > Pezoporus > Pezoporus flaviventris. The sequence goes on along the minus strand of NW_026892577.1, from coordinate 9,518,003 downwards.
ATGGGTTAATTTGTAAATAATAATACAACAGTCTGAACCAAGCAGCAGGAAAACCTCACCGAATGCTAAGGGAGCCATTAAAAAAATCTCATCATCACAGTGTTAGGAAAATGGTAATTCAGATGTTCCTGTTGCATCATCCCCCAAGGATACAAGAATGCCTGGCAAGAATATTTCACCTCTGCTGGTGAGCTTTCCTGACAGGGAATACAGAGGTACCAGAGAGAGATCAGACAGCAGCAGCTAGCAGCCTGCTACTGAGGGACTTGCTCCCTTACTCCATGCGTCACCTCAAACAGCTCCACAGGTGCTGGGACTCCAAGATGGGAAGGAATGCCCTAAAGGAATAGGCTCACAGCTGGCAAGCATGGCTGGCATCCTAAATGTACATTTCCTCAGAGGGGAATGTAACTTTTATACCATCCCATTCATTACCATGTAGTACTGGTATTAGTAACAGTAATAGTTTGCTGAACACTATTAGGGAAGCAACAGTCTGACTCCCATTTCCAGATAACACAATGACTTTGCCATTAGGCCAGCGCTGCTCCCAGAGGTGGACCTACTGGTAGAGGAACATGACCCAAATGTGGAGGTTTCAAAGTGTATCCTAGCAGTCAGCCCTTAGGTAACACACGCATCTTTAACTTTATAAAAGGTGAGTAAATCCTTTTGGCTTTGCCAACCCTGAAAGGTTAAACAAGCGAGCCAAAGCCACGCCATCAGTAGAGGACACACAAGCTCTTCTAACATGCCACACTGTGTCCTGTGTGTATTGCACTGGACATTAGATCAAGCATTTCTGGATGATTTATGAACTGTATGCATCAAAGTTTGCATTTATAAGCATATCCTGGACAGTGGAGAACCAGGCTCCCAGTATCTCAGGGGCAGCTATGGAAGACTTAGAACCATAGAATTATTAGGGCTGGAAAGGACCTTAAGATCATCCAGTTCCAACCCCCCTGCCATGGGCAGGGACACCTTACGCTAAACCATGTCACCCAAGGCCTCGTCCAACCAGGTCTTGAACGCTGCCAGGGATGGAGCATTCACAACTTCCCTGGGCAACCCATTCCAGTGCCTGACCACCCTCACAGTAAAGAACTTCTTCCTTATATCCAACCTAAACTTCCCCTGTTCAAGTTTTAACCCATTACCCCTTGTCCTATCACTACAGTCTCTAATGAAGAGTCCATCCCCAGCATCACTACAGGCCCCCTTCAGATACTGGAAGGCTGCTATGAGGTCTCCATGCAGCCTTCTCTTCTCCAGGCTGAACAGCCCCAACTTTCTCAGCCTGTCTTCATACGGGAGGTGCTCCAGTCCCCTGATCATCCTCGTGGCCCTCCTCTGGACTTGTTCCAACAGTTCCATGTCCTTTTCATGTTGAGGACACCAGAACTGCACACAATACTCCAGGTGAGGTCTCACAAGAGCAGAGCAGAAAGTCAGGATCACCTCCTTCGACCTGCTGGTCACGCTCCTTTTGATGCAGCCCAGGCTACGGTTGGCTTTCTGGGCTGCAAGCGCACACTGAAGCCAGCTCATGTTCATTTTCTCATCCACCAACACCCCCAAGTCCTTCTCCACAGGGCTGCTTTGAATCTCTTCTCTGCCCAACCTGTAGCTGTGCCTGGGATTGCTCCGACCCAGGTGTAGGACCTTGCACTTGGCGTGGTTAAACCTCATGAGGCTGGCATCAGCCCACCTCACAAGCGTGTCAAGGTCCCTCTGGATGGCATTCCTTCCCTCCAGGGTATCGACCAAACCACACAGCTTGGTGTCATTGACTTCTGTAAAGTAGACAGCATGGTAGTGTGAAACTCTTGTTTAAAGATAGCTATGGTTAGGAGAGTTTTGGCATGTTTCTCCCTATGAACATAGATAAGGATGTTTTCCCTGCAAACAACTTTGCATCAAGCCTACAAAATCATGCTGATGACTGTTGAGAGTACAGGAGCCTAGTGCAGCACTGTGTTTAGCCAGTGTGGTTATAGGAAAAATCGAACGTAGCCTACTGGTCAGAAAGACAGCGCCAGCAACCTACATATAGGCATATGTGTCTGAAACATGGGTTTCAAGCACAGTATGTATGAGATCCCACACATGTTTATGGACACTTACATTCTACAAACCTTTTATTTCACCCAAGACTCTACTATGACAAAATAAGGAAGCTGAATTATAACAAGTGTTACTACATAGCAGTATATTGTGAAGCTGTGGTACATCCAGATCCTGTGCTAGAGTAGTCAGTCACTATTAAGACCAATTAAGAATACGCTACAGCATATTAGTGCAGTATGTGAAGTTCTGATGAAAACACAGATTTGGGGATGTGTGTTCTGCCCACAAAAGTAGAATGCTCCCAATGTAAGGACTTAGTTACTTACCTGCATGTTGAGCTCCTCTTATAAAAACTGCAATAAGGAGTAGCTTTGCTGAAATCAATAGCTCAATACAATCAAGAAGAGAATCTTCATAATTGTCACAAAGGTCATCCTAAGCACGAGCACCAGTTAATACCAGCACTTTCAAGAACTTACAGGTGATACAAAAAATAAAATATCTCTCTGCTCTGCCTTCACCCCAGTGCAATTTAAAGTGTTATGAGATCATCCTTTTTCGCAACGATGCCTAAATGACCACCAGACAGTAGTCTGGGTTATGTTGAGACAATTACCTGCACAGCTAGTTGATATTGTCTCACTGTCCCCCACCTGCCTGTATCCATGTGCCATCACTTGTCTTTACAGCCCAGCGCAGAGATCATTTTCCAAGTCTGTTCGCATGTATTTTAGTCCAAAAGTATTCTCACTTTGTAATAAAGGCTCTTATGGATTCAAAGAGACACCCATGTTTATAAACACATGCAATGAGTATACCATATTACTGACACATAATGAATTCACGTTTGAAATGTTTGAAAGACTGACTAGATTGTTCTTATATATTCACCTAGAAGGTGGTTCAAAGAATGAGTTAGCTAAAGCGGGAAGATTCTAACTAGGTTGCAAGATGTTCCACTTTAAAGTCTTTCCATGTGAAGAAATCCACCTGGTTTCCTTTTGCTTTCCCCCCACTCCAAATGTGATGATGTCCCTGCCTAATAGAGAATAACAAAGAGATGATGGAGAACATTTTTTTGCTTTTAAAGTAAAGAAAAGGGGAGATGCACTACATTAAACCCATAGTAATTACAAGCTTCTCAGTAAAACTTTCAATAAAGCTTCTGTCTAGAGGTGTGAGACAAGGCCCGGGGAGGTTTTTTTTCCGTTGACTTGACTGTATTTGGTTTTGACACTACCTGATTAAGCAGCAGACACCACCAGCTTCAAACAGAACGCTACTGTGCGGCTCGCTGCCTTCTTCATGTAATATTTACACAACACGCTCCAGGCGAGGTGGTGTCAGGTCTTGCTACAAGAAAGCATTCAGCTTCACAATGCCACAGGGCTGACGCACGAAGCTGTCAGCCCGCTCTAATGATCCTGCTCTTCTCTGTGGTTACTGGGGACCAGCTCCCTTTGCGTGAGCCCGCACAGATTAAGAGGATATGACATGAAAAAGGAAGATCAAAAACAAGAGAAAATCATCTCGCATTAGACAGCCCAGCTGTTTCCTCCCAAATGACAAAATTAGAGAGCTTGTACGTCACCTCCTGCCTCAGGTAGGGTCACACTGAATCCCTCTTCCTGTTTAATCCATATATAATGGGAAATGGGTTTTGAGGAAGACAATGACAGAATGCGAGAGTAGTATTTTTTCAGGCTGTGTACGCTTATCAGATAAATTGCAAGACTGCTTTAGAAGCCAAAGCAAAGAATAGAAAATGCTGCCACACGCTTCACGAGTGGCCTCGAACCAACCACTTAATCTCTCTCTTTGTCTCATCTCCCCAGTGGGAGCACTGGTATATTCCCTTCCTCACAAGGACAGGAGGAGGGCAATACCTTTGAGATGCCCATCTCTGTAAGGGCTGCTCTGGGATGCAGGAAGTCTGGGCTCCATTTCCTATTCCATCACTTGCTTCCTTAGGATGCCTGTTCATTTCTCTCCAGTCACCCTTTCTGGGAAAAGGGTGTGATTTGGTCTCTCCATTCCTCTTCCTTTTAACTCAGGCTGGCATAATTGTGACTACAATCCATCAAGCTATGTTGTACTAGTGGGCCCTAGCACCCACCACCCTACTCAGGGCTCTTACCAAGCCAGAGGTCACCCACAGCATGCAGCAGCTGAAAGCATTTATGCTGTCTCTTAGGAGGTAACTGGTGAAAGTCAATAGCGGCATCTTCATCACTTTTAAAATGGAACTTGGAGGCTTTTGGAGCTGTTGCCCCCAGCTCATGGGGCTTGCTAAAAGTTTTTCTTTGAGCTTGCTTTTGGCTGCCCTCCCGGCACACTGCAGGCTCAACCCCAGAAGAGCCAGTAGGCAGCCTGCCGGCATGTAGTCGCCTGCGTTATTTCATTCTGCCCTGACCACAACAAATCAGGACAACTTGCTTTTCTCCATTGGTGTTTAATTTATTCCTAAGGCTGGCGACACCCATTTACTTTGCAAACTGCTGAATTCAGGTACTACTGACTCTTGGCTCAATGTTACCAACCCACAACTCTGTTGGGAAGAAAGGACTGCCCTGCTGCCTGCTGAAGAAGCCTTGAGCTAGAGAGCAGTAAGAGCCAAGCAGTGCATTATGAAAAGCAGGTAGATGCCTAAAGTGTCTGATGTACTTTGCAAACCTGCTCTGAACAAGCTCAAAGGACTGTCTCTCTTGGGCACTTCTGAAAGATAAGGGAACATGTGAAAGACCTCTAAGAGAGAGAATCAGGTAAAGGTACGGCACTGAAAGGCTAAGTGGATGCTGCGAAAAGGAAGAAAGTGAAAGTCTCAAGGCAGTGAACAGAAAAAGCCTGGATGTTATTTTGGCCTCAGAAAAGAATGGTGCCCTTAATGTAAAAAACCCAACAGGACACGGAAACTAAAACCTCTGCTGTTAGGGGAGAATTTCACTTCAAGAAGCAACATCTCCATCAAGAATGGGTTACAGTGATAAGGAAGAGGTAAGTCCTCTGAGTACTAGTGGGTGCGGCAGCTTTGCACTGGCAAGGTCTGATCTATACCTCTTGCTGCCCCTGCTCCTCCGGCCATCTGGGAGTTGGGAAAAGAGTTGAACCAAGCTGCAGAGAACTGTCTATTCACAGCTTCCAGGTATTTCAGAAATACGGGCTTCTCCTGACACGTTTCATCAGACATTAAAAACAATGAAAATTTGGTAGTCTGCAAAAGCATAAGATTTGCATCTAGAACAGGCAGAGGGGTGAAAATTAACCTTAAAGACGTACATCTACCCCAGCAGGATGGTGGTCTACATACAGAGAAAGCCACGGCAAGGGAGAGGGAATGTTTTACCCCAAGGCGCTGCCTCCTGAGCTCTCCTCTGCTCTGCACACACAGCATCACAGCCACCTTTGACCTAACCCTTACCAATGCATGGAAGTTCAGTTTTGAGGAACGATGAAATCACAGAGCAGCCTGCTCATTTTCTGGCTCTTAACCAGCACCTCGGGCAAAAATAATAGTAGCAATAATAATAATTAATAATAATGCAGACTTGTGAGTCAAGCTGGATCACGGCCCCTGGAAGGAAAGCCACACAGGGTGTCTTGATGGGGGAAAAGGGAGAACAGAAAATGGTTCATAAGACCCAAATAGGTACTCCATCTGCCCATGTAACACTGCCTTCTGATCCACATCAGGTCCCTTACTGAGCTCTATGCACAGGCCACAAACCATGTGAGATTCAAGTATGTCACACCCTGTCCACTCTGAAAGAGATCTGACCCACAGCCTCCAGCTCTGCTCAGACCTCCTGGCAGGGCCACAGTGAACAACCCATTTGACGATCCAAGCAGGGGGAACCCAGCTCCCGTCCCATGGTAGCAATGAGGGACCAACATAGGAACAAAGATCCTTGTCACTAAATCCATGACATGTCCAGACCTTCCTTGTCAGTGCTGGCTTTTTTATAACCAGCAGCTTGCAGCAAATAGAAACAAAGCCGTGAAGATGCCTGGTAACATCTGAGTCACTCTTGAGCCTAAGCAGTAAGCAGGAGCAGGTAAGACACAAGGAACAGAGCTTGGCTCTAGCAGTATAAGGTTTTTCTTCAAAGCATGCTGATGTTTTTCAACAGGTCACTTGCGACAAGCACACTCAGGTGCTCTGGGGAGCAGTGCTAAAACACAACACAGGACTCAGTCCCTTACAGTTCAATGATGTCAGTGCCCCAAGGAGCTTAGCAACCATACCCATGCAGCAGAGAGAGTCCTACAAGAGCAACCTTGAGACATTCAGAGATGGCATTAGGAAACAGTTACCCAGGGAAGGAACTGGAACAGCATGCAGGCATCTCAGACTTGATGATATTAAGGGTCTTTTCCAACCTAAACAATTCTGTGATCTCAGATGACTAAAATCAGCAATGCGCTCAATCCAACTGGAAAGAGATAGGGCAGCCACTTGTAAAACAAGAGTGCTTTACCTTCCCTTCATGCTATACAAAGCTGAAAACCACACAAAGCCTAACTGCAAAAGGAGTAGAGAAGTGCTGGAAAAGGAAATCTGTACCGATGTATCCATCCCTGTCCTTGGGATAACACAAGCACACTTAGAGACCTTAGAAACTACCTCAAGCATATAAAAGCCTAAGGAGACAATGCACATCAGTAACTACTCAGTCCCCTGTGGAAAAGCAAGTGGCCAGGGAAGAGGGTGAGGGATCTCATTCATTTGGTTTCCAATGAACTTCTGCCATCAGCCAGGTCCTGCAAAGCTGTGAACAGGTGAAGGCGCTAACCTGCTCTCACCTCCCTGAGAGCAGGATCAAGCACATCTGGTAGGCAGAGGCTCCCTGCAGGGCTTCTAAAAGAGTTGGGCATTTGGTTAAAGGGTAAGATATCTGTCTAAAGATAAGCTGGCAACAGATAGGAGAAAGGAGGATGTCTTGTTTTAGCTCTTTGATGGATGGTTAAGGGAGGCAAGCATCAACAGTGGGGCTTTTTAAATAGAGAATGCATTTCTAGTTTGGGATCACTTCATATCTAAACCAGACAATCACAATTTCAGACTAAAAGCCAGTGAAGCCACCCCATAAAGAGATGAAACTTCAACAACCTAGAGAAGAGACTTTCAGACTGTTTAAAACTTAGCAGGGGCCGGAAAAGGGATTTGGATTTTGTTACCAGCTTTTTCTCTTCACAATGATTAACTGACACCTTCAACCATTAACTGCAACATCCTAATCCACCCAGCTTCGCCACAGCATTGCTCAGCCAGTCTATGACCCCTGTTGCATCAAGGGTCTTTCCAACAAATCCAGACTTCACCTTCCTGACATTGTTCTTGTTAAAAGAAAAAGGAAGGGGGGAAAGCAAGGCAATTTAACATTTTTTAAGTATTATCAAACATAAATCAATTTTTAAAAGACCATTGGTGTGAAGAAAGAACAGGAAATTAATTTGGAAAGTCAAAAGCTGTAAGAGCACCAGGAGCTTATATTACTGATATCCCATATAAGAGGCATGTGGTTATGGATCCAGCCTTCTGTTTATCCTTTCACATGCTGCCATCCAGGGCGCCCAGCCAACTGGGTGGCCTTGTGCTGCTGACAGAGATGCAGAGGGAGGCAGTGAAGATTCCTTCCCTAGTAGTGATTTCCAAGGGGAATGGGGAAGAGAGCTGGCTGGGCTCCTATCAAATAGTGCTGGATCCAAGATTTTAATCTCTTCCCACGTGCAAAGCACTACAAATCTTCCAGTGAGGTATTAATCTCTTTAGAAGTTTCACACACCACGATCATGGCAGAGGATATGCAAAGCCATATTCTTTCTTCTACTTTCTTGAGTCAAGGCCACATAAGCAATGTTGAGATCATGAAAGACATCTGCTCCTGGCATCTAGGCCAAGTAATGCCAGGGCTCATGTGCTGGCTCATATTTAGCCCCTCTTCACATGCCCACAATACCTAAGACTTGCCTTCATCTCTCCAGGCTCCAATACTGCCTTGAAAGATCACAATTAAAAGGAAAGGGAGTCACATTAAAATGCCTGCAATACCTGTGTCACCATCCACCAGAGAAACATATCATCAATCGGATGCCAAGGCATGTGTTACATGGCCTTGAGGCATGGCATGATGGGGGTTTATGGATGTTGGAGGTGGAAAGGCTTTCTGATATTACAGAGCCACATAAGGCAGAGCGCACCAGCCTTTACACTCTCACAAACTATCTGCTAGCAATGGAGAGAACTAAATCCCAAGTCAGGTTTATCTTCATTTCAGAAGAAAATAGTTGTTTCATGTTAAAGAAGAGCACAGAACCAAACTATCAATGGATCACACCCAGGGAATTAAATTCTTTGACAGCAAAAGTCCACCCTCTGCGAGTTACTCTACCACAGCCAGATGAAAGGCAAAGGCTGCAGCACATTGCAAACTGCAATCTAGGAAACGGAAAGTGCCCAAGGCTTTTGGACCTGTGGGCTAATTCACTCATCTAAAAGAAACAGATTCACAAGGACATGGATGACTATCATTTTTAACTGAATTACTCCAATGCTTATTTGTGAACCAAGACCCTGTTGTGCCGAATACTGTACAGCCAGAGACGGAGTGGGACAAAAGGCAGACACAACACTAATCACCAATTTATGATATTTTTGGCTAAGAACTGGACACACAAGGACATGGAACTGTTGTGCAGAAGACAGCATTAGAAAAGGTGCGTGGAGAGGAGGGTGAAGAGGAAGAAGTAGATTTTCCACTAGAAATGTTAAAGAGAGCTTCTTGGAACAATTTAGGCTACTGTCATTAAAATGCAATGACAGTCATCATCAAGGAAATACAGATATGTTTCTGCATGCAAGCACAGAAAATATTTCCTTTCAAAACTGTAAATACAAGATTTAAATCCTTGTTTTCCAGTTATTTTCCAATAAATAAGCAATCAACAACATCAATTTCTTTTGGTGATAAGGAAGGTACCGCTACCAGCTCTTTTGTATATCTCTGTGCTTGGCAGATGTATCTCTCTGATGCTGAACTGCAGCCACCTTTCAGGTGAGAGAACAGCCTGGGGTGGTGTCAGCCGCAATTCACATCAGCAGCTTGCAAAGACTAAAGCAGCCTGGAAGCAGTGAATGAGCAATAAGTATACTGAACGCACAGGTCCAGCTGGCAGCCTGAGAGGACACGAGACCTAAAACTTCCACTCCTCTGAACCGGGCACCAGATGCTTAATTCTAAGGGAGACGAAAGCTTCAGCTTTACATCTACAAATCAGCATCTCAGCAACATAGTGCCCTCTAGCCTTGAGCAGCGTTGCAGTGTAAGCTCTAGAGGAAAAAGCCCAGTGATATGAAGTACTAATGCAAAGCTTTATGTCCAGTCTTCAGCCTTACCTTTCAAGCAGGCTCTGAAGAAACCTCGCAGACGCGCAATGCCAGGAAACACAGTATACTCTGAGAGATTTTGCACCAGCCACAACACCCTGTCAGGCTTTACCTTACCAAAGCTAGATAATTTACTGTCCCTAAACACAAAATCCAGTCTTCCACGTACTAAAACGCAAATTGTATTTTGAGGAAAGAGTTAAAGGATTTAGTGTAACTAAAACCCAGAAACGAAACATACCCTCACTGCTTTTGCAGATAGGCAAAAGCTACTCCACCGTATGCTGCAAACTCCTGCAGACAAAGACACTTCTACATGACACCCTGCAACACTGGAGTCTGGGAAGGCTGTTAAAAATCCTCTTACTGCTATTGGCAGTAAGGTGTGAAAGGAGCAAGGCAAAACAGAGATGAAAGAGATCCCAAAAGCTGAGTCTGACTTGATAACCATGCAAACCGGCGCTCCCCTCAAAATCTGTCTTAATGTAACTTATAGGAGAAAAGTAGGGAAGAAGCATTTAGCACCTCCGGCTCACTGACCCCATAAACTGCAGAGCCTCGCTCCGCTCCCCACCGGGCACCCTGCAGTGCTACGGCCAGGCAAACCGGGGAGCCGAGAGACCTGTCCCATCCTGCGCTGGGTCCTGCCGAGCAAGGAGGGAAGATCTCCCTTCAGAAGGGAGGGGAGCTTCAAAATGACACCACCATAAAAACCCAACCGCCGAACGGGATGAAGAAGGACGAGGAAAAAGAGCTGCATTTCTACGGCAGCCCGGAGCCCCGCGGCCGCCTCACCCACGGGGGCAAATGGGCTGGGGGGCTACAACGGCGGCGGCTGCCTCGCCAAGGTCCGGTCTGGGACGGCTCCGCGCTGCGGGCACCGCTCCGCGCCCGTCCCCATCCCGTCCCTGCCCGCCTCCCGCACACGTGCGCCGCGCCCGGCGGCGGAACCGGGGGCTCGGCGGGGCCCCAGCGCCACTCACGTAGTGCTTCGAGGGGTTCCTCCGCTTCTCCACGTCCACCACGTTGGCGTCCAGCACGCTGTAGGACAGCATCTTCGCGCACCCTCCGCCGCGCTGCCCGCCGCGGCGATGCCGGCCGGCGCGCCGGGCGGCCGGGAGGGAGGGAGGGAGGATGCCCCGGTGCCGGCCCCGCCCCGTGCCGCGGCAGCGGCTCCCCCCTCTCTCGGCGGCTGCTCCGCTCCCCGCCCGCTGCCTCAGGCTGCGAGGCCAGGGCGGCGGTGAGGGGCAGGGCCCGGCAGCAGGACCCGCCCCCGGGCGGACCCCGGGGGGCGCCGGCTGGACGGGCCGTGAGGGGAGCGGGAGCCACCGCCCCCGTGTGGCTGGGGGCGCGGCCTGCCCTCAGACGGCACCTCCCCGCCGGGACCCCCGGCACGGCCGCAGGGAGAGCCCTGGGGAGGACACAGCACAGGGCAGCGAAACGGGAGGGTGCTCCAGGGGCCTCCAGCACTGCAGTGTCCAAGATACCCTGCCCGAGGGGATGGACAGGGTCAGAAAGAGAGCGGGGCTGAGCGCGCAGCCCGCCAGGCTCCAGCTGGCAGCTCAAGGCTGGCCACTGCTTGGAGAGATCCACACTGCCCTGGCCACGGGGCCGCAGGAGGAACAAAGCTGGAGGAAGGTCACACAGGCTCGTGCCAGTGGAACCATTCATGAGTGATAACCCCAATTCATCTATTCACATACAGACAGATACATGTGCATCATCTTACCCAGTCCCACTTCAAGAAGAGTTTGCCCTAGAAAGTTCAGTTTTTGTTGTGTTGGTTTTTTTCCCAATAATGCGTCATTACTTTCGATACGGTTATTTGGAAGTTACATCAGAAGCAAAAACCTACGTGTGATATTCCAGCCTTCAGCTTGTTTCAAGACATTCATTAGCTATTCATCAAATTAAATGAAGTTGCCAAGATCTCTCATTCCTCTGAAGCTCTTCAGCAGCAGTCCATGCAGAGTTTCCACTAAGCTTCCAGAGTGCTGCTGACAGCTCTGGACCTGCTAGTGTAGGAGCACAGAAAGGTCCCAGCTCCTGGCAAGAAAAGCCCCATGTCTACTGTGAGGATGGTTGGTCGCAATCCGATTTCATTACAGGCACAGCTTCTGAATCAGAACTTTTACAAGCACTATTGGCCCTGCAACAACGAGCATGAGAGAGACACCAGAGTCACAAAGCTTTAGATCCTTGAGCCCAGAGGCTGACATCTGAAAGTGGTTGGTTTCAAACCATAGCTGCTTTCCACAAACATCCTAAAAAACAGAAGGAAAACCAGCAGCAGCCCCACCAGCGCAAAGGCAAACCGGGGAGCCGAGAGACCTGTCCCATCCTGAGCTGGGTCCTGCCGAGACAGGAAGGAAGATCCCCCTTCAGAAAGGAGAGGAACTTCAAAATGATAACATCATAAATAACTGCAGGCGTAACTGCCTGCTGCCAGGTGGGAAGCAGGTACCTGCTGCGTAACGCCAGGGATGTATATGCTCCAAGCCAGCCTTTTCCTCGCTGCTCAGCTTGCTACAACACACAAAACTAGTAAAGTGACATAAAATGCTGAACTCCTGGTGTCCAACCGTGGGATGTGCTCAGGTATACGTGCAACAGACTTTTGGTAATGGGGAGGGTGACAGAAGGGGAAAAGCTGATGTGCCCACCTCTGTGGTCACTTTTCAGGCTTTTCTTTTCTTCTTTGGAGCACCTTCTTTCCTCCTTTTGAGAGACTTCCCACCCTAACCTAACCCTCCTGCGCGACTCAAGGCAGTGGAGCAATTATTTACATTAGAAACTTTTACTGTTTAGACTGGCCAAGAAGTCTCTGGTGTGCGGAGGAACCAAAGAAGATTCCTCCTTGAAAATGTAAATATTCAAATAACCCATTGATAAAATACGCCTGGCATGGCCAGTGGTCTTGGATGCCTCTTCCCCGTCAGCCGTTATCAAAAGGCATCACCCATTCCATCCCTTTCTCCTATCACCCTGTCCAAAAAAAGAATAAAGGGTCCTGTCCGTCATTAAAAACACTCAGGGTTTGTTTTAAATCAGCTTTCAAAACATGTCATTGTGAGCGAAAGAGAGCAAATACATCATTCTCCACACACCCTGCCCCATCCTTCCTGACATTCTTACTAATTGGCACCTTTTTATCAGTGGTGCTCTCATCTGCTCTCCTAAGGAAGGAGCTGCTATTTTCAGTGGAACCTGAGCCTGAGGCACTGGGCTTTGTGCTCCCTTGGTGCCCACCCCATACTTCGACATCTGCTCCATGGTTTACCTTTCCTCTATTCAGAATAACTCAATTCTCCGCCACACCAGGTGACTTTCTCCAGCTGTGAAGCCCTTGTACAGCTCTGGTTCACCCCCCCCCCCTCCTCCTCCATCATCTGATGGTTTTGTGCTCATCGCCACCTTATGCTCTCGTTGTTTGTTTGCTGCATCCCTCCATCTACATAGGAAAAACATATGTTGCTAGGGGCATGGATTGTTCTTTTAAAATGTGTACAACACCCAGTCTAGTGGGAGTCCAACCCCAGACTATTGCAAGACTGACAGAAACGTAACTGAAACCCCTTATTATGCTGCAGGCTTGGGAAAATCTGCTCCTCTTTTAGGCAGCAGCTGGAAAAATGAAGCTGACAGCGCTTCGCAGCCTTGTGCTGGAGAGCCAGGCTCCGGCTGCTGGAGCTGAATGAAAGACAGCCTGAGTACACAGAGAAGAGCACAGCAGGCTTGGGTCTGTGACCGACCCCACATGCCCAAGAGCCTGTACCTGACAAGGACCATGAAGACATGGGTAGAGGCACTATGAATCTGTAGGAAACTAACTGTAGGGATTTAAATCCTAAATCTCCCAGTAATTATACCTTTCTCTTCAAGTGTCTATTACTGAAGTCCTGCCATTACATGGTAAAATCACTGCCATTATTATCAAATTTAATACATATCTTAGCATCAATATTAAAGCTGATTTAATAATTCACCTTTACAGACTTCTGATGAAATTCACCTGTGGAACACCCTGGGAAATTCAGATTTCTAATGAAACCAGCTATTTCAAAAAGCTTTTTTTTTTATCTACTTATTTGCTAAGCGGGTTATTTGGGCAAAAAGGGTGCAGGTAATCACATTAGCCTCACAGATCCACTACAGCTATAGCCCAGCCACCCAGCCTGTGCTACAATTACGGCAAAAGCTGATGCGTGACAGAATGTGTGCACAGTGGTCTCAGAGCTGGAGCACGACTTGAGTTTTCATATTTCATGAGGATTTTTTCATGCTGCAAATGTTTTGTAAATAAGCATTTGGGTTGTAAATTGAAAACACTTGGGTCACAAAATCAGTGAGAAAATAAAACAAAGGACAGGCTTTTCTGTGCTCCATTAAGGCCACTTCTAATGCTTCTTATTAATTCAGTGTATATCAACACAGATAAGTAACCCCCTATGAATATTAACCATCCTACAGTCTAACAGCCCTGCCTGTTGTGGCTGAAGCTGTTGTGGAAGGTGAGGTTTATTTCTTATCTATGATTTTCTTTTTCTGGCTGGGCAGCCAGGTTGAACACAATGTTTTCCTGTCCCACTAGCCAGGAGAGGCTCTAACGGTGCTCAGCACCTGGAGGGGAAGCAAAGTGCCTCATAGGCTCAGCCCAGCCCTGTGGGGGAAGCAGCAGTGCTGCAGTGCTGTGCATGACAGATTAGCCACACAACTCATTACTGGCGACTAGAGTTGCATGCATAATCTACTAGACATGGTACTAGAGATGTGCCCCTTAGGGTTTTTTTTGGCTCTGATGTGCAACACCACAACACAGAGCCTTTGTTACACTCCCATCTCAGTGCCTGTACTTACAAAACCTCAGCTTCTTAAAAGGGCTGCTTTCCATGCAGTCCTGCCACTTCAGGGTTTCAATGTACATGTCTTTTGATAGGAGTGACAAGAATAGTAGAGTCTGTCTGGCATTCAAATCTCAAACTCCGAAACACAAAGCACGATGCAATCTTCTTCTCCTATGTTTTAAAAGCCAATTGCATTTCATCTTCTTGAGAGATTTCTGCCTTTCAAATGAAATTCACTCTGGAGATAAATAGGCCCAGTTTATGGAAAAGGAAGTTGAAGAAACCAGCTGCAGTCCTAGCAGAGCAGACCCCCCCAGCACAGTAGGGTGCCCCTTTCCCCCCAGCCTTATCGTCAGAGTGCTGTGGTAGCAGCCCCTATGTGCAATTCACGATAATGGGAAAAGGAAAATAATTGTTCCCCCTGATAGAACTGTACATGCTTTCCCAATGGCATAACAGCTTTCACTTACATTATGAAAGAGCTGCTTTACCCTCATGACTTAAATTATAGATTATCCCCTTCTTGAAGCAGCTATCTTACAATTTAACACTTTCATGACTAATGTTATTTTTCAGTCTTCCCTTACCAATTGTGGATGAAGGATTTCCAACCTCAGTATGTGAGCTGCACTCTCTGTTTAAGGTAGTAGCAGCACATTGCAGACTGTTTTTCATCCGCATGCACCTTGTATTTTTCCATTGTCATGAAGGCTTCATAGATATCCATTGACATGGTGAAAATAATGAAACAAAGCAAGCCCAAACCACACTTGTCTTTATGTGTTATATACATGCCAGGCTTACGTTTGAGACTGCTGAAGTTTATCAAACTGATCACAGGTTTGAATTGGGATTCCCAGGTTTCTTCTTGGATGCTATCTCTGACTTCAGATGTTCTCACAGTTCTCAAAACAGCACATTTTGAGACTGGCTTCTGCCTCACCCTCTGCAAAAAACCACTTGGCAATCCATTAGTGAAAATGCAGGCTTGTTACAAATAAAGTCAGTCTAGGAAGAAGCAGTCTGTCTTCATGTTCTCTCCCATGTTACCTCTAAGTACATACTTGGACACCAAGACCTCAGTATTAACAGATCTAAATTTTCCACCAAGCCCTTTTAAAACTTGAATTTCCTTGTTCACTGTTTTTACTTATTCAACCCATTCTGAAAGCAAGCAGTAATTTTATTTGGCTGCACATCCCCTAGAGAAGGTAGAAGAGTTTATCTGCCAATATCCAAACCAGAAAACATTTGACTGATGGACTGTGAATTATAAAAATGCATCAACAAGACCTTATGAACCATGGAACTGCTGTTAGACCACAGACGACAAAACCACAAGCTTGACACTATAAGGGGAAACCTGTAACATGCAACCTCTACCACTCAGCAGTGGAGTGCATTGATTATTTTGTATTTATTTATTTATTAAAGTTACCTTCATGCAAAAGCAAAGTGGTTTTCCCTGCAGAGAGACTTCTTTAGGGGGAGCACTTTTGGACCTCCTCAGCAGCAACATCATCCCACGGATACACACAAACAGTATTCTCAAGTTAGACTTTGTAGGGCAGTAGTGGAGATGTTTGGAAAAACCAAAGATGCTTATTGCTTGGAAAAACAAATAAGATCATTCCAAGCCAGAAAACATTGTTTAGAAAGTGGGACTACAGTTTCTCTAGCAGGTACAGGTGCGCTTTTCAGTATGGGGCAGCGGACCCACCATCCACATAATCCCATCTGTTCATTTGGACCTAGGCATGTGTTAAGCTATGGCCACACGGTACCAGGGATGCAACCCTAAAGGCCATTTCATCAATGGGAGTCTTTCTCAGCCACTGATCTGGTGACAGACGCACACAGAGACCACTCACAAGAGAAGGGCAGCTCCTCCTTCAGGACTGTTTCCATCAGTTAGAATCAGCATTTGGGCTATTGACAGTTACATTGTCTTGAACATTTTCATCCTCAAAGACAAAAGAGCTCAAAGGCCAGCTCTTTCATCATCTAACTTTGAGCATCCAAGGCACTGGTCTTTTATAGAAAGGACAAAATACCCTGCAGATCAGAGGAACTGTTAAAGGAAGGCAGAGGAAGAGCATATAAATATTACGGTGCTCTGGATAAATTTGTCCAGCTGTTTATGGTAAATGTTCTCTTACTCCAATTTTTTCCTGCCCTCATTTCCTCCCCTGCTTTCTAATTGCAGAAAGTAAAATAGTACAAGCCCTTGCTTTCATTACATGCAACACCTGCTGCCTGTCCTGAAACAGATGTCTAAAGCATCGTTAGGCAATTACTGCTTTAGCCTTTTTCAATGGGACTAATTTCAAACATCTTTGTGCTAAATCCTCCTCCTTCAGTTTCCTCTGTATTTCTCATCCTTTCCTACATTCAGAGTTCCAAAACTCCTCTCTGTATCAGTTTGCTCTTGTAATGTTTGTCCTGGATCACTGCACTCACAGAAGGACAAAGAGAGAGGCTGTAACTACTCTGAACCAGAAATTAAGTGGTTTTACTGGGGAGAAAAAGACAAGGTGAGGGAAGAAAACAATGAGACACTAGCAGTCAGCAGCTGTAGGCAATATCTTCAGACCACCACCTGGCTTGTTACAGCTCTGGGCATTTTTGTGGACATTACAGCAAAGAAGAGTTTAGTTTTACATGCATGCAAGGACAACTCCTCCACTCTCAGTGTGAATGACTTCAATTTTGGCAATGGGAGAAAAACCCAACTCCAAACACCCTTTTTATTTCCCTACCACCTTTGTACCTGGCCAAGAAAAGCACATGTTAGTATCAGGTAAGCCTTCAGGGCTTACACGACTCTGTTGTTGGGGAAGACATTTGAGGGAATGCATTCCTCCCTCACATTTCCAAACAGCATTATGTATTTGGATAAGGCCTCCACTCCTGGGAGGAGTCACAAGCATTTCAGGTCAAAACATGGCTTCATTTAATCACGTTGGCTAGCATGCAGTGACATACATTTACAATTTATCTTACCTTGTTCACAGCAGACACGAGATGACTTTCCTGTCTGTTTTAACTTGGGGAAATCAGAAAGAACAAAGAACAGGTGTCTCAGGCCAAATCTACAGAAGCAGTGGCCTAGCTGCAGCCACTCCTGCAGCTCTCAAGCAAGACAAGCAGATATTTTGCCTACATGCTTGTAGAGTCACAGCTTGCTCATCGCAGGCTAAGGTGGCAGAGAGCTCCAGTTCTAGCAGGTTGGGAAGCAGCATTCATTCTTCCAATCAATAACAAAAAGCAAGCTAAAACAAGAGCTATAGGACACGTTGTGCCAGGTTAATTGGCACCACGCTGTTCGGTGGTTCAGCATTTGCTGAAAATTGTTCCTTTAGGTTATTTCTTTCACAAGCAAATTCCAGGTTATGTTATGCTCAGGCAGACTTGTTAATCTGCACTGGTTTCAACTTGTAAATTACTGTGACTAGATTAGTGTAGCCCCCACGGCACATTTAAAAGATATTGGTAGTAATAGGCTGGTGGCATCCCTAACAATTGGTTACTCCACTTTGTACCCTGATGTAAATACTATAACTTTACCAGATTTTAATGACTTGAAGTTTCCCATCTTGAATGGAAAATTTGGGGTGTTTCCTATGAGTAAGCTTCAGGAAAAACAGCCCAGTCATTTCTTAAAAGAGCAGTCAGAGCAAGTGCTTCTGGTGGCAACTGAAGTTACTGGTTATAAAAACGGGTTTCTTGGGGCTGTCTTGTGTGTGGTTTCTCCAGTGATGTGTGACTGAGTTTCTTCCTTCCCTTAATGGAGGCACGAATTTGGGCTTCCCTCTTCTATCAGTGCATCCATTTTCTAAAGACTCTAACAGCTCAGGGTCCTTCAGCCCTCTTAACTAGCCAACAAAGCCACTTCAGGTGGCGGGACAAATGTTGACGAATGCCCAGACACACACTATAATCACATTAAAGTATAATCCCATTAAAGTAAAATCACACTTTCTCAGAAAAAAAGGAGACATGCTAATTGGTAGGCAAACTAAAAGTCCACATTAACTTTACAGATCATGTCTGCAACGAAATCTGCCAGGATGTAAAAGCAGCAGGGAGAAGCAGATAGCTTCTGTCTTGTGCATGACCTGTGCTTACTTAGGTTTGGGCAAGTGCATTTATTTTGTACTCAGATACCTGCAAGAAAGCCACCACTGGAATCTCCGAGGGGGCCACTGGGTCTTTGTGAGGGTGGGGTGGAAAAAGTGTTGTTTTCCTGAAATTGCAACTCTTTCCTGCTCCAAACTACATGAGGAAGAAAGCTCTAAAGTCATTATCTGCCTCTTCTAGTGCCTAGACAAGCAGCGAAGCACAATCTGCTGGAATCAGAACAGCCTGTGAACAGTGCCAGGTCAGTTAGGCAAGGGGATTAGAGTGAACTTCCAATTGCCAGATGCTGACTAGAATATTTGAGTTCAGAAAGAAAAAGGGAACAAAGTAGAGAGGAAGGAGGTTTGGCAAGGATCTGTGGTACAGAGATGAACGATGAGACTGAAGGAAATGAAGGGACTGAGAAATGACAGTTAGGGGAGAGTGGAGAGCAGAAATAGATGAAAGAAATTAGGGAGAAAGCCTCTGTGCCTGACAGGGCATATTGCTGGGAATGAAACCCAAGATCCCTGGCTCAGCATTTCCCTGCTGCCAACAAACATCCACAAAAATGTTTCCGTAGTGCCGGGGCTCCTGGAGGATGGTAACCAATTATTACAACTGTTCTTTTATCTTTGCAGCTGAACTGTTGTTTGCTCGCTGGGCTGTAGGGTTGGGGCAGGAGGGCTGGAGACTGCGGTGAAAGATGGCAATAAAGAACATAGCGCTGCACTGACAGGAAGTTTCAAACTTCAGGTTGCCCATGGGGTCTGAACTTGCTCCTTTCCCATTTAGAAGTAAGTCTAAAGACACAAATCTTTGCTAGGCACATCTTTTCCCCACAGGATCAGCTTATTCCCAAAGTAAACGAAACTGCATTTCTCTGACAAGCAGATTTTCAGTACTCTGTCTCGTAATTCTTCATGTGGCTCCACACCTCACTGAATGCTTGTTGATGAATTTTCATTCTGAATGAAGAACTACAAACTCCTATTTATGGTGTTCATCACTGGAATACACAAGCATGCACAGATCCAGAAAATAACAGCTTTCAGTCATGCAGCTGATCTTTACATTTGTCATTTATTACTTTGAAAGAAAAGCTTCATTTCTCAGTTAGCTTGTGTAAAATACACACCCCCAGAGGTACAGATTTACAATCCAAAGATTTGAGAACGAGACGACCCGAAACTTATTTACCTGGATTTATATTTTTAAGAAGTCATAAGGGGGAATAGGATTCCAGGAAAAATATTGGATAAAAATAAAACTAGGGAGACCATCATTGCTTCATTGGACCTGGAGAGCAGAAAGACAAGCCAGGCCAAGTAATATGCATGTAAAATGAGGTGGAGAAAGATAAAGCTATTAGCAAAAGTGAGGCTTGGATTAGAACTAAGCCCCACTCCACCCTCTCCCACACAGACACAGGTCACATCAACAGATCTCAAGAGTTTTTAATGACTAACATTAAGAAAAATTGAGGCTTATACCTACACAGGGAGCTGGATTACTCTCTATTTACAAAAGAGCGAAATTGAGGCATGAACCACCTCATTTCTTCTCTCACCTAAGCAGATGGTGGGGACTGAAGGTAGAGCTCATTTCCTCACCAGAAAAGCACTCACCTTTTGCTAGAACAGAATATTGAGGTTCTTTGGTAGTTTTTGCTCTCAGGTGCTGCATTTCTATGGAAACATACATTTCTAAAGTAACAAAAATGCTGACTGCTTTTAAAAACTCCATTTTACTTATCTGCCTTTTAGTGCCGTAACCGTTTCTATGGAAACTGAAACTGGCCATGAAGCAGTCCTACAACATGAATTCTTACTTGTCAATTTTAAACTAGAGTGCCACCTTCAAAGCCCTTCAGTAAAGCACTAATAATTGCGTTGCCTAACAAGTTTTCAAAGTAAACAAAACAAGAAACTGTGCTTTCACTGTATATTCCACACAATATTTTGTAGGTGTGGTCAGAGTTTTCACAGTGTGCATGATATGACTCTCTTGGTTAAGGATATGATCTTTAAACAGAGAGACAGTTTATTAGCAGTAAAAGCCCTAGTGTGTGTAGTTAGACTTACATAAAGGTGACTTATACCAATACGGGTATGTCTAGACTGCTGTCACAGAAGCATACTGTAGAGATACTGAGTAAATGGGTAAATCAACCTACAGTGAGCTCTGTGCTCAGCTAGCCTGGGTACTTCTGAGCACGCATATGCATATGCTATTCCCTGTAGGTATAAGAGAGGGAATGCACTCAACCAGAGTGTTAGTCTCTGTTGGGTGGCCACCATGGAAAAAAATAAAGCATGCAAACTTAAGGCACAACTATTCCATACAGTTATTGAGAATTAGAATCTCTGTAACTTAAATCTAGACTCCTCCATTAATTTTGCCTTAACTGTTTGGTCTTGTAAAAACCGTAGGCTCCCTTGTGTTCATACATATTACTTCCCTGAGCTAACTCAAGTGAGAAAAAGCCCTTTTTGCTGTTCCTGGGGAGCAATCTCCAACAGAATGCACCCTCCATCACATGAGTCCAGCATTGTCAGCAAGGACCAACTTAAAAACCCCCAAGGACAGGTTCTTTCAAGAGTGACTATCCATCTTTCCACAGGCAAGTTCCTCTCCCTTCATCTCTGAGGCTTCACAGCTGCTTTTAAAGTGCAAGAGGGACAGGACAGAGAGGGAAGACACTTTCATGAATCTCCAATGCATGGAAAATAGGTGCCATGGAGTTTTAGGCAGACTTTACACACAGAAACACATCTAAAACCCAGGAAGCGCAGCATTAAAGTTGGATGCAGCAGAACCCATTAGAAGCTGTGTGTATGACTATACAAGCTGCAGAGGAAAAAGATGTAATCCTATTTTGGTATGAATTTATTTTAAGGAGACCCTAAAGAGCAACATGATCTCCAGACTATCTTTCCTCCAATACTTAGCAAACTCATCCAGCTCACACACTTGGCTGACACCCTCAGGAGAACCAGGGTCAGTCTTTCTTCTAACCCAGGAGAGGAGATCACCTTTCCCACTGAGCCAGTAGTGTTCTTTTAACCCTCTCCCAGCAAAATCAGCTTCTGCCAATACAGAACATTCAAGGAAATGGCCAAGCCAGTCTCTTAAATTAGATGCCACATTCTTCCGCATGACCAAGACACCTTTAAAGAAAGTCCCTGAACTCATGCCAAGCAGGTGACTTGTTAACTCCCAAAGTGAGTATGAATTTAGGAATCAAACTCCAAACTGCTTCATAAATGGCCTTTGTTTTTAACCATCACTTCAAACTGATCAGTAATCAGAGCAGGAATCTGAAAAACAAACCTTCCCTCTGGACAACCAGACCTTTTGCAGGCATAAATTTAAGGTGCAATTCCTGTCAGTACCAATTCTCTCTGAATCTGGACTTTCACTTATTTTCAGAGACATGGGACAGGCAGGCAAAGAGAGAAGACTTCTATAATTCTTTATTAATCATCTTCTCTTTCATTTCCTCCTGCACAAGTACATCCTTTCAGCACCTGTTCAGGCCCATATTAAGATCTGACTAACAGGTACCCAACTCGAACCAGAGCAGCAGTGCTAGCAGCAGGGCAGCCTGCAGGGAAACAAACTAGTGAGCCCTGCAGCAAGAAGGGAATTTACAGCAAAAGAATGATTCATACATCATTTTCCACTATGAACAAACGCACCATCTCTTTAAGGACAGAGTTTTCCACAGGCCTCTGAATGCAAATGCCAAATATTTTGTCATGCCTTTCTCTTAGCCTATATCTCACTGCAGCCAGAGCTTGGAATGAGGCATATAATATAACAAACCAGAGACCTGGCACACATGGGGCTACTCACTGGCTTTCCTCATGCCTATGGTTTATTTTTCCCTGCTATGTCAATCCTTTTAGGGCTTTACCACTACATCTGCCTCCTGGGAGTCTGCTATTTCAACTGTTCCAGGGAAGGTGCAGAGGAAAGAGGAAGGATACATTCAATCCTTTCTTCTCTTTTCAAGTTAAAGGTCTCACCTCCACACCATTAAACAGATTAATTAAACAGACAAGCCCCTCCAGCAGCAAGCCCTCTCTAAGGATAAATACTGAACAGTTCTGGGCTTTGAACTGTGGCACATAACAGAGATCAAACATCTTGCATGGCAACCTTCTTTAGGCTAGTGTTATTTCATCAATGTCTTCCGTTCCCCTGCAAGCACAGAGATGAATAGTATTTTTCCCCGAGAGTGACAAGGAATATAAGACACAAAAGATAATGGAGAGCATGGAGATTACAGTGGGTCTTGCTGGCTTTCATGTTTTCTTTTCCAAAGCATCTGATTTATGATTTGCCATTTGTGATGTAGGAAGCAGTTTAAAAATAAGCAGCAAAATGGAGGCTGATTTTGAGAATTCTGGTCTGAACAGAATCCACAGCAACACACACCAGTAGTGTGCACAGTAGCCTGGGGAATCCAGACATGCTCAACAAGCAGTGGGCAAGGTTGCAGGGTGGGGAAGGGATGCAAGACTCCATTCCTAAATATAACTTTTGAGAGAAAGGCCAGGACTGTGCTTCAGTAGTGCAAAAGTTGCACATATTCAGGAATACATTTACAGACATGGGTACACCAACGCTGCCAGGAAGACCAGGCAAATCTTTTGATTGTTTGCTTACATGTCTTTTCTCTAGGTATTATAAAGCATATATAAAAAGAAAGATCCACAGCTATTACCATATGGAAAGATCATAAGATCAGTCTTTAAGCCAGAAAAAATGAGTCCTGTCATGCCCACTGTTGTAAACAGCACTCTGGAGCAGTGCCTTTTCTTTAGGGCTGTAAATGTGAGGACAACCATCTTACTGCAAGGAAAGAACAGTTTCTTTTCCAGCTCCCCTGCTGTGTTAGGATGTCCAGAATCAGGCTGATACAACTTTCACTAGGAATAGTGAGGAAGTCAGCAAGAATATTAACACAAGTATTTTAGCAGCTTCTCTGGAGCTAGACAAAAACAGTATTTGGAGAATCAGAATGCTCTTTTTTCTCCCTCTATCTAGATCATATCAGGTAATAGCAGCTTTTCAGGGTCACTCAATCTCTCCTTCCTCCCTCCTTTATCCAGAATGGACCACAATGAATGTATCTTATCTTCTCTCTTTAAAATGTCATATAATATCCTTCCATGGTGCTGACAACATCACTGTTTCTCTCCAGCAGTTCCAAGACACGGTGCATCACCACTTCAGTCAGAGAGGGGTTGTAGCTCTGACAAACACAATTTAAAATATGAAGGAAATGGCAGCCTTTTTCAGCATCTGCAGAAAAAAGAAGTTAAACACAGTCAGGCATGGAGGAAAGGCTTCAGACTTTTAACTATTATAATCCAGATTAGTCATGAGAGAAAGTTCCGTGGCCAGGACCCTTAACTGCTTGCCCAATGCTGGCATCTTGTGGAAAATCTGCTACAATGCAACTTTCGTTCATTTGGCAATGCAATCCCATCCCCACACTTAGACTACTCAGACAATAACGGAAGTAGAAATTCACAGAAGTATCAAATTTTACGCTCTTTTAAGAGGAATTACCATTAAAATATAGAAGAGATCAGAAATGCAAAAGAATCCCCTTTCCTAGAGGGCAAACCAGAGACAAAAGTCCTTAATGGCTGCTGCAGTACTTCATGCAGCTACTGTGGGCCTGGTGGAGCCATCACTTGAAGCTCAGCTGTCTCAGTCAACATTTCATCCAACACACCCTTTAAACCCAGTCTCCCCAAGAGCTGAACTTGCAACAGATTTCTTTCTCCCCCATGGCTAATAATGGAAAGGAGCATAAATGAGATGGATCAGAAAAAAACCAACTTCCCTCCTCCTCAGCTCACATGATGTAAGTTAAGTTTGAGAAGTTACAGCGGGGTCCCTGTAACTCGTTCTTGCTGCCTTTGTTTATATTTTTGCCACTCTCTACTCTAGAATCAGCTGAGCCACAGAACTGCCTGAGAAGCTACAGAGAAAAGTCACTGGTAGGTAGGACGCAATGCCGAGTACTAGGAAATAAACAGTTCAGCCTAATTCCTATTAGGCTGTGAATCCAGCAAAGATACTTCTTTAGAAGTCAGTAAGCCAGCATGATAAAACACCTTAGTAGCTGGTAGCCAAAAATGCATCCACCACCCTAGGATGGCTAAGTGCAAGGAACAGAACAATGACTCTACCTGGACATAGTGGCTATTGTTGCAAACAAAGTAGCTGGCTGCATTTTGCATTAGTCACGGGTTTGTCATAAGAAGGCTCAAAGTGCCCATCCCTGATCTAACTTACCTTAAGTCTCAATGAATTAGAATAGTGACTCAAGTGTTACCCAACAGTACAATACATACTTTCCTCCTACATGCTGGCATAAAATGGCATTTTGGGGTAGCTGCAGGTATGTACTATCATTAAGTAAACCAGAAACAGTCCTAGTCTATGATCCAACTTTGAGGGAATACACTTCTTGCAGCAGAGTGATGCTGTCCCTCTTTCATTGACATAGTGCACTCCAGCTTCTGTCCACGAGCTGAGGTAAGCTGGGTTGTGAACAACCTACCAATAGCAGAGAGGACAGAGTCACAGAACAGGTACCATTTGCCACTGTGGACATCTCACATGGGATCCATTCTGATATAGTAAATTTAACTTGAAGTGGTCCTGGTTTTTTTTCCCCTTCATTACTATTGGCCTCAGCTAAGCCTAAAACCAGAGTAAAATTAAAAAAACCCCACCAAAACAAAAAACAAACAAAAAATACTCCCTCCCCCCCCCCCAAAAAAAAAAAACCACAAAAAAAAACCAAACCCAAATCAAATCCACCCACCCAAATCTGTACTAAGTCTTCCATTTTGCAGTTCATGCTGGAGTCAAAATGTGCTGTCATCCTTTTCTGGCTGTCTTAAGCCTCTAGGTGGACTCAGAGTGGCCTTGCATGAGGGCACTTAAGATCAGAGTGTGGAATTACAATTGGAGCCAAGGACTAGGCTTGTCAAGTAGGCATATTACAGGTCAGGGTTTGTGGAGCTCTGACTAGGCATGCTGGGGATTTTCTTTATTTCTAAAGTAATTCCAGACAACTGGGCTGGGCCTGATAATGTGTCAGAACTAAAGCAATGGGGTGAGGCATTGCCTTGTAAAGTGGCAGAGAAGTAACCCACTGGAGAGAAGAGCTTGGTTCATCCTAAATCAGTCTTTCTGTCATGGAAGATTAACACTACTTTTGAAGGAAAATGGGTAGCAATTTCTTGCAACAAATAAGCAAAAGCCCTTTAGGTATTACCACGTTCTTATGGTCTCACCACGAGCCTACTCACTCTTCAAGGCCAAGCTGGCTAAGACTGCCAACCCACCAGCAGGGGGGGGCCGACAGTCACATTGAGCTCTGTGCTCTTGCATCATTCAGCGACAGTAAAATATCTGCAGTTGGTCTGGATTGAAGCTTCTTGTCTTTCCTCCTCAGAATCTCCTATTACCAGTGCATTGAAAAGGTTTTTCTGAAAACTAGCAAAGAGACACCGACCTGGAAATTGTCCTCTTTACAACAGGAAACTAAGGAGATGGAAAGCTTCAAGCAGAACAAGAGGCTCTGTAAAGCAGTTGCTATTTTTAACCTGCTCAGTACGGAAAAAATGGCTTTGAGGACTCGGGACTCTTTATTTTCTGGGACTGATCTACAAGTTTCTGTCTGCTGTTGACTCTTCCCAACTAGGAGAAAGATCTTCCCAGCCTCTCAGTACTTCACCAGTGTGATAGTACGTAATAGAGGAGTTAAACACCAGGCAGCCGCTCAGTGCCCTGTGTCAGCTATATGCAGGTTCTGGCCTTTATAGTGGCAAAAAAAAAAATGGGTTCCCATGAGAACCAGCTGGTGCATAAAATGGGCAGAAGAATGACTTGACTCTTACAGAGATTATGTTTGTATTTGTTAATGGGAAAAAAGACAATTAAACAATGTGATACGGTAACTTGTACCGGAACAGCCTCAAGCAAACAAGCCCATCTTCACCTGCATGCCCATTAACATCGACTCCCTCCACCCCTCAAAGATACAGAACTCCTACCTCCACCTAGGAACCCTGTCTGCAATTACCCCACTGCTTGAAATAGCCAGTTGAAACCTCAGAAATAATACTACTTCACTTTGCCTATTTTCTTTCAGGATAAGAATCATACACCAGGTCCTACAAGCACTATTATGGTTGTGATATTAAGGATAAAAGCAATTTAAGATTATATACCTGATGTTCTAGTCAGTCTTTCATTCTGTACTAAAGAGCCTTCTACCCCACAAATAGCTGCAAGTGATCCCTGCTGACACATTCTGTCCAATGAATTGAAACTCTGTAGCAATGTGCCAGTGTAATTAGCAAACGCTCAAGTTAAGCACAAGCTATCGCTATGGCAATATGACACAGTAGACTCCAGGGACAGGGATAACTCAGAAGCCACATGAGGTACATCACCTGAAAAGAAGTGGATTTTGTTAGACTGAAATTCCTACCTGCAAAGAACAACCACCTGAGCTCTACCTGAGCTTAACATCTACAGCAAATATCCTGTTGACTTACTGGAGGTGGGGATTTTACCTTTCTGCACAGTCACTTTTTGTGTCAACACCCCTGTAGAAACTGAGCTAGCAAGATTTGCTACTTATCTGAAGTGCAAAGCAACAGCTGCTGGGTGCTGACCTAACTCTGTCATGTTTGGTTCCTCCCAAAATCTAAGTATTCTCCAAAGATATAGATCTAAGATAATGGCTAATTGTTTCAGATCTGAGAGGTCTTCTTCCCGCTGGGCACACCGGCTCCTTCTTTCTCCATGCTGACAGGAAGCTGCTCTTGTACTCCTGCTTTCAGCCATAGTGATTAGCTACACCAACAGCTCAGCTCCAAGTTCAAGGGTAAGGACAAGAAGCATATCTAATCCAGCAGCAGGAGGAGATATTGTCATCAATATATCAGCAACAGTTCATAAGAGCCCTGATTACACTGTTACTTACGCCTGGGTTTTCGACAGTCTTCTTTAATCACATCAAGGGTCACTTTAAGCAGCTCCTTATCATGGTCAGTCACCTGGAGAAAACAGAAGAAACTGACAGTTCATAGCAGTCTATTTCACAGTAGATGGCATGGCTGTTGAAAAGCAATCCAATGCCATGTATTCTAAACTAACACTGTCTTAACTACAGTCTGCATTATATACTGCCTCCGAGATTAACAATGAATGATAACTCTTTAGTTATTTTTAGTACCATTACCAGCACCCATGAGTTAGACAAAGAACATGATATAACAGAATCCAAACACCAAGTGTCACCCCACTTCGATCAAGAGAACTATCCCAGGTCTCAGGCTTCAGTGTGCTCAAGCTGCATCAGCAGTTTTGCAACCATTGAACACAGACTGCACTTAGAATAGCATCAGTGCGTAAGTTTGGTGCCGAGTTACAAAAAGAACCACCCAGTAGGTGAGTGCCTGTGGGTCAATGCCAACCTCATGAAGTTCAACAAAGTGAAGTGCAAGGCCCTGCACCTGGGTCAGGGCAATCCCAGGCACAGCTACAGGTTGGGCAGAGAAGAGATTTAGAGCAGCCCTGCAGAGGATGACAGGGGTGTCGGTTGATGAGAAACTGAGCATGAGCCAGCTTCAGTGTGTGCCCGCAGCCCAGAAACCTGCATGCTTGGCTGTATCAAAAGGAGTGTGACCAGCAGGTCAAAGGATGTGATCCTGCCCCTCTGCTCTCGTGAGACCTCACTTAGGAGTATGTTGTGCAGTGCTGGTGGCTCCAATATAGGAAAGGATATGGAGCCGCTGGAACAAGTCCAGAGGAGGCCAGGAGGATGATCAGGGGTCTGGAGCACCTCCTGTATGAAGACAGAAAGTTGGGGCTGTTCAGTTTGGAGAACAGGAGCTGCGTGGAGACCTCATAGCAGCCTTCCAGTATCTTAAGGGGGCCTACAAAGATGCTGGAGAGTGACTTCATCAGGAGCTGTGGTAATAGGACAAGGGGTAATGGGTTCAAACTAAAACAGGGGAAGTTCAGGTTGGATATAAGGAAGAAGTTCTTTACTGTGAGAGTGGTGAGGAACAGGTTGCCCAAGGAAGTGGTGAATGTTCCACCCCTGTCAGTGTTCAAGGCCACGTTGGACAGGGCCTTGAGCAACCTGTTCTAGTAAGAGGCATCCCTGCCCATGGCAGGGGGTTGGAACGAAACGATCTTAAGGTCTTTTCCAACCCAAACCATTCTATGATACAGAGATAAAAGCAACAGTGAAGTAAGCTGCAGGTAAGACTTTCAGTAAAGAGACAGCACTTGGATGCCCAGCTTCTTTTATTGAAACATTTCTACTATTTTTGAAACATTTCTACTCTCTGTGAAAGTCAGAGCCCTGAACTTCTTTGCAACCACAGTTTAGTTTCTTACATGGTATAAGTCCTTGGAACTACCAGGTTTCTGGAAAACCACCCCTTTTTCTTGTAGCATCCTTATTGCTTGCTTAAAAACACTGTGAATCCTTTTGGAACTGCAGTTACTTTTTGACTTCACCTGGATGGGAAGAAAGGAATGAAGTAGATGGTGAGAAATCTCAGCTCAACTAAAGTTACCAGCAACAGCTCCAGATGCTTTCAAAAGCAAGACAACTTCAGGTGATTTTATTACACTTTTAGGGTTTTTATTTTGTAATTCACAAATCGTATCTGTTATGCAAAAACCAACCAACATCCCTGAGCTTTAAAAACAAAAAAATAACCAGAAGAGTTTGCTATTCTTAAGGAACTGCAATCTCCTAAATACCTCCTTTGTATTTAGCAGCTACCTGATTGTGTACTGAGAACTCTCTTTTGGAATAGGTTTGTGATGCTCACTCAGCGTTTGACTGTTTAGCTAATCAAGCTTTGATCATATTCAGAGTTTTCCTGGTAAAAAGGGTAGTGCTTTGGAAGGTGATATTCAGGAAGAATCCAAATGCTGGGGACTAGATGCCCATCTCTTGATTTGAAACTGAGGAAGCATCCAAGGAAAAGGAGGAAATCGGCAAGAGCAGTATTTGTTTCTTATCCCGTGTTTCCAATATTTTGCACGCATTCTGGTCATGCTCTCAAGAGATTCTCCACAGCCTGATGAAATGAAAGGATAAAGAGCACATAAGACATTAAGACAGGTATAGAAAATGAGTGAACAAAGGATTCAGTTTTGAGGGCAGGCAGGGAACAAGTCTCTTGTGAAAGGAGGTGGGCCTGGAAGTCCATAACTGAGGATGCCATTTAGAATAAAGGGTTCTGCACTTGGGACACTCCTAATAGAGTAGGAGGAAAGGGGAAGAAAAAAAAATTAGGGAGAAGCAGGGCTTGCTTGGAAACAGAACAGAGCCAAGACAGTAGAATGACAGCTAGGGAAGTGGGAGGAAAAGAAGAATCAGTTGTAGAAAAGAGAAAGTATGGGTAGACAAGAGCAAGACCACGACTTACTCTTCTCCCTATCTTATCTGTCCTACTCTGCGCTGCAACTTCCTATTTATCCGCACAGAGTACTTCATTCCCCAATTGTTGGTTGCTCATTTGTTGGAAGCACACAGTACTCCTGTGGTTTCCCTTGAGAAGAGAGCTGAACTGCTTCCCACAAACCAACATGTGATAACTAGAACCACAACAGAGCAACCAAAGCATGATTTGCTAAGCTATTTCTTCAGCTTTCACTGTAAATGCTTCCACCCTATTCTGAAAAAAGGACTTCACATATCCTACTTCACCCACAGAAGCCTTGGGAGTGAAACAGGCAACCACATATGCACTAGAATGAATTCGCACAAATACGTGAAACAGACGCCACGTTAGCAATAGAAGAATATCTTTCCACAAAGCATTCATTCAATCAATTTGCAAGTCTCAAACAAAACTCCAGCTGCTTCTAAGCCTGGAAGCTGATGTGTCTAACTGGGAATAGTTCAAAGATCCAATAGGGATGTAACTGTTAGCATGTATCATGAGTTTCTCCATCCTCTCCCTCCAAGCTAGACCTCAGTATTTCGACAGGCCATAGTCACATCTCACTCTTTCTGTGTCCCACAACAGCTTTTTCCTCTCAGACTGAGAGTCAAAAATCATTGCATAATCATTGCATAATAGTTCAAATTAACACAGAACAATGGCCATTATTCTCAGTTCAGTTTTCTCCTTCTCTTCCAGACTGAAGGACTTCAGTTCCCAAATGTTCATCTGTGCCCCTGTCCACCACAGCTATATCAGTGTGGATAAAAACAGTCACTGCTTCCAATTACAAACTTGACCGTACATCTGGACACCATTCCAGTCATAACTTTAATACCACTATCATATTTCTCTTTACAATGCCTCTTCTGAGAAACTGAAGAAACAAATACAAAATGTAGCAGGAAGGGTTAGGAGTGAATATTTTCTCATGGAATAGCACATTGCCTTCACCATACATAAAATGAAGGGACTTTGACTCTCAAATGCAGTAATAAATCCCCAAGAATCTAAGAAACTGCTAGCAAAGCAACCACCTCAAGACTCTGATCAATTTTTAATGTGAAAGCAAACATTTGGGGAAAGAAAAAAAAAAGATAAAAATATCTCCAAGGCAGCACGATGATTATTCAGTTTGGCTTAACACTGAGAGCCCACCAGAAAAAGGAGATAATTAAAACCAGACTCTGTGTGAACTGACACACAGCTCAGCCTGGATGGGTACTGAAACAGAATCACTAAGAATGCAAGTCAAGACACTGACAGAGCAAAGGCAAAGAAGCAGGTTTGGGGGCAAGAAAATAAGTAAGCAGCTGCTATGTATCAGCACTCTCTCCTATGTCCTGCAGAGTCCAAGCAAAAGGGCTCCACTGCAGAAGGACTGTTCCTGAAAAACAAATGAGGGCTCCTGCCCTCTTCAGAGCCTTCAACATTACCCTGAAATGACACAATATGCTTGCATTTTTTTCCTGGTGTGCTCTAGAAGATGCTTCCTCCTTTCCATCCCTACAAGTACAGCAACAATTGAGGAGTTTTTACATGAACACAAGCCAAAATTACTTAATCTGTTCTTTTGGTCCACCCAAAATATCTCCAGCATTTCATGCTGAAAATTCAAAAGTCAATAGTACTTCTTCCCAATACCTTATCACTTTCTGTTAAAGCAAACCAGGCCATCAATTATTCTGGACTTGGAACCCGTCAGAGCCAATGTACACCTAAGCTTCCGATTTAGTCTACTGAGCAGAAATCTGCAGGAGACTGAACATGGGGCTATACACAGAAAGAAGAAATCTAGGCTATGAAATCCTGCTTTTATTTCAGATTTGAAATGCAAGCATTTATCACAGTTACTAGGATGTATTGTAGCTGTTAGTGTAGTTCCGAGTCACAGCTTATTAGCCATCACTTTACTTTTACAAAGCTTTTCATCAGAGAAATGCAGATGTTTAGTAGTTTAAGTGCTCATCCAAAGCACCAGCAAGATTTGAATATGGATTTTGAATTTAACTCTCACAATGTTCACACTTCGCTTTACAAAATGCCCCTCACCTCAGTATGCCTTAGTTTCCCCAAAATCATTCATTGCTTTTGCAAAGCATTTTCCTCCCCCCTTACAGAAAAAGAAGCAGCTATTAAATAACAGTTTTACCATCACTACCCCTACTCCCAAGACCGCCCAAGGACTCTGTAGCAAAGCCAGCAGAAGAATCCATATCTCCAGAATTGGTATTTTAATCAATATACTATATCTGAAGAGTTTCACACAGCTTAGTGAGCTGGTACTGTGCAACCAGTTATTCTCAGATCTTTAAAATGAGACACACTCTGTACAATCAATAATAGGTCAAAGAATGAAGTGGTACAGGAATTAGTCAGTTTGTTCAAAATGCTGAAAGTATGTAACCTTTGGCTTATTACAAATCACAACACACCCCGATAGTGTTGAAGTTTCCTGGTGTAACCACACACGTGATTCTACTCACGGAATTGCCCTTTGCAGTTTCTCATGCAAGGTTTAATCCTTAGCACAGACAGGTGATAATTTTAGTAATAGTGACTCTGGACATGTCAGTCCTGCAGTCCTATAATAAGCTCTGCAATATACATATTTAAAGCAGCAGTGAAGCTTCCTCAAGAGGCAGGAAGACAAACACATAGCATTAAGAATGTATAATGCACTATATTACACCTACAATACAATGTACAGGGTATATACAGTAAGTACAAACAGCACCATAAAACTCCCTGCTTTAACAAGTATACTTGTCATTGCTGACCCCAAGATAATATTCAAATCACAAGTAGTAAAAACAGTAGAGCCTGAAAATCACAACCCCAGATATGTGTCCAAGCTACTGACATACACAGACTGGAATGGCAATACTAAAATAGCACACACTACAGCTTACACATGGAAGAAGTACATAAAAATAGTTAATCAGGGCTGGTTAGTTGCATTGGAACTAGATGATCTTAAGGTCCTTTCCAACCCTAATGATTCTATGATTCTACGACATATTTAATCCAGTTGAGAAACTGGATGGACCAAGTTCACATGCAGTTTTCTTCACGAAAATGAACCAAGGGCTTGTCTATTGACCAAACATGATTGCCTAAATCCAGCAAGTACACCCTTACGTTCTCTAAGCACAAGCTTGCTTCTTCTGTTTCTTGCTTTTAGTCTTCCTTGTGGCACCAAGCCCTCCAGTCTCAAAAGTCATTTGTTTTAAGGGATAAGGGAAAGCCTATAGCTTAGGGACAGAGGGGGCACTTGTTATGTGAAATAAATCTCTATTGGCTTTAAAAACAGGGAGCCTTCCAATTCTCTTACCTATCCTCTGTAGGCTATAAAATTAAATACTCTCTAGTGTATGTCTGAGCAGAGGACATGATTTGAATTCTGCTATGTGCATCTGCTAGAAGGAAATTTATTCTGGAGAGACAGAAGACTGCACTGTTGGAGAGCCATTAGGACTAGAACTAGGTATTGTAAGACATGGATGGGATGTAGACAGGCCTCAGGTACAGTAATGCTGAAAATGAACAGACATGCTGCCTACCTCAAGCTACACCAGCTACCTCCTTCTATCTTCAACCTCTGCTCCACACCACTGCCAGTGACTCCATAGCAGCTCACCACCTCCCTGAAGAAAATACTGCATGGGGAGATATCCTCCCACTATGATGAACACTGTGCAAGTACTTAAAAGGCTGTGAAAGAGATGAAGCAGGTGCACCACATCTCCTAGGGTCACAGGGTAAGGACAACAGAGGCAAGAAAAAAGTTTAACAGCAACTGTTGCGGGGTTAAAAAAGATGAAGTTATATATCCAAATAACTTATCCTTTCACATAAAGGAAAAATGCAAGAAGTGAGCAAGCGCATATATTGACATGTGGTCTAAATTTTTGGTCCACTCACCTAGCTATTGCCTAGCCAAATAGACATAAAATAACATCATTCCACGCAGATCCCTTTATCCTTTTGGTTTGAGGGCAATATAAACCAGAAGACTACAGAGGAGAAAAGAGAAAAAGAGTGAGAGAACCCAGATCTATTACACTTATTTTTGTGGATCAAACTGGGTACTTGACCCTTTGCCAGTTATGAGAAGTGACCCCTTCTAGAGACAGGGCAAAAGATCAATGAAATGCATTTCTAGACCATTACTTGGCGCTCCTCTTAAGACATTCACGTCACTTGACAACTGCAGGTTCTTTCTTATGCAAAGATATATAAGCCTCTTTGCAAGGGATTAATACCAAAGGGCAATGGGGAGAACTGCAATTTCTAAATAAGCATCTGTGTGCCCAAATTCCTGGGACACATACTCACACCTTTGCATCATGGTCAGGAGTAACTATTCATTATTATGATAGCTCCTCATGGCTGCTAACAACACTGATGCTACATTGGTTTTGTTGGTTTGAGTTTTTCTGGTTGGATGGTGGTGGTTTTTTGCGCCTTTTTGTTTGGTCTGCATCAGTTCCTGCTTTAAATGGCTTTGCAGTTATTCAGCTTGATCTTTCTATAAATGCTGAAACTTCAAAGGTGGAAGTTTCCATTATTAGTTACAAGGACCACTACCTTCTTTAATGTAAAGCATTTGGGAACTTTTAATACGATTCCAGCTAGTTTAGAAAACATACCCTGTCCCATGTTGGATATTCTAGTATCAAACTTTTCTCTCAAAAATGAGAGTTGCTCCTGTTACAGTTTATGCTCACTTTAAAGCAAACAACAAAACCACCTTCAATAAAAGAAACAGCTAAAACAGCGATCAGGAAGCAGCTATGACCTCATCCACAAGGGAATGTTTTTTGTCATGTTTGTTTGGTTTGGTTTTGGGTTTGTTGTTTTGGTTGTTTTTTTTTTTTTAAAGAATTAAACAGACATCAGATGTTAATATAACACAGCACTTAACTTTTACAGTGCATATCAAAATCAGGCAGTGAAAATGACTTCCACGGATTTATTTCTCTAGAGAAACCTAAGTATAAACAAGCGTATCACAACACAAGCTTAAGTTTCAGTTGCCATTGGTAACATGCTAAAAGCCATAACTGTTACTTCTGCAGAAATTTACCACTTCACACCAGTTAAGAATCTGGTCTGTAATTTATCCAAATAACACAGAGTAATATGAAGCCATTTGACAAAATGTTTGTTGTTCTAATTCCAATTCTGCAGTAGATCAAGAATGTACTATCTCACTGGAAAGTTTCTTAATAGTTTGGTTACAAGCAACTGCATGGAAACTGATTTCAGCTAAATTCCACCTTCTGATCCTTTCAATCATGGCCTTTCACAATTAGGGATTTCTAGCTAAAGAAACATGTATCAAGGAGCACTGTTCATCCACTCATTTTAATCTCCTTTTGAAAGCTACATCTCTGTTAATATACTGAGCTTTAAATGAGGAAGACCGTCTTCCTTTTCCTGCTCAAATTCTGGATCTCAAACATCTGTCCCAAACAGCTCAAGCACCTTAAAGGGATCTTCTTTTCTCATACTGCCACTATTTACAGATCTAGGTAAGTTAGTGCCTGTTGCAGACTAAGGTTACTTAGGCCTAATACAAGATTACACTTAACAACAGGATTTTCTCACATTGCTTTCTTCAGTCCACTTTTATATGTCTCAAGTGACCAGGTTTCCTCAAGCTCTAGTAAACAATTCATGCATAAAGCTAAAGCACTTGTGGCTTTTGAATCCTCCTAAGGCACCAGCCTCTTATCTGGTTGTTTATGCATAAAAAAA
The DNA here is from genome assembly GCF_033815535.1 of Pezoporus flaviventris. NCBI lineage: Eukaryota > Metazoa > Chordata > Aves > Psittaciformes > Psittacidae > Pezoporus > Pezoporus flaviventris. The sequence continues at coordinate 9,482,307 of NW_026892577.1, read as the reverse complement.
AATACATGGTATTCCCCCCCCACTAAACACTTGAAACAGTTACATGCACTTACCTCCTGACAGTTGGGAGCGGGCAGATGCGTAACAACCAGGGACACCAATGCATCAATTGTTTCCAGCTCCTGTTGGTAAAAGGTCTGAATTTTGTTTTCTAATAAAAAGCCTTGCACTTTCTCATGCAGCATGTTGATCGAGAATGCCTGATCCTCCAGGCCACTACAAGGATACACAGAACATGTCAAAAGGCAAGAAATGACACTCTTAGCATTTGTTTAGTTACCTGAAGTTAGCCTGCTAGACTGGTTTGCAAAGATCTAAAGCTATTTTAGTGTCTTTAAAGAATCTGTATTTAAATCTTTAATTAAACCAGACCATTTTTATATGCAATAAGCATTGAACTGTTTCTCTTAAATCATTTGCTGTAACAATGTTGTGCTTTTAAGATCTGCAGTCTCTGAAAACACCCTACATGCATCAGACCTTCCAGTAAACATCCAGCTAACCTTAAACTGAATACAGGAATGGGTGGGTGTTTGAATCAGTTCATTGAGGTTATGTCTGTGCCTTGATGATGACAAGGGCAGTAGAAGCTGAGAGCATTTCAGTGGAACAGCCCCTTATCCTTACACATAAAATCAGGCAAAGATGCTCCTCCATCTAATCTGTTGACCTCGCCTCCAAATCTTGCTCAATACCCCAGCTTTTTTACTAGAAGCAAGAGATCTGCACATAGTATTTTACCCCCTTCTGAATACTCACTTTGGTTCAGAGTTATATTTCTTTTCTCAGATTATACACAGGTATCTGTGCATAAAAAGGTTGGACCAGATGATCCTTGAGATCCCTTTCAACCTGGTATTCTGTGATCTCATCTGTGTGGTTTATTAATTATTTGGGAGAAAAGCAGGCTGCTACTTTACACATATGCAGAGACTAAATCACAGTCGGGACCTGTTCTATCTTTCTCCACAGTTATTACAATAAGAAATAAACAGCAGTAAAAAACACACTTTGCCCCAAGACTAGTCTGGATACTGTGTTTACCTCTGTCCCTCCTCAGGGCTTTGGAAAGGTTTATCATAAACTTCTCTATAGAGACAGGGGAGTTCCAGCATCCTTGAAATTTGAACATTACACACAGGATCATCCACTTTATCTGAAGCGGTAAAAAGAACATACATAGTGGGCCAGGACTGCCATGACAATCTTATAAGCAAGAACACCTGAGGCAACACAACAGAGCTTCCCATGCCAGCATTAAATTGGTAAATTTTGTTCACTTCTGCTTTTATAAAAAAAAAACCACAAAGGCCACTCCTGCTTTTACAGCTTACAAGGAGGCAAATGGCCTGTTGTGATGCACTGCAGATCATGCTTTTGTCTGACAACTTATTTAACCAGACTTCATGATCTCTATTTTACCTTTCAGAAGTCTTTATCCATTACATAAAGTTAAGGAGCCATAGTAAGGAGCCTTTTTTGGGCCAAAGTGAAAGGAATTTAGAGGCTATTTGAACTGCATGGCTCTCTTTTACTGAAACAATGGTGTTATTACCAGCCTTTGAATGGGTTATACATTCATAAATCTTCTGTCTGGAAAGGAGGTTGAATTCCCTCTCAGGTTTTAATTAGAGCCAAAAAAATCTAGATCTTTTTGCTAAGTTACACAGATTTTTTTATAAGAGATGGGCTTCCCCCCAAGGAATCATTTTTATATTGTCTCAAAGATTTCACTGGGTAAAACTGACTCTTACACAATAGCACAGACACAGAGAAGTTATGTAAGTGGGAGCTCGTAGGGTGCAATGAGTTGACTTCAGAACCCTGTTGTCTAAAGAGCTGTTGGATACAGGGGCAGCACCTGCACACAGGTATGTGCCCTAGTGCCTGAAGATGAGGCTTCACTTTCCAATCATTCTGCAGAACCAGAGAGCTTGGAAGAACCTCGGCTTCAAGTGGCACAATGTGCCCATATGCTGCTGTCTGCCCACAGAATGGATTATACCAGCAACTGTTTCTCTGAAGCAGCTAATGCTCCTGATGACGCATGACATAAAACGTCACCAACTCCCTTCCCATGGGCTTTGGCTGTTCTACTTCAACACAAACAAGACTGAAGAGGAAGTCACTGTCACAGATACCAAATCACAGCATCTGCATAGTATTCTTGTATGCATGCTAGTAATATTTTACAGTTCTTTTATAAATGAGTCATTTTCCAGGAAGGCCTCATTTACAGGCAATCTAATCCTACACATTTAGTAGTGTGCCTTCTAACCTTCCACTGTTAAAATTGAAATAAAGACATACAGATGTAAATCTCTTTAGAAAAATGAGGTGCCAAAAAATAAAGTGGAAATAATCCAGTGAATTACATACAGCTTAGATCATCTCATGAATTCAGACAATATTCAGACAAAGATACGCATGTCACAGGTCCACAACACTCACAAAAACATGAAGCACGAATTTCTCTTTGTTGCCTGTAGGTTCGGATGTGACCTCTGACCCTGATAACATCCCCAATCTCCAGCTTAGTTTTCTGGCTCACCATTTCTTGGAGCTTCTTTATCTGTTCAAGCATAGTAAGACTGCTGGGTGTGCTTGGACGACCTGCAAGAAGTGAGGGAAAGGAAATGGGGGATTAAGGCCAAGAGGACTGTCCTTTCGCATTCACCTAAACATCCCAAGACTCACATTATTAAAAAAAGGGTTAAGTCCCAGGCCCCATATGTCCTGGGTAGCAAAACATTTGGGTGATAAAGTCAGTTTACAGTATTAATAGATCACCCAGGGAAAGTGCAAAAGAGATGAGGAGGAGATACTGATTTACTACTAAAAATGCTGTAGGTGGGTTGCAAAGTTGAAACATTAATTGAAATGGGTTCTGTCATTTTTGATTTTGTCATGCTAAGATGAACGAGAGGTGAAAAGAAAGGTCAGCTGAACTTCTTACATAAAAAAATGAGTCAGCTGAGGTGTGGCCAAAGTATTCATGTGACGCAATTTGGAGTCTACACTGAGATGAATGAAACTTGACAGAACTTCACATTTACATAACACACCTTTGCAGGAGAGTAAATTCTTCATAATATAAAACCTGAGTCATGATCCAAGTATCCCTGATCACAATTACAAAGGGCTGGAAGGAAGTTTCCTCTCCCCCCAGGAGCTGTTTTCTTTAGCAAGGTACAAATTAATTGATTTCCACTAGTAGCACCATGTCCATTCAAACACTGCTGACGTACAGGTAAAATAAGAACACAAAGTTGAAAGAAGCATTCTCAGTCCTCATGCTATTTCAAGCAGCATTTAGTTCCTCATGAAAAAACAGATTTGATTGGGGATCCCCATTATTTTTTTTGAAAGCTGTGCCACAACATCACCTCTCGAAAAGTGAGAGCCGATTTCTAGATTCCAGTTGCAGTTGGGATTGTTTCTATCAATTGTCATATTGTTGTCAAACAGAAGTAAGAATTATCTGTCTATAAAACTGGGCTTGTTCCACAGACAAGAGTTTTTAACTTTAATATCAAGTTTTTCTCTCCCCATTCTATGTGTAGATAACCCTAACACCACCACATGACACTAGTAACATTTATTTCAGTAGGATTTCATCAGCTCTTTATCAGGGTTGTCAATCTACCACATGACCTTTTAAGGTAAAAAAAAAAAAAAAAAAAAAGTGCATTCCATACAAAAAGAGTGCATTCCATACAAAAAGAGTGCATTCCATACTTTGGCCTATGAGAAATGGTGGGAGAAAAATCAAAGAGAAAACCAGACACTAGAGACCTCTTCTGTTATTGAACGCAATAATAGGTTAATTTCAAATGCACAATTTCTGCACATTTAGAACTTTCCCAAATCATAAAAGACTGCTGGCATCCTCCCACTGTGTTTCACGCTACTTTCAAGTTCATCAAGGACAGTATATGCATGAGCAGAAGAATATGAATGCAAACAAAGAAGATGAATGCTGAAACCACTATGTATCACAAGAGTGGGGAAAGTATAAAGGTTGCTGGTCAATAGATTGGCTTTGGAAACAGAAGCTGTGGCATGTGGCAGGTTTCCAGCCTAGTTCCTCACTAGATGAAGTCACAAAAAGAGCCATAAGAGAAGGATTCTCTGAACAATGTCACAACACAGAACTGAAATACTGTATTACTCAGATAAGGAAAAGCCTTAACAGGTCATAGTGTAGTGCTTTCATTGGCATCACCATTGGACACAACATAAAGAGTAATATGAAGACTCCCAAAATGGACTAGGCTGCAGGAAGTGATGGTTTAAATTAAGAAAAGCATTGAATTTGCTCTTCTGCAAGTTTGATCATTTAGACAATTACATAAGAGAGACATAAGCAAAAACATATGGTCAAAAAAGGAATAGTTTATTTGTCAAATTACCTGATGAAGATGCTTCTGCTACCATGGGACTTTTCCAGCAGACACAATTTATAACTCCAGTACTATCATCCACTGTAAAAACAAAATAAAATTGCAAGAATGACAGAATAAGAAAGGTAGTGATGTTCCAGGAGGTGAAAGAGACAGATATGTAGTGAGATGACTACAAAGGATATTTCATTCCAACCAGTCTGAAGGAGAAAGCAGGTGCTCAATCCCTGCTTATACCTCTGAAGTAGTCTCAACAGTCATTTCAGTCATGAAAATAGCTCAGCACCAGGTACATGCTTATGTGCATAGTGAGCAGAGTAACAGCTATAGCCTCAAACAATGATCAAGTACTCATTTAAAATATGAGGCTTCAGTACTATACTTGGAACTAAAGGGTTTTAATCTCATTGACAAGGGTCAGAAGAAGAATCAGTGTTGAAAGCTGAAGTCAGACAAATTAAAACAGGAAATCAGACAAAAACTACAGAAAGCTCACTGTAACAGTGAGAAAATAGCAATTCAGCACTGGGAGGTACAGTCATGTGAGTAGACTAGGAGGGCTGCTACCTTCAGCTACATTGGTTTCCATGCCAGTGTGCCAAAGTCTGCTGGCCATTCCTATACAAGATGTTCCAGAGAGCAGAAAGGCAGCTCCTCCAGCCAGGAAGGACAGGAGACGCACATGCTTGTGGTTCTGCTCTAGGCCAAGAATTCCCAACTTAAAGTATACATACTGGTGGCATGCAAGACACTTCCGTTTCCAAAACTGCTTAACACCTTCTCCAGAGCACAGGAGCTATCTAGCTTTTCCTGTTTTGCTAGCACCCAATCAAAGTATATTTGAGGATTTCTGCCCCAGGCAGTGCATTGTCAAGGACAGTAGGGAAAGACAAAAGCCAAAAAAAAAATGAAAAAACTAACAGAAGAATCAACAGCTCTACAGACCAAGAGACTGTATATAGATGGCATGTCCAATCTATACTCTTAACTAAAAAGGCACTAAATGTTTGTCAAACTACAGCAAGGATCACATCTATTAGCATCCAGCTACTGCTCCAAGCACCTTGGAGATGGTTCCATTCAAGCAGCAAGACAGAGCTTCCACTCTTCACAAATTAGAATTTGCAATTTTCTTCTGCTCCTTAAATCGGATCCATGACTACAAAAGTTAACAGCAATATTTACCAGGAAGGTACTGATTGGTACTTGCAGTCATTTCCTTTGGGAACCACAGCATCAAAGCATAATGCCTTTGCATTGTCTCACATGTTTTGAAACAATCTCCCTATTTGGGGGATCGAATTTCAAATCACCATCTTGCCTTCCTGTTTCCCAGTAGTTTAGCTGCATATTCTTAGTAGCAAATACAGAGCATTTATAAAATGCAGTCAATTCCAAATTCCATCACAAAAGTACACTCAGCTCATTGCTATCCTCCTTTTGAGATGCTGTGTCTGCAGCTTTAATTTTGTACCACAGTACACATAATGATCTAGCTGGTAGGATTTCCTCCTCAGTAGAGACAAAACACAACTATTTTGGTAGGAGACAGAGCCCCCACATACCATGCCACCAAGAAACACAGCAGATGACATTTTGCTGTTATATTACTGCAGCTTCTAGATATTCCAGGTTGCAAATAGCTGTTGCACCAACTGTGACAGATAGGCTTCCTAAAAAGAGCTTAGGAACAAACCAGACTGAAGGATTAGGAGGCTGGACTCCTCGTCATCAATGTAACAGCTGAAAACAGCTGAGCCCTGGAGAGACTGACCTGTTCTTGACCACACAGGAAATCTGGTAGCAGAGGAAAACTCTGAAGCAAAGTTTTCCTAGTTCACAAATAAAAGCTTTGAGGAAAAAGACGAATTACTCCTCAAGCATAGATGAATGAAAACTCTTGCAATTGTATTCTAATTAGATAGGAGAATGATAATCTATTTTAAATGCACTCAAAGGGTCTACAGGCTTTTGAAAACTTCCTGTGCTCCCTGTGCCGCCCTTCCTCATCTCTGTGGGTTTAAACTTCTTTTTGTTTTAATGTGGGTTGTTTTTTTGGGGCTGTTTGGGTTTTTTTAGCTCTTACATAAATGATCCAAGGGGTACCAATCTCAAAGCTACCTGATGAGCCAACTGTGCTCCTTTTTGTTTCTTCATGACAAAAAGGGGATGGTTCCTTTAGGGCCTGCGTAAGCCTAACGAGATTCCAGTGAGATGTTTTTAGTTTGTTTTTAAGGCAAGTGCTTTTGGCATTTCAAAACAGTTCTGGAGAACACGGAAAACCACATGGGACGGTTTGTTTTGGTAAAAAGGAAAGGGAAAAAAAACAAGTCAAAGGTCAGAAAGGTACATTAGATAAAATATGAGCTTGTGCAAAGTTACACTTTAACTGGGTATCTCTCTCCTAATTGATCATGACAATGGCAACAATCAATCACATCAACATGTCAAAATCAGGTTTTACACATGGTTGGGTTTATTTGTTTGTTTGCTTCTTTAAGCCTAGAAAGAGCCAATTTACTCTCTTACACTGCTGTTATTTTGTCACCAGTTCAGGCTGTACAGTTTTCAGCACACAGAAAGATTCTCTGGGATTGATTTAAGATCTTTCAATTGATGAAATATGTAAGATTCTCTTAAAATAAGTGGTGTATATTCTGAAGTAGACAGATAGGAAATGAGGGGGGGAGATAGTGGGAGTGACACAAAGTCGTTTCAGTTCTCCATCAGAGAAAAATTACAAAGGGGGAATTGCTTTGTCAGTCACTTTTAAGCAGATGGGAAGGGAGCAAGTACTGAGCAGTGTGCAGCCATTCAACAGACGAAACACCAGCTCCGTGACTCACCAGCCAGGGGCTGTCGTACCCAGAGAAGCAAGAAGTTACAAGCAGGAAACTCTCTAAGAAGTTACAATTTTGTGGGTGGGGAGTCAGCCCGCCTGTGAGGGAGGGCAGGCTGGGGACGGCAGCCTGAAAGCTCAAACCAGAAACTGTTGGAACAAAGAGTGGAGTTGGACGTGGAAGGACAGCAGGAAGCCAAGCTCTCTGAGAGCTGTACTTAGAGGTTGGCTGATCTAACGCTAAGGCCTTAATTCCATGACTCTGCAGGTTCTTTTTATTTCTATTCCTCCATTTTCTGCCACAATCGAATACTTCCAATAGGTTTACATCTGAGCTAATGCCGAGAGCAGCGTGGTGAAACCCTGGCCCATAGAATTGTTTTTACCTTGGTCATTTTGATTCAGCCTTCCTCTGTTCTCATGAAGCAATAACTGCATTTGCATACTAGTGCAATGAAAGAATAATAGCTGACGTTCAATTAATATTTCAACACTTCATTATATCCCCACCTCTTAACTTAGAAGCTTGTTTAGCCTCTGCTACTTAAGTGCCCGAGAAACTTGTGCTTCAAAATATTTACTGTCAACACATTTAGCATAATGGCAGGGTAATAACAAAAATCCAGAAATTAGACTTAAAAATAAACTAGAAAATATCCACTCTAAGAAACTTGCAGGGACATTTCTTAGAGCACAGAGCCAACACTAAGCAGCTGCACCCAGTGTGGTGTACACTAATGCGTTAGCAGATAATGTTACTCTGCAGCAGTATGATGCAACTGCAGGTGTTGTGGGAGCAGGGACCCGATTGTCAACTGTATCTGCACAGTACTCCTGATTCAGGGAATTGTTGCTGACTCAATTCTGTAAATAAGGCAACTGGATAAGAAGATGGCCTCCATCAGGTGGAAACCCATGGCAGAAGACATTGGAAGTTGGGGCTGCTCAGCCTGGAGAAGAGAAGGCTGCGTGGAGACCTCATAGCAGCCTTCCAGTATCTGAAGGGGGCCTATAGGGATGCTGGAGAGGAACTCTTCATTAGAGACTGTAGTGACAGGACAAGGGGTAACGGGTTAAAACTCAAACAGGGGAAGTTTAGGTTGGATGTAAGAAGGAAATTCTTTCCTGTTAGGGTGGTGAGGCACTGGAATAGGTTGCCCAGGGAGGTTGTGAATGCTCCATCCCTGGCAGTGTTCAAGACCAGGTTGGATGAGGCCTTGGGTGATATGATTTAGCGTAAGGTGTCCCTGCCCATGGCAGGTGGGTTGGAACTAGATGATCTTAAGGTCCTTTCCAACCCTAACGATTCCATGATTCTATGATTCTTTGATTCTATGACATGAGTCCTTCAAGTGCTTCAACAGGATCTATACATTTGGCTCCCCCTTCCTACTGTGAGATGACCTCCCCCTTCCCTGCTTTTGAAACTTGCCACATCACTCTGCTTTTTCTCCAGATGAAAAAGGCAGCTGAACAAAATGACAATCAGATGTTTCCATGTTAAAAGAACAGCCTGACTATTAGGAAAAGCAATAGGGAGGAGACAACTTCTAGCTGCTGCTAATAAGCACTGGTACTATGATGCTCAAGTTAGATTTGTTAAGACTCTTCACACATCTAAATATAAACAAACTTTTAACTGCTATTAAAAGCTGGCTCTAAGATACAACAAAACATATAAAAAGAAAGGTTCAGAAAAGGAAGAAGAGACTTCTCATTTGCAGGCACTGTTAAACCCATTTATATCTTACCAAAGAAACTGCATATATATGTGTACATGTAGGTGTATATAATATATATGTGTGCGTGAGAGAAAAAATTGTAAGTCCAGTGGCAAAGCAATAACTAAAATTAAGATGTACTAGATGACCCTGGACAAATCAGTTACTGTGTTTTAACTGTTTCTCTACTTTTGAAGTAGAGATAAATAGTAGCTTCCCTATGTTTGCTAAATATTCTGAGCTGCAAATATGTATTATATTCAGATAAGAGCACAATTGTTTCAAGAACAATGATCAAGTAAGGTAACTTTTAAGTTCTAACAGTAACTAAGATTAGAAGGCTGATAAGTGCAAGAAGAAAGAAACTTTTCTTACCTCCGTAACTATAGAAGGCATCTCGCTCTTTCCTTTGAACCACTAGCCCAACAACATCCACCTGTCTTATTGGATGTCTATTATAAAAGAATATACCTAGACACAAAACATACTTGGTAAGTACAACTTACTTTCAACATCCTACCCTATACAAAGTCACATTTGTCAGTAAAAAGGCCCATACTTTCTTACATATTTAATGTATCTTGAATTATACAATGCCTATTCATGTGAAAAATCTCCTGGATCAGTAAGGACTGGGAACACTTGAATAAAGAAATATTAGCTCTACTTAGGATACCAAAAGCTTGTTTTTGTAGAGTGTCAGAACTCTATTAACCTCTTCTTTTCTTGCACATTTGGACCTGAAAAACAGTTCGTCTGCTGCAGTTACTAGGGGTGGTTTAGTTGTTTTGTTGTTTCATTTCAGTTTGGGGTTTTGTTTGTTTGTTTTGGGGTTTAACATCTTCATCAGGCTTCGGAATAAATAATAGAACACAATGGAAGCAGTCTGAGCTTCTCACAGTGCAGCTGTTCCTGATTAAGGCAGAGCTTCCAAAAGGAAAACTAGCATAATTCTGTCTTTCATTTCTAAAAGAACAAGAGCCATGTGGGGGCAGGGGAAGAGAAACAAGCCTCTTAGATGCTGGCATACACTATGCAGCCATGATGGACAGCACCCTGAACTTCAGCTTCTGAAATAACAGCTTCTAAAAACAGCCCTTCAAAGCTATTTTTGTGCATATATAAAGATGACTTAAATTAGATTAACATGTGAAAACGTGTCCAGAAACAGTGAGGAATCAGTGCTCAGTGGACTTTGACAGCACTGAAGTTGCTACGTGCCCTTTGAAGAGAATGACAAACGTTGTTAAGAAACATCAATGCAAACATACACTGAAGCTCCACAGTCCACTAGCAGAAGAATAGGGCAATAAGCCCAGATCCTGGGCTGGCTAATTTTCAGTCAATGTGTCTTGTTCAGTTTTTGAATATTGCTGCTTCACTGAAATAGGCTGGGATGTTCAATAACTATCTTTAAAAACTAGGCAACTCAAGGGACTAAGAAGGGAACATTTGGCTCCATACACTGTGGCAAGGTTTATTCTTACAAAGAGAAACACTGCAGCAAGGGAGTGAGAGAAAAATCAAAACCAAACTCCAAAAATAACTTGGCCTACATAGCTGGCAGCCTAAATAAGCCTGGAATTAACTTGTTTCACATAAAGACAAAACACCCAAAGTTTCAAAAGAAATCACAGGTGATCAGCCAGGCAGCTCATAAACAGAAGGCCTGCTCATAAAAATCCAGTGCAATGTTTTGAGGATGTGTCTATCACTGTCATCTTAGAGCTGGCTGTAGTAATCGTGCAGTCACTGGTCAGGTTTGGTGTAGTGAACGTTTAGCATGTCTGCCCACTTCCTCTCATTCCATTTACTAGGACAACAATAAAAATTGCTATAGAAACCCTCAATGGAGATGCTCCCAGTGTATATAATTGTTCACTAAACCTTACAAAATCTCTATTAAAAAAAAAGGCTGAGCCAGTTTCTGGGTAATTCTGTGGAGTGAGGACACCAAGCTCTTGACTGTGCAAATAAGCAACATATTATTATGCTCATTTCCATCTGTAAGCTGAGTTTTGACAAATGACAGAAACAGATAAAACTGGTTCTCTCCATCCCCATAAATTCACATTGAACTCCACCCTTACTCTTTGAGAAACTACCCAAATTTGGAACATGCAATTATATTTACACTTCTAAAAGTTGTTGAACTTGACTTCAAGATGTAAATTGTTTCTCCTGCCAGCTTACTTATTCGTATTGGCAGCAGTAAAACACATGTGAAGCCACTTGCAAGCGCCCCCAGACAGGCTCATAGTAACCCAGTAAATCACATGTTCATTAACGTGCTGTTACCACAACAGGAAATCACAGCAGTGGTACAGGGGGCTTTAAATGCAGAGCTCTCTAGGGCAAGTTCTGGTCATGTCTTTACCAGCATTACTAAGTACTGAGCTGTTTGCCATTGCTTTAATTATTATTATCCCCTTTTATGCTATTTGTAGCTTCCCTCACTTGTTGATAAGCTGTCACAACGCAGTGCTGCATGATAAGTCTGAGAAAAGCTCATTTCCATTATGTGTTGTAACAGAGTTTGACACCCACTCGCATTTCATGGCCTCTAAGACAACACAATTGCTGTTTTTATCTGGGAGGTTTTCCAGCCTTCTTGTCACCATTTATAGCAGGAGAATAATTGGCCAGGTTTACTGCTTTCCTCTCTGTAAAGGGATTAGTCATTATGGCATCAAATCCTAATGCTTAAAAATGGAAAGAAAAAACCTATTAGGTCATTCAGTCCATTTCCTCAGGGTCAATGCAAGACCATTCCGTACAGTAAATTCCTGGCAATCTGTACAGTCAGGATATAAACAATCCCAGCGAAGGGCATCCCACCTTTTTCCTGGGAAGCCTGCTCCATGGTTTGGCAGATGTCATTCTAAGGATGTTTTTCCTGACATTCAGTCTGTGTCTTTCCATTCTTCCTAGTTACAGCTCTTTGGTTTGCAATCATTCATTCTTAATTACCATTACTTACTGACTGATTTACAACCAATCATATATTTAGCTTCAGCTGGTCTTTAACAATCCCATTAAAGGCAGGAAACATCAACAGCAAACACCTACCTGCTTCCTTCCCCAACAGACTTTTTTCTTTAGTGTTTCTGTTGTGCAAACATTTGTTGCCAATAAATAAGATATGCTGAATAAATGTCTGATTTGGTATATACACAGCACTAGGAGAATGAAAAAGCTCGGGGTGTTTGTTCTATGAAATATTTTATTCTTTAAAATCTGGTTTAGAAAATGATACAGGATTGCAAGCAGCCTTAGTTGTTCAAAATATCAGATGCACAGGAAGCAGAGAAAGCTTGCATACACTGATTTTAAAGGCTGATATCTTGACATGAGAAATACCACTTCCTTAGGATCATCTTAGGAAAGAAAAGTAATAACAAAACTGAAAGCTCCTGAAGCAGAAGACAACTCACCTAAGTAAAAGAACAGGAAGGGAAGTGAGAAGGCAAATTAAAGGTAAGAAAGAGCAGGATTGTGTGTTCTAGGACTGTTCCAGCTTTTGTGAAATGTTTGTTGATGCTTAAGTTCAATTCCTCTGAATATATTTTTCCATGCATGTTTGTATTTAACTAATGTCCAAGACCAAACTACAATCCTGTTCTGCTAACATTGAATTGGTTTGTATTTGTTTGAAAACAATTAAAATGGCTCTATTTGAAGCAGGAACAGGTTTTTACCAGAAGCATTTGCTATACCAGTACTACTATATGACTGCACCCTTTAAAAAGGCCTCTAAGTACTACTCACTCTAGTATAAACATCAACAACTGACTATAGCCTCATTCTTTCAGTGGATTTAAGACAAAAGTATCCTATCATATTAAATAACAGGGATATATATATGTACTGGGCTTTGCAGTTTGTGATGCCCATATGTATATAAAAATGGTTGCAAGAGAAAAAAAACCCCACCACTCCTTCATTTCTTCAACAATACACTGCTGTTATCCTTGCTATTAAAGAAAAGTAATTAAGAGCAGCAAAACCTACAAGGCAGAGCACATTCAAAGAACCAAATAGGTATACCTTGTCTCTGTGGAGGAAAAAAAAACAAACAAAAAACCCCCACAAACTCTGCTTAGGGTTTACTACTTTTTCTCATTTATTCAAAGTAACTTGGGTTCCACCCTTATTATCTCGCACCTTGTCAAGCTTTAATTTGGAGTAATGAACCCTTCTATAGCACAAAACTTTCTGAAGTATATTTAAAGTCTTCGTAGAGAAAACAGAAATTCAAGGTCAGACCCCTGTTGCTTTAGACAACGTACACGTGGGTGATATCAGCTGAAGACCAGCAGGAAACAGCAAAGCATACGATTTCCAGCAATGGTTAGGAAATGAAAGGTGTGGTGTAAGATTCAGCACAGATGCCAGAATTTACAATAAGGTTGTTCAAATACTTGAAGATGTCAAGTGTCTATCATATCTGGAAATTAAGTAGACAAAACCTCAAAACCTGTACCTGTTTTATAATACCTTAATATTCAGAGGAAAAAGCAAAACCACATACACTCAGCCATCAACTCAAGATTTTGCAACAATGAGAAGATGCATAAAATTCTTCTCTAATGTTGTACAGACAAAGATAAAAACACATATGACCAGAAAGGACAGGCATTTTTAGAATTAATGTTATCAGAAAATAACAAGCGCTACCACACAGATGAAATACAACATTACCTTAATGTAAGAGATGTTCTGTATCTACCTATCTATCGATGTATATATATATATACCCGAGAGGAAGAAAAGCCATTAGAATGAACATTTTATTTTCACATATATTTCACATGCAACCTGTTGTTCCCAGAACTGTTAAAGTTCTTAATGTCACTTAGCCTTGGGGCACGGAACATTAGTGGTGTTCATGAAGCATTCTGCAATCCCTCAATAAAGAGCACAACATAAATCAATTAGAATTCTGTGTGCATCATAATCAGCACATATAAGTACGTACCTGGCACTTGTTTAGATTCTCTCATTTCTTTTATATCTTTAATATACAGTCTTGCAAATGCAAAAAACACAGGATCCAACCCCCAGTGCAGAGAAGGTGTCTCTTCTTCTTCATACTTCCTAGACTCTGCCTGCATTCAAAACCTGTGAACACAGAACAACTTGTGACTATTTTCTGCACAGGTAAAGAGCTGTTCACATATGCTCCACCTGTATGAAAAATAGCCTGGGATTTTTACACACAATAACACAGCAGAGCTGATAAGAGACACAGGAGCTTAATACAATGTTATCTCTGTGTTCCAACATGAAACATTCAAAGTGTCAATACTGAGCAGGATTGTGGGATACCAATTGGCTACTTCCTACACCCTGCTATCATTCTTTTTCCCTTCCATAAGATATTCTCCTCACCCTGTGCTTTACTGCAGTGTGGGGGAGGTTTATTTTCAATTAAACAAAAGCAGCTGGCCCTTCTTTATTTTGGACATACAGTATCAATTAACTTTGTAATTGTTACTTTTCCTTTTTGCTTCTTCAGATTTCCCTGTTTAATACCTGCCATCTTCTGCCATTACCAGAGCCAGTGCTCTGCTTATCACAGAGTTGATGTCAGAAGAAAAACACAGCAATCAATTCAGGAAAGATCCTTGTAGAGATCTGGAAGCTGAATATACTTTTTATTAGCTTGTCCTGTATGGAAAGCTAATAAATTATTTATTAGCTTCTCCTGTATGGATAGCTAAAGCTTTTCAGGTCACCCTCAGATGGGTTTCACCCACTTACAGCTATAGGGCGAAGGTGGTAAGTGGAGTGATTTTGAGGAGTGCATAATAGGGCTGAGATCTGGCAGCTACAGTCTCCTGAGAGGGAACAGCTCCCTGCTAGCAATCAGCCTGTCTGGAGACACTTCTAGCTACTGATATAGAGGAAACATGCCATGAGTAGCATGATAGCATCTTGCTTCTTTGAGAAACAACAGAGCTTGGATTCTGTGTGATTTCTGTTTTCACACTTAGATTTTAATTTGGGGCAGAAAAACAGAGCGTAACGCAAAATGCCAAAGTGTCGCTGGCATCTACTCTATGCTATGAAAAGAACTGCAGATGACAATTACATTCATTTCTAGGGTTTATTTTTCACGTTTTTAAACAACGAAAGGTTAGCTATATTTTGACCTTCCTTAGACCACTCATCTGTTTTGTTAGATGTTGAAAGTATCTGATTTAGTCAATGCCAGTCACTTTATCTTGAAATAACAAATTATTTTTGTTTACACCTGGATTTATTCCTCTCCCTGCTACAGAGAGCTTTTCCAAACCTATCCCTTCCACACACACAATATCTACTCAAAAAAATCTCACTACCTTTTTCTCCCTCATGTCTCCCCAGAAGCATATTTTTTTCTGCTACTGAATTGCAGACACTGCTCAGTAGAAATTCATAAATTAAGTTTTAACTGTATGATCTTAATAATGCAAAGCTGTGATTCCTCCATATGGCAGCTCCTTGGTTGCTTGCTATAGTCTCTGTCAAATTTGGATCATAAATTTTCCCAAGCAAACACATGGTTTGAACCTGTGTTTTACTTAGCACGCTCGTTTTCATAATGAAATTAGTCTTCCCCATCCCTTTCTTTTTGCTTGCAGTCTCTAGCACCAAGTTGCCTGCATTGTCCCTATGCTACTGTGCTTTTATAGCTTCTATTAAAAAAATAGTAGGGGAGAAAAGGGAAAATATAAAAGAAAAATAATAAACGTAGCCCAGCAAAATGTGATGGTGAATGAGAAGAGTTCACACATCAGTCAATAAACACATACACTATAGTCAATCAAGGTTAACAGATAATGAGTTGAAATATGGAGAAGCACTACTAGGTCAGTGTCATCCCGCCTCCCACTCAGAGTCAGGAACTCTTAAGAGTTTGTCTTAATTTTGTCCTTAATGGTGCCACAGTACCCTTTCAGTGGCACTTCTCCCCTCATAAGAAACATTGATACAATCACAGACTGTTGTCAAAGATCATCTTTTACACAAAGCAATATTCCTTTCTGCACTGTAACCCCCCACCTTACTCTGCATGGTTACAACGTCTCTCATAGCTCAGCACCTGTTTTTTTCCTCAGATACAGATGGCAGGCTGAGCTAAGCAGCCAAAAAGGGAGAACTGGGTAACAAACTTAACTTTCTGCATTTTGCATGAATGCATTGGAACAAAAAGCAGAAGTCACCCCTGCACATCTGAGGGAAAATCAATGAAGTGGCACCACTGGAGATTACAAATATCTGCATTTTGTTATTTCAGTAAACAGTTGTCAGACCTGAAGTGCCCAAATGTTAACAGATCAATAGCTAGAAATCCAAACAACAGTTCTAGCTATTTAAGCATCTCTTTTAGGTATGAAGATTTTCCCCAAATCTTTTATTTCTTCCCTATCCTGAAAAGTGAACGATTCCTGCAGCAAAAGCTCTATCTCAAAAATTACTGGGAACTAAATCTCATTCTGGAGCTTCTTTCTAGCTCCCAGGCCTTCTTACAGCTTTTCATTGGAAAAATTTACATCCATCACATTTAACTTCACGGAGAGATTCACTCTGCTTGGTTCAAGTCTGCTACAGACACACCAAATTTAATCTTACAGATTTGGCAGATTCCTTGACAACAAGTAAATCACACTCCCAGAGCTATAAAGAGATCACAAGAGTTCTTGAAGCCCACGGGACAAATCAGCCGAAGTCGTGAGTTACAGACTCCATCCAGACCAGGCTGCCACAGTGAAACCATACTCCAGCCACTCGCTTTCAGCAATGTCTGACAGACACATGGAGAACACTCTGCAGTGCAGTCTCCCCTTGGCTCTTCACGGTCCCAAAAGCCCTCACAACCGCCACCCAAAACTAAATCCATTTTCTTTCTTGCCTCTCAAGTGGCCAGTTGATAGCTACATTCGAACAGTGACCGACTTAAAGCCGAAAGCTTGTGGCCTGCTGAGAGGAAAAGATGCTTCCTGCCTCCTGCGCTGCTTGCCATCACATACTTTTGTTAAAAATCCATTCTTCTTGTGGTGGTGTCTTTTTGCTTCTATAGCAAAGGACGTTCAGTCACGAAAAGTAACCCTTCCCAAAATACCTATTTCCCAGTTAGTTTCCAAGCTTCTTTCAGGCAGATTGATAGTATTAGAAAACATAATTCTCACAAGGCAAATAGAATCATAGAATAGTTAGGGTTGGAAAGGACTTTAAGATCGTCTAGTTCCACCCCCCCTGCCATGAGCAGGGACACCACACACTAAACCATGCCACCTAAGGCTCCATCCAAGCTGAGATAAAACACTTCAAATCCATTTCTCTTTTGCTATATAATAGCATCTTCCCGTAAGCTTTTCTTCAGTTGGCACAGGAAGCCTCTGTCCCAGGCAGAATACTGCAGAGGTTAATTCATTAGTGAGTCATTCTGGTGAAAGCAGAACTTTCCATTATGCTGGAAGCGTTTTCAGCTCTTAACTGGTACCACTGGTGATATGCTATCAGCAAGGAAGATAACAGCTAGGCTGTTCAAAGATGATCCAAAGGGCAAAGAACCGGCATTGTGGAGATGTAGGGCATTATAATCAGTGCAAATACACATAGCTCACAATAGACAATTCTGAGCAGATACTATATTACAAATGTTAAAGGATTAAACTAGTTTTTGCTGAAAGATGGTGAAAAGGCTTAGTAATACAGAGTCCTAGCAAAAGATCACCCTTTCTTCATTTTGTTTTAAATGCAGTGTAATGACTTTACAGTTGCTGCAGAGCAAGGAATTCAATCCTGCTATAGGACAAAAAAAAAGGCAAGAGAAGCATCTGGTCCATGAGCTCATTAGACAGAAGATATCTGTATTCTATTTTTAGCTCTTTATAAAATAACTCCAAAGAAAGGCTACAAAAGCATAATCAAAAACAAAAATAGAATTAAATTCAGCTATCTGGACCATTTTTTGGGAAAACTATCCTGTTTCAAACCCAGAAAGCTCAAGTTTACGTGGTAGTTATCTAAATACAAATAAACAAAAAGCCTCAATTTGAGATTGCTCTAGACACTAACCTATTAAAATGAGGCTCTTTCACCTACTGCTATCAGTGTTAGCTTTCTGACTGCAGTGAGAATTAAACCAAGCCCATAAGCCTTAGTGTTATCTTGTGAGTTCAGCAAGGTGTTATCCTAAAAGGGAAAGAAGGGAAACCAAGGAAAATTGGCAGCCTTCCCAATAATGCCACTGCCCAAATCAAAGCCCTGTCTCTTTCTTCCCTCTCAAGCAGCCTACCTGGTAGCCTTGTTAGAATAGCTACCTATTTAACACCAGAGTTGTTCAACAGAACCAGCCCTGGCCAGTGATTTCTTGGCTCCTATTCCCATGTTCACCAGGTATCTTTTCAAACATGGTAAATGATTTAGAATTGGTTTTCTTCCAATCTCAGTGAAATGGAAAACCCAGAGAATAATATCTGGTTTAATGTTTCTTCTTTTCTCCAGATGTAATTACCAAAACTCTTGGAGAAAATTGCCTTAGTTTGAGATGAATCTTTTGGAGCCATAGCAAAGGTATCTTGCCAGCTGTTGTCTGCAACTACTCTGCAACTGCTGGCAAACTGCTACAAAGATTTTTAAGGTTCGCTGTAAACCAGAAGCAGAGAATATTTATCCACCAATACAGGCAGCTTAAACATTCTACCATGCATTCACTCTTCTCCAAAGACTGCCACAACCATACTAGCACTCATGATCTATACAGGAAGCAGCTCCTAAGCTGTTAGAGCTGCCAACCCTGTGCATTAAAACAACTTAAAGGCAGCATTGGTTTACTTGGATAAATGAGGCTATAAACTGCGGCTGTTAAAGAATTGTTTCATGAGTCAGCCATCCCAGTCACAGAGAACGCAACTTGTGGAAAGAGGAGCAGAGTCAACAGCTGGCTTTTGTACCAACCTCTGTCATCTGAATTGAACTCATCTCTGTTTGAGTCAGCACCCTACATTACAAATTATTATTATTCAATTCTTCATGATCAGCAGAGGCAATTCCAGCATGACACAATTAAAGACACCATATTCCAAGAAATGTTTTTACATACAACATTTTAAACTAAAACCAAACAAATCCAGTATCTTATTATACAAGTAGATCTTAGTGAGCTGGAAAGTAAAGCCTTTGGCTACAGATGATATAAAGATTCTAACAACGAAGCTCAGCCATAGACTTGTTAAAAAAGAAAGTTCTCCATACCAGTAACAAGATGAAAACCATCACAGAGACCAAAATACAACACTGAAAGACGAAAAAGGCTCCTGAAAGAGATGTGCATTGGTATCAGCTTTACAGCTGTTAGAAAAATACCAAACAGTAAAATAAGGTCAGTTTGGATCCATTTCCTATCTGATGATTCTGTTAAAAGTCAAAGTAGGGTAAACACTTTCCGTCTTTCCTAATAAACTACCTTCAGCTGTTGCTGCTCATGTGAAGTCCTTTGAGTTTAGCTGCTACATGCTACAACAGTCAGTAAGGGCACTATGTGTCCTGCAGGTCTTATATACAAGTCAAGTACAATTTCAGTTCAAATAAAAAAAAAAGTTTTGAAACAAAATTCAGAGAGCTACAACTCCTCTGAACTTGTACAAGTACCATTTTGGGAACTGCTGCAAGTGTTAACATCTGTCTAACCTCCTGAGATAACAGAAGTACCAAAAAGAAAGAATTACAGAATTTTTCCTTAAGATACTGCTTGGAATTTTAAACATCTTTGTCCTTTAATTACATTAGATTACAATACACTTCCCTGGCAAGGAAAGATGGTGCAAGACAAAAGATCCATTGACACAAATTTTAGCCAGAATGTCCATAAACAACACAGAAAGGTACTGGCCCACAGTGCCCATAATAATCAGGATATAGGTAGGAGAAAAAAGCCTTGTTTTATCAATAAACTGACATCACTACTGTGTAATAGTCTTTCAGTGGAGTTAATACCTCCAGGTCCCAACCTGCAATGTATTTCCCTCTCTCTGTTTTTAATTTTCCACAGCAGTGACCAGAAATCCTCTGGACAGGCACATGTGGCTGCAGGACATCAGACAGACTGGCTCCTCTAACATCAACAGTCTTGGAAGGAAGGGGGACAAAGCTGGCACTTCTAGATTGCCTTCTTTGGCACTGCAATTTGTTTTATATGCAAGTTAAACCTTGTAACAAGGCTTTGGCACCCATTTTCCAAAAGCATGATTCTGGAAAACTAACAAGGAAGTGTGCAATAAAACAAACAGTAGAAGTAGCTCCTCTTGATCCTTGTCCTATGCATTAGTCACAAGATATTTTTCCTACATATCAAGAAATCAGCAAACCACTCAAACGAGCAGTAAACCAGCTCTATATGTGGATTTGTCATGGACAGCTGTAAGCTTACCATGAAAAAGGTACAGTAGTCACTACTGATATTCAGAAAGCTTCACTTGCTATTTGTATTTTAAAGCTATTGGATAATCGCACTGAAGCACCTTCTTCAGCTAATTCTCTAACTTGTCTCAACTGAGGGCAGGAGGAAGTCTATGAAGATGATTAATTCTCTGCAAGCTCTTAATCACCCACAGTGTTGCCAGAATAAGCTGAGCTACTGTGAAGACATTCTTTCACTGGGAGAGAAAAGGTTCTCAGTTATCAGCATAAAATAAAACCAAACAAAACTAAAAATAAATTACTTCTTATAAACAGTGAGATTGCTGCTTGGAAAAACAGCAGTATGGAAGCTTTCATAGCAACAGGATTCCAAAAAGGCTCCTACAAGAGAAAGTTTTTTGACAGGTACACGTAATTTACTGATCCAGCATAAAGGAATATTAACTCATTCAAGATATCTAACAGCAAAGGGAATAAAACCTAATTCACTCCAGCTGAAGGCAACACAGTTGTCTTTTGTACTTTGCTACATATCATTCATACGAATGTTCATAGAACAATAGAGCATTCCATTACAACTAGAGACTTCAAAATAATTAACCTACCATTCAGTCTAGGTGCACAGTTGTGATGAAGTTCTCAAAATATTCCCAGCATGTACCAAGGCATCAGGTTATGACAGACCTGCTGAATATTCTAAAAAAGTATTATTTGCTATCCAAGTAAACCTATTAACTATATCAGACCACGCTGAGGGTGTGTTTGAAACAGTGTTCAAGTAGCAGTGTTGCTATATACAAACCAATTCAAATCAGAGTAATTTTGAAGTCTCAGATCCAGCTAGGATCATAATATATTTTGGAGTGTACCTAGAGACTGAGTTTGCTCACTTGGACCTCTCTTGGAACACTGAGGTCTGTTACTCTTCTTTGAAAGATCAAAACCAACCATGATAATGTCGAACCTTTACTCCAGGACTGCCAAAGCCACCACTAAACCATGTCACTAAGGGCCTCATCTACACAATTTTTAAACACTTCCAGGGATGGTGACTCCACCACTGCCCTGGGCAGCCTGTTCCAATACCGGTTCACTCTTTTAATAAAGAATTTTTTCCAAATATCCCATCTAAACCTCCCCTGGCGCAGCTTGAGGATATTAAGACAGTAATCTCTTTGTTACTGGCAGAAGTGTGCAGTATCGCCCCATGTAAGAATAAAGCTTTTGTTACGCTTTTATAATGTTCCTCACAAGGGTCCTCTCAACCAGCATCTAGGAAAAGTATCAATAGAGTGGGGGCTTTGTATCAAATATGGTACAATTCCCAGCCTTCTCTGTAACTGTGCCTCCTTTCTGAGAATTAGAACTTTTATACCTGAAATCAAGCACAGGATTTCTTCGTCGCACCCAGGCTGTTCTGACCTACAAAACCGAGGAAGTTTCAGAAATGCCAAAGGTATGCAGCTATTTCTTGATTCCTCAAACTGTTCTGCATAATCTCTTACACTGCATTCTATGAACTTTGAATCATCTCAAGACTAGTTTCTTCCCAGATAAGGAAAGCTGGCTCATCATCCCTTATCTTCAGCCGGTAAACTCTATTAGGACCTCTTAAAAACCCAGAGACTTCGCCCTCTAACTTTTGGGATAGCAATTTTTGTAATTCTCTGAGGATGCTCTGAAATAATGAAATCTTACAGACACTCCCTCTGAGATCTGTCCAAATTTCATCACCGAGAGCTGACACAGGACTGATAACGAACAAACCAAGACTGTTCAGGAACACCTGTCCTACAATGTGAGTATCTTAATAGCTTTCTTCCCCACAGAGCAAAGAAGGCTATAGACTTCTTTGCTAATGATGATTTTTGCCCACCTTTAAAAACTACTTCTGAATCCAGTAGGAATGCACGAAATGGACATAACACTATTAAGAGTATTGAAAGCAAATACCTCACCAATGACTGTGGCTACAACTTCTTACATTCCCTACATGAATCACTGTCACAGCCAATATGATAAAGTCACTGCTATTTCCGACTTCTCGGTATGTAAAAAAAAAAACAAAACAAACCCAAACAACCTTTTATAAACAGATTTAAATGTCTCCTTAATTGCATTTAAATAGATGCTACTCCCTACCTCCTACAGTCACTCCTGTACACTGGAGTGTAGTCATAGAATAGTTAGAGTTGAAAAGGACCTTAAGATTATCTAGTTTCAACCCCTCTGCCATGTTCAGGAACACCACATACTGAACTATGTCACCCAACACTCTGTCCAACCTGTCCTTGAACACTGCCAGAGTATGGAGCATTCACAACTTCCTTGGGCAACCTGTTCCAGTGCCTCACCACATCCAGAACAATGTATTATAGCTCAGCCAGAAGCCACAGGAATTTATCTTTCTGATATGGAACTTGATTTTCTGCTATAGAAAAGTCAGTCTACTTAATGGAAGGGGCTTTTTTGGCATAATCCATAAATACCACATGGTCCATACATATTTTATAGTTATAAAATGTAGTATTGTGGATTAGATGAGATTAAATGTCCCTTCTGTCAAAAAAAATACAGATTCCAGGGCACTCGAGACAATTGCATCACATCACAATACTGTTTTCTCATGAGCAAGTCCTAGTGCCCAAAGTCTGCTATACTGTCATTGAACACACAATAGCTGTTGTATGCCTTAACAACTGACACATTATTACAGCTCCACATATTGCTGCTGTACCGTGAAGAGATTCTCCATAAAGCCAAATTCTACTTTACAACACACAGTAAACCATTTGTTTTGCCTCAGAAGTGAGAATTATGCAATAGTTTATAAAAATCTAGGTAAAAAAAAAACATTACATGTAGAGAAACTATTTTAAACATGGCTGTAATATAAAAATAACATTTTTTTATTAAAAACTAAGCTGTTTTCTCAGTAAAAATAGTTTATATTTTCAAGTCTAGCTTTGCACTAATAAACAGCTGGTATCTCACATTCCCCATTTTGTTTGTAGACATGTCTCCAATCCTGTCCCACTGCAATGTCTCTCTTTGGGATATTATTAAAGAATCAGTAGTTTTCAGTGGTATCACTTTGTCAGATTGTCTTTTTATTCTGTGTGTGAAATGTTGCCTACTTTACTGTATGGTATATTTTTAATAATAGTTTTAGAAGTCATAATAAAAGTCCTGCTTATGCTTACCACATAACCAGGACTGGGTTTGCTGTCAGGCTAATCATAATAAAAACCAGATTTAAAAATAACTCATTTTCATATTACAGAATAAGTTATTCAGTCCCATGATTCCAGAGCTGATCAAGATCACAAGAGAACACAATGTCTATTCTGGAAAAAAAAAAGTTCCTGGGAAACACAGTAAGAAAGTCAGGATTTGCTGAAAGAAAGCAGCATTATATGTGGGCTTTTTGTTCAAACATTTTTTTTTGTGCCAGTATTGACTGAAAGCAATACTAAGATGCAAAGCTATCTTCATCCCTTAATAAACTTCTAATCCTAGCTGCTATGTGAACTAATGCAAATTTGAAAGCCACAAACAAAAAGAGCAAATCAGCTCGTGACTGCTATGCAAGAGGAAAAGGTCTAATTACCATCTGGAGGAAAGGCAAACATGGTGAAGCATTTGTAATACATGCTTTCATGTGACTCGACTAAATCTTCTAATAGCCATCAGATGGAGGGGGCTCTGCAAGTTACAAATTCTTTGCCTTTTGTTCATGTACAGTTTTGAGCAAATAGATTTTGTTTAAACGAAATATAATCTCAGATTATTTAAATGGTTTGAAAGACTACAGCAATATAGCTAAGAGGAGTAGCATTTTAATTGTATATTATTTCAAAAGCAATCAGTACTCTGGATAGACTAATAAAAGTTCTTTTCCTCCATGTCTTAATGACTATATCAATCTTTCAGAAAACCACACGAGTAAGTGTAACTACTGTACTCAAAAAATGCAGCTGTCCACCAATGCAAGTCAGTATTATATTATCTGAAAATTCCTATGAAGAGTTTTTCAGGTAGATATAAACCAAAATGTCCAGCCTTCTTGTATAATGTTACAATGAAAAAGGACCCAAAGTTATTACTGCATTAGTCAGTTAACAAATGAAGAGAATCAGCTAAGTTTCAAGCTGTTGACTGTTGACTTCTTTCCATTAAATCTGAGATTTGCTTCTCAGTCAAGTAAGTATAAAACCACAACTTACCCTTCCAATTACATATAACTGTTTCTGAATATCAGCCTTGAAGGTGGCTTTCTTACAGACCAGCTTAGAGGCAGACGTATTTCTTTTCTGCAATAACTTCAATGAAGTTAACACGTTAAAGCGTGGACGCCTTTGACCCAAAATGCTTCCAAGAAATATTCTGCTCCTATTTGTTGAATTATGTGATCCACATTCAAGATTTCTACATTTATATTACTGCTTTTTCCTCTGACACTTGATTTCAGAAGTTTCACAATAAAACAGCATTGGTTTACTTGGAAATGGTCAAGTAATTTGGTTAATTTTATATTCACTCTGGTATCACTCCCAGAGGCATTGCCTGATATCAGAACTGCACTCCAAGAGCTCTGCTGGCAGTGGTATCCCCACAGGTAGGAAGAACCATCCCCATCACGTTTCCAGGACAACTCACCTCACACACTTAAATACTGTGTGATAAAGATAAGTATCTAGAACAGGAAAAGGGTGAGTTGCCCTCTGAAGATACCTTTCCCCAGTCACTACTGAAACTGTTAGGCCAATTTAGAACAAACACACAGATTTCTCTGAAGCCAAAATTAGCTCAAGCTTATTCCTAACCATTTTAGCACTAAGGCTTTTTTTTTTTTTAACCACAAACATCAAGTAATACCCTTATACATTGAAGCTTCCAAATACCACGTTTCTATGGCAATTCTTAGATTAACTGGTCCTGCAGTGATGCATTAAAGAAAGAAAAAAAAAAAGGAAAACAAAGTCATGTAATGTATAGTTTCCAGGTTGATAGGACCCTGACCATTGACTCTGGCTACTGAGATACGGGGAAGCTCTAGACCATCTAACCTCTGGTATTATTTTTTTTCCTGTTTGTGTTATATGACTGAATTATTCCTGTTACTCGTATCAGACAGGCTCTTAAAACACCAAGTACAAAACTGAGTTGCTCTTGTTCCTTTATGAAGACAGCTTTAAATTTCATATGCAGAACTGAAACACATAATAATAAACTACAGATCTATCAACTTCGCATTTAATAGAAGAGCTTTAAGAGTCCCATATAAAATACTGTCTCCCCTTTCCAGGCTTCCAATAAATGGGTAACATGACTCAATGCAGTCCTGGAGTAATAGTTAGACTTTATGATCTTAACAGTCTTTTCCAACCTAGTTGATTCTACGATGCTCCTTAGAGGGAAACATACAGCCTTTTAGGCCATTTTCTTACATCATAAAGAAACAAAAAGATCTTTTCAGATCCCTTTTGTATTTCTTTCTTCATCTTGTCATAACCATGGGTTATTAGCTAATGATACTTTTAGCTCTTCCATACTTGCCACTATTTATTAGAGCATGAGGACACAGGAGTCGGGAGGTGTAAAATGGTCACACAAAACAAAGTTAAAATGTAAACAAAGAAGATGGAAATGTCACAGTAGGAAGCAAAGGAATATCTCTAAGGTCAACATACAAGACTGAAAAACACTTGAAACACCATGTATTTAAAAAACAGTGAACTGAGGTGCTCCTATTAGAGGGCAACACATTCAGAAACAGTGGAAAAGGAAAAATGACTGATAATGAATAGGAAAAGGGAGAAAACAGTCAGGAATGGGAGAGTCAGCAGAAATTTCTCATAAAGCCTGAAGAACTGAGGGAAGTTAGTTAAGCTGTGATGGTACAAGGTGAAGAAACATCAGAACTTAATTACATAAAATCCCAAACTCCAAGGAAAAAGGAGTCAGATTCAGAGGGAAGCACAGCAGCTTTTGGGAATAACTTCAGATACAGATGCTGGACACACAAGGTCTTGGCAAAAAAAAAAAAACAGGAATGCAAAAAGGAGGAGGTTAAAATGAAAGGTAGTGGGTTAAATAGAAGAATCTAGAGGATGCAGTGGACTCAGAACTTAAATAAGTCCTATAGACCATGAAACATAAATTTTGGGAACAGAACTGAGTAGAAATGCTAGAATCTATGGAAAAACACCACCATATGATTGGAAAATACCAGTCAAAACACCACATACATCAAGAAAACAGAAGGGACAGTGCTGAGTGCCAAAGGTGACAGACAGATTAAGACAGATGAAACAAGAATTATACTTCAGATTTAACCACTAACAAGCCACCTGTGACCTTAGAGCAGTGCAATGAACTCAAAACATCAGAAAGAAGACTGGAGGAGATCAGTGAAAGCGTGGGTAGACAGGAAGTCAAGACAATATAAAGATATACCATTAAATATTGATAGAACTGAAGACAGGATGTAGGACTGCAGTGAAAGAGGAATATATGCTGTAAAGACATTTCAAAATAAATCTCTGAAGGAAGTGTTTATTTTCAATGAAGAGAAACTGAAGCAGAGCAGTTTAAATGAAACAGAACTTACAGAGGGAGTCAGGAACAGTAGCAAGTGTAAGCGATTAAGTCAATGGGAAAGGATGCAGCAGCAAGTGTAAAGGAGACTTCTAAATCTCAAAGAGATGAAAAAGACTGCAGAGAAGAGTTGCAGCTATTTTAAGCCAGTGTATTTGGTGCACAACCAATAGAGTTCTTTAACATCTTTACTCTGACATTTTAAGGAAGTGTTGAATTTTCAAGCAGCACTGCATTAAATTCCTGAAGAAGAAATTTTCATATACTTATTACTCACTTTTACCTTTTAATCCTTACCATCTGGAAACATTTACAGTTGCTAAGAACTCAGGCAACCAGGGAAAAACAAAAACCTAAACAACCTTCTCACACAATAAACCCACCACACACACAAACAACCAGGAATCATACAGACTCCTCCATACCAGGAAATCAATGCAAATTGGGAAGGATTTGCTACTAGCACTTAACCTTCACCTTACAGAGTTTATTTTTAGGGTTCAGTGGCAAGCTGTCACTCTAGAGTGAAGGAATAAGGGAAAAATTGAGACTGAGCCACTGTTTTCAGTTATAAGTTTTTTATCTTAAATTACCTGTTAATAAAAGTTAAAAGCAAACCTTTATCACTAGATTAATTGCTCCTTTCTTGTGCCTTTCATCTTATCTTTTCAACATTATATGAATTAACAGCTCTCTAGAACAGGAAGACTATAAAAGTTTAAAGTAACACATCTGTAAGTACCTACTAACATTTATTCTTTGGTAGGATGACACTACTGTTCCTGTTCTGCTCTGAGTGAACCTGTTTTACCACACATACTCAAAGCAAATTGATACATTATAACGATACTGTATGTTAACCACTTACAGTCAAAAGTTCATTTATCAATAGAGCTGAGAAAGAACTGGGCCCTGGTATCCCATAACTGCCAACCTTATTAAGACTGCAAGCTCAACTACATTTGTTCACACATAGACCAAGGAATTTTCTTCTAGATTTGCATTTATTTCCAGTTATTATTACAAACTCTGGTATACACACACACACACTTGCTGCCCTATGACATTAATCCTGTGGCTAAAGAAAAACTAATCCTGCCTAGATACAAGGATTTCATGCTATGGCTTTGGATTCCTTTTTTGACCATCCTCTATTAGTTAGTCATTCCAAACAAACAGATAAAAATTAGTCACAAAGCATTTTTTAACCAACAGAAAGCAAGTTAAAATCAAAATATTCAATTTAAAAGCAAAATTAAAATCATTATTAAAACCACAATTGTATTTTAATTTCCATATCAAAGCTGGTGCTGGAGAAACCTTATCAATCACTTTCTTTGTTATTAATTCAAACTATCTGCATGAAACTTAGAAATTAATAGGTGCAACCAGCCAGCCAGATCATAGAGGAGAATGAAAACCAGCTCATTTGGACTGCAGTTGTTTCTTGGTATTCCTGTTACACACAAACGGTCTTGGCTTTAACACTCAACAGTCTTGCATTTTGTGGCCAAGCTGTCAGTACAAAGGAACCACTAAGCCCAAGATCATTTCTGAAAAACAAATGCTGATATTACAGAAATCAGTACTGCTATCAGGTTAGCAAGAGTACTTGAAACGCTCTCTATTAATGAAGGGATAGTACCCTTGAAACTAACTTTACATAGATTAAAGAAATTAACTCATGACACAACACTGTTGATTCATAAACTTCTTGTGTCAGGGGCCACCTCCTTGTTCTATGGCAGTACAGTGCCTAGCACACCATGTTCCTGTACACTACTAATATTACTAGCACCACTAATTACTCAATATACAACACCAAAATAGTCTTAAAAGGCTTCTACCCCAGCATGCTTCGACTAAAACATTAACACACAATGCAAAGTTCAGTTCCTGGGTGCTGCTATGCTCTTAGTTCCCTCTGAACTGCCTTTCTAATCTTCATTACTATAAACACCTGTACTATTAGACTACTCCTTTGCTGAAATCCCTTTATTAACTCAGGCCAGGACTTTCTGTTCCTTCAAGTCATGCTTCTTTCAAGGAGACTGTCGATGTTGCCATATGATCCCCATAACTGGTGCATCTCAATACCTCACTATTATTACTAAGCTTACACATGGACTACCCTACTCAGCAAACTACTATCAAGCTAATAAAATGGACTGAGGAATGATAAACACCAGAGGCTTGACCTTTAGAAGCTTATAATGCAGTTTAAATTAACGGCAACTGCAGGCATTCAGGTTCATACGAGGATAAAGCATTACATGACTTTCACGGGATGTCTGTCTCATTGCCAGATCTCTCTTAGGTCTCACATCATTGCCACAACTGCAAGATCAACTTCCTGCCTCCCATCACAACTTAAACTTTGTCTTTAAGATGTCTACTAGTTGTGCCTTATCCAGGCAACAAGGAACAACTCTTGCTTTCATGTGAAGAAATGCCACACATTCGGTAGCATATAAACAACACAACTATTAAAATACAATCATACTTCAGGCTGATGAAAGAATCACTTGTGAAAAGGTTGTGAGATAAGGAAATTCAATCCTGTCCCACTGATTAAATCTCACAAGATACTAAACATGGGCAGCACATGAACATCACACCCTGCTAGGACTGAATGCTGTGACAAAGTAGGAGAGCTAGGAACAGCACTAACCCACAAACAAAATAAAGCCTTCCAACATTGTCTTATTCTACTAACATCTTCTTCAAATAAATATTCCCAAGATCAAACCCTCCAGGAGAGACCACCCACCAATAAAACACTCCTGGCTAGCTCCCCTTTCAAATCCCACATTCAGACTTGGAATCACAGAATAGTTTGGAATGGGAAGGATCTTCAAAGATCATCTAGTCCAACCCCCTGCAATAAGCAGCAACATCTTCAACTAGATCAGGTTACGCAGAACCACATCAAGCATGGCCTTAAGGAAGCAATGTGGGGGAAGAGGCACCCTGCTTGCGCTGAAAAGAGGAACTTGAGCTACTCTGCTAGTCTAGAAAAGAAACTGTCCCCTTACCTATGAAACATTATCCTCTACCACAGGAGACCTACAAGGGACAGCTACGAACAAATAAGAGAGGGCAGGCTGTCCTTCGGGAATCAACAACTCAGCAGAGGATAAAGGGCTTCTCCCACCATGGTTACAAGGGAACGAAGGAGTCACTTTCCTCTCCCGCCCCGCACCCAACTACGCACACGCAGCCTATTCCCAAAGAAAACTAGAAGCAACACAAACGAACAAGAGCTCAGCACCCCTGGGTAGTGCCGCCCAGCTCTGACGGAAGGCGCCCACCCTCCTCCATCTTGGAGCCAGGCACCAACTTACCCGCCAGAGGCCTCAGCGCGCTCCTATTGGCTCACGCCGCGTCACGTGAGCAGCGCAGAGCCCCACCTCTTCCCCCACCACCTTTGCCGGAGACTTAAACGTTTGCGGAGGGGGGCGAAGACCGCGGCTGTCGCCAGGGCGCGCGCGCATGCGCCGGAGGAGGAGGTGCGCGTGCGCTGTCGTGGCGGCAGTCGGCGGCGGTGGTAGCCGGGGTGCGAGGCGGTTCCGGGAGCGCGGGAAGAGAGGCGGGGGCACGGGGCGCGCGCACGCGCTCGGCAGCGGCGGGGGGAGGAGAGGCGGGGGAGGGAGGTGCGGCCCGGCCCCGCCCCGCAGGAAACGGTGCCGCCCGGGCCGCGCTCTGCGAGAGGGCGGGCAGGGACCGGGAGACAAGCCCAGAGACGACCGTCGGGGAACAGCCGCCTCCCTCCGCTCTGCCGGCCCGCAGCCCACGCTCCGGTAGGACACCGGCCCGGACTCCGGAGCGGGGCAGCCCCCTCCCCTCCCCTCCTCTACCCTACATCCGCCCCGTCCTCTGAAGCGGGAGCGCCCTCGGCGGGCTGCTGGGTGACCGCTCCCGCGTCCGCCGCGCCCCGCTGCCCCTTTCCAGCCGCGATCTCTTCGCCGCGCTTCTTCTCAGGCTCCGTCCCGATGAGAGAGCCCGGCACTTGTTGCTGACGCGATGGTCACCGGCCCGGCCGAGCAGGCAAGGGACCGCTGAGACCGCCGTGGGAGAGCTCCGCTGCGGCTGCCGTCGACGACCCGGCCCCTTCGGGGAGATCCGAGGGGTTGTTTCCTCTCAGCGCCCGGCGGCGACGGGTTCCCAGGCGGCGTGAGGACGGCCCTCGGCCCTCGCGGGGATCGCGCCCGTAGGACCCCCGCTGCCCGCCCCGGATGGTGACGGCGGGCTGAGGGGGCACCCCCAGAAGCCGCCCGCCCCTTGCTGCCCGCGCCTGGCCTCCCTCGGCAGGAGCAAAGATGTCTTTCTTCAACTTTCGGAAGATCTTCAAGCTGGGTGGTGAGAAAAAGAAGAAACAATACGAGCACGTCAAGAGGGATTTGAACCCTGAGGAGTTCTGGGAGATTATAGGAGAGCTGGGAGATGGTGCTTTCGGTAAAGTGTTCAAGGTAAGGGCAAGAAGGAAACTCGAACCGCTTGTATGGCTCGTTGCTAAAATATGACCAGCGTATCGCTTCTGAGTCTTGTCTAAAGCTTGCCTGTCTGCAAGCGCTGTCACCTTGGGATACCTGTTGTAAGCATCAGGTGGCTGGAGAACTTCGTTAGGCCGGTAGGTGCTGTGTCCTCCCGACCGGGGGAATGTGCCCGGGTGCTGGGGGACAAGCAGAGCCTGATCCAGGCGCCTCTTGTCCACCGAGCCTCAGGAAACTAAAGATAGAAAAGACCTATTAGGTCATCGTCCCGCCTTCTGCTCCACCCTGCCCGTTGCGGAATCGCTCGCTTCTCCTGTATTTTGTTGGGTTTGGACTCGTGTACGCAGCGTGGCTTCTGACATTACAGAGACTGTATTTTAGGTGTGACCTTCATAGTTATTTAATATTTTCCTAAGTTTCTGTACGGAAGGAAGCCCGTGCACAGGAAAATTGACTTGTGTGCCTCGTGAGTAGTTTATAGGGCCAAGCTCACGTTGCTTTTAATGGGCATTCTCCTCTCCTGTTCCATCTGGGATTGAATTAAATAGTTGTGTTCTCTTGGCTTGCTTTACGTGGCAGCATTCCTGTATTGGATCTTCTTACTTCTCTTAGGTGTTTGACTTTTCTATCTCTAAGTATACTGGCACAAGTAGTGTTTTTAAGGATGCTTATCTAGAATTTATCAAGCAAAGTAGAACATAATGACATAGTTATAACACTGCTAGTGTTTGACAAGGCTGTAGCTTTCAGGCAAATCTTTAGCTACTCTTCCTTTTTCTAAAAGGGTATTAACACTCCACATTTGATTTAGGGGTAGTGTGGAAAAAAACATCATGGAGGATAAACATGAGAGAATTGGGGAACTGACGTGAACAGAGACCCTGGAACAGGTTCTTGAGATTGGGAAAAAAATAGTGTGAGAAAGAATTGCAGTTAAAGTGTCTCTGAGAGCTAATTAGGTCAAGAAATATTTCTATTTAGAGTACTGCACTTGAGAGGTTATGAAATGTGCAAACTCAAAACTTGTGCTGTTTTTGCTAGAAACTACTTTAGATTTTATTGTAGTGTGGTGTTACCTGTTTGTAAATTTGAGCAAAAGCGTCACAATCAGTTCAGAATGCCAGGTGGGGTGTTTTCTCATCCTAGAAATTTCTGTCAGTGTCCTATTATAAGAGCATCTAGTTTATGTTCGTGTAATTTGTAGTCTAGATGGTGGTTCTCATGCTAGTGTGGAAGATAAGAGATTTGGTTTTTATTAAAAAGACAGGGAAATATGTCTGAAGTTGCTCTATCATAAAACTTGGTGACTGTAAAAACATAATGTCTCTCATGGCACTTGTAGATGATTAAAAGTTCTTTAAACTTCATAGTGGAGTTTTGATTCCTTGTTGGTGAATAAAATGCTGTCCCTTAGAGATGACTGGGGAAGCCTCAAAGCTACAATAATAAATGTGTTCTTCTCCCCCATATGCATTTCCTCACCCATCTTCAAACCTCTTCTCACTTCATGTTTGTCTGCAGACATGTCTGTATAAGCCATAGTCTGTAGAGGAAGATATCTGAGCAAGACAGCTGGCAAATCTTGCATTTCAGTGTGCTTTGTGTGTCATAACAGTTTTTTCCAGTTGGATATGATTTTTCACTTTGAGATTTATTTCTGTATGGGAAATGACAGTGTTAACTGATGAAATTGATTTATTTTGTTTAAATCCTATTTTTAAAGTTGTAGTAGTCAGAATGACATAGAGTTACACTAGTAAACATGTTGAACCTCGCACTCATGAAAATTAGAAACGACTAGTATTCCTAGGGAAAAAACAAATCCTATTTAAAAAAAAAAAAGAAGTCTCCTAGTGCATGTAGTCAGCAGCACTCATTTTGTTTCCATCTAGTTTGAGGAGGAGGATTATGCATAGATACTAACTGTACTTGTGTTCCTGCATCTGAGCATGCTTGGCAAGAAACTGTTTTGAAAGCTAAGGTGTGGTAGGTTACACTTCCTTGGATGAAACGCTGCAAGAAAAGCTGTTCAATACCTTCTCAAATTTTGGAATCTAAGCTGGAAACTAGAACAAAACTGTCAACATTTAAAGAATTTGCCTAAGTAATGTAAGTGGGGTGGTGGTTTAATTTTACATGTGCGGTGGGGTTTTTGTTTGTCTACAAAACCCAACACCCCAGTATCAGATTTGGCAAAACTGTATTTGCCTTTGTTTAAGATCCTTGGAGTTGGTGTGTGACTGAGTTTTGGCAGATACATGATCAAATGGGATTGTCAGATAAGTAAGGCTTTGTATGCTTTGGGCTTCTAATAAAAAAAATAGGTTAGATTGGTTACATGCTATGATTTCCTGTAGAGAAGTATTTGGTTTAGTTATGTAACTCTCCTTCTGGACAGACTATCAAATATTAAAATAAAAACTCAAACGCAACTCTTAAAATATCCTGTCAGTACTATGAAGCTTACCTGATTAAATTTTTTGCATTAAAAAATGCTGTGTCTAGTGATAACTAGTTTTGTATCCAGATGTCTTTAAGGGTACTGAAAACTTGTGATTTACTCCCCTTCTTCCCAACCAGCTACAAGGGTCTTGCTTGTTTTTTTAATAACATAGCCAAATTGACAAGCTTATTTCCTTTGAAGCTGTTTAAGTTTCCTAAAGCTTTCTTAGCTCTGACAGTTCATACATTTGTATTCACTAAGTAATGTTTAGAAATACTCTTCAGTGTTTCAACTGCTGTGGCAAGTCTGTTGTGATCAGAGGAGCTGTGTAACTGCAGACTACTGATGCCAAAGGTTTATGGTTGTGTAGGACTTTTCATTACTAGCCCTTTTCAGCCTCTTCAGTGAGGCCACTTTTAGGCTGTTTTCTTTTTGCTCTTGGCGAGTGTGGTTTTCCATCCTTTTTCAACTTACAGGCCCTTGCAGTACTTCAGGATCAGGTGATGGCCCTTGTAAAGAGAATTTCAAGGTTGCTGATGATAGACTTTTTTTCTGATGTCTTTTAATTGCCTTTCATGAATTATTTAGAATTACTGAATGGACTGCCAGGGTTCTGACAGCCGCTGAAGAAGCACAGTATTAACGTTGGAGGCTGTTTTCAGCTTTGAAGTGTGACCAGCTAGATTGCAAAATATTCTTCTCTTTTTTTTTTTCTTTTGGTGAAAGAAAAAACAAAAGACAGTTTGATTGGCAGTTCTGGATTTGATCAGGTTAAGTTGCCTGAAAAATCATAGGCTCCTAGTGTTTAAGTTAATAGTAGTAAGTTTTCTTTAGAAGTTAGTTACATTTATTATATTATGCTATTTTATTGTGTTATATTGCCCTATTGTATCCAGTATCAATTCAGTGCACATAGTAAACATTCCTTTAAGGTAAATCAGTATAAGTAGGTGTTAGACTTTCATCTGCTTTAAGTTACTTTCTAAATTCACAGAAGTTAATATCCAGATGGTGTGAAAACAGACCTTTAAAAAGCCTGATCTGTTCTTCTGCTCATGCTAAAGTTCCTGTCTGAGAGTCTTAATCATACAGATACCATCCTAAGTTAATCTCTTGAAGTGCCAGGACTGTATTTCTCAGCCTTTTTGGTAGTCAGAGCGCTTAAATTGCAGAAAGGCGTTTTCCTAGTGTCTAGTTGGTGTCATCTATGAGCCCTTCACTAGAGGATACTTTTCAAAGAAATTAGTGAGAGGTACCATCTGTGTATATGTGTACACACTCATTTTAAGTTTTCTACCAGGACAGGATATATGTGGCAGTATCTTACATAAGGTATCTATATAGGCTATATGTATAGAGAGGGAATGTATAGTATATATGCATTTTAATAGGAACCAACAAATTACTATTCAGGAATCCCTTGTACTTGTTTGGTTTTGAATTGTATTCATGCATCTTAGTTTAAATTGGAATATTCTGCCCATTTATAGCATCCCATTTATTACCTGCATCTAAGATTTTTGGAAGCATCATATATACAAGATTCTCATGGGAATTTGGAAAATCAAATATTTGTATTTCATTTAAAGTCACTAAGACAAGTTTTCTAACTCTCAGTAATTAACTGATGCTTGGTTAAAAAGTCTGTTCTGCTTTCTCTTTAGGTTCAGAGAAAAGATGTTGTGAAAGCTGATAGCCATAATCATGGTGAACAGCATTACCCAAATGCATTATCTTCTGAAAACTATAAATATATTAAGTATTCATATATACTTATATTCATAGTAGTGGCCAATATAAATTCATCTCTGGGAAATGATAGTGGACTTTTGATATTAGTGTTTCTTCAAGTCCAATAGACTAATGATTTTGCTTCATATAAGTTAGGCCTTTGTTTCTGCTTTTAAAGCAATCCTACCTATAATGTAGCTATGTGACTTACAGGAGAGCCTGGTTTTGCCATTATGTCTTCTACAGCAGGTAGAAACAAATAGGTTTTTTTTTAATACTGATTTCATGAGACTGGACCAATTACATAATTTAATGATAGTGTCCTTCGCTCCTTTAAATGCCAAAATGTGGACTCACAGTTGGTGGTACTTAGAAGTACTTTTTGTGTATCACTAACATCATAACTTATTTTCTAATCCTAGAAAAAACTTAATTAGTCTGACCTGAAAACAATCAGGCAGAGCATTCATAATTTGTAGGTTTTGTGGCCTTACAGCACACTGTTTTAAATAATCCCTCCAGTTGGATATTGCAAGTTGAAGTTATCTTAATGATACTAACATCTCATGCTGCTTGCTAGGGTGGATTTCTTCTATAGCTGTAACTTAACACTCATAGGAGTAGATTTTGACCACTTAATATCTAAGCTGAAGCACTGATAAGCTGTTTTTTCTCTGCTCTTTATCTTTTGATTTACCTGGTGTCATTAGCTCCACTAATTCTTTGGAAGAATGTTAGAGCTGTTGGAACTCATAATCATTCCAGTAAGAAAAGATAGTTTCCTGTGGAAGGATATTGCTTGAGTTCATTTGAAATCCTTTATGTTTAGTGCTAGTTGGAACATAAGTTCATGTTTGAAAATTTTCAATGAAGTCAAATACTGAAGTTTTATGACTCTACCATAGCCCAGACTTGGAAGCCAAAGCAGGAGAAAGTGTCCTAAATTAAATTTTAATAGATAAAAATGAATCGGTGCAGAACTTCTGGCAATTTTGATTAAAATTGTTTGGTATACTAAATACATTTTGTTCTAATCTATTTTCATTCATAATTGACTGTATAAGTTGACCTCTGATTAAACTGGAGTGGTAAAGTAGTGCAGTTGTCCCCAGGAGATCTGAATTAATAATACTCACTTAAATGCTATGTTGCTTTGTTTAGCCATAGAGGCATTAGTAGATAGAGGAGAGAAGGGAGTCGATTTACTCTCAAGATGCTAATATTTAAGATGGCAATGTTCAATTTTAAATATTTAGTCTAAGTAAATGGAACTAAAACTTTAGGTAAAGCTTGTTAAGAACAGAAATTTCTGTAAGAGTAGCCTGAGTGTTTTAGGGCTGTTGTGCATGGTCTAGGTGAAAAGATGTGTGACTCTTCATAGAAGACAAACGATTTTGGTCTTCCTGATCAGCTTGGTGAGTTACACTATAGTCTTACCTTTTTTTTTTTTCACACTGTTGTGGTTTTAGAATGTTGAGGAGACCAGCTAAGGAAAAGGCTGTATCACTGGTTTAAACCCTGGCAAATGTGTCAAGGGGAAAGCTTCACAAAGCTATTTACCCTGTTGTCACTCTAAGTTTTCTGAGGAAACAGGTAGTGCAAGAAAGTTGTCTGTAGATCATAAACTGAGATCATCTTCTTGGTTTAAATGGCTTCTTTCCATTTTGTCTGTAGCAAGGAAATACCCTGAAGTATAGCACGTTTTGTGTCTCATTTTTTGGACACCTTTAAGTTGCTTAGCTTAAAGTCACCATCACAATACTTATGAGTAATGTATTGTTTGTCTGTTGCATTCAGAATTGAACTGCAGACATGATTGTGGAGAATAAATATAGAATATTCATGATCACTACTTGGTAAGGGAGTCATCTTTTCCAAGGTGTGGGCACGGTTATATGACCTGTTTTAAACCCTCAAGTAAATAGGAAATCATGTGATTTTATTTATCCATCTTTATAAAAGTTCCTGTTTGTTTTCATGTCTTGTGATATTTCGTGTTTCTTAGCTAACTATTTGTGTGAGTGCTTGGACTGCTGGTTTCTTGTCTGGAGAGTAGACCTTTAGATTTGAGGTATAAACTAAATGTGACTGTTTAATGGCAAATAGACTGCAGAGTGAAGCTTTTTTAAGCTGTTCTAATTTGATGAAATAATTCTTCATATCTAAGATGCAGTCTATTACGTTAAGTAATCCTGATACAGGAGCTAAAAAAATATAGTGGTATTACTGTTTTGGTTTTGCCTTTTTTTTTTTTTATTTAACAGGTTTTGTAGACAAATTGGTTAAACCTTTTGAACTTAATCTTTGGCAAGGCGGTAGTCCTCCAGTAATACAATCCTCCAAGCAGTAATACATGCTATTGTTGCAGAGCAGTGCATCACAAGTTTCTTTTGGTGGTGTCTCAAATTCTCATTTTGACCACCCCATAAACAACATTGAAGAAATTATTTTTTGTTTGTATTTGCAAATGCCACAGTTCCCAGTTTGGGTGGTTTTTTAACTGAAAGCAGTTATGAAGGCCTTATGTTTTCCATGGGCCATGACCCACCTTTTGAGAATCTCGTGAGGTATAAACATCATTTTCCTTCAATGACAGTTGTGTCTGTGTAAAAAGAGGCATCATGTAATTAAACAATCTGGTTTGAGATCTTAAGTGCATTCCTTGAGACCCTCTCCTGAATTGTGGTTTATGAATACTGCTTTGGTCTTTGTTTCCTTGTGCTCCCCCAATAATCTTTAATTAGATTATACATGGAATTGGCACATTCGTATTGCCTCACCTCTTTTGCCCATTGTCTTACTTCACTGTAGTTTCCAAATTATTCAAATACAATGCTTGTGCTGTGTTTTCATCTGACACTGTTTGGATTGTTCCAGTTGTCAGCATTCAGTGACAGAAAAGTCAAGAAATTTGAA
Organism: Pezoporus flaviventris; assembly: GCF_033815535.1. Classification (NCBI taxonomy): domain Eukaryota; kingdom Metazoa; phylum Chordata; class Aves; order Psittaciformes; family Psittacidae; genus Pezoporus; species Pezoporus flaviventris. Next base: position 9,443,752 of record NW_026892577.1, on the reverse strand, counting down.
GTTATGAAACAAAGCAGACTGAATGAAAAAAATGAATGATGTTTTATAATTTTTGTCCAAACCCATGTAAAATACATATTGTCAATCCCTCTAATTCACTTATAATGGCTTTATAACAGTATGGAATTCTTGAAAGACATTTCAACTGCCAAATATGTCTCAAATATGTTATGTGGAAACACATTTTTTTCCCCTCAGAAATTGGAATGAATCTTTTTTGAGAGAAAGCAGACTTAGTATTTGCAGAATATGTTTGGAGGGTGTCAGGCAATAAAAATTGGCGAAGTAATATTCAATAAAAAGTACTAGGCTACTTCATACTTCAACAAAAATGAAGGCTTTAATGTAAATGTTAACTTTCCATTGGCATTTCAAATTTTCTGTGGAATATGCTCTACATTCATGATATAAACCAACTGAAGTACATGCAGCAGCAACTAAAGTGAAAAATCCACAATAAAATAGTAATGGAAGATTCTTTGTATACTTAATGTACCTCCTTAAAGTATCACATTTGATTTTCAGGAGGATATAATGTCTCTTACAGCAATTCTAAATATATGTGAAAGCAAGTTACAATATTAGAAGTCATGGATTTCTCTTGTTTATTTTCACTCTTTTAGCTTAAGAGTGGTTTGCAGTATCCTGTAAGACTGCGTGTGTTTATATAGAGAGGTTAATGTAAAACAGCTAAGCATGAGTGATGATTTGGAAGCTAAGAGAAAGACACAAACATTTTCCCCTTTACATAGCCATGTTTATATTTTGGAGCCATTTTCTATTTAGTTAATTACCTATAGCCCAGAGGAAGAAATTGTTCAAGCATAGATTCATGTTTGAACCGAGTTCCACCCAAAATCTGGCTTTAAGAAGGTTCTAATTACCTGAAGCATGCTATTCTGTGATATGATTTTTACTTTTTACTGATTCTTCTATGGAGAAGAGTATGAAAGTGAAAAAAATAAGATCTTTTCGATTCTCCTCTCTGTCCCTCTGGGAGTAGGGCGAGGGAAGTAAGGGGGAGAGTGAGTGAACAAGTTACCTGACTGGGTTTAAACCACGACACAGCCAAATCAATTTATTGATTAGAACTTAAAATTTGCTAAATCTTCTCTCACTACAGAGGACTAAGTGATTATTACCTTAAGGTGTCAGTCTTAAAAAATAATCTGTTGGTTGTTGTTTCAGAGAAACCTGAAACTGAAGGAGGCCATAACAAATAAAGCAAATTTATTATTTTTAGAAAGTATTTTTTCTGAAGTTGCATTAATGCACTTTCTCAAAATGAGAGGGTAAGCAGAGAGTGGAAGGGCAACTGTACAGTCTGAAGGTTTGGGGAGAGCCATTATCCTACAACTTCGGTTGTGCCTACATCGAAATAGTTTTACCTAGTATGAAAGCAATGATGAATCCCAGTGCTAAGGCAGAATCGTTTTGGTATTCATCTAGCTTGATAATGAATTGGAGAAGACTGTCCCTTAACTTTATTCATATCTCATTGAACAGTTTAGATCTTTCTGGGACTTTCTTGTTTAAGAAGGACTTTAAGGAACTAGGTTTTGTCTCTAGAAGTATTTAGTTGTAACCATGATTCAGAGAACAGTATTCTGAGGGAAGTTACTATAAATTTGTTAATGATACAGTATAACTTGGTAAGACCTTTTGCAGTGGAATTTATTCTTTATCTTGTAGGTGGTGGTTCCCTTGACACAGACTTGTGCTGTGAAACCAAAGCTTTTCTCTAGTACATGTCTAAGTTTTCATTATAGAAGATGACTTTTCGCTTTTATATCTAAGCAGTACTTTACCAGGAAAAGAGTTAATAATCTGTAATCAGAAGGCAGGAAAACCTTAATGGGGTAATGTCAGCCGAGTCCTTCAGCAAGAATTAGCATGTTGCAGTAAACCCTCATCTCCTTCACAGCCTTTGTCTCAGGCAGGCTTTACTCAATTCATATGCTCCCTTTTTCGTTTTGTAAAGTTCAGTCATGTTCCTGCCCCACCTTCAGCTTTTCCTGTTTGAACTGAAGAGGCCCAGCCTTTTTAGTCTGCTTTTTATAAGACAACTGCTTGACCCTTTAATGATTTTAATTGTCCTCTCATTCTCTTACTTGCTCAACTTCTGTGGATGCCACAGATCTTTCAGTTCACCATTCAGGCAACTGTTCTATTTTTTGGTGCTTGATAGTCATGGGTCAGAACCACTGTGCAACTGCATTGCACTGTGAAAACTGTGATCATTGCTGGGAAATACGGTTGGAAGAGTTTGAAGAGGAATTATCCCCCAAGCAAACTGAAATCATTCCAGTAATGTTGAGAAATGGGTACTCTTGAAGTTAAGCCAAGCTTGTTTTTATCCTTTCACCCTTTCCAAGTAGTTTTTAACTAGTAGTGAAGTGAATGCAGTAGCCAAGTTTATAAGTAACCTGAAAGAAGGAAGTACTGTCTGCTATTTTTTAGCTCTCTGGGTGGGAAGTCTGAAAGCTTAAGGATCATCATAAACAAGAAAAATGTCAAGTGTTTCCTATTGATTTACAGGATAACTGAGGTACCTGAAAATGCCTCCTCTGCTTTTGTATATAGCACAACTTTAACCTATCTTTCAGTAGTAAATATAGATGTTCTGGTCAGCTTAACAACAACCCTAGAAGTTGTTTGTTGAATTGGCTTGTTGCAGTTAAATAAAAAACAAACCACACACTTCCCCTAACATTTAAAAATAAAATAGAAAAATAAGCAAGTGTTCAAACTTAACTCTTCCATTTGTGATGTCTGTGTATATGTGGTGGTTCAATGTTTATTGATGCTGTTATAACTCCTTAGTGTTTAGTGTTTTTATTAGTGGCCTGGCATGGGACCTTACCTTGAGGCAGTGCAATACGAAGAAGATTCTTCTGATTCTCTGGAAAGCACTTAATCAGTATGGAATTGTGATACTAAGTGAAACAGTCAATAACACATCTTCTCAAAAGTGGTGCATTTCAATAGCTTTAGTAAGTACAGAAGCACTTTTGAATGATGAGTGGCTTGGTCTTTACCAAGACTGTTTTCCACAGCAGTTTCTCATAGTGCTAGTCAATGCAGCCAGAGTTCTGGCAGTGTGTTCCCTTTCCCACCTACTTCCTTGTGACAGCTCTGGTGCTTGCCAACCCCAGGATGATCTGGTTCAAGGAACTAAGCCACCCAAAAGCTGATTGTACATGTAATCTCCTTGGCTTCCCAGATCAGCTCACGGGAGGGCCAGACAAGTGGCAGTGCTGATATAAGGGTAAAATGACAGGACAATGTCAGCATTGGCTTAAATAGGTATAAAAAGGAAGCATCAGGGTGGCATATCATGAAGTTGTTAAGGTATGTCAGATCAATGTGGTTTTGTAAGAACAAAGGGAAAAATAGACCTGTTGTATAAATCATCTATTGTTAGCAACAGTACTGATAAAAGGCAGTTTTGCTAAATGGTGCTGCTGGTGTTATCGGCCAGTAGTTCTGTCCCTTTGCATCACTGGCACTCATCCTAAAAGAATTTTGTTATGTGGAATCATAGAATCAACTAGGTTGGAAAAGACCTTCAAGATCATCAAGTCCAGCCATTACCCCAGACCACATATATAGGCCACCACATATATATACATATCTTTAACTGGAAATATACTAAAAGCTTGTTCTCCCAGTTTTTTTCCGGGTGGTAATTCTTTTTTATACTTTAGGCATGACATACAACTGCTAGAAAAGAATGAAAAATTTATAAGACTTCTTATTTGGCACCAAATTTACCTATATGAGGAAAGTACAGAAACTGAATTGGAGTGAGCAGTGTTTTGAAGTAAGAAATGGCCTAGATAATTTTCCCAGAGGAATGGAATTCTGCATTTCCTCTCCCTGTATAAATACACTACGAAAGATAGCCCTTGGCTTCAAAAAGCCTTCAGCCTAATAAAAGAATAAAAAAATAAACACGACAGAAAAGGAGGAGTAAGAGAAAGGGAAAAAATCTTGTCAAAGAGAAAACTACTTCGTTTTTAACATCTGTGCTGGTGCAGGCTCATTGCTGTCACTTCTTGGGGACACCGGCAAAATAAAGCTTTCATAATTTCATTTAAAGTAACATTGCCACACTATTAAGAGATGAGAACAGCACTTCCTCTTGAACATCTTGTTTGTTTAACTGTTTAATGTTATTATGATAGGTTGAAAGATTATTATATGTTGGAAGAACATTGTTCCTACTTTGCATGAAGATCTCTTACTGATAGAAGCTCACAATTTCGTTAAGCTGCAAAAGTATGAGTAAAGCAACTGTTTTCCCTTTGCATATTGTGTGCATCAAACTCTGGAAAGACAGTCAAAGTATCATGATTTGGTTTTAATAATTTTATCAATTAATGCAGTTATTCCTTTGATCATTTGTGTTTATCACTAGCATATTAAATAAATTCTGAATGAATTGCAGTAAAGTGGCAAACAGCAAGTGCAAAAACTGTATCATAATATGAAAAAGATTATCATCAGCAGCATGCTACCCCTACAAACCAGTTAATGTGAAAGGCAGCATCAGAAGCAACATGTTCCACTACTGTGCTGAATACAAATGAAGTTTACTTACAGAACCCAAGATGCTATTTCTGTGGCAATTGAGTAGCCAGTTTTCAAGGGATACCAAATGTTTATTCAGATGGTGCTTTCCCATTTCTTGAGATGTCATACTTGCAGCACAAAAATAGCTTAGGTCATTATAAACTGTATTTAAGGCAACCTTTCTAACTCACGTGTGGAAAGATTTCACTTTTTTGTGAGTTGGTATGTAGCTTTGGGGTTATTACTTAAGACTCAGAAGAAGACTACTGGCAAGTCAGTGACGCACAAGTGTAAAGTAGCACATACAACATCATAGCGAATTTTGTGATTGATAAAGTTCATTGTAGAACTTACTTGAAAATAACTAGCTTATGTTGAAGAGAGCTGAAAGGCATTGGCATAACTGCACTGATTTCTTTGGTGGTTATTGCTGTCTTTGCAGTTGGTTTCTGTTATATTGTTTTAAAGATGAGTACGTAAGGAGGTAGTAACTTCCCTCTAGAATTCTAAATTTCCCATTCTTTTTAGAATTACCATAAAGAGAATATTAACTGCTTTCTGTAACAATTTTACTTAAAAAACGGGGATAATGTTGGACAGCTTTTTTATGAAAGCTGTCAAAAGCTACTTCCTTTTTTGTTACTTCAGAAATAGGGGAAGTTTCATCTTACAAGACTAGAACATGCATGGAGAAACAGAATATATGCTTTGATAGTTTTGCAAGAACTGTTGCCAGTTTTAATATGTTACTGATGTAGTCATGTTTCATTTCCCACTGTTATAACTGTCTTTTTTGTAAAATACTGAATCCTAAACTGCCTGTGTATCTTACACTTTTCCCTTTAAAATATGAAGTATATTTTATTTATTGTTCATTTTAGCAGGACAGAGAATTAAATGGGCTGGTAATGCTTCATCTTGTTTCATTTGTCTCATTTAATCTTTTTCCTCTGGCTACTTAGGTGTGCTTAATGCAAGTCATGAATGTGGTTCACATTGCAGTATCAAATTATACAGAACTTTTTCCCAAACTGCCCATATTTTTCAGCTAGTAAGATGTATACACTTTAAATGACAGTTTAACTTACATCTGTTACGTCCCATCATCTTCGACAATAAATAAATTGTCCTAGTGTAGGTCTTTAATGCCTTCCTTCTGCTGTATGAAATGTAGAGCTTTTAATACTATTCTTTACTTTTTTGACACCAAGATTTTTTTTGTTTTAATTTAATGGCTGTGCCACATTTCATCTCTATGACTATGTAGTTTCCCTAGTAACGTGTCAGAAGGCCTTTGTTGAAGGGTTCTTGAACTTCAAAGTAGTTGTCATTTTTGTTGTTTATTATTTTGTTGACTTGTTCATTTCCAGTTGGGAAAGGCAGAATTTTCTATGCTCAAGTCAGATATGTGCTTCTTTGTTGTTGTTCTTTTGTTACATATGAATAGCTGTGCTGGCTCAGCGAACAGCTGTAGCCATCTTACAGCTGAGCTGGCTAAAGGCTCTGGGCAGAGCAGATCCCAGTTTTGTTTTGTAACCTGACTCCAAGGAGCAGCGAAAGGAGGAACTGTGGGTTGACCTAGCCAATTTATTAAGAAACAGTAAAAAAAATCTAGTGTGATCTATGTACATCTGTGACTGTACACTATAAAGTTCTAGTAAGCAAGATGACAGGAAGCTAAAACAGTCCGTGGTATATCTGCAGAAAGCTAGAGTTAGCTTTTACAACTCCAAATGTCTCCTTAGGGAAAGATGTTAGCAGGAGTAAGCACTGGCTCTTAGATCTCAAGTGAAATAAAGCATTCTTAGAGATATTAAATAACTAGAAGCTAGATTATAATGTAGAATCGTCTCAAGTAAAGGTATCAGAGGATTCTTAAGTCCTGTATTCACACAAATTGTAAAGTTACCAAGAGCAAATAGAATTTTCAATTTTCAACTTGGCAGCATAGTAATTTTCAGGAAAAAAGAAAAAATTAGGCATTTGGAGACCTTCAGTTCTCACTTGTTGGTTGTCTTGAAATTGTAGTGTACAGCTAGAATTAGCAATTGTTTGATTAAAACCTATTTCTTGAGATCATTATTTCTTGGAAGCATTAGTTTACGTCATCTGGAATAAAGGTGTGTTTATTGCTGGAATAAAGACTTAACTTTAAGATGAAGTGACCAAAATAAATTTGTAAATTAAGAAGTAAACATTGTTTTCTTTTTTCTAATGACACAATACTGAATAAATAACTGCAGGGTATCTGTAATCCAAGATGAGGATACACTGGGCTACTGTCTCTCCTGAGAAGTTGCAAGTCAGTTTGGGGCTGACATTGTCTGATGCTGGGTGAAAAGGAGAAAACCTCTGCCAGCAACTGTTAGTGTCCTCTGCAGATAAAAGATACTGGCAAAGCAGCTTAGCACTGCAGGGATAAATCTTAATTTGTCACACCTCCCCCTTCTCAAGTATAGGAGTTAATTGTAATGCAGAATGGTGTATTTTAATGCTGCTTTTGCAAATGGTATGTACAGTTGTTATAACTGAACTTGGGGAAAAAATTATCAGTCCTTTGGTCTTACACCTGTAACACCACTTATTGTTTTAGTTACAAACATTCCCCCTATATTACCAGCTGTTTTTCCCTTTTGCTTTTATGTGAGCTATCACACAACAGGAGAAAGGAAAATGATGTGTCATTATAAAACCACATGGCATATTTTGGATATTTTCTTGCCAACATTTAGTAATCTTTTCTTCTTATTTTTTGTTCTGTTTTTTTTTAATGGGTTTGCTTAAATTAGAAGAAAGATGCTGAAATCTGATATAATATCCTCTGCTAAGTTTCCTCTGAAGGACTGTTTTAGTTACTTTGCATATACTGGCCAGCTCAGCCATGATAATGTTCAAATATGTATATAAATATTCCTGGCACAACACATGAATCGGGTTGGGAACTCTGGTTAACTGGTTTACAGAATACCACAGAAGTAATGAAAATATGTGAAGGGAATCGTGAGGTTAAACATGAAAATTATATTCCCTACCACTCCCCAGAATAACTTCTGGAATCCTCAGAAACCAACTGTGGCGGAAACAGAAGAACCACAATATGTTTGAAGTACAAGGATGATGTTAAAAGAGTGAAATTGTCATGGAAACTGCTCCAAAACTAGTATAGCCACAGGGGCAGCACCAGACCACAGGATCGTAAAGACCTGCTTCAGTAGTCTGGGTTGAACCCTGGGTTCCACTTTACTAGTATTTGCTTGTAGAAAGTAGAGGCACTTTTATCTACGGTTCTGTTTCAATATGGTTTTCCAAGCATTAAATGTTTCTTAAGTAGAAGAAACTGTATAATAGGTAGTTATGATACATTGTTCAGACAGGAAGATTTCTGGCTGATAGCTGTATTCTAAGCATGTATCATCTTTGGTAGATACATTCCTGTCATTATCTTTTGAATAGTTCTTTTGTAACACTCACTTCAACAAGTTTTAGCAGGTATAGCTGCAGTTATTCGGTTTTTAATTCCTTGGACCAACCATATCTATAATTAAAAAAATTAAATTCTCTATAGTTTTGTTTTTTTTTTTTTTTTACTACCACATTTTCAAGTGTGTAGATAGGACTGGTGCACTGCTTATGACTGGCTCATTGTAATTTCCAGATCTGTGGAGGCTGTCATCTCCTTCACTGGCCTAATGTGATTTATTGTAAAAGTCGTGGCTTAATATTGCAGAGGTTCCTATTTGCTTTTGAATTCAAACTTTTAATTATATTTATCAACAGACAGTGTTAGAATACATGCTTTCTTTTATTGGATTAATTAGATTCTTTTTCTGAAATTCACTATTAAAGAACACCTTCCTGTGTTTTGAAAAGAAGTTTGTATACTTGATACTGGACAATCATGCAGGTTTGGTTTTGGGGGGTTTCGGGTTTTTTTTAGCTTCAAAATGCACAGGCCAATATTAAATATGGTATAGTAAACTTACACAAAGCCAAGTGCAGTTTACTTTTTCCAGTAGGCCACGCTAGTACTTACAGATTTATTAGATCAGGCTGTTAAAATCTGAAATTTGTCTGTTTTTTTTTCCTTGTTTCATATGTTTAAGAAAACCGGAGATCCACTGCTTTTTGACAGCTCTGAGAAGCAGCTTTTGCCTTTGCCTTTTCAGTACCGATTACTTACACATCATCAGAAAGTATACGGATCTAGATCTGGCAGTCACAGGTTTACACAAAGTGCAGCTTTTTACCTGCAAAAACATCATTTGTTGAGAAGGGATTTGGGTATTTTTCACTTTTTGATGGTCTATGATTATAAGTGCAGTTTAGTTGAGAAGAGTGAGTCAGAAAGGAAGAGCTGCTTAATTGATTTGTTTTGCTGCCTGCAGAACATGCCATGTGGTTACGTAAGATCTCAAAAGAGATCAGGCTTCAGCAAGAAAGGTGAAGAGCAATTTTCTACCTCCTATCTCAGCTTTGTTTCCAGTTGGCTGAACAATAGATGGAGGATGCACTTAACTGTTCAATTGTAAATGGTGGTTAATTTTTAGATGTCTACATGCTGCACTGCACGGTTGGGAAGGAAACATTTGCTGGTGATAGGAAACTAAAACGGCTCCTCACAACCTAGGCTGAAAATTCATATTGCCTATCTAAAGATGAGAGACTACAAGTTATCTCCAAGCTGTAATCCTATTACTCTGGAGCAGTGGCTCTGCTCTCCCTGCCTTCCCATGGCTGGGAATATGCAGCTTCTTGGCTGGGTGCCCAGGCAGTAAACCTGCCTTTTAATATTCTGTTATCAGCCTCTTCACAAAGCTTCTGGCTCTGGAACTTGTATGTGGTTATATGATACTGTATTAAACCCCAGCACTGATAGGGAGGAGTTGCTAATTTCACATGCTCACGGATCCTAGTCTTGTGTAGGATGGTTATTCTTCTTTCTTGTACTGATACGTTTTCAAATTTTTATGGTTTTGTGCATTAGGTATTGCCATTTTAGTGTGAGGGATTTAGGTTCACAGAAGAAAAACAGTCTGCAAGTTTTAATTTACAAGATCATATTTATTCTATGCAAAACTGCAGCCCATCTTTCTAAAAGGACTTTATCTTGGGAGAATAAGAGTATCTGTGTTTTCTACTAATGAGACTATGCCATCCATTGCTAGAACCATGCTGTAACATACAGTTTGCTATTCAGTTGTGCATGCTGTCTCTCTGTAAGTTAACATTTCTGCAGTAACCTTAAATATATAATGCAAATAGAAGTTTTGGTGGAAGGATTACCATATTTGTTGTTGCATATAAAAGTTAATAATAGCTATGTCATATTCCATTAGTCAGGTCTTGGGGGAATGAGTTACTCCAGTTTTCAGCAACTATGTATAAATCTTTTTAAAAGATCAAATTTTGCTAATGCAGAGAAGGAAAAGCTTAGTCCCCCTTTCTTTCCTGTTTCTACATAAGGCAGGATTGAACATTGAAGGTGCCAGTTTGGATTTCTTAGTTTAGGACTGAAGCTTAAATGACATGTCACGGAAGCAGAATCAAATGTATTTAAGCAAGGCATTTGGAATAACTTGAATTGGTAGTTGAAAGCTGAAATATAGGAAGAAACTACTGGGTTCCTGATACAGGACATACTTTGAAAGAGCAGAACCTCTGAGTAGCATAAGTTTTTATTTGTCTTTAAATGTTCATGTACCCAAATGCAAAATGAGTATATGCAAATCAAGACTGCATCTACACAGTCATTGTTGCTCCTGCCCTGACCTTTGGAGAATGTTATGTGGCAGAAGAAGGACTTCAGCCAAAGTCTAGAAAAAACAAACATGCCCACGAAAAGCTGTAAATGCTTTTTGTTCCTCTTAATCCAGAGGGTTTTTTTTGTTTTTTTTTCATACGATATAGTGCTGCATAAATCCTGTGCATGAGCAGTAAAAAACCTCTCCTACCAATTCAGAAGAGCATATTTCTTACATACTTCTTACAGTAAGCTGCGTAGATAGTATTTATTAGAGTGCACTGCTGGGTGGAGATGGGTAATGTCTTATTCAAAAAGAACTTTAAAAATCATGTTTAAAATATATAAAGATTTTTTATTATTATTATTTTCAGGTGTAATTTGATGCATGCTTAAAATGTTTGGTCAGGCCTCAGAAATACCCAGTGGAAATATTCTACTTATAAAGCTTTTTTCTTTTGCGATCTTAAAAAAAAGTCTGGATCTAGACCTACAAAATTTTACTATCTCAAGTCGGAACAAAGGCAAACATTTGTTTTGTTTATAATTGTTAAGATATCCATAAAGATAATCATACCAACTCTGTAATCACTTCTGGTTTGTAAATGAAGTGTTTTAATAGAGCTACCACAAGGAGAAAATAAAAGAAGCTTGCGCAAAGCAGATTTCTAGTTACTTCAAGCAAAAGGATCTGGGAAAAATCAAGATACAAAGTACTCTGTCAATAGGAAAAAAAAACCAAAATATGCTGTAAATGCAACAAACTACCTAGCAAGTAGTTTACCAATGCTTCTTTCTGTCAGGTGAAGCTGAATGTGAAAAACAGTAAGATCTGTTACTGTCACCTGGCATAGACTTTAAAAATAGTTTTATTTAAACAAAGTATTACTACCATTATATGGTTTACATGTAAATATGTGTAAAGATTAATTTCGGATTTTTTCCCCTCTAAGTGTCCTTCTAAGGTACAGTGGAGTGTGTGGCTGTAAAAATGTGACTTTTCACTTAATATTTGAGTTGCCTAGAAAGGTATTTTAACAACCATTTTCTGTACATGTAAAGCTACCAAGTCTAATTCTCTTGTGGAACCAGACGTGTTTTACCTTTCATGTTTAATTTACAGTGCAGCTCTGGAATAGGAAGGTTGGTCTTACATTCTTGCTACAAGGCATGAAACCAAAACAAATTAAGTTTGTGTTGTGAAGCAGACTTTTTTCTTATTAGGATGTGTGTTGGATTAGAATGTTTGATTATTAGAATATGTGCTGGAAAACAACAGACTATTATTGTTTTCAAACAATAATATTACATGGATCCTGTACCTCTGTTGTTAAAAATGAGAGGGCAAATATTGAGGTTGAGAAGATGGTTGTTTGTTTTTTTTTTTGTTTTGGAAAGAATATCAAGATAAAAATGAATGTTACAGAAAACATTTACCCTCAGCATATGATGAATCAGCCAGGACTATACTTATAACTGGTACTGTTGCTTTACTGAATGTTATCATAACTGTTTATCTTAAATCTTTTATTCTCTTTTGCCACATTCAGGAAATTATTTATGGCTGTGAAAGTAATAAAGTATAGATCTTGGAAGTCATTCAGAAGAATTCTTACTTGCTGTCTGTCATCGGCTTTAGTCTGATAATGAGATTAAGTGACAAAAGTCAGGTTTGGGGATTCTTGCTGTGTCCTGTCCTGGATTCATCTCAACTAGGTTTGCCCCGTGGGTTGCACCAGCAGTCCCAGCAGAGAGACAGGATGAGCCAGCTTTTGATGCTTTACATCAGGAGTCAGAATTGCCCCTGCAGGTTCTTGTCTCTTGCTGCTTTGGAGAGAGCATATGTCCCTACTTCTCACTGAATTTAATTTGAATGTCAAAAGCTAGGTGAAGTAAATCCAGGCCTTTTCTTCCAGGTCTTTATAAATGGTGAAGTCAGCCTCAGTCTTACAACTTCATTAATTCAGAGGCAAAAGGTGACCACTTTTCAGACTGGAATTGCTTTGACAAACTAATGTTTTTATGATGGCTTGAGAAAAATACACTTTCTTGTTTAAAGTTTACTTAATTCCAAGTTGTTACAGTATTCCTTCAAGCATAACTTGCAGTAAAATTATTAGAAAGTGTGTATAATTTTGTGTGTGTATGTACACATACAGGCTAGGTGTTTGATATTTGCTTTATGGCCCACATATTTAAAAGGAAAACATAATCTCACCTTGCCTAGTTTTGCTGGATTAGTGTCTCAGCAATATTCTGTGAGTAAGTCTTCAGAGCAACCGGTTTCTGAATTTTTTGCTATTTAAATAATAGTCACCCTAGTTGTTTGTGTGTTCTTAGGTTTAAAAAAAGCCAAGACTATTTAAATGCATAGTAGAAATGCCTGGGTTTGTTTTGTTTAGCTTGGATTTTTTATCCCCTTGGGTACCTGTTTTGTTTTCCTCCTGCCTCTTACTTGTTCTCCCATTGAATTTATCACTACACAAGTTCTAGTTCTCCCAAGTCCTGACGTGCGGAGTAATAGAGGCAGGCAGCATTTTCAGTGTGGCTAACTTCAATGAGTAGCCATCTGTGGAAGTCCTTCTGAACTTCTGAAGCAAAGAGAGCAAAATGCCCAGACAAGTTAATGATGGCTTGGCAGCTTTGTAATGTGGGAGCTTGAATACAGCCCCTGGATGAAGAGCCTAACCTACTGATTACTGGTAGAGGAGCTGCATTTCTCTGTGGCTTTGCGAACAGCTGTGCTGCCCCAGCGTGGGGATCCTCAGAAGGGCAAGAATGTGCACTCAGAAATGAGAGAGAGGGTGGTAGGATAGATGCTTCATGCTCTTGCCAAGTATTAATAGGTAGTTTTTTGAGGAGCAACACAAAACTTTTATCTTTAGAGTACAAAATAGTAACAACCCTCAGCTGTTAACTGCGTGATGGTTTGAGGAATGTGATGAGAATTATTTTTATATTCCTGGCTCTCATTGTTTCTTGACCATGAGAAAAGTTACTAAACCTCTTTTCTGCTAGACTTTATCTAGTCTTTAATATGCAGGTCTTCTCTTTTTGTAGAGAATCAAACTAAAGGTAGGAAAGCAGTACAGAACTATCCAGAGAGGGGTTTTTGTTGTTTATTTTTGGTTTATTCCTGCTGACAGTTATCTGGTGAAATTCACACGTGTACATTTGCTGTGACTTTTGTAGGCTCAGAACAAAGAAACGAAAGTTCTGGCTGCTGCGAAGGTGATTGATACTAAATCAGAAGAAGAACTTGAAGATTACATGGTTGAGATTGATATATTAGCATCCTGCGATCATCCTAATATTGTTAAGCTCCTAGATGCTTTCTACTATGAAAACAATCTGTGGGTAGGTATTATTTCTTCTATTTACTTACTTCAAAAGTAAATTCTACAAAAGTAAAAAGCATATTTTTCTTCATTTAAAGATCATTTGTCCATCACATCTTTTTTGGGTTGTCGCTGTTGGGATAACTGTTCAGCTTCAAAACAAATTTATAAATCATGGGTATGACTTCTAGGAAATTGTCAAATTGAGCTACACTGAGTCATTTGGTCAGGAGTTTGAATCTACAGTTTGGAAGTTTGTGCATTTTGGTATGTGGAGAGAGTTCTTAATGCTTATTTGTAGCGGCAGGACTCAGATTGTAATTACATGAGCACAATTTAGGGTGAGATTTCAGAATCTGCAGCTGAAAAATAAATAATATGCTGAAAAGGTCAGCCTGTGAAGTAGGTATTTTAGAATGAGCCTATTGATACTTCCAGGAAGGACAGTTTACTAAGACTTGGATCATAATTAATTTACTTAAAACCTTTATATCTAGTAGGGAGCATACATATGATTATACATCACTTTTCTGCTGTATCTTATGCATTGAACAGCTTTAAGTATGAAAATACAATTTTTTTTCTTCCAGGCAATGCAGTGTAATATTTCAAGTGCTTTTGGAACTGTACAGAGAATACATGGGTTTTTTTAAGAGTTTATAATTTGAAAAGATACCTAAAACAAGTAAATCTCCTTCGAGTCTTACAAACATGCATTATCCTTTAAGCACAAAAATATTAGAAGTGTAATAGCATGTTTCCTGATGTAGATTTATTTTGATAAGCTTTGTGAAAACCTTGTGTGATCTGAGTGCAGAGTAATTCAGATTGTGTATAATGATACTGTATAAAACAGTGGATTACTGAAAAGATTCCCATGCATATAGGTCAGCATGAAAGCGGGTGGGCATAGGGGCAGAATATGAAACTGAGTTGATAGGCTTCACTAGCAGAATAAAGGTAGAAGAGGAGTAAATAGTTTGAAATTAAAATTGTAGCTATATAGTTACAGTGAGGTGCAGAGACAAGGAAGGGCCAAAGGTAAGGCTATAATGATGTGGTAAGTAAACGGAATTTAGTGGAGGAAAAAAGAAAAGAATGATAGTTGGCAAAAGAATATGCTTTTGCTTTCCAGTTTTAGAAACAATTTCTGTACCATGGAGACCTTTGTCAGGTTGTCAAACCAAACAGCAGATTTTAGAGAGAGAAATTCTGTATTTACAAATTCCTACACTTAAACTACTTGGCAGTAAGTATGTAGAAGCATGAAAATGGAATAATGGTTTAAGGGATTTACGAAGTGTTGCATTATGTATTTGTTAGTACCATTGTAAGGATTAATTATAATACCAATTTGAAGTAATATTTAATATAGGTGGTGTATATATAGAGAAAAAGCATTATGGTACAAGGTAAAAGGTATAATTTGAGTTTTCCTCTTTTATGGGAAAGTTTTCCTGCTTTTAAAAGTACTCTAAATGAAAAAGTTAATGTATTTCCCAGAATATTGACCATTAGGATTCTGACAAGGAATACTCATTAGCTGTTGGACTGAAAAGTGTCTTTGAATGCTTAAAGTTCAATTTAAAGAAGAAAAAACACATAAGGGTGTCAGTCCTGGATGACCTTTCCTCTTTCTTGCTCTCCTCATTCTCTTTGTGTACTTTTTTCTCCTTTGTCTATGTTCTTTCTGTCCTACATGTCAGCATAGTTTGTGCCCCAAAATAGTTGCAGTTTATTTTTGTTTCAAATGGAAACTGAAAACTGAAGATGGAGTTCTAGTATTATTAGATATTGTAGGCATCAATGAAAATGGAGGAAGATTCATGTAAGCGTCTGAATGTAACCATTTTCTGTTAACTTTTAAGAGTATTTTTCCCTATTTTCATCTCATTTGAAAAAATACAGGTGATATCTGCTACTGGGAAATCATACGGCTCTTGTTCTTGACCTTCAGTCAGATTATAATACAGAAATACAGTTGAATAATTAAGAACTGAGTTTGTAGGGATTGTGTAAATCACATTAAAGTGAGTCAGGTAGAAGCTGACTGTTTTATTATAAATTTTATTATGGAATTTTATATTTTGATTAAAACTTTTGTCTGAGCATCCTCAAGCATTTTTCAAATCATTTGCTTGAGCAACATAAGCCCTACTTTTAGCTGGGTAACAGTTACTATTGGGTAACCAATATTTTGCTGAGGTTAGGTAAATAATTTGTAAAGGCCAAATAGTCTGAAATTCTGGTCTTCCAGTAATGCTCCCATAATCAAGGTTCAGCTCAGCAGAACTATTTAATTTGTAATTTGTGTATTCTTTTGTTTGTATACAGATCCTGATCGAATTTTGTGCAGGTGGAGCAGTAGATGCAGTAATGTTGGGTAAATAAGTTGTTTCAAATAATAAACTTCATAACATCTTAAAATTATAATATATATTGTAAGACTTGTTTCATATGTATATTGTTTTGAAATGCAAATATTTATGTAATTGGTGTGCTCTGTGTCGAATGTCGGGGGTTTTAAATTAGGATTTACACCTCTCTCTGTGGACATTATAGTTAAATTAATTTTCTCTCATCTTTAAAGTATTCATTTACATTTCAAAACACATTTTTGTCTTGACCCTTTAATGAATGTGATGAGTTGTCCTCATATGCTTATTGAGCTCTCTGTTGTGAGCCCTTTTCAGGACCTCATTCTTTCCCTGCCATCTTCCAAATTACATTATGATATTTTTTGCACATTGCATAAACCTTAAAGTTAGATTTTTCTGTGTTTATTCCTCAATTAGGTGAATGTAATGAGTAAAGGATCTAGTCTTTAACATTTCTGTGTACCACACAAAAGAACCAGTCTCTAAACTATATAGCCTTTTCGCAGTTCAGATAGGTAGGTATGCCACGTTCATAATGAGGAGGGGTTTGGGTACAAGGGATGACATTATTAATGAAAGGAGCAAGTATGTTAAGGTAGAAATTTTTATGACATATGATATTAAGGATCTGTCAGATTAATTAATTTTCACAGATACTTCTATACAGCTTGCTATGAACACATAAAACACAAAAATGTTGTGCTTATTTCTGTCTCTTTCTCCTGTAGAGCTTGAAAGGCCATTAACAGAGCCGCAGATCAAAGTGGTGTGCAGGCAGACACTGGAAGCATTGAACTACTTGCATGAAAATAAGATCATCCACAGAGATCTAAAAGCTGGCAATATTCTTTTCACATTAGATGGAGACATTAAACTAGGTAAACATCCTGCATATAAAAGTCTTTCCCAGAACTTCGCATGGTCTTATAATTGTATTTTCCTTCGGCTGTAGCTTGGCAGAATTCAGTATTTATCTATTTAAATATCAGTCTAATAAGGAGAGTGTTTTCGGATGCAAGGTTCGCTACAAAAAAAAAGTAAAGCTTGAGTAAATGCCATAACCATACTTGACATATCTTTCAGATTTAAAAATCAGCAGGGGTAGGACTCATACCAATATCTGTACTAAGCTGGCTAAAGTCAGACACAGGCCCAACTGTTTCTTAGTATGTGTTCTTAATTGTATTTATCTTTACTGTGGTAACATCAGAACTTCCCTTTGAAGTCGCTAGTTTAGAAAATGAACATCGCTCAGTATCACCAAAACCCAGTACCTAGTACTGTTATCTCTTCTATTATTGAGAAAGAAGTAATAATCTTATGTACTCAATTTAGGCTTTTTCATGCCTTTCTTAATTGTTCATTGCACTGAAATTAAGATAAAACAGTCTGGAAGAAAATTGATACATGCTTACTATTATTGATTTTTTTATATATATATATATATATTTTACCTGAATTTAAGCATTCATTCATGTTTTCCTTCTGATGTGGTAGGGAATCCATGAGGATTCCTCCATGAAGAACTGACAAAGGACTATTGCTGTTGAATAGCACCCCTTCAGCCAGCCAGGAAGTCATAGGAACTGTCTACATTCACTTTGTTAGGGCTTCATCAGGGGCAAACGTGCATAAGCTGTCAGCCTTTACAGTGGCTTTACCACTGTCATAATTCCTTGACATAGCAGCTTGCGTTCAGGTTTCAGACATGTTTCTCTACATGTTTAGCTGTGTTTATTTGGATACAAGTTACACAGAGGGTAAAGTCAAAGAGAATCAGAAGATCACGGTGAAGTGGGGCTCTACATTTCCCAGCCTTGCTGCATACATTCCTTTTAAGTGTAAGCAAGATGTGTCCAAATTCATAAATATAACTGCTGCGTAACTTGTATTGATCACAGTCTCTCTGTGGGGTATAGTGCATCATCTCTCTTAAGAAGTTCAGAATATTTAAGAACCTGCTTTTGCTACATTGATCAGTTAAGTGAATCTCTGCAGTTTGCGTGGATTCCCTTGCAGATCATTACTTGTACGTTAATACTTGAATGTACCTTTCTCTTCATCCACAAAGTACATGTAACTTTACAGGTTACAGGTTTTCTTGGAAGCCTGAAAATTTAGTGATGGACTCAGTCTCATAGGCCTTTTTTATAAAAGTGATAGAACCACTATCTTAGTACTACTGTAAAAGAAATCTCAGATCTTAGTAAGAGTCTCATGGTCAGAGAGAGAAACATTTGTTTCTGTGCATTTTATTTGCCTCACATGACTTGGCTCCTCATACAGGCTGGAACTATTTTAAGATTTTGTCAAGCTTGGTTAATGCACAGCACTGTGCAGGCTGTCAGGATACTTCACAGTTCAGATCATGGGGAGATTTCTTTCACACATACATTTAATAACGTATTAGGTTTGTTAATTAAGTTTTCTAAAAAAGGATGTATTTTAGTTTTGGAAAATAAAGCATCCCTTAAATGAGCATTTTACTCCTTATAAACGATTTGTATTTTGATTCTGACACACACAGGAATGGATAATTCCTTCTTTTACAAATACAAATAATATTTATAAAACAAAGGTAGATAAATCTGAACTTGCACAAGTCCATGGGTCCTGACGAGATCCATCTGTGGGTCCTGAAGGAGCTGGCAAATGAAGTTGCGAAGCTGCTGGCCATCGTATTTGAGAAATCATGGCAGTCAGGTGAAGTTCCCGATGACTGGAAAAAGGGAAATGTAACCCCCATTTTCAAGAAGGGGAAAATGGATGACCTGGGGAATTACAGACCAGTCAGTCTCACCTCTGTGCCTGGCAAAATCTTGGAGCAGATTCTCTTGGAAGGCATGCTAAGGCACATGAAAAACAACAAGGTGCTTGGTGACAGCCAGCATGGCTTCACTAAGGGGAAATCCTGCCTGACCAATTTGGTGGCCTTCTATGATGGGGCTACAGAACTGATGGACAGGGGTAGAGCAGTTGATGTCATCTACCTGGACTTGTGTAAAGCGTTCGACACTGTCCCACA
The DNA here is from genome assembly GCF_033815535.1 of Pezoporus flaviventris. Taxonomy (NCBI): domain Eukaryota; kingdom Metazoa; phylum Chordata; class Aves; order Psittaciformes; family Psittacidae; genus Pezoporus; species Pezoporus flaviventris. Next base: position 9,424,696 of record NW_026892577.1, on the reverse strand, counting down.
TGACATCCTTGTCTCTAAATTGGAGTGACATCAATTTGATGGATGGAGCACTTGGAGGATAAAGAACTGGCTGGATGGTCGCACGCAAAGAGTTGTGGTCAATGGCTCAATGTCCGGCTGGAGACCAGTGGTGTCCCTCAGGGATCGGTGTTGGGACTGGTCTTGTTTAACATCTTTGTCAGTGACATGGACAGTGGGATTGAGTGCGCCCTAAGCAAGTTTGCCGATGACACCAAGCTGTGTGGTTCGGTTGATACCCTGGAGGGAAGGAATGGCATCCAGAGGGACCTTGACACGCTTGTGAGGTGGGCTGATGCCAACCTCATGAAGTTTAACCATGCCAAGTGCAAGGTCCTACACCTGGGTCGGAGCAATCCCAGGCACAGCTACAGGTTGGGCAGAGAAGAGATTCAAAGCAGCCCTGCGGAGAAGGACTTGGGGGTGTTGATAGATGAGAAAATGAACATGAGCTGGCAGTGTGCGATTGCAGCCCAGAGAGCCAACCATATCCCTGGCTGAATCAAAAGGAGCATGACCAGCAGGTTGAAGGAGGTGATCCTGCCCCTCTGCTCTGCTCTTGTGAGACCTCACCTGGAGTATTGTGTGCAGTTCTGGTGTCCTCAACATAAAAAGGACATGGAACTGTTGGAACAAGTCCAGAGAAGGGCCACGAGGATGATCAGGCGACTGGAGCACCTCCCGTATGAAGACAGGGACTGTAGTGACAGGACAAGGGGTAATGGGTTAAAACTTAAACAGGGGAAGTTTAGGTTGCTTGTAAGAAGGAAATTCTTTCCTGTGAGGGTGGTGAGGCACTGAAATTTGTTGCCCAGGGAAGTTGTGAATGCTCCATCCCTGGCAGTGTTCAAGACCAGGTTGTACGAGGCCTTGGGTGATATGATTTAGCGTAAGGTGTCCCTGCCCATGGCAGGTGGGTTGGAACTAGATGATCTTAAGGTCCTTTCCAACCCTAATGATTCTATGATTCTCTGAAATTTCCTTCATTGCATTTATTTGTGTAAGGATTTGAGTTTTATTATTTTTGTGTCTGTAGTCCCTCATGGTTTCAGATTTAGCATTTGGACAGATAGCTGTCTTAGGCCTTTTTTCTTCCCCACAGAGTGAAATTAGGCTTCGGAAATGTTGAGTTCATCAAGTAATTTTGTACAGATTGTACAGGGGTTTTGTGCAGATTGAAGACATGTGGCTGTCTTGTCCATTTGCTCTGCTCTCTAGGTCTTCATTAAGAAAGTTACATCTATAGTAAGCATATAACACTTATTTCAAAGTTGTCCTTTTTTTCTAAGTGAGAAACGTAGTGCTTCATAGACAAGTAATATTAATTGCAAAGGCAAAGTTGATTTTTGATTGGATGTTACATCTTATCCCACACAGCTCAACAGTAGCATTACATTTTATTATAGCAATGGAGAATAACATTATCGTTATTATTATTCAATATCTTTTATTAGAAATGCTATGGAATGTTTGCGCTCAATTATCAAAACGTACATTTTTGCTCTGAAACATAAAATGTTAAAAAAATAGTTGTAAAACATAAAAATATATTTTCCACCACCCATTTAATAGCATTTTACTGTTTGCTTTAAGCGGATTTTGGAGTATCGGCTAAAAACACAAGAACAGTACAAAGAAGAGATTCTTTTATTGGTACACCATATTGGTAAGTGCGTTGTTTTGCTGACTTTGAAGTACTAATATCTTAGTATTTCCTTTGCTGTTACTACTACAAGCTTCATACAATATTGTGTAAATATATTTAGTGAAAATAGAATGTGCTTCTTAAAATGTTTCAGTGAATTTATCTATTTAGAACCTTGGTTTGGGGTTTTTTTTCAGAATTGATAAAAAGTGTATTTTCTAATGCAGTATTTCATTACTCTCTTTGCAGGATGGCTCCAGAAGTAGTAATGTGCGAGACCTCTAAAGACAGGCCTTATGATTACAAGGCTGATATTTGGTCTCTTGGCATTACTTTAATAGAAATGGCTCAAATAGAGCCACCTCATCATGAATTAAATCCAATGCGAGTGCTTCTGAAAATAGCAAAATCCGATCCACCTACATTAGCACAGCCTTCAAAATGGTGAGTGTTCTATTTACAACTTTCTCAGCCCAATTTGTAGATTTTGAATACAAGGCATGCTAAGTCGTTTATTTGATTAACTTAATGTTCATGGGCATAGACCTGTTGAACTTTATGGGACTAGCTTAATGCATAAAGTCAGGTACTTATTCTGTCAATGTTTGTACATGTATGTATACAAATTGTATAAGGAGATACGTAGATGGACTGTGGTCTTTTTGTTGTAGTTCTGTATAGAAGCTTTTATTTCTAATATTTGGCAGATTTAGCATTAAAATATGCACAAAATAGCTTTTACAAATGCAGGAAAAGATCTGAAGACCATCTGAAAAACAAGATCAGATGAATGGAGACTAAAGTATTTATTTTTATACTAAGAAAACATTTTTAGAAGCCATATACTATTTGATCATTTTTAATATCTTTATGTGATTCAGTGGTGCAGCAGATGTGTTGTATTATCAATCCAGAGCCAAATGTAAACTCTTCTATCAATGGACAAAACATTTTAAAGATTGTATTTGTGCCACATTGGTCTTTGCATTCGTGTACTACCTTTCTGTTGTCCTAAATCACTAGAAGGACCTGGAGCTGCAGCGTTAGGTGCATGTGAAAGCAAAAGAATATTTCACTGTACCACAAGACAAAAGAAGAACCCCTGCCTGTTTGCTTTTTTTTGTGTAGGTCATCAGATTTTAAAGATTTTCTGAAGAAATGTTTGGAAAAGAATGTAGATGCAAGGTGGAGTGCGACTCAACTTCTGCAGGTAGGGAGAGTTGGATTGTTCAGCACCAGTCTTTGAAAGCAAGGAGATTTTGTACTTTTTTTAAAGCTGAACAGTGTTATACTCTATAAATAATTTCAGGTTAATTGTTCAGACACAATATGGTTTTAAAATTGTTGCATTGATCCTTATTTTGTAAAATTTGATTAAATGATACCAAGTGCAGATCAAATTCGGCATTGACATATTCGTATGTAATTTAATTATTCCGCATAAGTATTTATACTTTGATACTTATAATGGAGGAAGGAGGTATTTACATAAGTAGTCCATTGCTGACAGGTGTTTTAAAAGCTTTAGTCCTCAGCCTTCCTCTGTAATGCTGTCACTGCAGAATAGCTAAGCAGGAATAGATGTGACCAGGTACATTTGATTCTGTCAGCACGAATTTACTTTATCCAGTTTACATCCGGCATATCTTGAATAGATTTAAGCAGCAGGGCCAAGCAGAGAAAGAAGATTCAGACAATGGGAGAAGAACAAGTAGCTGTTTCGTCTTAAAGAAAAATACTGAATTCTATTTTTTGAGAGGAAAAATTGTTCTAAAAACAAAGCAGAATATTTCTAGATAAAGCTTATCAGGAAATAATTTAACTCTGGAACAGAAAAGAAATGAAACTTGTTTCCAGGAAAAATAAGCTTTTAAAAAATCTTTCTACTTCTATTCTTGGGATTGTGAAGCAGGTCAGTACAAATGAATTATCTGTATTTTTAGCAAGTTTGTTAGACTTACACGGTATATTTGAATACAAATGTTTTGATTTTAAAACTTCTGCAGAAAAAATACATCAGGACAGTTATGATTAATGCTAACTCTGAACCTTCCAGTTTGAAGGAAACAAAGTAACGTCTCTCTGAAGTAATCTTTCTTTCAAGTTGCAATTTTCCCCTGTTTACAATGAAGTCAGCATGTAATATTATTCTTATTTTTTATTTTCACAAGCATCCATTTGTTACTGTTACTTCAAATAAACCAATAAGAGAACTGATTGCAGAAGCTAAGGCTGAAGTTACAGAAGAAGTCGAAGATGGTAAAGATGAGGATGAAGAAGAAGAAACAGAAAATTCTCTGGTCAGTTAAAAATTTACTTTTTTAAATATGCAACTATTTTCAATCACTGGTTTCCAATGCAGAGCTCAGTTTCTGATGTACTACCCAACTTTTGCATCAGGTCTTTTAAGAATAACAACATAAACATACTCAACCTTACTATAAAGTAAGTAATTGGCATTTTCAAAATTACCATGTTCTTAAACTCCTTAGGAACTAATAATAAAGAATATTTGCTAATAAAGACTGTTATCTTCACTTATTTTTACATGTGTATGTAGTATAGAATTTTAAAACTCAGATACTGAGTTTTATGTAAATGGTTTTAAGTCAAAATGACTAGATGAAAAGATAAACATGTATTTGTATTCCATAAGAAGCTTAAAACATTAAGGTGGGTATGCGACTGTTATGCTATAAACTGTCAAAGAAAAGAAAAAAAAAGCAAAAGCCTCATATTTTACCAAGGTGTGATTGCATTTATGAATGTATTTCTAAAGATTCTTAAAACACAAATTCAGTTCCTCAAAGGGCAAAGCCATGAAGTTCAGTGGTAGGGCAGCAGGTTTCAGAGTATGCAGGTACTGTGCTTTCTGACTTAACTGGCTCAAGCACTATAAACATGGACCGTGACCAGTGCCACCACTAGCTGCAATTACCTGCAATGGTAAAGGAGCCAAATGCATGTGCACAAGAACCACGCCTCCATTTCCTTCTTGCCTCTCACCACACTAGTCACATCTCCTGGCTGCTTTCCGGGTCCACCCCAACAGGTCTCCAAGCATTCATTCCCACCAGCTTCCTCCATGACTTATTTTCTATTTCCTAAGGCATTACCCACCTGCTGATTAGCTGCTAAGCCATCAGTTCCCAGGAGGGCTGGGAATGTTGTCCACCCTGTGACTCAATGAAGTGTCTCAACACAATCAGCAGTTTAGGAAACTGTGAGGTAGATGCATTTATGTTATTTACTTGTGGTAGTTTTAAAATCTGCTTCAAGATCAGCACTAAGCTTCTAGAACAATCACATGAAATCTTTGAAATGTGCTTTTCAATTCAAAGGAATTGGGTTTTGTTTGCTGCAGAAAACCCTAAAGTAGGAAAAGCACAATGAAACTCATGCTTGTTACAATAGCTAACCCAGTATGTTCCCAATGGCAAGTCAGAAGGCTGATCTGCAAATTACAGGGTTTTAACAGTAAATATAGACAGAGAGATACTGCAATCACTTTGAAGAGTGAAAGGGCAATTATGGTTAAAATGGTACTTTATTAGTATATTCTTTTGTAGATCTGTGTGCAATCTGATAACATTCACTTGTGTTCTAGAAGCAGCAATTTCTACAGTGATGTAACTGTTTCTATTCTAGTTTCATATTGCCACTTAATCAGATCTTCTGGAGGTTTTCACTGTTTCAATGGAGTTTCACAGTGATTAAAAAACAGATAAAATTTCAGGCATTCTTAACACAGAGCACAAGGAAAGATACTCTTTTTTGATGAGGAAGGTCTTTAATCTTGCATTTCATCAGTGCTGCACTAACTAAAGCTACACACACAGCTTCTTCCTAATCAAACTGGCACAGACACGTGACTTTCAAATCCAATTGTGGCTGGGACTATAGGGGAACTGAACCAGGTAAAAATAAGCAGCGTGATAGCGTGATTGGAAAAAGGCTCTTGAAGATCCTGTTAAGAGTGAGACACATGGCTGGCCATGGTCCCTTCCCTTCAATCCAGTATATTTTAATAAATTATGAGAGATGGAGGGTTGTTCTTGTGCAGTTGTTCTGATCGGAGCCTCTCTGCAGTGCATGCTCTTGTTCTGTGGTAATACCAAGTGAAGTGCTCCGAAATTATGAAATTCCTATAACTCTGCCTGTAAATACAGTATCTCTATTCAGCTATTCTTCAATAGAACTGTGCTTTAATTATCTTAGAAAATCATTAAATATTCTTTTTGCTTCAATTTTTTAGCAGTTACCTGCAGAGAAGCGTGCCTCCTCTGACCTTAGTATTGCCAGCTCTGAAGAGGATAAACTTTCACAGAATGCCTCTGTTCTGGAATCTCTTTCTGAGAAAACAGAAAGTAATGCAATTGAGGACAAAGCCAGCATGATATTTCCAGATGGCAAAACAACTGGAGATGAACCTGAGGACATTAGGAAAATGGCCGATAACATACATGATACTACTGTTGGTGATAGGAAAGTGCAGAATGGATCTGTGCCAACTGGTGAGGGTGAGCAAGGCAAAATAGTGCTAGCTGGAAAGAGTACAGAAAGCCTGGAAAAACAACATGAAGATACAGAACCCCAGAAAGGAGGAGAAGAACTTGATGTAGTAACAAAATCAGAAATAAAGGATGAACCCCACCTAAAAAAAGAGAAGGAAAATGGCATGGTAAATGAACAAACAGAAGATAATAAGCTAAAAATAGTACCTGCAACTGAAAATAACATGGAAAATGAAGAAGACATTTCTGATGAAACTGGTGAAAAAGAAGAGAAAGAGAACAGAACAGATCTCTCTGAAAGTAAGGAAGAAAAGGTCCCTGCAGAAAATGCTGCAGAGCAAAAGGAAGATAAAGGTGAAGCTCATAAAGAGGCTGTAAGAGACACCACTACAGAAACTCTACCTAATGCTGCAGATGAAGTGGCTGATGAAGAAAAGGAACTAATAAAGCAGGGAATTGACAACATTAAGGAGATAGGTGGTGTTGCTGAAATACAGATCAGTGATGGGGATAAAATACCTGAGCCGGAGGATAAGCCAGTGGAAAGTCAGGCTAAGCAGGTCCATGAGATAATCAGCTCTGAAGAAACTGTATCAGAAAGCCAAGATAAAGTGATCAAAGTAGACAAGAAACTGTCAGAAAGTGAAAATGAGAATATTAGTAATATAAGCAGCATGGAGATCAAAGACTCAGGGGAAGACGATGTAGACCACAGCGCAATACAGAGCAAGCCTGAGGATACGTCTGCTAAAATGGAGGATAAACTGACTGATATGAACCAGAATTCGGAAGAGAGCAGACCTGAGAATATCCAGCAAAACAATATTCAGATAGACAAAGAGCATTCGGAAGTTACTTCTGATGAAATAGTGAAGAATAAGCTTCAAGATACTGTCAATGAACAAGCTGATGATTCTGAAGTCACTCCAGTCCCCAGTATTAGTATTAGCACTGAAGAAAAAGAGAAGGTCAAAACAGATAATCAAGACAGTACGGAAACGTTACAACAGCTAGAATCAGAGAATATGAAGGAAAATGATGCAGATTCCGGCACTGGTTCTACGGCTGATAACAGCAGCATTGATTTGAACTTGTCAATTTCTAGTTTCCTTAGTAAAAACAAAGAGACAGGATCAATATCTTTACAGGTAAGTGCAATCAATCATATAATTTTTAACATAAAATTCTATGTGATTGTGACCCTAAAATTGTCTCCAAGTTTGACCTTTGGAACAAACACAATTACTGAGCAAGAAACTAGTATGACAAATAAATGCAAAACTTTATAGAAACCGAAGTATTCTAAATGGTGCACTCTAACCATGTCTGGATTGTGTGCTGTTATGCAGCAAAGCTAGAAGCTACAGAGCTGCTAAGGATTTAATTATTTTAATGCATAATTGTAGTTTAAAAATGTGGACTAATGAATAACAGGAGGCTTAACTGTTAAAGGTGGAGATTTATGAATGGCTCTAGTTCAGAGCTGGTATTCCAGGTGATTAGTTCAGTGCCTTACTTTTGCACGGAATCTGTTTTTAACTGGACAAATCTCTGATAACATCTCATCTTACACTGAATTCCTGTCACTTCCTTCTTCTGTCTCTCTGTTTAGATTTAAAAGATCTAAGGCAAACAGTCTTTCAGGTTTGTTTATTCCAAACACAGTACTCCTGTGGTTGTACTACATCAATACCACTATGTCAGTATGAATGAGCTTATTCAGAGGGAGCACCTTTCATGTTATGAACTTTATTTATATCTTTATACTAATATGATTACAGCCAGTGTAGAATATTAACTGTGTAACCTTGAGTTTGAAGAAAACAAAACCCAACTCAAAACAAGCAAACAGGCAAGAAAACCCCAAAGAAAAATGATAACTTGGTATAGCAGTGCTGAGCATGACTTCAGGGTGTTTGCAGTAGCCTTAATGTAGTAGAGATGCAGTTTCAGCTGGGGTCTCTCTTCCCTCACAGTGAAACAAAGCAGCTCTGAGAAGGGAGATTTGGCCAGTTCTGTCAGTAAGAGCATCACATGATTTTTTTATTAATATATAAGAAGTAAAAAACTGAACTTGCTGGTTTAATTTATTTCCAAGCAGAAATAGGTAGGTGAGTAAATTGCTATTCTGTTTCAGTACTGCTTTTCGGATTAAATATGTTTTTTGGTGTCTGGGGAAATTATGGTCAAAAGCAAACTAATTGCAGCTGCCTTCAGCTCTTGAACATAAAACTGCATGTTCAGGGTTTACCTAGGTTATTTTTTTTCTTCTGCTGATTTGGATGATCAATAATTACAGTTTTCCTTTGCTGACTACAGAAAGTCTCAGTATATTAGAATTTTTCAAGTTCTCTTGGTTAGCGGGGTACCTGAGAAGCAAAAAATCCTGATTGCCCTACAATGGACCTTCACAGAAATATTTGAAGTAATTGAATATTAACAAATAAGGGGAAAGTATATAACTTAAATAAGTCCAGAATAACTTAGCAATGCTTTATTCAGGAAACTAGAAGACAGAAGAAAACTTTAAAGAAAACTCGGAAGTTTGTTGTTGATGGAGTAGAAGTGAGTGTAACCACATCAAAAATAGTTACTGAAAATGACTCCAAAAGTGAAGAAATGCGATTTTTACGGTAAGTGTTTTTAAAAGTACAATGTACAAAAGGTTGGCTTTCTTTTTTTCCTGTTTAAATAAAAGTAGGGGACTAATGATCTTATTTCTGTAATATTTGGGTATTAATTTCAATTATTTTGTTAGTAAAAAGGAATGTGAGATGTTTCTTAATAAAACCATCAATTCAAAACTAGTTTTATTGGACCTAAGTTGTAAATGCTTTTTTCATCTTCTATAGTTTTCCACTATTGTTTTTATTTCATTATTAGGCGTCAAGAGCTAAGAGAGCTGAGGCTTCTTCAGAAAGAGGAGCAGAGAGCCCAACAGCAGCTCAGTAATAAGCTTTTGCAACAGCGAGAACAGATGTACAGGCGTTTTGAACAGGAAATGACAGTGAGTTTCTGGATTTTGGTGCCCTTAAAATATGACATCTTGATGGAGTAGGCAGCAGTGGGGTGTTTCCTTTTATGATGGCTATAGCTTAGGCTTCATTGTGGGGTGCCTGGCTTGCGTGCTGGAACTCACCTGCCCAGGCAGTTGCTCATGGCCATCCTGTGGACAGCACTTCACTGAATGGAATTTAGTTTTGTAAAAAAAGATGCCAAATTGTTTTTACAGAATAAAAAGCGACAATATGATCAGGAAATAGAGAATCTGGAAAAGCAGCAGAAACAGACAATAGAGCGCCTGGAGCAGGAACACACAAACCGCTTACGAGATGAAGCAAAACGCATCAAAGCAGAGCAGGAGAAGGAATTGTCCAAATTCCAGAATATGCTGAAGAACAAAAAAAAAGAGGTAAGAGACAATGGTGATAATATAGAAAATAAAGAGTATGGGTATAACAACCGCTGAGATTAGGTCTCCTAGAAGCCTCGTCAGCCTTGTGCTGTACTGAGTTGTGGAAGGGTTATTAGCAGCCGGTATTATTTCTTTTGTCTTACTGCCTAAAGTGAAATACAAACAGCTAATGGGGAAGATTTAGGTATTGACTTAATGTAGGGAATGCCACAGAGTTGGAAAACTTTTTCACTGCTGTGAAAAATTAATTATTTTCCCTCAAATCAAGAAAATTATTTTCTTAAAGATTGTGAAAAATATTTGAGATTTTTACTGTAACAAATCCAGCCTTAGCTCCTTAGGAAATACTTACCAAGTTACAGTTTAGAATAAAAGAATATGAGTTTGGTTACTACTGAGAGCCACTTAAATTCAGATACTTTTTGTTAATTTGTTAGGCTTCTGTTGAATGTGTGCTGTTGTTGTTTAGAATGTCTGTAAGTGAAGTGGCAGCAGTTATATGGATTTATTTTCCTTTAAAAAGGAAAGCCAGGAGGGAAAAGTCTGGATAACCTAACATCTTTTGTAGTTAATTTAATGTGTGTCATACAGTTGAGGCAAAATGAATGCCATTTGACAATGACACCTTATGCTATTAATTTGTTTGCATTAGACTAAGAGAAGGTGATGTGTTTCCGTATGGATTTTGCATCTTAAAAGCTGTTTTATTTCATTTTCAGATCAATTGTGTAATGCTTGTTTGTATGTAAATGGCTCTAGCGTTTGCTCTAGTAGTTACTTAGACTCAGATTTCCATGCTTCTGCATAGAATGATCCTGTAGTACAAAAGCACATGAAATAATACAAGTTGTATTCAGTTTGAACCATATGCTCACATGTAAATAACAATTTTTCTTCTTTTTTGATACCTCTTGCATTTTTGAGTCTCTCTCTATTTACTGGTGATTGGGTCCTACATGGGAAAGCGGGAAGAATTTTACATATTGCTCTGAGCTACAAGCAGTTCTTTCATGGAAACAGGAATAGCATGTGGTGGTTTGGACTCTCTTTTCTGATGATGCTTCCACTATTAAACAAACAGGCATTTGTTTTTAGGGGCGTAGTTTTGTATTTCAAGCTTAAGGAGGCGATTTACAGTTTGAAGTCAAAATGCAGCTGCTGCTCTAAAACTCCCCATGCTATACTGGAGTGTGCACTGTTACATGTTTATAATTCTTAAAAATAAATAAAGCACATCAGCAAATTAACAGATTAATAGTCAGTTGATGCAGACAGGTTATACTTAGAATCTTTCTACTAATCTAGTCTAATTCCCCTTGGACTGAAACACGTTCCGTTGCAGCACACGTGTTGTGGGAAGTTTCTTGCAAGTATCCTTAGTTAGTGGTGGTTTCTGCTTTTAAATTCTTCAGAACCAAACACAACCAATTAATATTTTATTTGCTTGTATGATTATTTTAAAGACACAATCTGTGTAGATGTCATTTATGGTTGGATTTGCTACTAATGGCATCTTATAAATTCATGTTAGAGACAGTGTCAGCAATAGCTGGTATTCAGCGGAAGTTGTTTTAAACTTCCAACCATTTTCACAGCTTTACCAGGAGGTAAACATACTCTCTAATCCTTTTGATATAGTGCTTCAAGAAAATAACCACTTTTGCAGGTGGTGGTTTTCTTAACTATTGACTGTTCTAGCTGCTGCATGAAACTACAAGCAAGAGATTGCCATTTCTGAGAGCACTGGGCAGCATTTGCATGCAAAAAGAGGCTGGCATATACCTCCTTTCTGCCCTGCTAGCACACATAAAGCATGTCTTGTTCCTTCTCTTTTCAGTAAGCTCTTTTCACTACTAACATCCCTGCTACTGAAGTAATGCACGCTTCCCAGTAACTCTAGTGCTTGATCTGCATGTGCTATGTTCACGGTAATGCTTGCTGTGGAGAAAGTGTGTCCTTTTCGCCACCTTCTGCATGCTTATATACACTGTAGGTTTTATGTGAAGTGGAGAAAGCACCAAAAGAGCTGAGAAAAGAGCTCATGAAACGCAAGAAAGAGGAGCTTGCACAAAGCCAGCATGCTCAGGTAACAATGGCAGCTTCAAGCTACTAAAATACAAAAGGCAGCAGTATGCACACAGCTTGATGATTTCACTTCTTGTTGTTGAGTGAATATGGAACTTAACTCAAACTAACCCTACGTACTGCTCTCTTTCTTCAAGTACTCCCATGTCACGTCCCATTGAGTATACTGTGTAGAAATGTAGGCCCAGCAATTTCCAGGTTTGTTCTGTTAAGCGTAATATTTCATATGCTGTACTGAAAAAAAAAACAGTGTTTTTTCACAGCAGGTTTATTTCCAGTGCTTTTACGAGTGGTAAGTACCCCATAGGTCCATCAAAGTATAAAGGTTACAGTCAGAAGTTAAGTTTCGAGCAGTATAGGTGTGGGAGAGGAAAAGGTATATAATGTGTAAACATGAGGCATCCTGTTCATGGAAGCAGAACAGATTAGGTAAAATTGAGTTATTTAAATGTCAAAGTGTAGGTGTATGGAAACTTTACAAGGCATCATGTATAATTTCACACCTTCAGACTTGCTGCTTTTAGATGACCCAGCTAGGAAGGAGGGCTAGTGTTTTAAAAAATACTGGCTTTGTGCTGGCCGCAGCTTGTACCGAGTGAGTTTGCACCGTGACAAAGCATGTTTGGATGAGTTATTTAAAGACATTTATGTAAGTGACCTGATAGAAAATAATAGCAACTTCAGTCAATTGAGTGTTTAATTCATGAGGGGATTTCCCCGGACAGAATGTAACTGAGCTGCGGCGCTCCCCCCATCGCAGGGATATGTGTCTGAACTTTTTAAGGAAACAATTAAAAACCTCATAGTGCTTGTAGTGACTTAGATTGTTTTTTCTGCTGGTTTCAGTTTTTGAAGTGGGAGGTGTAAAAGGCAATTCTAAAGGTGAAAAATCCTTACTTGGAACATTAAGTGCAAGACAAGGTGCAGATGTTTAATTTTCAACTATATGGAACTTCTGTCAGTAACTACTTTAGTGTGATGAGCCTTGACAGTTTAAATGTGTATTGCTAACATACAGCAGATCTCGTTTCTCCTTTTGTTTTTTTTAAGAGCAGAAATGTATTACGTTATATTCTGACATAGGAAGTACATTGTGTCCCACAGGGCGTTGCTCAGGTTATGATTCAGTCTTTTCAGTTGTCTTCATGTACACTTTTCAACGCGCAAATGCAGGATGTAAGTCTTAAAATGCAAAGCAACCAAAGTTTTATTGCTCTCATTTTGCAGATGTGTTTTCTCTTCTTCTGCTCTCATGTGCTGATCAATGTCATCGCTGTCCCTAAAACAGTTAGCAAAAAATTCATGTAACTATGCACTATTCATAGTAAAAAGATCAAAATTACAGCAGTTGTTCACTCTGGGCAAGACACTGAAGTTTCACACATGCTATATAATACTGTTCTCTGGTGCTTATTAGTTGTTCAGCACATGTGACAAACAATGTGTGACTTCTGTGCTGTGTGTGCAGTGAAACCATGTATTTTAAAGATATCTGAGGGGTTTTTAAGGTACTTACTGGGCAGAACCAAGTGGTAATTTTAAAAGGGCAGAATACCTTGCACTGTCTGCCTTTAACCATTCAACATGTTCTTTAGTCAAGTCTGTGACTTTTATTGTATGTGATATTTGAGTAGATGTGAGAAGTGGAAAGGCCAGAGTGCGCTCTGAGATTGCCTGGTTTATTTTCTCGTGGTAGCAAATCTAAAACATAAGATTTACCCTGTAGAGACAGCAGTGGTGATATTTAAGTGATTGAGTAAAGCTCAGACTCAATTGCTTTTTGATCATGACTGCATTAGAACAGCTTTCTCCCCTCTCCCTCCAAATTAAAAAATTCCTGGCAAATCAAACACTGTTAATTATGGGTCTGCACCCTCAGAATAATAAGCTTGTAGTTTTCTTATCCTTTTAATCTAGAAAGGGAAACAGAACACTTTTTTTTGTCAATCCCTATATTTGCTTAGGTATGTCTGACTTCATTTACAGACATGGCCTTCTGGTTCTTTTTTATACCCTTAGGTCTGTCACTGTCAACATACTCCTCCTCTAGTTTTGTGTTACCTGGCTAATTGTAACTGCTCTCCACCAGGAGAGATGAAAGCCTCATCTATTAATAACTGTCTGTGAAGATGAAAACCAGGATTATCCTGGTCATAATTAGAAGTTCATTTAATGGACATTTAATTCCATATGTTGCTGACATTTCTTCTAGCCAGAAGCGTAGGTTCAGTAAAAAAATCAGACAATTCCTCTCATCGTCTGTAGTGCTGTCTTCCTGCCTCATCCCATCTCTCCCTTCCAATTGAACATCATTTAACATTGCTTTGTTATGTATAACAGCAAATGCCTCAGCTGCCCACCTTGGCTCTGATAAGACACTGCCATCATCCTTTCTTTTGATCATTATATCATGGTAGAAACATCTGCTTTAATTTCTGATACTCAAAGAGTGTGCGTGTGCATGCCTGCATGCTTGGAGATACTTGTTTTGTTATTTGAAGTTGCAGAGAAGAAAGACAACAGGTCTTGGGGCTGGGAGGGGGGGGATTCTTAGTACTGCCTGCTTTTCATGGTGGGATGCAACAGGGTGGTACACCTAAGGGGAATGTGCAGGTAATATGGGGACAGATGGCAGATTGCTTTGTGAGAGGAGCCCCCTCAGCTCTGTTGTGATAAGCTTGCAAGTTCTGCAGATGCAGTTCCTGCAAAAGCTGTTGGGTGTCTTCATAGCAGTCTTGCAGCACTCCCAACCTCAATATCTTTGCATTCATGACAAGAGATACAAATCTGAAACCCAACTGTATAAATAAATAGGCTTTAACTAATTATCCAAAGCATAATTACCTAATGACTTACATTTTCTTATATGCATTAATAAGTAACCCTTGATATGATAATAACTTTATACTGAGTACTTCACTAGCTTTGAACCTGCAGCTTGTTTTGAGGAGGGACAAGAGATGGGATGAATTGCAGATTGCTGGCTAGTTCGTTGCCTTTGTTCTTATTTCTGAAGGTATTATTTAAACATTAAGTACACTCTTACCTACTCTCCATGTAGAAAATACAGGAGATGCATAATTCGTAGCTGAGGCGTGTTAGCTCAAATTTTCATAGATGTATTTGCTTTTCATATATTGCTAATGCTGAGAGAGCTGGGAGTTTCATTAAAATGTCATGGGTTAGAATAACACAATGTAATTTATATGTGTTGGTTTTTACCAGGAGCAGGAATTTGTGCAGAAGCAGCAACAAGAGCTGGATGCATCTCTGAAGAAAATCATTCAACAGCAGAAGACAGAACTAGCCACTATTGAACGGGATTGCCTCAACAACAAGCAGCAGCTCATGAGAGGTATCTGGCATCAGAATCTCTCTTTAAAACCAGACATTTGTGTTGCATTTCAATAAAACAATGGTCTATCTTAAACTCATGTAATCAGAGACCCTCATGACTAATCCAGAACTGTCATAAAAAAATTTGCTAAGGGATTGTTCTCAAAATGCCCACCTAGGGCAGTTCTAAACACACTGGCAGTTAGATTAGAAAGTATTACGTGGTACTTTCTGAACCAGCCTCCCTCTTTTTTTCCAGCTCGTGAAGCTGCCATCTGGGAGCTGGAAGAGCGACATCTACAAGAGAAACACCAGCTCCTCAAACAGCAGCTGAAAGATCAGTACTTCATGCAGAGACACCAGCTGCTTAAGAGGCATGAAAAAGTGAGTGTTGACTTTGACTCTTTCTCTTGTGTGTTGTCATAGAGAGGTTTTATATGAAGTAGTCTTATGATCTCCACTGGTAGCTGTTCGCTTGCACAGGAAAGACCCACATAGTTATTTTAAAGCTCTATAGGTGGTCATATGTTTCCCTTTTGATTCTCAAAAACCTAAGCCAAAAACAACATCAACCTTTCTGCATTTAGAAATAGCAAATTCTGCTTATACACTTGTGTTTAAATAAATCTACTCATTAGTACATAATTCTGGGATTAAATGAGCAGAATGAACCCGATTAGCTTTTGGGAAGTAGCTGATAACTGTCCTATGGCTAAATCCTATAAAAGCCCAGAAAACAAGACTTGTCTCTCCCGTGGCATTTTTGTTTCTCATAGAATATGCTAACCAGAACAGTTCAGTGTTTGAAATCATAAAGCCAGTGGAGAGTTGTTACGGGATCTCCTTGGTGACTGGAACGTGAGCAGCCTCCGCTGGAGGCTTGTTTTTGTGTGGTTGGGTGTTGCTTTTGCAACAAACCAGCCCTTCACAACTGCGGTTGTGGAAGTTCAGTTCCACACAGGTTCTCCCTTTGAACCAGGCTTTAAAAAATGCAGTTCAGGAGTTGAACAACCACTGATGAAATATAAATGTGTTCATTTTCATTAGAATCTTAGAGAACTTCATCTGGGCTGGGCATGATCCAGAGCTTTCTGGAATAAGGGCGCTTCCTCCCTGTTGATATCACTAGGGCCAGGACTGGTTTCTCTTGAAAGAAGCTGACTCAAACAGCATGCTTATTGATGAAATGAGGTGCAAACATTTTAACGTAGTAGTTCCTCTGTAACTTTTCCATGTTGTTAACATTTTAGGAAACAGAACAAATGCAGAGATATAATCAGCGCCTGATCGAGGAGTTAAAGAACAAGCACACTCAGGAAAGAGCCAGACTGCCTAAAATCCAGAGGAGTGAAGCAAAGACCCGAATGGCAATGTTTAAGAAGAGTTTAAGAATCAATTCACTGGCCTCTCCAGACCAAGACCGTGAGAAGATTAAGCAGGTTATTAATAAAAACAGTTTTAATAGTGTAAATGCTTAAAGCAATGTAAATGTGAGGATGGGATGGAGTGCACTCTCAGCAGGTTCACTGACTGTACAAAACAGGGTTGATGCACTGGAGAAGGTCAGAGGATATTGTCTTTCCCCCGGCACTGGTGAGGCTCCTCTGGAGCACTGTGTCCAGTTCTGAGCTTCCCAGAGCAAGACAGACATGGGTTTACTGGAGCAAGTCCCACAAAGGGCCTTGAAGATGACTGCGGGTCTGCTGGGTCTTGTTATAGGAGGAGACATAATACCTGCAGCTGGGAGGCAGGAAGGCTCGGGGCTGTCACCCATATGTATAAGTACCCATCAGAGGGAGTAAGAAATACAGAGAATCCAGCTTAAACATAAGTGAACACTCTCTTTTTTTAGTGTGAGGGTGGTCAGATGCTAGAACGGGTTGCCCAGAGAGGTTGTGGAGATACTCTGGAGCCAGCTGGACACAGTCCTATGCAACCTACTCCAGCTGACCCTGCTCTGAGCCAGGGGGATTGATCTTTGCAGGTGCTTTCCAACCCCAAGTGTTCTGTTATTCTGTGAAATACTTTTAAGAATACTTGATTTTTTTTGCGAGCTTTTGAGCTAAAACTGCAGGGTTTCATTCTTTCGAAGGAAATGTAGTGAAGAGGTTTAGAGGTTTGCTTTCTACTGATGCACCAAAGTCCCACATCATTGTTTCATAGTGTGAGCACCGGAAGGATGAATAATCTGGAAGAACCAGCCTCCAGTGGGTGCATAACACCAACCTTAACTGAGACTTGTAGCAATGCTGCTGTGTCATTTAGCTTGAGAGGGAGATAACTTCAGGAGCGTGGAAGTGAAATGGGCTGTGTTTTAAGGAAAAATGAGAGTGGAAGTATGGGATGATGGCATGGAACAATGAGAAATGGAATGATGAACAAAACTGTGAGGACATTCCCTTTGTAAGAATTTAAAAAGAAAGACTAAAGGAAGTATAGTTGCTGTTTAAATCCTTTAAAACTATTCTTTTATGCTGTGTGTATTCATTCTGTCACATACCTTTCTTTGACTTGTGTAAGCTGTTGTATCTAGAGGCACAATATAAACTGTCTTTTCATTATTCATTTTAGTTTGCTGTTCAAGAAGAAAAGAGGCAGAAGAATGAGAGACTGGCTCAGCATCAGAAACATGAAAACCAAATGCGGGACCTTCAGCTGCAGTGTGAAGCCAACATCAGAGAACTGCATCAGTTACAGGTTAGAAATAGATGATACTATAAATGAACCTTCAGTGGGAAGACTTTGGTTAATGACAGATGAAGGCAAAGCAGAAACATCTTTTCCTTCATGGTTTAACTTTGCTTTCAAAGGCCTGCAGCAAACCACTTAACCAGATCCAAATACTTGCAATTAATGAAGAATCATTTTAAATGCAAGACCAGCATCAACCAGAAGCAGATGATCACTTCTAGAATATCTGTGAAGTTCCCAGTGCTATTTTCTGTGGCAGCTTTTCCTTGTAACCTGATTCTGCTGAGATGATGTCATTCATCAGAACAGAGGCAGGCAGCCCCAGGCATTGCCCACAAGACATTTGAGGCAGTACTTGGGCTGAGGAGGCTTTTACCAAGTGCAGGCTGCCCTTTGTACTTGAGCTTCTGGAAGGTACTTGGAAGGAATTCTCTTCTCGCAATGCAGAACTTGTAAAAATTGCTGCTGTTTACCAGAGACCAGGTCTCCTTTTCCATTATCTGTTTCAGGGACAGTTTTAAAGCATTAAATGATCATCTGCTGACAACCTTTGCATAGGGAAATCTTCCAACAACCAATGAAGCTGGTTCTATTCTGTTCACTTACCTCCTTGAACACAGTCCCTGACTGTGCCACTAATACACCTAGTAAATCCCCAAGTACCGTGGGAGCCTTGTGGGAGTTTCAGCTCCAGTAAAATCAAGCAGATTAGGGCTACACTGAGCTTCACCAGGAAAAACTGGTCCCTGGCTACATTCCAGTCTGGCCATGTGCTTGTCAGTTTTGTTCCTGTGATTTTTGCACTCTGGATGCAGACCCAGTTGGGACTGGCACCCTAGAAACAAGGACATGGAGTTTAGAGACTGCCAGCTGCTCTTAAGAAGCAAGTATTTGATGTAGCCAAATACTTGATTTTTGTTTCTCACTGGACTTCACAAGATCAGCAGCTGCCTGCGTGCCTCACTGAGAGGAGTGTGAAGCCAATATGGGGTTTGATTGCCCTTTTCCTTCTCATAGGGCAATTCTGAGGCTACTTTTGCAAGCTCTTTTCTCTCCTAAGTCACATTTGTTAGTCTGAGCTCCTTGGCACCAAGAGTTGAAATACTTCCAAAAACCTACCTCCTTTTTAATGTAATTGATTTTAATGCATTATACAAACTGTCTTTAGGAATCAAAGCAGAAATGCTGTATGACCTTGAGAAGCATTTTTGGCAGTGAAACACAGTTTTGAGTAGTGCTGTCGGCTGCCGCCTTAATGATATTTCAGGAGTATATTTGGACTTACAAGTATTTCTTATCTCAATTGGTTCTAATGGAAAGATCAGCTTTGGATAATGCAGGCTCGTAACATACTTTTATCTTGTAATTATTCACGTCACTATTTACAGGAAATAAGCTAATTAAAAGGAATTAGGACAACATATGTCAGTGTACAAATGTTGAGTTGCCTAATCTGAATTAGTTTTACATAAGGATTATCTTTATCTCATCTCAAGAATGAAAAATGCCATCTACTGGTTGAGCATGAGACGCAGAAGCTAAAAGAACTGGATGAAGAACACAGCCAAGAACTGAAGGAATGGAGAGAGAAATTGAGACCAAGAAAAAAGGTAAATCAGAACAGTTTGTGAACTGAAAAATCAAGAGTTGGATCTAGCAAATATAGACCATACAGAAAGTAGCGCAGAGGAGGAGGCCAAGCCGCTGTCCCAAACTGCTTCTGTTCATTGAATAATAAAAGATACTAAAACAACATCAAACATGCAAAAATTGACAAAGGGCAAGTGCAACAGGAAAGGCTTCTGTGTTACCAGCCCCTGGCTGTTCCCTCCTGCGGCTTGTGTGTGCATATTTGCATATAAAACTTCTTAGCTGGAGGTAAATCTGGGTTTAGGAATGTATTTCAGGAGCCAGTAGGTTACTGCAAAAACTGAGGCTAGATAACAGGTGGTGGAGGTTGGCTTTGGGGGTTATATTTAATGTTCAAGTGGGAAATACGAGATTTTCACAGTGTTCGGAGGGTATCCTATGGGCAGATGTTGTCCTGAGCTTCCAATGCCTTGGTTGTCTTGCAATTTCTGAATTGCCTGGTGATTTTATTGCGATGGGGTGTGAAGTCACAGTGTTCTATCAGACAGAACGGCACCACTGTGATAGGTTTCTTGTGCTTCACAAGAAACTTGTGTTCCTTGAGTTAACCCCATGACAATCTGATTTTGGTTGTAGACGCTGGAAGAAGAATTTGCCAGGAAACTGCAGGAACAGGAAGTTTTCTTTAAAATGACTGGAGAATCGGAATGCCTTAACCCTTCAACACAAAGCCGCATTTCCAAATTCTACCCAATCCCCAGCCTTCACTCCACTGGCCCCTAACTCTGGGAACTACTGTAGGTTATTTCATACTTGGAATTCTCCATCCTCATCATCTAACCCGACTGGATCTGCAGTGTACATCAAAGGACCCCGTGCTCTTTATTTTCAGTGGAGACAATCAGTGTCGGGATCCTTTTCTTTACTTCTCTGAATGGAAGAAGAAAGGCGTTGGTGTATGATGGTAATGTTGTGTCCTTCGGATGTTTCAAGAGTAACTGGGGTTTTTATCTTGGTCACAAAAAGTAAGTTATAGACGGTTTTGACTTCAAGCCTGAAACATTGATTATGCTCTTTCTGATCACAAAAAGAAACGGTTTCTCATGTGAACATTTAAACAGTGTAATATTAGTTCTGCTACTGTGTTTCTCATTGTCTGATTTCTCCACGAGAGAATTCCACAATTGAAACTGCCGTGAGAGGTTTAAAACTCTATAATGCTGAGCAGTGTCTTCATAGCAAGGACTGAAACGAATTACTCAGAACATGCCAGTAATGAGAGAAAGAAACCCTTATGTTTAAACCTGACTGGTAAAAGCAAACGCCTTTGCAACCTCTTTGAAAAGAAACCTCTGGCATGAATTAAACTGAGCTGATCTCCATGACTTATTTTGTCCATTAGTTCCATAATGAAATGGGGTGCTAGTTTAATTAATACAGTGCCTGAAACTGATATGCTGAACCTGGCAACAGGGTGGCATTTCATCATTTAAAGAAACAAAAACTCCTTAGCATTGTTGTTACTGTACAGAACAGAAGATTTCTTGCTGCTACTGCCATTTTTGTTGTAAATCCTCACCCTAAAATATTTTGCACTAAAATATGTAAAGGTGAAAGAAATGCTAACTTTAAAAATGCACAGTTTATTATTTTCCTTAGCTATTCCAGGGGGTTAGTTCTACAAATCGAACACTGTAGAATGTATTTTTTAGGAAGCGGTGTGCACCATGCACGTGGTTTCTCTAACTGAACCTGCAATGGGTAGAGCCATTTTTCTGTTCTTACCAAAGCCTCTTCATTTAAACTCCATTGGGCAAGTGGAGCTGGGTGGTCATATTTATAAATCCCCACGGCGAAGTCTGATTTGGTTAGAAGTGTTAGATTTGATGGGGTTTTTTAGTCGTTTTATTTTATAGACAGATTTAAGTTAAATATATAGACAAACTACATTATGAAGGTGGGTTTTTGCTTTCGTGTCGCCACGTACTAACATAGGCAGGTTTTATTTTTCATAGATGTACAATAAGTTATTTACCTGACTGATCTGCAGTGGAAAAAATCTGCGATGTAGGGGAAATACAGCTCTCTTGGGTCACTTTTACTGCACTCTTTTTGGTGGTTAGAGTTTGAGTCATATCAAGGCAGTGTTACCAGCTGTACTTTGGTATGCTGGCGTTCAGTTTGTGAAGTAGTACTTGCTTTCTGTTCTTTGAGGCCTGACTTCTAGGCTGTTTGGGTATCAACCGTATGCGTTCTGTTTTGCTGGCTTGTGTTGAACGTGCAACTGGTGACCTTTACATGGCATTCATTTCATGGGAACAGTATTGATGCATGTGAATGAAGTCATAAGTTAACACAGGACTTTAGTCAGATGTGGCTGAAACCTTGGATGCTGAAATCCTTGGACGTTGAAGTGTCTTCGTTGACCACCTCGATGAAGATATTTAATTGACAGCACGGGAAAATACAACTAATTTGGAAAATGCATGTTTTAATTTAAATTTTGTAACTTTTTGATAGCATAATTACTTTATAGCTAGCCTTAACTCCTGGCATTTTATTATGTAACTGTGTATTGTGTACTGTTGTAAATCCACATACCATATCTCTAGAATGTTACCTATTGCTAAATGCAAAGCTCTTTACGTTGTTCATTCAGGAGGGTGAAAAGAGTCCTTGAAGGCCTTTTTAAGCTCCACCACCATAAATTGACTGTTACTAAAATGACATTTAATAATCCTCATCTTTAACAGAGTTTGTTGGCAGATCCCTATGAAGTGGGCTCAGTGCTCTACTCGGGGAGCAGGCAGGGCAAGCACATTTCACCTCCTGGATTATCTCTACCTTCACCCACATTAAATCCTTGACAGGAAAGGTTAATCCTCTCCTTACACTTTTGGCAGTTCCAGTGATAACTTGCTAATATCTATTGACAAACTGTTTACCTCGGTCTAAATCTTATAAATGTTTTACTTGAAGACCCTTTTCACACGGGCTCCGGCAGCCTGGTCTCATGGTCAGTTGTAAGTATTTAGGTTCTGTGACAGAGGGGGGATTGAATGCACCAGTAGTGGGTGCTGGGTCAGGTCTGCAGGTGTGGAGCACTGTGAACTGTGCTGAGGCCTGATAATAAGTGTGAAAAGGTGTTTTTCTAGGGGATTACAGGCACTAGCCTGGGTACTTAGACATTTAGACTGATAACATTGGGTTTAAGTATTGCAGAACGTGAAGCAGGTGTACAATATTGTATCAATGTCAGAAACTTCAGTTCAAATTAACTTAGTCTCACACAGGCCTGGAAGAGATCTCCTGAGATACAAAATCCAGTCTCTTTTGTATCACGTCACCTCCCTTTAATAAATGTTAGGAGCTCCATCTCCGCAATAGTTAGGTGTGTTTTCTTCACAAAACAATGCACTTTGTTACTCAGTGTTCAGCAGATCTCATTTCCCCTCTATGCCCTTCAGAAGACAAATCAGTATTTGCTCACCTTTGTGTTTTACTACATCATAAATGCTGCCCCCAGGAAAATCAACAAAGGCAGTGAATGTGTGAATTGCAGTGCAATATATTGGTCGGTTGTCCTGTATTTAAAGCAGCCTCTGACGGGTTCAGCCCTCACAACTTGTTCTTCCTGAGCTCTGAGCAGATTTTGGCACCTGCAAAGTCAACTTTGTTGGGATAGGGCCTTGGAAGGGTGGGAGCCACTGGTTCTGCTCACATCCTATCTGTTAGTAGAACCCAGCTGCTTGCAGGATCCTCTGCCTATGCAGCAGTGCTGGCAGCCCAGGTTGATCTCTGGCTGGGTGAACCTCACATGATCTTGCTGCCCCTGTGTTTAGGAGGTTCTGCATCTTTAATAAATTGGGCATCTCTCCAGGATGGGGCTGTCTCGGGTAGCGTTACCAGTGAGGAGGATTCGGGCTGTGGCTCAGGAGTCCCAGGGGAGCTTTGCTTCACTTTGGCGAGGGGGGAATATTCCAGCATTTGTTCCTCTCTGATTCCCATAAAGCAATTGTGTTTCTTTTTGTGAGCACTCTGCTGAACACATGAGAAGTGTGTATGGCATTGAAGAGACAGGACATTGAGGTCATTATGACTGATTAAATCGCTCCTGATTTATTAACACCTTCTGAAGGAGAACCAAATTCCAGTTCAGAGGTGGCAGCCCCGCACTGTCCTTTCCAGTGGCGCTCACTCACTGTGATTTTTCACATCGCTTTTAAAATAGTGATACTCATTCCAAGCAGCATCCTTTTTTTTCTGACAATGTTTTAAGCTAATATCCTCTTAAAGTTACATCCATGCATATTCATTATCTGATCTGTCGCAGGGTTTCAGAAGTATTCTTCTGTCCCAGAGGACTTTCTCTATTATAACTCCATGCTACTGAATTTGTATTCTTAATAAATAGGAAACTTAGCACCTTAACTAAAACAGCGCCAAGCAATGCAGTGATGTATCGTCACACCACAATGTCTTATATGGCAGCAGTATCACATAGGAAGCTTGATTCTCCACACAAAAGAGTATCTGCCTTGCAAGTATTTCAAGGTTACTTTGGTATAGGAAAAATAACACTCTTTTAATTCAGGCCCTTAAATCCACCTTTATTTAGCCTGACTTTCAGAGCTGCTGTGTAGCTGCAGCTCATTGTGGCTCAGAAGCGCTCATCATGCTGAAAACCAGGGAACAGACTTCACTGTGTGAATAAGCTCAGTGCTGGTTGCTTCCACTGAGCTATTGCCCTTTGGCTACTCTGCCGTGGGGAAGGGAGGCAAGGTTTTGGGGGCAGTGGCTCTGTGGTCACTGGAGGAAAGGGCAGGGAGGAGCATGCAGGATGGTCACTGCATAGGTAACTCCGTGCTTTTTATGTCAGCATTTACAATCTGGTCATTTAACTTCAAATTCTGCACTTCTGGGTCTCAGACTTCCTGCAGTTGGTACGTCCATGCACATTTCCCATTCCCAGACTACTTCTGCCGTCTTCACAGCACATGCAAAACAAGGTCAGAGGCAAGGATGCCCTCTTGGTTCTCAGTCATACAAAAGATGAGACCAGATAAAGGGGAGGAGAAGGCAACAGAAGGTTGTCAGTGTTTCTCTCTTGCTTGCAGAGCTGTCAGTTGTTCTCCATCCCCTTTCGCAATCTTGCCTCATCCTCATACTTCATTTCTGTAGCTCCTTTTGGCATTAGGTGCCAGAGCAATGAGACAGACCTCTTCAGAACGTGCTCAAAACCATGAAAGCTCATGCATAAGGGCTCATGTGCTTCCACTGTACCTAAAGCAGAAGGGAGGGGCTGAGCCCAAAGATGCTTTGGTTTTTCAAAGTCTCTTCTACAGTTCCCAAGGTAGGTGGTAAAGCCTCTTCCTCACAAATTATTAATCCTAAAATGGGGGAAAGAATGGAAACTAGAAAGGGACACCGAGTGAAATCTGTAATGTTGAACTCTCACACCCATTTCCTATAGGAAAGGCAAGCAGGGGGGTCTGCTGTGATCAAGTGTACACTGAGGCATCCGCACCTCGTGTTGTCCCAGCCATTTGTTGAATGTTTTGTGTTACCTGCAACCCAAGTTAATTTTGCCTTACAGAAAGCAACCAAAAATCAGGGGATGGATGACTTAACTGGTTGGGGGTCTCTGTACGTACACCTTGTGGAAGTGAACTTGCAGTAGCAGCCATACAACGGTTTTGGGTTGGTTTAAGTTTTTGTCTTGTTTTTCAAAGTAATTTGATTTCATGGCTTTCTGTAGAATATTGTAATAATTCTGCTGTAAATACAATAAAATCACGGTTTGCTGAGCTGGCCTCTGGTTTGCTGATGGAAAAGCTGCATGAAATACATGTGATGTTGGAGTGAATGGGTCTTTTAAAATAGCTGAGTGTAAAAAGTGCTTTAGGTTGTGCAGCGTGTGGCTGCCTGTCTGGAACAGCCCAGGGCAGGAGTGCCGATTGAGCACAAGCCTAAAAGGATGCCTAAAAGGACTGCTGTGCCCTATCCGAATTCAACATGGGGCCTCCCCTCATGACAGCCACTCTGACCAGTTGGGTACAGGGGAAGAGGTGAGGAGCTGCTGTTTGGCAGCAGAGCCCCCCTCAGCAATGGTCCAGGCTGGATGATGCAGCAAATGAGAGGTTGTGCCTGTGGGGCCCCAGAGGGCTGTGAGCTGCCCAACCCTGTCACACAGCACAGCCTGCAAACCCAGCACGGCTGTCCTGAGTAGTTCAGGCATGGACATACCACTGCTGTGCTTAAACATGACAGCACAGGGCTGTTGGTGGTGTTTTTAAATGAGAATTAAAAGGCAAGGTCTCCACAGAGCCAGGGGGAGCGTAAATCACCCAGAAGGATGCAGGCTGTATTGGCAAACAAGCTCTGTGCTCTGAGAGCTGGCCTGGTTCACACAGGCCTTTGCTCTAAACACTCCTATGCTTAGGGAACACCAACACTTGACATCAGTAAAGTAAACCTGGACTGAAAACAAGCGGTTCAAGCAAGGGGTTTTTGTTTTGCTATAAGAATGAGCCACTGCCCTGCTCTGGCCAATCCCTGGAACTAAAGTAGCACCTCAGTGTGTGTGTGCAGCACATACGGCCCCAGCAGCACCGTAATGCTGATGTGGTGTCACACGCGTGATAACCAGGCACGGTGCACTGAAATGCCAGCCTCTGCCCAGTGGTACCTTACAGCTCGGCCATCACTCAGCCCCTAGGCTCCCCCAGCTAAAATACATAAACTTTACCAGTAATGCCTCACTGCAAGGAGGAAGGCAGTGACTGTGGCACCCTGGGACAATGTGCAGAGACTGCTGCTACTGTGACTGGAACCTGCTGCCAGCTGGAGAAGCAGGTCGGCATGGGCCTGGCCCACATTCCTGTGCTGAGAAACAGAACAGCCACCAGCACCACCCAGCTGCGTCTGCCCATGGTCACAGTGATGCCCAATGTAATGCTGGTCACGCAGGCTTGGGTTGAAAAACACACTTTAATTGGGCTGTTTACATTAAAAATATTCCCCCACCCCAATGTTTTTAAAAAACAATACAAAAATACTTCTAAAAAGATCAACAAATTCTGTTTAAAAGTGCTTCAGTTCGGTCCCTGTGCATGTCATGTCCCGCTGTGCTGCTACGAACAGGCATCGCAAAGCACGTGCTGACCCAGGCAGAAGCACTTCTATGTGCTGTACCCATCACTGTCTGCACCCCTCCAGTAACAGCTTGTCCAAGGAGCTGTGCTCACGAGCAGGTTTAATGCACCTGGAGCATTAAACCCACTCCTGAGGCCAGGTGGATGGGCATTGCTTTCCAAAGCAAGTGATGGGCTGGGATGATTGTCCTGTGGGCTGAATCTGAGCTCTTAAAGGCATGTGTTTGGTGGGGGTTAGATGCTTTCGTTTTTAATTTATGCTGGATAGTTGGCTAGTTGTTAAAACAGGATTTTAGATAGCTGGGAGTAATACAAGAAGCCTGGACTGGGTGAGACAGACACGGCTCGCTGTCAGCCCAAAGCCTGGGAGCTCAGGGTGCTAAGCCAAACATCAGCAACAGCAGCAAATACCCACATCAGGGCCATACTTGACACATAAAAGAGCCATTCAAAGCTCTGCAGCAACACGGAACTATCAAGCCTAAGTGGTTAGCTGTGGGCAGGGATGTGTTAGCTTTAAGGCAGTGATGACTCAAGCTAATTCTCTATAGGCTGCTGGGAATGCTGCCCAGTGCAGAACTGAGCTGCCTCTTTCCTCAAACCCCAACATTTCTTCTTTTTCTTCTGCCAACATACATTTGTTCACCTGGGGAGAAGGAAGTCAAAAGGAGGGTTACTTGAAAAGTTCATGTGGGGTAACAAAGACAAAAGACCCCAAACAAGCAAACAGCTGGGGCCATGTGGGTTTTCCAGCAGTTCCCAGAGATGGGCTGGTCCCTGGGGAATCCTCCCCTCCCCAACAGGCACCCCCTGCTCTCCTGGGGATGGCAGATGTTCATACCTTTCTCTCCTTTCTCTCCTTTTGGTCCCCGGTGCCCATGGCGTCCGGGTGGGCCCATTGGTCCAGGGTCACCTGAGGGAATGAGAAGACCAAGTTTGCCCTTGGGCAGGACTGGCCCACCAACAGGGACAGGCCAGGGTACGGAAGGGCAGCTCCTGCTGAGATCTTGAAGATGCCACCTCCACTGTGGAGGTGTGACCTTCAGCAGCCCTGTGCCAACTATCTCTGTGGACACAGGGCTGCTCCCTGGCTGTTAGGAGGCTTGAGAGGGAAAGGATGGCAAGCCTTACCTTTGGGTCCAGGATAACCTCTCTCCCCTTTTTCACCGGGTGGTCCCTGGATGGCACCATATGCTGGAGAGGGAAATGAAGGAGAGGATGAATGAGTGGGACAAACCACTTGCAAAGGGCTCTGTAGTCCCTCAGAGCAGCAGTGAGTCACACTGGAAGGACATTTCTCTAGGTTGGATGGGATTAGACTGACTGAAAGCAAGTTCTGGTTCTGATCCCAGCAAAGTCCCAGGGCATGGTGTGATCCCATTTCACCGGCACTGCTCTGCCACCCTCTCTGGGTGTCCTGGCTGTTACCAGGGCTCGAGCTAGCCCACATTCAGGAAGGGGAATCTCAGCACAAAGTGAGCTGCTGGCTCCTGTTGCTCTAGACATGCCAGCCCAGCCATGGTAAAATCAGCCACAGGGTTTGCAAGCACAGTGGCCTTCAGGATTTGGGACGAGTTTCCTGCAAGTAGTGGGAAAATCTAATGCACCTCCCCAGCAAGGGAGGAATGGGATGGACAGACTACCTGCCTCCAGCTTTGTATCTCAGCAGTATTTCTGCAGCGTGCAAAGGTGAAAAGATCACTGCATCTACAAGAGGTTGGTGAGATCTCACACACATGAGCCAGAAACCAGAACTCAATACGTCACTTACTTCTAAAGAAGTCCATGAGGTCTGCGGTGACGTTGCCATAGGCTGCGAAGACCCGGCTGATGCCAGGAGGACCAGGAGGGCCTGGGGGACCTGCGGGTCCCTGCGCAGTGTAAGACATCAGGTCCTGGAGAATACCTTGGCCTGAGGAATTTAAGATATCATTTGAAAGGAGCTCTGGGAAAACTGAGGCTGGATGCTGAGGCAGGAAGGGTAAGGGAAGTAAACACTGACACAAGCCACAGAGGGTTGGGGTTGTGCGCTGGGACACAGAGGGTCAGGACAAGCAGGCATTCCACTCACTCTGTAGGCTCTCTGACACACGGAGTGCCAGCTCATTGTAATCCAGGGAACCAGAGAAGGAGTTCCTGTAGGATCTGCTTGAACTCGATCTCCTGCGTGATTCCTCCTCTGCCAACAACCCATCAAAAGACCCATCATTGCCCATGGAGGTCTCATAAGAGCCATCGCTGCCCATTGAGGCACTGTAAGATGACATGCTGCTCATGGAGCTGCCATATGAGCTGCCCGTGCCCAGTGATCCCCCATGGGATCCCTCAGCACCAAGGGATTCTCCATGCATCCGCTCAGAAGTCCGTAACCCTTGGTATGATGAAGACATAGACCCAGCCATCAAGCCACTGTCTCCTTTGGGTCCTGGTGGTCCCCTTGGCCCAGGGGGTCCGGGTGGCCCCGAGATGTAGCTTCGAACTTCATCACCTGCAAAACACGAGAGGGGGGGAACATCAGGGACACTGGGGTGCTGGGGACCCCAGGCTTGGCACAGGTCCTGTGCTACCACCTGAATGAGGACTGGAGAGTGAAATTTTGTCCTGGCAATTATCACAGTGACCCTCATCCAGTGCTATCTCACAGGCAGCAGGCACGGATGTCAGCCTCAATCTCCACAGGTGCCATATCACCCTCCTCCTTCCCATCTCTCCCACAGTTTCAGGTGTCCAATCTTAGCAACGTGCCCACAGCAGAAGGGTGCACTCCTCTCAGGCCAATGTCAGCACCTCTGCCAAAACAGCCATTCTGTGACCAAGGTCCTAAAAGTGAGGGGATCCCCATGTTTTTGGAAGGCTGCCCTGGATGACTTGCCAACTTCAGGGCTCAGATTAATGCTGCTTCACAGCTGGCTCGGCTCCAACCCGTACATCACCCATTGCTCTATAGGCAGGTGTTTGTCAAAGAAGATGCTTTTCACATAGCAAAATTCTGCAGATGACCTTATTAGGGAGTTATTTGGACCTTACAGGCCAATTGTAACTGCCCAGTGCCTGTTTCTTTTGGCTCACAACATGGATTTTGCCTCTTTGAGAGGAGACCAGCCCATCGGGTGCAGTGTAGACCTGGCTGTAGAGATAAGGTGTTTCTGCAGCCCCGTTTTAGGGAAGGCTCCTACAGAACTGCCTTAGCTGTGGTAGAGGCAGCAGCCTACACAAAGCAAAGCATGGCTCGGGTGTGTGCAGGGGGATGGATGGTGTCCCCTTACTCTTCAGGTACTGGATCAGCTCACTCCTGAACTCATCGCTGTTGGTGATGTCAGTATAGGACAGGAGACCGGTTCCTGAGAAGCCTGGAGGTCCTGGAGGGCCAGGAGGGCCAGGTGGGCCCTGGATTCCAGAGAGGGAGGAGTATCCCACACCTTGAGAGAGAAGAATTATTTTCCAGCAGTGAGAGGACAAGGGAATCACACATGTCTGGGGATCTGCAAAGTGCAAAGGCTTCAACCCCAACTTCCACCCCTCTCCAGCTGATGTTGTGAAGTGACCCTGTTCTCAGTGGGCAGTCCCAGCCCTGCTGAGCTAAATCTCAGCCTCGGTCCCCCAGCACCTACAAACAGAGTCTGCCTGCCAGCTGTGAGAAGTACAAAAGTGCTTTACTTTGTAGGTAAGCAGAGAAGTCCTCCAGAGAGATGCCTGGTGATCCAGGGATCCCCGGAGGTCCTTGGGGCCCTGCAGGACCAGGGGGCCCAACAAGCCCACTGAATTCAGAGTCTGTAAGAAAGACACAAGAGAAGGAGTCACTCAAACCACCACAACCCTGATGAACCTTCCCTGACAATACAGTCAATGTTAGCCACGGCCAAGTATAAGGCATTTTTTTTTCTCCCCAGCACCTTCTGGTACAGCCTTCCTGGTGCACCTCACTTTCCTGTGCGTAGACATCACAGTCAGGAGATCCCAAAGAAGGCAGAAGTCCCTACTTTTTAAATATACTTTCATAAAGTGGCATAAAAAAAATCCTTTATGCTGCAGAGCTGGGAGAAGGGCTCCTCCAGCCCCATTCCCAAGACAGCACCTCCCAGCTGCTGCTCTCCACAGGAGCATGGTGATCTGTCTGCAGCCCTTCATGGTCTGTACAGGTCCTAGCAGAGCCCAGGAAGGCTGCGGTGTTCCTAAGTGACCATCATAGTCTCACAGACAATTATTTGTCATGATGGGCAAAAGGAGAAACTCTGGTTAAGCCTGTAAAAGAAGATCCTGAGGTATGCATGGACCTCTGACAGGGGAGTAAAGAAGCTGGCTTACTTCTGAGGTATGCTGTCAGGTCACTGTAAGATATACCAGGTGTCCCTGGAGGCCCAGGTGGTCCAGGGAGCCCAATGCTCATCCCAGAACCTGCAAAATCAAACAGATCCAAGAGTAGCACATTATTAGAACAGGCAATTACAGTGTGAACAGACAGGTTGCAGGGCTTGTTCATCAGTAATGCAGGAGGGACTCCTGCAGGGTAGAGTGTTCTCAGCAGCAGATTGTGCTGGGAACCGGGGCTTAAACCTTGTTCTGTGCTTGGAGTTAAAGCTTGCCCCGTTAATCTGAACACGAGGGCACTTGCACACCGGCAGGCATCAGGCCTCTATTCATGACCCACTGGCATGTGCTGCTCAACCTGTGTCACCTATCTGCAGTAGGTCTGATGCAGAACTTTGCATCTTTGTGATGCGCATTAATGAAATGTCCCTGCTGGTAAAGCGCAGCTGTCCTGGGTGGGGTGCTACTGCTAAACAGCAGTTTTCTGCTTCCAGAGCCAAAGAGGAAATCCCCACCATCTTTGGAGCAGCCAATTAGTGAAATCTGGTCTCCAAGGTCAGGTCAAAGAGACTAAGAATGGGCAAGGCTCTGCTTTTAAGGGGAAAAATGCAGCTACTAGGATTAGGCATTTTAGCACTGCTGTTGGGGATTCTTGAGTCCTTTCTATCCAACAGTTCTTACGTGCCACATCACTCCCTTACAAATGGAAAAATGAAGCAGAGGTGCTTCATTTACTTTAAACTTGTAAGATTTTGTTGTCTCAGCTGCCTTGACACAAAGTGGGTATAGACCAACTCTTCCACAGAGGGATACATCCTGGCCACAGAGCCAATGAAAGGCACTTGAAGGGATTGATGGGAATTCTAAAATGAAATTATGTTCCTAAACTCAGTTTTTAGCAAAGCAAGAACTCATTACTAGAGTCTGTGGATAGCATCTTAGCTATAGGGGGTCTTTGTTTTCTTCCAAGTTTCTCACAGTTCCTGTGAGGACGTCTCTGTACATAGGGATTCACACAGTCAACACTGGAAGAGTTTTCACTGACCGCATGAGCTTTCTGCTCAGTTCCCAAAAGAACAGAAGGAAATGCACACTAAAAAAGGCCATTACTTGTCAAGTAGCTGATAAACCGTCTGGTCAGCTCATCATAATCCAGTGACAGAGACACGCCATCTCCCCCTGGTCCAGGAGGTCCTGGTGGGCCCCGAGGTCCCACCAGATACTGACGAATTTCTTCTCCTGGAAATGAAAAATGCATCTTTTAAGGCCATCCAGCTCCTGCAAAGGCACCAGGTCTGAGGATTTCTCAGCCTGTGAGCAGGCCACTCAGCAGCACCTATGGCAGGCCTTGACCCTCTGAAGCAGCTGCTGGTAACTCCAGTTAGACACAGGAGATTGGAAGGGAAGAGGAGGTCTCCTGGGATGCTTTACCCCTAACCCCCATGTTTCCTTTCAAGGTTCACTTACTCTGCAGCATGTCCAGAAGTTCTTGGTACAAAACAGATGTAGTTGATACAGAACTGGCAAATGACTGATAGCGATCTGAAGAGCCTGTGGGAATGAGGATGAGACAGAAGATGAAGAAGGGTCAAGCAAGGACAAAGGAAAGCTGAGTTAATCCAGTTTAGCTGGTGGAATGAGCCTCCCATGCCCTCAACCATGATTCAGTTCTGTCTCACACATACTGGTCATCTCCACAGATGTGTGCTCTGTGCTTTTCTGAACTAAGATTCCAGGCTGCTTCCAAAGCTCTGGAAATTTCACCCACTTTAGGAGGGCCCCAAGTGTACAAGATAGCCCCAGAATACCTGAGATCACATATACCAAATAGAGGCACCTGTCTGGGTCTTAAGGGCATTAGGGGGTCTGACAGCTAATGTTTAATGTGAGACTCTTTAAACAGCAGCACCTGTTAGTTAATCTAACCATTAAAATGAAACAAGGCTCAGAGGCGACCTCAGCTGTGTGAGACTGCAGAAGATGAATAACTGGGTT
Source organism: Pezoporus flaviventris (assembly GCF_033815535.1). Classification (NCBI taxonomy): domain Eukaryota; kingdom Metazoa; phylum Chordata; class Aves; order Psittaciformes; family Psittacidae; genus Pezoporus; species Pezoporus flaviventris. Next base: position 9,391,945 of record NW_026892577.1, on the reverse strand, counting down.
GGGGTGCTGCTATTTAAAGACTGATGTTTCTCCTCTAGTTCTCACCTCCCAGGTGTTGTACAAGCTCAGCCAAGAGCATGATTCAGTACAGAGCTTACCAACATGGTGCTTACTTGTCATATAGCTCATAACACGGGTAGCCAGCTCCGCATAATCCAAGTTCATCCCATCCGCAGTGGTGATGACTCCAGGTGGGCCCGGAGGGCCTGGAGGGCCTTGGGCACCAGTCAAATATTGCCTTACATTGTCACCTAGATAGGAAGCCCAAGATATATCCACATCAGGAGAGGGAAGACAATGACCACAAGCACAATTACTGGACCCTCTTCTCCTGGCAAAAAAGCAGGCCAACAGAAGGACACTTCTGCAGACACCACAGTGGGCAATGGCACTTCACAGTATTCAACAGAAATAAGACCAGAGCAGTAAGGCTGCTGTTTCTAAAGGGAGGGTGACATGGGGCTCAGGGAGAAAGGCATGCTCCTGCTGAGCCACGGCAAACTCTCATTATACTCACTCTTCAGGTAGTCAGTGATATACTGCTGAATCTCCTGAGATGAACTTCCACCTGGGCCAGGAGGACCGGGTGGCCCGGGAGGTCCAGGGGGTCCTTGTCTGGATCCACCTACAGAAAGCATGGTAAAGAGAAGGCATGCTTGCAGTAGACCAAAGGATGCTAAAGTGTGCTTGCACTGAGCCCTTCCCACAGGTCTGGAAATAGCTTTGGGAATGGACAGTGGAGAGGGTCCCCCTCCATCTCTAAACACAGTCTAGGCATAGGCTATTAGGCAGTATATTGTCTTCAATTCATTCAGCATCTTATAATTCAGCCTGTGCAGCTCTGCAGGGCTGAGTCCAGAGACCTCCCTGGCTTTGTACTTACAGACCTGGCCAGTTCATGCCCCAGAGTGCAATGCTGTGTGGAAATATAGATGGAATTCCATAAAGTGCAGAAGCTCATTAGTTTAACCTCATTGCCCTGCTGCTCCCAGCCTGGGCAGCACCAGCTCAAGAACCCCAACACTCATCTCCATTGCAAGATACAGGTAGGTCCTGTATGACTCCTGTCACCATGTTGTCACGTGACACCTCATGTTCATTAAGGTGTTTTCCTATGCTCCTGAAGTAGTATTCCTATGATGTAGAGAATCATCAGGGGGTTTCTTCATATGGAGGGACACTTAGGTTAATACATATGCACTTTCTGTGAAACTGCACTAATATCCTGCATACACAGATGCTCTTACTGAGAATGAAAGCAGCTTAATTCACATGAACCCACCTGAAGGTAGGTAAAACTGAACAAAGGACCCTTCTAATCAGATTTTCCACTAGAGGGTTCAATGCAGCTTCTCTAATCCCTCGTAGAACATGGTTAGCCAACCCAGAATCCCTTTCTTTCATATGCCATGAGGAAAAACTCAAAGGATTCCCAGTAAGCTGATAACAGAAAACTTGCAGCTCTTAAATTATCTGATAAAAAGCAGATTGTGCAAAAAGAGGTTTTGAACACAAATCCCATCAGCATTAGGTTGGCACCCACAGCTGTAAAACCTGAAGGAGCTTTTTCAAAGTAATTTCAGAGGATGTCAGCATTCCTTGATAGTCTCAGAGCAATGATGGTCTGGCCTCTTACCTCGAGATGCTCCTGGGATGCCAGGAGCGCCTGGGACACCTGCATCACCTGGAAACCAGAGCGAGGGAGACAGACAATTGTAATGGGTGACAATGCACGTTGCATACTTGGTCATGTAAAACAGTTGAGCTATGTGTTGTCAGAGAAGCAACTACCTAGTCTTGTAATGACTATCTTGAATTAGCAGCTTGCTGGGGAAGAGCAGAAGGAAGGGGCCACAGCAGCTTTCCTGAGTGTTCTGTGACCTGCCCATGTGCCTTGTGCTCAGAGCGTTTCTATTGCCATGGTCCTGCTCTGCCTGAAAAGGCAGTGGTGAGCACAGATGAGGTTTCCAAAGGACCAGGTTAGTCCGTGCTTTAGTGTCAACCAGTCTTGGTTGTGTGAGGCTACCAGCAAAGAAAGAAATAAGATTCTTAACTTCACCTTTGGGTCCAGGTGGGCCTGGTGGGCCTGGAGGTCCCTGTATGGTGACTCCCTCACCTGCCAATTGCAGAAGAAGAGTCAGAGATTCACAGGAATAAAACACATGGACAAAATCCTGGCTCCGCTAAAACTAAGCTAGAATCAGTAGAGCAGGATTTTGTCCCCTGATTTCAGTCTAGGGACAACGAATTAAAAGGAGGAAAGGGTACACAGACTAACCATGGGAGGAGAATGCTGAAAGACCAGGCTCACCCGGTTCCCCTGCATGGGACACAGAAATGATGGAGCAGTCACATACATAGGCAAGCTACCCTGCACTCCACTGCTGTCTCCTGGAAGCCTCCTTACCTCTGAATCCTTGTGGACCTCGTTCACCTGTGAACAGAACAAAGGAACAGTGTTAGCATTTGCCTTGTTCTGATCTGCAACATCCCAGCCTACACTGCAGAGTATTATCATGGCCTTCGATGTGCAAGGCAGAAATGAGCAAGGAACTAGGTGCCACGTTTTCCTGACAGCTGAGAGCTGAGCTCCACTTCACGGGGCCTCCTCCTTGCACTGACCTAGCCAAGTTCAACCTGCATTTTGTGTGGACGTTTCCCCTTTGATGGCAAATCTGAAGCTCTAAATGCTCCTGAACCTAAAGGGCTTGCACAGTTGGGATGGGAATACAGCTATTGCCTTGAATACAGTACCGGAGGCCCATGAATTTGTCCGACAAAGACTGACTTGTTTTACATCAGCAGAGAGGAGTCCTATTTAGTGAGCACTGTGCTAGCTTTCTTACAGCCACAGAAAGGCAGGATGCTTTCTGCTTCCAAGACCTCCCTTCCTTCTTTTCAGTCTGAAGTGCTGAGATCCATCTAGTATCTAGCAGCATATACCCACCTTGGTCTCCCTTCGGGCCTGGTGGGCCTGGTGGACCTGGTGGGCCTGTGAAGAATGCTTCTGTAATTAAAACAAAAGGGTTTCTTCATGACATCCAACAGAACACGACATAAATTTCATCTGTCTCCACCTGGTCCTAGCCAAGGATGTACTCTATGGAACCACAGGTCAGGACATTCACAGGACACAGGTGAGGGAATGAGCGGGAAGAACCTACCTGAGGCAGACATGGAAGACCCTGATCTCCCTGGTGGGCCTGGAGGTCCTGGCAATCCTTCTCCTAGGCAAAAGGGAAACAAAGGTTTTAGGAAGGATAAGGATTTGTAATTGAATGCATTTCAGAGCTGCTACATCTCCAGCCACAGCCATAGCTGAAGTATTTCCAAGTGTAGCCTTGTATCATTGTTTTCTCCACAGACATCCATCCATGTTAGTTATTTTTCATTATCTGTTGGCACCACAGCAGACACAAGACAGAGGAACAACTTCCTTTGTGGTACAGAATGCCTATCCCAGCTGGCCTCCACTACTTTGATACAGAAGATTCATTCCATCACACACCTGACCTGCTCCCCTTTGCTACTGAGCAGAGAGCAAGGAATGGGGTTATGTTCCTGTCTCATGTCCTCCTGCACCTCCCCTCTTCTGGCTGTGAATAGGACATCTGTGTTACAGGAAGTGGATATGTTCCTCATAATAAGAACCACTCCATCTGTCTCCAGCTGGAAGTTAACGCTGGACAAGTAAGGCATAAAGATGGAATTGATGGCAGTTACTTCCTCTCGGACTTGAGAACATTGAGTGTCTTCTCAAAAGGTATGTTTTTTATGAATTACTAGCCTGGCTAGCAAACCTCTGACAAAACAAATCTCCTCTCTTGGGCAGCATCTTGCTGCTGACAAACTATACTGCAGTGAAATTGTTTTAGGAGGAACCCACTATGGGAAATTCTGCTTCCAGTAAAGTCAGCCCAGGTCCAAGATTGCATCTGGGATACCACAAGGCACAGGATAGAGGTACACCTCCCACTTTCCAGGTTTGTTTCAGAGAAAGAAGCTCTTACCTGGGGGGCCACGAGGTCCAGGGGGTCCCTGCACAGATTCACCTGAAGACAAAAGAAACAGGGCTTACCTAGCAAGCTCTATGGCCCAGAAATGTGCCGTGTGCATTAGCATCCCCCTGCTACGTACTGAGCTCTGCTATGTTACGTACCCGGTGGTCCAGGGGGACCTGGTGGTCCTGCTCGCCCTTGTAAATCTGACAGCACTGTGCAAATAAAACACACACAAAAAAGAGAAAATTGTTGCTATGGAGCTAGTGCTGCTATAGAAACTCTGTCATTACATTGCTGTTAGAAGCCTTTACAGTCAAAGGTGGACTAAGGCAGGACCTGGGTGACCTAAGCCAAAGTTAATGCAGAGCGGGGAGAGGAGATACGTGTCTGATTGCCACCATGTAGGTTAGGACATGGAGCAAAATACAGCCCTAAGCAGGCTGGCAGCATACTGGAAACAGAGAGGAGATCTCTCTGGAGAATGATTGCTGAGGGAAGGAGCAAAGGACTCAAAGGCTAGAGAAGGAGGGAAAGAATTTTCCAGGAGAGGAAAGATTCCTTCAAAGAGGGGCAAGTTTGCTAGGAGAACACTATGCAGTCATTATTTTAACAAGCAGCTGCACTGTGTTATCTTGATTTGAGATGTATCCTCACCTCCAAGTTGAGGCACAAACTCAAAGTTCAGTAATGCTGAGATCCAAGACTCCTGAATGGGGGATGGGACAGTACTAAAGCATGATCTGGATATATATGACCCCATTCAGATGGTGATCAGGGAAAGACCATTTCTGATTTTATGCCCTCCTCTACCTTGCCTTTCCTGCACACTTGCAGAGGTCCAAGACCCTAAGAATTCTGATTGTAAGTGCACAACACATCTGGTATTGCACAGAGCAAGCAGACATGTTTCTTGGGATGCTGTTAAACCACTCTGTTCTGCTCCACTTATTTTCCATTTTAAAATAGCATTTGCTCCTCTGTGAATTCATCCTCTAACTCATAGAGAGATTTCAACGGCTGCTGCTCAAATTAGTGTGCCTTTTCAAACTGGTTCTCCTCTTACGGATGGCTCTGTGATCATAGGGAACTGCCCTGTGTGGCTAAAAGGTCAGGCTGAAATCTCATAGCTCTGTGACCATCTCTGCTGCTGGGGGCTGTTCAACAGTCACCATTCCTTAGATTTCTTCTCTGTGACATATGACATGGGCCTGATGCCATCTACTTCCTTTTGAAAGCACTTTGGGATGCACAGATGAGAAGGATGAGAAGGAGGGCAGAAGAGGTAGCTGGTATGGTTATCCCACTGCCAAACATACACACGCATACTTGCCCTATGTCACGTTGAGGGGAAAGAAGTAGAGGCATCTCTGTTAGCTGTGAGAAGGCCTTGAGGCCTCTGGCACTTCTCCAAGCGAAGGAGTGGAAAGGTGGCCCACTTACTTTGAGATGCTAATGATGAGACTTCTGTTCTGATAGTTTCTATCACAGCTTCACCTGGGGATCCCTTCTCGCCCCGTGGACCTTTTTCAGGGAACAAAAGAAGAGAAAGTGAATCATGTAACTGAGAGAGGGTGACATTTTGTACCCACTCCTTACCTCCTTGTCAACGGGTTCAGACTTTGCCTATGTGAACAGGGAGAGTGAACTCAGTCCCTGGCTCTGAGGGACACTGTATTCAAATGTGGAAATTACTGCACAATTTGCCCTAACAGGATCATAGGAAACCAGCTAAGAAAGGTTCTTAGCAGTCAGCTCTGCTCAGGCCTTTCCAAACAGACATCTGTCCAGTTAGCAGCGGTTTCACAGGGACATTATTCTCAATTTCCCTCTAAGTTATTCTCCCACCTTTCAAAATGGCACAAGGTATCAGCTGGACTATATCCCATACCACAGAAAGGCAGCCACACTTGAGAAGTGTCTTAGAAATACCAGCCTCCAGAAAATATAAGAGACAAAAAGACATTTGCAGCATCCACATCACACCGGCTCTTCCCATCCCCCTTCTTCTCTTGGGAAAGAAAAAAAGAATAGAAATTCTTTGCAAGATTCATTAAGCCAAATAATGCAGCAAAATGAACTGAAAGGAAGAAATCTGCAGACAAAAGGGAGAGAGGTTGTGCCAAGGGCTGAGAGAATTAGAAACAAAGGAAAAGTAATGATTTCCATTCTCTTTAAGAAGCAGAATCAAAGCTGATGGTGAATGGTACCTTGCTGTCCAGGGAGACCAGCTGGTCCAACAGGACCTGGTTTCAAAGGAAAAAAAAGAGACTGCATTAGATTTGCCTGGCTGTACTTTACAATAGCAATAGGTCTTTTATAAGAACTGAGACTATAAAATAATCTATTTATTTGCCTGCACAAGTCAATCAAACTGCTATATGGTATTGACTTCATTGATGTCCCATGTATTACCCGAATCTCTGGAAAAGAGGCTTATTTTCCATCATGTGGTAATTAAAGTGCTTGGTGCCCCTTAGACTGAGGAAATAACCAGAGTGTCACTGACCACAGCAGGAATGAGATGATAGGCCTAATCCTCCTCCTGCGCCCTGCTTCAAGCTGAGGCTAGCTGTACCAAACCAGCTCCAAGAAGCTGGAAGTGGCACAGAAATCCCACTAGAACCAGGGCTCAGGACGTATGCTGCCTGACACCAGCATGCTGGAGGGCAGTGTCTGACCTGGAATAGAAGAGTCCCAGGACCAAGCTCATGTTTATGTTTGTCTGTGTGTCTGTGTTTGTATGAAAGGTTTGCATACACTAAATGTGGGATTTCTGCTGTCTTGAATTCAAAGCTAGGACTGGAAAACAAACACTTCCTGATCTTGGTGACAGTGCTGGGAAAGGGATTAGACACTAGCCTGCTTTCCTGAGACGCAAAAGAGCTTGATTCTACTCACTGTATTTGACCTACCACTATTTAGTACTCATCAGATCAAAGGACAAGAACAGTGTTCCCAGTTTCTTCATCTTCTCAGCACTCCCTTCTCTCCTACCCCCTCTGTGATTGTACCCCATTAGTCCCTTGAGGTTGCTGCCTTCCTAACTCAACCTGAGATCTTGGTCTTTCTGCAGGGAAGGGTGAGGACCATGAGTCCTGCCTGAGCAATCTTGCCACCCAGACAGGGCAGGCTGGCAGAGCTCATAAACATCACACATTAAATTAAGAACTGGATCCACAGTGATGTAAGCTGCCTGCAAAAACCACAGCAGAAGAACAGCTTCCTCACCTGGAACACCTGGGGGTCCAGTGGGGCCAGCTGGGCCAGGAGGACCTGGTGGGCCTGGCAGAGCAATAGTTGAGGAACCCTCTGAAACACAAGCACATACACTTGTACACATACACATACATACACACATCCAGTGAACGTATAACAAATCTATCCTTAAGGAATCACACATCTATAGCATATGTATTCTCCCAACACAGGGAGTCCCAGTACAGGTCCGACACATAATCAAGATGAATTTAGGAGGCACAGAGAAAACCAGTGTCCTGGGTTCAGCAGTAGCAGTCATTTTTCTCCTTCTTAGTAGCTGGTGCAGTGCTGTGGTTTTGACTTTCAGCCTGGGAACAGCGCTGATAACACCGATAGTTTTAGTTACTGCTCAGATGTTCAGTCTGACCAAGGACTTTGTGAGCCTCATGCTCTGCTAGGGAGGAGGGGAAGCTGGCAGGAAGCAGAGACAGGACACCTGACCCAAACTAGCCAAAGAGGTATTCCATACCACAGCACGTCATGGCCAGGATGTAACTGAGAGTTACAAGGAAGGGCTAGTTCACTGCTTGGTTGGGCTGGGTACTGACATGTGGTGAGCGGTTGTATTCTCTTCCCTTGTTATTTCCCTTACCATTATTATCATTGGTGGTAGCAGCAGTGATTTGTGTTATACCTTAGTCACTGGACTGTTCTTATCTCAACCCATGGGAGTTACATTCTTTCGATTCTCCTCCCCATCCCTTTGGGAGTGGGGGAGAGGAAAAAAGGTGGGGAGTGAGTGAGAGGGCTGGGTGGCTGACTTAAGGCCTGGGCTTAAACCACAACAACCAGAGATAGTCCTCCAAAAGCAGATGTATTTGAACTCTCACAGCACTACTTACCAGCACTTACAACTTTTCCCGGAGCTCCAGGTTCTCCTAAGAAAACAGAGACAAAAGATAAACTTCTGTTTTGGGGAAAATCTGTCACTAGCTCAACATCTTTGTCTTATTAAACATGTGATTTCTATTCTCTTTGCCCTTGATCTCTTGTCTGAGAAGTCATAGCACTAGAAAGTCATGGGGGAAGCAACAGCATTTAGCTGTAGACATCCTCGGATCAGCTTCCCAGGCACTACATCTGTCAGCACAGGCGATAGGCCTTGACTTAGCTGAGACAGCCACACAGCTTCCATGGCAGTCAGCAGCCATCATACTCATATGCTAAGGGCAAAACCAGGTTTGCTAAGGTTTTCTAAGTGTAGAACTTAGATGCCCTGCCTTTCCTGTATACTCAGGCAGGCTTTGCCTACCATCTATTTCTTAAACCTTCCCTTCCTAAAGCCACTAGATGCCACTGTTGATTCAGGGACTGATCACTAGAGCAGATAATCCTCCCGAAAATGAAGTGCTTGGAGAGAAAATGAGTACTGGGGAAGAAACAAAACTCACCTTTAGCCCCTGGTAGGCCTGGGTTGCCTGGAAGTCCTGATAAGAGGTGGACAAACAATTTTAAAAGGTTAGTGCAAACATTCTTTGCTCTGTTTTTTCCGCATACTGCAGTTGAGTTTCACTTGTGGATTTATAGAAGGAGCTCCCTACTCAAGACCCTGGCTTTCAGCATTTAACAAGCAGGTCACTGGCAGCAAGTGGAGGAATTCACAGTGGATTCTAGACTGACCTGTAATGTCCTTGGGTGTAGTTAAGGGCTTCCTTTCTCTCATTGCTCCCTGGATGATAGCCCTCCTAGATTTACCTGTAGCTTCTTCCAGGTACTGCTCCCTGGCTTGAGGCTCCTGGATAAATTCCCTTGTGATTTGCTCCCCAAATCACCTCTGCTTGCAGACATCACTTCCTCTGTTTCCACCTCTATTGCTACATCTTCTCTCCTCTGTTTCTGCTGCTGACTAGAAGGACTTTTCAGTGACGCATAGGGAACTGAAACATATTATTTGCTGCAAACTGTGTTTTAGGAGAGCTAAACTTGCCACACTCCAAGGCTCTGCATTGCTAAGAACTACACACCAACCACAAAACCCGTCTCAGAAGCCAAAGGACATGCAGAAACCTTAGGATCTCACTTTGGAAGACCCAAGCAGCACCGAGGGAAAATTAAAAAGGGTTTCTTTGAGCCCATATCAAAGTGTGTCATTGACAAATTGGAACATGGTGGAAAAGCCTACCTGGTGGTCCTTGGGGTCCTGTGAGACCTGGAAGAAAAAGACAAAAGTTCTAAGAAGTTTCAGGTGGAGAAAGGATAGACAGGGAGAAAAAGATTACATTTACTTGAAATTGAAACACATGATTCACAAGGGGTGTAAACTGGCTTAGCATCTGGTAGGTAAACTGAATGTTGGCTCATAGCAGTTGATGTTCTTGTCTGCAGCATGTGCAATCCTGAGATCACAAAGGGTCTAGATTCCCTGTGTGTCTCCCTTTCATCACCATCTTACAGTACAGAGATCCTCTGCAAGCCTTAAATTAAGACTGGGAATTGTTGACAAAGACATCTGTGTTCCTGACTAAGCAATAGCATTTTTGTTCCCTGTATGCTTTTACTTGGTTCTCCTGCATCTCCAGAGGGTCCTGGGGGGCCTCGGGCTCCTGGCATTCCCATAAGACCTGGTTCACCTAGGGATATAAGCACCATTAACAAGCCAGAAGTCCCTGACTTACAGTCTGCCAATTCATTCAAGCTTGGCCACCAGCTGTCCTGCTGCACTTTCCACCTATTGTATCCTCACAGCCAACTGGCCATTTCCAGGATGAGAGTCTGGGAGATGAAGATCAATGACAGAAGAGTGCTGTAGTGAGAAGAACTGTCACAAGTTTACAGTCAGCTCCATTATATGTCTCAGTTCCATGCTTACATGGTTGACGCTACAGTTCTGAGACAGCAAGATCCCAAAACCTGAATCTACTGCCATCTTTTCCCACCTCTTTCACAAATTAACCTCCTGCCAAATCAGAAAGTACCTGTACTTCTACCTCAGAGAAATCCCTTACCTTTTTCACCTGGCTGTCCATCACGGCCAGCTTGTCCTGTCCAAAGAAAAGAGATTGTTAGGAACCACTGCAGTAGTACACAGTTGCACTGTCCTACAAAGCAGAGCACAGTTCTAAACACAAGAGGGTGGTTTTTCATCATATTGCATCCAAAAAGAAACCTTGCCTGCAGTTACTGAAGATCTAGAAAATAATCACTTGAAATTTAACTGTAGATCATCTTTTCTGAGTATACAGGCTAATCATAGGGTTAGGGTTGGAAAGGACCTTAAGATCATCTAGTTCCAACGCCCCTGCCATGGGCAGGGACACCTCACACTAAACCATCTCACCCAAGGCTCTGTCCAACCTGGCCCTGAAAACCACCAGGGATAGAGCATTCACAGCTTCCCTGGGCAACCCATTCCAGTGCCTCACCACCCTCACAGTAAAGAACTTCTTCCTTATATCCAATCTAAACTTTCCCTGTTTAAGTTTTAACCCATTACCCCTTGTTCTATCACTACAGTCCCTAATGAAGAGTCCATCCCCAGCATCCTTACAGACCCCCTTCAGGTACTGGAACACTTCTATGAGGTCTCCACACAGCCTTCTTTTCTCCAGGCTGAACAGCCCCAGCTTTCTCAGCCTGTCTTCATAACAGGAATAATCTTAGCTATCTAGAGAAAAGACCTAGGATCAAAAGTATGATTCCACTCCCATATTGTTTCCTTGTCTATGCTCATAAACACACATTCTGCATGGAAATAACATTGCCTCACATCTAAACACAGCTGTTTTCTGTTGCCCACCTGCAGGTCCTTTAGCCCCTGGCTCTCCTGGAGGACCAGGAGTTCCTCTTGAGCCTTGTTCACCTGCAGCAAAATGGTATGAAAATGAATCAATCAAATCTTGGTGAATATACAATTTATGACTGTCAGCAATAGTGGGTGTTCTGCATTGACAGGATGTTCAGGTCTCATGATTTGTGACTGTCTCTGGGCGTTAGAAAAAGCTCAAGCAACATGAATACAGGGCATGTGAGGGAGAATTTCCCTAAAGCTAAATACAAAGATTGCTACCAAGATTACTGAAACAAGAATGGGATCTATTTGTTTAAAACTTGGGTGCAAAAATAAAACTCCTATAACCAGTAATGTCATTATACTTTTTTTCAGAAGACTAACTTGGATTGGCTGGGCTATACTGTTATTTGAAACTCAAATAACAAATGTGTGTATTAGGTAAGCTGCTACTCCAGGAAAACAATTCACTGACCTGTCATTCCACGAGAACCCTTCTCACCCTGATCACCTGTGGTACAGAAAAGGGAAGGATTCTGTGATATTGTTTCATTGTAAAATGTTTCCATCAGAGAAAATAAAGTCTGCTTTCTGACACTAGCACAGAAGAAAAAGCCAAAAGAGGCTAGGGTTAATACCCATGGACAGTATCCACCTCTAAAAAATCTAAAGAAAATATCCACAAAGACAGTGGATATAACTGATCAACATACCTTTGGGTCCAGGGGCTCCAGCAGCTCCTTTCTCACCTGAAAGATATATGGGTGATTGAAGAATAACAAGAAGTCAGAAGGGAATCTAACGTATCAAGAAAAATCAAGGGAAATACAGATGCTCTGATACCAAACAAACTCAAACCATAAATTCCTTTGCTTCAATACAGCTCCATCCATCCAACCCCATTTCCTCACCTAGACTGCTCTATTGACTCTGTGTCTCCTGTATTTCTCAATACTTATTTGCAATTGCTAACTAAGTTTAGTTCCTCATCCTCTTTCCTCAGTCTTAACTCTTTCCTTTGCCCCTAGCATCAAAATGCTTCATGCTCAGACCAAGTCTGCTACTCAGGGCAGTGCTGGAAAAGTACATCAGTAGTTAGTGCTGCTGTAATTGCCAAGGGGAAGAGAAGCATACCTTTAGCACCTGGGAGACCTGCTTCTCCTCTAAACCCTTGTAGGCCAGGAGGACCTGCAGAAAAATGAGATGGGGGGTTTAATTCATCCCACTGACCATTATGCGCCACTGAAGAAGAAAAGCTATGAGAAGCTGTCACTCTGGTTTTGTTTTCTCTAGTCTCTATATTTAATAGCAAAAGAATGCAGCACTCACCTGGAGGACCTTGTGGGCCTGGAGAACCCATCAGACCTGTGAATAAGGAACATGGATTCTCTTTCAGTAACACCACAATTAGAAAATTAACTTTCAGTTTGGCATCCACAACACAATAGGTGTTCAGCAGGTTGGAATTCCCTCAGCCACTGAAAGAATTTGCATCACCAGCATCCCCAAACCCATGACAACAAATCTACACAACTTAGTTTTTGTGATGTGGAGTAAGTGGTTTTCCCTACAGGTAAAGAGACTCAAGCCTTCCACTTTGGCTGGGATGCCGGGATCTATACTTCAGGGGGGACCAAATTTTTCATAGTGCATTTTTTATTGCAGTTACATGTATTGTAGAGCTGTAACTGTGAGAAGCCTGTTAGGATATGGAGCTTACCTTATTATTTCTGAAAGCAGAGAAAAAAACAGTTGGAAACATCACACATCTTAAAGACTGGTGCTTTGCAAAACCCTGCCAATCCTCATTCTCACTTAAAAATATCCAAGAATTTATTGCTCTAAAGGTTATGTGTACCTACCAAAGTAAATTTTATCTAAAATGAGGACCATTCATTCACTTTTCATGACTGCAGTGCAACACAAGTGAAACAGGAAGGCTGGAGTGCTTATTTACTCCTAACCAGTCTGCTAGGCTCTCTCTGTTCATCTCCATATTTACCTTTAAGGCCAGCAGAACCCGGGGGACCAGGTGGCCCTGGAGGACCTGGCTCACCAATACCACCTGTAAGGGAAGAGCATGAATAGATAATTGTGATCCTGTGTTTCCATTATTTTCCATTATGCTTTCTCTGGCAAGTGTCATGATTAATCTGCTGGTCAGTTTGAAACACCAAAGTAAGCATTCATTGTCCAAGAAAGAAATCCCATTTCATTGGGATTCAGGATGAGCAAGAAATCCCCCAGCTTTGGTGACTTGGGTAACAGGGAAGGTGACCTTGATACTAAGTACTTTTGTTTCTGCTAAAGTCAAACCTGACTGTGAGACCTGGCAAACCAAAGAACCCTTGTTTACTCAAGTATGGCAAAAAAATCCTTTAGTCCAGATTTGTCTGTGCTGGAAAATGTCTAAAATAACATCTGGATTTGAATAATTAAGTACTATCACTGAGGTGTTTTATAAATCAAACAAATAGGACCAAACTCTAGCTTTTGTTCATCTCTGCTTTATCCAAAAATGGGACACCTAGATCCTACCTCTGTCTCCTTTTTCTCCAAATCCTGGTGGTCCAGGCTCCCCTCGAGGCCCTGGTAGCCCTTCTCGACCTCTCTGTCCCATAGGACCTTCCATGCCTGGATCACCTACAGGAAACAAATGCCTTGTAAAAAAAGGTGTCTTTAGGGAAGGCTTGGGCAAAAGGATCCATGGCCACCTCCATAGGGGAAGGAAACGATCACACCAACTTGGACTCTGTATTCCTATGCCACATGTCAATCAACTGCAAGAGACTCACAGCATTGACAGAGATGCTTACCCATGCTGCCTTTCTGTCCTTTTGGTCCTTCTGGTCCTTGGCGTCCAATTGGACCAGGAATGCCTGGAAAATAAAACACAACAAATGTTCAGAGTTTCTGTCTGGGTGCCATGAAAGAATAACATGTAAATGAGGGGAACCTGAACCCTGGAGGGATTCATCAGCTAGGGTAAAGAAGATATTACTTGGAAGGTAGGTACTTGAACAGGGATCTCTTTGGAAGAACACAATACTTCTAAGAGCACGAGAAAGTTGGGCCAAGTACTCATGCAGCTGTGGGACTCTTTCAGAGGTAGGCTGGGATCTTTACAACCTCAAATTAGGCATGTTTGGCTAAGTGGAAATCAGGCTGAGGCCTTGCTTGTAACCAAGCCTCCCAGCTGTGCCTGTAGCTCAGCACCAAGTGACTTAATCAAGTGACTTAGTCTATGCTAAATATTGACTCTTTAGAGAACCACCTTGAGCTAGCTGTGCAGTTCAAAATTTGTTCCTGCCTACAGTAATGTCACTAAATGTCCTCCCTCAAAGGGGAATTGTACTATTGCCTACCTGGGACACCAGGAAGTCCTCGCTCTCCTGTAGAGAGAAAGAAAAAGACATTCAGTGGGGAATAGGTCTTCCCTGTTTGTCACTTTAGCAAACCTTAAAGCCCCATATAAAGGGCTTTATGTTCCTAGCAAGTTTATAAGTTCTAACACTTCCAGCAATACCACATTGGCCTTCTTGTATTTATGCATTGGACTGAATCATTCACACCATGCAAAATTCTCTGAAGCACTCTGTGATTAAAGCAGGTAGAGCTTGGCTTCAGGAATGACTTTCATCTAGGTGAAAGAAGTTTCTAGATTCAAAGTGAGATCTGCTATGTCTTCTAACGTGAACTCTAAAACTGTCCTGTCTGGAAGAAGAGAAAAAAACCTCAATCATCATAACAGTGTCTGAACTAGAGAATGCATCAGTTTCTCCATTTTACTTGTGGAGTAACAAAAATCCACCTGTTACCCAGGCCCTGTGGCAGGCTGCTGATCTACCTGAGAAAGCAGGTAACTCCCAACTCACCTCTGGGACCTTGCATTCCCATGTCACCTAAGTGGGAAAAAAAATTAAATTAGGAGAGATGCTAGAGCTATTTCCAACACCTATTCATTCATTTTGTTTTTCTGGTTGCTTTCCCACCTTCAATGAAATACAAAGGAGTTTTGGGTGAACAGGGATACTTCACACTTGAACAGTGCAGGATCAGACCCATTGCATTAGTGGTGCAATGCAAGATTCGACTTCCTGTATTAGTTCTGCATGGGATCAGGCCCTCTACACTTCATACAGCAAACTAGCTTTACACTCTAGTAGGACAAGGAAGGAGATCATCCCTTTGTATTTGGCACTGGTGAGACTGCACCTAGAACAACATGTTTTTGGTCTCCTCACTACAAGAGAGATATTAAGGTGCTGGAGCAGGTCCAGAGAAGGGCAAAAAAGCTGGAGCACAAGTGTGATGAGGAGTGGCTGAGGGAACTGGCGTTGTTCAGTCTGGAGAAGAGAAGGGTCAGGGGAGACCTTATCAGTCTCTACAACTACCTGAAAGGGGGATGGAGAGAGGAGGAGGCTGGTTTCTTCTCCTGAGTAACAAGCAATAGGACAAGGGGAAACAGCCTCAAGTTGTGCCGGGGGAGTTTTCGATTGGATATTAGGAACAATTTCTTCACCAAGAGGGTTGTCAAACACTGGAACAGGTGCTCAGGGAGCTGGCTGAGTCACCAGTTCTGGAACTATTTAAAAGACGTTTAGAAGTGGCACTTGGGGACATGGTTTAGTGGTGGACTTGGAAGTGTTATGTTTACAGTTGGACTGGATGATCTTAAAGGTCTTTTCCAACCTAAAGGATTATGTGATTCTTTTTGTTCAAGTATAAACCGGATTCATCTTTCTCACTGGCAGTTGCTGCCTCTGGCAACATCCAGCCCAAACTTGGGCATTGCCAGAGTAAGGAATAGGACAGGGGAAGAGAAGGACTATATGGTTGTACCTTTCTCACCAGGTTCTCCTCTCTCCCCTCGGAAGTAGCCTGTAACAGAAAGTGAAGGGGCTCTTAGAGCTCATCACACAACAGAATAGCTACTTGCTTCATGTACAAGGATCCTTCTATTTGGAGCTTGAGTCTGTAGGCAGCACAGGCTATCAAGCCCAGCACAGCTTTCTAAGTAGTTTTCTCAGCAAATTTGCTTTTGCAAATACATGAAACCTCTGAAGCTGGGAGAATGGATGCTCCTCTGATCTTAACCTATTTCCATCATCTGCTAAACAGAAGTAAATTGTTTTCCCTTTCTAACAAAAGTAGCATGAGAAACAAAGTGTGGGCTCATTTTTCTGGGTAGTTCTTTCAAAATGGAAAGCTTCTTTGCTGCAGCAAACATGGTACGACCTGTCACAGGATGGCATATCCACAAACTTCTTTCTTCTCTTTTCTGCTGCATTTTAAGAGATGCACCACCAGCGTAAGTGGTAGCTCTCTGAGCTCCAGCACAGCCTGTCTGTGAGGACAGGTAAGGGCATTATTTTTGGCAGACTTCATTGCACTCTAGAAGTCCTGATCTTTAGGCCCTTGGGCAAGAAAATCTTCCCACTCCCTTCCAAATAACCTGGTCTCAGGCAGCACCACAGCTATTCACTCTGCTCACCTCGTTCCATTTCCTTGTTCAGTCTGCTCTTCACCATCAGCCAGACTGCCTCTTCATTTTCATAAGGGAAGCTTGAGGAGGGTGAAATACCATGAAGAAAGTCTACTCTTGAAACATCCTTTTCTATTTTTGAATTCCCTTGGTTAATTGCCAGAAGGCCGCCATTGATTCTTTCCAGGTCTTCCACACGAGCTTTCAGCTTTCGCACCTCTTCCGCTGGAAGTTAAAGTAAAATGCTAGGGAACAGCTGTTGCCACAGATGCATGCCTGAAATACCTACTTCTAACAGCAGGGATCAGGCAACACTGTGTCAGATAGCTATGGCCACTGAGTTTTGCAGGACTGCTTTTTGTATTTATTCTTCTAGCAGGGATATCTGAAGTTAAAATGACAACTTTGGAATCTGTTAGTCTCTGAGAAGACCTCAGATCTCAGTAGTTTTCCTAACCTACTCACCTCAAGACTACATAACCCCTCATTAAAGTTTTATATTCCTTATCCATTCTTTCTGTACATTTGTAATATCTTAGTGGCAGTCAAGTTGAATGTGCTCCTCCTCATCTCTTTGGCTTGCTGTCTCTGGTAATTGGCCTCTTTACCAGCTTATGCCCTCTTTCTATCCCATTCAACATTTTGTTCCTCAGTTATTTCTTACCCAGAGCTATGAGTCCAAAAAGCAATCCAAGGAGAAGCAACCAGGCCAGAAGCAAACCCAGGAGCCATTTCCACCAGCTACAGCAGGAACTACAGGGACACCAGGATGGTGCTGATCCGACTGCACCCCCCACATCACCATTCCGTATTTCTGGAAGAAGGAAGGGGCAGTCTCCTGGTTAATGAAGTGTTCCTTAACTTCAATCAATAATCTCTTATAATAAGGACACCAAGTCTAATCCATTATACAAAGGGCTATGGAGAAAAATCTTTACATCCCACTCTGCACACGGTGCATGTAACTCTTGTCCCTGTGGAAGCTGGGAACATCATTCTCAATGAGAATTCCAACAGGGGACAACACTCAGTGCATTTTATGATAACAACTGAAAAATATGGTTCCCTTGAGATCACCCATGTCACTTAAGGATTGTTTTTTTTACATATCGTGCTTTGGCACTTCTTCCAGTTAAAGTCTAAATTGCATCAGTTACCTGCATAAGCTGCTTTGTCCCTTGTTGCTGCTGATTTTAGTCCTCCTGTTTTAACAGCAATAAAAGAGGTTTTAAAAGTCTTTCTGTGCATTACTGAAGTTAGAGCATTAGCTTGAAAGAGGAAGGCAGTAATGGAAGCAGGAGGAAGTTCTATTCTTTTTTCCACAAGGACAAACTCTTACCATTTGCATCTGATTTTATGCCAGTATCTGTAGTATAAGAGGAGGTCAATCCCTGCTTCTCTTTCTTCAAAGTGTCTTCTGCAAAGGATCCTGAACAGGTAATTAAAATCATTACATCAGAAGTTCATCCAAGCCTATTTTTCTCTTTGGCAAAAGGCATATTTTTCATTGGGATGACAAAATAGCTCTGCCTTTTTTTTTCTTTCAAAGCTCCTGAGCTTTGCAAAATATTCCAAGGCACAATCTGAAGCTTCAAATGCAAAAGCTAGACCTAGATTGCAGCTGCCACAGTCAAAGGCTAACTGCCTGTCAGAGCTTCGTTTGACTTGTAGAGTTTTGAGTCAGATGTCCTGAACTCTGAACTCCCCCCATTTCTCTGCCCTAGCATATCCACATGTCCAGAAGAAAAGTTACCTCCATTAAGTCCAGTGGTAGAGGCACTAAAGACTTTACCACTGTCCTTGTTCATGATCAAGCGCTCCACCTCCTTTGCTGGGGCATTCTCCTTCTCCAGCAGCAGGAACTTGCAGTCTTTGCGCAGAATGTCTTCTCCCTGGGAGCTCAAAACTGTTCCCCCTGCGATATTGATAATGGATTGGAATGAGGAGGAGATGAGTGTGGGCCACTGAGTCATAACTGCAAGCCACAAGCCTTTTGTTCATTAAAATATGCAGTTCCGTTGTGATTGGAGTTGCCACGGTTATAAGCACTGAGTAAGAGACACACTGCTCACTGAAGCTAAGAGGAGACCTGTGTGTGTCATTAGGTTTCTTTACAGATGTGTATTTCACTAGCAGGGAAGCAACTGCAACCAGAAATGGAGAGCGTCTGGAATTCAGTCACATGAAGAAATTATCTGACCAATGATATCTTTGCTTCTCAAACACATTTACTATAGAATCACAGAAACTCAGTCTGAGAGAGACATTCAAGGGCCACCAGAACCAGCACAGGTTAAGTTGAGGAGCAGCTTTAGCAGACCTACTCTGTCAAGCACAAAGGACTCCATATCCTTAGGAGGCAGGCATGGCTATGGGGCACTGAACTGTAGCTTACTGAGGTTTGGCAGAGGCCAAGCAAGGCTCAAAAACATTGGTGTGGTCACCCTTCTGCAATCAGAAAGTACCAAGTATGCTTTGAACAGTGTACGAACCTGAATTTGCACACAAATTGACACAACACTGAAAATCAAGATAACTGTAATGGTATTATTCCATCACTCTAACACAAACCTGGAGTAAACCTGTATTAGAAATGTTATCATAACTTCTGTGGTATTTACACCTATTTTTAAGCCTCATCTTTGGAATTCCTTGGATTACAAAAGAAACTTGGCTTCCCTCACACACACACACACAAAAACCAACCCTAATTTATAGATCTCAGTTGCAGAAGAAAGCTGGATAAGATGAATCCCAACCATTCAAGACTACAGGCCAGGAGAAAGAACTCCTCTCTTTTAAAAACAAATAGTCTGATCATATGTAAGTCAATCCCTTGATTTTTTTCAGTGGTTGAGGCTGGTACTACTGCAAAGTGATGTTTAAGAGCAACCTTGCAAATGTTTTGGCTTCAAATAAAGCATGATTTCACACATGTGATCTTCTATCCGTGACCTACCTGTTGAGCAGAAATAGCTGAAATTAAATCAGCTATTCCATTAGAACAGCTCACTTGCTCATGCTTAGTTTCTAATTAATTTGCTTTCTATTCAGAAAGTTACTGGTAGGAGACCTGGCTAGTGACATGTCCTGCTCCTGAGGAGCAAGTGTTAGTGTCAGTCAGTTGGATGAATCTCTGACTCATTTTTATCATGATATGCTTGTTAAGGCCATGCCTAAACAACTGTGAATGACACACCTGCTGTGGTAGACACACCAGTACTTGCCATGGTGTTGCTCTGTGAAGTGTTCTTCATCCCATATGCTGCAAAGAAGAAATTTGAGAATGAAGAGATGAAGGATAACAAGGTATCCACACACCAACTTGGTCTGCACACCATTTCAAAAGCCTTTTCTCATTCAAGGTATTTAGGACAATTCAAACAAGCAAGGAAATCCCCAGGAAGCAAATCTCTAATGCTTCCATAGGCACTGGGTGCTGTTCTTGCCCATAAGAGGTAAAGGAAATGTTCCTCAATATCACTTTATATGATGCTGTGCCTCAAAAGATGATCATGAAGGAGCCTCTGTCAACATGAACTGTCTAGTCACTATAGAAAAGGTGGGAGAAGGCAGCACACATTGTGTGACCATCACACTTTTTCTAGGCTCAAATTGTACTGACCTGCAGAAGCTGCAGTAGCATTCTGGGGCAGGGTTGAAGAGCTTGGAGACAGGTTGTTTTGAACTCCAAACACTGCAAAGAAAAACATTGCCATAGGGGTTATAGGAGTCCTGCAGTGCAGGTGATATTCCACGTAAAACCAAAACTACCAGTCAGCTGGAGGCATCACAGGACTAAGCATTTCTGTTCAAAGATCTTCCTCACAAGATGTTTTTTTCCTTAGATCATTTTGCTGTATAAGTTATTGCTGCCCCAGGACAATGATGATCACTTTAAAACATGATCTCAAGTTTGACTGTGAGGCCACTCACATGCTAATTCCTGCAGGTAGGGCACTTGGCAAAAAAGTAAATTCAGAAAACTGGCTTGGACTGACCATGGTAGATTTAAGGATCTAACTGTACAGTGTGTACTGTCAAAGTACTGCCCAGAGAGAAGCGAACAGCCTGGCAGGTGACACCTTTGGTGCCAGAATCAGTGTGTACAGTGTACAGGCTGCTCTCATACACCCTGCTCTCTTCGCAGGCCCAGTGAGAGACCCTGCATGATGGCACTGTGCTGCGTAGACACAGTGTGTCTATAGACATGTGTGGATTAGGACACGAGTCTATTTTTTAAGGCATTATCCTGAGTTGTTCTAGGGAAGAAACAGGCTACCCTAACAGACAAATTATTCTCCTTGGAAAATCTCTAGCGTTCCCTGCCTCCCAGACAAAAATCGTCAGGAGCTAACACCAGCTATAGAGGTCTGACTTTGAATAAATCCACTGTAAATATATAGCTGTGGTATGTAGATAAGCTGCTGACACTGAGATGAGGAACAGAAGAGAAATAGAATGACATTGGTACTATTTCATTGTACGTGTCTCTCAGGACTGTGGTGATGAAGGGAATAAGGTAATTCTGACCTGTAGAGGAAGCGCTCAGGCCTGCGTTCAGAGTATGAGTGCTGGGAGCCAGGTTATTTGGGACACCAAAAACTGCAAAAAGAGGAGGTGAAATGTTACTTCTCTGGAATCAGAAATCCAGCGCCCAAAGCTCAGTGGCACACTCACAGAAATTAAGTCAGGGTCACTGTGAAATGCAGTTAATGATATGCACAATAATTGCAGAAAGGAAAAATCTTGACAATTGTGATACCAAACCACTCTGTTACTAAATTGACAAAGGGGAGAAAATCCTGCATCAGACAATTTTCAATCATGTGACAGTGTGAGAAAGCAAAGCTTTTAATAGTATGCTATCATAAAGCTTCCTATTTTTCTCTGCAGCTGGGAAATGCAGCATCCCTGGCATTCAGGTCTTATAATGTATAAACACACTCAACACTTCTAACATTTAAGATTACATCTTTAGTGTATGAGGACTGAAGGATTAGACCCAGTTGTTTTTACAACGGGCTAGGATAATTCAATGTTAACTAGAGTCTAAAACTAGTTTTTATATGGAACGTGAGCCTGACCTCATTGACAAAGCTATCATCAAAATTTTAGAAACAGATCACAATAAGGAAAATATATCCTCACAAAGCGGGGTTTTCAAATAGAGTCAGTGTAGAAGCAGAGAGCACCAAGTTACAGAAAAACAGAGAAAATTCAAGCATAACCCCTGCTATCTCAATTCTCCCATCACTTTAGCTCTTCTTGCCGTGCAAAAACCCCCCACTGCTGTTGACCCAGTTTCATTATGGAATTCTATCCTTCAAGCCTGGACGGTCCAGGAAGCATACCTGAACCTGTAGAGTGAGACATAGCATTGATCAAGGAAGAGCTGTTATGGTATCCACCAAGGGAAGACCCAGCAGGCAGAGTGGATGACCACATGTATGAAGGGAGAGCGGTATTCAGTACGGTTGTATCATATGTCCCCGACACTGTATAAAAACCAAACAGAAGTGTGTTTTGATAAGACCAGGCATATGGCTCAGCATGCATTGCAGCTTTACATGGCAAATAACTTCATCTGCCTTAAATTTCAATTACCCTTGTGGATTCAATGCAGTGACTCCAGATCAACATGGTATAACTGATCTCAAATGACGGGTGATTAAAGCCCATCTGAATTTTAACCAATGGAATAAAGATTGATCTGGTAGCATTATCATTCACAAAACCTTGAAGAGATTTCATTGTTGTTCATGCTGATACTAGAATAAAACACTTCAGTCCACCATTCTGTTAATTAATGATCCTGGGCCATGGGATGTATTTTGCTTCCCACAGGTGGATTTGATTGGTTCACTAGTGTATTGGGCTAAAATTCACAGTTTTAGACAGGATTCGAACCATGTGCAAGTGAAAAGGTATTGCTTGCTCCTAGATACTGGTGGAGGACAGTGGAGTGAATGTGAATACCACTGCCTCAAGCCCTGTGGTGAGGCTTATAAAAGCTGGTTATAGTATTTTAAGTACCACTTCTATTATTTTCAAGTTCTAGTGATCTCTGAAGCGTGTTGTGTGCACAATAAATCAAACACTGACCCAAATGTCTTCAGTGCTATCTCCATCTTTCTTGAAGATAACAGATCAAATTGCTTCAAGAGGTATTTGCTTACAGCTCTTGCCTATGCCAGAAGCACCTCTGAATTAAAGCTGGTGGCAGCAGGAACTGGCTTATTTTTATGGAAATTAGACAAGTAACTAGGATGCTACACAAGATGGCTCTTGTTAGGACAACATCTGGACAGCCCTGCAGCATTCTGACCCTTTTTCTGTATTGCCACCACTGTCTGGGACAGAAACTGTGTTTTCTTACTCAGATGTTCTTAGCAACTGGGTATTTTTATGGCAAATAATGTTTGGAATGGCTCCAGCATTGCCAAGTACCTGACTGAGAGCTCTCCGTAACCATCTTTGTCTCCACCACAGCCTTTTTTGGTATCGGGAGTGTACTTGATGGTGATCGAGTAGGGCTGCAGCTGGCTGATCGACTTCCTTTCAGCAAACGTTTCACATCATCCAGTTCTGTCCCTGTAAGGAAAAGAAACATGTCCAGATCACCCAAAAGCCATTGTTTCATTGATCTATAATCTTGCCCTGGCTAAACCATTCAGTGTCATTTACATGTGTGTCGATGAAGTTGTACTTTCTGGGGGTGCCACTTACTAACAAAGCTTCAGGGCCTCTCTTTCTGGCACTAAGTACAACTACACTCTTGCAAGACCACCATCTAACACACAGCATGCTTCCTTGTTCAGAAAGGGGAGACGAATGTTCTTAACAGGGAAAAGAATTACATGCTGCTGTCATCATGAAGACTGGACCCCAGAGACACTGCAAACATACCCACAGCAGCAACATCCTCTGTCGTATACCTGATCCCCCTGGAATAAAAGCCATGGCACTTACATCTGCCAGAAGGAGATGCACTCTGCAGTCGGACTCGTATTTCACTCTCTGGAAAA
This sequence comes from Pezoporus flaviventris, assembly GCF_033815535.1. NCBI lineage: Eukaryota > Metazoa > Chordata > Aves > Psittaciformes > Psittacidae > Pezoporus > Pezoporus flaviventris. The sequence continues at coordinate 9,368,446 of NW_026892577.1, read as the reverse complement.
AGCAAAAGCAGATCATGAATATGGAGTGAGATGTGTTTGTGCCCTGGGCTGGGAATGAATCTTTAGGCTGAGCCAAATTTTTCCCTTCTTGTTGTCTATGCTCCACCTTGCTGTCTTGCTGCTTTATCTGAACTGCACTTATGGCCCAATGTGAACTGGCTGTAAATTGCTTTGGGTGATTTTTTGTTTTGGGGTCACATTTTGCTACATTTAATTCCAGAGAGGTTTACTCATTGAGGGCCTCTGTTGAAGTCAAAAGCATTGTTACTGCCAGATATACAGAAGGCCTACTCCATATATGCAGTCCTCAATCACATTGATATTCCCACTCATCACAAATATTGTTATTATCGTCCTTCTGGACGCAAACTTAGAGAGCCAAAAGAAGCTTAGTAAGTACACAAATTGCCCACTACTTCTTGGGTAAAATTCACACTACAATGGGCGCTATGATTTAGTCTCTTACAACTTGCTGACTTCTCGACTCACTGAATGTAACCAGGCCAGTTTAAGTAAATATTCTCACTAGGTACTTGATTTTATTACTGACTTCTACTGTCCAGCACAAGCCACTATGGAGTTAATACGATTTGGCTGGGGCAAGCCTTTAAGCTTGCTACCCATAAGCAAACTTATCAGCCAGGACATGTGACACATGCTCCTGAAGATGAAATCTGACAGTGCATGCACTATAAAAGACACACTAGCCTTGGCATTCATGTGGAGAAGCTGATGGATTGGAATTATTTTCTGAAGTAATATGAGAAACTGGAGCTAATTCTCTGGTGTCTGTTTTATTATGTATGGCCTAGTTCTGCTGGGAGCTTATGTAAGTGTGCTAGAGGAGACTGTGAAGATCTGAGGCAGAATAATTGGTAGCTCTGACACTCCAATAGAAGTGTGCAAGAGCACACTTTGATTTATATCCACTGCTAAAATTAACTTGGATAAAGTGACATTATAGTTTCCTCTTCAAGCAGCTGGGAACAGATATTACACACTTACAGACCAAGATAGCCTTTCTTTCCCCAGCATTGCTAATAAATTATTAGAAGACCTGAATGATTTAAACAATGCAGATCTTTAAAGTGATCTAGCTAAATAGACCACAGCAAGACCATAATTTCCTCACCATCTCCTTAGTACGAGCATGATATCATTTCAGGGTATGCCCTTACAGTTTGTAAGATAGATCACGTTAGGAGGAACATGAATACACTATATTCATGTTGATAGCAATTACTATAAATATGTCATAAGCAGGTCACAGAGCACAGACGGATTGAGTTATCATAGTGAACGGACAAAAATGAAAGATGATGTCCTATGCTCCCAGTTGCCCAGCTCCTCAAATAGATCCTCTTTTCTGACAGTCCAAACCACCATGACCTTCACTAGGGTCAATTTTTACACTGAGGGTGCATAAGCAATTGCTTACCGATAAATGGTTCACATCTGCAGTAGCGTAAATCCGCATACCTCATCCTACTACTCTGCACTTACTGACTGCAGCTAAGGAACAGGTCCATTTAACACACCCTGAATAAAAAACAAAAGAGGCTCCTAAAAGAACAGTATCACTCACCTCGACTTTGGCTTCTCCCTCTTGTGGCTGCAGATGCTGTGAACAGCAATGAGAGTAAAGCAATATTAGGGTTTACTGCCCATGACATCTCAGAAAATTAACACATGATCTTGCTCAGAGTGCTCAGACAGTAACCTTTACTTGGGGCACAGTTGGGGAAATTGAACCCTCAGAGTTTTTACCATGCCCCTTTAGACTATAAGGTATCTAAAGAATCAGTAGCACCTTGAGCATTTCTGGACCAATTGCTGTTTCTTTTTGTACTTATAAATGCACACGGATGACAATTGCCCAAAAGGAAGCTAATGAGGCTGTTTACCCCATCAACTAAGGTTGGACACTGTGAAACCCTGCCTTCTCTCTGAGCTCTAAGTCTTTCTGAGAAGGACTGCCTGATCATATTGTTTCACTATGTACAGTGAGTAAAACTGGCAGCTCAGAGTTTAGACAGGGTAACCTCATACCTGCTGACAATGTTTAGTGTAAATATATCACTTGATAGAGAGTTCACCTTCCCATATTAATATGCTGAAGTCTAGAAAATTGCTACTGGAAAAGCATATGTAGCAATGCTCAAGATCATGAGTCTGGGCTTTCTTGCTTGGAGCTGTTCTCCCAGTTATGTATGGCAGAGCAGAGGGAAGGAAATGATACAATGCACGTCATGTCTATGTTCTCCCATCCATGTCCTGTGCCATATGGGGAGCATAACAAGAGCAGCTGAGGGTAGCAGATATACAGTATGCATCCTCTGAGTATGCATCAGCTAGAGACCCTGCTGTCAGCTCTGAATGTAAACCCCAAATAACTCCTCCAAAGTCATGGAGCTGCACTGGCTGCTCAATACAGAGGAAGTATAGGTAGGGCAAGACACAGCAATATGCAAAAAGCCACCGTAGTCACCAACTCACATGACCTTGCCATCAAGTTCAGAGGAACAGCTCTAAAAAGAACATACCAAACTCTTTTCTGGGAAACTCAGGAGAAGAGTTGGCACTGGAGCTCCCTGCAGAGAATAGAAAGGTGTTCATTAATACTTTGCACAAGATCATTAAAAGCTTTCAAAACATGTCTTTCTGGTAACCGTCTAATCCCAGTGGGCAACAAACATTTCCATTTAAAAAAAAAAAAGAGATGTTCAGGATTACATCAAAGGGCTGCTAATGTCTTTCATCAAAAATATGTCACAACTCCTTTTAGGAATGAGCGTTTCTATCCATAGGAGTTAATCATTAAAATGTGTCCCTGACGGCTTATTTCCTAGCAAAACCACAATGGTATTCTTGTGCTATTTGGAACAAACCTGCATTAATGCAACCTCAGAGTTCACTACACATTGCCTCCTTATGGCATATTCTGTGATACCTTCGTATGTTGCATGGCGGTTGACATAGGTTTTTCTTTCAAATGTCGAGCCAGGTGATTTGGTGAGAGTAGAGCTGGGAGACTGGGTTTGTCTGTAGCCAGAAGATGACATTGAATTCAATCTACCACTTCCACCTATAGGTAAAACAAAATACAGTCGGCAAATTGAAGACATGGTCTGGATGTACACTGTGGATGCCCTGGGTGCTTTATGTTGCTGTTGTCTGAGCTGGACAAATTTGCATTGGTACCTCACAACTCTACACTGGCAAGAACAACATTTGGGTCTAACTCTGACTGTTCTCACCATTTAGTGCAGGGAGAAGTATTTGTTATCGTTGTGTTTTCAAAACAAACATTGTCAATGATATATATGACAGTAGGTTTTGGCCTAGGATGATGAATGAGCCATCTCCCCTGAGCAGGACTACCTGGCTCTTGATGGTGCTGGGTTTTGGTTTGGATACAGATCTGCCTGTAAACTCAAGTGTTATATGACACAGACCACAAAAACTGGGAGACTTTAAAGCCAAACTCAAAGTGCTGAAGGATACAGTTCATGAGATAAGGGAAAGCAGAGATAAGTCCACTTCCCTTCCAAAGCAGGTATCCATACTTTCACTTAGTCATGCCTTAGTCAGTTCACTTTCTGGAGAAGTAACTGAGGTGTGCATCAGGCCCAAGGCATCCTGAAGATTTTTAGAGTCTGTTATATTTCAACAGAAGAAAGAATTTCCCTCCTAATTTACATCAGTGATGTGGAGAAAGAACCAAGCAGACATAACTAATGTGTCCATACTCTTGTATGGAATCAAATTCTGGAGTATAAGCAGATAGCAGCAAAAAGGGGGCCCTGTAATAAAGTGCACCATATCCATGCTGATCAGCAGGATCAGACTGGATATTGTTTACCCATCCCTGCAAAAAGAACATGCCCATGTGATCTCAACAGAGTGCTTTCTTGCCAACTTTCCCCTCTACAAGGACCTGTATTGTTCTGTAACTTTTTGACTTAATTCAGCAGGAAGAACTACTGTGACAAGCAAGGCTCTGCTAGAGGCATTCTGCAGGCAGAGATTAGAAAATGCTTCATGAAACGTCAGGAACTCATTATCTCTAAAGTTCAGGTTCTTTTCTCTTCCTCCACACACTCAAAATAAATAACAAGGGAGATGGCAATCCTGCCACAGTTGTCTGAGTTTGCAGGGCTGGGCTCAGTTCTCACACTGGTGCCAGTCCAGACAATTACATTGACATCTCCCTTCACTGGAGTTACTTCACATCTCCTCTGAGGCAAAGTGATTCCATAGTCTAGCTTTTAATTGGTATGGAGGTGTCTGTCAGATCTACTGGGTACGCCTAACCCTCCCGTTGAGCTTCCAGACTGCACTTCACTCCCTTTGGTTTGACAACTCTTTCAGGGCATGGAGGATATTTTTTACAAGGGTAGTTATACAGTCTGGCCCACTGAGGACAGAGAGGGGTGTGCCAGAAACCTGATTAGGAAGCTTATTCTTCAGACACCTTCGCTACAACAATCTAACAGCTGGGCAAAGAATGTTGTTAGAGAAGAACCCACAGAGTAGACAGCACATACTGATTTAGCACATCCAGAAAATCTGGCAGACCGTTTCAAAGTGCTAAGGCCATGGATGAATACACACACAGAGGAAAATATTTTCTAGGAAATTCTGTAATAATATTCTATCCTGAGCAAGATCAACAAAACGATTTGTCAAAACTGTCTTTGGAACAAGAATGGTCAGAATGATTGTGATTCGGAAATCAATCCTGAAAGAAGGAAAATCTGGGTTCTAAATGACTTCCTAACAATAGTAGGAATGACATTTTGTGTTGTTGCTTCCCTGAAATCAAGTTTTCCCTGTGGAAAATGGGAATTTTGCCATTTACTCACTCATCCTCACACCCAGCTTTAGAGAAGGAATACCTTTGTCTTGACTGTTTGCCACTTCTACTTCCACAAATCTTATTTTCCCTACCTCTGGCTCATCCTACTCCCCTGGCCTGAATTTCTCCTCAGATCATTTCAGCTGCCCTTGCTCTCTTTTTGCTCACTGTGCAACGCCCTAATTCCTTACTTGAAGTCACATAGCTGCTGCTATGGGTGTAAGATCTCTTTTCCACTCCACTCCCTCCAGTGTGGGATGACGTTTTGAGCCCACTGCTGCTCCCTCCTTCTGGAAGAGATAAGCACAAAATGAGATATTCTCTCAAGGTAAAAGATCAGAACAGCAGCAACACTGCAAGACAAGCCAGTAGGTACCCAAAGCTGTCCTCACAATAACAAATATAGCTTCATGTCTGGTGAGATACCAAAACTGCAGGGAAGTGTCCTGGCAGGTTAGATAAAACATTCAGACTGCAAACCCAGCAGGTCTGTATTCAAGTTTTGCTCCACAGATGGACTGAAGGATACTCCTGATAACCCTCATCATAAATGAGATGCAATTCCTTTCCAACCCAGCTGGAGCAAGCTAATAAAGAATATGGTGCCACAAAGAGCGTAGAGGATTCTTCCCTGCTTGGTACTTGTACTTCCCTACAGAAGTAGAAATCACCCATGACACCTGACATTACCCAGAAAGATTCACTCACTGTTGTCAGCTGGGTAAGATGACAGAAGAATACACCTCAGCTCCAGCAGTGGAGGCTGCAGACCCATCACTTTTGACCCTTGTCCCCAAGAGACAGTCAGCACTGGAGACCCTCTATCTGGGTTTAAGCCCTTGGAGAGTCTGGTCTACCAGTCTTAGTGGACTATGCAGCTTTGTTTCTGACAGTATCCAGACAGCTTCCCACATCCTACTTCCTGCATATTCTCTAGTAAAAAGTATTTTGGGAGAAGCATTTCTGAAAATAGCTCCTCTTTGGGTGTGAATCTTTTTTGCACGGAGACTGCCCACACCCAGGGATTTATGGAAATAATGTAGTCAAAAAGCATGGAGGAGCACAGAACAGCAGAAGTAATGTAATGACAGTTACTTACTGGGTGGCAAGGACGTCAGTCTTGTGGTCACAGTCTCTGTAATAACTGAAGAAAGAAAAGGATGCAGAAGTATTGGCATGTTAATATAGCCAAACAAGATCAATGTTCTACTTAACTTCCATGGAAGAACATGACTTAGTCAAAGGTGGTCTCATTTAGAGAACAGTCCATTAAGACCACACTGCTTGGAGACTGCAGTCTCATTAGTACCCAATGCTGTGTGTTTTCAAGCCTTCCTACCTCTACAGTAACTAGGGACATGCTGCCATGAAACACTTTTGCTCTTCACAAGATCCCTGTAAAACATGGAAGTACTATTATTCCTGGGCACAGCCATTGCTGGAAGAGCAGCCCCCTTACTAGCTTCCTCCTCGTTAATTCCCATAATGCCAGCAGGAAAACTATCACCTGTTTTACACACAGCCAAAAACCACATCTGAAGACCATCTTCTAGGCCACACAGGCAGCGGTATCAGAGGTAGGAGGAGAGTCCAAATGTCTGCACTACTGGCTAAAAATGTTACCATAGGGCAATCACCTGTGGCTAAATAATCAGGTCATGCTACATGTCTCTGTATGTGTGATTTTGGCCCTTACTCTGTCTTCTACAGAGAGAACAGGGACAGGTGAAGAATTTAGCTCTGGGGCTCTGGTCAGCATTCAATCCCTTAGAAAACTGAGCATCCACTTCTGTGATTTCTGGTGTGTGACTCAGAAAATGTTCTCCTTACGTCTTTCAGTAACTTCTGATCCATCTTGCCTCGTTTTCTTTGTTACAGAATCCATACCATTGCCACCTGCAAGGAAAGCAGACACTGCACTCAGAGCTCTGTGGATAGTAGGATATTACAACAGCTCCCCACAAGGCCCACCACTTTTCTCCCTTCAGCTGTGGAAGACATCTATGATAGGGAGTTTATAATGCCTTCCCAGAGCCATATCAGTATTACTAACAGACCTGCATCACTTTACTACAAAACTGGATGCAGCAGAGCTGAAACAGCAGGAGGGGTTGTGAAGCCAGCAGGTGAAATAAGGGCCATTGAAGCAAATCCACTCAGTGCTCGAGAAGTTTAGACCTGGATTTAAACCCAGACTTTGTGGCACTACACTACTGTCTCCTGTTGTGCCCCTATAAAGGCTTGATCAAAACCACAGGATTGAAATGCTGCTCCCACACATCTGCTTTGGGCAGGACTCAACAGCACAGGATTAGAAATAAAGGCAGCGGCAGGAGTAAGCTATAGGCACCATGCGAGCGCTGCCAGAAACACCTAAGCAGAGATACTGTTGCACTTTCGACAGTAACACTGTGCATTCTCTGGGTAAATCGATGCTAAAGCCACAGCACTGACTTTAGTGACGCCGAAAAACACTGGAGGCACGCTTAAACTAGCTGTTTTCAGCAGCTAGGAACTTAAGGTAGGAAGTGCTTTATCTTGTTTTATAAGCAGAGCAGAGACAGTTTGGAGGCCCTGTCTGCATCTTTGGAATCTGATACAAGTTAATGCCAGCTCAGGTCAGCCTACATAGTACTGGAATCACTGCTGGGAATGCTGTGTCAACTCCCCTTCATACCTTGGATCACACTCGAGTCAAAATTACAGAGTCATACCTCTAGCAGAGGTATAACTGCCTGCCAAGGCAGGAATACCACAAAGAAACATGATTGTGGAAAAACACCAATTAGAAAACATTTCTGTCAGAAGGAAATACACATTTTCTCAATCCTCATCTAAGGTAACATTTTATCTTGTGCAGCCACAAACAATGAAAAGGAAGAGCTTTGAATTTATGCACAAGGTCATAACAGATCAGAACTCTCCAGTGCATTCGAAGACTCCTCCTCAAAACTGAAGACCCAGCTGTATCAAAATGTCCACAAATAACAGGCTGAGTACAAAAAACACACTTTGGGAAAAATTCCTTCCAAGATTCAGAGCCCAGCTTGAGGCAGAACCCAAGACTGTGCCCTCCAATTCAACTCCCATTTGAGTCTGATCCTCATGATTCCACTTACCCTTCTGCAAAGTGTCTACTGAGTACCCCCCTTGATGTTACACTTGCACTGCCCACGCACAAATAGTGGTATAAAGTAGGATGCAGCAGAGAATCTGCAGGAATATCTTAAGTTCAGATTCAGTTCTGCTATTCCCAGAGCTGGACAGCAACAATTTCAGTGTAGAAGACACACTGCCAGTCAAGCCACTTCAGCCTCCTATCACAGACTCAGCTCCAATTTGCAGAGAACACCCACAGTGCCCAGGGCCCTCACTCTCTGCACCTCAGGCCTGAGATTGGCTAAACAGCCCTGTAAACGGAGCTCCTGAGACCACATCCAAGTCTGTACACAACCTTGGCATCAGAATACCATCCACGCCTTACAGTGCTTGCTAACACTGGGGATTTCCATGGGATTATCCAGAGTGCTGATTCCAAGGCATGAGCAAGACTGGAGCTGTATGTGTTAGGAGAGTTCCTCCTCCAGCAGAATAACAGTGCCCTCCAATGGAAGAGTCATTCATTCCAAGAAAAGGCAATCTCTCTGCTATTCTTTACTGCATCAACAATGGAAACATCTTTCAAGCTCCTTCCCTAAAAAGCAGATGCTGGAAGCTGTTGTCAGCACTGTTGGCTTTGCCAGTGTTTTTGGCAGGGAACACAGTTTTGTATTTGGAAACTGCCTTCCTATTGCTTTGTATCCCCGGAACTCCATTCCCTTTCTCCTATTGGGAAGTGGTACTGCTTATGGGTGCTGGAAGAGGGCAGCACCACCACGGAGTTGAATACATCTTCTGCATCTTTGCTTTCCCTTGAGGAAAGGGCTTGCTCTGTTACCAATAAAAATAGTAAAATCACAAGAGGTTAAACCACATCTTTGGAGCCACACATGCCACAGCCCAGCTCCAGCACATGATGCAGTTTGACATATGTTGCATGTGTTAGCCACACGAATGCAAAACCCAGCCCAGGCTCCAGTAGGATGACTGAGCTGGATTTTCATTATGTGCCAGGACTGACTGACTCATTTCACCAGCTCCTATCTGGATTCACAAAGCCGTAGCTGTGGGGTACGTCTGTGGCAAAGCAATAGTGCTATTAAATCAGAGAAGTCACCTGCAATCATCTCTGAGCAACAAGCAGGAACTCATGCAGTGGGATCACTCTCAAACAATGCAGGCAGCATAAGAGAGGGAACCCTATAGCCATTTTAACATAAGCTCAGGGTTTACAGTGTGCTTGTGGCACCCACAAAACCAGGGAACTTGCAGACCGTAACCGTGTGAAGAACCAGGAGAGGTCTAGCACTGGCACACTTGTCCACACTTTTTCCTCTCTGTAGAGCACTGAAAAGCAGGATAGTAACAGCAACCCAGCTTTGCAAAGCATACTTAGATCCATGCTTTCCACATCAGCTTGACACTGCAGGGTGACTCCTGCACCCCCTTTTCCACCTGACTGCAGTGCACCACACTGGCAAGGACACTAAGCCACTGAGATGGGACACTCAAACCCCTCTTACTATCTCAGAATTTAGGTATGGTGTGCAAAGGTAATAAAGTTTATTACAGACATTTTTTCAAAGGGGAGGGGAATAGCCACAAGGACACATTTTAATGGAAAAATGAAAGCAGGCACGTTTCAGATTCCTTTATTCCTCCACAATGTTCTTCCAGTTTTCATGTCAGAATGCTGTTACACCCCCACTGCACATCCTTTCAACTCCCTCCTTCCTCCATTAATAAGGCTCCTGCTGTTAGACACTCCATTAAGAGAAGGAGGCACCAGCAGGTGCTGAGATTAATAACATTTAATGTCAGTGGAATCCTTTGATCACAAATACTCTGAGACTCAGTAGATGTCCCCAAACCATGTCATTGACTATGTTAAAAGCAAATGCCATGTCTTCCATCATATCAAATGTCTCTTAGGGTGCCCCTTTCTCTTAATCAAGCCTTTCAGGTGCTACTGTCCTGGGACTAGAATCACAGAATCAACTGGTTTTTAATAGAGTTTTAAAATGGCCCTTTATCTCTCTTTTTTTTACACCAGTCTAGGAATCTGACCTCCTCATTCTGCTTTAAAACCTATTTCTTTTCAGTTATTCTAACAAAACTAACACAGTCAGAATCAAGTCAACCAAATCTGCTCATTTTGTAGACTCACTGAAACGATGCTCATTCCAAGGAAGCAGGTTAGTGCCCAACCAAAGCCTGGACATGCTGCCAGGATCCAAATGTTTCTCTGCCCACAATCTGTCCCATCTGACAGCAGTATGAGCCCATTTTCCAGAGCACAAGCAGGAGCACTGCCCAGACCTTACTCCACACTGCCAGGTACCTTCCTTTCAAAAACATGTCCTCACTGTCTCTACTTAATTGAGCTACTCGAAGAGAAACAGCCCAAAGCAAGGCCAGTCTGACCCACACAAGCTTCTCGCTTCTGGCACAGAAAGGGAGCCAAACAACCTGGTATTATACAAAATATGTTTGCAGAACAAGCAAGTGGTGCTGTCACCATTCCACAGATGAAGCAACTAGTCACAGAAGAACAAGTAACTTCCCTGAAATCACTCTACAATTCAGTCCAAAGACAGGTCTTTTACCTTATGCTACTGTGTTCAAATTGCCAGACCTGCTGCTGAAAGGTTTCAAACCAATTCTGAAAACAGAGTTCATCAACTTAGTGTGACAAAGCTTCAATAACACCTTACAATGCCTCCTAATCTTCTGTGACAAAAAGGTAGCACGAAGTCCATAGTCAATGAGTCACTGCTGATAAATAAGTCTACTCAGCATAGGGCAAAACAAAGCTTGTTCATGGCAACACAAACTTTCACTCAGAAGCAGTTCCAGGCACTCTCAGGACTAAACATCAACTCCTTAATATTACAGCCTGCACCCACCACCTGAAGCTCTGATTTATTATCATCATTCCTCCAGCACGTTTCAGCTCTGCTCACTTTTAAAACGAGCCAACAGCTGATGTGCATTTCACCATGCTGGTACCCTTGCAGAACAGAGAACATCTAGCTAAGCTTTATCTATTTGCATGGCAGTACCACAAGGTCCATTAAAAATATGCCAGAGCTTGGCTTCACGTTTCTTATCTCCCAGCAGGTACACTCCTTTAACTTGATGCTCACTTTAAAAGAGCAGTAGTCGCTGACAAACACAAACCCTAAATGACCCAGCTCTTACACAAATTTTTACATTGTATTCCCCAGAGAAACATGTAAGACCTCCTCTATTTCGCCTGAGAATTCAGCCTTCCTCTTCAAGGAATCTAGGAGAGAGAAAATAAAGGATACTTTTTTTCTACTCCTTTTTAAGTAATGTAACTTACCTGGAGTGCTTTGCTTACTGAACTGAAAATCTGTTTTTCTCCTCAACCGTTTTCTTTCTACCAGAATTTGCCACCTACACTTTATATCACGTCCTTCCAAAGGTGTGTGGAATCTGAGTGATCATCCAAAAATGTTCACCTCTTCTTTAGTCAACCTGTTTTATTCTCGCCCTTCTTCTGCTTTTCTATTCCCGTGCTCTCAAACAAGTCCCAACAAAGGCGTGTCGTGGTTTCCTGCCTCACCCTACCCTTCCAATTACCTGACACTCACTGGAAAAAAAAGATCTGCCTCCAGGAATCAAACTTTATTGGAAGAAAAAAATTCTCCTGCCTATTTGTTCAGGTAGATTAACTATTTAGATCCCAGACAGACACAGGTGTGAAGGCTTAAGCTGAAGAAAATGAAGTTGTGCCAAAACTTTCTGATACATGATCTGAGCTCTACACTGGTATTTTCTTACAGAGTTACAGAGCACCTGTGGATGTCTCTGCAAAGCTGGCTGCAAACTAAGCATATTTTGCTGCTTGCAATAGAAGGGGCTAAACTTCCAGCTAGTACAAACTGGCTGGAAAGTGCTCAAGTCAGCAATCTGAACTGCATCGCCCACCACATAGATATTTATGCTCTATTCAGAAGGCAGCACTATTAATAAATATAAATACACCAAACTGATTAAGGAACAAAATTTCTTCCGCGTATATCACCTACAGCCTTCACCGAATAGGAAATGGAGCAGCAGAGCAGCCATGGTGTGTCAAAGCAAAGCTTCATCTAACTCACAACCCTGTCTTCCACCATGGCTCACTTTAACAGCCCAAAGAAGACTACGGGAACAGGATAAGCATACAGAGATATTTTCCTGGTGTACAATGGACACTTCCTAAATCAAAAGCAGCAGCATTGCAGTCATTCCTTGATGGGTATTTTCCATTAATTGTCCAATTATTTTTTTTAATCTGTACAACATTTTAAGATGTAGTGTCCTACAGCAAAGATGTTTACAGCTTAATCATACCTTGTGCAAAAACACTTCCACCTACTGAACATGACAGTGCCATTTGGTGTCCTGGGTTTATTTGTAAGAATCAGAACCCACCTTTGCTCCTCTCACCCTACACAGATTTTGACAGGTTTGTACCACAGAATGGGAAAAGAACTTGATGCTTCATGCCTGTTTTTGCACAAACCTTTTAAGGTATCGTAGCTGTGCACTGTCAAGATTGTACTCTGTTCTTTTAAGTCGAAAACTTCCAAAAAGTGTGTAGGCACATGGCTGCTATTCAGCACTACGCTGCCACTCAAAAGGCTACGCCCTATGCTTGTTGATGGGAATCAAGACTCCTTCAGAATTCATCAATGCATCTCCTAAATCACAGAACTTGTAATTATATTTACTTTTAGTCATAAAAACATTTATGAAGCATCATTTCCTCCCTGCATGGAGGAAGCATCCATGACTCTTCCTTCTGAACACTAATCAAAGGACAAGCTGCATGTGGCAAGTAAGTCATTAAGAGGAGTAGAGCTCAGCCTGGGACCTGGCCAAACTGCTCTTGGCTTAAGACTTGATAGAATGATAAAAGTGGATTTACCTTTTTGAACTTCACATTCTTTGAACATGACACTTTACTGTCCCTCTTACTGTCAACCGCACTTTAAACCTGCACTTTGGTCATCCCATTTTACACCTGATTCCAGCACAGTCCAGAGCTGTGTGCTTCAGACATAGCCTGGCTGCTCTCAGACAGAAATTGTTCAAGGCAAAACAGCACTGAATGCACTGGGATATCATAGCTCTGCAAGACCCACCAGTACAGGGAAGATTCACTGGAATGACATAAAGATTTCACTGGAGCAAGAGATTGGACCTCACATTTTAAGATAACATGCTCAGGACTGGAGAAATTTTCTCACTCCTTGACCTTTGTTCACCAGTTTTCTTTACATCGGTATAACCAAAAGTAGCCATCCCAATTTTGATAAAATAAGAAAATTACGGCATTTCAGTCCCTGCAATGTCATCAGTGAGAAAGATACTGGTTTAATGTGTCTTGAGAACAAAGCGTTCACGGAGTGTCTCTTCTTTCTTACTGGAAAGAAAAATAAGAGGATGGTGGGGTAGATGTAGAGGTGCCTTAAAATGAAACTGTTGACTGAGAAGCACTAACTCTGCATTTAAAAGGGGAAATATAGGAGAAGGTAAAGTTGAGGATGCTGCTTGATGAAACACACTGACTACTGCACTCAGGTTCCTAATGGGCATAATTTGGAGAGGTCCTGAGCTGCCTCACATTTCACTGAAGTCACTGATTGGCTCAGGTACCCAAAGCTACTGAAAGTCAGGTGTCTAGCTGGCACAGGGCAATGAACTGCAGCAGACCTAGCTTCAGGTCATCAGCTGCCACTTCTCCAATAACAGTGGTGTTGTGTGAACTGGTGGTTAGAGCAGGGGAGGCACTTTGAGCTCCTCTTGAAGGAGACAGTATCCCTCCTCACATTCCCCCATCTGCCCTGCTCAATTTTGCTTGTAGAAGGTGAAGTCTGTACAGATGGAGTCTGCACTCCTGAAGTACACTGCTCCTAGGTGTACCTGTGAATGTTATACCAGATGCAGAGTCTGCTGCTTTCCCTGTTCCCAACACAAGAAGAAGCTGTACAGACTTTGAACTTTCAACTGACACCTCAGTCTGGCAGCTATAGAGATCAAATCATGGTTGAAGACAGCACTGTTTTCTCTGGTGAAAGATGCTCCAAAAGCCTGCAACTACTGAAGCTGGTACTGAAAAAGCTGAGATGAGGCAGGAGTCTCCACTGCATATTCACTGCACCTGGGAGGGGGCTGTGCTACAGCACATCTGAATCACTTCTCACTCTGCAAGGGGAGCCCAAAGATAAAGAGTCTCAAAGCTGAAGCAGCTGGTTTTGTCACGGCTGTCCTCTGGCAGCTTAAGGGGTGTTCAAGGTTTAGAAACAGCCAAGTGATGATAACTTTTTATCTTCAATTTCAAAGGCAGCTGTGGAGCACAGGATAAGGTGTACATGGGTCTGGTAATTCTGTCTTGATTGACACATAAATTACACAGCTAGTGAATCAGCCAACAAGCTGATTGGAATAGTGCAGGTCTGCACAAGGATGGTTCGCACAGGGAAGAAGAAACCACACCTATTTCTGTGTAGCAACTGCAGTTCTCTCTTCATTTTGCTAATAGAGCTGGGCAGCTACTAAACCAGTCAGAGCCTCCTGAGTCACTCCCTTGACTCAATGCCCCAAGTCCACAATTTGCACATCACTTGAGAAACTCACTGTGAGTAACCTCAGGCATGAATAAAAGTCTTGTGGGGAACTGATCATTGCTTTTGGGGTGCTGGGAGGTGAGTAATGTCAGGATGCAAAAAGCCATTACTAACTCAATCTCCCAGGTTCCAAAAGACGAGTGATCAACAGATGTCTTGGCTGTTTGTACTCCTTAATATAAAACCTCTACAGCTAAGGACTGCCTTTCCCCTATCCTTTTGGCTTTATACAGCATTCCACACAATGGGAGGCTTGCTACAGCTTCTAAGGCTTATCACAGTGCAAATAATAAATAGCAATAATTATAATAAAGCTATATATGCATACGGAGCATTGTAAAACACTGATCCTTCACCGTGCAGGACAAACTGAATTGTACTGGTCCAGAAAGGAGGGTCTAGGCTGTTCTGGTGGAGGGCAGAGACTGGCAAGAGGTGGGTAAAGACTTGGGCTTGCTGCTTTTACTGTTACCATGTGGACAGGAGGAGTGGGACTCTTCAGCAGCAGTAGACGGCTCTCTACCTCTGCTCAGAGACAAGCCAGGATAGACACTAGGTCCCTGATGCTGTTATCGATGCTCTGCAATACAACTGCCTAATAGTTACTAGCAAGTAGCCCAGTCCAAGGGCTGAGAATGGACATGTGCATTGTCTTGTGCATCTGGAACTGCTCCTGATAATGTAAGATTTGGGAACAGGCAGATCCAAACAAAACACATTGGTGACTTCTTACAGCCCCTCTGTCCTCCATGCAGCTTTTAATGCACACTTACGCTTAGGCATATTGTACATTTTGGTACAGGTCAGGCTGTTCGCTGGCAGAGCCAGGAGTTATCATCCATACCAGACTCACCTCTAACGGCAGCAGGGCTGGGATGTTAACAGACCTGTTTGCCAACGTGACTTGCTGCCATCTCTCCTTCTGCCTTTCCACTCCCACCATGGCAATTCAGGAGCTACCCCAGATGTGCAGCAAGCCCCAACATCTGCCAGGGAACACAGCTGTGAAGCTGATGGCCCTGATCAGCGCTGCTCTGAGGGGTATCACTGTGAGCTTAAACTAAGTAATTTTCACCCATAAGGAGCCTCTCCTTCCCTGTGCTGGCTTTCGCTTTGTCCTCTAGGTAAGAGTTGCCTCAACACATGCTCCACACAGCCGCAGAGGTCAGAGCTGGACTGTCTCTCGTTTGATGCGCTAGTTACTCCAAATCAGCCCACTGCCCCACCTGCTTGGTCAAAGACAAAGAAAACCAGTCCTTGAGTGTTTTATTTGGGAGAATTCAAAATCTGATTCACAGAATCAAATAATTACCCATCCCCCAGCTTTTAGAAAACTACTGATTGTTTGCAACCTGTGAAGCCTTAAAACAGTTTTAGCACCAGTGTTTTTTAGAGAAAAAATACGCACCAGAAAATGCACTATTTGCCAACATTACACATCAAATGCTTCAGTCAGCCAGGCAGCAAAGGGACACAACCAATGCCAGATGACCTGGCTGTGGTGTTGCCAATATAAATAATGGAGCAAAGTCAAAGCAAACTGTTTACAAAGAACTGGCAGCAAGCAAAAAAAAAAACCCAACCCCAAACCCAAAAATCCTTTCTGGCAGACGCAAAGCAAACACAGTTGGATTTGTGAATTGCTCACCAGCCATACCCATGGTCAAAATTCCAAGCAATTAGTATTTCAAACAAACAATACAACCAGTTCTACCTGCTGCCAGTCCAAAGCTTGAAAGTTTAAGCACCATCACATGAAGCAACACAGGGGGAATTGCAATGCAACAGTACAGGACAGAAGCTGAAGACAACGCTTATCTTGGAGATCTGCCTCAGAAGATGATGAGTGTTGGCAAATAGATTTCTGAGTTGGCAACTGATTTCTAAGTGCTATCCTGACAGAAAATTCAAAACATACATTGTCAAAAAATCTCGGCTCAGCTTAGCTACAGCTTGGAGCAACTCACCACCTATACAGACAGGGTTCTCTTTAGCAGGATAGGAAATGCATGGGAGGGTGCCTGAAGGGTCCCTGAGAACAGTTTTCTTCTGTTCTCCCCTTCTCCAGCTTTATTCATCCCTGCCCTGCAAGTCCTTTTCCCTGCTAATATTCTGAGGGTTATTTTTGTATCAAGGATTATTTCACAGCCCATAAAGGATTTTCAAGAGACTTTAGGAAGAGAAATGCCACTGGTACTTGGTCACTCAGGTGAGTATGTACTGCAAGAACATCTCCTGAAAGTACCTGGGCACAGGGAATGGAAATTAAACAGAAGACTATGCATAAAGCCCATAGTTCACACCCAGATCAAGTAACCACTCAAAGCACTGAGGATAACTGCAGGGGCACCAGAACTGTTGCTGCAGGGACAGCTGAACTGCAAGTGAGTCTATATTGTTGGTGGTACACCTCCTATATCCCACTCCCAAGCCCTCCAGCCTTATCTATACTGTCAAGATCTAACTTCGCTTTCATAACAGATTTCCTCATTATCCACATTGTTTACACAACACCAAGAGAGAGCATTAGCCTGAGCTCCAGAGCAGCCTGAGGGCAGGTCCAGAGCATAAGCAGTGCCCAACAGCATGCTCATGCAGTCCAGATTGATCTACCATGCACAGTTAAATATAAGGTGCGTCACTAGTTTTCACATATTCCAGAAGGCCTAATAGTCATCCCTAGAAGGTTTTTTAACCAATACACAAACGACTTTGCAGTGTATCTTCTACAGAATTTGGCTTCTCCTAAATGCTGTATTGACACAATGAACTCAAACTACCGGTTTCCTATACCAAGACAAAATTGGGTATGTGGAGCAAAAATCAATGACTTGATACCACATGTGGCAAGTTTATACTCACTCTTGAGGTTGTGCTTGCAGTGTACAGAGACCTTCTATGGCTCTGCCAGGTGCAGAAGCAAGAGAAAAAGGGAGCTTCCTGAGACTTCTGTCAATAAAGCATAGAGTGCCACAAGTAGCTTCTCAGCCTTCTCAGCAGGGATGGGGATCCCCAGCAGCAGAAGCAAGCACAGTGAGCTTGCAAGCTCATCTTCTAACAAATTCATCAATGATACAGTATTGCAGGCCACCAAGAGAAAGTGCTTCAATTATCAGGGGTTCTAATTTAGCATAGAAGCAAACGATCACCAAAGGAAAGAAAGAATTGAGGTATATGGAGATTTTAAACATGTATTCAGTATGTTAATGTTTCTGTTTTGTGAGCTGACAAGTTGGAGCTCATTATGGATGAAATACATTTCACTCACCATTTTCAACCACAGACTTTATGAAGAACCTGTGGTAAGTAAAAGAAGCATATTGACAAATGATTTTAACCTACAACAGAGGGATTATCCCCTCCTCTAAAAATCTTTACAAGTCTGCAAGTTAAAAAAGGCTGGAAACTATTGTATCAGATCATGTTAAAAATATGTTAAAAGAGCAGAACATGCATATACAAATATACTATATATGATTTGACCCCTTCTGCAGGGATCTTTCGTAGCACATGGAAAGTATGTAGTAAGTTTGGATTCAGGGTAGAAAGAAAATGGTGATTCAAACTCAGTCTATTTTAGTAACACAGATCTTTCCTGTGCCCCATCTATATGGCACACCGGCCTGGCACTTCAGGAAACATAAAAGCATTAAAAAAACCTCATCCAAATCAAGTTTTTGAGCTTTTCAGGTTTGTTGTTTGCACACAATGGGCTTTTTGCAGTCCCTGGATGGTGTGCCTGGCTTGTTGGCATGTCTGTGCCCATGTGTCTGTTGATCATGAAGCTGCCTTTGTTGTAAATTTCAATTAAAAAGCAAGAGGAAATTGAATACAGTGACACTGAATACCAAACCTGGTTCTGTTCTCCAGCAACACTACTGAAGAGTTTGTGTGGCTTAAAGAGGGACAGGTTTTTTCCTCAAGAGTATATATGGCAGTTAGGAGAAGGGGAAAAGACAGACCCAGAACCATGATAACCTCTTCATTGTTTACAACAGAGGAAATAAATAATGGATCAAAATTATCAATTGACTGAAAACTTTCCATCAATTTTATTTTTCACACCACTTTTATAGAGAAGTTTACAAGAAAAATATTTTTATTTCCAACAGATTTTGAAAATTACAAAAAATTGAAAAGTTCTCTTTGTTCCTTTCTTCCATTTATTTATTTTTCTCCAGGGATGTGAGAGCAATCATTGGGATTACAGGCTTTCCAAAAAGAAAAGTTAAAAACATTAAAAATAGAAGGGTTTTAGAACATTTTTCAACATTCGCATTTGACGTTTATAATTTAAAATGAAAATCCCTCCCCCTAAGAATTAAACAAAGGAAACTCTGCATTTCTCCCCAAAAAAGTTTGCCTAAATAGATTTCATTTGAGAACCTTCTTTGCAACTCTGTTAAGCTGAAGTCTGGTGCTAGGCAGAACCTGGAAGAAAGTTACTGCTAAATGAGGCTGGTACAATCTAACCCCAGAAATGATAAGATAAGCACAAGAAAGCTGATTTTACAGATCTGAACGCTGGTAACACTTAGCCACTTTTACCACATAACATTTTCTGAGATCAGTCTTTCTAGTACAGAGAGCTTGAAAGCACAAAACTGTATTTCTACTCCTTTAACAGGCAAATAAAAACATCTTAAAAGCACACATTTCATGTACAGTCATAAGGCTTGATCTTTCCCTCAGTTCTGCCAGGTTTACCTGGCTATGATTCAAGATCAGTAACTCATCTCTCTGAGTTTTTATCTTCATATTTGAACTCTCGTGTAGACCAAATGATGTAGCAGATATACTGTCTGGCACTACAGCAATACTGATGGGGTAAGAGTCTCCCCTTGGTTTGAAATCCATGTCAAACTGAAATCAAGGCATTCTGGCTTTTTTTTTGTGGAGATGCAAGAGAAGGCCAACCCACTGGTAAATATAATCCCTTGGAATATGCAAACACCTCTATAGGGATTTAAACCTGTAATTTTCATATTGTTCTCTCCAACCCTGTGATCAGACAGTCTGTCCTGGGCCAAAGGAGCTTTAAGAACATGTTTCCTTTAAAATAATGAGGTTTCTGGGGGAATTGTCAAACCTAGGTAGCAATGGTTCCGAAGGGAACAAAAGAGGGGGTTTGTACAGACATGTGCTGCGTATATCCTGGGAAGTTCTGACTATCCCCTGGGCCCATGCATGATGAAGACTGAGACAATTCAGGAAACTTCCTGAGTCATATTTGGAATCGAAGACTACAGAATTCCGTAAGATTTCTATTCCAAGATGGTCCCTGTCAATGAGATCCTTCTCCTTCTCCACTAGGAACCTACTTCCTGTGATTAGGCTTTCAAGCATTTCAGGGTGGAGCTCACTTTTCACTGCCAAAGTAAACAACCGGAAGAAAAGTCCCTGCTGGGCTACTAAGGCGTTCACTCTAAGGGAACATGCTGTGTTGTGAGCCCTGTTTATTGCCACTGATCATCAGGTATTTATCATAGACTGGCACTTATCATAGTAAAGATCAACATTATTACCAGGGATGGGCATTTCAGCTTACACCAGCTTTTTGTTTCCATCGGTGCTTCAGAGCCAAAAATCAACTTCCAAACATATGTTTATCTGAGTATTGCAAAAGAGTTTTAAATCAGGAGACGGGTTTCCATTAGTGTAAAGCTGGACTGTGCTTGTTTCTGTTGCATTTGTTCATACATGAAATAACACTGTGCATTATTAAAGAGCAATCTGGATCTTATTTTGGTTCTGAAGGCGACATCATACCACTTGCTATAACTGCTTGTGGCAAGGATATGCATGAAACTGGTTTTGTTCCCATTTCTACTGCTATTCATTTACCAAACTGGTCCTCAGAAAGGTTTAAATCTCTCTTACTGGCTGTTGTCATGCTGCACCTGCTTTTCCTGGGGCGCACAGCCTCACCTGCCATGTGCAGGCTTGCAAAGCCCCAATTTAAATGGCACTCCTTCATTAGAAGATACATTCCAGAAGTATAAAATATTATTATCCGATATACATGGCTAGAAGACTGCTGATCTCCTGCAAGCACAAGATGGGACATGAGACTCTTGGTAAAATTGCTCTCCAGAATGCACCTCACGTGGCAGCTAGAAGCCTTGTGCATGTTCTTGGTACTGAGGTTGAAGACTGCCTTGGAGAACATATTCTCTCACACTGTAAAAATCACTGAAGTAAAGAATGAGTTAATCTCATGGAGCGCTAATAACACCTCTTCAGTTTTGTCTCTTCTTTGGAAACATTTTCCTACATTACCAAAATTATGCCTCCATCACTTTTTTCTCTCTTCCCTTCTACAGGAACTGTCAAGTATCTCTTCAAAACAGAGATACCATCTGTGCTCTTTCTAGTCCTTTCATCAATTTTCCTCGTCCTCTCTTTTCAGCAAGGAGCTATGGAAATTTATGAATTCGTAAGTTTTGTGGTCATAGGACAGAAGGTGTAATTTCAGTTCACGTGACTGGCAGCAGAGTTGTATGAGCTGCTGTATTGAAGTTTTGCAGATTTAGTACCTTTCCCTGCTCTGTTCACTCAACTGTGCCTTGAGTTATTTACAAAACGGAACTGCTCATTCAACTTCCAGTACATTGTTTCTACTCTCCTTGATTTACTACCTGAAGCTTTAATTTACAAGTGCTAAGATTTTTAGCTTCCCTGACTATTTAAAGAAAAAACAACTTATTGAGTTCTGGTGGAAGGACATGCAGTCCCTTGAGGCGAGCAAATGCACTATCAGGTCTATACTGAGGGAGTCAGTTGTGCATAATACCTGTTTTGACAAACATTTATTCATGATAGAATAATATTCATTTTTCCTGAGCTGTCAGCTGGTTACAGGATCAATGTAAAAAATGCATTTTGTAGGCTAGTACATATACATTTTCTAACAGCCCCCACCCCCAAATCTCTTCAGCTCAGTAAATACTGATGAAATGAAGAATTGGAGTCTTGCAAATAAGTATGTAGTTTATAGCACCAATAAAATATAGAGTCCAGAATAAAATACTGATGCAACAGTTCTGAAGTTGTGGGGGTTTTTAAATGCTGGGTTTGGTAAGCAAAGAGGCTATAAAGTCCAAAGCTGCTAAATTCTATACTTTACACAGGCCCTATGGCAAGGATGCAGGGAGAACACAGAGAGTAAGAAAAATACTTCCTTTTTACTGCATTTTGAATAAAAGGAGAACACTGACCAAAGTTCCTTAAAGCCATACAACCCAGAAGCTCATATCCCTGTTTCAGTCTTACATCCACAGAAGCTTTGATCTATACATCTGAAAGCAGGGAAAATGCTTTAGTCCTCAGCAGAGGGATGGGACACGCGGAGTAAGACATCAAATTAGGCTGGGATGTATTTATTCACAGGTTGTAAATCACTTGCACACCAGTACAGTATCTTTTTCCTCCTAATTATGTGCCTTCAATCCACATGATGAAAATCTTCAGCCATTTCAAATTCATCAACCAGTTTCTTAGGAAATGGAATAAGGTAGATGGATTGAATGATTACATGTCAGACTTTCAATCCTTCAACAAATAATGATAAATGCAGTGTATAGAACAACCAAAGTCCACAAGTTTTAAGTATGTTGTGAGTAATAAGAGCTACAAATACCGTAGCAGGGCCTGATAAGCAACCCTTAACTACACAAGAATGCATCAAACCCAGGCATTGAAGGAGTCATACTGTTCGGCAGATCTGAATCTGAGTCAGAGACTGCTAAGATCTCTCTCAATAGGGAAGTTATAGGTGTCCTTGTCTAGAACACACTTTTACCTTGACTTTCAAGGTGAACTGGTCATTTACAAAAAGGTATCTTTATAGCAGGTTTGCCAAAAGCATAGTGATCTGTCTTTGTTCAACCTGGTCACTGAAAAGGCTTGGAAAGAGTAATGTGTCTACAGTGTGCTGCCCACTCCGCAGTGGTTATCTTGGAGGCAATATAGGTCCTTGCTCTGTAATGAGAAAGCTGGCACAGACTGAAATTGGGATCCAGCTTTGTTCCACACTGGGATTTTTTTTTAAGATCTTGACAAAAAGTACAAGGTCTGTCTTTCTCAAATACTGTTATGTATGGATTTTTATAAATACTCATTATTTATGTCTTTCACTGTGCCCTTCATCTGAATCATGTGTTGAAATTAATTATAGCATTTATGGACTTCTATATTGATATGCCAGCACTTCAGTAATCTTGATCGAGTTTCACATCTACATCTCACACCCTGGCCATACAAATGTTCCCAGAGAGGCAGAACAACAGACCAGACCCACAGGAAACACAACATAGAAGCAACACTTCTCTTCAGAAACTATTCAGAAAGAACAGATACAAGGGTTAAAGCAAGCCAGTCTCTGCACATTCTTTTTTGCCTTGACTCTGAATTGATTATGAACAGACATATATAAAAGCTGACAATTGTTTCTAACTATGCAGTAGTTAGAAACACATCATTTACCAATAATTATAAAGAGAGTAAATATTTGAGCAATATTATAGAAGTCAAAGGTCATAGCTAGCAGCTCATTATCAACAGTTTTTCAATCTGTTTTATGATCCCTCCATGTTCTTTAATCTAGAATGTCTTTTAGTTTGCAGCTTGCTTCTTATGTGGGCTAAAAGCAGTATTCAGTACCATTTGTGGTTACTTTCTTTACGCTCTCAGTGCCTCACCCCTCTCCAAGTCTCTTGCTTTTCATTAGAAATTATGCTTCTGCAAGCAAATCTCTAGCCAGACACACCTTTGCCATACAAAACCACAAGTGATATGCTAATTCCAACCAAAAATGTTTGTTGAAGGATAGAGAAGATTTCTGACCCAGAAGAGACCAGAAAAGATCACTGCAAGTCTGTGGCTCTTTGATATTTCTGTCTGCTTCAAATGAATGCAGAGGTATAATGAAGTCTGTGGAATATCCACCCATGCTTATTGGTGTAGTAGTAGTAAAAAGAGTCCTAACAACAATAACTCCTACAGAAATCATGCAGCTATTTCATGCATGACAGTCTTACAGTTAGTTCATACACAGGTAGAACCTCTATGTCCCAAGTTGCTGCACCTATCCCAATGCATCCAAGTGATCTGTAACTCACTGCTACAACCAAAACAAGCATGTTAAGGTGACAGTTGTAGGGGCTGCTCTCCAATATGCCAGAGCTGACTGGGCAGGTTTTATTGTCAGCAGGACATGAGTCTTCATTTGAATACAGACTTCTTTCACACACTTCTCCTGATGATGACATGGAAAAGATGATCCTAAGTTGGCTGGGGTTACGCTGCTTTGCACAATGAGGCTTCTCCCGGAATAGCTTGCTAGAGTATGACAATTTCAGTTGCAATGAGGAAAACAACAGAGACTTAATCAAGGAATATTCAGAGAAAGAGAATGAGCAGTAGCTGGCTTTAGTGGCTCAGAGTTACTCCTTTACCCCATGCTCTCCCCAGTAATGGCCATGAATGATTCTATCAGATAAAGTTGCCTGCAAGAGGATCTCATTTTACAAACCAGCTTTTCTCCAGTGCCAAGAAGGCATTCAAAATCAAAAGTAAAAGGAAAAAGGGTGGCATAATGGCAAGCACACTGTGCTTCAGCTGCTTAGCTGGTAGGGCAGAACCCTGGGAAAAAAAGAAGCTTCTTTTCAGGGCTTGAACACTGATTTCAGAGTAGCAGGTTACTTTTTAAATAGTTCTGAGTAAGACATTTGCAAGTGAACACTCATAACTCGGATCCAAGCTATTTAAGTTGCCTCTGCTCCCAATTTCTGGCAGTTTTTCTCACTTGGCTCTGAACCTTCTGACTGTGCCCATCTCTATATTCATGTCTCTGCTTGAAAAAATCCTGTTTCTTATTCAAAGCACAAAAGTATTCCCTTTCCCAAAAGCCAGGTCTGTTGTGTGTCACTTCTCTGCAAGCTGACTGGCTGGAAACTCAGTTGATAGGCAAACTTTTCATTTCACAGCAACTTAGGTTCTCATTAATTTACTTCCATCAGAAGTTCAGCTTGTGAAACCTGTGATAACACAGACCTCTTTTATTAAAATCAAGGCACCCTGGGCTCACCCTCACTCCATATGTTATGACTGCAGATGTTCCTGCTGGCATGGAATATATCTGTGTATATTTATTGTTATCACAGGGTTGCCAGATGCGTGTTATGATGGCTGCCTTCCTTACCCAATGCCTGCAAAGGGACTGCTCTTTGGACGCTACTTTAGTAATACCCATGATTAAAGCTGTCAACTGAAGGCCTTCTACCCACAACACCTAAAGATGTTTTTAGTTTCCAGCATAAATTAAAGATTTCAGAGTAAAATATTTAACACACACTCCCCCAAGTATTAAATATCTGTACTAAGAAAAACACTCTGTCAGGTGTAATGGCAAGATAAAAATAATGGCTAAAATCCAGTATGGGCAGTGATCTGAAGTGAAGAACCCTCCCTAACAAGTGTGTGTATTTTCTGGAGTTCAGTACACTGAGTTCACTGAATCCAGTGTTTTGGAAAGATGAGGTATCAACAGGGAGCCCAATAAGAACACCAATCCACTGCTCCACCTTCTGACAAAACAGCATTTGCCTAAGCTTATAAAGAACAACTCTCTGGGAGTCTTTATACATTTATTTTGATGTACATGTGTAATTTTAAGCACATAAAATAACACAACTGTAGAAAATAAGGCTGAAAAGGCCTTCAGTTAGGTATCTTGTCCCTCTCTGTCCCAAGACCCAGCTCCACCTTAACTATTCTTGATAGATTTTTCTTTAGAAGATTTTTATAAATTTCCATGAGGTTTCAGAGCCTCCCAAGGTGATCTGGTTCGTATGTCATCATACTTGCTGTTAGGAAATGGCTTGAAGTTCCAAACCAAGTATCTCCTGCTTCAGCTAAGGATCACTTCCTCTCTTCCATTCTCAGTGTAACAGATCTCCTTTCTTGCTGCTGCGCTTTATGTATCTGAATGCTGTTATATTTGCCATTAGGGTTTTCAATAGCAGACTAAGCTTTTCCTGTTCCTGCAGCTTTCCTCAGACACTGAGTTTCCTAGACCTCTGATGATTGAGAACTAGTGCTAGCCCTCATGGGGACTACCCACATACTTAAAGCTACAGGCATATTTAAGTACTGTGCTGAACTGCAGACTTCATTCCTAGTGCTGCCCAAGGCTGTCAAACACACGCTGGTCTAGTTTAATTGAATGACACTTCAGTTAATTACTGTTTTGATAATAGCCATCTGGAAGTTTGCAAATGTCTTTAACTTGTAACTGCAGGTAAGAACTACCATATTTTGCTGGTAAAGGACAATCAGTGCCAAATTGTTGGGAACCTCATCTACCTGATGAGAAGCCAGCGTTTAACTTACAGTTTCATAAGGTATTTCCTTAACAATAAAGCTATGAACAGTATTGGATACTGGTATTTTTATATGCATAGAAGCAAATTCTTTTGCCAATAAACAGCCATGTCCAACACTTAATGCTTGATGAGGCATTGGTAAGCACATATATCCTTATCCTCATCAATAAAGAGGTTCAACAACTTCCATTTGAGTACACAAAATGCAGCAGACAGAACAGCATCTGTGGTAGCTAATGCACACCAAGCAGATGCAATCAAGCAAAACATAAAGAAATCAACAAGCCAATACATGCACATAAAATATTATAATGAAAGCTTAGGCAGACAGAGTCCAAGAGGGAAGAAGACGGAATTGCCAGTCACGAGTGGTCAGCTCACAGGAGGGAGGGCAGTGAACTGTGCTTAGATTGGTGTTAAAGGGACTATTAGAATTACGTGTTCCTACTTCTGTTCTGTTTACTGTAGTTATTTGCAGTGCTGTGAATTTGGCCCATGTGTTTTGCCTGTTTCAAAAATAAGTGCAGTAATAGAGTTTATCATGGTGACTTCAGGGTGTGTGGTTGGCTCCTTCACATTCTGGATTGTAAATCATTGCAACAATGGTTGTAAATCATTGCAATCTTTTCTGTGAGGATGGCTGCACACAGGTTTGCTTAGAAAAGAAATATTTCTGTGTAAGATACATATGTGAGCCACATCCTTACTATTTTTTTCTCAGTGGTATTGCTCCTATGCTTCTGGTGACACACCTAAGTCTTAAAAGAGTACATCACAGACTTCACCGCTCTGGTTTGCTTCTGAGACTTGGCAATACACATGGCAATGTATCTTTGGTGAACTCAGGTTAATTATAAAAGGAAAATGTATGAGTTCTTTAGCTTCTTGAGGTCCTCCCAACTTCTCCACTGCCTGGTGGCCTCTCCAGAGAGATGTAATTCAGGTTGGCTGTCTAGTGTCAAAATTAGACAGCAGGCTTGATCATTAAAAATCCATACTGCATCTGACTGGCAGAACTGAGGCACACTGTCTGTAGCACTGAGCAGAAAGGGCAGCATTTTCATTTGCAGTTTTCCCAGCAGTGCTGTGCAGTCACTGTGATGTTGCATGCCAGCATCAACTTTCAGCATCTCATCAGTGTTGGCTTGAGACACATTTGTACTTCTCACCTGCAAGATGTACCTGTGGTGTACTTGAGAAACTGAGACTGGTGAAGAGAGCTATTTATTTATTCTAAATGGAACCTGAAACTCCTTGAGAAGGCAACAGCTAAACAGCAAGACTTTCCAGTCACAGGTATGGTACAAAAGCTCTGTCTGGAGAAGGGATCCTCCTCTTCGACATTTCCAACCTCAGCCTATTCTTTTTGTGTGTTAAACACATCTTTAGAAAATCAGCAGTTACAGCTAGGCACACCTACTGGGAATGCAAAGTAGTAGTAGCTCCTGCATTATAGTAATTCTTGTAAGAAAGTGTGCCACTTTAGGTTTGAGAGAAAGCTAGGAGAAGGAAGTGTTAGAGCGGGGTAGTTTAACAGCTTCTACACTTGACTTTTTAAAAGAGAGAATCCTGCTTTACAGAAAAAAAAAATTCTGACCCAGAATTCCTCACTGACATGGAAAAGAAAGATGTTACCAAACAAAATGAACTGTAGGGAGTAGATGATAATATTCTTGATTACTCTTTGTACCCACATATCACATATGATTAAGTAGGGTGCACACATATGTGCATTGTTGATCCTAGAAAAATTAATCCCACACAGGAATTCCTATCCAGGCATGGATGTGCAGTTTTCAGGTTAGTCATACCCAGATTCACAGGCTCAAGAAGAGACAAGGTATATTCTAGCTAAAGTTCCAGGGTGATCTATCTACTGATCTAACTCCTGTGGAGTCTTTCAAGAGAAAACTTGTCAATGCATTCCCATGTGTTGAGTTACCACCAACCATTTAACCATGATGAAATAGCTTATTCTGGCATATGCTACCCATAAAATGCTTGTAATTAACTCAAGGGAAAAATGCACTAAACTGTAAAGCATCAAAAACTTAACAGCTCTTTCAGCTGTATATGGGATGTACTGGGATAATTCCAGTACTAGGAGATTTCCAGTTACAGGAGTGCTACTTGAAGTGGTATTGCATGGCTCTCATCAAAGAGGTTGGTGACAAAGAAAGCTCTTTCAGTGACTATTGATATGCGTGATGGGGGTCACTGGTGCCATCACGCAGGCTCAAAGCTACAAGAGCTACTGATGGGAAACGTTCCCAGTTAAGGTGGGAAGCATTTGCTCACCTGGGTCACTAAAGAATTTTCTTCTTTCACTTAGTATCAGTTCAGCATTCCTGGACTCCATTTAAGACAAATGTTCTTCATCCAAAATATGGTTTCCTTATTTTGTTGAGAGGGAGACTGGTGCTTCACACACACATTAAACACAGTGTGAAACACGCTAATGCAGTCAGCTGCAATTTCAGTATCTCAGCACCATATGAAATTGTGCCATTAGCTCACTCCATATACCACACTTCTACTGACTTCCATCAGGATAGTGTAGCTCTGCTTCCCTTCAGTTCAGAAGGAACTTTCTCAATGACTTCAAATGTCACAAGGGCTAAGCTGCAGCAAGTCAATAAAACAGTAAAGATAATAAGAGTAATCACTTTAACCCATTGAGGCTGTAAGAAAATACTACACACTAACCAGTAAAGCTCTTCCACTACACCTATGTAGAGAAAGGGACTGAAACTAGTTTTCAGTGTGAATACAAATAAAAAATTTGCACTGAACCAGTACAGTTCACAAACATTTAAATAACCATTTAGAAATGAGCCACAACTGGCATAAACAGTGTATTTTACCCAAGAAATGAGAAGTCAAAAAGCTTCACTGGACATTTTACTTGCTAAAGGAAATGGAGCAGCAGACATCCTTGTTTTCTGCCCTATAGGTGAGTATTTTTAGAGGAGGGTTGATAAACAAGTATCTACTGAGTTCCCATTGCCTGTGAGTACCTTAAGTCTTGACCTGTCATGAATTTGCTTCAACCTTTCTATTAAAATGTGGGAGTTTCACATCTGTTCACAATTCTTGGTGAATTGCCTTACTTGCAATCCTGAGACAGCTGTCATAGAATCATAGAATGGTATGGGTTGGAAAGGACCTTAAAATCATCTAGTTCCAAGACCCCTGCTATGGGCAGGGACACCTCACACTAGACCATGTTGCCCAAGGCTGTCCTTAGACATGTGATTTTGTTTGCATAAACAATACAGACATACCCCCCAGATCACAACAATTATGAACACTTAAAACATTATGTAAGTTACTGAATGTATGACCAGGACATCAGGAGAGAGCTTTAAGCCAGCTCTCACATGAGTGTATTAGCCTGTGAGCCTGGTTTGCAACAGAAGCATAGTCAGTGCTGACAGCATTGCCACACTGGCATCTTAGCCCTCAAGATGTGACTTCATTGCCAACAGTACCCAGAGATGGAAAACTCCCATGAACACATCTGTATTTCATACTTATGAAAAGACCTCCTAGTTTTTACTTCATAAGGCTTTCTCTAGCCTTAGGTAAATGACCTAATTTCTTTCTTAATGAGAGTAGGTGTATCTTTGAATCCCACCTGCTGATGCTGCAGCTTGGTAGGGAAGGAGGTTTGCTGGGTAGAATGGCTATTCTACCATCTAACCAATGATGCTACTGAAGTGTTGATGGACACTGCTCGCTCATGACTATACTCAGAGCAACAGTAAAACCTCCAGAGTCCAAGAAGAATGTAAAGTGTGGATCTCCATCTGCGCTTACCTGGATAACTTGTGTGGTACCCCAGTTTAATCTAATAAGTCCACCCAAGGCCTCCAGACTATGGGTAATTGCCCCCAAATTAGCTCATCTGTGCTTGCAAATGAACCACATCCACTTCTTCAGCTTCACCAATTCCAGCAGCACGAGTAAATGCCAGTAACCTAAAAGGTACAGCACAGCATGATAACTTCTTTATTAAGTATGTGAGAAAACAGTGACTCCAAGCTCCACTACAGTCCAAATACCTTTAACATAAAAATATGCTCAGACCATCACAGATGACAAAAGCCACACCAGGGACTAGTTTAGGTGAGGGCATAGACTGAAAAGGCTTGAATTTTCTTAAGGTAATGATCAATCAGTTCTCCAGCAAAGACAAGAACACTGAAGGTCTGTTTATTGTTTCCTTTGTCTGCTACAGCCTCGTAAAGCCTTCAAACTGTAGGTTTTGGCATGCCTGTGTCAACAAAAATTCCACAAGAAGACACAAAGTAAGAAACAGTCCTTGTGCCCTTCCCTTTTATTAGTCCTGTGCCTCACCCACTTGGCTATTCACACATGCAGCAGGGAGACCAAGGAAGCCCATCTCAGCTTCCTCTTGCATTATCTTTTGTAATGGCAAATTGCAGTGCCCCTTAGCTACAGTAAATTATGTCAGTTTTTCTTTCCAAGACAGGCACATTTAAAATTGAAGTAAAAAATATGGGATAGTCTAAGCCAGGCCCAAATGTAAAGTAGAAAAAGCAACAAAACTTTATTTTTGCTGTAGCTTCATGCTGATGTCCTTCTAGGGACTTTAATTACTGGACATTTTGCACTATTATGAGAACAGAATGTATCTCCCAAGGACAGGTTTTGTTGCAGAAAACTGGTTTTACTCCTGGAATCTGGTCTATAAAGCCCTCCCCTTGATATATTTACATGGCTATAGGCAAGTCAGAACAATTTTCTGAGGAGCGAATTACAGCCAGCAGAAACACAGCCCCAGGCCCATGCTGAAGTGGGTAGGATTTGAAAATTTCTGCAGCAGTTAGTTGTTAGGCACATAAAAACACCCCACCCTCCTGCCTCAGGCGAGAGAGAATACGCAGACAGTGCAGAGTGTACTTCATGCGTCAGGATACATCATTTGGCTTTCAACAAGATCAACAGATTTCAGAGAAATGAGAGAAGGTAACACAGTTCCTTCTCTTCTTAGGTGTGTGCCTTAAGACAGTATGTTAACTAACATCTCAGTTACTCACAGGCAATGTTCAGAGAGAAAAGTCCCGGCTGTGGTGCCCAGCAAGCTGTTATATGGAAGTTCTCTGATGCTCCTGGCACTCTGGAAGAACTTAGAAAGGTCAGACTGGAGTCTCTGAACACAAAGCCAGTATCCTTTACTATTACTTTCCATTTTGGCTTTGTTACTGCAGATGATGTCTATAGGGGAATATAAGATGTTCTTGTCCTGTCAGTGCTGATGTGTGAGCCCTAGTGCTTGTCTGGTAATATAAAATTAATGAAACAGACAATACATAGAGAATGTCTTTCAATTGTGCAGATAAACTTGTATCAACTGAATAAAAAATATCCAATCACTGCAATGTCATCACAGAAACACCAAAGAACATAAAACAAGGAAGCACATTTTCCGTCTAGTTCCTTGGGAGAAAAAAGTTTCTCTGAAGGGCGGCAGTATGTTCAGCAGATAGAGCTCAGTAATTTTATTACCCTGTGCACAATTTCCTGTGTATTTTTTTCTTATGTTTTGTTTACCCCAAACTATTCTGATCACAAAAGAGTTTAAAAAAATAAATAAATCAAACAATAGCATCATAGTGCTTAATAAAGACTGTTTTGCAGGGAACCTTCTACCTGCCTGTACACACTAGTAAACTTAACTGAACAGTATGAGAAACACTCTCCATGTGCCATAAGCACGCCAGGATCAATAACACACAGATAAGCTCTTTTCCCCAAGGGAAACAGATGTGCACTGTTTGAGAGGAAGGTGTTTGTCTGTCTCCTGTCTGACATCACCAAGTTGCAGATAACATAATACCCATCAGTACTGGGTTTCTGCAATAAAAGTTCTGGGTAGTCACTGGAGAGTCACTGATGACGCTCTAGTTCCCAGCTCCATCAGGGCCCTTCTTCCAGGTCTTGGACAAGTCATGTTTTTGCAGTAGTACATGGAAACACCAAGTAAACCCATAGGCGAATGTGGTAAAAACAGCTAAACATTTCATACCAACCTGAAACAGGATCTCCTCCTAGAGTGATTAGCCATCAGTGAATACTGATGATAGCATTTCCTTTTCTCTACAGTATGTGTAGTACATAAAACTCATAAACCCAGTGCGTGGACCTGTCTTTCTGTATTCACAATCTCAAGTAAACTGTAATCCTTACTTGGGGTGGGGCACATGGGTGTTGCTCAAGTAAAGTAGCAATGATAATGCACAGGATCATTTTTTCATGTGTTATGTTCCTGTAAAACCATACTGGAATCTCTGCTGGCAAATGGTCTAAAATCTCAAACTTTCTGTTGTTCTTGTGCAACTCAATTGTTAAACATGTCAGCACAACAGAGCATGAGTAATTTAAAGCAGGGACCATCCTTCAGACAGAATGGATTATGTTGCAAACTTGGAGACATGCCATCTGAAAGCTCCAGAGTATCTGAGGTCCAACCCATTGATACCTTTGCAGCAGCAAGTCTGTAGCACTTTTACTGTTGTGCTCAGGAGTCCATTTTTGACATTAAAAAACGAACAAAAAACCAAAATCAAACCCAAACAAAAACCTCACCAAAACCAAACTTATGACATTAAGTCAGCTGCAGGTATTAAAAATAAAGGCAGGTTTGCTGGTTTAAAAAATGCCTCCAAACTGCCTAAACAGTTGAGATATTGAGGTTTTTCACTAGATGATTATAAAAGATCACACAACTTAGTCACATAATCTAATTTGCCTCATTTGCCACTGGGAATAGTCTAAATCACTTTCACCCAGTCAACTCCTATACAAGGAGAAATCTAAAGGCCCCAG
Organism: Pezoporus flaviventris; assembly: GCF_033815535.1. Classification (NCBI taxonomy): domain Eukaryota; kingdom Metazoa; phylum Chordata; class Aves; order Psittaciformes; family Psittacidae; genus Pezoporus; species Pezoporus flaviventris. The sequence continues at coordinate 9,335,612 of NW_026892577.1, read as the reverse complement.
GTTCTCAGATTTCCCAAAGTGACTTGTTCTAGATGGGCTTTGAATGCTTTGATACTTTTTATTGTATGAGAGAAAAAAAGGTTGCTATCATCCCTGTGAAATTCTATTTGAAGTGAGTGAATCTGTGTATACTTGTGTTGAAAAGCACAGTAACGGCTAACATATGATCACATCTACCCTCAGGGCTTACTCGCCTCTCAGTGCAAGAGTGTATCTTGCTCAGTACAGATGGAGTTACATGAGGTGAAGAGACAAATGAACATCCTCATCCATGGCTGTGAGGAAGAATAAGGCAGGAAATCAATGCATTTGTGCTGCAGAAATTAAGGGCACAATCTAGCAAAAGCACATGGGTGCATATACTCCACATGCAACACTCGGCACAGCTGTGCAAGGCCTCAATGCACAGCATGGAACAGTTCGCCTGTGGGCAGCGCTGAAGGAAGCACAGATCCATCATCCCTGTGGGCTGGGAGGTATTGCTGTTACACTTCTGCAGCTCACTTGCTCAGTCCTGACAGTTACAATTTGAAAAACACTTTGTGCAAATCAGTTTTGAGAAATGTCAAGTCCATGTGGAGAAACCAGGTCTGCAGCTTGGAAGGAAAGTTTGCTGATAAAGATATGAAAATCGCATTTGCTTCAGCAGTGTCTTTGAGAGCCAGGGCACTCTAATCCTTCTCTGAAGTGCATGACTGCAACTACAGCGGGGGCTGCTCCTGGTCACTATCACAATACACTTGCCTGGCTGTCCAGTCAAGTTTCTTCACTTCCTTCTCCTTCCCTCACAACCACGACAGTGCCATTCAGATCACATTGGTGCGTTCCCCAGGTACAGGCTCATCGTCATCCCCCTTCTGTGAGCAGACAGTGCCTGAGGTAGAAGTGATGGATGGCCTGGGAAGTTGAACTTTCTTTGTGCCAAAAGGCTGGGCCTGCCCTGCCCTCATAGTGGGGGACGCTCCATGCCCAAGCTGACTCCCAGGCACAGGGACACTTACAGCAAGATGGCACAAGGCCTTCAGCAAGCTCCTAGAGACACAGCGCAGCCTGCCATGACGGCTGCAACGTGTGTACGAGGTGCACCGGGGCCCCAGAAGCCCTACTCTGTCGTCACCTCTGCCGCAGCAACGCCCACCCCCACGTTTCCCGCCCGACCCCCTGCGCCCGCCCGCGCAGCACCGTTACCACGCCCACCGTCTTCTCTTGAGCGCAGGCGCAACGCGCTATGGCGGGGGTGCGCATGTGCACTGCCCTGGCCCCGCCCCTTTCCCGGAAGCGGGAGATTGAAGCGCCGCGGCGGGTGAGGGCTTGTCCCGCCCGGCTGCTCTCTGCTCCCTTCAGCGCGGTGCTGCCGGCGTGGGAGAGGGAGGAAGCGGGTCTCTCGGGGCTGTCCCTTCGGCTCTTATCCTGCATCTTGGCTCAGCTGGTTCTTGGCGGCTCAGTTCGGGCCTCCCGTTGCTCCACGGCATGTGGCTGGGGCTGCGGTTGTGTTGCTGTGCTCGGTTTCTGGGGTGCCTCTTGACCTTCCATGGTGCCTCACCTCAGAAAGAGCTCCTCGGGTTTGTGGCTGTGCTTATGGGCTGCCTTATGGCAGCCGCCTTTCTGCTTCCCTGCAGGGTGGAGAGCTGGCTGGAAAAAAGTTGTTGAGTGGTAACAGAGCCTTTGGTTGGTGAGAGGAGGGTTTAGAAAGAGCGAGTGTTGTTACATAGTGTAGCTATAAACAGGAAAACTAAGACGTGTAGCATCAGGGACTTAACCCAAAGCAAAAAATCGAATTAGTACTGAAGTGCAAAATTGTCCTTTTCCACCTTCTAGCCCGAGTTTTCCTTACTTACTGGACAAAAATATTTTTCTGTGTGATAAATAACATCGCAGCTTGAAAATGTAGAGGATACTTGGGCTGAGATACTGGGGAAGGGTTTTAAGAGTGCAGGAGATCTGTATGATCTGGTATAGTGGAGGCGTGTCTGCCTGTGGCAGGGGGGGTTGGAACAAAATGATCTTTAAGGTTCTTCCCTACCAAACCTTTCTGTGATTCTAAGAATGTGCTTTGGAACAGAGTTCAAGTAACAGTATTAGTAAAGCACTGGAAAAAATATTCATTGTAGTCATGGTTATTTGAAGACAAATAATCACATTGGAAGAGTCACAGGACAGCAGGACAGGATTCTGTTGAAGCTCTTAGGTTTCAAATGATTTTGCTGCTGGGGAAGACTGATTACATATTTATGACCTGCTGTATATACAGAGGCATGAGGTAGCTTCTTCTAGGCTCTTGCTTACAGTAAGAAATAAAAGCCTGCATTGTATTTAAGCCTGCATTGTATTTAATGGGTGCTGTGGGCTTCCTGTTTAATTGGTAGGTTGCTAAAATACCCAGTTAACTGGATTTTGTTTACTAAAGTTTGGGAGGTTTTAAATCAAATACCGTATGTTGAGTTGTGAACAACTGGAGGAATGTTGACTTGTAAGATAATTGAGGACCCGTTTCCTTTGGTATAGAATGAGGAAGATCAGGTCATTTTTAAAAGGCTTCTGTTTTGAAACTTCTAATTGCAATGTGCAGCTAAAGGGAGGTGTAGCTGACAATTTTCCAGCTGCATTTTGGTCATTATCAGGTCGTTCACAAGTGCTAAAGTAAGATAAACACTACCAAAGTAATTTGAAGTTGGTATATGCTGGGAGACAGGACTTGTCATTTTAATTGAGATTCTTTTCTGAGCAGACTGGGGATGCAACTTTCGATTTAAAATTCTACTTGTGTAATTTCCTTTTTAAGCAGCATCCCCAGAAGGCTCAAATGAGAGAGTGGATTATTTTTGGACTTTCAGACCCAATTATTTTCTTTTCTAGAAAAGATTGTTTGTACATCAGGACAATACAAATCTTGTGGTTCCAACGATCCTTCTGTCACTACTTGGGATACAGTTAAAATTAAAGGACTGGTTCTTCACACCTGGTTTAGTAATTATTATTCCTTTGAGTTAGACAAGCATTAAAGGTCAGCCAGGTTAAGACAATACAGTTTGTTTGGAGTGAGCTTTTTTGATGAGTTCAGTGTTGCAGGATCTGATCCATGCAATGTCTGATTTATACAGACTGTAATGGGTTTGTTGCATAAGTTGTCTTGCTCCTTTTTAGCACTTGAAAGTATATCAGGTAGGAAAAAAAGATATTGTGGAGAGTAACTGTAAGACTTTATATTTTTCATTTTTTAAAGAAAAAATCCAGAGTTTTAGGACTGAGGGGAAAATAATCTACAAAATTCATAGTACGGTGCTTTATACCAGTGAGTAGTGTTGGTCATCCCTCTTGAAGCCACTCGCAAAGCAAGATGTCTTTTTTGAACTTGTCAATTAGAAAATAAGCTTTAGTATTTCTTATTAGGGCTTTTTCCTTGTTTCTGCAGCCACATGGCTCATTATAATCTGGTGAAAATAGCACCATACATAATTTATTCTGTCTTTTAACAGAAATTGCTATCCGTTGTGAGATGGAAGAACCAGTGCTTGATAAACTGCCATCTTTGTGCCATACTCCAAAGGATTCTGGGACAGCAGCTCCACAGGCGACTAGTTCAGGGAAACGGGTATGAAAACTTACTTGGTTTCCCAATAACGTGACTCTTTGTAGTAACAAAAATATTTGTGAAATCATTAAGTAGTCAGAAGTCACTGAGATACTGTTTGCTGGAAGGCTAAAGATAGGCAGCTTATACACATAGCTACAAGGTTGTGCAGGTAAGGAATGTGCTCAGTGTACTTTGTTCTGAATATGCAGATGTTTGCTGTGAAGACAAAGGGATGGAGCTGTATAACCCAAATGCCATACTAATAAATGTAAATAGTATTTAGGGCTTGTGGTGGAGTTTGTTATGTTTGTTTTTTCTTTAATCTGCCATCTTCAGTTTTCCCAAATCCTGATTTTCTAGGTTGCTGTGTATGCAGGCTGACCTTCTGCTTACACTTGAACAAAATACACTGCTTTCAGTTCATATAGCTCCATACTGCTGAGCTCTGCTTTGGTGTTCATCCTAGCATGTGTTATGGTGATGTCGTCACACTCAGCACCCGGACCTATACAGGATAGGGCTAGTTTGCAAGTGTTCCTTAACTAATCCTTCTCCCCCATATTGTAGTATATTTTCACAAGTGAAAATACTAGGCACATGTTATGAAAATTAACTCTCACTTTGAAGAAAAAAATCACTCTTTAGATTCTTATCAGTGAAGGATCTCAAAGTATGAATAAGTCAAAATCAGATAGTTTCTAATACTATCAAGCAGAATACAGATGTTTTATATGGGTGCTTATGTGTGTCGTGCGATGGAACAGCAAAAAACCCTAACCCTCATCTCCATTAAACTAGAGGAGGGAATTGAACTTGATGGAATAATATTAGCCATGTTGAAATATGCCATACACTTTCTGCATAAAGACTAGATGAGTAGGTTTGCCTCAGCAGAATACAGGCTTCCACAAAATGTGGAAGTAAATCTTTCCATATCTTGCAGCTGTATGTGCAAATATGTACGAAAGGAGGATGTTCAAATTTGTGAAAATTATGGAGAAAATTAGGAATTCCAGCTTTACAACCATCTTTGCATATATGCTATAGTCTATGTAGATAGTAACCAGGATAAACAGTTCTTTGAAATCCGATCAAAAATTAGGTATTCTGATCCATCTCTTCCTTTGGGTTTAATATTTTCTAGCCAATGAGTGCAGCTCTGAGGGAGCGATTGAGGAAAACAAGACGTTCATTTAATGCTAATATTGCAGTAGCAAAGCGGCTCAAAATAAACACTGAAGAAAAAGACTGTCCTGATGCTGACAAAGGGTGTCTGCCAAAGACGAGTACGGATTGTTCCACATTACAAGATGGTTCGGAAAACCTGGAAGGAAATGGCACTGGACATATATGTGTCAAAAGTCCCTTACAGGAGAGTGGTCTCTGTGGATCTGCAGAGAATTCTTATGTGCTACAAACTGATCTTAGTCAGCAGCAGTCCCTGGAAGAAAAAGTAAGGCTGCTGAAACAAGTGCAAGAGAAAGAAGAACTACTTCGGAGGCTCAAACTGGTTAAGATGTATCGATCTAAGGTGAGGCAAACCTCTGAAAAAGCACTGTTAGGTCATTCTTTGAAGTGGAATTGATAGTGTAATCATCACTTATTAATTTAAGCCACAATACTCGCTCTTATGTGGTGTTTGTGTAGTGTCTGTTTAAGGTGTTTTACAAAAATAGATCTGCAGGGTATCAAAAAAACTCCACATTTCAGCAAATGATAACATTTTTTTTTTGTTTCTTTTGTCCCAATTTCAGAACAACCTGTCTGAACTGCAGGCTCTGATAGTGAAATGGAGAAGTAGTACCCAGCTGATGCTGTATGAACTCCAGTCCGCCTTTTCTGCAGATGGCAAGAAAGTGAATCTCACTCAACTGATAGATACTTTTGGATTAGAAGACCAATTACTGCATTACAGCAGGACAGAAGAAGATTTTGTAGATCCATAATCTACAGGTGTAAAAAGCTTTGAATTACACACATGCAAAAGCAGAAAAGACTGAATTCTGATCATGTAAGAAGTGTTGATCAGACAGTGGACTTTATGCTTTGAGGTTATGATACTTGTAAAGCTGTGTACTTAAATACAGTAGGCACTGTAAAAGGCATTACCTAAGAGAAAACACTGAACTTGTGCTGTTCTGGCTTAGCAACTTGATTAGTGAATCATTATTTAATAAAAATCAAATGAAATCAAGCCATACTTTAACAGGTAGAAGGCAGCCCATTCTTTGATTAGTCTTTGCAAGGTTACCTGTATTGATATAGTACCTCACTTTGTCACTTCTGTTGATGTTCTGATGGGAAAGAGTTCATAGATATGTCCCCATTTTACACATCTTCCTGTTGCCCTTCAGTTACTGACAGCATTTTGCAAGTTAACTAATTTTCATGTTGTTAATATTCTGAAGCCACAATGAGATGTTCTCAATAGCTTTAATTGTTCATGAAGGAAATGTGCCATAATGCAGTCACTTTCAGGTACTGGTCCAGCCAGTTGTCTTCAGGGAAGCTGAAGTATTCTCCCACAGCCTGAGATAATGGAAGGGAAGGCAAGAAAATTGTAACCAACCCCTGTCTCTTCTACTATTTCATGTGAGAGCCAGGTATTTTCTCTCTTCAAACAAACAAGAAAAACAAGGGCTTGTCTAAAGGGAGTGATTCCAATACAGCATCATAAAACTGAATGAAACTTCAGCATCTCATTTACCCTCCAATAAATGTCTGTTTTAAATGCTGGGTTTTTATCTTAGCTTGAAATTGCTTATTTTCTCATGATGACGTGTGTGTGTAGTGTGGTGACTTCTGCCTGCTTTTATTTCTTTCAGATCTCTGCTTGTCAAATGTAATATGAGTCGTAACTACTCTGCAGGTCTCCCTGCTATGAATATTGTTTTATATACAATCCCATTCCTTACTGGCTGTACCATAACTGGTTTGTTTACAGGTGCTATTTCCTGTTTCCCATGGGAAGAAAATCAAAGATCATACAAACCTTTTTAACATTGATAGGGCTTATTAGACTTAAATCTGTACCCACAACTTGCTCTTAACAATATTGATTGTTGCTGTCCACAGAGAATTAATGAAGAGAGCCTTTATTACTAATCACATTTTGAGTATTAAGACACTATTTCTTCTGCCTCTTGAGGTTAGTAAAAAAAAGATGATGGTGGCTGGTAAAGGGGGTGGTTCTCTTTATGAGTTCCTTGGCAAATTTGCAGTTCTGCTGCTTCTAGGCAAGTTTCAGCAGGAAAACATCTTGTGAAAAGAATGAAGATGTAATTGGAATCCTTACAGACCCCAGTTAGAGATGGTAAAGCAGAAAAGGAGGTGGTGTACAGCTGTAAGGAGGTGGCATGCAAGTTCCCAGCAGTAGTTTTCCTTGCAAGGGTAGAATTTTTTTAAACTAAGATACTTTAGAATCACAGAATAGTTTGGGTTGGGTTGGAAAGGACCTTATGATTATCCACTTCCAACCCCTTGCCATGCGCAGGGATGCCTCACCCTAGACCATGTCACCCAAGGTTCTGTCCAACCTGGCCTTGAACATCGCCAGGGATGGAGCATTCACAACTTCCCTGGGCAGCCCATTCCACTGCCTCACCACCCTCACAGTGAAGAACTTCTTCCTTATATCTAACCTGAACTAGCCCTGTTTAAGCTTAAACCCATTTCCTCTTGTCCTGTTGCTGCAGTCCCTGATGAGGAGTCCCTCTCCAGCATCCTTGTAGGCTCCCTTCAGCTACAGGAAGGCTGCTATGAGGTCTTCATGCAGCCTTCTCTTCTCCAAGCTGAACAGCCCCAACTTTCTCAGCCTGTCTTCATATGGGAGGGGCTCCACCTCCCTTACCATCCTTCTCTGGACTTGCTCCAACATCTCCATGTCCTTTTTACATTGAGGACACCAGAACTGCACACAATACTCCAAGTGGGGTCTCAGAAGAGCAGAGTAAAGAGACAGGATCGCCTCCTTTGACCTGCTGGTCATGCTCCTTTTAATGCAGCCCAGGATGTGGTTGGCTTTCTGGGCTGTGAGTGCATACTGAAGCTGGCTTATGGTCAGCTTCTTATTGACCAACACCCCCAAGTCGTCTGCAGGGTTGCTCTGAATCACTTCTCTGCCCTACCTATAGCTGTTCCTGGATTGCCCTGACCCAGGCATAGGACCTGCTGTTAATGATCTTGCAATGGAATGAGTTAAAAATTTATGTGAATTTATGAAGGAAGAAGAATTGACACATCATGGAAGAGGGAAATAAAGATATGCAGGTAGATCAGTACCCAGCAGTAGTTAATGATTTCAAGGGTTCATTATTTTTCTTAGCTCTCTTGGAGAGTTCTGGCAGGAGAATAGACTGCATATCAGTGTGAAGGAATTGGGAGATAGCAGCAACTGTTTCAGGAGGCCAGATGTTTCCAGCCTGTTTTTCCTGTGATTCTGCCAGTGGTAGTAGCCACTGCTAATGCTGGCTGTGGGTAATTATGCTATCATAAGCCACAGCAGCTTTCAGGACTGGGCCAGGTAGCACGCATGGTCATGACAAAGCATACCTTCACCTCGCAACCTACACGTCTGCCATTGTAGGTGAAAATAGTTTTAAAGAAGCAAAATGAAATCACAACCAGAGACATAAATTTTAGCAGATGAAAATTCATGCAGTACTTCACTTTCAGAATGTTCTATAATTGCATATTGCAGACTAAGGCTATACAAATACACCTGTTCTTCTATTGGTCTACAATATCTTGTACCCTGTTTTCTGCAATGAGCTATAGGGTTTATATAATCAAAACAGCAGAAATAAATCTCATGAACTGAAATAGGCATAAAACATACAAAACAAACATCTTTCAAACAAGTTATTTTTAAAGAAATCACAGAAGAATTATGTTTGTAGAAAGGCAAGTTCTGGGAGAAAAAGATGTCAAAGCTTCTTTTCTTAGCCATGACCATGGTATTGTATATCTACCTGGACTCTGAGTTTTAAAGAATCGGGAATAGTCTTGATCGCAGTCTTTCAACTTGTGCCTGAAGAATTTCACACTCTTCTTTCTCTTCCTTAATCTGCTCCCGTAGGTGTTTCTGCTTCAAAATCTCTCGGTAGCGCTGCCTTGCAACCTTATCAGCAATATGTTGTGTGTCTGCATAAAACAAAATAATAAGCGTCAGCCTGTACTTGTAGGGGATGCACAGTCTATATGTCTATTAAACACGTCCTGGGGTTCTTCCAAGTTCTGTGTAAAATAGGTAAGCACTTTAAAGAAGGCTCACAGTTGGGCTGAAGAGCCTATATAGTACTAAATAAAGCAAAAAGAAATTCCAAAAAGCACTGGGAATGCTTCCTTTAGTTTCTCGCAAGTATTTTGAATATCTGTTTTCCATTAGTGGGAAGAACTCTACAGTTTTCCTAATACCCTTCTCAGCTTCACATTACTACCTCTGATCTCTTCAATGGTGAAAGAAAGTGGGTTGAACAGTTCTGAGAAAGAATGAAAACCCTTTGCCTGATGAGGATATTAATGACTGTAATATTCTGACTTGAATAGTTTCAGCAATTTGGGTAGTCAGCTTTGGGTACAAGAACAACAGTCTCTAGGTATGTTCTTAAATAAACAATGTTAAACTGTTGTGGGAGAAAGGGCACTGCTAGTTTTGCACACAGTAATCAATCAATAGGTGCTCCTTGCCCCTTATCTGATGCTGATGGAGAACAGGACCGTGTAGCCTTGGAGGTATTTTCTGAATGTTCTTTGTGACTTAAGTGTGTTACTGTGACTCACCAGCTGCCTCAAAGATATGCCTCCTTTCTGAAGTAGAGACCAGCATTTCTTTGAGCTCCAGGCTGAGCTCATAGTTTTCTTGCTCTTTTAAACTGATGCGTTTCTCCAATTCTTTAACTTTTTTTTGGCGGTTCTTCACATTCTTCTTATGCAGCTGTCCATTTCCAAATGAATAAAGCAAATATAGGAGATTATACAAAAGCTGTTCTGACAAAGTTATGATAAAAACCTATAATCATAAGCACTGCATGGTAGCTCAATGAACTTGTGTATTTTGGTTTGACTAACAGCACATTCTAGTTTTACTTTGTATAGTGTCTTTCACGCACACTGTATTACAGTATGCTTTATGGTATTCTAATTTAAGTGGCTGACAAGGACCAAAGAAGTATGGGCCAGGGAGAGAGATCTAGTAACGATAAAACTTGAAAGGCAAAGAGAGTGAAGGAAGCAAATGGAATCAGTGAGTTGAGAAACTCTCAGCTTCTAGGAGCTGCTAAAGAAAGGGTGGTCATGCTGAAGTTGTTGGATGAGCTGTAGAGGGACAAAAGAAATGCTAAAGCTTGAAGAGGAAGAGGAGGCTCATGCCAGCTAAAGCAACCTAGAAAAAAATCCAGTGGAATCACTTGAAAACAAGGATAATGATAATTTGAATGCTGAAATAGATGAGGGAACCAGCAAATCAGAATGTTGTGTCTCATTTTGAATATAGGGGGGCAGTGATACTAGGAACAGGCTGGCACTCCTGAAGAGAAACGTTAAGCAGCGAAGACTGGAAGAATGCTTCATTAGAAATGGGAGAGTGTCTTTTATAGGTAATGCTGTGTAAGAAGTGATAAGCAGATCTGCATTCAGATGTTCAGGAAGGAAAGCATTTAGTTCTAGTAACAGGGTAAGTAGATTTCTCTCCATAGAGTTGATTTATGTAGCAATTCATGTACGATGACTGCTTCCAAAGACTTTAAACTGCTGCTGTAGACAGCTCAGTGCAATCTAAAGAAACTATTTAAAGGCAGATAAATACATGGAAGTAGGTAGGTAGGTAGGTAGGTAGGTAGGTAGGTAGGTAGGTAGGTAGATAGATAGATAGATAGATAGATAGATAGATAGATAGATAGATAGATAGATAGATAGATCATCCATCTGTGTGTACTGTTATGGCTATGCTGCAACAGTCCTTGACGTAGTATGCCTATATCAGTTGCACTTAAGCCTTACAAATACCTCTTGCTAATGAAGGAGAGGAGTTGCACTTAAACTGAGATGTTTCTCAAATGTGGTGGTTCACTTAGGATTTACCTCATCCATCATGCCAAGAGTCTGCTCCATCACTGAAATGTGGTGGGCAACGTTGCTGTTGTAGTTCGGCACAGTTAGGAGCTGATGAATTAAAACCAGAAAGAAACCATCTTATTAAGCCAGTTTGTTTGTTCTCAACAATTTCCCACTTCTGTAAAGACAATTATTATGTGAAACTCAAACCCCCTAAAATTCTACACAGTGGAAAGGCTTACTAGTGATCATAAACAGACATTGTAAAGATACTCCTGGACGTTGCATGAATACTAAACTGTACACCTGTTAAAAAGAATGTTAACTATTATGCGTTAATGGAAACAAAGACCAAGAAAATTTGTTGTGAGGTTATCAAAAAGACCCCAAGCTATACTTTTGCTTATTAGGTAGTCTAAGCTAACACAGCTGGAAGGCAAAGTGCTCTACAGTCTGTTTTTAGGCCAGAGAAGAAAGTGATTATTTTCTGTCAAGTGGCTTCCTAGTAATTCTTACTTCTTTTACTGTTCTTGTATCTGCATAGTAATTCAGGTTTCAGACAATTTATTGAAGATTTTTCTTGGGGACAGTGCTACTGTAACACTTCTTTATCAAATGGCAAATGGTAGAACAGGCTGTATGACCTATAATGGGCAGTAGACAAGTTTCTGTAGATTTAGATTCATCCTTCCAGAGTATTGCCCCACCAAAGTGACTGGTAAAATTCTGTGGACTGCTCTAGTTAGAGGAGGAGAAACAGGAAAGACCCAGCAGGCTCCTTGCCTACAACACCAAACTTCTTTCATGCACTGCTTTGTTAATAGCCCTCATTCCAGGTGTTCTCAGGTCCACACACATTTATACAAGCCATCTGTCTTTCTGTTCCTGTTGTTGAGGTCTCTGTTGCCCTGTCTTTTCCACTAACCTCACATTTCTACTCACAAAATGATGTCAAGCCCCTTGGAGCATTCAGATTCTGATTAAACTGGTATCTGCCTCTGCTATGGGCAAATTTAAGTCTTTCTGAAGGGCAGTAGTTCTGTTCATCGGTTTAAATTAAGTTTGAGCTAAAGGCAACACTGGTGATGAATGTGCTACAAGAACTTTTCAGTGTGTTGTCACATCACCTTGTTGGAAAGCTGTTTTTTTGGTGTTAGTTATGGAAGTCCCTTGGGTGCAATTCAGAAGTGAACAAGCAGTTTGGAGAGTAGCAAAACAAATGAAGCCTGAGCAAAACATGTGTTTTGGATTTTCTTTTCATCTTTTGATGGAATTGCAATACCCTTACATGCTCTCCAACACTCTTCATTTTCTCTGTGCTTGCCTCTCCCCCACTGCAATATACTCATCCTACAACATCCCTTACTATAAGTCTTTATGCCCCCCACCTCATTGCCTTAGTTTCATCGGCTTTCTCTGCAGTCCTCTACATCCCGTACTGCAATACCCTCAGGTTTTCCCTACAACCTTTCTTCTTGCTCCTCTCTTCTCCCACTGGTATCCTTGTCTCTCTCCCACAACCTTTACCTATGTTTTCTGGCCTGCCAGCTGGGCTTGTTCAAAGCTATGTGGGTGCTGATTTGCTGGCCAACTGCTGCCTTTTGCCTGCCAGGTGTGGCAAAACAACTACCTCCCATTCTGCTGGTGGGTCAACAAATGGAAGTGAGCAGGGCTCAGTGAGGCTCCTGTAGGAATGCTCAATCTTTGTACCCTGAGCAGAAATTATGTTGTTTCTGTGAGATACCAGATGAGGGCACTTCAGACCTTTCACTTTAAGGGAAATTATAGTGCCTGATTTAAAAAATCTGTGCTTAGTGGTTGCAAACCCCAGATTCCTTACTTTCATTGCCAATTTTGAAATACTAAAACTTAGGGCTAATTTTGCCTTCATTTATGCCTGAACATCCTAAAGAACTTTATCACTGATCGATCTCAAGGGTAAAACTGAATTCTTGAACTATCAGGCATCAGGTTTCTCAGTAGAAGTAAGAGATGAGGCAGAAACGATGTTACAGGTATAGGCAGCAAAATAGTCTGCAGTCAAAATATGAATTAGAGAAAGTAACTCACTAGCTGGCGATCTTTGGAAATAATTAGTGATACAATATCGCGAGCTTTCTGTTGCAGATCTTCTATCTGCATTCTCATTTTCCTGTGTTCCCATTCCAGCTGAAATATCCCTTTAGAGAAGTCTTTATATTCCACCATGCTAGCAATTTTTTTTTCTGCTTGAGCCTGAAAAAAATAGATTAATCTTTTAATTAACAGACTTTACAGATTATGGAATTATTATTTGCAACAAGATAGACAAGTTTCCAAAGTTATAATTTTAGGAAGGAAAAATGCTATATTGCACTCTTTTTCCAGACTTTGTTCCAGATGGTTATCTTTTGTGGAATTTTGTACCCTTTTATGCTCTGTGGCACAGCCTTGGATCATAAAGGGAGATGAAGGAAGTTAGAACTATGCTCTCCCTCCATCTTTCTATAAGAATGTGAAGTCATTTTAGCACTACAAAATATAAGCTTACTCTGTATAAAGTATTTTGCAGTTGCTACTGAAGGCTTTGTGTAGTAGCAGTAAGAAGCTATTTTTGTACAGCCAGAACACCTAAAAAAAGAATGTTTAATGAGAGTATCCTAGAATTACAGAATCATAGAATCCCAGGTTGGAAAGGACCTCAAGAGTCATCTGGTCAAATTTTTCTGGGCAAACACAGTCTAGACAAGATGGCCCAGCACCCTCTCCAGCTGAATCTTAAAAGTATTCAATATTGGGAAATATTGAGGAGATTATTCCAAAGGCTGATTGTTCTCATTGTGAAAAATTTTCCTCTAGCATCCAACCAGAATCTCCCCAGGAGAACCTTGTGCCCATTTTCCCTCATCTTTTCCGTATGCCTCCTGTAAAAAAGGGAGTCTCTGTCTTCTTTGTAGACACCCTTTAAATACTAGACCATGCTGATGAGGTCTCCCCTGAGCTTTCTTTTCTCTAGGCTGAACAAACCCAGGTCTCTCAGCCTTTCCTCATTCAGGAGGCTTCCCAGTCCTTTGATCATCTTTGTGGCCCTTCTCTGGACCCTCTCCAGCCTGTCCACATCATTTTTGTATAGCAGGGACCAAAACTGAATGCAGTATTCCAGGGGTGGCTTGACAAGAGCTGAGCAGAGTCGTCTAATGACTTCTCTATCTCCACTGCTGATACCCTTGTTAATGTAACCCAGCATCCTGCTGGCTTTCTTCACTGCAGCAGCATACTGTTCACTCATCTTGAGCTTGTTGTCCACCAGGACCCCCAGGTTCTTTTCCACAGAGCTGCTCTCCAGCCAGGTAGATCACAGCCTGTGCTGCACTCTTGGATTGTGTTTTCTCAGGTGCAAGACATTACACTTGTCCTTGTTGAACTTCATAAGGTTCTTGGTAGCCCACTCTGCCACCCTGTCCAGGATGGCTCCCCCTTCCAAAGTGTCCACTTCTAGTTTAGTGTCATTGGCAAACTTGGCCAGGGCACACTTGATCCCATCTTTCAGATCCCTTATGAAGATATTAAACAGTGTTGGGTCCAATAGTGATTCCCAGGGATCCCCACAGGTCACCAGTTTGAAAAGTACGAAAAACTATTTTAAGTATGATCATCAACTTCACCTTAGATAGAAAAGTGTATTAATTTTTTAAATCTTAATGTAAGCTACTCTTCAGATGCTACTTAGCATGACTGTAAGTTTGGCTTGAGGGAATTTTTGGACTTGTGCCCAAGATATTAGCATTTTCTATTTACAATGTGTGTGTGAGTGATGGCATGTCTAAAGGCTGTTGCTGTTTCATTGATCTGAATTGTATTGATCAAACATCAAGAAAGCAGTCTGTATTGCAATCTTTACATCATAAAAGACATTACAGAATTCTTAATAGCTTCTAGATTACAATTCAGCCTACTGGTGTGTAGTAATGAATTGGAAGTAGATGTTTCTGGAGAAAAAGCAGAGCCCCTGAAGGACAATACATTTGTTTAAAAAGCTTAAATTTCCTTTGGATAATGTAAATTACCATGATATTGCGATTCAGTTCTTCAATAACGCTCTTACTAATGAGAATGGCATCACTGTATTCTGGGATCTCTGTGTTTTCCAATTCTACTTGTCCTTGTTTTAGCAAAAACTGGATAGTCAAATTCAACTGAAGTTTCATCTTCTCCTCTTGCAGCCTAAAATGGCAGAAAATAAAAACAATGCCTAGTGCTTTCAACAGGTATATATAAATCCTCCCATGATTCTCAAAATGTTTATATTTATTGCTGGTAAGTGGTATGTTCATCTAGGGGTTATTCTTTGACAGCCTGATTTCTATTTTCTCCCAAAGTGACTACAGAATTTGCATCTCATTTCTACATATGAAGTTTTCAATCACTGGATTCAGTTTAACATACTCTAGCAGATGTTGTGAGAGAAAGTGTTGTTACTGAAGAGAAATCTTAACAATTGAAAAGGAAATGGAGGAGACTTCCAGCCAGCACCCATTTTCTTGTATAATTTATCCTGGGGTTTGTTCCTGAATGAATCTGAAAATTATGTCATGGAAACACTGCAGATCTAAAGCAGGTCAGTGAAATTGGGTGTCATGTGGCACATTGCAATTGGGAGTGATCACTGTATCTTAGGCCCACATGAGTGAAACTTAACTGAGCTAGCTAGCATATATATGGCCTTGAAGGCTTTGGGGATTCACTTTCTGATGTAGTGTTTGGGAAGTCAGTTTGCACTGAAGACTATGGTGCCATCCTTACTGATGTTACCTAAGAAGGTAGATTAAGAGTGGTGTGGCCTGCTCGCATGTACTGTAATTACACCTCATTTCAGAAATATTATAGGTCTCAGATCATCCTAGATAAAAGAGTGTTAGAGGACATGGCTGTGTAATTCTGTAGCTTTTGGTTCTGGTTTGGTGGAGTATTAAATTGTAGCTGAACACAGGAAAAAAACAAAAATTACCAAGTGAGTTCCTGGAAAATGGCTTCTATTTCTGAATCAATTATGTCACTGTCATTTACTCTTCTCTGGAGAAAGGCCTGCATCTCTGCCAGAGTCTGGGACTTCCATTTCACCTAAGCAAGCAACACCATGAGATTCTGAACTTTTTTAGCTTGTATGTCAGGGCAAGCCTCTTCAAGAACAGAGAAGACAAGTTCTTAAGAAGACATATGTATGTATAAATATGCAGCCTGCTATTTTGAGAATCCCAGTAGAGCACATGAGGTACAGAGGTTACAATCCTTACACTCTGCTCAGAAAAGTATTTATTCATTTATGCATAGTTTATTCACATGAAGGGAAATAATATTTCTTTTTCTCTTAGTGAAATTTCATTATCTCTGTCTCTGGATATTTCAGATTTACACCTTTATGCTTTTAAATTAGAACTTTCCAGCTACACCCAGCTGAACTATTTTAAATTTGAACTTTTCCAGCTACACAGAATTGGGAATGCATTGGTGCAAATGTAGGTAAGCTAATGGGAGAGAATAACTCCAACAGATCATAGAAGTCAAATACCTTAACAGTATTTTGGTAGAGATGGAGAAAAGGAAAATGATCTTTTTTAAGAAAATGAAACCGTATCAGGATCACAATCATTTCTGATCAAGTCTGTCCACATTAATATGCTGATTTTTCCTCTGAAGGACAACTAAAACTTCTGTGTCCAGAAGAAACTTTCATACTCAAATGTAGCTTAGGTATCCTGCAGTGTTATTTCACTACCATTTGAGCTCAAAAAAAGTTCAAGACCTGGAAATATCAAGTAGAGTACTGGCAAAATAAAGAATTTTACATACCAGCTCCTCACTCTCCATTTTATTTCGTCTAGCTAGACAAAAATTTTCCCATATAGACAGATCTAAGCCATCAGGCATGTGCTCAGGACTATCCAGTTCATCCATGGCTTTCATTAAAAGTGTAAGTGCATCTTTGTTATCTCCAGCTGAGCCCAAACACTTCACGTAGGGGTTAGCTGTGTCAAGGACAGTTTCTTTCACTGGAGTCCTAGTGCACATACACAGTAGATACAGGTTTTACTTTTAATTTTCTCTAGCGTAAAAAAAGCTCATAAACAACTAAGAACTTTTTATACTCCCAATCTCTTGCAAAGAGCAAACAGGTAATACTACATCTCACACAAGGTAAGAATATATGTTTTTGAGACCTGATGATTACTTAGATTGCATTTAAAATAGATTGCGTGAGGAGAATAAGGCAATGCAAAATAGCAACTGTTAGTATGATAGGAAATCAACAATTGTTAGCTAGCCAATAAAAAGCAGGCAGTCTGATTATCAAAATAATTGAGACTATTGAAATAAATAACATTCTCATTCTTGCCTCACAAAAAGTACTAGTATTTAAAAGGATGGAATGAAGGGGGATCTTACTTTGGTCGCTGCCTGTAAAGCTGGAGAAGTTTCTCAAGCAAATGGGCAGGTACGTCAGCAAACTCCCTTGCAAAACTAGATTCCAAATTCTAGGAGGGAAACAGAAAGCTTTCTTGTTACCACAATGATATTTTTAAAAAGAGCATCCACCTGCCCATATTTTAGAAATACAGAATATGGTGCTCTTCCAAGTACTCCCAAGTATCACAGAAATCTGGACTATTTTATAAATTCTGTGCACATATTCTCCTTTACAGCTTAATTTCAGTGATCAGCACATTGACCAGAACTCATCCTGTGCTTACAGTGAAGTATGCTCTCAGTATCAAGACACAGCATTAACTTTTTAACTTCTGAACCTCATCGTGTTTGTTGAGTCTCACCTTCTCTTGAACTACGGCATTTTCATAGATGTCTATGTAAGCCTCAATTTTACTTTTTGTCATCTGGATTGTTCTTGCAGTCTTGACCTGTAGCAAAAGCAAAAGATTTCAGGAATGAAACTCAGCCAGCAGAAGCACTGAATGGCCATTCATATATACTGATGAAGCTGACACTTTCTTATTTCTAGGCAAAACGTTCTGAGCTATTTTTGCAATCAATTTAATGCCTTCTTCAGAGGGTTACTTGTAAATACTGCTAAAAAGTGAGCAGGTGAGAAATTAAACTAGTCCACTGCTTAAGAAAGTAAGAATTTCGTGGAGGAAATATCTTATGCAAATGCTTATAAATCTTCTTTTTAAGCTTCAGAATGTGTGTTCCTACTTGTTTACACTTTTATAGAGATTTCCTTTTCCTTTCATGTTGTCACAAATAAGACCAGTCAAAAATTCCCAGTAAAGCATTCTTCGTTTTAGAGTGCAGTTTTCCCATTGTTATGACATAGTTCTGCTACATGTCAGGATACTAAGCTCATCTGTTTTATTGAGGCTGTTTAATGCTTATATTCTGCTGGGGAGACCGTTTTGATGTATTTGACAGTTTGCATGGACCAAAAGTTATACCAATTGGAATGTTTAAAAAGGGAAGGAAAACAAAAAAGATATGTTTTGAAAAATGTATGCTGGTATACATTTGGCCTCAGATACTTTTAAAAGTAGTTCAGCCTATACTTCGGAACCTCTCCTGTAGCTCACATACGAAGGGCTCCTTGCAGCTCCAGACACAGACGTCTGCACAAGTCGAGTAGATCTGACATGGGGAGGCATTAGTATATGTGTGTATGTATATATATATATATGTATATATATATTTTAGTATAGTCCACACAAATGTGGACTCAGGGACAGGTCCATGAAAACAAATAGGCAAATGGGCTTTATTGTCCCAAGCACCAGAACCAACCTGCAGACTACCACCACTTAAATCACCTGAGTCACATAAGTATTGGCAGAACATAGGAATTGGAACTGTCACTCAAAGTTATTACTGTGGGCAGTAAGCACTCACACTGAAATCTAGATCTACTACTTGTACTCTCCAGTCTTTTTTTATGTATGGTTTTACAGGGATAGGTAAACTCTGCAGGAGGTTGAACTGGTCAATAAGGCTATAAACACTGTGCTCCATCGTATGTTCTGCATCCATGGTCAGATACTCATACGCAACCTCTCACTGGCAAACAAGTCAGCGTGGCCCTGGTGTACATTAGACACTAAGTGGAAAATGCAATGGTGTTACACATTCTTTTGTGCACCTTCCTGTCATAAAAGCATCACAATTGGTGCTTTCAGTTTGATATTGTATACTAAAAAATATTATATATATAAAAGAAATAGCAGTATGCCCTTCTGAATGTGTGGAGCTTTACCAAAGTACTCTAGATGAGCCAAGATCTATTCAAAACCATATGTATTTATAACGGATGTCACCTGCACCAGTTGAAAAAAAAGAAAAAAAGTCACCCTGTAAATTGTCAGAAAATCATTTATGGCAAAATTTTGATTTGGAAAAAGCAGTCTTCACAAGAAAGTACATTTTAAATATTACTCTTTTCCTAAGAACAACATTTCAAATGACAACTTACTTTTTCTTTCTCCTTTTTCATAAGGAAATTATGAAGTCCAGTTTCTCTGGTGGCCAACTCTTCATCCAACATTAGAGCATAAACAAGATTGACTATTTTGAGTTCTTCCTGTGAAATGATTGTAATAAAAAATAAATTAACATTCCTGCTGCACAGAGGCATAGATGAAAAATGAATGTTCTCTGCAATACCTGATAGATGACCATCTCTAATTTCACTTTCTTTTCAGAGAGTTTGCGTACAGTCTCATCAAAATTCTGTGTTGTTTCTTGTATAGAAGCTTCAAGCTTCTCCAATTCATCTTCTAGTGACTGGGAAAGGAAGGACAAAAGCAGCAATATTACATCTGAAGGGACAAATAATCTCTGATATAGTATATCAGATGCTGGAGAATGCACAATTTTGAACTCTGTTCTTCAGCCAAAAGGTTCCAAAATTTACTTGTTTGGAAGGAGTGTGCTGCCAGGCTACCAAGTTATGTTGTACAAATACCACTTTGAAGGACAAATGTAACTATTCTTTTTGTATGGAATCAGCAAATCTGGGAATGGAACCTTAAAAAAACCCTAATTTTTGGACTACTGGTACATTTGTGAAGGAAAGTTCCCTTTTGTCAAATATCACAAGTTTTGGTACATATTAATTGGTGTAAGTAGAGATTGACTTATATTACTGTCTAAGATAGGAGTTATTTAATATGCCACGTGATCTTTGTTTTTCATTTATTCTTTGTTCATTTATTTATTAGTATTCATTTTTAGAAGTAGCTCCTGAGAAAGATCAGAAGCTTTGGTCAGGAGCACTGTGAACAAACCCACAACTTTTCTCCTTTTAATTTACCATTCTGTAATTTTTTTTTTCTTCATTCAGCTTCTTGACTTTTTCCTCATAGTCTCTAAATTCTTTCTTTTCTTCATCAGTCCAAACATACTCAGGTTTGGATATAAAAGTAGGTGGAGGAATATCCTGGAAACATTAAAGACAAAAATGCTCCAAAAGCAATATAAGTTCTCCATCAGCATACTAACAAACTCTACGACATAGCAAATTTAATGAAAGATATGTCTTAGTGGTAAGTAAGTAAGGTAGAAGCCTTAACTCTAAATGACATATATGTTACTGTAATGGTAATACTAGATTATATACCTTCATTATTCTACTGTGATAGGGACAGGCATTGATGGGTAAACCATATGCATGCACTAGAATCTTGTGGTCTCTTTTGAGTCCAGTGTATGGACTCTTATGGAGTCTGTCTAGGCATAATGCAATTCTACAATTCTATGACTTTCTTCCATCAGTTAGGTTGGAAATATTTGCTAGTTGTATTTCACATTTCTTTAAAAGCCTACAAGCTACACAAATGATATGGCAGAAACACAGCTCACCATTTTCAAGATGTCTTCCTTTTTGACTTCTAGCACTCCACCCATCATGTCATCAAGAGCACGCAGTCTCTCATTGTCCTGGGAATAACCACAAAAAAGTATTTTAGGCTAAAAAAAGGAAGTAGAGTCATTGGAAGTTTTGGGAATGATAATAGGGTAGTGCACTTCTACAACACCCATACAATTATTCTGTGTGTCACTGGTAGTTTAATGCTCTTCAGTGATGCATGTGAAGTATGCTAAAAGTCTCAGAGTGTTTTCTGGTGGTCAGATGTTCATATACTAAATAACTTACTGCAACTGCCATTCTGGCAGGTTTGGAAAGAATACCAAGGCATAGACTACTCCTGGGAAGATGGCAGGCCAGGATGAAGGAAGTTGTAGTGCTAGTGTCTTACTGTGCATCTTTTCTGGAGGCCACAACCATCTTAGGCTTTTCACAGATGTATTTTAAAGCCAGAGGTGTCATCTTCTAGTCTGATCCCTGAAGAACAGAGGTTGCTCAGCCAGCAAACACCTATCAAGCACAATGCTCTTGACTGAGCAATAGCATGCATTTAGAAATGTATCTAGTTCCCAGTCACCTGATACGGTATTTTTAATTGCCACTAAGCACATTAAAAATTGCAAGCCTAACACTAAATCTTTTCTTCCCCCAGATGGTCTATGTAGTAAAGGATTATGTGATTGTAAAAGATAATAAGAGGAAAAAGGCACACATCATCATTACCTACCATTCAAAATTTATTTTTCCATAATACTTTACTGGAATATTCCAGTGCAGCATTAACAAAATAAGCTTAACCAGAGACAAAGGGCTATTCAGTAAAAGGATACTACTTAAAGTACCGTAGCAGCAAGTTGTCTTTCCATTTCAAGCCTAGCCAGCATTTCTGCTTTCTCTTTCTCTTCTTGAGTCAAGTATTTTTCAGCTTTAATCTGAAGGAAGAAAATGGCATTTATATCGAGGTTCTTTTCTTCAAACATGATCAAATGTGGACTAAACACTTGTAAAGGTGGGCATCCTGGTTTCAGTTTTTTTCTTCCTAGTAGCTGGTACAGTGCTACGTTTTCGATTTGCAGTGAGAATAATGTTCATAACACACCAATGTTTAACTGCTGCTGAGCAGTGCTTACACAAAGTCGAGGACTTTCAGCTTCTCATGCTGCCTGCCAGTGATGAGGCTGGGCAGGCACAAGAAGCTGGGAGGAGATGCAGCCAGGACAGCTGAACCAAACTGGCCAAAGGGATATTCCATACATATGATGTCATGCTCAGCATATAAACTAGGGAGAAAGTTGGCCAAAGCTTGGGAACAGGCTGGGCATTGTTTGGCTGGTGGTGAGCAATAGTTTTTCTTTGCATCACTTTTTTTCTGGGGCTTTATTCCTCTGTTTTCCTTTTCATTACAATTTAGTGTTATTGCTGTTGTTATTATTACTATTATTATAATTTATTTTATTTCAATTCTTAAACTGTTCTTATCTCAATCTATGAGTTTTCTCATTTTTACTTTTCCCCATCCCACCAGGGAGTGAGCAAGCAGCTGTGTGGTGCTTAGTTGCCAGCTGGGATCGAACCACTACAATGGTGTCATACTAATCCTTAATGCTTTTTGTTTCTCTGCTCTACGATGATATTCCTCAAGAAGCAAATTGTTCTTTTAAAGAGCTCCAAAAGCTACATTTAAAAATGCTAAAATACAAACTACCCTTATTTTTGTTGGAATGAATTGTGTTTTGTGCATACCTTTTCTGACAGCAGAATATCACAGACTGGTGGGAGAGCAGAGAGAAGTGAGGAGAGTCTGATCGAAAGAGCAGTGAAATCGGTGAATTATATTGTTTAAGAAATACGGTGTTTCTTTATAATTTATCAATTTAATTTAGAAGTACAATACTAAGTATCCTTTAGTACCTAAATACTTAGTTTGAAACTACTTAGTTTCAAAATGTTGCTCAGAGAAAACAGAGAAACCCTTATCTATGGAAGTAATCCCTGTGAGCCTGGTTTGAATCTTATTGTCCAGAACAGGGGGAATTTCTACCTAACCTATGGGCAATTAAAAACTTTCAATAGCAATAAAGTACGACTGTATACATTTATTCATTTCAGATTGACTTATGAAGAGTTTTCTCCTAAAAAGGAAAGGGAAGCAAAAGACTCAGATGATTTTAAGTACACAGGCACCTCTGTACTGACACAATGTCTGGAAATGAGAAGAGTTAGAGAACTGTATTTGAGTGGGTGAAAGAGAAGGATTTATTTTTCAGACACCTCTGAATCCTGAACAGTGAGTGCTCGCTCTGGCATCTCATCATCTGTAAGAGCTGGTTCCCACACTTCCACTTGGAGTTCAAGTTGTGCCAAGATTTCATGGATCCTCAGGTTCCTTTCTTTCACTCGTGCTATGTCCTGCTCCTTTTGTCGTGCAACTTCGTCAAATTCCTTATTAAAAGCAGTTTTCAAGTTGTAAATGATGTCCTGAAATACCAAAAAAGGAAACAGCAATGCTGGACAGGTCACACCCATCCACAATTACACATAATCCCTGAAGCCATCAGAATCATAAACGTGTATTTGAATGTGTGATGGGGATAAACTGGTAAAGCCCTTTGGTGAAAATCCTAAGGGCCAAGTTCAATCTATTTGTTAAATAGAGGTGAGCAGATTATCTGTTTTGGGTTTTTTTCTGTTTCCCCTAGAAAATCTTATTCCTTTTTTTCTATGTATTTACCATTTGACAAGGATTCTGAATGAAGCATACTGCAGCCAAAACTAGATAAAAAATTCAGCTTCCTTATATTTACTGGTTTTTGCACTCATCAGCTGAAAGAAGAAGGGGCTTCAAAGAAAAAAACATGTGACCTGTAAATGTATAGATTGTAAATCACAGGTGCAGGGAGGCAGAGTTAAGGACATGCCTGATTTCTGAGTGATGCAACCTGCAGTTTCAGTATGCATTCATGTGCTTTTCTGTCTGACATATGTAAGTAAAATGTGCCCATTAAAAATTGAAAGCTAATATTTAAAAACACCTGAGACCTTAAAATGCTTTTAACAAGTATATATTCTTAGTGGATAAATTCTTCCTTTAGTTAATTGATCTCAACACAGCAAAGTAGAATATTAAGAGAGCAAACCATGTGTCTCTCCTACTGTGTCAATTTACTAAAATGAAATATGAAAAGGATTTCAGTTCCATTTAAACTTCATGTTTTGAGATGCTTTGCTGCTTGCAATTTACATGATAATAAATATTTGTGTCCATGTTGGACACATTTCATTTATTTCCAATATAATAATAAGTTAGGATGCAATAAGGCAGGCTGGCAGGTAAGGTACAATGTTGTTGGGAGAAAAAAGGTTGTGCTCAATGTCTGTTCAGCCACGTCGCTACCAGCAAGCTCACTGTGTTGGCCAGGAACACTGAAGAGCTGTTTACACTTGGATATATAATACACATCTTTAAAGCCATACAGTAGAAAGAACTTGCTACATCCAAGCTCACATCTGTAAGTGCTCCTTGTGCTTCTTCCCACTTACTTTAAACACTAGCTTATCTACTAGATTTTATGTATAAAAATGCATAATTATTGAACTTTGCTACCACTTACAGCCTTAAAGAGCTCTGAGGAGGCAATGCTTTATAATAGTTTAACCACTTATACCCTTGTAGATCATTGTTGTAAGAAGCCTATTCTGTAGCATGTTTTCTACTTAATAAACTGGGATAAGAAAAGTAAGAGAGTCTGCTAGTAATGAATAATAAATAACAGGAACATTAAAGACCCCAAATAAAGGGATGGTTAAGACCAGAGAGAAAGGAAATGGTGTGAGGATCCAGTTGATCTTTCATTCGGTAGCAAATAATAGGGAAGCGGTCATATTTTCACAGGGCATGCTGAGATGTACAAGCTAGTTTTGGCTATACAAACTCTTCAAGCACAGTGGGCAAATGCAGATACCCTCAAATTGGATAACCAATTCCATTAAAATGTTTTTCTTCCAGACCCAAGCTGGCATATCCACATGGTGTTCTATTGCACCGTGTGCATTTATCAGCTTTCATCTCAGTAACTCAGAGACCTACGTGACTCTCTATTGTATAGCTATCTGTGTGCCCAAAATCTAACAGTGGCTGTGACTGTTGTGAGAACCAAGACAGTGTCACTGCAGTAATACAAATTTAAGAAGACCTCACCTTCAATAATACTATCTGGTTGACTTTTTGCTCCCTGGTGTGCAAGTCCCATTGGCTGTACAGGATAGATGTGTCTCCACCGTACTGAGAGCTCAGACTTCCAATCAGGCAGCAAGATGCACTATCATTAGCCATTACTTCTGTCTTCTCTCCTTCTTCCTTAGATAATACAAGGAAGATAATACTCAGTCTCAGGACTTTTCTTCTGAACATAAATATCACAAAGATGGTAACTGTTAATTTTGTACATGATTCAGTGGCAAATGTATGGAAAAAAAAATCTAGAGGTTATATTCTGGTGACATGGTCTAGTGTGAGGTGTCTCTGCCCATGGCAGGAGGGTTGGAACTAGGTGATCTTAAGGTCCTTTCCAACATTAACTATTCTATCATTCTGTGATTCTGCAATTAAGCTCAGAGATCAAAATAATACAAGTTGAAAGGTTAATATCTAGAATATTTGGTCCACTTGTATGTTCGTCATTAAAAGGAAGACATAGGCATACTGGAGCAAATTCAGTGATACACCACAAATGCAATTAAGGCTTTGAAGCATCTAACGTGTGAGGACAGGTCGAGAGAGCTGGAATTGTTTAATCTCTAGAAGGAGATTAAGTCTTGAGGGAATCTTAATAATGCATATAAAAAACTAATGGTGGGGAGTAAGGACAACAGAGCCAGACTCTTCTTGGTGATACTCAGACTGAGAGAAAATTGGTATACATAGAAATATAGGACATCCAGCTTAAACATAATAAAACATTTCTTCCTGTGAGGGTTGTTGAAAGTGAGGCATAGGCTGGGATTTACTTTGCTGAGGAGATCAACACGGGTATCACCAGCAGAGACAGAGAAGTTACTGTCCCACTCTGCTCAGCTCTTGTCAAGCCACCCCTGGAATACTGCATTCAGTTTTGGTCCCTGCTATACAAAAATGATGTGGACAGGCTGGAGAGGATCCAGAGAAGGGCCACAAAGATGATCAAAGGACTGGGAAGCCTCCTGAATGAGGAAAGGCTGAGAGACCTGGGTTTGTTCAGCCTAGAGAAAAGAAAGCTCAGGGGAGACCTCATCAGCATGGTCTAGTATTTAAAGGGTGTCTACAAAGAAGACAGAGACTCCCTTTTTTACAGGAGGCATACGGAAAAGATGAGGGAAAATGGGCACAAGGTTCTCCTGGGGAGATTCTGGTTGGATGCTAGAGGAAAATTTTTCACAATGAGAACAATCAGCCTTTGGAATAATCTCCTCAATATTTCCCAATATTGAATACTTTTAAGATTCAGCTGGAGAGGGTGCTGGGCCATCTTGTCTAGACTGTGTTTGCACAGAAAAATTTGACCAGATGATCCTTGAGGTGCTTTCCAACCTGGGATTCTATGATTAATCTTATTTTATCTTTTTAATTTTATTTTTTTTATGATCTCTACAGCAAGAAAATGGATTGTAGAAATGTAACTATGTGAAAAAGGGGAAAGACGCCAACTCAGAACATCCTGAATATGCCTTTATGCAATACTTCAAAGCAATTGTACCTTAACATCAGCTGTTTCAACCTTCTTTAACCTGAGAACTTTCTCCAATGTTTCCAGCTCTTCTTTACTACGTTTCTTCAATGGATAATTCTTCACTTCATGAGGCGTATGGAAGCTCTGTTCAAATTAAAAACAAACAAACCAAAAACCAACTAAACAAAGAAAACCCCCAAACAAAAATCCTAAGGTAAAAAGTCCTCCAGATAGCATCTATCAATTCATTTTTCAATACCGGAATACTGAACAGTTATAAAGACTTCTTAAAATCTTTATCCACAGAATTCAACTAGAAAGAGTTTGGGTTTTTTAAGTGACTTGTTCTTTCACCACTCTTGAGATAAACCAGTATCATCAGTTTGACCAATCTCCCTCTGTTTAAAATAGGCAAAATCAGGGTTAAATTTTGCCTTTATGTTTTGTGTAGCAGAAGTCATACTGACTGCACACAGATAAAGAACATTACTTCTCCTTTTAGCAGCACTGCATAAAGATATTCTCTGGCACAAAGGAATTCAAAAGTTGCTTATTTGCTTACCAGCACTCTTATCCACCTTAGAAGGCAAAATCAGCCAGGCTCAGACAAAATGAACTGAATAAAAGATTTGCATGAGCCCTGAGAAGTAAGTTTTTTCCCATGCCAATAAATCAGAAATCTGTTATACTTCTATTTATTTTTGTCTTACAGAATCAAGAAACTACTGCAGAAAATGAATTAGAAAGCAGAGGTTACCTTAACTGCACGTCCTTTTATATACATAGCATCCCAGCACTCACGTTTGATGACATCCTGCACATAGCGGTTGGCTAAATTCTCCATCTCAATCTCCTTCCTAGTCTTTCAAGATACAGAAAATAGCATGATGTGGTGCAAAATAACAAGATATGGGCAATTTCTACTGAGTTATTGAATGAATCCTAACAGATGAAATGAATTACCAGGATTTTGTTATCTTAGACTATTGCAACTATGTTCTCCAAAAACTATATTCCATACTACTAAAAGGCATCATTTTATATGCGCAGTAAAGCGTTCTAGAGCTTAAGCGATGTGCCCAAGGCCAGTGTCAGTTTCTGGCATAGATCCTATTCCAACTGGCAACGCATCAGCAGCTTCACCTGCTACAAATACTTTCAACTTTTCCTCCTCAGCAGCAAACAGCAACTTTGAGATCTTCCTCTGCTCTTCAATCATTCCTTCTCCTTTTCACTTCTAGTTTTAAGCTGTTCTCCCCCCATTCTAACATACCATAATCACTTTTTGTTCAGCCTCTGCTTGAGCTTTTTCCTGTTCTTCTATATCCAGGTTGAACTCCTGTGGCTCTAGTTTCTCGGTGTCTGGCACCTGTTCATTTTCAAGCATCATTTTCTGAATCTGTTTTTTTTAAAAACAGGTATAAGGAATAAAAAGTAATTTGAACGTGAATAGAGGCCATAAAGGAAGGATACTTGTAAAGGAAACTGGAAAGCTGAGCCATTACCCTTGTGAGAAACTCACAGTTTCACACAGCTTTTCTACTTCCATTTCCAGCTCTTTCTTCTGGTTACCAAACCTCCGAGTCTCTTCTTTCATAACCTGACATACATCAAATATATTGTTGAAAGACAAAAATAGACAAGAGAGAAAAAAATATGTAAATAATCTAAAGGAACATCTGTACAGAAAACAAATCTCCAAAGGATTAATAACTGAAACAGACATAATCCTAATTCAATAGGATGATTCTTTGAAGTGCTCAAGAGAAAGAAGATTATACAACCAGGTCACGTTGTAAATTGGTTGTACAGCAACATAGCATAAAGGAAAGAAAATTTAAGGAAGAAGTAATTACAAGTGTGATGATTACATAAACATTGAACTGCAGAAAGCCTACTGCCAGAATTTGTTAAATGTTTTGTATTCCTCAGATTTTTCATTGTAACTAAGCATTTCCTGTGGCATATTTAAAGAAACAAGTAAACTAAAACATCTGGTACTCATTCTGGAAGCAGTGAAAGTTTCTTGCCCCTACAGCCTTGACAATTCATCTCTTGGGGAAAATTTTGCAAATAGTCTGCACTTCTGGAATTTGCTTTCTAAAATAAATTTACAGCTTTAAGTAAGATTATAGCTATTGATTGAAAGAAAGGGATGTATCCTTCTGACCTCAGATGCACTCCATCCTCTAACAGTCACATGCAAGTCTCTTAGGACATTAATGAGCATCTTAAAACAACCTAGAACCATATTGCTGCCTTCAACCTTTGCTTCTCATCACCTATCCCTACCTGATACTAATAATCATGTGGTACTCGTGTGTATGCACAATCACATGGATTTGTCAAAAAATCCCAGCAGAGATGCCAAAGCATGAGCACCGGCATCAAAGCAGGAACAGGAATACATGTCTGGGGGAGTGATGAAGGAGATGCCACTTTCAGTAGCAGTATGTCTTAGACTGACCGGAGCCACTTAGGAAACTGCATCATAATTTGGAAAGTCACTCTTGGAATCACTCAGAAAGCAATGATATTTTGCTTTGTCCTATCACTGAACCTCAAAAGCTGCACAAAAATACACAGCTCTGGCTCATATCAGAAAGAACTCCTAGCATTCCTAAATTCACATTTCTGGGGAAAAAAGAAATCTATACTAGCAGTAACATAGCAGTTTCCAGGCTCACAAAGTGCTAAATCCCCTCTCTGTAAATCTTTGATGCACTTTTACTTATAAAAAAATTGGTTACATAACATACCTCAGCCTTAACCTGAAATAAACCTCAGGGGTTCTGTAATTAATGTCATATTGTTGAGTATTGATTTATCAGTGCAGTAGAATTTGTTATTCTGGCCCTTGGGAAGAAGAGAACGCTGCTTGGTTTCTGGTAATAATATTCCATGCAATTTTTTGACATTTAGAAGAAGAAAGTTTTAACAAGTTTCTAAAGGAACTGATTTCTCTGACTTTTCTTTTTTTGTTCAGAGCTCCTATTGTGCTACCTACTTTCACTGATGCATTTATAACCTTGAGCTAGAATTTCTAAAAGTCTAGATTGCAATGCCTTAAAGAGAGGTCCAAATGTCAGAAAAGCTTTAGAAACTAGATTTCTTTACAGCATATAATTTGACACTGCAAATCACTACTGACTCTTGAAAATTCTGGTTTTGATTAATTCTTGTTTTATGAAAGTACCTTCTTTATTTTCTGACCTATCCATGTCATGTCAATGGCTCCAGATGAATACAAAGTGGTGATGTTTCCATCTTCTTCTGTTACCTCTACATTGGAAGATTTAAGTGGTGCCTCCTGAAATTAAGGATATAAACATCCATTTCAGATACTTAGAGAGAATGAAAGAGACAGAGATGAAATAAAAAATGGACTCACATTAAAAGCACCACCACCAGATTCCAGAGCATTACAACATTTTTGTTCCCTAACCAGTCCCCCGATTTGATCCTGCAAAGCCTTGATATAACGTGAAGCCTTTTGAGACCTCACTTGGAGTATTGTGTGCAGTTCTGGTATCCTTTACATAAAAAGCACATGGAACTGCTGGAACAAGTCCAGAGAAGGGCCACGAGGATGATCAGGGGACTGGAGCACCTCCCTCTTGAAGATAGGCTGAGAAAATTGAGGCTGTTCAGCCTGGAGAAGCCTGTGTGGAGACCTCATAGCAGCCTTCCAGCCTATAAGGATGCTGGGGATGGACTCTTCATTAGGGACTGTCGCGATAGGACAAGGGGTAACGGGTTCAAACTTAAACAGGGGAAGTTTAGATTGGATATAAGGAAGAAGTTCTTTACTGTGAGGGTGGTGAGGCACTGGAATGGGTAGCCCAGGGAAGTTGTGAATGCTCCATCCCTGGTGGTGTTCAAGGCCAGGTTGGACAGGTTTAGTGTGAGGTTTCCCTGCCCATGGCAGGGGGGTTGGAACTAGATGATCTTAAGGTTCTTTCCAACCCTAACTATTCTATGATTCTATGATTTGACGACTGAAACAGGCTGACTGCACCAATCTCTGTAATCACTGCTTTGCCTGATTCCAGCAGAAAAATATGACTAGTAACACACAATGTATAGTAGTAACATCACACTGGGAATGACACATAATTTCATATGAGGAGAAACTGACTTTCACTGAGTTTTCTGTGGCTGAAGAAACTAAGTGAAATTGATGATCTGAATGTCATCCTCACATAACTATTCCATTTCCTTGATAATAGTATTCTACAAATTAATAATTAAGCATATTCAACCTGTCCTCAGGGGTATTCTTTTACTTTTACGAAAGGATCAGAGTTTCTTTGGAGGACAGTTTTATCATGTGTAATTTAAGGATAATGATCAAACTTTTTCCCCCCTTAACAATAAAGAAAATACCTTAACTTTCTCTTCTGGAAGTGATACTAATTTGGATTCTGGGTCAAACTGCCATTCTGCCATAGATTTTAAAAAAGCATTTTCATTTGAAGTAGACTTGCTCAGTATAGCCAGAAGAGATTTCCAGTAAGAAGAAGCTTCCTTAACTTCAGTTTTCTTTAACTTCCTAGTGAACAGAAAGGGAACTGATGTATTGTATATGTATTATGGATAACAAACAAAGTATTAAATATTTTTAGTTGTTATCTTTATAACACAATTATTATTAAGCTGTTTAAAAATGTCTAGTCAATATTTTTCCATATGATTCAGTATTGTTTGAGTAAATTAAGTTTCCACAGAATTATAAATTCTAAAAGATGGATTACCCATTTTAGAAATATTGCTCTGGCAGAGGCATCTACCTGAACAATTGTTATATATTTCTGTAACATATATATTACAGAAAAGCTATAGTTTCAAGTGTCTCTTACTCCTGATGTCTGCTGAGTTCTCTATAGCCAAAGTTGAATTCCCATTAAAGCTGTGATGTCTCCTAATAACTGAGTTAAAATAGTATCTCATGAGATTACACCCCTTACATTCCCAGAGAACCCCTTCCAGGTGGTTTATTTGAGAATGGTAAGAAACTCACTATGGGTAACACTAAGACACTTGTTTATCTTGTATTGCAACCATACCCAAAGTACTAGACTTCTCATGAGCTAGGTACACAGCCTCTAAAGATGAGTGATTTTATATCTAGACAATTCTTCTCCTTACTTTCAGACTAATAAATGGGAAGTCTAGATTCACTAATAGATATAAAAATTAGTCTGTCAGGATGTAAAGAATTTACAGCAATATTGGTCTGCCACTTTATACGTACTTCCATTTCAGACACACCAGGGCACCATCACTTTTGCCATTAACGAGGATGAATTTGCCATCCAGTGAAAATACCACGGATCTGATTCCCCCTCCTTGATGTGAGTGACAATGCTTTTGAGCAAGTATATCCTGGAAAAATCATAGAAGCAGTGTCAGCAAACATGTTTTTCTAATAGGATATGTCCGTAAATTACACTTCTTGGCTTTTAGATAAAAGTCAATCCAAAGTACATAAAAGACTAGGATTTATGAGTTTTAAAAGTCTGACTACAGATGGCACAAGTTCATAGTATACTTATGTTGCAGAATATAAATAAGAGTAATAAAATTATCTGCCCTAAGATATATTGAAGAAGAAATCAGTTTGTATGATCGTATACATATTCATTATAAAAACAATTTTACTGTATAATTCTATGTCAATTCATGTTCGACATAAATTTTTTTGGAACACCTTATATTCAAGTGAAGAGAAGCTTCACTTGAAGTAGCTTTCACACCTCTTTCCCATGTAAACCAAACAAAGCCTGTGCCTAGATGTCTACCTACCATAGTAAAGGTATCATAGATGAGCAAAACACCGTCCTTTGCTGCTGAAGCCAGCCACCGGCTGTTTGGTGATAAACAGAGGAAACCTGATCCCAACTGATTGCCAGGAGTCCTCTTTTCTGATAAAAACACTGATGAATCTTCTGACATGTTCTGTCAAAAAAGCCAAACTGTTAGCAGCAGTTTAGATGATGGCAATATCTATGCCATTTTGAGAAGACTAGTGAGAGCTTGCGGGTGCAGTTTCAAATGTTGTTGGATTTCTGAGCTCAGGAAGCTGAACCATTGCTATGCTGCTGATTCTCATCTCTTCAAAAGGGTCTGTATGCAGTATGTTTGGGCCTAATGTTTCTTGGCTCAGGAAGTAAGAGACATCACAAAGAGGAATGCTCACCCTTGGAATTCATCTTCTTGCTTGACCTAACTCTTAAACTGAGGGAGACCTATGAGCTTCAGAGAGCTGAAGTTCATCAACAGTCAATGACAGTGGCTTCCTGAAGCTCCCACTACTTCATTGCGAGGCAGGGCTGGCCTGGCTTTGCAGTTGCATCTTAGAGTCATGGACTCACATTGGCTCAGTTCCTTCAATAACTGGATATTCAGGTTACTCAGCAGCCTACACAAAAGCACAGCTCCAATACAGAAGCTACATGTGAAGTGCCTGCAAGCCATGTGAGTTTTAAGAACAACTATTTAGCTTTTTCTGTAATAGAAAAAGGAGATTGCTTTTGCCAGGTTTCTGAGCAGGTGGTAGGATACTGAAAGTTGATGTTTGTGGATGGAGTAGGTTTTTTTAGTGCAGAGGGGATTTAAGATAATATCCTACTATATTCACTTCACCCACAGCTTTTGTTCACTGGTATTTAACCATGACCCAAAATAAAGCAGCATCAGAGAATTACCTCTTCAGAGAGACGGTATTTACAGATGAAAGGTGCACAGGTGCAGTAGCCATACACAGTGTTATCCTTCAACCTGACTGCTGAACTCAGAGAGTAATCCAGATCATATCGCTTCATTTTAATGGCACTACCATTAAACATTCCATGTGCATTA
The DNA here is from genome assembly GCF_033815535.1 of Pezoporus flaviventris. NCBI lineage: Eukaryota > Metazoa > Chordata > Aves > Psittaciformes > Psittacidae > Pezoporus > Pezoporus flaviventris. The sequence goes on along the minus strand of NW_026892577.1, from coordinate 9,302,575 downwards.
ACATACTTATCATTATCTAAAAGATTAATGGAGAAAAAACCAGGAAGAGGCATCATTACCACTAATGCAGGTGCTTCATCTCTAAAGTAATAATAAAAAAACAATCTCAGCAAGGAGTGAGCACGATGTGAGTTTTCAAAGAGGAGATTGCTATCTTGCTTTAACACTAACTCTGTGGGTTGGCTGGTATAGCACACAGCAGTGAAGCAGAAGGATAAGTCTACTACTAGCTCTAAAGAAGTATTAGAAACAGTTTAATCACAGTGATGTGACAATTTGTATGCACTGATTTACCCTTCTACTTGGGTATTATTTAAGCAGTGCTAATTAGTTTGCGTGGAGGTTCATGTCACCATTGCCTTCATCTAGAACTTATTTAGGCATCTTTGCCTAAATAGCCTGGGTAGTATTGGTTAAAACACTTCACATCTTCAAAAGAGCATTTTATTCTTTTTGTTTCCTTAATTTGAGCTTTAAAGAGTCACCTGAAATCAAGACTGATGCAATAACTGTAGATCTTTAGCAACTTTGAAAATCAAGCCCCATTTTATGTTTAAAAATAGGCATAAAAAGAAGCCCAACATTAGCGATTAAAAAAAAATACTAACTTCATTGAAAACTACTTTTTAAAAAGTTTGTAAATTGTAAGGCCTCTTAAAAACTAAATATAAATAACTAGAAAGCATGACATTAGGCTTTCTAACAATTTTACAGTTTTTTCTGCAAAAGGCTTTGTTAGCAATTCAATTGCTTATAATAAGAGTAAAGTGACATAAAAAGAGCATTTTAATAATGAACACAGAATGCCTTTTGCTTTAACATGATAGGTAGAAGACATCACTGAAACTTCAAGCTATACTGATTTAGAAATTCTGAGATGGAAAAGACATAAAACTGGAAGTATATGGTGCCACTGCCAACCAAGTCTGTCCTGCACTGGCTGCATGGTGAGGACACAAAGAGCAATAGTAGCCTGCACTGTGCCTTAGTTAAGTTAATGCATTTAAGCCTTCTCATGACAACTGAATTAGTTTCCCAGCTGATTTCAGGAAGTGTCCCAAATTGATGTATTCCTAGAATATCAGACACAATTAAAAGCTCTGTGATCACTCATGACACTCAGGTCCATTTTTTCTCACTTTAGTACTTCTAAAATGCTATATTACACCTATGTCCTGAACGGCACAAACACATTACTGAGTTGTTTCACAGCTGAGTATGGAATTTACAAAACAAATCATGAACAGTATTGGAGCATTTAACGTGGGTTACCTTATTTAGTGAAAGACTAACAAGTTCCCTTCATTTTACTGCCAGATTATGAATAGCTATTCTGTGATATCCCATTATGTACATTTGTACATTGCACGCTGAAGATATACAGGGCCAGATTTCCAGAAAGTGAATGGAAGTGCACCATTTTTAAGTCTCCTTAATTCTCCCCTTTTCCCCATAGTGCCATTATTTTTATTGAATGTGTCTCTTCCAGGTTCCTTATCCAGACGCAAGTTAATATTTGTTATATACAGTGGACTTTCCCCTTGGTGCTTTTATACAGAAAAGCTACAGCAAACACAGGTAATCATGATTTTTTAAAATATATCAACCTTTACCTTTTTTTGATGATATATTATATACCTTTAATAATTATCTGAAGAGGCTGTTGAGGCTAATTCCACTTAACACTTGATACGCTAGTCTGCATAGGGGTGATGCCAAATTCAAGGCCTCCTTGTGGCCAAGTTTGGGCATTGCCCACATAGTAGCACTAATAATAATAACTACAACAACCAGTAGTAGTAGTAGTAGTAGTCAAGTTGTGGATTTGTGATTCTGAAAGTGAATTACTCCTCTCCTTCCTTAGCCTTCCGTCAAAATATCACAGTCTTTCTGCTGAACTGACTCAGCTGACTCTAAGTTTACAGATAGCATGAAAAATGATGCCCCCAGAGGATATACAGATGAGATGAAGAAAGAGATTAAGATTGTTAGTATTTTGTATTAAGGGATAGCAATATGTTCTTGTCTTAGAAAAATATCACATAGTGTGTATTTCAACTCTTACCTGTTGTGAGTGCTGAAGATAGACAAAAGGTTTCCAGTCTTGCCCGCTGTACCACTGCTACATTAAGAAGTACCACCACTTCAACTAAGTCACTCTTGAAGTCAGAAAGTACAGAAAGATCCAGCACTTCACCTGCCAACTCTGAAGCAGGTAGGGAACACCAATACAATTTGTTACTGAAGCATGGTAGTATTGTTTTCACTAAGAAACCACGTGAAACAAAATGAGATCTCTCTTTAGAATACATCTCTGGTCAACCACACAGTTTTGAACTTGCATTAAAATGTCAGACAAGCCACAGCCTGTTTTCAGAAAGTGCTGCATGCACAAAACTTCAGCTTGAGGCATCGAGTGCTGAGAATGCTAAGAACCAGTGTGCTATTATTACATTAAACATTCAAAGCTGAGTTTACATGCAGCTTGAATTGTAGCAATTTGGAGGCTGTCTGCTGGTAACTGCCAGATAAAGCATAGAAAAGCCTCCTCTAAGAAGCCAGCCAGACAATGAGAACATGATCAGGCAAATTCTGAAAATTTTCTAAGGAGATGTAATACTATATTTGTCAAACCAATGAAAATGATAAAATAATGTATTTTGTACTGAAAATTATGAGGAAGATCTATATGCACAGATACGATCTGTAAGTATACAGATTTTCCAGGGCAAAATATGGTTGGGAAATAGGTGGGAAGAATATGTTTAGTCTTCAAAAAAAGTAAGGAAAGTGGATTAGTCTGACCAGCAAATATGCTTAAAATGCAGCAAATAAATAGTGAAAACACAAAGTAATTAATGTTGTTACATATATTACCTACATATCCAAGAACTTTGAATAACTTTGAAGGCCGGGCATCTAGAATAAAGATGTGTCCTTGTGTAGCTCTAGCGATGAGGAACTGGCCACTCTGATCATAACTAGGTAAAATATAAATCCAAGGAAACCCCAGTTCAATACAATCAATAAAAAGGGTCAAATAATTCCGCTCCCATATCTCTGCTGACTTCACTGAGGGCATAAATGCAACTGGATTTTCAGCTTTTAGGATACTGGTTTACAAAGTGCAGTGCAATTTCTAATTGAGTAGGTGGTCAATCTGAAGCTAATAATACTCCATAGCACCTGAGTTAACAACTCCATGAAATCTTTCTTTGAAATTCACTTCTTTAAAAATAAAACTCCTATAGGGATTTTTAAATTATTTTGAATAGCCATGTCTTTGGTTGCATTGATTTGACTTCGAATAAGCTGCTTTCTGTATGCATTTTTAGTGGTTTAGCTTAGGTAACTGTGAAAAGAGATTATGTCTAAGTCTCCAAATAACACACAGATTTATATTAAAGTTTAACAGTTCAAAATCCATTCTATTTTATGAAAAGTAGAAGTAAAATAATCTCAGACTCTTCAACAGCTGGAAAACCAAAAACCAGCCAAACAAAAAGGCCTTTTAGATCACTCGATCTAATTATAAGAAGACTGGTAAATTCTGGAACTGTAAGCAAATGAGTAACTAGCAATGGTAATAAAAACCCATTATATAAGAATGGATGACCAAAAGGCCTAAACTTAACTTCATAAAACCTCAAAATTGTATTCAGTGAGAAATAACCCTCTAAATTCAGATACATGGAATTGTGTGTAATTACTGCATCTGGGGGGATCTGTCAGAAAGTATCTTACACATCAGTATCCTTGGTGCACAGTTAAAGCTTCTTAAAATACAGGTTTTATTCTATTTTTCTCATATCAAATCTTGCTACTACTCCTCTTGCAAGCAATTAAAGTAATTGAAGCTGTTAAAATATTTTTATTTATTTTTAGAATAAAAACTTTTTTTTGTTTAACAGCATTACTCAAGCAACAAATTGACAATATTCCTGCCCTTGTAACAAGATACTTACTGCAAAGACAGCACTGGAAATTCAGAAACAAAAATTCTGTGAATGACCCGTGGAGCTTCAGCTTCCGTAACATCAAGGAAATAGATTTGACCTCTTTTGGTCCCTACAGCAACGCTGTTGGAGGAGGGACAGCAAGCCATAGCAGTTGCCTAGTTGAGAAGTAAAGGATACTTAACAGTTCCATATCTCTCTATATATTATCCTACATGTCAGTACCCATTTTCTTTTACTATTTAAAAAAAATTGGAGAAGAAACCTGAAATGGTTTATGTAAAACACAAACAAAGTTTTAGAGACATCACAGGGATTTTACCTATGCTCTGTGTCTACATATCAACAGGGAATTCTGTGCTCTCCAGAAAATAAAATTAAATCAACTATCCAGATTTTAAGTGAAAGAAGTTCCACCTAAATAAAACAGTGAACGCATTGTTACATGTACAGCTGTAACAGAAAGTGATCTTCTTTCTTACTATGTCAGATTTCAGGGTTTGAATGCACCTTAATCAGGGCAAAGCACTAACAGTTTGAAATACTTATATCAACTCAATTCTTAAAATCTGCTTCTCAGATCAGTCATGGAATTTAGTTTTTATACACCTGAAACTTTTCTTGTGGTTATGACACTCATTAAACTTAAAAAGTAATGAAGTAATACCATAAAAATTGTGACTATTATTTACAAATATGTGCTTAAAGACAGATCATGAGGACATTAGGTTGAAATGTTTCCTCTGCTTTATGGCTGGGTTAAATACACAATTAGTTCAAGGAAACATTCTGGAAGACTATCTTTTTTAAATCTGTTTCATGGGCTGTTTAAAGACACTACTGAGCTTTCCTTATCACTGCTTGATAGAAATCTGTGGGATATTATGCTATGAACACAAAACTATTAGAGAAAACTTTAAGTATCAGTCACTATATAAGCTCCTGGTTACATGTACCTGAACATCAAGGTTTAGCTTGCTGAGGCCAGTTCCATCTTTCAGCAACCAAACTTGTACTTCACCTGAAATTGTTACAGACTGTTGAAGAGAGAAAAAACACAGTCAAAGGAGGGTGGAATAAACAAATAACCTGGAAGTGACTGGTGATCTCCTATAGAATATAAATTCAGCTAATGGCTGAGCATAGCAGATCAAAGGCCACTAGTTTTGCTTGCAATTATCTTGCTTTCCCATTAAGTCCAGTTGCTGCAAGGGGCACCTGCCTAAGGAAAACATATAACAATTTTTGTTAATTGCTGCAGGTCGCAGGAATGGTCTTTAAGCAGAATGAGACAATCTAGGACAAAACATGAAAGCTTGATCAATATTAGCACTTCCACCATTCAGCCAGCAATAGAAAAACCTGTTTATAGTTTTCTTTGCATAAGAAAGCACTTAAGAACAGGTCTTGTTTTCCCACATGAAAAAAGATATATATCATAGTGGAGCTTGAGTTCTTGTATACAGGCATTTTTCTAATTCCACAGTAAAGTATAGCTAGAGATCAATCAACCCTCACATTGCTTATTGAGAGTAAGGTAAAACCTACCATTCCCATAGAATCATAGAATCATAGAATAGTTAGGGTTGGAAAGGACCTTAAGATTCCCATGTTAACAACAGATTCATCAAACCTAATTGATTAAGACCCCAGGTTCCTAGGCTGGCTACTTGAAGAATTGATGGCCTGGAGATGAACTGATGACTAAAATATGTCTGGCAGTAGTCAAAGACATAGGAGGAAAGCAAGTAATTTCTCATAATGGACAGATGAGTAAGACCTTTTTTGTCCCTGGACCCAGAACAGAGGCATCTCTCAGGCTGGTCCAATTTGTGTTGAAGGCTGAAAAGATAAATAGGAATTTCTTGTTCCAACATCTATTTCCTGAATTGAATCCACCTTTTGCTCAGCTATGTTCCTGAACATAGTGAGTGACACAAATCAGCGGCAGAACCAATATGATATTTTAGCAATCTACCCTGAATTATCTACCCTGCATTCTAGGGCAAGTTCTGACCCCTTTATAGACCATACCTGAATTATTGCCATTTACTTCTGTAACAAATATCAGAACAGTCCCAATCTCTGCAACGCTTTAGATTCTGGGCCTTAGCAACATACTGGTTACTTGAAAAAAGACACTATTATATATAAAACAGAATACTGTTTCTTACCACACAGTACTTGTTCCCTGGAAGAAAATCGGCTGCCAGAAAACAACTTCTGCATGTGTCCAGAATTTTGACAGCTTCTCCACTATGTGCAGGTTTGTAAGTATAGAGTGTCCCCTGAAAAAAAGAGAAATAATTCACCACTGGCCTATGAAAGTTTTCATTAAGAACTTCTGAAGATTTCAACAAAAAAATAGCCATCTTTCTAGCTTTACTCTTTAAAGTTTTATATTTGACTCTAAACTGAGGTAAAAAGTGCCCAGCAGAATTCTCATTAAATCAATGGATTATATTAATTGACGCTAGCTGATGATCAGGTTAGTACATTTTAGAGTGATACAGCCAGTCACATTTTCAAGGAGTTCCGCTTCTCAAAATTGCTTTAATAAAATAATTTAAACCCACTCTATTTCATGTCACTCCAGGAATCAATAAATATTCTAAGCCAATATAAAATACATATCATAAATCTTAAGCTTTAAGAGACATTTTTATCTAAAGATCTCAAAGCCTGTTAGAAAAAATTCATAACTAACATTAACAAAGATTTTAGATCATCTTATTTTACAAAAGGAGAATGAAATCAGTGTGACTGAAGTTATCATTGCACTGCTGTCGTGAATACAGAACCTCCTGACATGCACAAGAAACATTTTAAGAGCTTTAAAAATGCCAATTTCAATGATTAAAGGTCTGCAAGAAAGGTAGAATTTCAGGATTTGGGACCCTTGTGTAAATTCCTGTACACCAAGATGGTCAAAGAAGGATCTTGGACTGGGTTGCCAGACAAATTCAGGTACATGAACAGAACAGCTCTACACCATAGCCACAGTAGCTCTGATGTACATGAGCTACTCTTTTCTTACTGGGCAGGCACACATCAAGCCTAGAGCTCAAGCTCAGTTGGTCCAACGTGACCTGAACACACTGCAGACCCTAAAGTTACTCCACTGTACACGCACAAGTGTTTTTGTTGGGAAATCTCAGCATTCGATACTATATAATTTACCACCTGTAGGAGACAAATGTTCTGTGCTTCATTAAAAGCCTTTCCAATCTTTCGTTAAAAAACACAAGCTGTTTTCTCCTCTGATATAATCTGTGACTTGTGTGATTAGATTACAGACATTTCAGGCTAATGATATCAGCATACACATATAGCATCACAGGAACATTCCGCTATGTCATGCCATTATCTCAAATGCTATACCTGGTCAGTGACAAGCAGAAGTACGGTGTAATCAGGGGAGAATATGAGGCTGGATATGGGTTGTAAGATATCAGCATAGATTGTCATCTCGTACTGCAGACCTTTGATTTGATAAAAGAACAAAATGCCCTCCTGTGCAGAAAAATACAAATCCACATGAGGTTTAGGTCATTTCTATGGCAAACTGAACTTCAAGCAGTTCTGCAAAATCTCTAAACTAACAGTGTTTAACTGTATCCCATCACTAACAGACTCATTTGCCTTTAGTGTATTTAAATCCAGTGTGTTTTTACCCTGGGTAATAAATCTACTGAAAAACAAAGGTATTCTTTAATACAAGTCTTAGTAACAGTCCATGCCTTATAAAAACAGACTCTTTCATCAGTTAATTCTTCAGATTTCATATTGATTTTTTTGAGACAGTATGAGACTTTGTCCCACTCTTAAGCAGTAATGTACAATGGTATTGTCAGTTTGGGTTAAATATTGAGTTAAGAGTTGAACAAAACAATTTGGCAGTTCCCTCAGCCATTTTCTCTCTTGCTTTTTGTCCATCCTCCTTTTCTGTTCCTCCAGAATACTCACTATCTTTTGTTAAAAGAAAAATTGTCCTCTTTTATTGCTTCTTTGACTACAAAAATAGAATCCCTTCCTACCCTGCTCCCTTCCAATTTCTTGTCTCAAGTTTTAACAAAGAAAATACATACAACATCAGAGAGGACTCTTACAGTTCTGCAGCCCTCCACTTTTTTTCTAACTCCTGTCTTTGTGGTGAACTCTGCAAATATACTCCATTTGAACGCTGATTTCCACACAGTAAGCTAAAAGCATAAAAGATGCCTTACACTTCCAGCTGTGTATAATCCTTCATTACAAAATGCCATGCCAAATAAAACTGGTTTTTGCAGATCCGTTGGTTTATCACCTGAGAGCACAGAAACAACATAAAACATCAAATTTGATTTATTGCAACAATGTGTTTCAACTTCAAAACTGAGATGATTTACTATTTGTGAGTAAAAAGGCTTTGTGGGCTAAATATTCTTTGGACTTTTGCTGTGATAATGAAGCAGAAGGTTGGTATACATAATTTAAAGTGACAGTACTACTGTGGTGAACTAGAAATTTGAGAAATCACTTGACTTTTGTAAAGGCTGCTAAATAGCCACATTAAAGTCGGTCAATAGCAGAATAATTTATGTTGGAAGGGACCCTAGAAGTCCTCTGACCCAGTCTCATGATCAGCACAGAGTCAACTTTAAACTCAGAGCCAACTTCAAAGTTAGATCATGTTGTCCAGAGTCACATGCAGCTGAGGTTCAAATATATCCAAGAGTGGAATTTCCATAGCTTCTCGTGGCAACTTGTCCCAGTGTCTGACTACTTTAACTGTGAAAGTGTTTTTATTCCTAGTATCTCTCCAGAATTTCCATTGACCTTTGCCTGTCTGGTTCCATTTTCTCTCTAACCTTTCATTAAGTAGGTAAAGCAATAGTAAAATCCCGATTTTTGTTTCTTCAGGATGAACAAACATGGTTCTCTCAGCCTACCTTTGTGTTGGGTACTGAGACTCTGCAATAATCTTTGTGGCCCTGTGCTGAAGTTTTTCCGTTATGTGAGTACCTTTTTTCTACTGTGGAGCCCAAAACAGTGTTTGAAACAACTCCCTGAATACTAACTCAACTAAGTTTCAAGTCATTGCAGTTCTAAAAAAAAGTTACTAAAACTAAGCAATAGGGAACCTATTCTAGCATCCTTATTCCAATGTAAATTAGAATGAAGAGAAATTATTTCACTGCCACTGTTTTTCCTGAGGCTATTCATTTGGCTGTCTATTAGCACAAAAGCTATTAATCATTTGTCATGTAAACATATAAAAAATTGCCATCAATGTGTCTTACAGAGGCCAGTGTGAACAGAGTCTTTCTAACCAGTGGCTTCCAGCTGTACTCTCATATTATTACTCCCAGAAATAGACATCAGTGATGCTATTAGCTTAATTTGAACATGGAAATACCTTTCTTTCTCTGTACTTCTTTATGAACATACGATACGATGTCTGATATTTTACGCAGGTGATCTGCACAAGAGAAAACAACTTATAACATCAACCTTGTTTATATGTCAATATTGCAGTAGAAGTCAGCTGTATTCCAGTCTACCAAATGACAGCCCAGTTTCAGTACACTGAATCTTCCCCAAAATCCACCATTTCTGTCATTTATGCAACTGAGCAGGCACAATCTTTCTATGATTGAGCTTACAGCTGTAAAAGGGGATAGCAATACTTGGCATGGAGAGTGGTACAGATGCAGATTTATATATCTTCTAGTGCTAAGTGCTGGTATTCTTATTTCTAACCATGGGTTTGGGTTTTTTTATTTGATGTACTTACGAAGGAAACTTCTGTCAGCCTCATAAAAATGCCCAAGTGAAATGATGTGGCCGCTTACAGTTCTGTTTGCAACACCATAATAGGAATTTAGCATGTGCTTAAAGCTGGGCATGCACTTAAGCATTCTGCTAAACAGATACAGGTTGCAGTATGCTTTCTATTAAGCAGAAGGTTCATTATAATATGAATAGAGACAGTTGTGTTTGTTAGACAGTTTTAGGATAGAACTCAAAGAAGAATATACAGGTCAATGAAAAGCCCAGATGGCAAATATTCTTGTTTCTTTCCACTGAAGTGCCAAAAACATTTCTGGTCACACCTCAGCTTTTTATTTGTTGATGATTTCCAGCTCTTGATTTGGTAAGCTTAAAACTCTGATAATTTCAAAAGCAGAGAAATAATGCTGGTTTGTTGGGGTATTTTTAAGAGCAGCCTTCCATTTCTGTGTTAACTATTACAGCACTTTGGGAATGTCAGGGAAACTTCCTGCAGCTTAAAAACCCATGTATTACACGACAAAACAAGAAAACAAATTATCACCAGTCTGTCTATAATAGAATCATAGAGTCATTGGGTTGAAAAGGACCTTTAAGATCACTGAGTCCCACCATAAACCTAACACTGTCAAGTCTACCACTAAGCCATGTCCCTAAGTGCCACATCTACAGGTTTTTTAAATACAGGTGACTCCACCACTTCCCTGGGCAGCCTGTTCCAGTATTTGACAACCTCTTTAGTGAAGAGATTTTTCCTAATATCCAGTCTGATTCAGTGTTTATTAGTGAAACAGTTCTATGCTGGTCTAAACCAGGATATTATCCCATTGTAGTGTTAGGGAGAATCATATTCCAATACTCCTCTTAGACCTGACTGAGCCAGTGAACTTCATGTACACAGTTGGACTGACACCTTCTATCCCTGCAAAGGATGATAGGTACAGGCTGCCACTGCCAAAACATCTGTCAGCTGTGTCTCACTGTCCTCCATCTTGGGAGTGCTCTGAAAGGGCACAGAAAGGTAGCATGTGGCATTCTATTAAGCAACATTACCTTAAATTCAGCATTGTTGTTTGAAGACTTTTAATGAGTCTTCAAAGGTATGTTCTAACATCATCTAACACACCAAATGAGGACAATCCAATATTTCATGCAAAATAAAATGAAGTCTTGGTACTTACCTAATAGTAAAAAGACTGTGTATAGCTGGTATATTAATAATTTAACAATCTCATAGGACTGGTTAATAAGATCTGGGCTCTAGAAATATGTTTTGATAAAAATGAAAGCCAAAAAAGAAACCCAAATAGAAGCTCAAAAGATATTTCAAATGCTTATCATACTAATAAGAGAAATATGGTTCTACAATATAGCTTTACAGTTTCTGTAAAGTACGCAATAGGAGAACAGAAGAAAGCAAAAAATCCACTTTCCTCACTACTTGAATAAAACACACAATGCAGATATTTCTTACCAGGCAGAGGTTTTTGTTGAAGAACAGAAACACCACATGTCTTAGCATCAATTGCCAAAACATATCCTTCTTTGCAGCCCACATAAACTTCTGAGGTTGCAGACCAGCAGTGGGCAGTGGGATGCAGTAAAGGCTTAATGTAATTTCTAGGCTGCAGCACAAAAAGAAACAAATTCAGCCAACAATTGGCAAGTATCTGTACAAGCAGTTACATATATTTTAAGGCAAAAAATTAAAAGATCATTAACTTAAAGAGTCTGACTACTTGTACAACATCAGCTGTACTTTATTCAGTCATTTGTTCACTGAGGCTTGTAACTTGAGAAACAAGAACATTTTCCAGAAAAGTCTATGTCTGGAGATAGTTTCTTCAAGGGAAAAAATATCCATTATGGATTCTTGACATGAAAAGTTTTATAAAAAGACAATTGTAATAAAATGGTTCTGGGGAAGAAGTGGAGTTAAGTGAACCTGTCATGGTAAAGCATGGTAAAGAAATCCAGGTGCCAATTGTAAGGAATATTGAAACAAAACTAAATCAATCTAATTCAAGAAAGAAAAGGATTGAAAGCAGTAGGAGATTTCAATTCCTTTCACTCTGCTGCCCCATTGTGGTTACACCTTGGTACGTACCCAGTCTCAGAACCTTGTTCCAGAGTGTGGAACCCTAACACATTTCAAAGAAGCCAACAACAGCACTGGCAACAGGCTTGCTTTTCTTACTTGCCTCTCATGCATCCCTTAGGAGTGGGCTACAGCCTCCAGGGATGATGTCATATAGGCTGAGGGCAGCTCCTTTCAATAATAGCCTAAATAAATGGTTCTCCACTTTGGATTCTCACATCAGTACGGAAAACACTGATCTCAACTGGCTCAGATTTTGTGATAAAGAACAAAAAACCTTCTGGCAAATACTATGGAGATAGGAAGAGCTTTGTCAGGCCATGATACCATTCCCACTGCATTCAGCTGAATGCACCTCATGAACCACCACAGGAGAAGCAGGATGTCTCATTAATTGAAAAACCACTGATGATAGGAGAGAGGAAAATAACTCTAAGGTTATTCTCCTTGACCAATGTTGAGGCACAGATTTTAGGCCAGAATTAGACAACTGCTCATGGACATTTGTAATGGTACACAAATTATTAGTGCGAATAACTATTGATACATCTGCCACAGCAGCCTGTCAATGTACAGAGGCAATGAAGAACAGTACTTACAGCAGCTCTATAATGGACAGCTTTGTCCATTACAGCAACTGTAATCTGAAAATATATGGATATCTAAGGAATACAGCAAGTTCGGTCATTTCAATCTCTCTCAAAGTTGCTGCATTAGACACTTTTCAACACAAGGGTCTTGATAAAACAGTATTTCAGAGGAGTATCTTCTCCATCAAGTATATTCTCATCAACTTGCATGGGAACTGCGTTGCCAAAGCCGTATGTTCCGTGCTGAGGTGCTGGAAGAGGGTGTTTAACCTGATAAGACATATGCACATCCAGTGTGGGGGGTTACAAGACCCAGTGGTGGCTCAGTTTTTCTGCTAGATTAGAGATGGAACATATGTATACAGGCATGCATGGAGGGGAGAGTCAGTGCTGTAAGGCACAATAAACGCAAGTCCTGCAAAAAATTACTCAGCTATTATAGTCTGGAGCAAGGTGAAAACATGCAAGAAATTGGTTCAGTTTCTCCTAGTGCTAAACGTTAAGTGCAGCACCTCACAACTTACAGGAAACAACATAGCATCACAAGAACAAATGGAACAGCAGCAGCATGTATTTCTGAAAAAAAACCCAAACCAAACTAACCTAAATTCTTTCCTTCCTAAAGAACCTGTTGTTCATTACCTTGTCAATATTCTCAACCTAAATACACACACTTAGGGAATTTGGACAGTAAATAACTACTAAAATATTTATCATGTAATTTGAAAGAAAAGGAAATCTTCTTCAAAGACTAGTAGAACAATCTGCTCTTACTCTAGGAATATTTCTAAAGAGAACATGATCATCTTGAAGATGCTAAAAAGAAACCTAGGTTTCTCTGAAGGCAGTTAGGAATGCAAAGACCTTATAGTGGTTTTTAGTGTAGAATCATAGAACGGTTTGGGTTGGAAACAACCTTAAGATCACTTAGTTCCAATTCTCCTGCCACGGGCAGGGATACTTCCCACTAGATGAGGTTGCTCAAGCTCTTGCCCAGCCTTTTAAACCAAGTATGGTTGAGAGCACAGACTTTCCATGTGGAAAAGTTCATGACATGATTCTGCAAGTTCAAGCAGAAGAACCTAGCACTTCTGAGTGGAATAGAAAGACAGAAATAGAAATAGAAAGACATTCAAAGACAGAAAAATTCTATTAAGCCTCAGAGACCTAACATGGTAGTTGGGTTTTTTTTTCCCCAATACCTCTTGTAATTCACTTTACAGGCTAAAGAACAAAGTGGGCTTTGCAGTTCATCATCTGTACATAATGCAAGAGGCAGCAAGGCAGAAGAAAAAGGCAATGCCCCTGATGAGCATTTTCATTTGTCGCGTTCTGAGCGATCTGAAATAAAAGCAGCTCATGTTTAAACAGAATCAGTAGATGACGTTTGTTTGTAGTTACTGATTGTTCTGGAAACCAAGGGCATCAGCAGGTACACAGTGAAAAAGCTTTGTGAAATCTGAATGCATGAAGCTACGAAAAGATGATGAGGTCAGGAAAGCATCATTCCCTGTTTTCATTTTCTATTTTGCTTTATAACAAAAGTTTATGGCAGAAACCTGTGATATGCTAATCTGATAATGCAGAACTCACATTTATCCAGTGAAAAGACATAGTATAATGCCAGTAACATCTTATACATGGTAGTTTGGGCATCTCTTACATATCACAAGTCACGACATAGAAATTGATGGTATTAATCTTAGAAGAGAATCCCAGATTTGTGACTTGAATGTTTTCACACTGGCAGATGCTTCTGGCTGATAATCAAGTGAAGGTAAATTTCAAAGTGAGAACAGTTATAAAGCCTCTCAAAAGAGGCATTTCAAGGGAAGCTAACAAGTAAATAATCAAATATAAAATGAGACAAACAAGCAAGCCCAACACTGACAGTGGTATTGGAGTGTATTTCAGAAGCAGAGGTTGCTGTTTGGAACAAAGTCTCCCATCTTTCCATAGCTTGTAACATTTCAGCCAAAGGGAAGTAAGGATACCTGAAGGTTGCTATCAGTTTACCATGGGAATAGGTTTTCAGGGTTTTGGCAGGGCACATTAGCTTGGGCATGGTTAAATGCTGACATGCTTATACTGCTTCTGGGATACAGATTAGTGCCTCCACTGTGCAGATATATGACTATGCTAGGACTTGTGCAGTAGCAGCATGATTTCTAAGTCTCCTGTCAAAATGGATGTAAAAAGTATTATTGAGACAACAGATCTGTTTACTGGGCTGTACCTGTTTAACAGACATTAAATTATTAACACCTATTTGCATTAAAAAGTATAATGACTTGAAATAGTAAAAAGGAAAAAAAAAACAGTAATTACCATGAATGTTTCTGCTTCATCTCCTTCCAGTCCAGCAATGGCTGAAACTGGTAAAAGAGGGCCAAAGTATGGGTCTTCATCATAAGAAACTGGAAAAAACAAATCCGTATGATGACTCACCAACCCTTGTGCATCAGGGAGTTCCACGGGGCTGTGAAAAAGCAAGAGACACTGTCTGAGGAGAAGAAATAATATGAATAGTAAATGTTGATATAAAACTGAGAAGCAGGTTTTCAAAAGTTTGAGACACCATCTCATTTAAGGGGATTTGCTTCTGTGAGAGTAATGATGAACTGTTGTAGACAATCATTCCACACAACACATACCATTTTACTGAAAAGTAATAGTAAGGCTACTACAAAAGAGGAATGTTCCTAATGCACAGAAACAGACTGCCATGTTCTAGCTCAGCCTTTTCTTGTTGTCTTGTATAAACAACCATTCTATGTTTTTGTTTCCTTATTGACCAGGATTAGTAAAGTCACACTCTTAACTTGCACACACTGTGAAGATTCCTGCTTAATGTTTACTTGCAGAAAGTTTAATGATGATGAAAAATTAGTAGCACTATTTGCCTGTTGTAATCCAGAAATTGGTGTATGAGTAGCTGTTACAATGCCTCTACTGAACAAAATGAAAAGTGAGGAAAAGGAAAGGAGAATACAAGTATTTTCACATGTGTACTCTATACTGACAAGGCAAAAAACCCTTCAGTATTCTTTTCAGATCTCAAATTAAGGCCTTGTCTATACTTTCACTAGTATATGACAATAGTTGGCAATATATTCATAGGTAACATGCAAGTTCTATACCAACCTCAAAAAACATTTTTGCATAAATAAATTCTAGGTGCGCTCTGTTCAGCAAACAGCATTGACAGAGCCACCAGTAAATTGGCCACACAAGGTGGACATCACACAGAAAACTGATACTGCTTTTGGTACAATTTGCGAATAATACAGCATATTGTTTAACTATGCCTACTAGGAAGAAACTTGATCCAAATGTGGTGATTTCACAGGTACAAAAGCAATATTCAACATAGCCACTTGCAGGAAAGTAGTCCAGGTACTACCTTAATTCAGTTATGCAGCTTTTGATGGAGGCTGCCAAGTCAGTTGATTAGTATTAGCTTCATGATGTGCATAATCTGGACATGTGAGTGCTAAGAAATTAAATCATAAATTCAATTAACTTGACTTAACAGACAGATCCACACTGGTGGTGATTTAGCAATTACTGATTGCAACTGCTTGGTGAACTAAATTGGATTAAATTCTTTGAGAACAGATGTAGGTTGCCAGTTTTAGTTATTAAAATAAACAACTAGATTTTTCTCTTAACCTAAAGGGTCTTCCACTTACTTTTGCTTCAGATGATGTTCATCATTATTTCTTTCAATATGCCAGACAGTAACATTGCTCTCATCAACAAGACAGAGTTGTTGCCAATTCATAGGGTTAAAACTCATAGATGTCGCTGTTACCCCTGGCTGAGACTCACTGCAAAGGAGGATATTTTCTTGCCAGTTCCTTCATTAAGGAGAGTAAAAGAAAATCAAATCCATTAAATAAATCAAAAACATTCATGCTAAAGATCTGGATGTGGTTATGACTGATTTTTAAGATCAAGTTTGGAAAACAAATATTTTGACACTGACAAAAAATTTCTGCTGTCAAACAAGTTAGGTCCTCATGAGAGTGCAAAGGAGGTGGTTAGTTAATGACACCAAAAATTATTACTGCTACGAAAAGATTGAATAACAAAATAATTTTGAAAACTGCCATTTTAGAAACCTTATCATGCACTTCCTTTTGTGAAAAGACCAACAGACTCATGAGACATGGATTTTTTCCATCAGTTCCATCGGTGACTACTTGAATGACCCAAACAATCAACTCTTTAGCACTCCAGACCTCAGCCTTGCTTTTCCAATCCATGCGTTTCCATGATTATAATGCTTGCAAGCTTGCAGTTGGGAGGGATTATTATTAGGAAATAAACCACAGTCAGCCCCTGATTGTCTATGGATTAATTACTTAGGTAATACAATAACTGTGCTGTGAATGCAGACACACAAGCTATAGCTGCATTAACTAACATGAGCACAAACCAGCAGAATTTGTGTAGGGCTGTTATGTATAGCTGACACAAGGCTAGGAATCTGCTTTCCACTGAATTTCCTTTTGTCCAGTGTAACCTATATTATGTTCTCGTAATTGTATTTCTCCATTATCTAGATTAATTCTTGACTGCATTTGCATTTTTAGGTGCTGTCCAAGAACTGATTAACATCATTTGAAGCAAATGGTTAAAACTGCTTCTTAATTTATTGGATGATATATCTGACCGTTAATCTAAATAACATTTACAGCTTTAGTATTTATCTTTACTGCTGAGAGGAAACAAAACCTAAAATGCATACACTGCTGTAAATGGATTTAGTATAATCCTGGTTTTCTAGCCGGTAATAAATTCACTCACATAAACAGGTCAGGATGCAAGACAATGGTTAATACTGATGGCATATGCAAAAAATGAGAAGTATTCACACATACACAGAAACTCTCATTAGAATTACATAAAGCTATAAACTGCAATCCTGACTTTAAAAGATACCAGTATAGCTCTTTCTCTAAAGATCTGTCAGCATGTTCTCATCTCATACCTAACAGATAGTGCCAACACTCTTTTATAGTAGATAAAATACTAAGATCTGAAACTATACAGTACATGTATCTGAAAAAGAATCTGGCATTAAGCCTCCCCTTTGAACAGAACAGAATAAAGATCTAGGGATAAAATATCTCAGATGAAAGGCAGCTTTTAGTTATCCATAAGCTTTCTGTATTTTGAGACTGACATAACTTTCAAAACATCTTTTATACCTCTGATTCTAAACTGCTTTAAATGCAGGAACTCTGCAGTTATTATACTTCAATTACACATTGAGATTTCTCTCATCTGTACACATACATTTCTACAGTGAATGAACAATATAATCCAACTGCAAAAATGGAGGTCCTAATCTTACACTAATTTCACATACTTGACCAGAGCTCAAGTTATTATAAATTCTATGTTTAATGCTGTAAGGTAATTCCATTTTACTACTAAATTCTTTCTGACTGGAATCTCGATGGTTCTTTCATGACAATTAGCTGCTGATAGTCATACTCATGCTGATTCAAATAGGTTTAACTTGTTTGGCCTTCTATCTATTTCTAGATATTTGCAGTTTTAAGAACAATCTAAAGAAGTTTTCCAAGATGGTGGATTTTTGTTCAAGTGCACATAATGAACACATTAGATCATGTGTGTTATTTCTGCTCTAAGTGACAAACGTAAGCTCTTCAGGCCAGTGAGGTTGTCGTCTTGGTTTCTACTGCAATATACACAGTCATCCTTTCTGTATGTAATCAGAGTTCACAGCAAACATTCTTCTTCTTCATAAGGGATAAAGGAGAGGCATCTGTAATTCTATCTCTACTAAAATTCTGAAGTTACAGAAGTTTCTGCCTCTTCACTACTCATTATACAAGAAAAGGTCACAATTAAATTGCGAGTATACAGACTTCCTTACATGTCCTTGTTCAACTTCCTCCTACTCCACCCTCCCTATCTGTTTGAAGAAGTGCTCAGGCTCCACAGTCATTGCAAGCTTGCTGGCAACGGAGGCGAAGAGGATTATAGTTTTACAGAAACATTTTAAAAATTAAATAGTCAAACTTTCTGGTAGAACCAACTTTTCACACTGTATTATTTAATACCGCTTTTCATGACAATGAGCAGAAAATGATGATGTAACCCTGTGAGCCAGGGTAGTGTAATCACTGAACAAAACTGTAAGACAGAACTAAGATGAAGCACAATTAATTAAGAGGACTGCTAAACAACCCAGGGGAGACAAAAAAAGGAGAAATTGGCTTTAGAGTGGTTTTCCTCATTTCAGCAGGCAACTTTTTCTTCACGAACAGCATGGTATTCAGCTTCCAGGGGTGAACAGGTAATTAACTGATGCTGAACACTTTGAAGAAGGTAGAAGATAGCTGTAGCAAAGTAACAGTCATTCTGAGTAGTGGCTACTAATGCTAGTAAATCAACACCAACTTTGGTACAGAAAGGTTGCACACAACGATCAATCAGGGAAAAGGAGATGAAGGCAACCAGTGTGTCTTCCACATTTATTAATTTATGCTACAACAGCACACACACACAAAAATATGAATTAAATGTAAATGGTATTAGATTTTAAACTCTTACCATATTGAAAGAATAAATTCTGGGATGGAAGAGAAACTGGCTAGATATGGGCCTGTGAAACTCAATGCAAGCAAGGTGTAGTCCAGCTGAGCGTTACCTGAAATGTTAAAGAATATGGTCTCCAATTGCCCTGGACTTTATTGTACACTATCCTAGCTAAAAGTACTCTTCTCAGCTCCTTCATATCCACTTTTACTCTTCAAAAAACATCCTTAAGGCCTCTGATTTTTTGCTTCACTAAGATTATATTTTTTATTTTCTCATAAAAATATTCCCCATGTATCACTGCTTGGAGATTTTTCAATTTTTTTCAAGAATATCTTGGATTTTTAAAGTATTTTTTTCCCAAGTACCCTGAAATCCTTTGCAGTCATAATTTAACTCATATACAGCAAAAAAGCAAGTAGCATGAAACT
This sequence comes from Pezoporus flaviventris, assembly GCF_033815535.1. Lineage (NCBI taxonomy): Eukaryota > Metazoa > Chordata > Aves > Psittaciformes > Psittacidae > Pezoporus > Pezoporus flaviventris. The sequence goes on along the minus strand of NW_026892577.1, from coordinate 9,283,152 downwards.
TATTTAAAAGGCAAGGAAACTGAAACATGGGTAAGGTAAGCAGCTTAACTTAGGAGAGAAATATTATGAAGCAGGCAAAAAAAAATTCCCAGATTCCAGGATTTGTCTGCAAGAACCCTCATTCCTCTCACATCTCTGATTTGTCAATGTGGTTTCAGTAGACTGCTTGGAGCCTACTGCAGTATGATTTTTCTTGTGATTTTGATTACATTTTCCTAAAATAAATTCCATTTGTTTTCCCTTTAAAACAGCTCCATTTTGTACTGTCTTTTTCCTCCCTAGCTTAAGCCTAACTAAAAGTAGTGCAGTGGAAATTTCCTTCCACGGCTTTCCAAACATCTTGTCATGAGACAGTTTCCGGTCTCAGTTTTTCAAGTCTTATAAATAAACCCCCTTCAGAAAGTGGATGATTTAAGTATTGTTTTAATGAAGGAGTGACAGGAAGGACTACCGCATCATTACCTTTTAATTTTGTCAGTTTAGTGAGTTCTGGAAAAGTGTAGATATATATGATGGGATTCAGCCTCCGGTCTGAAAAGGCCAACACGTGACTGTTCCCATTTGCTGTGAAGGCTCCCACCTGGCCAGCCTGACACTGCAGCGCTGTCGTCTTCTTTGTTTCAATGTCCAGGAAGAGGATGTAATTGCCACAAGGGTAGCAGACAGTTTGATTGTTGATAAAGCCAAAGTTCTTGTTTGAGAATCCCTGAACCCAACTTAGAAAAAAACCAAGTGAATGTTAAAATATTAATCAAAGACAGACATTTCTCAAAACACTGTTTTGTTAGACTGATGTCAGACTTATCCTCATGCCAAGTTGCAAAACCAAAATAACTTCAAGATCTAGTACTATGGATCACTGTGTCAGTGTTTCCAAACATACAGGGTCAATCTTCCCCTTGTGGAGCACGACGGACTGTCATAAGAACAAGGAGAGATGCTTATATTTCACTTTTCACTAAAAATAAAGTTAGCCTGTTCACAGGCTCTGGTTTGGTATTCCTGTATTATAGTAATATAGTATACTTTACTCTGAATTACACAGGTACAATCCATACTTGGGACACAGTTGTGTTTGCTTAACCTTTTTCACTTTTATAGCTCATCTCATTCCCATAAGATAGAAAGTACAAAGGCATGGCTTGGGTTTATATGAATGTAACCAAGATGACTGGTCTGCTTTAAAGATAAATAACATGGTAAAACTTCGGAATGTAAACAGGATGTGTTACACAAGGACTGAAAGAAATTATTGAAAAGGAGCCAATTTATGAACTTACAACACATTAACAAATTCGTAACTGCCTGCAGATTTTTCTGCCTTTCAGAAACTGTGTGGATAAATATCAGGGGCCTCTTATCAAAGTGACTGCATTTACCACTAAGTGAAGTTGTCTGAGCCACATCTTAGCCTGCTAGTACCATGTCAGAAAAGTTTCAGCAGTGTAACAGCTATCCTCTGTGTACAACACTGCTGTTAACACCTTCTAATTTCTATTCAGAAACTTTCCATCTCTTCTTCCAAATAGGACAGTTTGACTGGAAAAGATCTCTGTCCTCTGCAATTGCAAGCAGCATTTTTATGCTCTTTTCATGATCATAAGCCAGTCATAAGATCAGTTCAGCTGCTGATCCTCTGAACTCTTACTAGAAGATTGTACTGCAGCCCCAGCACTCTCATAGTTAAGAACGCCTTAAAATGACTTGTCTTAGGAAATATACATGGGTGCAGTGGAGATGGCAGTGGTTTTTTGCTCCCCAAAAGCTGGCTCCCGTTACAATTATTTATACATTGGGATTCTTCTATTTTACAGCAAGAGACATGGATTAGCAGTGGACTTGGCAGTCCTGGTGTTAACAGTTGGACTTGATGATTTTAAAGGTCTTTTCCAACCTACTTGATTCTATGAGTCTATGTCCAGCAATAACTTCTCATTATCTTTTTTGAATAGCTTCTGCTTTTGGCTTATTTCGCTACACACCAGATGACTACATGTAGCCAGAGGGAAGTAGAAGCACACTGACCACGTGCTTGTGCAGATGAACTGAACACCATGGCAACAAAGAGGAGACATTTCAGCTGATGAATGTTTTTCCGGACCTTTTACACAAGAATTAGCTGTATGATGTGCCATGGCATGTAAGCAGACCTTTATGAACATGCTCACAGGACTAGTTGTATGCTTTTCTCTAACATTAGATCTGAATAGTGGAAATTAAGTATTTTTAACTTTTGTTTGCAGGGGTAAAATGAAATCCAGAAAACATGTATGCAGAGAAAAATTAATGGGATGACAGAGCAATTTATCATCCTGATACAACCAGTAAAGGCTTAAGGGGACAAGGATTCAGGCTGTTACAAGATGTCACCTCTGACTAGTGCAGTAATCAGCCATGGCACACTCACATTTCCCATGCTGTGCCTGTCTCCAGTTCTATATAAACTTTGTGTCAGAAGTATTTCAGTCATAAAATTTGCCAGCTGGTGAAATGTAGATGGAGCAAAGTAATTAGAGTTTCCTTACAGATCATTTTTCCACTGAAAAATGCTAGCTCCATGAGTTTTGTCAAAGTTCAGTTTTTTCTGAAGACACAAACTACAGCATTCCAATTGCCTGGTGCAAAATAAATTTTGTCACTTTATTCTGATACATATACTGCTACTGCTACATTAATTGATAAGAAAAGCAAACTTTAAACTTTTCCATTTTATGGAAATAGACTTTACTTCACATTCAAAAGGATTTAAATTCTTTTTTATTTTGGATCGTATTTTTATTTCACAATGGTGTTTTCACAAAGCAGAAAACCTCGGTCACAGCTCTTGCAAGTAACACCAGTTTGCACAAGAACTTCCTCTGAATAGCAGTGATGTGCTTCAGATGGTATCTTTTTCACTCTGCAAGTATCAGAATAGTTAAGGCTGAAGCTGCTTTACCTATAATTATGGATGTATGTAGCCACAAGCATTGATGAAATGGCTGAAATACTTACAGTGGGCAAGGAAACTTAAACATCTGTCCCATTACATAGAAAGTATGTGCAAACATCCTAGATTGTTGTGAAAGGCTCAACGAAGGTGGGGTAGGAAGGATCATTCATCTACAGTGCCTATTTGTTCAGAACCAAAAAGCAAGTTGTTGGACTACCAAGAGCTCTGGAAGAGAAATGTTATTCTATATAGAGTGTGGGTTATATTTGTGGGAAATCAAAATCTGAAAGTCTCTGACACACAGATTAAGTTGCTGAGAAAGGCAGGACTTAGAATACTAAGAGCCATGGCAGAAGATCATGACAGTGGGATTTAGGAGGTACAGAACAGCCAGGGAAATTCTAGAAGTTGAAGCAGTCAAGGTAAAACAGAAGAAGGATGTGGCCATGAACAGAACAGAACTGTACAGGTTCACAAGGCCAGGTACTAAGAAAATCATGCCCCAAGAGGACATGCTGTGTGTTGCCAGAACCACTACAGAAAATACAACAACTTACACCACACTTCTTGTCAACTCGTCAAGCTCCAGCTTAGAAGCAGTCAGGGTTGCTTATTCCTATGCTAAGGGCAGTGAACGTAAGTTTCACCTAAACCCATCCCAGGCTCAGTTGCCACTACATGCTGCGGTGCAAATGCTTCTTTCCCTACCTGCCGCCCTAACACGGCCCACAGCACAGCAGCCTCCTTTCCCTATTCTCTGCATAGAGCTGAGCCGGGATGAGAGGCACATAGGCCCAGGAGCACAGGACACCCCGCCGGGGCTGAGGGATCGGGGGTGTGTGGTGCGGGTGTGCACGTATGGATGTGGTGTGGATATGCATGTGCCGAAGGGGGGTCCCGGCAGGCCCCACCTCACTTCCAGCGCGGCCTCCTCGGCCGAACTGCAGCGGCGGGCCCCGGCGCACGACTCCTCAGCGGCCACCTCCATCAGCGCCAGCGGCTTGCTAACACCCGTCTCTTAGGAACCAGAGCGCCTCCCGCCAGCCTCCGAGCAGGCCGCTGATTGGCCCGTGGCCCTGAGCCACTCGCCAATGAGCACTTGCGGGCATTTAAAGGACCAGCAGCCCTAGAGGAAGGAGTGAGTGGGGCTCTGGATACGGACAGAAGCCCGAATACATAGTGGTGAGGTGGGACACTGATATTTGTGGGTAATCAGCTGCTTTATCAGACGAAGGAGTGAGTCAGCTGCGGGGTTCATTCCCTTGGGCATCACACTGGTCCTTCTGCAGCTGCTGCTCCTCCTATTCCAATGGCATATGACCTCTAAGTGAGGCAGCTGTGGCTGTCCTCCCGTTGCTTCCATGGTTTTCTTGTCATGAGGTGCTGCAGTTCTTGGGATGTGTAATACAGTGTTCCTGAAGCTTCGAAGAGAATGGAGAAACTGATCGCTGGAAGGCATCACAGAATGGGTTGGGTTGGAAGAAGCCTTAAAGATCATATAGTTCCAGCCCCTCTGCCATGGGCAGGGATATCTCCCACTAGAGCAGAATTCTCAAGCCCAATGAAGTAAAGCTGCAGTCTTTGCCTATATACTTATGGTTTTTAGCATGGCAACACCGTACAAATCTCAAAATATTTAAAAGCAATATTATCTCCCTTTTCCCTTTCCTAAAGGGAGAAGTGTTATTTATAGTGTTTTGCTTGTGTTAGTTTGTTATCACTTATCTGTACAGCAGCAGTGTGCAGATTTGTGATGCTGCTACACACTCACAGTGCTATAGAGCAACAACAGAAAGAGGCACTCCTGTCCGGAGGCAGCAGGCAAGCCTGTACCTTACCTCTTGTCTCCGCACATGCTCTGTGTGCCATGCAAAACCAAAGTAGAATGAAGAAATGAGTCTGTTTTAGCATGGTGCCCTTGAGGGGCTATTGCATCACACAGATCTTGTGATGCTGCTTTGGGTTCCTACATGTCTCCTTCTGGGCTGTGAGTTACCAGACTGTGTTCTTAATTGCTAAAGGCAATCTCAAATTAATTTTCTCTTTTTCTCATGACCCAGAATGTTGCTGAATCTCTCCTAGGGGCAGGCACTCAGAGGAATGAGAAATATGTCCTCTAACAGCTATTTTGTTTTAGCGTCAGGAGGAATTATTGGAATTATTTTCTTGGCACGGGACACATACGTGTTCTGTTTGCTTAGGGCATGGCAGGCTTGTGCAACAAATCACTGTTCCCTTCACAGCTGCTTGTTACATAATCAATTAATTACCTAATCAAACCACAACGACTTATCAAGGAATCGTGTGGTTCTTCCATTCTAATGGATAGTGGTGTCAGGTGTGTGGTTACTTTACCAGTGGCTACCTCAGTGTTTGCTCTGCAGGAGAGATTACTGCAGAAAATAATGGTCGTTGCAACATGATGCCTGGAGGCCCATATCCAGTTACAAAACAAAAACAAAAGTTAGCAAAAGGCAAAACTTCCCCACTGTGCAAGCATGGATCCACTGATGAGGCTGGAGAAGCTCTGGTTCCTCTGTTAGCCTTGGGGATTTGACAGAGATGTGACCATCGCCAGGGAGGCCAGGACTTTTCCTCCCTTTGGCAAGGACTGCCCCAGCCCTCTGGTGCCTAAAGTGCTGCTTCTCAGTAACATACAGCTCTGACCTGAAGGTTGGGTGGAAATGCATGGACCCTCACATAGAGAAGCATTTTATTTCTAGGACCACAGATCAACTTGGATGCTGTGTGAAATGCAGTAAAAGGTAAGCTCCTCCATTTCCACTACTATATCTCACAAAAGCTAGTACACGTAAAGCCCTGGTGCCTTTTCCTCAAATGAAGAGGGAGCAAAAGGGTTGGAGAGGACTTCAATCCATGGTTTTGTTCCCTTCCCATGGGTGCACATACTGATGCTCCCATGGGATATGTTTGCAGAAACAAGTATGAATCCCTCTAAGTAGTAATTAAATGGAATGTAGCTTTTGCTTGCAGCCCCTTATCTGTTAGGTTATCTGTTGTCTCCTCTAGGGTTTTCCTCATGAAGCAGAATAGCTTCATGAGAGAGAACCCCCCCTCACCCCCCTTGTTATCTTCAAGGTGGAATAGGGTTTTGATGGCAATAGGTGATGGAGTGGTGCTGTAGCAGGAGAGGGCCCTTTCTAGGGAGAGAAGCAGAAGGAGGCCTGGTGCTCCACCGTCTGCTGGAGGCACCACTTCACAACAGGTATATGGGGTGGAACTTTGTCATCAGTTTCTCATTTAAATGGCAGTGCCAGCTGGTGTGGGTTGTGCTGAGGTTATAAAGAAGAGAATATTAAGTGCAGCTTAATAGTGCCTGTTTCAGCAAGCAGCCCAGCATCCCCGCTGGGGAGGACGGTCAGCTCAGGGAGGGGTTACCGGGGCGCTCCCTTATCTCCCCGAAACACAAGCTTTCTGCTCGCTATGGGAGTCAGCGCCTGAGCCAGGGCGCTCATCACTCCTGAGGGGTTGAAAGCCGGCCCCGGCCCGCCCAAGCCTCACTGAGGAGCTGTGGTTCCCGCCTCCCGCAGGCGGGGACGAGGTAGTGAGGAAAGGCACAACACAACAGCGCAACGCAACACAACACCACACACTGCATCGCCATGGCCGGCGACCACTCTCGGAGCCTGGGCAAGGGTAAGCGGCCGCCCCGGCGGGCAGCTGGCTGCCGTATCACCTCAGCTGGGCCTGGTCGGCGGAGGGGGCGCGGGGCGGGTAATGGCTGTAACGGGTCTCTTCTTGTCTCCTCAGGGAGCGAGGCGCCGGGGCCGGTGCCCGAGGGGGTGATCCGGCTATACAGCATGCGGTTCTGCCCCTTCGCACAGAGGACGAGACTTGTTCTCCGCGCCAAGGGCATCAGGTGAGGCCTTCCCGGCGGGCCCTTGAGGCTTGGTGCGTGGCTGCTCTCTTCCTTCGCTCCCGGCGGGCTGTCGGGGCTCGCAGGGGACGGTCCGAGCTTCTCCTCTTGCATGGGCATCCTGAATGGCTCTTGACTAAACATCCCTGAAAGCAATGAACGAGAAAGGGGTTTCTGTGGGTGATTTTGCCTTAAAGCTGGAACTTAAGATTTGTTTTGGGGAGCAGTGTCTTGCTGAAGTGGGAAATAAGAAGGCTGCTATGAAAACAGTGATGTAAAGGCCCAATGTAGATAGGTAGGGACAACCCCCAAACTGATTCTTTTTTTCTTCATATGTCATCCTGAATGTTTGCAGTAATAACATTTGAGCTTGTTGTGGGTAAACATGAGTAGAGCCTTAAGGTATGTTGTTTGGATTTGATGCAAGCTGCAATGAAAATTCTGGGAGATTCAAAAGCAATGGCCTCTTTAAAAGATGTACCATGTTACCGTAACATCTCCACTTCTGTGCTGCAGTAAGTTAATGGAGTTGAATGCTTGAGCTTGTTTCTATCTCAGGATAGCCATGTCCTTTCGGTGTTTTTACGTGGGGTCTAGTGCTTCTCTCAGTTTACAGTTTCAAAGTAATGGGTTTTTCCACCATATTGATTCTCACCAAATCCCAGGCCTGCCAAAGTTTTGTTAACAGAGCTTGGGGTTCATGTTAGCATAGTGAATGCTTACCATTCAGTTCTCCTGATAACAAGATGAGAGTTGGGTTGTTTGTTTTTTTTTTCTTGGGTCTTTCTTCAAAAGAGTAGGTGCATTCAAACTTCCAGGTCAGTTTAATTCTGCCTTTATTTAGTGTCTTTGGACTGATCTTGGAACTGGGAAGATTGTTTTGGTATAGTGATTTTGGAGGGCTTTTATGGCTACCTGGATGGGGTAGCTGCTTTCTGATAACCTTTCAGTTGTTTTGCATGTTAAGTTGTGTTTGGCAGACCTTGTCAGTATTTGCATTACCTTAAACACCTGTTCTATCTGAGGCCATAGGTGGGGAAGATGCTCTCCTGGTGTGCTCTTTAGTGTAAGGTCAGATTAAAAATCAGGTGCAGTTCTTAACTGGAGTGTAGTTTACTTGTGCTTCTTTCACAGAATACCCCTAACCTGCATGTGAAAGTGTGCTGCATTCTGAGCTTGAGCTTTGTTTTTAGTGTGACTGCAACAGCTGCCTCTGTTGTGTGCTTTCAGACTGTTCATGTGTTTTTTACTAGTTTGTTAACTCATTCTAAGTCAATGCTGGTTATTTTCTAGTGAATTGCCCCTCCCTCCCCCCCCCGGCAGTATTTGTACATGTTGAATGATGTTAAAGACATTTCTTTGCCCTAGGTTTTCCACAGCAGAGGCTCAGATGTCTGATTCCAGGAAAACAGATAATTTGATGATCGAGTGGTACAGCAATAGGGACAGCTTGAGCTGGGTATCTCTGGAGACGGCCAGGACAAAGAAACCCTTAGGCTTTTGTACCCTTGCAGTCTCTGCACTTGTTTTTCATATGTTCTTCATCTTTCATGTATTTCTTGGTCCAGTGGTGGTTTTTGGTCTGGGGTCTTGTTCCTAATTGGATTCTTTCTCTGGAGCTAGGTGGGCCATTAGCTGGATAAGTTGCAGCTTCTGCTTTCAGTCGTGGCTTCCTTATCTTACTGTTTGCTCTGGTCTCCGGGCCTCCCTTCACATAACTAAGCAGTAGTTCAAAGTAGGTTAAACTTTTCTAGGTCACAGCTTGCAGCTTTCAGCAACTTTAGCTAATCGTAAGCAAAGCTACTCAGACAAAGTAAGAGAGTTAAAAGTATTCAGCTAATTGAACTTAAATTACAACAATGGTTAGTTTTGCGAAGGACTTCAGAAAGAGTTTAGTGGTGGACTTGGCAGTCCTGGTGGAACGGTTGGGCTTGATGATCTTGAAGGTCTTTTTAACCTAGTTGATTCTATGTTTCAGCCGCTCAAGTACTGTAGCTGTTGAGGTGTAATGACTGCATTTCACCAGGGTATGGACTGTAACAGAACTGAGCCTGGGTCTTGTTTCTTTTGCTCTTTTAGCCACGAAGTAATCAACATCAATCTGAAGAACAAACCTGACTGGTTCTTTGAGAAGAACCCCTTTGGGCTGGTTCCTGTTCTGGAGACCAGCAAAGGCCAGCTGATCTATGAGTCCCCAATCACTTGTGAATATTTGGATGATGCATTTCCAGGGAAGAAGTTGATGCCTTCTGACCCATATGAGCGAGCCTTTCAGAAGATGCTCTTGGAACATTTCTCAAAGGTACTGTAGGATCAGTGTGGGAATGTGTTTCTTTACCATAGCACCAAAACCTGCAGCTCTGTTGCCAATGCTGCTTTTATCTTTTAAGGCAGGTCTTGTGCCTGGGGGGAGTTATTTGGGGTCTCTTGCTTTGGGCACGTACAAACCACTGTGTGTCTGAACTGTTCCTAGCATTTGTGTTTTGGGATGGATGAAGACAGCCATCCTAGTGAGAGTGTACGTGACTGAGGCAGGATTTTGAGCATCCCACAATAGAACAAAAGTTAGTAGACCAAACCAGCTCAGTGCTTGAGAGACGTGGGACATGTATAAGGTTTTGGCTCTCTGGGGGTTGGAGGAGAGCACTGTAGCTGACTGGAAGTAACCTTCTATGCAAGCATATGCTTTGAAGAGTTTAGGAAGTTAAGTCTGTTTGGATTGGAGGGAGAAATGGAGGAGAGGAAGCAACAGAAGATGCAAAGAGATGTGGACAAAGAAGAGGGTTAGAAAGGAAGATGTTTTTACAACAGGCCTTTCTGAATAGGCATGATGGGAAGAGGGTCACAGGGAAACATATTGCAAGAAAGAAAACACGCACTGAATGTTGGTTGTATGAATGACAAGATCCTAGAAAAATGGTTTTCTGAGTTTTGAAGAATATAGTTTAGTGAAGCTTGGCCACTGGACAGCTTTCTAGTACTGTATGCTAATTTCTCAATTGCCAGATCAGAAAATGCACAGATCTGTAGAAGCCTGCATACCCTGGACTGCATGTCTGTTTCTTAAAGTACCTTTAATGTTGATAATGAAAGTGCATTTGCAGTTCAGGAATGTGTAATTGGGAAACTCTGCACTTTGCTAGCTTTTTGGTTGCTTATTTAGTAGTGCATGCAAATGAGAAACATCCCATTCTTTTCATTGTTCTCTTATTACAAAATTCATTAGTATTTGCACTTATTCTTCCTTTAAGACTCTACTTATCTTTTCTGAAGTATGACAGGTTTTATTAATGGACTTTATTTAACTCTTTAAATCTTTAACTTGAATCTAATATCTTAACATTTAACATTTTAAGGTCTGAGTGACTTGCTTGCATTATTGTAAATAGGAACATTAAAAACTTTATACTTTCCTTTGTATAGATAACACCATTAGTTTTCAAGTATTTTGTGGCAGTCAAAGATGGACAGGACACCACAGCACTGAAAGCAGAGATTGCTGAAAAGTTTGGCAAATTTGAAGAGGTAAGAGGTTTTCATGATCAATGAGCAGGTTGCCAGTCATTGTATGATCCCATTTTTCTTTTGTAGTGTGGCCTTTGGAGCTAGATCTCTTCTCAGTAGTTACAGGAATGAATAATCTTTCAATTTACACTCCCCAGCCTAGGATGCCCAACAGCATTGTTAGAGAAAACTCCACACAGCTAAACTAAACTTCTTATATACGGTGATGACTCTGTAGACTTGTGGATTCTTTTGAATTCTGGCTGCTGCTGTTATCTTGGATATCTTTGCATTAAAAGTAAGGAGACCTTGCCACATGTTCTAATAGGTATCTGAGCTGCTGAAGAGCATCTGTGCTGGAGCTTTGCTGAAATCACTGCACATACCCCCGCAATGACACAAAATCTCTTCTGTTCAAGAGCTTATCTTTGTTGGGCATGGGGCACAGCAGAATGTCATCTGTCCCTTGCACAAATCCAAGCCTGGGCCATGTTGCACTACTGGTGGTGTAATGCAACTTCAGCAGAGCTCCAGGAAGTGTCAGGTGGCTTTTATGCTGTATTAGGACTTCATAATCTGTGGCACTAGTGATTCCTGGCTAGTCTGAACAAGTCAGATTTGCCTGTATCATGAACCCGTTCCTTCTGCATCTTTAGCAGTCACAACTAATGCTTGTCTGACTTGGTGAAGAAGTGTTCCTCCAGAGTGTTTTTCTTCAGGTGCAGAGCTACCAATAGCTTCCTAATACTTTCCCATCTCTCCCAACAGTCCTATGCATTCTGCTTCTCCACTCAAACTGAAGGATTCTGAGAGCTAAATTTCTTTAGTGCACAAGCTGCAGCTTGTGATTGCATTTTTGAACCTCTGGAAAAGAGGTGGACTGACAGTGTATGAAATAGTTAATCTTGATACTGTAGTAGCTATAGAGTAGCTCTGACTCCCCAGATACTGCATGCATAAGGTAAATGTGCTATATCTCCATTATTTGCTGTCTGGTCACTTTAGTATGCCTGCATTCTACTATGAAGTGGACTTTTTGCTACTGTAGTGCCCTGTTGTGGTAATTTTCCTTCTGAGGTGCTACTTGTCATCTCTTGCCCCTCACAGATTCTGTCCAAGCGCAACACTGTGTTTTATGGAGGGGACTCAATCTCCATGCTTGACTACATGATCTGGCCATGGTTTGAACGTCTGGAGCCATTCCAGCTGAAGGAGTGAGTACCTTGCCTAGCTTGTAGTGTGTATTGAAGTGCCTCAGCATAAGCTTTGCATGCACTCTGCAGCAATGGGCCACTCTTGGAGGCTGCTGAAGATTGTGTTGTGTTGCAGTTTGGGGGAAGCATCTTCTTGAAAGAGAAAGGAGCTGTTCAGGGATCTTTTCTAAACAAGTGTGATTTCACAAAAAAAAAAGAAAATCCTACAAAATATCTATTTTCCTGCAAAATAATTTTGCCAGATCCAGAAAAAGTGGTCAAAATACAAGACTTTCTCTCCATCTCTAACATCATAGATGAAAATGATCTTTATCTGAAGGGGATGGAGGAATGAAGGCCTAGGCTCAGATTTCTTGGCCAGAAGCCTCAGACTTGAAATGCAGTTCTCTGTGCCTCTTTAGAAAAATTAAGCTTGATAAAGGAGTGTGATTTTTATTTTGAGATGGATGAACTGTATCCTACCTAGCTGTAAATAATAGATCTGTCTCTGTTGTAATAGTGGGGGATTTTTACATGTAAGTAAACATCTTGGTCTGTTACATCCTTAGACAGCTGCAGTTACCATGGCATTGCATTATTATGTAAGGAAATGGTAGCAGAGGAAAACTACTTTATAGCTGCCTTAAAACAGGGCTAAAGAGTCAGTTTGTATGAGGAAGTGAGTGAGCATAGAACAGTTAGTCTCACCCTAGTGCCTGAACAATTTTTGAAGAACAAGAAAGACGCAGGAATCCTTAGCATTGAAACCTCAGGCACTGTAAAATGAGGGCTTTACTGATGGGTTGCTGACCCACATTGCCTCCTGTGTGGTCCTTGATTGGAATGGGAAATACTACAAGCAATGTAGGAGCATAGGTCTGGAGTCATTAAGGTATTTGAATGACTGGGGATCTGAGCTATTCTGTGTTAAGAAAAGATGCTTTCTGGGTAAGGATTAGTGGAAGTTATGCATTAACTAAACTCGGGAGTTAATTGTAATGCACAGTACTTGGCTCAGTCTGACAGAAGAGACTGAAAATAACATTTTTTTTCTTAAGCTTTTGATTTGCCACGCAGTGTTTGGGGTTTTTGTTTGTTTTCAACTGCGTATGGGTGGGTTCATGGATTTAGTCTTAGTTGAATCTTCAGTTTCCTCAATAAACTGCATCTGTATTTTGAGCTGCTGGGTTGCCAGGTAGAACAGACTGCACAGCTTGCCTTGGTATCCAAGAGAGAGGAGAGAAGAAGTTTGTGAACTGTTGAGGAGGACTCAAGCACTGCACGAAGCATTTGCTTCAAGAATCACCATTAACAAAGCATTCCAGAGGGAGGCAGTGGTGCACAAGCCTCTGCCCTCAGCTTGGAGCAGATGATAAATGAGAGCTGTGTCTTTTGCAGCAGAGATAATGAAAGTAAAAACATGCTGATATCTTGCACAGTAAGTGCTTATTTGTGGTTTTGCTCAGCTTAGCAGAGTGTATAAGCTCTGCAAGAACTCTTTCCAAATCCTAGTCTGTCTTCTATGCTCTGATGCATGTTTCTGTCACCAGCTCTGAGCTGAACATTTATACTGGGAAGGAAAAAGCAAAACAAAGAGTAAAATGGAACTGTTCAAGTCGTTTTGCTTCCTTCATGCCCTCCAAGTCTGCCATTTACGTTATTCAGTCTCTTTCCTTTTCCTGTAGCTCTTTGAGTCACACCCCAAAGCTCCAACGCTGGATGGAGGCCATGAAGGAGGACCCTGCTGTCAAGGCTACAATGACTGACCCACAGATATATAAAGATTACCTGCAGCTTTATTTGAAGAACAGCCTTGAGGCATGTGATTATGGGCTCTGATGTGCCAGTAGGCACATACTTGCTGAAGTACTTCTTTTTGGTGTGAGCTGTGGGGAATCTAGTGTGATTTGGTGTAAGCTTTTCTGTGGTTGCTTTTCATAATGGGGAATAAATCTGTGCTGAAATGGGTGAGAAACCTGAGAACTCCACTTCTTCCTCTCCGGAGGAGGATGTGCTGGCTTCAGGCAGGAGATGGAAAGTCATTACTGGTCATATTTACTGCACAAAGGAAAATGTTGGCTTTATTCAGAGGCACTGTTCTGTTATCTCTGGCCTCTTTGCCGGCATTGCTGGTGGACAATCCCTGAACTGGCCCTGTTACTCTGTTCAAAAACTGTAATACTGATGTCTTGAAAATAAATAAAAAGCAAGCAGTGCTGTCTTAAACACAGTTTTTCCATCCTCCTTCCAAGCAGCTGTTAATCCCTGAACTGGTTGTGCAGAGGGGAGCCTTAAAAGGCTAAAACAGATAGTATGGTCTCTGAAGTTAAGATGCAGTCACCTAACATAAACTGGCCTCCATTTAATCCTGCTGAAGTCATGTTTGCAGGGACCATATTGTAATGGCTTCACATTTGGGCTAGATGTGCTGAGGGAGTGTGTAGTATCAATCCTCTGCCCTCTGAAGCTGGGTCATGTTTATTCTAGATCCTAACTTGAGTTATCCTAAAGGCTGGAGTAGGGAGTAAAGCTAACAGAAACCATATCCTGAGCAGAAGGACATTTATTTTCTGTTCTACTCCAGAATTCAAAGCGTTGCAATGCATGTCAAGATGTAGGTGAAATGGGAGAACTGAAGTAGAAGTTCAGTCAGAGCATTATATACTGGTTGTGTCTTGCTGCTGGTGAAGGAGTGAATGTTTTCTTCTAGCAGGTGTCAGGATCAGAGCTTTGTAGTTGGAAAATTTTTTAAGCTATTCTTAATGCTAATAACAGAGTGGAGACAAGATTTGTTGAATCAAAAGGAGTTGCAGGGAAAGCTTCTTCCTCTCTCGTTTTCTTCTTTTTTTCTCCCCACATAGGGGGTTAAAAGAACTATAGCCTATTCTGGTGTTGCTCAGCTGTGTATGTGTTTCTCTGTCAGACCACGAACAACTCAAACTAGCCACAATTCCATGCAAAAAAGAAGGCAGAGCAGCACATTCAAGGGCAGGGCTGTGGTTCCTGTGGTGCTGAGGCAGTTGTCATGAGATACACAATTCCTTTTCCATTGCAGTGAGGTAAGGGAGTACAGAAGAAGGTGGTGGTTCATGGTTTCCTGGTAATTGAGACACTGGAGTTTCTTGGACCTTTTCAGGAATAAAGCTGGACTGATTTCTCTTTACCTTTAATGTATTTTACCCCAGCACAGTAAGTCTGAGGAGATGCATGCTTGAGTAACTGCAAGTAGGAAAGCAGATATGAAAGATTTGATAAGAAGAAAGAATTAGCAGGAGCTTGGACTATCAGCCTGCAGCTATTGCAGGGGATTGCTTATGCTCTTGGTAGTTTTAATTCAAACTGTGCTTTTTCCCTTCTGTTTATCTTTGTGGCTAACATCTGGCACTACTTAGAGAAATACTAATTGCTCTGCTGTTCCTTCCAGAATGCTGATGTTCTCTAAAATATTTCCTAGCCCAGATCTGATGCTGTACATGGTTTGTAGATTGTCAGGGAACCCAGAGGAAACGTAAAACTGTGAGGTGTCTTGTCAGAATGTGTATCTAGGCCTTTTCTTCAGATGGAAGTGGGGTTTGAGCTTGCAGAAGCCACTACCTCTGAAATGGTGGGATCTTGGTGGCAAGCTTCCAAGGATTAACTACAGAACATAGTGGTTTTATTAGCTGCTCTGCTTTGTGTAGGGCTTGTTAAGGCTGTTAGTATAGTAGGCTCTAAGTTGGCTTCTATAAACATGCTAGAAATATGCTGCAGTTTGCCCCCAGTGTTATTACTGGGTGCTAGTGAGAGATGTGACATCAGGGAGATCAAATAACGGGTTAAGAGCGGAGACTGGCATCCAAAAACTAAACTGGCTTGAGCCAGACCATGGTGACCTGGAGACCTTGTTGTCCAAACTGAAAGATGTCTTTATGTCTTTATTTCGTGACTATGGAGTGTGCCATTATAAATATGCTGCTTCAGCAAAGGAAAGTAAAATGAAATATTCTGCCTTATAATTTACCATTAAATATCAGTGTTCTAAATCCCCAGGCAGGCAGCTGGGGTCCTGAACTCATTACAGCATACCAAGAAACGCAGGCCTCGGGCAGTGTTCTTAATGCGGTCATGAATATGCAGCACTTTGGCCCAGTCTTCTACGGGAAGGAAAAAGGAATGGACTGCAGGGTGGATGGGTGTAAAGAATATGTTTTATTACTTTAAAGAGGCCAAGGAAAGAAAACAGGTATGTTTAGTTTTGGTCAACAGAGGAAAAAGATGAAAGTTGATAATGAAAGGATCAAGCAGATAAACAGCTCTGTGCTTTGGTCAGAGCTCTCCTTAAAATCCTCTGCAAATCAGATTGTACTGTATTTACTTGCTTCATACTCCATATTTTGCCCCTGAAAGTTTTGTTGGTGCTATTGCTTTCCAAAACAGTGTTGATTTGGTTTGTTTTGGTTCCCTGTTATTGTGTCATCACATATAACTGCTTCCAGCACATGTTAAAAATATCAGTGTTGAGCAAGAAAAAGACTATCTTGTAAAATATAGTGACTTTAGGAGCATGATGGATACTTCAGATTAGCAAGGCATTGGGCTTTGTTTTGTCCTGCATTTGTAGCATATCTTTACTGATGTCCTTGTTACAGTTCTTGGTACCATAATGCGTGATGCGGTCCAGCCTCTGTTCCTTCATTATCATTTTAGGATCCTTTATATTGAAGCTAAAAGCAAGGTAGAAGGGAGGCAAGATAGAGGGAGAGATGGAATCTCAGACTATCAGTTTTGGGAATGTTTATGGAGTTTTGGGTAAGTTGAATGAGACCTTGGGCGAAGGGGGCTGTGGCTACAGCAGAAGGCCCTTTCTTGGGGAAATTGTTGAGAAGAGTCTGTGGTTGTTGTGCTGGAAGTGGTGTTAACTGGATGTGATGGTTTAAGACATCTCAAGTGTCACATATAAGGGACACCTGAAGCATTTGTGTGAACTCTTACCGATGGATGCCTGTGGCTTTGTTGCTTTTTCTGATCAATTAAAAAGGAGGAAAAAAAGAAAATCTCAGTTTACTGCTTCACTTAATCTCAGCTTCTTGCCATACTTCATTTAACAGCTGTCTGTCCTGCTCATCAGAGGTGCCTGGCTGTAGGTGAGTGCATGTGCTAGGCACGTGCTATTGGCAGTGTTGCATCTCCTGGGCCTGCTATCCCTGTTTTTCCACTATTGTGGCATCTGTACTGTTCCTTTGCATTATCAAGGTTTGAGAACTAGCTGTTTCTTTCCTCTCTTTTCTTTGCTAGCCTGATTATTTCACAACTCTGTTTCTTGGACATTGATTTCACTTGGAAATGGCTGATGAAAATACAGCCTCTTTATAGTCACAACTATAGATGTGGTTTTACTAAATCATATCCAGTTTCTGTAAGATGGAAGCAATCTTTTCTACTGCTAGTGTGAAGCCAGCCTGGATGGCAGTTGCTGATTCATCTGAGAAATCAGTAATGCCATGTGATGGTGTTAGGATTTTTCCCTCCTAAAACACTTTGATTTGCTAAAACGGGAGTTCTAAAACTAGTCACTGAGATGCAGCTGTGTCTGGGGTGCAGTCTGACTGCTATTAAGCAGTGTGCAGTAATGCTGTCTCCAAGACTGTGAGGAAGTTAGAATGCAGCTTGTATTAAGGAACCAATGTACTGAACTTATTTTGTGCCTTTCACAGCCACATTCTGATGTGCAGGAGGTAATCTGTGAGAATTGCAGCACGTGCTGCAGGTCTGCATCTTGGAACCACCACTCTTGGCAAAGCTGATGGAAAAAGCTATCTCTCGAAGGGAAATGGAGCCTAGAAAAGGGCACTGAACAGCCAAGTGCTGAGCAGGGAGCAGACAGTGTTTCCTGTAAACTGCAAACCATTTGAATGAGTCACCTATGTGGCTGCACAGAGAGAGCTGGGGGAAAAGGAGGAAAAGGTTGTCAACTTCAGACCACCTGAAGAATCAGTAAAGACCAAAGTGAAACAATACAGCTTAATACTGTCTTCCTGCAGCTGTCTGTGCACATTCCCATTTTCCCAAAGGGTGCTTTTGTGTTTTTCCTCCTGTCACTCAGACCGTCATCAGAAGGGAGCTCTCAACATGAATGCACCAGTCCACAGGTCAGTGTGGCTGGTTCTTTTCCCTCCATATTCATCACATAGCTCTTTTCCTTGCCTGTTCAGGCTTGGAAGCAGAGTCTGTCTCCTCTTACTTGGAATAGTTTAGGTGTGGAGGTGTGGTAATTAATTGGCTGTTTCTCCTTGTGGGAAGACAGCTGTAACCCATGTCTTCAAACCCACAGGCTTGTGCCTCTCAATTCTTCTTAGTATGCTTCATGTAGCTTGTGTGTATCTCTGCTGTGGATCAAACTTTTCACCTGTCTCTGTCAGGAGAGAGTCACTGTGGGACCATTGGTAGAAACCTGCCTGTGGACAAGCCTTACTTCTCTCTAGTTTCGCATACAGGAGCTTTATGATACCAGCGTGATGTGATAGCCCTGAAGGTGAACTGACCTGGCAGGAATATCATGCTGACAGTGCAGAACATCTCTGTTCCATGGGCACACCTGTGTGGCAGGCAGGCAGAACTGCTGTGCATCACTTGTGCTTACAGGCACAACAACCATCCAGGGCTGCCTTGCCCTGCCTGGTGCAAGCTGGCAGAGATGAGACCTGGAACATGTTAGCAAGCTAAGTGCATTTTCGCTGTGGATTTGGGAAATTCCTCTGTGTTGTTTGATTTGCCAGCAGAGGACTAGAGAGCAAGGCTGAAGGTTAGCAATACAGTGGGTTTCTGCCTTGATGCACCTGGGGAGGTGAAGTGACTGATGAGTCAGGCTGTGAACAGTGTAGTTTACTGATCCCAGTTCTGCTAGGCTCTGACTGCTGGGCCTGTATTGTGCTGTGTTTGATCCTGAATGTTGGATTGTCTGCATAAAGGTACCTAATTGGATTTCCAGTGGCATTGTAAGTGCTGTGGCACGTCTAGAAAGCAGCACAATGCAGACAGAAATTTAGACCCCTTACACATGATTAGGGTTTCACTGAGTTGAAGCTGCTGATGACTGTAAATGTTGGTGGATTTGTAGATAGTTTTACATCTAAACTGGACTCCTTTTCCTGCAGAGCACCTCAGACACTTTTAAGAACTTCACTGGGGTTTCAATCTTCATTCTTGTTAGACTGAGGCACTGCTTTAAAAACTATGCACATTTTACAAGCACTCAAATGCCTAAGCAGTGAGGGCTGTATTTAAATGTTTCACCTCAGCAACTTTTGCACTTCCACCTCAGAGCGGGTGAATAAAGCTGAGAGTCCCTCCTTCAAGACAAAAATTGCTGATCCCTTTTCTTTTCTCCTCCCCTCCTCTAACCCATTGGGTAAGCTCTGTTTCTACCCAGACAGATTTATCATTACTTAAGAACTCAGTGCCTTTATTCAAATGCAAACAGTGACTGAAAAGCTTTGCTCTATGGAGTCCCTCAAGCTTCTGCAGCCAGAGATTTAGCTTCTAGCAGCTGAGGAGTTCAAGAGAATACTCCTAAATGTAATCTAACTAGAAAGTGGAACTTGTTTTGGAGAACACTGTAAGAATAGTTGATCCACAGCATGGGCTTGTTCAGATTTCTGTTTTAGGACCAGGCTTGCCCAGTAGATATAGAAACACCTGTTTGCTTGCCTCCACCTTCTCTCAAGGCTCGCTACAGTTTTGTGAATCATTTTGAGAGTAGCAGAAGTAACACAACTTGTTTCCTCATGGCTGATTTCTTCAGTTCTAGCAAGGCATGAGTACCAACTGGCTTTTACTGCGCTGGGGACATTTAAATGGTCTCTTCTGTACTTCCTCAACATTATGAGAGTCCTGTCTCTGTCCTCTATCCATCTGCCTGCTTGCCTTAAATTCATTGGAGCTGAGTATTTCTTAGCTCTCTACACATCTGTCAAAATTAGTTAAAGTTCTTTGATGGACTCAGAAGTTACTTGGCAGGAGATGAAGGGATAGACCCTCCTCTTCCTCCTCTCCTACCCCTTATATGCATGAGCACACTGACTGCATAGGAATCTGGCTAAAAATAACCTAGTTTATGTTGCTGGAATGGGTTCATCATTTTAGAAACAGGCTGGACTGCCTGGAATTTTACTTGGCAGTGGTACAAGAGCTCAAGTGTTCGGTTGGAGCCACTAAACCTTAATTCACTGAGAAATCCTCTTTCCGAGCAAACAATCCAAATAAATTCAAGACACATACCTGATACTGTGCCTGTGGCACTTGGTGACAGACCTGAGTTAGCTGTTAGACCTGCAAGCAAAGAACTGTAACACAGAGTTGAGCAGAGAAGATGAGACCTGCTCAAGAGTTGGGCAAATCCTGAGCAGTATCCCATTCTGCTCATTCTATGGGGTTACTTATGCTCCCAGCTTGACTGCTAGTGGTACCTGATATGAAATGAATGATTTAGGGTCACTCAAAGAATCACCATCAAAGGTATTAGCAAGAGCGGTTCTAATAGGAGTTTATAAATGTGTAACTTAACAAAATTCACTGGCGAGATTCACTCTGTTACTTATTACATGGATGAAACATTCACAGGAAAATCAAGGTGAAATCAAGCTAGAATGATTAATACAGAGATCAAAGGTACAAAAGAGTAAGGGAGATGCTGCCACTGAGTCACAAGGTTCAGAGTGGAGTCCCTTGCTTTCTAAACAGGGAATTTAGGTGTGGCTGAGTTGAATCTTAGACTTGGGTAATGGATAATATCTAATGGAAGAAATTCAAGGAATAAGGAAGTCCTCCTGGTGAGTCATGAGGTTCAGAGTAGACCCCCTGGTGGAGCTTAGGTGTGGCAAGGTCTAGTCTTAGTCTCAGACCTGGTCAATGGTTTATATCTAAAGGGGTACATGTCCACCAATTCACCACAGATTGGACTTTCACATGGCTTTTACCTAGCAGCAGTCTATGGTTTTAAGGTGAATGTTAACACTTATGAAGTGAGTCAGTACAATTTACTACACTTACTGTATGGTGTCTAAATTGATTCATACACATGCACACACACACAAAGATGTATGTTAAGGTACCTGTTAAAATTTCTCCTTGAGCTCGGTGAAATATTCATGTCAAAAGTCTTAGTAGTTCTCAATGGGAAGAGTTGGGAGTTTTCAGCCCAGGTCCTGTCCCCAGCTAGGGTGACAGTCTTCTGTTTATCCCAGGCTCGGCAGTTTGCAAGCTCTGAGAGGTACCCCACTCAGAGATGCTGGTTGCAGCGTGCTGTGGTCTAGGAGAGCTCAAAGGGTCTCAGGACCACTGTCTATGGGGTTGCAAGATGATTTGCTTTAGACATTAGTAAATTTCCATCCTGGCAACATCCTGAGGTGGTAATTGCTAAAAGTTATTCAGAACTCCAGTAACAATGGTACCGTTGTACTTGGGCTATGAGCAAGGATGACTGCGTACCCCCGCTCGTAGTTCCCACCTCTGCCGGCTGGTAGAAGTATTATCAGTGCCTCCCTCCTCAGCTGTGCAAGAGTTCCTGGTATGGTCAAGGGACACTTCAATAGTCAACTCATTACATGAAGGTCAAGGCCTGACTGGAATTCCTGAGGTTGTGGAGCAGCCCAGAGGATGGGGAGGAGATGCAGCACCATACCTGCCCAAGTTCATGTTAGCATGCTTGCAGGTCATCATGTCTTCTGAGGTTGCACTTGCTTTTTTTATAGCACAGATATTTCTGCCTACTTGAAATAAAGGAGATTCTGTCCTTGCTTGTGGATGTTCTGTGAGTGATTAAAAAGTCATTAGATGAATTATTAGCTGCAGATTATTCTCCTGCCTGCTTCTGTGGGTGACTTAATGCTTGAAAAGTATTAATTTGTATCTACACACATATCACCCTGATTTGTATATTAGCAAAACAACATTGTGCAGAGCTGGGAAGCAGAAAGGCATTCCTGTGTGGAATATACAGTTTTTCTAAGGTCTGCAGACCTT
The DNA here is from genome assembly GCF_033815535.1 of Pezoporus flaviventris. NCBI lineage: Eukaryota > Metazoa > Chordata > Aves > Psittaciformes > Psittacidae > Pezoporus > Pezoporus flaviventris. The sequence continues at coordinate 9,261,647 of NW_026892577.1, read as the reverse complement.
TAGTATTAGCCACACATCAGAACTGTGTAACTGATTCCCATGAAGGGTGTGAGGTACAGGGGTGTTTCATGGAAAATCTGTAAGAACTGCCCAGTATGTCCAGGTACTGCATAAAGGGAGGTGTTTTTCCTGTGCTTGTGGAAAAGGCTGCTTTTTGCAGGTGCTACCTGTCCTCATTGCACTGGGTACAAGGGATACAGACTGGACCTGCAGTCATAAACTTTTCATGGCCTGAGTTTTCCAACAGGGAATCCTACAGGGGTAAGTTGATTTCAATCTTAGTAGAGACAGGAGGACCAACCTATAGCAATTACAGCAGCTCATCACACTGGAGAAGCGTGCTACAGCTACCTGTGCTAGTACTTTCGTCTAAACAGACACTGGCAGGACAGTCTACCTCCTAACAGGTAACAGCTGAAACAACCCCAGTCTGAAGGAATTAACCTGAGAGACCTGTGTACCCCTTGCTGGGTTTGGAGAGGGTCCTAAGGATTGACTGCAATGAACTAAGATGATCTGCGAATTTGGGGAAACTGAGAGAACTCTGAACTGTCTTTGAAAACCTTCATCCAAGTGAAAAGTTTCACAGTTAATGTTATACCTGCCACTCTCATCTTCTTTTATTTGCTCTACTTCCAAATTTCCAGCATTTCTAATGCTGTTCTGAAGTTTTCAAATGAAGCAGCATTCAATGCCTGATGTCATAGCAACTTTACAGGGCCAGATTGGAGACCCTCACACAAGATAATAGACCATTACTGTAGCTTTGGAGATCATGGCTTAGAGACAGATGTAAACTAACAAAGTCCTTAAGTGTTACAAGGAGACTTTATGAGAAGATTTTAACAACCAAAACAGGAGTTCTACCAGACTATAAAAGAGAAGGAGGTAAATGTTACTTGTAGTCTTGCCCCAAAAGAGAAATTGTAACTGCCTAGTTCTCTCCCTATAATTGTTGAGTCAGCTTTTGCCATCTAAAACATTTATGTGACAGGGTATTGAAAGCAGAAATGCTCAGGTCTTTAAGTTCTGATCATCTACTGAACTAGGGCTCTGGAGATACTCACTCTGCAATGTTTTAGTTGTTTTAAATTTGCACTCCCAGTCCCACATAGGCCTGACAGCATCAGAACCCAAGAGCTACGGGAGGTTTTCTGGCATGTGACAAATGTGATTTGCTTTGCGTAACTTCTCCATATTCAGCTATTTATTCTCAATGTGCTGAAAAATGTCAAAGTACACCACTGCAAACTCATCTCCTCAGAGACTACCTTAAAGCAGTAATAAAACCTGAGATTAAAGATACCTCCAGCTGCAATAGAGAGTGCTGCTTTCTGAAGCTAAGTAAAAATCAGCTTTGTTTTGTGAATTTTCCCCTGGGAGTTTTGATTTTAGATAAAATTGAATGTTGAAGGGGAGAGAGACCTAGAACATGATACGGAGCAATTAACCATGCAGCAGGGGGAGGGAATGGCTGCCATGCACACCCTTTCCAGGATCACAACATAGGTTTTCAGTGCAACTGAAAGGCAATTGCATATTGATGGGACTGAGGAGAAGTCCAAAAGGTTTACTCACAGTTCGATTTCACATGCTCTTTAGCCAACCACGGAATGATCTGTCCCTTTGCTCGAGGAGTGAAGGACTTCCCGGGAAGTGACTTCACACATCAACCAAGCATAAACAGGTAGCTGTGTCTAAGTGTGCTAGCTAAATCTCCAGCCATAAAGCACACATGTAAGGTTTGAGCTGCAGGGTGGTTGTTACCTTAGGAGCTTTTGTCCTATCTCTAGGAACGTTGTTTACAGGTGCAGGAACCATGTTTCTGAACTGCAGTGCAGCCATAATTGTATGCCAAAACTTTAGGCTGCTGGACTTGTGCTGATGAAAGCCAGCACGCTGGGATTGGGGCTTTAAGAAAGCCTGGAAATATAAAAACCTAAGAACTTTCATGTCTGAAGAAAGAACCTAGATCAAAGCGTAGAGGAAAACTTACTACTAGAAGAGGAGGTCAAAACCAATCTCTAGTGGCTGGGGTTGGCTCTTTCTCTCTGCATCTGCCTACTCTATGGCAGATAATACTGTAACAACCACAACAGCATGGACCAAAAATCTGCTAATTGTCCTTCTGAAAAAGGATTTTATACTGATGTGACCTCTTCCATTACATAGCAACACAGAAACAATAAATGAGGGGGGAAAAATGCTCCAGGAAGTCAGCAGCTCAATGGAGAAAATGTTGCTGAGCTGCTCAGCTTTAAAGCAAGGTGGGTTTAGTTTAATTTTGTTTGTAAATACCAAAGATTTACTACACCAAGCAGGACTACAGATGATCCTGGGCTACAGAATTCACTTTACCACAGTGTGTGGTTGGCCTTGGGAAATGGTAACTCCCAGGTAGGTAGACTTGTACTACAACTCTTAAGCTAGCTGCTTCTCAGACCTGTTCAATGCTGATTCAGCCCCAGTGATCACTGAAGGCAGAGTTATTAATGGTGTGCAGAGCATTCCGTGGGGCTGGAAGGCATGTCACCAAGGAAACAGTGGTGGTTTTATTACATTAACTCATAACTAGTTTTGGATTTCCTTCCAAAGACAGAGAACATTAGAATATTAACAAGGAGGTGCCATACCCTTAAACCAGGGAAAGGGGTTAAACAGGAGGCTAAGTGCTGGTAGGTGGTTGCTGGAATTTGGCTGTGGATGCCTGTTAAACAAGCAGGTAAAAAGGATTCCTCTGGCTGAACTGGAAGTACAGGAGATTTCTGGTTCAGCCAATAAGGGCAACATCTACCAGCAATATTTAGGGCTTGCCACAAAAGGGTTTATCCAGAACAATTATTTTGAATTCCTGTGGAATCATGTTCTCAGGGAAGTCTGAGATATCCATCCCTGGTGTTATTCTGCAATCGCTATTCCACTTTATGTTCATGTTGCATTTTATTCTGGAACCTTTTCTACAGGCAGTCAGAAATCAAAGGTGTTCTCGCTATTGGGCTCACTGTGCTAGGATCACACTGGGCATATCCCTGCTCCATCCTTCTGCTCTCTCAGAAACAGTTCTGGGGGAACTGAAAACAAACCAGACTTCACACTAAGTTTTGTACAAGACTTCCTTTATTATAAATAAAGCTGCATGAGAAAATCTATATAAATTCAACAGTGTCCTGCTATAATAGCAGCGGTTCGAGTACAGCATTGTGGATCAAAAAGACCTTAGTCTGGGGAGTTTTGGTGTTATTGCCTATCTCAGCTGCATTGCTAAGATTGATCTTCATGCTACCGTTTTGCTTCTGAGCTAACATAGTACCCCCAATCCTAAAAAAGACAAGTAATAAATAAAGCTATTTACTATGTTGGATCCTATGGGAGCGAACCCCTCAATGACCAGCAGCTAAGCTGTTACAGGTGGCTAAAGGATCATTTCTTCATTACAGAGAAACCATTGCAAAGGCTTTGCATTAAAAACATCTGGTGCACAAGCACCAAATCCTGCTGCTTGAATACTGGATACATTTTAGATCCTTTTGCTAAAATACATCTTTATAGCCCCGTAAGACCTGGGTACAAAGCAACTCTGAGAAAGAGAATCTGTGTTCTGTGGTTGCCACATACTCAAGGGTGAATTCCCAACAGCTCCCTTTAGAAGACATTCAGCTCCTGAACAGCAAGAATAACCTTAGGCCAAGGCATTTCCTAAAGGCAAAGAGCTCCTGAGGCTATGATGTAGATCAGGGGCTGCTATCAAAACACCATTAATTCCATTGCTTTGACAGAGTCCATAATAAAATATTAAAACCACATTTGAGGGAGGGAGGGTTTGAAACCAGAAGACAGCAGGAATTCATCTGTTAAATTCACCTGGGTAAGCAAGAACAGCACTGAGACACAAGGAAGGGGTCTGGGAAGGCTGTTTACCCTTCATTAGGATCTCTCATGGAGATATGGGCATTATCAAAGAGTTGGTTTGTGTTTGTTACTCATGTGTCATATGCTGTTTGGTTTATAAAGAACTTTATTAACTTTAAACTATAAAATACCACTTCTACCCCTACCCTTCCTTCTACCTCAATATGCTTCCAATAAATGGCCAGGCAGAACTAAACACAGGTGGAACTAAAGTCTTAGGACATTTTTACTGGCTGACAGCTAAACTGTCTTATAAGCCTTTTTATGAAATGTGAGTGTGGCCTTTTACTGATAGGGCAAAGATTTAATACAGGAGAAACAAGGCAGTTTGAGGAATAGTGTGCTTCACATCATGGCCTCCTCATACCACTGCAAACATCTGATCCAGAGAAACCAGTGTCTGTCCACCATATATATATGTCTGATGGGTCATATATATACCCCTTGTACATATTCTGGTATATGGCTTACAAAGAAGATCTCTGCCCCAGGCTTACTGGAGCACAGCTTATAATCACAGAGCACTTCTCCCCCTGGACAGGTGTGAGTGGGTTCCCTCAGCCTAAATACGCAGAACAGGCCTCTTTAAAGGTGCTCAGGGCAAAATGAGCATATTGCATGTAGGAAAACTAAGCCAAGCTGTTTGCTTTCAGGGGAATCAAACCCATGAATTCCTTGGTTCAGCTCCAGCTTGGGTTCAACTAAACCCCATGGGAACAGTTCAGGGTTAGTTTGGGCTTAAGGCAGAGCAGGCACAAAAGATTCTATCTATTTATCAGTTTAGGTTCCCTTTGAGTCTGAGCAGCAGTGCTTGGAGCTGTGTAAAGACGAGTTTAGGCACGTTTGCAAGCCCATACGACTGGAGTTACAAAGCTTTGTTCTGACATCTTAACAGGGGAGTTGCCTTGTTCTGTTCCACAGCCTTTTCTTCTCACCCTCCCCCTGCTCAACCTTATATAAAAGTTATTTTTCAACCCTGAACGTCATTTCCTGAGAGACCTGGGTCACAAATTTCTTTCTGTTCTTTGCACAGACCAAATTTAGACCCCTGCCAGGAAACAGCAAAGAAACTTTTATTTCTCTCTGGCTGGCCTGGGAACACATTTAGAAGCAACTCTGACCACAACTGCTTGAGCACGACCTGCCTGCCAGCAGCACATGCAAAACTGGATCTGCTACAGGCACTGTGCAGTAAATGTAGGCAGGTAAAAACGGCAAATTGCTTGGGTTTGCAAACAACTTCTACAGTTTCCAACGTAGCCTCCAGGCTCCAGTATTCACCCACCCTCCCTGTACCTCTGCTTGTCACTACCTGCTTGTCATGTCCCCTGAGATTGCTCCTGCGCTCTGTCCTATTGGGAAGGCTTGCTTGGGTGTGCTAATGAAAGCCAGGGGCTTACAGCACTCCTTAGCGTTAGCAATTAGTCCTGCCCTGTAGCTCTGCTAGCCCTGGCAGCCTCCCAGGCACTCATCACTAAGGGTGCTGAAGCAAGCACTGATGATCCAAGACTTTCTTATTGGCATAACCCACCAGCCTCTTCTCTTCCATTTTGCTTCCTACCCCTTGTTTTCTGCTCCAGAATATTACTTAAGCACCCTGTAACTGTGATAAAAAAAAATCCAAGGAGAGCAGCAATTGAGTAAAGGATTCCCTGACCCCTTCTTAGAAACCAGGTGTGGAAAGAGGAGTTCCAGCTTTCTCTGCCTTTGTGCATGAAATGTTCCTCACTGATGGAGGCACAAATGAGCAGACATCAAAGAGGTGGTGAAACGTTTTCTACCAGGAAAAGGGAAGAGAAGACATGCCTATGGGGAGTTTGCTTATCAACAGGCTGGGCAATAAGCCTCATGCTGTATGCTGTCCCTAGCAGTGGTAACAGGATTAAATTTTTTCTTATGCCTTCAATATAAGGACATGGAGCTGTTTGAGCAAGTCCAGAGGAGGCCATGAGGATGATCAGGGGACTGGAGCACCTCCCGTATGAAGACAGACTGAGAAAGTTGGGGCTGTTCAGCCTGGAGAAGAGAAGGCTGCGTGGAGACCTCAGAGCAGCCTTCCAGTATCTGAAGGGGGCCTATAGGGATGCTGGAGAGGGACTCTTTATTAGGAACTGTAGTGATAGGACAAGGGGTAACAGGTTCAAACTTAAACAGGGGAAGTTTAGATTGGATATAAGGAAGAAGTTCTTTACTGTAAGGGTGGTGAGGCACTGGAATGGGTTGCCCAGGGAAGTTGTGAATGCTCCATCCCTGGCAGTGTTCAAGACCAGGTTGTACAGAGCCTTGGGTGAGATAGTTTAGTGTGAGGTGTCCCTGCCCATGGCAGGGGGGTTGGAACTAGATGATCTTAAGGTCCTTTCCAACCCTGACTATTCTATGATTCTATGCATGTGATAGAGACAGTTCATTATAAGTGACCTGTGGAGTGATGGTAATGTCATCCCTGATGGGTCTCACCACCCAGAACAAGGACCCTCCTGAAAGGAGGGTTCAGAGAAGCCCTAGTGTAAAACACTGCAGGAAATTCTAATGTAAGAAAATGCTAGAAAAGGCCCTTAGCACTGGAGGCCAGGCTGCCAGTACCAGCACAAAGCAGGTCTGCACTGAGGCCCTGGCTTGGATCTTGCATGACGCACATGAAGGAGGGTGAGGAGCTATTCAGCCTCCTCCTCTAGCAAATCCACCTCCCTGGGATGAGCAGCCCACTGGCACTGCACTAACAAGCAGCTTCCTGAGGGAGTTCGGGCACTTCCATTTGCGCCCTGGGGTTTTTAGCACATTACTCCAGACTCTCCCCTGGCTGGAGAGCCTGCAGAAGCTGTCATTTCCCAACCATGCTCCTGCAAATTAGCCCGCTAGCAGCAGCTCCTCAGAGCCTCGTCAGAGCAGCAGTCTTTAAAAGGACTGAGGAGACCCTACATGGAGGCAAACCCAAGCTTTTGCCAATGCAATGCAGACCACAAGGCAGCTGCAGAGGCAGCGCTGTCAAGCTCTGCTGCAAGTGCACCTCCTTCAACCCCTCCTGCTAACTCAGGCCCATCCTGCTGGCCTCGGCCTCATTAAAACCATGCTGGGAGAGGTACACTCTCATTCAGAGGGTGATTGTTCCCTCCTGCTACCAGACTGCCGAGACTGGCTTCATTACAGGATAATTTTGGAGAACTGTTTCTTTTACAAAAGCAAAACCTGCAGCAGTCCTTTCTCTCTGGGCTGTTCTCGGCCTTGCTGCCCTGAGGTAAGGAAAAGAAACAGACCAAAACACCAGAACCCAACAATGGCTCTTTTATCTAAGGTAGAAAAGGTTCCTGTCCATTCATCCATGGAAAATGGCCAGGAATAGAACCCACTAGCCATGTTACCATGAAGAAAAGGGAAGACTCAATGAAACGGCCTGAAGGCACAGGCCCTGCTGCCTGCTCTGCTACATCCTCCCCAGGGAGGAGAAACATGCAGAGTGTAGGGCTGCTTCTGAACAACAGGACAAGCCATTGAAACTACTACAAGTCCTATCAAGAAGGCACTTTTTTATCACTACAGTTCCCTTCTGATTAAAGAGCTGTGGTTGACTTAAAGATCTCAATCCAGTCCAGATCTTGTGCATGACCCTCCTCCCCACATCAGCACTGAGTCTTACACTGTGCTTGGAGGCTGCTGTCTGCAAGCATACAGGCCCCTGCAATCCCAAGATCCTGTTTCTGATTCCTCCACCCTTTTCTTATCTCCCCTTTCCAAAGGAAATGAAGTATTTGGCCACCACCACCACAGTTTGCATTGCAGGCATCTGAATAAATTAGTCATATTTGCTGCTCACCACCACTGCAGTGTGACTGAGGCACAATAGAAAAATATATTCTTAGCTGCATCAAACCCAGCCAGCACACCAGTGGAGCAGAACCTTACTTTTATACCACATCTTCCAGTTTTCCCTATCCTTTCCCCATCCCCTCTCCCTTACTGCAGAAACCATGGCCCAGGACCGGTTCAGCTGCGGACAAGAAGCTGTACTGGCAAAGTCAGTTGTGTCCAGGAGGCTTCAGAAAGCTGCCCTTTGGACTTGTGCTTAGAGGAACAAGTGCTCTTCCGCTGGCTTTGGTTAAAGGGATTCTTTACGGATCCCATTGGTGTGTGCAAGGGGAATGTGCACTGTGTACTCATTTATCAGTGCAGACATGTTCCTGAGCATCTCATGGAACGTGTCCACTGTCTTCCTGTAAACGTCCCTATGTAGCACAAAGGGACGGAAAAGGTTCAGAGGCTCAGCCCTCTGGAATATGATGGGAAAGCCCAGCTCTGCTGGTACCTTCCCATTGCCAATGAAGAAGTGGTAGAGCTTCTTTTCGTGCAAGCATTTCTCCAGGTATTTCAGCATGTCCTGTAGACGGGCCTCCAGCTTTTCTGGGGCCCAGTCCTGACTGGGACATGCCTGCAGGAGATGCAGCATCACTGTCTTTAGGTGGTAGTTGCTGAGCCCGCTTGGACCTGTGAGACTGCACTGCTTCCCATGGACAAAGGAGAGGATCTGAAGGCAGCTGACATGGCAGGCATTGGCAGGCAGCGCTTTGGAGACGAGCTGGATGAACCTCCTCTCATACACTGCAAAGGTGAGGAACCAGCGAGTGCTGGAGGGGAGCTCGGCTGCCAGGCCACCCCGAGGGAAGTGAGAAATGAAGTACACGTCAGAGTTCTCGTACTGCACCACAGGGGTAAGGTTGAAGGCAATCGATTTCCCTGATCTAAATTTGATCTTCAGGGCTCCTGGCGAGTCCAGGAGGCTGAAAGAAAGGTCAAATTCATACTTGTGAGAGATTCTGTTCCAGGCCTTGGTGACTGCGATCTGGAACCACTTCATGACTTGATCAGCATCCAGATATTGAGTGTTTTTAAAACACAGGAGGTCTTCCATCTCACTGCTAGGCCTTGTAGTATTGGTTTGGCTATGGAGGAGGCACAGCATATCTTCCCCTAGTTTAGTCTTGTCACAGATGCAACCTGTCACATCCTCATCTGCCCTGCATACCTTGATAGTGCCATAACCTTGTTCATCTGGGGGAGAAGAGTCGCTAGAGCACCAGGCCTGGCACCGAAAACAGTATGGCTCGGGGGGAGCAAAAGGCACTATCAGATCACAGACAAAAGGTTTACGCACTCTCCAATTCTCATACATGCTCCCCACACCCATGCAGTCCTCCACTTCCATGTCAGCATCCCGGTTACAAACACTCCTCAAGGCCTCCAGCAGGTCATCTGCAAAGCCTTCCACCATCTCCCGCATCCTGGCCACATCTCCGGTGGTACCCAGAATGCGCTTCTCATAGAAGCTGGCCAAGACGGCCTTGTCAGGGAAGGACACTCCTTTAAATGCTCTCCCCAGGACAGCCATGTCATCCTCTTCTCCTCCTGTGTCCTGCCAATTCCCTTCCTGGAAATCCTGCCTCCAGAGCTCGATCAGCAGGAAGATGACCATGGAAAGGGCAGTCCACATATCCCATCGGACCTTTTCCTCTTTACTTCCCTCTACTACCTCTGCAGCATTTTCCACAGCCTTCTGTGTGGCTTCCTGGTCTGCAATTTCCTGCTCCAAGCGCAACTGCTCCAGCCGAAGGCTCACCTCCCGCTCCTTCATCTTCTGGATGATTTCTTCCACGTTCTCAGGGACAGTGCCATTCTCTTTAGGGAAGAGGAGCGGCTGGTTGACGATAGCTGTAATCACCACTAGGCACACCCGGAAGATTCCCACGGGCATGGCAGTTCCTTCCCTGGGAGAGAAAGAAAGGTAGATTGACCCACAATTTGGAGTATATGCCCTCAAGAAGAAAAATGAGACACTCCCTTCTTAAATAAAAGCTTTGGCATTCTTTCTAACCCTGAAAAAACTGCTTGAGTCTGGAAGCTCCTAAGCACATGCCTGTTTCTGCAAGTTATCAACCAAGCTTCCCAAGGAGACTTGTCGTAGTTTAAGCCCAGCCAGTAACTCAGAACTGTGCAGCTGCTCACTCACTCCCCCCTTTTACCCTCCTGCTCCTGGAGGGATGGGGAGGAGAACTGAAAGAATATAAATCCCATGGGTTGAGATAAGAACAGTCTAATAACTAAACTATAATGCAAAACTACTACTACTACAATGACATACTACTACTACTACAACATACTGCAGTAATAATGATAAGGGAAATAACATGGAGAGAGGATGTAAAACTAAAAGGGGAAGGAAAAAAAACCCAGTAAACACAAGTGATGTACAATACAATTGCTCACCACCTGCCGGCCAATACCCAGCAGTGACCTGCCCCTTCCGAGTATCTCCCCCCAGTTTATATACTGGGCATGATGTGTTGTGGTATGGAATACCTCTTTGGCTAGTTTGGGTCAGGTGTCCTGTCTCTGCTTCCTCCTGGCTTCTTGCGCCCCTCCTCACTGGCAGAGCATGAGAAACTGAAAAGTCCTTGATTGGGGTAAACATTACTTAGTAACAACTAAAATACTGGTGTGTTATCAGTATTGTTCTCAGACTAAAGTCAAAAACACAGCACAGCACCAGCTACTAAGAAGAAAAATAACTGTTACAACTGAACCGAGGACAAGACTTTATCAGCAAAGGTGGGGATGAAAGTGTCCCCTTGCCAAATTAACGCTGAAGAACAGAACTGTGAAGGCTCATGCTACTGTCAACCCACTGTGATGCTGTTGGGGCAGTGTGGGAGGGCATGTCCTTCCTCCTTCCTTTAAAGTTCTCAGGACAGAAAGGGAAAGAAGCAGGCAAGACCTCCCCAGACATTAAAAGGTAGGACCAGAGATGAGCACTGCTTTCCCTCAAGGTAAAGCAAATATTGCAGACATGGCAACAGCACAGTCAGGGCTGGCCTGGCCACCTTCCATGTTATGCATATGTGGGGACCCACACAACCTTCTTGTATAGAAGCAAACTTCACTGCCAGTGCTGGTGATGTGCACCTGGGTGATAACAAGCCTATCCATGGGTTTGTGCTTCTACGCAGGTACTACAGGCAAAGCTCTTCCTGCCTTTCTGCACCACCAGGATCAGGCTGTGGCAAACTTTCTGGGCCCCCAGGATGCCTCATGACCATGGGGAAAGGTCAGAAACAGAAAGACTGCTGAACTGGAAAGGGTTTCCTTTACCCCAGTGGTTTTAAAAGCATTGGGTTGTTTATTGATCTTCAGAAGACACTGGTAAACACCATGGCTTTGATCTAAGCCATCTCTCCCATACACCCCTTTAGCAGCTGTGCTTGCAGCCAAGCTCACTCCTATTTGAAGTGACCTCAGCGTGGCTGTGAGACACATGGTGCTTGCTGCAGACAGCTGTGTGCCAGCAACAGTCCCACGTATCACTCCATGCACAGGCCCTTGGCATGACCAAGACTGCAGTGGTGTTTTGGAGTTGCTTTGTGTGCTTACTGGCTCTGCTGCTTGTACCTCTCACTTCATAAAGTTTTCCATGCCACAGGGATCATGGAGAAAGGATTTAATTCCCTGCTTTCCGGGACATGGTCCCATTGCTGGGATCTGGAACAGAAAGTGCCTAGGTTAAAGCCCGGGCTGTTTCCTCCCAGGTGGCATTTCTGTTTCTGGAGAGCTGGCATTGCCATCAAGTGCCTCCTCAGAACAGGACAATCTGAGGCTGTCACCCACTGCTGACACATGGCAAGTTCACCCTCTTTCTAGGAACATCAGCCCTCAGTCCTAGCACAGGGGAGAGACCAGGAGGACAAGATATTGACAAGTATTTCTTCTTTGACATTTAATGCAGCTGCTTTTTAATGCTTCAGAAGTGTGTTTGAGAGAAGGGCTTCTGTTACAGAAATAAAGTCTATCAATAAAATACCTTATCAATCAGACCAGAAGTTATAATCTCATTCCTAACAAACCAGTTCATCCTGCTGTGGGAATGAGGCTGTTTCACAGAGAGCCAAGAGATGGTGAGGCACCAAGTGCCGAGGGCTATAATTCTCTCCTCCTGCAATAGCTCCTTCCTGGTGTGTTTTGGTTCCACAGCAACCCTGCTGTCCTGGCATCGGGGCAAGATGGAAAACATCTCTGGCAATCACATTTATGTCTCCAAAGGGCATGCAGTAAAGCCAGATCCACCCCAGTGGGCCTTGTTGTCATTACTGCACAACAAACTGCTGGCTTTCATTTGATTTCCTCCATGTAAGCCCTTACTGTACATGGGAACCATACCCTCCGGCATGCAAATAGCTTTGCTTAGAAGAGGGCTGGTATTGGAATAACAAAGGAACAGGATTGAGGTGCATTGTCCAAGCAGCAAGAAAATTCACACAGTGCTCAGGATAACACTATGTGCCCCTCCCTTGTGTAACATTTACTAACTACTCTTTTTCTTAGATCCCATATGCATGCACAGATGAATGCCCTTATGCAGATACTGCTCTGGAGATGGTCTGTAGGCCTTTCTTGTCCTTTTTACATTTATATTAACTCTTTGATTCATCACGCAATGAATGAAAGGTGAATTAGTGCCCAAAGCTGGGCGTTCCAGTTATTCAGTGAGCTCCATGCCTGGCCACATTTTAAAAATAAACTGGTGTTACCATGCATTGCACAGGGCTTTATCAGCCTGCCAGGGCGGGGCAGGAAGCGCTGGTGAGTTCCTTTCCTTAGTGCTACGCTCTTGCAGACCACGTGCTTTCCAAGCTTAAAAATAACATGGCCAGTGGCCAGGTGCCTCCTTTTGAAGTCCTGACCAGGATGCTCTGCCCTGCAAGACCTCTGGCTCTGCAGATGAAGTTTACTGTCACCAGATAATTTCTTAGATGAATTACCTTCCAGTATCTGAAGAGGGCCCATAAGGATGCTGGGAAGGGACTCTTCTTTAGGGACTGTAGTGATAGGACAAGGGGTAATGGGTTTAAACTTAAACAGGGGAAGTTTAGGTTAGATATAAGGAAGAAGTTCTTTACTGTAAGGGTGGTGAGGCACTGGAATGGGTTGCCCAAAGAAGTGGTAAATGGTCCATCCCTGTCGGTGTTCAAGGCCAGGTTGGACAGAGCCTTGGGGGACATTGTCTAGTGTGAGGCATCCCTGCCCATGGCAGGGGGGTTGGAACCAGGTGGTCTTAAGGTCCTTTCAAACCCAAACCATTCTGTGATTCTATGATTAAGGCTGAAAGAAGTCAGCTTCCTTAGGATAATCTGGTACCCTTCAAGACTCTCTCATGTCCAGCTGCCCCTGGGCACACCGCTTCCAGAGGTTACCTACCCCAAAGCTCTGCTGGCAGAAGGGTTAGGCCAGACATCCCCAAGTCCATCACCATCTGGCTCAGCTGAATTCATTCTGGGTCACACTGACAGCCTAGGCTACCCCAGCTGATTTTACAGGAGTAGATCAGGAAGCATGCACCCACCCTCTTCTCCCAGCATCTTCTACAGGCATCAGCCTCTGGAAGAGAGTCAGGATGGAAACTGGAAGTGACAACATCTTCAGGTTGCATGAATTTGCCAGAATTATGTTTTTTTTCAGCCTGAACAGAGGAAGTTCTCTTGGTCAAAACTGCCCTTTTGCTACTGTAGCTATTCACACCAGGAAACCAAACCCTAACCTCAGTTAAGGCTTAAGGGTCATGATGCTCAGTGACCAAAGTCAGCGGAGTCTGGCCATAACAGCAGCAATGGTGGTAAGGGCAGAGCGTTCCCACATCTCATCAAACACAGGTTTACTAATATGGAAAGACTAAATAATACAGGTGAAACCAGTAGCACTGCCTGCTGCAGCAGTCCAGCCCTCCCCATAACAAAGGCCGCTCTTTTCCCTTGCTTTTAACTTCATCCCAAGTAATTTAAGTCTGACAAAAATATTTATGCTTGCTCTGGCTGAGACAGCTTTTGTGTGGGGAAGAGGGAGAGTCCAAATGCTTCCCAGCTGAAGACTAAGAAAAAGAAACATCATTGTTTCATCTACACATCAAATTTAGCAACATTTCAAGCATGGGGTGGGGAGAGAGGGCAGGTATTAATGAGGTTTTATACAGCAAGTTCCCAAACCGATCTTCAACCTTCTCCAGATTTCTGGCCCTGACAGTTTTTTTTCTTATTCGAAGTATAGACAATGTCCAGACTTGGTAATAGGCTTAAATCTACTGGAACAGGCTTCCCAAGCGAGTTGTAGATGCCCTAACCCTGGGAGTGTTCAAGGCCAGGTTGGACAGAGCCTTGGGTGACATGGTCTCTGTGAGGTGTCCTTGCCCATGGCAGAAGGTTGGAACTGGATGATCTTAGGGTCCTTTCCAATCCCAACCATTCTGCCATTCTACCTTTTGCAGACCCTCTTGTGGCAGTTCCAGAGCTCCAAAGGCCCCCTGAAGGAGGGAGCTGTGGTCCTCACCACATCACAGGCAGGACCTCTGCAAGCAGTGGAGCCTGCCCGCCCCCTGCTCCCTGGGCATTCCCTGGGTGAGAGTCTAGAGATCCCATCTCTTGTGCTCCCATGGGCACAAAGCAGGGAAAGAAGCAGAGACCAAGGAAAGCTGTGCAGGGAAGGGAGGAGGGCAAGAAGCAAGTGGATATGTGGAGTCTCATTGTCTTGGTGCAAAGCTCTGTCACTGCTCGCTGCCCAGCATGTGATGCTGCTTGTTCAAACCTGTCTCTGGCACCAGAATTAGTTTCCTTCTGGACTTTTCTATAGCAGTCTCTGCTTCAGTGACTTGAGTACTGCACTGATTTTAAGGTTAACAACCACTGTGAAAAGCTCTGAGAACTGAGGGGGCAACCACTTCCCACTCTCCAGCTGGTGAGGGCTCTGAGATAAAAGCAGCTGATGGCTCTGCTGCCTGATTAGAAACAATCAGCGGCTGCATCCTACAGCACTTGGTGTGTTCAAAGGCCTCACCAAGAACACCTGCAGCCCTCCAGCCTCAGCTCCTAGGCAAATTAGGCCTCATTCTTTCAAGCCTAATGCAGCTTTCCTGGCTGGACAATCCCAGTCAGCCCCACAGCAGGTCCTAGATGATGTGGGAAGGCCCAAGAGGGTAAGGGGGAAGATGTTCCCGCTGTCATGCAGTTCAAGTTGGTGCTCTGAAGCTGCGTACAGAAGGATGGCAGCTCTCACACTAGCTGATCTGAAAGCCCTTCTTGCACAATTCAGTAATGTTTAGTTTGCCATCTCACTGGGAGCACAGTTATAGGTAGTGTGTTGCAAGGAAAAGGAAGAAGCACGTGAAGTTCATAGGCACATAAAGCCTTCACACAACCAGGCAGTGGCTTGCCTAAGGTCAAGTGATGGATGGAGAGTACCCTCTGCTTGGGGACTTTGAAAGCTGGCTGATAATCCTCTTGTGTACACATCATAAAGCCTAAGGGATGAGTGTGTCTAGAGAGGTTTGCCCGAGAGCTGCCACTGGAAAAGACTCTTCTCCTTTGCCACATTTGGGCAGCACCAGACATGCCAAAGGCTTGAGAGAAGACAGGTTGGAGTTCTGAAAATGGTCCTTTAGGTGAGATCTGTCTCACCAGCCATGCTCAACCCCTTAGCAGTGGAGCACAGGCAAAGCTGTAGCTCCTCACTAGCACAAATGCTACCCCCTAAGCCAAAAACTGGTGCTGAGCTCTGCAAACCAGCACTTGCTGTGCCTGTATCTCTGCAGTAACTGTCTTCACATCACATGTGCTACCTTGGGCCCTGCACAAATGGCCTTATGGGAAAATCATCTGCAGAGGCTACTGCAAGACAACATCAAAATAGCCATCACAATGTTTCTTGACTGTAGTCAGCCCTGAAGATGAACAGTGCTTGTAGTCCATGCTAGTGCAAGCAGATTTATTTAGTGGTGTTTTATGTGGCATGGGGGCAGAGCTTGGCTCTTCCTTCAGTTGTTGCCATCAAGACCTCCTCCTCACCTGGGAGCATCACAGAGCTCATCTGGTTGTCCTTGTGGGCCAACCTGGGACAGCCACTGCCCTGTGCATGTGCTTTCCCCCTTCCCTCCAGCCACCCTGCCATAGGGGACCTCTGCATGAGCTTCTTAGAGATGACAATGCTGAAAGCCATAGTAATGTCCTGTCCCTTCCAGCTAAAATGAGCTCAACTTCTGATGTCCCCAAGCCTTCCTCACACCTTTTTCCACAGCATCTTCAGACCCTTTTTCCTCCTGCTCAATCTGGCAAAGGAAAAGAAAGCAGTTTGAAACTAGCCTCTGTAGGCTGGTCATGTGCTCTGAGCTCAGATAACCTTTTATCTTCTCTGATAAGACACAGGAGAGTATTTCCCTTTCACTAATGGTCCTTTTCTTTCCTCAAGAGCTCCTCATACAGCGGTATTTTTTCCACTTAAATTTTGAATCATGGGAAGCAAAACATGCTCTGGTTGGTGTTCAGCAATAAACCAGAAAGGAGTGAGCTGAAGCTTTGATTCTTAAATTGGAAAAACCCAAGTCAAGCCCCTGAATGCAGTTCAGTAATGCACTGGAACACGCCAAGACATCATTTACGACACACTCGATTGCTTCCTGTGATTTGGCTGACACAAAAGGCACTGAATAGGTGGTTACTACATTGTGCTTTGCTTTGGTAGGCTGCAAGAAAAGAGGCAATTCAAAGAGATGATAGAAACTACAGATGGCTGGGAGCTTGTTTCATTGAAAGCTGCCAAGTTTTTGAAACCAGAACTTTCATGGGAACAAATACGATTTCTGAGACTCTTTCTGGTAAAGGTCCTTGAGTTCTGGAAAGGACTCCACTGCTTGTTTTGACTGGAGAGATTAATAGCCCCAAACAGCCACTAACTTGCACTTGAGACTTGCTTACTGGGCAATGTGAGTCTCAAGCCCAGGGGTTCCAGGCCCAGCACAGCTGTACTCCCTTATGACTGAGCTTCTGGGAGCTTCATGATCCTTCCCCTTGCTATAACAGAAAACAAATTGTCTTGTGGCCCTTGAATGTATAGCCTGGAGATGCTTCTGCTGCATTTATGAAGACCTGGTCAAGAAAAAGGTTTGCTGAAAGCCCTTTGTAATATACTGTGTCTTTCTCCAGTTTGCAAATACTGTTGCCACCTCTGCAAGTATTCAGAGGTATGCCTGGCTGCAGCAGAAAGAAATAATGTTCCCTCTTACTAGGGACTGTATGCCCTAAACTGCAATAAACATGCACAATGAAAGAGAAATGGGAATTCCAGAGATGCGTGTCAGTGCTATCGTTCCTGCCAAACACTAAGAAAGATGCAGTTTATTTAGTCAACCCCACACCACACTTTTGTTTCTCCACCATCTACCCATCAATGTTTACAGAGCAACTGAAAGGCCTTTGCTGGCTCAGAACAGATGGTGAAGGCTGTTTTCCATCAGCTGCTACATGTAAAGCCTCAGGAACAGACACATACTGGATGGACGTTCACAGAAAAACATGAAGGTACCACCATAGAAAGCAAAACCCTGGTGAAGATATGAGACTGGTCTCTGCCATTAGTTGCTGGGAGTATGTTATTCATATTTTGCCTCTTTTGCACTGAGGAGAACGAGAAAACATTCAGGTTTATTTTTTCCCTGACATATTTAAAAAACAGAGCACATTTGTATGCTGATCACTTACTTGGGATGCCAGAAACTTATTTGAAGACTCTCCTCCAAATTCAGGAGGGAGTAACAGTAACATAAACCTTGGTCTCCTTCCCGGCCCCTGAGGTTGCTGCCCTCATCATTTGGCTGCTCTCCGTGTTTGACCTGGGTTTCACATGACTTGAGAAATTGGTTTTGGCAGAACTTCACTCAAACCTGTCTTGTTCTTGAGACCATTTTTACTGGAAAAGTATTTTCTGGGGTGGGCAGAGGAGGAGTCCCATTTTGGTGAAGAATTTCAGACCAGAAGTGAGTGAGGTTTCCTCCCACATCAGCACCAAGTTTGTTGGGTCCTGTGGGTTATCCAGCACCCTAGTGTAATGAATGCTGCCAGCATTGCATCTCACAACAAAGAGTTTCCATGTTCCTTGAGTCAGCAAGGTGGAGCTACGGCATCAGGTGGGGCTGGTGAGGTGTTGGACCCTCAGGGGGGCTGTAGGGCCCTTACAGCCAAGGCTAGTACCCACGTACTGAAACACATCCCAGGGTGACTAAAGGTTTATTGCACCAGTCTACCCTTCCCACCCCATGGCATACGCATTAACACATGTGACAGGCAGCAAAGGCTCAGACACTCAGATAAGGATCCTCAGCTGGTTTCTGCCCTGCAGGACAAAGACCCCACTGCTGCAGTGAGAACATGTCCTCAGCCCTGCACAGAGCCATGAAGACCACCACTGCCTGCTCCACCATCAGCTGTGACAGCGCCCAGCAGAGCCCACCCAGAGATCACACAGCATGGGGCAGCCAGGATGGGCTCCTGCTCTTCCCTCTTGAGCACACAGTCAGCTGCAGCACACGCAGCCCTGCTAGGAAAGTCAGGAGCCGCAAAAATGCAATACAGAGCCTGAGCAGCACTAGCTTGTGCTGCTCTTTCACGCCCCACGATTTAAGCTTGCATGCAGGACATTGGTGTGATGAGCTGGGACAGAACAGTGCCAGCCACAGCAGCTGTAACTCATGCTCTGACTTGTCTTTTTGAGCATTAAATTAGTCCTACAAAGTACCAAATTCCAGTTGCTAGCACAATCACAGTTGGTTCAGTACAGACTGGTGGGACTGGGCTCTATCTTTGGCTCTTCATCAAAGCCACCAGTGGAAAGGACCAAGTGCACCAACACAAGGTGCAGAGGCCTGGATGTTGAGACTGGTATCACAACCAGTTGGGTCAGGACTACAAAAGACAGGTACGGCAGAGCAACTGGCTTCCAAAACATGCCTGGAAGCTCCACCCCAGGTCAGCTGCTTGGCCACAGCACAGCAGTTGGACAAGGCTACTTGCCTGATAACTATTGTTTTGCTGTTTGATTGAGAACACGTTAGCCTTTTGTAACATCCGTGGACGTCCTGTCCTGGGCCTGCTACAGTGCCAAGGGGGTCAGTCGCACAGCCTGAGTCGGACATCCTGCCCAACAGGTCTGCTGTGGACTTTCGGAAGCAATATTTTCCTCTCCGGGTCACCAGATCAGGTATTTCCAAGGAAATGGTGATGCTCATCCTGTGTTCAGGACGAGATAGCCCTCCCTTCCCACAGACAGGCGGATTCGGGGTGGATAAGCATGTGAGCAGCACTGACAGTGCTCTGGAGGCAGATGCTATTGTGCAGTCCCAGGTCCAAGTGAGGAGTGATTTTGCCAGCATCTCTCCAAGTAGAGGAATGCTTGACTGGCCCTGGGGAAGACAGGGAGTCTCCAGCATGTCTTCCAGTCATTCACTCCCTTTGCCATCAGGAAGCCGTTTCTCATTAACTCTCCCTTGCTGCAGTTAGGGGTTCAAACTTCCCAGCGACCAGTGTAGGTAAAAGCAGGCCAGATTGCTTTTCTTCTTGCAGTAGCACACAAGATGTTCAGAGGTCCTCCCCTTCTGCCTCAGCTTTTGCTGCACATAGATGCATTTGTAAGTGTTGCCATGAAATCCCATGGGCCCCTACCCCCAAATCCTAGACAGTACAAAGCTTTCTTTCTGGCTCAGGAGTTATTTTCTTTCTAGGGCTCTTTTCCAAAACTTGCTATATTTTCAGTTTCATCAGCAAGTGGGGGATTTATCTAGCTATTTCCAAGCCGCTATTATTTCTCAGTGCACACAGGTATACAGCCATGATTCTGGCCCCCTCTTCTTCCCCCAGAAGCCAGCAGCTACTGTCAAAGACTGCTATACTATCTACTAAATAAACACAAAACCACGTCATGCCCCCAAAGCATTGTTTATCCACTGGAAGGCTGGACCCAAGAAGCGGCGCCCATGGAGACGATGAGACCAAGCTACCAGCATGAGCAGCCTGTTACTCAGCATCCTGCCTGCTGCCTGCATGTGTTATTTTGCTTTCCGGCTGCGCAGGCAACTCCTGTCAGCAAGCAGCACGTGTGCAGTCTGTGCAGTGCCTTGGGTTCCCCCTGCTACAGCCAAGGAGGGGTTTTACAAATTGGAACACAGCGCTGGCTGCGAGGGAGGCAGGAGGGGAAAGGTAGGAAGTGCGCTTGTGGCTCCCACCCACATACCGAGCTGTTGTGGTAGGATCCCGGCCAGGAACAGCTTGGCTTTTTAAGCCAAGTAAATTTTGTCTTTAATTGTCAGGAAAACAATTGGAATAGAGCGAACTTTTTGTTTGTTTGTGGTTTGTTTCTATTTCTATGGGGAGAAAAGACACACACCAAGCAAAAAATAAAAGTGGTCCTACCACCCTTACCAGCTCCCTGCCCCTCAAACCGAACGTGACGGGAGCCCAGGCGATCGCTGGTCCTCCCCTCAGCACAGATGGACACAACCCCTGCTGCCTCACCAGCAGCCCGGTACTGTCAGCCACAACATGCGGAGCGATGTCTCTGCACAGATGCTCTCTGGCCTTCCCAGCGCTCTCACTGGGACCCTCCATGGCTGTGCCCCTCTCAGCCACGCGACCTCCCCCTGCACGTGCAGGCAGCCGCGGCTCGTTGATCCCGCCAGTGACGGGGTGCGCCAGGGATGTCGGTCGGTGGGAAGCGGGGAGGGGCAGCCATGAGGGGAGATTGTGAGTGGAGAGCGTGAGGGGGAGAGCAGGCACGGCCATGAGGGGAGATCATGAGGGGAGTGGTGGGGCAGTCGTGAGGGGAGATCATGAGGGGAGAGTAGAGGCAGCCATGAGAGGTGAGATCATCAGACAGGAGCAGGGGTGGCCATGAGGAAAGATCCTGAGGGGAGAGGTGGGGCAGTCATGAGGGGAGATCGTGAGGGGACAGGAGGGGCAGCCATGAAAGAGGAGGGGGGATCGTGAGGGAGAGCAGGAGCAGCCGTGAGGGAAGATCATGAGGGGAGTGGTGGGGTGGTTGTGAGGGGAGACAGTGGGGTGAGAATAGGGGCAGCCATGGGCTGCCAGGGGTGGCCATGAAAGGATATCTTGAGGGGAGATTAGGGGTGGCCATGAGGGGTAAGGGTGGCAGTGTGGGCCACTATAAGGGTACAGATCAGGGGTGGCTGTGACTGGAGATTATGAGGGACAGCCACGAGGGGAGATCAGTTTGCCCTCAGTGGCATGGTTGAGTACTGGGCTTGGCAGTGCAGGGGTAACAGTTGGACTCAATGATCTTAAAGGTCTTTTCCAACCTAGCCTAGCTGATTCTATGAGTCTATGATCTGGCAGTCACCTCAGGGAAAGGTGGTCAGAATACAGAGGGTTCAATTGCCAAGAGGTTTGTTTAAATCTGCCCTCCTTTTCCCTATGGAATTCTCAAGAAGGTGGAGGAAATCACACCAGTGTTGTTAAATCAGGTAGTTGTTACCCTGACTCTCCTCATCCTAAGCTAGGCATATGTCCTGCATTGCTACACATCCAACTTAATAATAATAATAATAATAATAATATTGTACACCTGTCAAAATGAATGCTTCGGTATTAAAGTGTTGGTGGAAGCATTAATAGAAAGTTGATTTCCCAGCAGGGATACACCACTGCAGCACATCTAAGAAGAGCACATGTGGATATCGGCACAGCTCAGACATGACTTGCAGAATGATTATGTTTTACATGTGAAACTATGAAGTCCCGTTTCAGTTATGTAGCAAGGAGCACTTATACATTACAGACAATAGAAAGCACAGCAGTTACCAGACCCTTCCACACTGAGATGCTGAACAAAAACACAGCAAAAAGCTGTCATTGAAGGCTATGAATTAGGTTGATCTGACATCTTCTACTCCATCAGTCTTGACTCAGTGACAAAGTCAAGCTCCTATATCAGGAGACCTGCAGGCCTAAATATCAGCCTTGAGAAGAGAAGCTCCATGGAGACTTCATAGCAGCCTTCCAGTATCAGAAGAGAGCCTACAAGGATGCTGGAGAGGGACTCTTCATTAGGGACTGTAGTGATAGGACAAGGGGTAATGGGTTAAAACTTAAACAGGGGAAGTTCAGGTTAGGTATAAGGAAGAAGTTCTTTACTGTAAGGGTGGTGAGGCACTGGAATGGGTTGCCCAAGGAAGTTGTGGATGCTCCATCCATGGCAGTGTTCAGTGCCAGGTTGGACAGATCCTGGGGCAACATGGTCTAGAGTGAGACATCTCTGCCCATGGCAGGGGGGTTGGAACTAGATGACCTTAAGGTCCTTTCAAACCCAAACCATTCTATGATTCTGTCTGCTTAAACAGGGCTCAAAAACACTGGATGGGACTGGAGGCTTGTGTGATATTGCACTATTGTTTTGCTAACTAGTTACAGCTGTTGTATTCAAACATTTGTGAGGAACAGTATTTAAAGCTGGCTATGGTAGCCAAAACATCACCACAGAAATGAAAAACAGTTCTTTATCCCATTGCCTGAAATCCCAGCTTTTTTTATAAAACACAATATAGTTCCCTAAATAAATTAAAAAAAAAACAACAAACCCCAACACCCCAAAACAGACTGTGAAAGCCCCTGCAGCGATGTGTAGAGGGTGTGGAAGGAGGAGAGAGCAAGAAAGAGCAGTGGTGCTACAATGCCCTGTTTCCCTGACTCTCAATAGGATGACTCCCTGATCTATGCAGAAGCACTGTGCACTGCATACCACTATCTGCAGGAAGAATCAGGCCCTCTAACTCCATTACCTGGTGGCTCTAGAAAAGAACAGAAGTAACAAGGAAGCAATAAGCCCAGTCTTGGCTCGCTACTCATAAACCTAGGAACTGCCAAGACACACGCACACTCACAAATATGTTGGCTGCTGAACTGCTGGCTAACTCTGCTGCTCAAAATGACGTTGAATGAATAAAAATTAGAAGAAAAAAGTGAAGCCATACAAGAAAACAAACTGCCCGCTTCCGTACAATATTTCTATGAAGCTCATCCTTTCAGTGACCTGTGGCCACCAACCCAGAGCCATTTTCTTCCAAAGGAATGACTCCAGAAACCAGCCTATTGCCACATGCACCCATATTTAATAATTCTCATGTGCTCTTTGCTCAGTCCCCTCAGTTTAGCAGCAAAAGAAAACATCTTTAACCTTTTCTTTCCCTGAAGAGTTTCTAAACTGAATGCTGGGAAGAAAAACTCTGAAAAGACTCCATGGGATAAGGGCAATGTAACATGCACTGCTGTAGCAAAAGTACCAAACACACATGTTAAGGCTGAGAAGCCACATGTTTTTCATTTGGAATGTGTGGGGTGAACACATACGCCTGCCTCCTTTATAACATCAGCACAACAAAGGAAGGCTTTGTTTGAAAGCCAAGGGACAGCCTCTCTGCACACTTAAAGGCTAAGTTATAACGTAATGGGAACTGTGAGTCATAGCTATGGGGCCCCTACTCATAGCACAAAAATCCCCTCCACTGCATCAGGAAAGGAGCTTAGCGAGGAGCAAAGACAGCTTCCAACTCCACATGGGAGACTGAAGTGTCCAGGACTAGCAGCAAATACAAGGCTGAGCTAAGAGCATGTGTTGTGGATGACTTAGGATGTTGACATTTCTTCCTGCAACTTCAGTTGACATTTCTTCCTGTTACTCCTTCAGAGCTTGAGATCACAACCCTGCATGCATTCCAAGTGCATGAAGCAGCTCAAGAGGATGTTCATCAGCCAAGCACCTTCAGACT
Source organism: Pezoporus flaviventris (assembly GCF_033815535.1). Classification (NCBI taxonomy): domain Eukaryota; kingdom Metazoa; phylum Chordata; class Aves; order Psittaciformes; family Psittacidae; genus Pezoporus; species Pezoporus flaviventris. The sequence goes on along the minus strand of NW_026892577.1, from coordinate 9,238,108 downwards.
GCCTTTTGACTTTGGCTGCATAAGAGAGTGGCCATAATACTTAGACTGAGCATAGCCAGCTCGCTAAGTAGGACTGCAGTAAAGCTCTATGTCCTTAAGTCACTTAGTAAGCCAGATAATTTATGTCACTGTGTTACAGTAGGGGAGGCTCAGCTGATGGGATTCTAGCTACCCAAAAGACAGCCACCCATCTCATCCTTGCCCCTACTAGCCTAGGAGAAAAAGATAAGGGTCTTCAATTAAAATGAGTTGTTGCAATCTAGAGTGCAGAAGTGGTTGTGCTGCAGAAAATCCAACCTTCGCAAGATATTTGGTTGCTAAATCTCCAGAGGCCTTTAGAAATCAAACGCTTATCTGAAACTAGTGGCAGTTAGGTACCTGAACATCCAGGAGGAAACAGCTTAGGATCTAAGCATTTTGGGTTCAGGTACATAACCACAAGTCCCTCTGGGAAGCACTAGACTGTGAACATCAAGTCTCACAGTTTAAGCTTGAGAATGTCTCCTTAGCTCCGTCGCTGATACATATTAATATTCTACAAATATTATTTAAAAGACTCTTAAAAAATAGGGTAAAAAGAGATCTCTAAAAGCAATACAGTCTCCCCCTTCTGCCTCTGTGCATGGCCTACACTGTGCCCGGGTGGTTTCTGGCAAGTCTTTGCCTACTTCTGAAAAGCTTCCAGCAAATCTCCATTTCTGCTTCCCAAGGCAGTCTAGACTACTGCTTAACTACCTCTACCTGTAGGAAAGTCTCTTTCTCACCGCATGAGCTTTCTCCAAAACAAGCTGTAAGCCCTGCTGGGATTCTGGCCCATGCAGGCAGTATCTTGTCCTAGGGAGCTACTTCCCTCCCTGCAGGCAGCATGGGAACCATTTGCTCCCACTCCTCATCAAGTGCTCCCTGAGCATCACTGAATCTTCTGCAATTAGGAAGAACTGAAAGCAAGGCACCCTGAAGCTGATTTTCATCACTTCCATTTGAGTTTGGCCACAAACTCTATTTTTATAACTGACGGCACCCACCATCCCTTGAGGCAACATGGAGGAAGATGCAGTTGGTTGCGCAGGTGGCTCAGCTGACACCCTGTAGCTAATGTTCTGCCCAAGCAGAAAAGTGACCTGTTCTACGTGCTCTTCCTCCTGGTTTTGAAAGTGAAGGAACAGTATGTTTTCCTTTGCCAGGCAACTGAAATAACCATATGAATTGGAGACTCTGCCTAACAGGGCTTAAATTCTGCAACAGTTGGCCCCAATGGTCCTCATCGTTGCCAACACCATGCTTGTTTTTTCCAAGCCACATGTACAGCCATAGGGTGCATCAGGTATTTTCCCTATAAATGCTGAAAAAGCACCTCTGCCTTGAGGTAAATATCACTGATATAAATGATGTACTAGATTAGCCAGAAAAACCTGCCTCTGGAAGAGGGTAGTAATGAAAGACAGTGAGGGGAAAGGAAAAAGAGAAAGAGATTAATTTACACACAGGAGGATGCCAATGGGCCAGCTCTCACAGCTTTGATCAGAGCTGGCTGGAGCAGCATGCCAGGGAATGCTGAACTGAGCTTTGCTAGAGCAGAGCAGGCGTTTGAACTGGCTGGGATGGGAAGAACGGGATAGACATCACCCAACACAGCACAGATCCAGAGTAAGTGAGAAAGAGAAAAAAAATCACATGGAGTAAATGAAGTAACAGGTACCCAGAGCTGCAGCAGGACATTGTGGCTGCCAGGACTGCTGCTCTGGCTGCTCCAGTTCCTGTTCCCACCACTGCTGCTCACAGAGCCTCCTGCCACATGCTCGCAAAGCAGCACTGCCCCATGTCTGGGTTTCACCCAGCAGTTCTGCTTTCAGTGGGGTTTTAGGGGTTTTCATACAAACATCAAAACTCTACACATTGCTGGCTTGTTAAGAGCTGCTATTTCCCTTTGACCTGGCTGCCTCTGCTTATCTTCAGGAGGCTCTCCAGATACCTCCAGGCCTTTGCTCCCCCACTAACACCTGAATGAGGGGGGAACTAGAATTCTTCCAACTGGGTAAGGTACCCCTGGCAAGTTCTCCTGCATAGCAGCAAATGCAGCAGTAGCTGTTATCAGCAAAGCTTGGACCTGTTGGCTCCCTTCTGCCATCCCTCTCTATGACTAGATGCCAACTGTTCTAACCAGTCAGATAAAAGTGATTTTAAACTGAATGCCAAAAGAGAGGCTTTTAGCACTGATCTAAACAGAAGCCATTTCCAAGTTAAACGGTCACAATATTGCTACTTTTGCTTTGCATGCTGTGTGGCCCTTGCTGCTGGGAACATCTACTACAATATGAGCCACACCACTTTCCTTCTGGCATTTCTGCTGCAAGGCTCAAGATCTCCTAGTGAGAGCCCATCATTTTAAAATCACACCAAATCTGGAAGGAAGAATGACCCCCAGGCACTTACCTGCTACACGAATTTGCAGGTGCTCATTAAACTTCACATTACTACTATCACCGTGATGCAGAGAAGACTAGATTCAGTCACCCACCACTGAGACACAGCCAGGAAGTCTGCAAAACACACAGAGTTTGTTTGAGGAGGAAGTTCCTGCAGAAGATGAGTATATAATGCAGTTATCTAAATTAGGGACTGATTAAAAGATCACTCCCTTACCTAATAAAATGATCATAAAAGTTCAAGAGGCCAGAAATAATCAGCTTTGAAGCGATCAGGGTAGAGTTAAACCACTGCTTCTCCTATGGGAAAGCCTGCAAATCACACCATGGGTCTGTCAGCGTTGCAGACATACCAGCAAGCAAAGACCTCCCTCTTCTCACTCCATCCTCACCCACCAGCACCCTCCTTTTAAAATGGATTAGGGTCAAATTAGCAGCTGCATAAATGCTAGGGCTGAGACAATTTTGTCTGGGATTGGTTTGTCTCAGAAAAGGCAAGTAGCTGCTGTAAGCAGCTTGCGAGGTAGAAATACTTGCTGGGGGAGCTGGGTTTAGAAAGCTAACATGAGAAACAAAAAGCACAGGAGAAGAGGCAGGAAGTCTGAGAGCATGCAGGAAGACGTGAAACACATAACCACAGAAGATAAACTACCATATTTCAGCAGATATAAGTTAAGCAATTTTAGATGAAACAGGAAACAAAGTTCTCCAGCCAGGAGAGGACAGGCCCAACAAGGTGGTTGCAGGCAGTCAGGACATTACCCAGCTGCACGCAAATGGGCAGGGTAGCAGGGATCTGCTGCCCTCATTACCAAACTCTATCACCACTTCAAACCCCCTGGCTGCCTTAATCCAAAGCTTGATGAAATCCTGAATAGTGTGGGCTGAGCCAGGTCCTTTAAGGGTTTAGTTTAAGGTGGATGTGTACTTGCTGTCCTGAACCCCTCACTTCGGCAGCCTTTGGGGAGGGATGGATCAGCTCTTTCCTCCCACATACCTGCTCCACCAGACCTCATGGATAGTTTCACTTCTCTGTTTCTGTCTTCAACTGCGAGGCCAAATGGGCTGTGCCCTGACCTCCCTGCACTTTGCAGGCTGCAGGGCTCCTTGTGCCTCTGCTCAACCAGTGCTGTGATGTTACCAGCAGCAGCACAGACTGCCAAGCATGGGAGCAAGAGACCCCAGTTCCAAAAGGGCTGGATCTGCACTGCTATATCCCGGTGGATGTTTGCCAGCCTTCAGAGCCTACAGTGCCCGGTCTCATGATGGCTCGGGATCAGTTACATATAGCATGCACTTCTGCTTGCAGGAAAGGAGCTATGAATTTGATCTGCTGCTGCAGGAGTTATGTACTCACACTTGTTAGAATGATATTTAAATCTCCAAAGAGAAAGTCTGGGTATAGATGTTGGAGAGACCTTGACTGAACCTTAGGGAATGGTCTTTCTTAGCAGTGGGTGCATCTGTGCATCTGTGCTGCAACCTCATATACTGGCACAAACCTCCTCTCACTCCCTCAGAAGCAGCCCAAGCAACACAGCACAGTATTTGTTGTGGGTCAGCCCTACATGAGACCCTCCTCTCCACGCCAGAAATCAAACCCACCCCTGCTCCAGTGATACTCAGCTGCTAGTCTGGTTTTTAGGTTGTGATAATAAGACCCATTTGTTTTGCTGAATTGCCGGACAAGGTTGGCTCGATGTGGAAATCTAAACAAGCTTAAGAAAGAGCCCTGTTGCAGCTGCACCCCTGGCCAGATCCATCCCTAAAGCTGCTTGAGACCTGGCTACCTGCCTCCCTTCCTATTACCCATGCCAAGGGTGAACGGGCAGGTTCTGCTTACACAGCTGAGCCCATGTCCCTGCAAAACCTGGAATTCATGGTTGGGCACACAAGGATGCACACACCCTGGCCACTTTCCCTCCCGCCTGAAAACCAGAGTCTTTACCTCTCTCCACTACCTAGCAATTACATTTGCTGATGGAAAGTATGCTGTCTGGCAGCAAACCTGCTTTTCCTCACTATAAATGGATTATAATCACACTTGGGAGAGAAAAAGCTGGCCCACCCAACAGTCCATTCTAAAGGGGATCTGAGGGAACAAGCCAGGAGCTTTTTTTCAGCTCCCTTCTTCATTGCACCATTGCTATGGATTGCAATTGCAGAGCAGAATGTGCAGGATAGGACAGTCTTGCAGACTCTTCATGGAGTTTATATACTTCACCAGTGCTCCCCAGGACAACTGCTTCTTAATGTTCACCGTGTGAGTATAGGATGAGTTTAGCTTAGATTTTGCCAGGACAGTTGTTTTGCAGATGTGTCAGTAGAAAACAATACAACTGGAAAAATAAACCACCCACCCCTTTTGTTGTGTACCCACTGCACTCAGGAAACTAATCTAAGCTATCAGGCACGGAATAGGGGAGAAGCACCCCACAATACAACTCATTAAGCATATTTCATGATATCACACCATCTGCTTTAATTTACTTGCAGGCAAGCTCCAAGATAGTAGATAAACAGTCAGCAGGTAGACAGCTGGACAGTTGTAAAAGCCAGCCTAAAGCTGGCCTCTTGAAAACCATGGGTTTTGCTTAAAAAACAAACTCAGAAATTAGTTGGATCAGCTCATGGAACACCAACGTTAAGTTTCTGTGGGTCAGATTCCCTTCCCCTGTTACTCATCACCACGTAAGGAGGATCACAAGCACTGGCATCCCTCTGAGAACGTTGTGCAGCACAGGCACATGGAAGCCCTTATTGCCATGGAGAGAACCAACAGAAAACAAAAGGAGAGCAGAACATGCAGCTTTGGTGGCCCTAGTCATCAGACATCCCAAAACAATCACTAAGGAAAACCAAATTCCCCCACTCCCGAACCAGGGCTATTTAGTCTAACTTGTAGGGGAAAAAAAAATCAAACCAAACCAAAACAGAAGAAGCTGTTCTTAGTATACTGTGATGCTTCAAGCAACAGAAAGAGGAAGGCAGTTAGGTGGGGAGGGGCCACAGGCTGAGCTCTTGATAAACAGGTACAATATCTTAGGTATGCACAGATAATTTCTTCCTTGCAGATGCGCTTGTGCAAACACAGATCACTTCATTCTGCACACCAAAGTCGTGCAAAAGATGAAGTGTCACCTAGCAGCCGGGAGCCAAGCAGCCCTCAGGGCTGATCCCAGTACTGACATTGGCTCTCCAATCTTTGGCAAATCAACTCATCTCTTTCACATCTATGGCAATCTTACTTAATATGTACATTTCCCATGTGGGAACAGCGTGAAGCATCTATTGTGCTGAAAACAAGGCTGAAGGGAAGGCTTTAAGTTTCCATTCCTAATTTCCATGCTCCATTTCCTGTACATTAACGAAAAAAATGGTTTTAAAAGCAGATGCCTGTGAAGGTAGGCAGAATCATTTTAGTCAGAGCTGCAGAAGAGCATTATCATCACCAAACTGAACTCAAAAACCTCACAAAACAAGCCATACTACACTATAGATGCTCTCTTGTCCAAGCGATGTTTGCCTGGCAGCTCAAGCCTTGCCTGGTAGCTCACACCAAACACATGCCTGAAGGAGATGCACTGGGTATAGTTTAGGTCTATAGCACTCATTAAAAATCCATGTTAACAGTAACAATTGCTTAGAGATGCTGCTGGTGCTCATCTTGCCTGACCACATAACACGCCAACAGCAACAAACCCTGTTTTCCTGATGGATTTTAATTCTCTCTCCCAAGAGACCTGCTTCAGTGGGAGATTGCCAAGTGAAGATGCAGAGGCTCTGGTTCTGTGTGTCAGTTTTACAGTCCATGACTTCCAGTACCCCATACTCCAATTTGAGCTACAAACATGTACTGGCCATCTTCACAAAGATGCCCACACACATGAACAGCACCTCTACTAAAACCATCGCTCCGTCTCTGTACTCATACGCTGTATCTCAGAAGAAAGGCAAAGAAATTTTGTGCCAAGCCCAAAACACACACAGGTGAAGGCACAGGGAAGCTCCACGATGCGTTCTGCATGGGCTGTACATCCCTGGGATCACCACTGAACGAAGGACACCACGAGCTGTCCTCACCATCATAGAGGCGGCTGCGGGGTCTTTTCTTAGCACGGCTCAGTCCCGCAGAGGCTCCCCATGGGCTCCAGCTCCTCTGAGGGGCTGCGGCCAGTCCTCCCGCAGCTCACAGTGCCCCTGAGAGCCGTATCCTTCTGCCCGGACCCGGAGGAAAGCCGGCAGCGCTGTTCAAACTCCGGCGGGAGCAGGCGTCTGCCCCGGGGACTGACCCGTCCCGCTGCCCCAACACCCGCCGAGACGCGTCACTTGCTCAAGGACCGCACGCAAAACGCAAAAGTTACTCCGGGACGAGAACCCGGGGCCAGTCGCGCCAACGCGACCTGTTGCAAGCGGACGCCGTACCCGACGCCCCGCGGCTTTTCTCTCTGAAACCGCCGCAGCAGACACTGCCAGAGCCCTCCCTTTGTGTGCCCGGGATCCCTCCAGCCCCGAACGAGACTTACTGGGCCCCGCCGGGGTGCCGTAATCTGCGGAGCTCGGCGCAGAGCGGCGGCGTCGGGGCGTCCCGCGGAGGCTCCGCTCGGCTCCGTGCCGAGCCCGCCCAGCCTGGCCGGAGCGGGTTCCCTTTCCTCTTGGGTGGTTTCTCTCCTCCTTCAAACCACCCGAGCCAGCCCTAGCACCCGATCCATTCCCTGGGAGGCTGCAGTTCGCTGCCCCACGTCCCTCCTGTCTCCCTCAGTAGCTTCCCAGATGGTTTTGTACTGAGGGCACGGGGGATGGAGAGGAAATGCGCTCATTTTGCCTGTCGGATGTATTCTGACCTCCTGGTGGTCGTGCCTGAGAGTCAGGAAAGCAGCTAAAACACGTAACCTCGTTCGTTGTTCCTATCAAAGCAAGATCCGAGGGATGCTGAGCTCAAAGTTGGCACAAGCAGAAACTTGTGAAGCTGGCTATCAGCCTTCCGAGGCAGAGAAGTGGTAGAACTTTCCGGGGGGGAAGGGGGGGGGGGGGCTGAGGCACGAGAGGGTTAACTTACCAATGACAAAGGCCATGGTTAGGGATTTTAAGAAGTGTTTTCCAGCACTGCCTTCATTCTTCAGTTAAAGGGCATCTTACAGATCTAGAGAGAAATTCGTTTGCTCAGCAACTGTTACTTCCCCCAAGAAGTTTGAGGGCACTAGGTTTGAGCAACAGCATAGTAACCTCTATCTAGCAGGTCTTATGGGAGATGATTCTCTCCCTCTACTCTGCCCTTATGAGACCCTACCTGCAGTCCTGTCTCCAGCTCGGGGGGCTCCAACACAAGAAAGATGTGGACCTGTTGGAGAGAGTCCAGAGGAAGGCTGCAAAAAATGCTCAGAGGGCTGGAGCACCTCTCGTGTGAAGACAGGCTGAGAGGGTTCGGGTTGTTCAGCCTGGAGAAGACTTCAGGGAAACCTTGGAGCAGCCTTCCAGTACCTAAAGGGAGCCTACAAGCAATCTGGAGAGGGATGCTTTATAAGAGCAACAGTGATAGGACAAGGTGGAATGGCTTTAAACTGAAAGAGGGTAGATTTAGATGAGGTATTAGGAAGAAGTTTTTTACTGTGAGGGTGGTAAGTCCCTGGCAGAAGTTGCCCAGGGAAGCTCTGGCTGCCCCACCTCTGGCAGTGTTCAAGGCCAGGTTGGACAGGGCTTGGAGCAACCTGGTCTGGTGGAAGGTGTCCCTGCCTGTGGCAGGAAGCTGGAATTCGATGATCGTTAAAGTCCCTTCCAACCCAAACCATTCTGTGATTCTATGATCCATTTTAGGGGACCTACAGATCCCTTTATTTCAACCTTCCTCTTTACAGCATTGCAACAACTGTCTTATATTACCACTGGTATGGCATGTTGCATGTTCTCCACACTTGTGCTTTGATTTTATTTTTGTTAAGCTCAGGTGGTGGACATGTGCTGAGGTGAGAGACAATCTGTGTGTCAGATTGCACTAACGATCTGCAGTATGGAGAAGGCACCAGGTAAATGCAATAGTGCAGCTATGCATCGGAGCCACCTTGCTGCTAAGTAATAACTGGGACTGTTAAGTCGGACCGTTCTTTGAATTTCTTGAAGTCCTTATTGAATTAGTAACAGTTTTAATGTTATTCAAAGGGTTTGTGTTTGTAAATGTGTGCATATGGGTATTACTTCCTTAGTGTCTGAATCAAGTTTACTCAGGTTTATTGGCAACCTGGGTGTTGTTAGTACATTCCTTTCTCATTATGCCATAATCTATGAAAATCATCTCTAGCAAGAGCTGGAATTTCCCTGCTTCTGTGCTGCAGGACTCAGCCTGTCTTTGTGCATTATTTATTTCCTCTGGGAACTTAACAGCAGCAGGAGGAGAGAACACAGCTCCTTCTCCAAGATCACAGCTATTCATCACCTAAGCCGAAGGAAAATATCTATTAAATATCAGCTGCATAATGCCTGACAAGGTAGTAATTACTGATTCTGGCCTTGTATATATATATATATATATATATGTACACACACACACACACACGCATTGAACAAAACAAATCACTATAGGTTACAGTGACTATAATTTACATTCATCTGCAAAATTTCTGTGGGATATAGGGATAAGGCCTGAACATTTTTCAAAGAAAGCCTCGCATCCCAACAGATTATATTGCAAATCCACCATCCCATTCAGGATCTACTTTCTGTGCAACCTAAGATGGTATAAAATTATGATAACAATACGATACATGTAAATGGAAAAGTCAAACCAAGACACATTCAATTTGATTTGTATTAGGTTTTTTGATGCAGTTCAGCAGTTTGAAAGAGGAGGGAAAGCTAGAAGCACATATCCTGACAGCTCCAGCACATGATTCATTGTTTGAGTATTGCTGCACTGCAGAAGGCTTAAGATCATTATCTTGCTAAAGGTAGTAATTTATTTGATAATGAGCCAGGCTCCGCTAGCCTTACTCAGATGTTGGCCAGGACCTGAAGCTGTGACCAGTGGAGTAACAGTACCACAGTTCCTCTCACGCTGGGACATAATCTGTGGCTCTGTGATGTGACTGCTACTGCAGCAGAAAGGAGATATAATAATAATGTTATTTCTAAAATGGACTCTAAGATTCCATCAGCAGGAGCAGGACAAGATCAAGATTTGTCCTGAGTGTTAAATTCTAGGCATCTTTCTCAGCTGTTTTCAGACATGTTAGAAGATAGAGGAATTATTTTATTCTTTCCACTAGTATTTCTAAGCCATTACAAAACTAGCAATATTCATTTAACTATAACAAGCAGTAAATAAAAAGGTCATCTTGCAAGCTCTACAAAGAGGGAATAGGGATACAATAGAGAGGCCATGGGTAGGCAGCAGTGAAACAGGTTTTAGTACAGCTTCCAGCTGTCCCCTTCACAGAAGATGGCTGCCAACCTGGAGCACAGAGAGGGATCACATTAACATTTAACACAGAGAAAGCAGGAATGATAATCTTGCTGGAGTCAGGCCTTGCTGGGGCCTTTTAGACTGCAAGTGTTTGTGTAAGACTAAGGGAGACTGCAGCAGGACAGTTTTCTAGCAGGTACACCTCAGTGTGATCCAGCACAGCAGGAATATGAGCAGACCAAAGAGAGAAGGGAGCAGGGGACTCCTCTCTACCCATGAATATTTCACACCTCATAGTTACCGTGCAAGGAATCGTGCAGGGAGATGGAGTTACCTCCTCACAGCTCACATATGGTGTCTCCATCTACCCCATTACACCTGACCTTATGAATATCTTAAATCTCTGTGATTTCTATAGCCTTCCTCGGGTATTAAGATTTTTTTTTAACAGACTCTTCCTCCCAGAGGACTCAAGTGTTGAGTAGTGAAAGATGCCAGAAAAATTTTCAGCTAGGGAAGATTTGGTGGTTGAGAATTAAAAGGGTGAAAAATAACAGGGAAACAGGAATCAGAGATTAGGGCCTGGATTCTGCTGCTGAAACTGAAAGGCTGTTGGAAAGCACGGGGGGAAGTTGTTTCTGCTAATGAACACGTGTCATAAGACATATTTTAAGCTCATTTTCAAATGTACCCGAATGTTCATGATTGGGAAGACAGCCATGGATCAGAACTGGTAAGCAGGTAATGGAAGTCATCCACCGAAGATCCTAGTGCTGTACAGCACCAAGTGTGTTCGTGTTACCTTGTAGGCTTTCCTTCATAACCTTTCTAAGGAGTAATAATGCTGGGCAACCAGGATGGGAGGAGGTCACTTCTAGCAGACTATGCCTCCAAATACATAGGAGGAAGAGTTTCCTCCCTCACCCCCCTGTCACTCTCCAAAGCTGTAGGTCAGATTAGTAGCATAAGCCATAATGCTACTGGTGGTAAGAGCCCGCAGTGGGCAGTAATGGTGATGGGGATCCACAGAGTGTTGCTTTTCCTCCAGTCTTGAGAATGCCCGTGTTTGGCTGGGAGAAGGATAAAAGGGAGAAATTTTCTAACAAGCATGGCAAGCCATTGTAATCCTTTTTGCAGAACTGGGAGGAAAAACTGACAGAAAACTTCGGCAGTTTCAAGCCATGTGGGGAATGATAAGTCCAGTTTAGTTCCAGGATTACTGACTTAATTTTAGTTGCTTTCCATATTTGTCATCTATTTTATTTTTTATGTAGAGCATGTAATTGTACATTATACGCAAACTGCTTGTCAACTTTAGCTTTCATCTCAGAACTGAGCTCTTTATTTGGGTGTTTCTATTAATTAAAATGATTTAACTTTTTATGAAATGGTAATGTTTCTTCCTCTTGAGATCATTGGCTCAACTCTCATGCAAGACATGATCAAAGGTTACAGTTATTTGAGATCTGTTGCTGATGTTTATGAACAAAGTAGAAAGCCTCAATCCAGTTTAAGCTGAATGACTGTTCACATTATAAAACTATCATTAAGTTGGAGAATAACAGGAGGAGAGGATGTTCAAAAAGGATGCAGTAAAAATATCAGATAATTAAGTAATCAAGGACTGCATAGTATTTCTTTGTCACTGGAAAAAAGAAGTATTTTAGTAAGCTGTTGTTCCTTTTAATACTGCAAAAGTGATGTAACTGGGAAGGCAGACTGGCTTCCAGGATGCGTCACAGGGTATCAGCCCACGGACAGTGTCTGAAGGATCACTGGTGTTTGAGGCTGTGAGGTTGTGATGGATTTCCATATCACTGGGGAAATTACAAGACTTGCAGTTAGGTATGTATGTATCATATCTGTAGTAATATATATAAAATTATATTTTAATGTTAGTAAATTGTTTGACAAATTTTGCTTTCCTTAGTGATAATCTCCCATTGATGATAACTGAGTAAACTGAGAAAAATTATATGCAGAGGACCTTACCCATGGACACATGTTCACCCAACCATCGTGTCTTCATGTAGTAATTAACATTTGTAACACATTTCTAAACCAGAAAAGATTGACAGGGCTGAAAGTAGTTTTCTGGGGGGGGGCAGTTTATCAAACCACCGTGGTGGTGGGGTGCCACCTAGCGATGTCCTTCCCTACAACAGCGTGGTGTGAAAGGAAGCATATTTCACCCCCCGCTCCCCCCGAGCTTTCCTTTATCAATTCTTCTCGTTGTTACCTTCCAGTGTCCACAAGGTTCATTTTACACTGTCCAGAAGACATGTACTGTCATGGTCCTTGCTCCAAATTTCTTGCATTCTCCTGGGTGATGTTATGATGAGATTTGACTCTATTTATTTATACCTCTGCAGTAGCCCATAAATCCTTCCAGTCAGGAAGCGATGGTTTATCATTTTCATGCCACTACAGTTTAAAACATGCATTAAATTAACTGCCTGGGGGTTGTGATCTCAAATAAATCAGTGAGCAAACATTTCTTCTCTAGTAACCCTTTCTGCACAAACACAAATGTACTCCACTGACGCAAAACTCACTCATGAAGCAGGTGATTCTGCTTGTTTACCATACAGTACGGGTGTCTCTTGAACAAAGTCAAACACTCGGAAATAAATAACAGCCTTTTCAATGAACTGAAACTTTCTGGGTCTGCCTTGTCCCTCCTGTTAATGGAGATTTATTTGGGTTTCTTTTAAGGTGATTTATCTTTTTTTCCCCCTTCTTTGTGGCTGTAAGAGTTTTTTCACACTGACTAGCAGAAAAGTTTTTCCATAGCTGGGAATGTAGGATTAGCTTAAAAGGGGGCATTAAAAAGTGATTCCACTTCTGGAGCTTCACTTTGTCTAGAGGTTCACTCTATGACATAAGTGCATCATTTACAGCCATGACAGCTACAACACTATTGCAGGATGGCTGCTGTGGTTATTTCCACCTTCCTGATGGTCCCAGGCTAGAGAAAATACTTGCTAAGGTCAGAAGTGCTGATGTTAGACCAGCTTCTCAGATGTGAACCTGCTGAGACATTCTGTAGGTTTGCTGCAGAATTAATTCAAAGTAAATATTTGAGTCTTGTAACAGATTGCAGCCCTGGTTGCACTTAAACCTATACAGTGTGAGTTGTGATGTTTTAAGGCATGGTGGCTGTATTATCAAAAAAGGACTTTAGCATGACTTTATCACAGATCCCTAACACAGTCACTCTACTATGTCTGCACTGCAGCTCTATGGTGAACTTACCAGATTTGAATGAACTTAGCTCAAATGGCACTTGTCTTGAAGAACGGCCTTTACAGTCACCCTTAGAGGGTCTCACAGGACACAAACCACTAGAAGTCTGAAAAACATAGAATAGAATCATAGAATATTTTGGGTTGGAAGGGACTTTCAAAGGTCATCTAATTCATTCCCCTGGCAATAAGTAAGGATACTTTCCAGTAGATCAGGAAGCTCATGGGAATGCCTCGTGGGAATAAATAGGTATTGGTTTTGGGCACATTTGTGTTGTTACTTAGAAGCACAAACACGAATCTAAAGCGCAAAGGTAATTACTTCCCTTCGTAGGTTTCCACTCCCGTTTTGTTGTTAAAGCCATAAGAGAGTATAATAAATATCAGGGTTACATACTTAAAATGTGAAATTGAAGGATTTTGTGTTTATCATAGATATTATTTTTTTTTTTTTTTGTAATTCTGAGCATATCCACTTCCTCCAGCAGTATTTTGATAGCAACATTAAAATCATACCTTTGATATAGCAGCCTTCCAATATTTGAAGGGGGACTAAAGGGATGCTGGGGATGGACTCTTCATTAGGGACTGTAGTGACAGGACAAGGGCTAACGGGTTAAAGCTTAAACAGGGGAAGTTTAGATTGGATATAAGGAAGAAGTTCTTTACTGTGAGGGTGGTGAGGCACTGGAACAGGTTGCCCAAGGAAGCTGTGAATGCTCCATCCCTGGCGGTGTTCAAGGCCAGGTTGGACAGAGCCTTGGGTGACATGGTTTAGTGTGAGGTGTCCCTGCCCATGGCAGGGGGGTTGGAACTGGATTATCTTAAGGTACTTTCCAACTCTAACTATTCTATGATTCTATGATATTTCTCTACACTTGCAGCTGTTTTATTTTAAAGGTGTGAAAGTTTGGTCCTCTTGAGAATATGAAAACCTAGAATCAAGGAATTTTTCATGATCATCTTCCTGGTAATTTTATTTCATAAGAAACATCAGTACAGAAGGAAATGAGGAAAAAGAAGAGTTCAAAATTTAGAAAAGGATCTTTATTGATTTTTTTTTTATTAGAAGCATGCTTTGAAATGACTGGAACTATGTTTCAGAGTGTGAACAGTCAGGTGCAACGAAATGTCAGAAACCATGCTCTAAACGCAATTTGCGACCCAGACCCTCACAAACCCTCTTTCATCACCTTCCACAGGACCCTGCCTACCTCCGTGCCTTGAGGGGACGTGTGAAGGGCTTCTCTAAGCAACAGTTTGGAACCCTCAGGGCCCCGAGCCCTTCTCCGGGTTCCATGGGCCCCAGCAACCATCCCGGCCCCGCCCGCCGCCGTTGCTACGATACGACGCGGCGGCTTCTGCGCCTCCGCGGCATCGGGTAGCCGTAGCTCCAGCAGCCCCGATCGCGACTCCGGTGCTCACTGCCCGCGGCCAGCCGGCAGCATGGCTGAGGTGAGCCCTCTCACCCTCCTCTCCCCGCCTTTTTCTTTTGTACCTCCGAATAAGCCCAACAACATCGTCTGTGTACCATCTGGATCTGTGTACCACGCTTAAGTGCCTAGTTACTTCTGTGAGCAGAGCTCAGTTACGTCCTGTGTTCAAAGTAGGAGTAATCAGGCTACTGGTACAAGGCAGTAGTAACACTTAAATTGTAGTAACACCTGCTGCTTTTAAGATTTTGGGTGTAATTCCCTCTCCCCATATGCCGTTACTGCTCTGCTTTTAAAACCAATTATGATCACAAATGTAAAAGTGGTCAGAACTGAAGGATTCATGCTTGAAAGGAAGGTGAAATAAGTAGCAGCCCAAATGAATTGCTGTGAGTGTCATGGCAGGGTTGGAGGGGTTGTGCACTAAGCTTTGTGCATGTCAGGCAGATCGCCCTTCCATGCGGGCAGCAGCCCAGGGTTTAACATTCAAGTTGTCTTTGCTGTTTTACCATTGAAGTTTCTGACAGAAAAACAAACCCCAAACCCTCAAATGAGGTCCCTGGCAGGGATCAGGGATTTGCGACCAGTGCCTCTGCCACAATGTGTCTCATAGCCTGACCTTTCAATTGTAAAGGTGTGATTTTACTTTTTTAATTTCAGGTATTTCAGGTAGCATGAGTTTACATATTCCCCTCCCTTTCCTCCCAAACATGAAATAAACATGTTTTGCTTTTAGACTTTTTCAATTTTGAAAATTCCCACCTTTAAACCGTTTATGTTCAAATAGTGAGTAAAGGCCTGAACCATTCTTGAAATAGCAGTCTATTGCTTTGGGGGGGTGGGGGGTGGGGGTGGGTGCAGATACGAGGGCAGATTTCTAAGGCTGAGCTGTGCATCTCCTTGAATGTCCTCTGTGAGGTGGGGTTGCCATACATCCGCAGCCAGCACCAGCAGGAGATCTATTTGCCTATCCAAGTGAGTCCACCTCAGAGGTATGGTTGTAAAGATACGACTAGACTTCAATTTCATAGTATAGAGACGTTCCAGTCAGTTTTGATCAAGCTTGAGTAATGGCAGCAGTGTACCTGTGGCAGCATGATCCACCCTCTGGGCTGATTCGCCTTGCTGCTTAGCAGATCATGCTAACTCCATAGAAGTTGCCATACTGCTGCCTCTTGGTATGAATGTGTTTTTTGAAGGCTATAATGGAGGCTTATTTTAAGCTGTTTTGAAAAATATTGGTGGAACTTGGTGTCCAGCAACAAAGCTGGCAAAATTTGATATTAGAACTGAGCTAGATCAGAAATTCTTCCCTGTGAGGCGCTGGCACAAGCTGACCAGAGAAGCTGTGGATGCCTCATCGCTGAGCTCAAGGCCAGGTCGGACAGGGCTTGGAGAAACCTGGTCTGGTGGGAGGTGTACCTGCCCATGGGAGGGGGATTGGAACTGGATTATCTTCCAACCATGCTATGATTCTGTAATTCTATGAGTTCCTACAGAGGAAGGATTGGCATGCACTGGCATTACTGGAGCTTTCAGACACACTTATCTGCAGGTGGTTTGCTGGCACTGTCTCCATAGAAAGCATAAAGTCATCAGACTTTAGGTGTAGAGAACTGGGAAGAATTGAGGCTAAAATACTGGGCTTCCTGAATAGTCGACGTCTTATTCAAACACTATCACAATGATATTTTATAGCCCTATCTTTAAAGTAGTTATGATACTCAATTCTGTGAAAGCGCAAGAAGTTTCAGTAAAATCAGGGGAGATCTGTTTGAAAAATAGCCTGCAGTATGTGTATCATATGCTAGTAAGAGAACTGTTATTTCAGAAAATTTTGTTATGATTTCTTAGCAGCTGTTACACATTCAGTATCTTGTCTTTTTGTATTCTGGGGTGTCCTTGTTTCAGCTGTGTTGATTTTCTTCTTGGTAGCTGGTACAGTGCTGTGTTTTGGATTTATTATGAGAATGATGTTGATAACACAGTGATGTCTTAGTTGTTCCACATTAGTGTTTACCCTAAATCAAAGACTTTTCAGTCTCTCATCTTCTGCCAGTGAGGAGGAGCACAAGAAATGGAAGGGAGAACAGCCAGGACAGATGACCTGAACAAGCCAACATACCACAGAGAGTCATGCTTAGTATAGAAACTGAGGGGAGTTGTCTGGGAGCCATCAATCACTGCTTGGGTACAGGATGGGTATCAGTCAGTGGGTGGTGAGCTGTTGTGTTGTGTGTATTGGATTTGATTCCTCTCTTTTTCCTTTTATATTATTATTATTATTACTATTATTATTATTATTATTATTTAATTTATTTCAAATATGAAATTGTTTTTATCTTTTATCTTACCTTTTTCTGATTCTCCTCCCCATCCCACTGGGATGGGGGGGAGTGAGTGAGCACTGTGTGGTACTTAGTTGCAGGCTGGGGTTAAGCCATTACATGGAGTCTGAAATGTTCCATTTCTCCTATTTGTTGATTATCTTTTTTATTTCATTCAGTCTTCCAAACCATGTCTAGATGAAAGTGCATTTGAAGCACTGGAGAAAGACTTCCAAGATGTCATCAATCAGCTTAAGGGAGATAAAGCTCTGGAAAAATTCCGAATAGAATATGAGAAGCTCCATACTGTTCTGAAAAAGTCTCATGAAAATGAAAAGCGTCTCACGGAGAAATGCAGGAGCCTGAATGCTGAGCTTATGGTGAATTCATCTAAAGCAGCTGCTCTCATAAAGCTCTGTAAAGACGATCAGAGTACTATATCATCGATGAAGACGGTAACATTTTGAATAGAATTAAAAATGATCTGAAATTGTTAAAGACAAGCGTGGTAATAAGACATACATCTACAAGAACACTTTCTTTATGTAGAGAACTAGCTGGAGGACTAGCTGTAGAGCTGGCATGTCCAGTTCTTTACCCTCTGCTTTGCAATCAGTTGCTTTGTTTTTTCAGCCTGGAAATTTTTACAGGTCTCAGTCAAATTCTGTGTTTATTTGCACTAAACCAACCTTATCAGCTTTCAGGTACTCACTAATAATTTTGTTTAAACTTCCCCTTTGTAAAATAGCACGTTTTCAACTTAATATACAGCTTTTGATTCATTAGTATTTCTGAAGGGCTGCTGCCAAAACGTTAAAAAAAATTACTTATTTGCTGAAATATGGATTGTAGACCAGGGAAGTGCCATCAACTCACCTAAGTAAATGTTTCACAACTCTTTGGTTTTTTAATAGGGATCCTTTACAGCATTTCAGTGTGATTTTGCCAATTGAGTCTGATGTGTTCTTTGTTATTGATTTGAACTCTGTCAAATCAGAGTGTTTCACTCACTAAAAACAGTCAATTTTTTTAGACTTACAGTGAGGTTTGACTAGCAGAAACATAAAGCTGCCAAATGATCAGAAGACTGTATTTTGAACACTTTCCTCTCTGATAGTGTAAAAACTTAGGCTTTAATTTAGCACTTAGTTGAGAAACCTCAATGCCTTACAATCAAGTGGTTTGTTCCAGTAAAATAAATTCAGTGTAACAATCCAGAGTGATCTATGAGCACTACATAAATAGAAGTTCTTTGAAGTGAAGTTTCTTGTCCTTATAATTATTAAATAGGATGTTGTCATCCTATGGCTGCAGCTCACAAGCCCATGGTACTGCTCAAAGAGAAGGAGGAAAACTGTATAGAAAATCTTGCTGTTTTTCACTGCTGCTAAGCAAAACCTGGTAGGAGGGTGTCAGGAACCACAATGATCATTCTAATTTGCTTTCTGCTATTACATGACAATACTCTGAGTGTGAGCAGTAGCAGAGGCAATCCTTCAAGATGTTCCCAAGCTGAGGAGACATTGTCTTAGTAATGTCATAAAACTGAGGAAGGGAAGAGTAGGAAAAATAAGAGCCTTTCCAATTTAAGCAGCTGATTTGAAGCTCAGGCAAGATATCAGTTCTGGTGGTTTTCTGTGGGCCAAGTAAAGAGCACTGACACTTTTTCAGTTTGATTATGAGAATTAGTCTTCCCCTTAAATGTTCAGGAATTATTTGGATGTTGTTTAAAATGTTTAAATGTCATGTTTTGGGGTTTTGTTTGGTATACCCTCCATATTTCACATTATCCTCCTTTCTGAAGGGAAGTTCCATTACAGCTGTTGTATTTCACTACAATTTTACTAATGTTCAAACAATGTATTTTGCGGTGCCCAAGGCAAGTGATGAGGCAAGTTCAAGTGCTAAAATAGCAAAGATAATATTCTTCAGTGCTAAATAAACAATCTGTTCCTCTGTTTCATTATTTATAAAAGCTGGGAGAATCCTGGTGGGGCTGTTCCTGTCAAAATGGAATAGTTCCTTCAAATTAAGGCCCTAAATCTTGGGGACCTGATGGATCATCAGGGTTGAAGGTATACAACTTTCCTCTTCTAGGTCATTGTTTCATATACAAATACAAGTTGCAGAAGCAAAATTTTTCTCCATGTGAAGCCTGGTTGTAATTAGTATGATTGTTTAGGGACAGGGGTTAACTACACAGATCAGTGGCTGGTAGGACCCAGGTCACTAATAATCAATAGTTGTTAACTGCGTGATGGTTGCTCAGTGCTATGGTTTATAGTTTTAATAAACTGGACATAACAGTCTGCTGTTTACAGTCATCAAAGGAGCAAAGGGTCAAGCTGAACAGAAAGGGAATACAGTTCTCTTTTTTCATTGATAGGGACACTGATCCACAGGGCTGCATGGGAAGAATGCTAGAATGGGAATTTATAGGAGCTTGTATTGCCCAGCTTGAAATCACCAAGTTCCCAATTTCCAGGGGGATCAATCCAATACACTAAGAAACCATTTCAGTAGTTCTCAGTTTCTGAGCAGTGAAACTGGTGTGATCTTTTGGGGTACTTAATGAAAAAAAAAATAAGGCTGTCACATTTCTGAATTCTGCTTCACAATTTCCAGAGTTCCAGTCCTTCTCCACAAAACTTTTGGATGATTCTAACTGCAAACATCCAGCGGACTTCTGTCTTTAGTTATATGCAAATTGCAAAGCATGTTACCTATCTAACCATGTACTGCAATTATGCAGTGATGCTGACAAACTGCATTCTTTCAGTTCCCTTCTCCACTGAGTAATAGTGTGAACATTTTTGCAATGAAGGCTTCCACCATCAAAATTTTCCTCCTCTTTACTTTTGAAATTAAAGAAAGCTCTCTGCTGATCCTCTATTCAAGGTAAAAGACACGACCAAGAAACAATTACAGAGAAGCCCAGTTTTGCTGATGCTAAACTCTGTAGCAAATTCTTATTTACATTTTACTTGTTAATGGGGCCATCATCTGTGCCTGCTAACTTTATTGATCAAAATTGGTTTTATCAATATAAATTCAATAAGATTATTTTTACCCATCAAAAGCAAGACAAAGTTAAAAAAGCACAGCTTGGGGTGATTTGAAATCACTGCTTATCTGAATGGCCTCACTGACTTCAGTGATCTCTGCTGTGAATATTCACCAGAATAAAATAGTTGCTGAAGCCATTAAGAACTCTCAGAGGTCATATTGATTTTATTCACCAGTTCTATCCCCCAAAACTCCAATCATAATGATTTAATTCACCAATTTTAATCACAGTCTAATCAGCCAGCAGGAAGCTTTGATTTAAGTAATCAGCCTTAATCTTATTTTCCATTTGCATTTTTCTAGAGAAAGGTTGGTTGCCTCTTATTGGTTGGCAAATCTGAAACACGTTTGTTTACAGCTATATTTTGTGCTATTCTGCCAGTCAAGATGATATCTTCATGCTGTTATTTCAGCCCAGTGTGCATTTATTTCAATTTCATAATTGAACATTTTTATGTAAGATAATAATGAATGGAAAATTTAATATTTACGAGATGATACTTAATACTTTCTGTGTGATCATTGCTGCATTTGAATGGAAATTAGAACTCAAAATGTATAAACCAAAAGTTTACTTTAATATTTAAACCTGTTTAAATATGCTTGGTGCAGAAGTGAAAAGCACATCTTTTGAACTACATTTTGAGCTAAGTAATTTACTGAGTAATGAAAATACTGGTTTTAGGTAGTGAATTTAATTGACTATAATCTCCTTCAGAATTTCCGAACAAGTAAAGTCCACTGCCTAACTCTTTAATAGGGTGGGAAAAAAAAGAAGAACAAACATTCCTGATCTTTAAGTTCCAGATGGTTTTTCAAATTTGGATATGCTGAACTCGTTGAGTAAATAAAAGGAAAATGTATTCCCTTTCCAGTTTGAAGAGGCCACAGATGTTACATTTTGTGTTATCTTTTCAGCAAATTCTAGTAGCCTGTTACTTCTGCTGGTTTAATAGCTTAAATTTTTAATTTAGGCAGTAAACAGCTAAGTACTACATTTGATTTTAAAGAGTTCAATAAATATATTAACAATATACCATAGTATAGGTGTCATAATTTTGAGTTTAATGTTAAATGGGGTTCTTTTAGAACCAGATATGTTAATTTCAATAGAGAATTGCTGTAAACAATCTGATATAAATGAAATTATTTTACATACTTCACTGTGGAGGTGTTTTAAGTTTTTTTCCCTGTCCCATTTTCGTATGATGCAAATAGGAGTTGAAAAGCATATTATGGCCTGATGTAATGATGCTTCTGTCTGGCTCTGCTTGGGGAGACCCTAGAGCTAATATAGAGCTGCACAGCCACACTAGGAGTCTAAATCTGTACATGTCCATTAAGTCCAGGACTCCACCAGGAGCCAGCTGAGAAAAGAGCATGAGAGAGGACGTCATGCTGTGATTTGCAGCTCAGGGACTTCTAGTGCCACAAGTAGTGTCTTCATTATTTACTGAGTCTTTGGGAACTTTTCTTCCAGTCCAGTTCTGAATTTATGCATTTTTTTTTTTTTTTAGCACAGGATTCTAGAACTGATAAGAGCTTGGTTTAAACCTGGCAAAGAATAAGCCTGCTCTGTGACTTTTAAGGATCTTATTCAAAGGAGAGAGATACAGAGGAAGTTAAAAAATTTGAGTGAACCCTCCTCCCCTATCCTGGTCTATCCTGTTTGTGGGTATCAGCCCTGGGCTTGTGAGAGGCGCACGAGTCTGTCATTCAAGTAATTCTATGTGCTGAAATTTGGTGTAAGAATCGTAGCTTGTCTAAATACACAGTTAAAATAAAAATACACTAGGTCCTCACAGATGGAAATGAACAAAGGGAGAGAAAAGCCCAGAGTACCATCTTTTTCTCATCCTAATTAAATTGAATGTTCATTGTCATAGCATCTAATAAGATTTGTACAGACATAAGTGAGCCATTGAAGTAGATAGTACCTTTGTGGGTACTGAATTTTCAGCAAATTTTTAGGTACTACTGGGTCTGACATGACCATAACCTTGTAGAGTGAGATTTGATAATGTTCAGATCTGTGTGTTAAAGAAAATGTATTAGAGCTTTTGTGATGTAAATTGACATACATAGTCTGTATGTCTCAAAGTGTTTGCTATGCCCTCATCCAAATGAAAAGGCAACTAGTAAGGAAAACTTTTGTGAATCTAAGCATGAAAAGGCATGAAAATCCATTTTCTTAATTAACTAAAATGCAAGGCAATTAATTTGTTCATTTTCAACACAATTTAATTTGTGTAATTGTTTTCAATTTCATTCCTAGGAGATTGACAAGGCCTGGAAAATGGTGGATATAGCCTATGAAAAGGAGCAGAAAGCAAAGGAGAAGATTGCTTCACTGAAAGAGGAAATTGCACGCCTAAGTAATTCAGTGGAGAAAGGATCTGAAGCATCCCTAGGACAAGACCGCAAGTAAGTTTTCCTCAGCGAGGGGGAAATCCTAATCTGATTTTCTGTCATTCTACACTACATTCTGTTCTGGTTAGCTGTTTACACACTACAAAGACACTGGGAAAAAGAAAGAGAGGTCTTTCCTGCCTTCTACTTTTCTCAGGACTGCACATTTATTGGTCTACATGTGTATGCAGTAAGCAAGTACAGAATCAGGCTCTGAGCAAGTTCGTTCAGTGTTGGATTAATCTGGGAGATCAAATAAAAATCAATATTATGCACTTTCTCAGTATATGTCATATTGTTTTATCTGAGTAGCATTTCAACATACTCTGTCTTTGAGAACAGGATCCTGTCAAGATTTTTACATGTGATGGCAGCAGGGTCAAGTAGATAAGTCAAGGAAGCAGGAGACTTTATTTCTGTTCCCAGCTTTGTTACAACAGTTATTATTGTTTGTATTCTTATTTGTATTTTATATTTACATACTTTCAAGACTATAGTTTTTTTTCTACTGAACATCTATGCATAGAGGGACTTAGTGTCAGGTGGAGCCTCTGGCTGCTACAGCACACAAATAATAATGAACTTCAGGAGCTGCTCAAAAGTCCTCTAAAAGTTAGTGTTTGTAGTATCAAATCCTCAGACTGTGGTTATGCTGTAAGTTTAAGTCTAAACTCAAAGATGAGATAAATATATTGACTTGTGCACTTTCTGTGGAGATTGCTGATGGTTCACCTGGCTGGTTCTGGGCTGTAATTCTCTCACTGTATAAGGTATTTATGTTAAGCATTCAGGATATATATGGGCCATACTCATCTCCCCATGCACTGTGCATCCTGACCACATAAACAAGACTTGTGTGTATGAGTAAGGCCTTTAGTGTGCTCAAACATTTCCCTCCCAAGGAATATGCCAGAACATAAACCACCTGAATGCATGAAAAATCCACTCCTTCACCTTTTGTCTCTGAAATGTTCTGGGCCTGTGTAACAGGTTTCCTTGGATCTAAAAGCTTGGTCATTAAGCCTTCCCCCAGTATAACTCTGTCTAAAAGCAGCTCTCTGGCTGCTTGTAGCATTTTCCTGCAAGAGCCAGGAGCTGCTTACCGTTTCCAGCTGCTGCCCAGGCTGCTTGAGACCTGCCTACTTAAAATCGCTTCTTAAAGTTCCTTCTGTATTTACTGCTAGTTCCATGCTTAAATACTTTGTCCAGTGACAAAGCCAGGGGGACTTGTCTGGCCAGGGGCCAGACAACTCCTTTGAAGGTTTTCAGCCCTATAAGGCTGAAAGTCCTATTGTCTTTTAGAACTATAGGTTGTTTTTTAAGGTTGAGCTTGTGCCCACACTGCTTGAACTTTCTTTCAGATTGAAAATGTGTCTGAAGGGGGAGTCTGGTTTATTCTTACATTAGGTACTGTAAGACATACCCTAGTTAGGTGCCCAGTCAGGTAATCTGCAGAGAGACTGGTTACAATAATGTGACATTTTTGGTCCCTGAGTATTTTTGCAATAGGCAGAGAAGAAGGAATTTTGTTCCCTGTTACCTTTTTGGGAAACTGAGGGTTTCTTCATACCCATAAGGAATTATTACAAGAAAGAGTGATTTATTGGACTAGGTTAGCTTTTAAGGCTACCTATGTTGATGGTGGCTACATTGACAGTAGACAGCATATAACTCAATTGACCAGCAGAGCCTTAATCCAAAAGGAGTTTAAAATTAAACAAATTACTTTAAAACTCCTGTTTCTCACAAAAAAGCTTGCTCTGGCATAGCAGGAAGAGCAGAAATGGCCTGTGACACTGCTTGACTATTATTTCCTTGCTTCCAGAGTCTGGGATTTGCTAAAATATAAAGAAGACATAACAAAGGAGAGAGACCAACTGTTGTCAGAAGTTGTGGAGTTACGTCAAAGTCTAACTCAAGCTGCAGAACAGCAGCAGGCTATGGAGAAGGCAAAAACTGAGGCAGATCAATCTATTAAGCAGGTCAGTACAGATCACCAGGTGGTAACTCTAGACTTTATCCTGAACCATTCTCCACACTTGCAATTGGTCTCCATTGACTAGTATGCTACTACCTGTTCCTTCACATCTCAAATGTTTTCAGTAGTGCTCAGAAAGGAGTCTATTGTGAATGATTTTTATGTTTTTCTCTACTTCTAGGCTATGTCCTTTGCAAAGTGTAATGTCATGGACCAGCTGCTTCCATAACTTCCCAGCAGCGTGAATGAAGCCAAGGTTCCTTTGCCTGAGTCATAGTTATCTTTCGTACTGGAGATGTTGTGTTTTTTTTTCTGCATTGTAAATCATTATGCTTTCAAAGAACCATTTAGAATGTAGACCTGGAATAGAGATCCTAGATTCTTTGCTGTTGGCAGTGGTCACCATACCATCATTTTTAAGAATGCATCAAATTCTGACTTCAAAGCTAATTAAGCTTTGAATTAATTAAACCTCCCTTACTTTTTTCTGTGGGAAGCTTTCTAGAACATCACTTTTCTAATGGTTAGAGACCTCCTTTCTTCTTCACACTGATTCCTGCCTACTGTTTTTCAGCTTAAATAATTTTTCACATCACCACTACCTGTAGGAAGCAGTCATATTATAGAGTTGTAGAATCATAGAATGGTTTGGGTTGGAGAGGACCTTAAGATCATCTAGTTCCAACCCCCCTCCCCCCTGCCATGGGCAGAGATGCCTCACTCTAAACTGTGTCACCCAAGCCCAGTCCAGCCTGGCCTTGAACACTGCCAGGGATGGATCATTCACAACTTCCTTGGGCAACCCATTCCAGTGCCTCACCACCCTTACAGTAAAGAACTTCCTTTTATCTAACCTAAACTTCCCTGTTTAAGTTTTAACCCATTACCCATTGTCCTATTGCTACAGTCCCTAATAAAGAGTCCCTCCCCAGCATCCTTATAGGCCCCCTTCAGACGCTGGAAGGCTGCTATGAGGTCTCTATATTCCATCTCAGCTTTACTTTTTTGTTTCCTTTTTAAGTTAGGTTTTCTCTTTTTCTGACCATCTGAGCAGACAGTTCTACTTTAATGATCAATCTGTACAGCTTCTTTTAAATGCGTACAGCAGCTAGAGATACGGAAGACTGAGGATCAATAGAATGGCCACTGAGTGGAAAGAAAGTAGAAAAGAATGGAAGACGGGATGCAGAACTCTGATTGATACACAAAATATAAAAACACAATAATGAAGAATAAGAGAATTTAAAGCAGAATGTAAATAGGGGCTGGAGCAAGACAGCAGGAGAAAGGAAAAGCAGAAAAGAACACTTGAAGGACAAAGAAGAGATAGAAGCAGCATTTAATTTACAGTTTTTTATTAATCACATATAGGAAAGTAATGATCAGTTTATGTTTTGTGCACAGCATCTGTTTCTAAAGCAGATGGCTGGGAGTGTATTACAAGACAACATAAATCTTTGCTTTTCTGACAGAATTGTGAGCATGGGAGAAAAGAGAGAGGATTGAAACTCCCATCAAAACTTACTGGATCTTGCCAGCTTTAATCTTCTGATATTCACTTTATCAGCCCTTAAATTTACAGGATTGTTACAGTATTTGTAACTACCCCCCATTCTCCCAGTTCTCGAGAAATTATTCTCCACTTCAGACTGCTTAAATGACAATGTCTTTCTGTAGATCCTATTAAAGACTGTGTCTGTTCTGGCAACTTTTCATCTGTGGGTTCAGAAGGAGAGGAAACTTTAAGCAATGAATATCTTACAATTGCTGGTTCCTGGCTGAACTGAAAATTTCCATGTGGATCAACCCCCTGTCTCTCCTCTCTGCTGATTCTGCTCCATCACATTTTTGGGGAGGGAGAGAGCAAGTGTCACAAGACAGTCTATTAAATATGAAAGGAAGCTCCTCTTTCAAAGTTCCCACAGAGGAACTTTGAGAACAGAAGATTGAGAGCAGTTGTGAAAATGAACACTGGTCTGACATCTCTCTCTTTCTTTTAATATCAGTATAATAAGTGTTTCTGCTGGTGAGATAGAAAAATAAAAATCCTTGCAGTACAATATGAAGCCCTAATTAGTTTTAATGCTGCATTCAGAAAATGCCACTTTATAATACCTTATAACTGAAAATACATGTCCAGAGGAATGCTTTTTTGTCTGAATTGTGTCAGACCCTTCTGTGTAGATGAACTGACTGATGCTTAATAAATTCTTGTCATCATTGAATAGGTTCCCTCATGCAGGGTATTTTGTTCAACCTCTAGAGAACATATTTTCTTCTGAGAAGATCTGGCATATTACATGGAGTAGTGGGTACAGTAATACAGAAGCTGTTGTTTTCAAAACTAAGCACAGTAAAAGGAGAGGTGATAGGCCTTGTTTTCTGGAATAAAAGGCAGCAGAACTCAAAACCTTTGTCTTGTCTATTGTTACAGCTGCAGAAAGACATCCAGGTGCAACAGTATGAGGTAACACGAGAGACTCGAAAAAAGGAAAGATTAGAGAAGGATCTGAAAAATCTTCTAGCTGAAATGGATGATAAGCAAACTGAGATAAAGAATTTACAGCAAGATATACAGAGGAATAAAGAGGAACAACTGAAAATGGAACAGAACCTAAAAGAGCTGAAGGTAGGGTACATGGTACACTGCATGTGTCAGGTCTAAGCTGCTCAAATAATTTCCTGAAGGGAGAGGGAGGGATATTAATTTAAGTCACTACATTTTAACAAATAATTATTTCAATATAAATATTAATTTACTAATAAATAAATATGTAAAGCTTGCTGACATTTCAGATAGATTTACTCACAGAAATCAGTAGTGGATCACAATGATATTGTGATCTTGGAAAGATCACATCAAATGAGACACAGTCTGTGAAGAGTGTGGATGGTCTAATGATAGTAACAGGAGACTGCCAGGTGGAATTTCTGATGTGTATTGCCAGTTTTGCCACTGATTGACTGTAGTGGCATTAGTAAAAAAGTCATTTTACCTCCAACCCCTTCTTTCTTCTCTGTCACAATAATTTTTATCTATCTCTCAAGCTTGTGGAAGAGTTTCCGTGAAAGGGCAGAGAGCTGTCTTCGTAAACCTTTTTGATTGATTTTCTCCATTCTGTTTCTAAAAACTTTATCTGGAAATGCCCTAACATAGTGTTCTTAAAGTGTTTGAATTTCAAGGTTTTCAGTCCATTTCCCCTGACTTTAAGAAACTCTCAGAGAAGCAATTTCAGTAAATGGCAGGAGAGATCTCATCACTGTAAACCAGTCCTACCTTGGGAGTTTTGTGTATCTTGTAAATTTATTACTTTTGTAGCTTTTTCACCCTTCAGGTACCTGAATTTGTGAAGGTAGATGTCTGTGACAATATTTTTGTCAACAAAAAATCCTAGTAAAATACTTCACATAAAGAGGTACAGAGAAGACTTGATTTTTTTCTCTGAATATCACTCATTTGATGCAGCTTTTGAGGGCAGCTCCATGATCTGCCAGGAAATCACATTTTTTTAAAATAGGATACCTACATTTCATGGTTCTGTTCCTTTCTTCCTCTTCTTTATAGTCCCTTTCAACCTTTCTAACTGCAGATTTTAGGGGCATTCAATTGTCCAAGCTATCCTGGAAACCAATAATTCACATAAAGTGCTGTGCCTAGGCTAATTAATCAGGCTTTGCACTGTCTTTGTTACCTGTGCTGGCATGAAGGTGTCTGTAGATGCCCTGCATTGTCTTTTGCAAAAAGTCTGTCCAAAACGCAGGCTATCCAACTGTGCATAAGCTAGAGTAGAGATCTGTGAGAGAAGGTGACTCAGCTATTGCAATGTCATTGGGTTGCCATTTCTCAACTGAATGATAGTTGGCTTTCTTGCATGACAGTGAAGATGGCTTGATACAGCTACTATGGGCTACATCCCACCCATGGACAAACCTCAATAAAAAGTCTCCTGAAACACAGTGTTATCCTAACGTTTAGAACACAAAACCCAATATTCCTTGTTTTTGATAAGAAGCAACTTATCTTTGCTTCTGTATGAGTTTAAAAGAGGGAGATTCCACTTCTTTGAATGTTTGTAAGGGCATAGTATATATTGACTTCACGAATTTATCACACATTAATGCTTGAAGTGAAAAATATGATGCTTTTTCTTTCCTCACTTACAGAGTAATATTTGTTAGGGGAAGTCCCATAAAGCAGAAGACAAGACTGGCAGCTCCAGTATTGAAGTATATGTTCTCCACACAGACCATAAAACTGCTGTTGCAGGCTTTTGACTGATGACAAATTAGAGAAGAAAATGGCTGTGTCCTGGTCTCAGCATACCATGTACCCAGAGAAATGTAATCAGCATATTAATGTAGGATTTGCTTGCTAAGAAACAGAGCTCCCCTGCCTTCTGCTGATTGAAGTAATTTGAATCTCATCCTTGTTTTCAGCAATTATGTGTAGCACGTTGTGTTACGTGATGCTTGCCAAATGCCTAACAAGAAGTAAAATATTTATCTACCACCTGCAAGAGAGACCTGCTAAATGTTTTCCATTTTTTTCCCTCCCAGAAAGAAAATTTTGAAATGACACTAGCTGTGTTATTTATTAGAAATTATCATTTCCTGTAGTCAATATGAGCATGTATCGTATTTCACATTAGTAATTTCATCAGCAATGAAGAGTGGTTTTTAAGCAGCCAACAATCTGTAGCAGGCTTTATCTCCTGGTGAGATGGAAAGTTCTGTCTTCATGTATATATAGATATTATAATGAGATTATAAAGAATTACTAGGATTGTTCTTTAATCTAACAGCTCTTGAATGAAAAAGCTGGTAAGGAACTTGAGCAACTACATATGAGAAATAGTAAGCTCATACAAGAGATTGAGCAGCACAATGTGGTGTTTGAAGAGGTGATGAAGAACATGCAGCAGAAGACAGCAGAACTGAAAGTAAGTACCGGAAGGTGTATGCATGATATCAACTGTGTTGCTCTGATGGCAATCTTACTGCCTGGGACAGGGATGACCTCAGTTCTTGTACTGGTAGCTCCCTATGGGTAGTTTTGGAGAAAATCTCAGCTAAGGAGTTTCTAGGAATAGATCTGGCTGTCACTGGGTGCCATTCTTTCGGTGGCAGTACCATGCCTCCAACCCTGTCCCCTGACAGTAGAGCACCTGTCCTGCAGGAGGAGCTGTGTTTCACAAAACACATAAACCAAGCTGCTCAGTACATCGTGTTCAGAAACGATGCATGGTACTTTGAACAAGCACGATGGTTATTTTGGTTGTGAGAGCTACAGATAAAAACAACGGCTTTCTTGCTTACAGTAATTAACATAATCTGAATTTTGCCAAAAACCTTGACAAATCTTAATAAATTGTAATGACAGTTTCCTGGATAGCTTCCATTGAAGGGAGCTGCTTCCAACACTGAAATTCCCCCTTTCCGAGTTTGGAAAATGAAATATATGTAACTAAAATGGTGTTTACTTGCTGATATAAATTGTTTTCTTGCCTGACTTGACATTGTTTAAGAGTTGTTTTGTACCATTCAGAAGAAGGTGAGCTTCAGCTGGGGAAGGTTCCTGCATATGCCTTTTAGGGTACTTTGATTACCCTTTGAGAAAGGGTAATGTGTAAGTGTTAGATGTTATTACTCGGTCTACCGTATCTCGCATTTTGTATTATCATTGGGATTAAAACACTAAACATTAAGGTAGAGAATAATTATCTTATCAAGGTTTAGTCAAGTGTAATCAATTCCCCTAAATAAAAAGGGAACTGTTAGTCAAAATGATGAAAACTGAAAAACTAACCGCTGACAGATTAAACCACAGATGATTCTGATCCTCAATGGACTGTATGGTAGGAGACTGTTTTCTGTTGTATTTTGTTAGGCAGACTGGAGGATATTTTTTTTTTTTGCCTATTTGAGAATCAAACTGCTGTCTTTTCCAGGTTATTTGATTTTATCATTCCTTCTAGCAATACCATCATTGTTTAAAATTTTACAAGCAATGTGTTCAATTGTGACTTACATTTGAGGCTCTAGAGTGTCAAAAGGAAGATTTTTATTCTATGATCTTATCCTAACTTCAAGAAAAGTGGATAGAACTTGTAGAATCATGCAGATGGAATTCTGGGAACAAAACAAAATAGAACTTACTGAGTAGTTACTAATTAAGCCAATTGCTAAAACTTCTACAAGCCCCAGTCATGGTTTGAGACACCCTTTTTATAGCTGTTGTGCTTGCAGTTCCATCCTGCAGCATGCTGAGTGCCTCCACCGTGGTGTTCACTGAACTGTGAAAGTACTCATACGTGTGTTCAAGGTTATTGTTAGTAAGAACTGAGGACATTCACACTCTCCCAGAGGATACTTAAACAGTAGGATTCACCATCTCACAGGATCAGTAACTGAGGCTGTAATTGGAATACTGTAGTCTGTGATGGCTGTAAAACCTAAGAGTGGCACTGAATTGTACGAGGAAGTTATATTTACGTCTTAAAAGGAGATATACTAATTTCTCTTGTGATTATTGGTTGTGTTTCCTGGTAACTAGTTACGAAGTGTTTTGATTGATTATTTTCTCCTCTGATTGTACAGCAAATGAGATGAATTCCGCTTTTTACTTTTTTAAAAAGCCTGTCTTGGGTAAATGACAACAAAGCCATAGGTTATAAAAGAGATAGGGATAACAGATACTTGCTATTAGGGACATGCAATCAGATCGCACTACAGATAACTTTCTCATCACAGTCACTGTTCCTGATACTTCAAAGGAAATTAGAGCTGCCCATGTTTAATCTGCAGGATTAATTGGGGAGTGCTGTGCAAGGTTTGCAGCTGGGGATTCCTTATTGATCATCTTTAGCCCTAAAGCATAAGATTTGGTTATAATTTTCCTTGCCCTAGCTGGTGTTGCTATAAATTATTTTTAATATTGTTAAACTAGCTAATTACTTTCTCTCAGGTGACCCATGGCACTTATACCTTTGCTTCCTGAATTTGAAGGAATAAGTATATGCCAAGTACAGAGGCGTTTTCTTTCTGTAGATACATTCTCTCCCCTTTATTGCTGCTCTGTAGGGCAGAGATGAGGAAGTGGCTCAGATGCGCCTTGAAATTTCAAAGTTGAACAAAACAAGAGAGATTCTCCAGAACAAGCTGCATGCTGCAGAGGAACAGAAAACTGATGCAGCACATGAGAGAAACATCCTAAAAAATCAAATATCTGGACTGGAGAAAGGTATGTGTCTTACTGATGGGTGGATCTGTCTTGTGATTTGTTATTTATTTATTCGGGGTATGTCGCCCTGTTAGGGTCATGCTCTTTTAGTGTCTAGTAGGAGACTGTATAAATAACATTTGGAACATATAGCAGCATTTTAAGAACCTTGTAGACTTATCGAATTTTCATAATGTAGCATATGTCAGGTGAACATACAACAGGCATAACTGAACTTTGTGATGTACCAATTGGTGCCATGTCATCCCCAATGCACTTTCGTTGCTCCTAAACTGACCTGTGAGAGAAGCAATCTTAGAACTTACTGAAAGCAGATATTGCTAGGACATGCTTTTTTTCCCTCCTTTGATTCTGCTGAATAGTTACAGCCTGGAAGTGAATTTTTGCAAGCAAGCTAATGAGCTTAGTTCTGGTATGTTCAGGTCTTCAGCTGGTCAGTGTGGATGCTACAGCTGTCTATGTATTGACTTTGACTTGCTGACAGATCTGGAGAGCTTTAAGAAGGAACTTTAAACATTTTTGCCAAATGGGCATTTTAGAAGAAAACACTTTGGGTCTAATACAATATTTTGTTCAACTTTTAAAACCAAGTTTCTTGTATTTTTTTTAACATTTTAAACCACCTCTTTTTAAACATTAAAGTGCAAATACTTTTCAAAATCAAATATGCTTTGAAATACAGACACATTTACAAAGTGATTTTTCATTAAAAAAACAGTTTTGTGATTTTTTTTCTAAAGTTATGAAGTTTGCAAAATATTAAGAGTTGCTGAGACTTTTTGGGGTGGAAAAAATTACTTTGCTATAAATTTCATTTAGTTTGAGTTGATGCATAAGGGCATAAATTCCTCTTGCTGTTCTGACAAGACTGCATGTATGAGGTATGAATCCTCATGTGTAACTGTATTTATGGAAATTTATGTCTGTTTTTCATGCATCTCTGCAAGGGTGGAAGAGCTTTCCCACAAGTATTGTGCTAGTACTGCTTCAGGTCATGCGCTGTGCTAGAAAGCAGAGAGGAACTTAAGAAATTCAAATCTGTACTGGAATGCATGAGAATGGCTACTAGTAATGTATTTGACCCATCACTCCAATGTACTGCATTTCCTGAGTTGCAGTGTTAGTGTAGCAGGTTTTAATTAATTTCAAAATGTAGTGAAAACATGTCTCCAGTTTTTAGCATCTTTTTAATAGTACATGTCCAGTGTTAATCTTGACCCATAGCAGGTAGTTTTAACTCTGCTGAAGCCAGTAGAATTTCACTGCCTCAGAGGAGAACTGAATTTCACATAGAGAGATTAGGATAATCCTGAAAGTCCCTGTTTTTTGAAAGTGCCTCAATTTTTGAATGCTCAGATTGAAGCTTCTTAAAAGGCTCTGATTTTCTCTATGCTCCATGATTTCTACATATACACTTCTTTTTGGTATATTGGTTTGAAAACCTAAATATAATAACTCCACATATCATTAATTACTGTACCTGAGCTCTTTTAAATACCCAAATAAGTATCAACATCATTAGCTGAAGCCTGAGGTTGTTAAACCTGGTCACGGCTAGTTGAACTGTTCATGTAAGGTTGAAGCTTCAGAAGTCCACTAAGTTGTTTCTTTATTTTTAACAGCTGTACAGGTTGAACCCAGGATTTAGTCTCTTTTCTTCTTTTTTCTAGAGTTGGAGGCTGCCAAAAAGCAGGCGGATATTGACAAAAAAGCTATAGAGGAGCTTGGGAGGGAAAGACATATGCTAAGCAAGGTGAGCTTGCATTGATAATAGTGATAAACTAATCCCTGCTTGAGAATGAAATACCTCTGGTTTAAACACCGGAGCTCATAGATGTTGTAGAATAAACAATGTTGAGTAAAAAATTCAGATTTTCTTAAGCAAATGCTCACACTGCTTCTTTCCTATGCATCGAAATAGTGTACCCGTAAGCACACAAAAGATTTCTAATGTACAAACTGTTAAGGAGTTAAAAAATGCTACATATGTTCACCTTTATTGCAAATCCATTATTTGATATCCAGAGTTCATTACGTCTGCGCTTTTACACTCTGAAGCATATGAAGTTTAATATTAATCTAGGCAAACTAAGTCTTTGTTAGTAAAAGAACAACCCAAAAATGTTGATGCACCATGTAGCAGCTTGGCAGGCTATGTTAATACCAATCCTTGCTTTTAGGTCCATTTCTCATACTGATCATTTTCCATCAGCCCAAGGATCTTGTACTGCAGGGTAGCATCTCATGTTTATGGGCATTCCTGAAGTGTAATCTAGTAAATTCAGTGCTAAAAGATGATTTCTGAGGTGCTTTACTTTATATAGATTCACTGTCATGGGTCTCAACTCCAGCAGAGGTTCACATTTGTCAAGTAACAAAAACCTGTTTTGTATAGGGCAGGTAAATTTTTAAGTGGGACCAGAATGCTAATTTCATAAATATAATATCTCAGTAGTCTCTGTTTAATCCTTATGCATAATTTCAAACCAAGCTTGGTTAATTTCCAGTTTGAACTTGCTATTTAGGACATGAGAAGGAAGGGTATTTGCCTTTATTATTTATTTTTCTGGCTGTTGGTATGCTTTACAATCTAAATGCCTCAAAGCTGGTAAGGTTTTTCCAGTCATTAGTTATATCCACTTGTAAACAATCCTATCCATTTTTTGTTGTAATGCAGACACTAGTGTTTTAACTTCAAATCAGAAAAAGCACTATTTAGCAGCTCTGTTAGAGATGGGTATTTTTTAAAATCAGATTTGAGGCTCAAGTATTTCAACTGAACAAATTAGCTAAGGGGTAATGACATTACGAAGTCTGTAATCATATGGCATATTTTTGCCATAGTGGTGGCAGTGTTGCCTTTTCAGCTCAAGACTCATTATTTTGTGTTCCCTGTAGAACTTGGTCAAGGCCACCAGTGCCGCTCAGAAGCAGACAAATCTGGTGAAGCTCCATGAACAGTCAAAGAGGAACTTGGAAAGTGAAATCCAAAATTATAAGACTGAAGCTCAGAAACAAAGGAAGATTATTTACCATTTGGAGAAGGAGAGGGATTCTTTCATCAGTGAAACCAGTGAGCTCAAACAGAAGGTATGGACAGATTTTTGTGCAAGTGGTTCTTTCCTGTCTTACTCTCAAAACTGTACAGTTGTTATATTCATTTCCTAACATGCCAGTGGGAGGAAGCTTAGATCAGTGGTCTTCACATTGTTTACAAAGATTTCTTCTTGTCAGTGCATATTGCCTGCTGATGTTTCAATCTTCCTTGGGGAACGTCATCAAGGGGTGCATATTCTAAGAGAGGCTTGGAGTTACAATGTATTTCTCTTATTCAGTGATTGTTTTGGAAATTAAAGTAGAACTGGAGTTCAAAGCAAGGCCTCTGACTTCCTATAACCAAATCCTACAATTGAAACTCTCATATGCAGTTGGAAATTATTATTTGATTGTTCTGTCTTACCTGCAAAGGACCTTATCTTGCATACTGTTGAGGCTAGTGAGAGATGACCATGCTTGACACCTTTGTAAGAGATTTAGCATTCTGAAGGATTACTCCCATTACGTGAAAACATCTGAACATGTTCAAGCTAGTCTGCAAGCCAAAAGTCTTCCAGAAACAGCTGCAGAGAAACACTGCATAAAATTTGTCTTGCCTTCTACGCATTATTATGTACAACTTTATTCCTGATAGTATACTTGGGAACATGGTTGTAACATGTTCCATTAATTGCTGAAGATCACATTGAAGGGCCCTTCAAGAGGCTCATTGATTTACTGGGATTAGCTTTCAAGATGTTTCAACTCACAAGTTATTTGCTATCTCTTCAAGTAAAAATGATCCTTTCTAACATGTGACCAGAGGCTTTTAAATCATCTTTTGAATGGTATATACTCCCTTGTCTGGATTACCTTTTGTCAGTTCCTCGGAATAATATTCCATGAAAATGGGATTTGTCTTTGTGGCAAAGTCATATTTGCATCTTTCCCTCGTAATGCATTTCTAACAGTATAGATATGAGTTAAGAACATTGTAAAATAGGGCGAGGGAGTAATTCATAACACTCAGAACTACAAGGCTCTTGCTTTCAATTCTGATTAAGGTTGCTTGCAGTATTTTGAGGGTGAAAATGACAGATGTTTGCTTGCTTACTTTTTCTTTTTTTTCCCTGCCACTTTGGGTGCAAATTTGCTGTCACTTATCATAAGGCAGATTCTCAGTAAATGGATTATGGCACTTGTGCTGTTTGTATAATGATGCTTTCATTGTGATTGCAAGTTTCTGAAGGACTTGCATGCTTCTGTGGTTCACTGAAGGGGCAATTCCTGACTCAGCTTGCAGGTGAAGAGCAGCAGGAGCAGTTCTGAGCATAAAAGTATGTGAGACAATAGTCTTTTCCCTGCAGTGGTTCCCTACATGAAATGATTGTTCGGAAGGATAAGACAGGACAGGAGGACATAGGATCAGGATTATTATATCCACTAGGTAGTATTTAGGTTCACTGTTTGACCTATGCAGGCTTGAGAAACCATGTCAAAACTGCAGGAGCAATTTCACAAATGGTGGGGAATGAGCTTCTGATGGGCAGTAATCATATGACCAGTAAAGGCTCTTCTGTCACCTTTTACCATCAAGCCGGCTCTGAAGAAGCTCACTGCATACCTTCAGAATTGTGTAAGGGCTGGTAAAGAGCCAAACTGATCTAAGTCCAAAGACTCCTTGGAACTCCAGCAAGGCAGACAGACCCATGCTGGCTCTGAAAGCTGTCTGGTTATTTACAGCATGACAGAATCTATAGAGCTGCAGAATTCCTCTTTTAAAATTATCATTTACTATTTAGTAACTGATGAACAGAGTCAGCAAAGTTATATCCACAACAGGAAAATAGTTTAGTGATGTAAATTCATGCTAGATTTGCTCTTCTAATTTTTGGCCTGGCTGACCACTCATTTGTATCATTTTTAAGCCAGTGCCACTTGTTGAATAGCTTTACTTTGAGATTAGCCAGCACAAAATCTGGCTCTTTGTTGTTTGCTGTGTAGCCTGTATTACTGAGCTACAAGTGTTAGTAGATTATTTCTTTTTTTTTAATTAAAATTCTTAGAGTATGAAATCTTAGTTTCCCTGTGGAAGGTTTAGGCTGCTGAAAAGGAAGCAGTGAAGTACAGCCTTCAGTTTCACCTGAAGTGCTCCCTCAATTGCTCCTTATGAGCGGTCACAAAAATAGCCATAATGTGTTGTTTTTCCAAGAAAAAAAAAAAAAAGCTATTTACAAAGTTGTCGTGGTTTAAACCCAGTTGGCAATTCAGCCAGGCAGTCTCTCTCTCACTGCCCCCCCTTCCTCCCCCCTGCTCCTGGAGAGATGGGGGGGAGAATCAAAAGAATGTAACTCCCATGGGTCGAGATAAGAGCAGTCCAGTAACTAAGGTATAACACAAATCACTACTGCTACCACCAATGATAATAATGATAAGGGAAATAACAAGGGAAGAGAATACAACCACTCACCACCTGCAAACTGATACCCAGCCTGACCTGAGCAGTGATCTAACCCTTCCGGGTAACTGCCCTCGGTTTTACATCCTGGGTATGATGTGCTGTTGTACGGAATACGCCTTTGACTAGTTTGGGCCAGGTGTCCTGTCTCTGCTTCCTCCTGGCTTCCCCTCCTCCCTGGCAGACCATGAGGCTCAGAAAGTCCTTGGTCAGATTAAACATTACTTAGCAACATCTAAAGATGTTGGTGTTACCAGCGCTGATCCAAGGCTAAAAGTCAAAAACACAGCACTGCACCAGGTACTAAGAAGGAGGAAATTGATGGCTACTGCTGAACCCAGGACAAAAGTTCAGTTTTACAGTTTAACAACATAGCCAGGAAAATTAATAAAAAAAAGTAATCAAAAAAGCAACAAGCAACCCCATATTTCTTTCTTTACATTCACATAATCTTTGGAAAATCTAATGCTCAAAAGACACATCATTAAGACCATGGCAGAGCTTCTAGGAGTGGTTAAACAAAGGTAAGAAAATAAGGATGGTGCCTTTACTGAGATCTTGAGTAGGTTCATTGAACTAAAAGAGTAACCAGCGGTAGATGCTAGTTAAGCGTGCAGATGAAATACTGTGTGGTACAGAAGAAAACTATGAATATCTAATACTTTCTGCTTAGCTTTGGCCCCTTGTTGCGGAATCTGAGAGGTGGTGTGAAGATGCTCAGCTTCCCACAGGGCTCTGTTGGGAAACATTGCATGTATATTTTCTGTATTTATAAGGGAGGATTATTTGGGTTTAATCATTCCAGAAAAAAGCAGTGTCAGCATCCAACCTGTGAGCACAACTCAAAAAACAGTCCACAAGCTTATTGTGCTTATATTGTATCAAAACCAAGTAAAAGACTTACAAATGCAGTGACCTACTTTCAAATGTTGCTCCAGCCTATGATCACCATAGTGGAGATAGAATACATGCCTCATTGATTTCTTCTCCCTGCTATTACTATTGGCAGGTTGCTTTAACAGAAAAGGAAAAGGCAGGAGTAAGTTATAAACTGGGACTGTGTTTTTGTATTGCACTGTAAGCAGTTCCTTGGATCCTCTGCAGTCAGCTACAAATACGCTGGAATTGTATTCCTGCCACTGTATTAAATTTTCTATATTTAGCTATCCCCTATCTTCAAAGTTGGTTGGAGGTACCTGGTGGAATGATCAATTAATTAAGCTCATCCCTCGCTGTTACACCTCACAAGGATTTACTGCTAAGCAAGGGACAACACCGTCAACCGCAAACTTTGCCGTTATTGGCTATTTGTTGTCTTTTTAGTTTTTTTATTCTTCTGCTTTGACAGATGAACATAAACCTTACCTCAAACTGCTACCATCAAAATGAGAGTCAGGAAAACTGAGTATGAAATGCAGTTGTAAATGGACTTCTCCCCTGGATTTTGTCTATGTGATTCCTCAGCTTTTTTTTTAATGCTTCATCTTTTTCCCAGCATGAAGGGTGGCATTCTGTTCTCCCGTGGGCAATGAACCTGAAAAATTATGTTCTTGATGTGTGTACTCCTTAGTTTTCTTCTTATTTCTTTTACTTTTCTTTCTTTGTAATGTTGGATTCTGTTTGAATACTGCTTTTTTTGTGCTCCTTGGCTTTCCACTTTGTACAGCAGGAAGAAGGTTCTTATGTTAAAAAAAACCCAAAACAATTAGGAAGCCCATCATAACAATTAGCAACTATTTGCATTTTTGATCCTTTGATAGAGTAATCCTTATGAATTGTTGTGTAACTGCTAGTAAAGGTGTTTATAAAATTTTGTGGTTTTGCATACTGATGCTGCATGTGATCATCTGCTTTCTACAGTCTACAATACTCCATTCTCTTTAGGTAACCTTCACAATATTATTTCTAACCCTTCATAGAAGCAACTAAGTGTGATTACCTACTTATTTAGATCAAGAATAAGTTACCTTAACTGACTTTCTTATTATTATTTTGTTCATATATCAACTGTTTGTGATCATGTGTTCATTAAAAGAAGGTTGAGTTGTTAGAATATAGGAGTACATGCAGATCTTCTTGGGAAAACCTGTGTGGTTTTGTTCATCTTGTCATACAGCTGACATGCAAACCAACATACAAAGTCTAGCTTTGCTCTGTGCATAACCTAACACTATTCTTGATGAAAGCTGTTTATATTGATTTTATTGAATCTGCTCAGCAGCAATATTTTCAGTGGCTTGTTTTTAAATTGCATGTTTTAAATTACATGTGTGCACATCTTTAAGTTTTAGTCTTGAACAAAAGCTAGGTATCAGGTTAAAGCAGAATGTTGTCCCACGTAAGCAATCCAGGAAGGTTAAACTCGTACGTGGACTGAAGTGGTTTTCAGCTGTAGCTAAAACTTCTTATCACAGGGGTCTGAACTTGTCATCTTAGAAGAAAATCATAAATTCTTCCCCATCCTTGTAACCTTGTGATGACAATTTAATTGTGTTCACTTTCTTTCTGCTCCAGGTCCTCCAGAACCTGAAAGATATTGAAAAACTGGAAATAGAGATCTGTGACTATAAGAAGAATTTAGAAGAGTCTACAATTAAACTTAAACAGGAACAAAGCCAGTGTGAAGCTATGAGAACAGAGAAGAACCTGTTCAGTAAAAACCTGATTGAAGCTAAGGTAGAATAATACATTTTTCCTTATGTTTTTCTCTCTGCTCTTGCTATTTCTTTCCTGATCTAATTTTAATTTGATAAAAGGAAAGCTCACTGGATCAATGACAGAAGTGATTTCTTTATTTCTGTGTATTTTGGGTCCCTGACATGTTATCTGAACAGTTTGTATTTGGAGTGGAAATAGGAACCCACAGTCATCATACGGCAATTTCCCTGCTTCAACCCATGCATAAAATCACAGTACACTGGAGCTATGGAATTACAAAACCCTACCAGAGGAGAAATTTTTTCTTTTCATTCTAGCTCCACTCTGTTTATTCCTTTAGGAGGTGTCTGCATTTATGGGAAATAGGGTATAAGGGGAATAAGATTGCCTCCTTAACCCTGAATGTGTATGCACATTACTGTGAATCATGATTAGAAAGCAGAGGGAAAACTTTCCCAGCTGAAGTGATATTTTCTGACACAACTTAACGCTTCCACCTCACTTGTTCCTTTCAGGGAGTGTAATTTTCCTCAGCTAATGATGCTCTCTGCATTCATATCTCTTCCTTGGGGATCTCACTAACAATGCTAGAGGAAAAGAACAGATCACTGTCTGTTATTCTGATGTAACAATCTAAAATACTACACAAATCCTATTGTAATCATCAGAGATTGGGACCTCAGATAGCTGTGGGTTATTTCAGAATAAGGATTTATAACATAGACATATACAGTAGATTATAAATTTATACTCTGCTTTGAATAGGTAGGTGGTTTGCTTGAGAAGCAGACGGGAATGAACTATACGAGTTCTTACCCAACTGTGTGCTGAGGAATGAACCATTTTGCCATTTATGTGGGATGATTTACTTGACCTTTGTCTGCTTCTCAGCACTAGATATGGTGTTGGGGTTCTTGCTGCTTACAAACAATCTCTCAGGAGAAATAAGGGTGAAAAATTGCAACACAGATTTTTATTATTTTTTTTCATTTTCTTTTTAAACATACAACATAAATTTGCTTACTTATAAAGAGTCGGCATCTATGTGCTCAGTTACAAAATAAAGCAATGAACTAAGCCTTTTGGGGTTTTAGAATATTATATGGTGATATCACCAATGCTGTTCACAGTTCCAGTTGTTAGAGGCTGGTCTGTAGACTTCAATAGCTTACTTGGCTTACCATAGAACTTTTTTAGCAAGTCCTGTGCATGAAGACAGATGATCCTAACAGTTCCATAATGTTCAGCTCAGTAAAATCTCTTAGAAGAAGACATTCTGGCAGGCTGTTAATATGAGATAAATATCTGATGCTTTTGTCCTTGGGATTTCTTTTAGTGTTAGGAGCTCATTTGTTTAAGCGAGTTTATTAGGAGACCTGTTTGCAAAAATTGTGTGTTCTTACTGTTCTTCATTGAATATAGAATTAGGGGGTATTTGTGTGTATGTCTGGGCACCATGTTTTAAGTATCTCTCATCTCTTACAATACTGAAGATATTTATAAGCTATTTAGCAATAACAACTTTTAATATGTCTTTCGCATTCACAGGAGTGACTGGACATGCAAACAGGTAGGCTTACTGTCATTACTACCTTTATTTCTGTTTCATTTAATTTCCCAAATAAATGTGGAATCCATGGATTTGGTTTTGAGGACTGTTGGATGTCTAGTCAGTACTTTCTGTGTGCTCTTTGTGAAGACTATGACTCAAGATCTAGCTTAATTATGTTAAGCATTTCATGCAAGAAAACATCACTCATCTGTCAAGTAAATCCACCCCTGTGATGGGCAGTGTTGAAAGAGCTTTATGGTACCCTGGTTTTGTACTGAATGATCATATTCACATGAAAGGTTATGATATCTTCTCTGTGAGGTGGCAGCCTCTGGAAGAGGAGTAATAGCTTCTAAATCATGCCTGCCTAAGCACTGAATTTATTAGCTTCCATTTCATGTTACAACATAAGCCATCACTGCAATGAGTTGAAACAAGTTTTTTTTTTGTACAGGCAGGCACTACTGTGAGTGGAAGTATTCCTAGTGACCTGATCTCTCTGCATGCTACCAAACTTTTTGTTCAGTGTTTTGAGCTTAGAATATTTGCTAAATATTCTCGTATCAGG
Organism: Pezoporus flaviventris; assembly: GCF_033815535.1. Lineage (NCBI taxonomy): Eukaryota > Metazoa > Chordata > Aves > Psittaciformes > Psittacidae > Pezoporus > Pezoporus flaviventris. The sequence continues at coordinate 9,196,316 of NW_026892577.1, read as the reverse complement.
GACTTCTAAGTCTCTGAGCACCCTTTTCCGCCTTGTAGCTATGTGCAAGCTAGCACATAGGCAAAATGGAGATAAGCATTTCCTATACTCCCTTGCAGGCATATAGGTATCTTACTTATGATTATGTTCATTTACACAATGGAGCAGCTATTCTCCAAATATTTGTGCCCAATTGCATGCAGCATTATTGAAAAGCACATTACTAGAAGCATGATAACAGATGGAGAGGATCAGAATCTTATTAGTTTGGATTGACTGCTAGTTCTTATTATATATTCAACACTTTAAATAGATTATTATAATTGATGGTTCTTATTTTTGTCAATGTATCTTTTAAAAGCTTTTTTATTGCAGTGTCATTCTGGCATAAATGAAAAATTATCATTTAATGAAACTGTTCTGTTGGATTAAAAAGTAATTATCTTGAGGTACACACATCTCCTCTCAAGCACTGTGGCTACGTTTTCCAACATCTAAATAGCCTGAACTCACATCACAAACTTACTCTTTTTTTGATCTGTCTCTGTATTCACACTTTTTGTCCTATTAGGATGAGGTATCAGAAATGAAGAAGAAATTGAAATCTGTAATACATCAGATGGACCAGCTGAAACAGGAGATCAAAACCAAAGAAGATGACCTTGTAAAAGCACATCTGGAAAATCAGCAAACAGAGAAGGAGAAGGAATTATTGAAAGTAAGAGCCTTTACACATACACCTTTTTACAAAGGATGGTTGCCATTATTTCACAGACTGCGTTGTGTTCCTGGTCTGTGGTAGTTGTTTTGTTGTATTTTAATAAACTATTCTGTAACTGAAGCATAAGATCCTTTGCACTTTAGAGGCATTAGTTACACAAATATTCTATGTATCTGCCAAATTTAATCTCTGCCTATAATTACAATCCAAAACACCCTGGTTTGTCAATTGGAAGCTTTAAATCTCTTGGTGATTAAACAGTTTTACTGTAAAGTTCCATTTTGCTTGCAGAAATGTGGGTTTTGGGGATAGCTTGATTCTGGCAAACTTTTAATATAGACCCTTATAATTCAAGTTTTTCTTCTTAAAACTTTTTTTCTCTCTGCTGTTTTTAAGTGCAAAACCCATTATGTTATACTTCACAATGTTGTATTTGTGTGACTAGCGAGCATTAGTCTTCTGGGAGTTAGGTAGTGCATTTTAGTAGGTCCCTCTGTGCAGAAAGTTATTTTAATATTGTGGTATAAAGCAGCAAGAATCTGTTTTAATTCAAAGGAAATCTGAGCTTGAAGCTCTGTTCTTGTCAGCATTGGCTGCAGCCCATCCTTACATAAGCTGTTAGATTTGTGGTGATACCTCAACTCAATTTACTGCACTCTCAAAAGAATGAAGGAGTTAGTGTTCACAGCAGCTTATTTTTTCTCTTCACTAAGCACTAGGAAAAAAAACCTTAAACCTGGAAACAAACAACCCCCCACAAAACCAGAAGTCCCCTGCCACTTTCCACAATATTTTCTTTTGTCAGTTTATTGCTATGCTGCAATGACTCCTTGAGTTTTCAGACCTTCTCAGTACATTACAGTTATGACAAGATGTCAATAGAGCTTTGTAAAAAGGTGATGAATTTGTGTTCTTGTACCTGATCTGTCTCAGAGTTGTTCTATCAGTGATGGAGAAGTCAAACAGTGTCTCATTTCCTGTGTACAGCTTTCTGCCTTAACTAGTCCCCAGTTCTGTCTGATCATCTCAGACAGAGGTGCCATCCATTTGACAACAACAGGATTGCTAGATGGTTTACACACACAATTATTCACTAGTAAGTATGTCCATACACTGACATCACACTACTGACTGGCTTGAGGGCACTGTGTACTTCTACCTGAATGTCTCTGCTGAATACTAAAGTTGAAGAGAATTCAAAGAGGGAGGTGATTGATACAGGCATGAAAGAACCCAATTATTTGTGTAGCAAGGCAGCTTCAATTTGTCCTGTTCTCACTGATGTGAAGCAAACAAGCAAGCTGTTCCTGGGAGATCAGTTTGAAGAATGTGCTAAATAATGGAGGACTGGGTTTCATAGGAATGAGATCATACAGACATTGGAATTATGCTGGCCTCAGCTAGCATAAAGATCTTAAAAATGTATAGTCATGGTAAATGAAACAGAAGATGCCTTATCCAAGCTCCATTAAAGCCAGTACAATGCCATCTTTTGGTTTCAGTTGGCCTTCATACAGGCTTGTGGATCAGACTGGTTTGACAAAGCACCTGAATGGTGAGAAATGCCTATCTGAAAGCTGTAAAAAATATGGTCCTCGTGTTTGAGCTGCAGTGAAGTGCTTTTGTATATTTTTGTAGATGTTCATGCATGTCTTTTACTTCTTTTTAGCATTTTCTAGAAATCTGCAAGCAAAACTTCTGACTTGTTATTTCAGCATTCTGTGTCCAGTCCCAGTTACATCTTTTATAAAATCCATATTCTCTTCCCACCTCTAGAACAAACAAAACCTCTCTTCACTTACACTAGTATTTCAGAATCTAAGCAAGAATTTGTTTTGAATTTGGCTTGAGATATTGCCATAGGTCCCACATAAATTCTTCTTTCTTGCTGACTGTTCTTCAGGTCTTCGAAATTCTATGAACCAACTTCAAATGAGCTGTTGCTGATTTACAGCAGTTTCAGACCTGTTTTCCTGCTTGCACAGTGACTATGTTAATTCATTTCCTTTTCTCTCACCTAATGTACACAGATCCTCTAACTCTAGTTTTTAGCATATTTAGTCTAACTGAAGGTCCTGTTAGCTTGTGGGGCCTTTGTGTGGTTTGAAGTGTTTATGTTCTTTTCTACACAAGGCAGTTCAGATTTATTTTAACTTAGTGCATTCCAGTGAGGAGATTTGTTTATACGAATGTTTGCTGCCAACATCTAATGCCACCTTTGTTTACAACTCATACTTTTTCTGACATAAGGAGACTATAGAATTTTGATATATTAAAAAAATATTATCCAGCAATGCCAAACGCATGAGCAGTTTTACATTTGTAGAGAGCTTTTGCACAGTGTTGATTGCATTTCAGTATGAAGTGGCTTGCATTTTTATTCGGCTGATGGATTCTTATGAACATCTAACACTGAGTAAGAGAGATGTGAGTGTTGCACATATGGGAAAATGAGAGTTTTTTTTTTTTAAAGAAAATAAGAATGGAACAAGCTATTTTATTATGACAATGGAACTGTTTCTGTCTTAAATCATTGTTTTTGCAGGTGCAGCCTTCATCACAGCCTCATTCTTTCAGCATTGGATGATGCTCTTTTCCAAAAGACAGCTTGAACATCATCCTTTATAAGGGTCAGAGTTGTGGCAAAGTGTTTGAGTCAAGGCTTGAAAGTTTTCCTATCTATCTGTGAAAATAGACTGTAGTCAGCTAGTTCCATCTTGGCTCTGACTAATTGCCTAGCAATGATAGAAATTCCCTATAATCCAAGAAGACCCTATTAGTTTTTATCTACATACATGCCTTGAATTATAGACATGACAGTGGGATAGAATTATTGGGCACATTCCAGCGTTATTTTAGGTTAGTGGTATGCAATTACTGTAACCATGCGCTTAGGGACAGCTTCCTCACCTACACATCTACTAAAAAGATGCTAGAGCTCTTTAATTTTGCTGTTCCATGCCTGGTTGCCATCTTCTCCATTTATTCTGTTATTCCAGTCTGAAGTCTGTCTCAGGTTGATGCTGATTTGTATTACATAATCCTTTGTTAAAAGGATTGTTGCCCTTTCCAGCAAGGTGGGCTATCATTTCTCACATCTCTGACTGACTTTGAACTTTAAATATCAGCTCCATTAAAAGGCTTATCAAATAAGACCTACTTAATTAAAAAAAACCACCAACATTTATTAAATGAGGTGCTCCTGAACTACAACTTGAATCATTGTAATAGATAAAATTCCATTCAAATTTTTATTATTTATAACATAACAATATTAAAATACTGTTTACATTTCTTTAGGGATCTTCATGCTTTCCTGTGTTAATGTTTTGTTCTCAAAAACTAACAAAAAAAAATGTGTACCTCTCAGGAAACTAAAAGAATGTAGGAGATTTTATTAGATCCTAACTTTTGAACCCTGGTTTATGTAGCGGGAAGTTGATACTAAGTGCAGTTTACCTGTATTCTTTGACTTCATCAGGCTGAACTGCTTCAGGTGAAAAAACAGGCTCTGGAAACCAAGAAGTTTATGGAAAATCAGGAGGCAGAAGAAAAAAGACTTCTAAAAATTATTGCTGAAGCTGATGCTGAGAAGCTGAAGAAGAACAGGGAAATTGAGCGGGTAGGAATCTCTGATTTGGCTTTTCAAAAACTCCGCATTCTATTCTCTCATTTATCCAGTGTATTTTTAAGATCGAGATCCTCGGCTACTGTAAATGTGGTACTACTAGAAGCTTTACAGTGCCATTGAAACAAAAATGTTAAGATACTGAAGTGAATGGAATATGTAGCTTATGCTACTCAGGCAAGTGAATCCTTATAGAGGAAACTATTGGGCCCTTGCCATATTTCTTTCACGAGTAACTGTGAAACCTCTTAATGCGCATGATTTTGACTAACGCAAATACAGTCATGATCCTTTGGGATTGTGCTGAGGAGCTATACCTGATATTATTGCTTTGCTCTGAGTCCTTAGGTTGTCAATGAGAGAAACATCCTTGGGTCCCAGCTTGTTCAGCGCAATGATGAAGTGGCTCTCCTGTATGAAAAGATTAAAATTCAGCAGTCCATTCTAAACAAGAATGAAAACCAATACCATCAGAGAATGGAAGACATCCAGCTTCTCAGGATGGAGATCAAAAAACTTAGGCAGGAGAAGGGAATACTTGGCAAAAGTGTGGCTAATATGAAGGATCTCAGGTAGAAAAACTTAATGCATTTCTATAGTGACTGCATCCATGATTCTGTGTTTGAGACAGGAAATATGTTCTATGCATCATAAAGATTTGTATCAACAGCATTATACCTTGAAGAAGGGAATTGTTTGATTTGACCTCAAACACAGACTGGATTAACTTCATGAAATAACAGCAATTAAGACAATCATAATATAGGAAGGAGGAAAGGAGGAAAAAAGATCTTGGCCAAAGCTGTAATATTTTCCCTATTTCCCTTTGTACTGTGAGTTACTGCCTAAGACTAAACTTGACAGACAGCAGCAGAAAAGATGTTCATAGTTCAGTGAGCTACTTAGTGGTACCCAAGGCCCAAATTAGTGGAACTCCTTTTTATGAGGCAATCCGCAGAGGATGGGGAACACTTGACATATTTATAACAAACCTCTGCACATTTTCACAGCTCTCTTCTTCCAGATTTATATGAAGACTTGCTCTCTGAGAAAGATTTAGTTAAATTTTCATCGAAGGTTGTGTTTCTTTAAAACAGAAGTTTAATAGCCCCAGCCTGATTTATCTCCTCCTTCTCTGTCATAATGCTTCCTTTCTCTTATTAACCCTCCTGTATTTAAGGTCTATTTTTTGCTGATGGGAAATTATTATCCTTTTCTATAGAATCAGTCTTAGTTTGTAAGGAGGAGCAGCTATGTTTTTAGTAGGTAACTGTCATATTAATTCTATGTAGCTAGCGCAGCATTGACTGAGATCTTTAGTTTAACTGTATCGGTACAATTCCATGGCTTTCAGTAGAGCAAATTAACTTCAGTCATGGTCAGTCCCATTGATTCCAGTGGAATTTGCCAGTTTGAATAGGTGAGAAAGAAGAGCGAATTGGGCACAAAACATTAGCAATTGCAGTTTTCATTGACTGACTGTAGGCAGGAACAGGATTTGAACTTGCTGCCCAGATGCATTCAAGCTGAAAGTCTGTTACTGTATTGAAACTCAGTGATGGTATTGAAGTATAGTGCGATGCATGCCATGATGGGTGGATCAATTCTTGCTAACTGCAGCAGCAATCACATACTTAATGAAGTCCAAAACCATCATGAAAACTGCCTGTTGAAAGACTCCATTTATCACTTGTGTTGCTAATTAGCTTTCTTGATTTGCCAATTGGAGATGTGGGGTTTTTTTTCCTCCTCCATAACCTTGTCCAATCTCACAGTTAAAAAAAGGTCTTTTTCTCTGTACTGAGCTAAATGCAACTCTGTGCTTAGTAAGAAAAGATTCAGCTGCAGAGTAGGCACATGTTGATCCCCCACCCCCTTCTCACCTTGGAGAGCTTACAGAATCCACCCACTAAAGTGATAAGGGTTGGACCATTGCAGAATGTGCCTTTATTTTCCCTGCACCTTGATCCCCTATCCTCACCTAGTAAGAGCCTAGTTGTCAAAGCATTTTGGAAGTGCTCAATTAATTTTAAATTAATCAGCAAATCACCCCTGAAATTCCTTGAGGAGAAGTAATGAAAGAACTCAAACTTGCATTCTGTAAAGAACAGTGTCCATGATAGTTAGGTCCTAGAGTGTGCTTTATTTACTGGATTATGTGGGCCATGTAGATTTCAAACCTTTTTTCAAACACAGTCTGTTAGATTCAATACAGGACTAACTAGATATGACTCCAAAACTGATCTGTGGGTTACTCTAGATGAATTAACTTTCCTTCTGGCCTTAATGTATGTGGGAAGAGATGGGCAGTGAGATCCAGTAGGGTAGATTCCCTAAGAACTGAAGAAAAGTCCCTTTTTTAATCCAATCTAGCTGAAGTGAGTGAAGAGCTCTAACTGTGTAATCTTATGGTTCCACCTGCTTAGTGGTATCAGTGTTGATTATTAATCACAAAAGTCACTTTGCTCATGCTGTAGTGCATGGAAGAATGATGTGTTATCATCCATATTAGTGCCTTGGCCACATTGGTGTAGCTTTGATGTGTTTTTTATCTTTCTGTTTTATGCTGGTCTTTAGACAGGAGATTCATCACATGCAGAAAGAACTAGTAAGGGAGCAGACTCGATGCAAAGTTTTGGAAGAAGAACTGGAGAATCCCTTGAATGTTCACAGATGGAGAAAATTAGAGGTAATATTTGAGCATTTCAAGTCCCCAAAGCCCATATTGCCAAGTCAGTGACACAGCACAAAGCCTATTTCGTTTACTGTTATGCAAATTATGTGGAGGGGCAGGCAGACTGAAATTTCCATAGTACCAGCAGAATGGTTAACTGCTGAATGGTTTCCTTGCACAATGCAATCAGTGTTATTTTTGTGTTACTTTCTCAATGAAAAATTGCAGAGGGATTGGTAAAGAGCCAGTCAAATGCTAAAGGAAATAATAATGCATAAGGTGAATTTAGAAAGGGGTGGTTCCTTAACATGGATGATGAGAAAGAGAATGATAGGAGAAAGATACAATCCTGCCCTCATCAATTAGGGAGAAGTATATGGGAAAAAAAAGCCAGAATTAGAAAGGAGCGTATGCAGGTATAGAATTAACAGATACGGAGTCAAATTGAGGATGACCAGTTAAAAAATCAAATGGTAAATTACATCTGTGAGAAAATGAAGAGGCCTTCACATAACAGTGGTGGGCTCCCAAAGATAGCCATGCCAGGGAATGTGAGTTCAGCTGTTATGTAAACAGCAAATCTAAATTTCACACTATTTGAACCTGCCAAATGAAGGGGAAAAATAAAGAATCCATCAAGCACAGACCGAATATATGAACATCAATTGGCATGACTGGGTATTTTCGAAGTCAGTGCCAGCTGAGACCTCTCTGTTGTGTGGATCTTTGATCTGATGCCAGCCTGGGTAGCTTAGCTGCTCTAATAATGAGTGGTAACATGCTAGTCCCTACAGAAGCAGAGCTGAGTATTTTGGCTGTGCTTACTAGCATGACAGTTCATTTCTGATCTCTTCATGCTGAGCTTAAAGCAGAATGGTGCACTTAGCTTTTCTCATGGAAGGGAGATAAAATGCAGGATGCTGAAGTAGCTTAAAGACATCTAGGTACAGTCTCCACCAGCACATTGTAACAAAGGAAAATTGGGCCAGTCAAAACATTTCATACTGGGGAAATGAACTTATGAAGAGACTGATACAGGAAATCATGCCTTTCCATTCTAGGCTAGTGGTCTGTATTTGGAACACAAAAAGATGTCAAGATCCATGTGAAATAATCCTCATAGGGTTTTGGTTCAGTTCCTAATGAAAAAATACTCTTGTATCACTACAGTTGTCCCAAACTGGCACCATGTTTGGGCAGCGCTGTATACTATATATAGTTTGGGCAGTCAAGGACCATGCGGGTCATGGGGACTGAACTACTTTTTAGCCTGGTTTCTCAGGAGGTGATATTCTGTTGTGAGTGCTGCATGTGTATCTGTGTTAGTGTCCTGGTTACACTTGAATTGATTAGTCAATTTAGATAGTATCAGACAAAAGATTAAGAGCCATGAGATACCAAGTTCCTTATAAGCTCAAGCAAACATACAGAGAGCAGGACTTTATTGGAGCCTTTGCTGCAATGTGAGTTTAATTCTCATGAGACATCACACGAGAAAGGAGAAACCACCTGGGAGAGGTGTTGTGAATCCCTGAGTGGGGAAAAGCTTCTTTCAGAGTTTGCTCTTCATTAAAGGATCCAACAAGAAGATACAAAGTGGTGGGAAAGTAAGCTTTGCTGGCTTTTCCTTCTGGAATTATTTATTATTATTGGATGTTTTGAGGAGGTTTCAGGAGGGTAACAGTGTTAAACATAAATATGCTCCAACTGATCTTCAAGATGCAGAGATTCCAGTTTCAGGACTGCTTGTATACTTGTCATTTAAAAAAATAATCAGCACTGCCCTCTGCCTTTCATATTTGTCACTTTTGAACACTTAGATATTATGGTTTTAATTTCCAAGAGAGAAAAAATAACTTGTTATTTATTGTTATTATAATTTATAATTTTTGAGACTGCTTTGCTCTTGTCTAGGCCAGTGACCCAAGTACCTATGAGCTGATTAAGAAAATACAAAGACTACAGAAGCAGCTTATCACCAAGACAGGTGAAGTGATAGAGAAAGAATTACTCCTTCAGGTACTGCAGCATCACTGTTTTGTTGTATCTTATTAACACATTCGACTTACCCTGCATTCTCTGCCTACTTAGATGTGCTTCCTGAATGTTATTTAGATGCGTGACTTTGAATTTCTTTTGCATGCCTTTTAGGTAGCTTTAGATGGCAGCACTGACTCACTGAAAGAGAACAAATAGCATCTGATTAGCTGATTTTTATAGTCTGGTTACTGTTACCTGGACAACTCTGAGGGGAAAAAAAAAACAGGAAAAAAAAAAAGATTACTTTATTCATGTAATAGATTAGTCTTCAAGTCAGTGTTAGACCTTTGGAAAAGCTTTTCTGTCCTTTTGAACATGCCTGTTATGACTGGAACATGAAGGAAAATCCTTGCTTGATAACATTTGTGTGGAGCTTGGCTTTTGGCAGAAGTGATACTACCGACTTTGTGTGATTTAGATATGCTGCTGAATGGGCCATGTTTGTCTTCAAGGTCTTCATGCTGAACTTTGCCAAAAAATAGTTTTGTGATAGTTTATCTTTTTAACTGTGTCTGATGTCCCCTAACCCCAGTGCTACCAGTGAGATTTATGTTGTAGAATCAAGGAGAGACTATATTCCTGTAGTACAAACCTTGCTATCAAATATGACAAAAAAAGGACCACCTTTGGGCTTCAACATAGGTGTAAAACTGTGAAATTTATCTCCTTTCCCCTAATGACTGTAGGGATAGCTACAGTTTGCCACCTCTAGGTATGATTTTAACATCTCAGTCTTTAATACCCTAATGAAGCCTATGTTGGGTGTTGCTCAATGAAGAGTCAAATGTGACCTGAATCTCCCTCTGTTTTGAGAAGCAGCTCAGCAGATGTTATCAAGCCTGGGTTTGTCTCTCTTTCTTTATTGTTTTGTAGGAAAAAATGGATCTGCAATTTTGCTTGAAGGTAATGTATGGTGTATTATGCCTTTTCTTGGAAAAATTTAATCTTTGCTGCATAGCACTGCTACACACTGAAATGCTGTCAGTGAAATAGTTTGTAGGCTTAAACAAAATGCAGCAAAAATAGCTTCAAATTTACTGTTATACCCATGCACAAATCCAGTTCTGTTAGATTTTTATGTAGTCTGTATTGCGTATCTTGCCTTATCCTTAGTGTGCTTCAATTTAGTTATTGTCCTTATTTAGAAATGAAGAACTGAGATGAAGAAGTATTAAATTGCCTGCCCAAGAAAATCTTTGAAATGATAGGTACCTGAGCCTCTTACTATACTAGTCATTGGCACAATCTGTCTATGCAGCAATCTTTCTGTGGCAACTCTACTATTCTTTTTTTTTTGTTTGTTTTGTTTTTCTCTGTTTTCCTAGAATTAAGTCAGAGTTTGGCACCATGAAATTTAATAGTTACAGCTAGAATTGTTAATGAATTCCTTAGCAGGCACCGATTTCCTGTGCAACAATGCTGAAATGAAGGTCTCCCTTAGAGTGACTGATAGTAAAGAGAAGGCCAAAATACCATGCTCAACATTCTGTTTAGGGCTTTATGATCAACATTTCTGATCTCTTTTCTGTTTTGCCACAGTGTTTTTGAGTCCTCCACAATGACTGAGATAGGGTTTTTTTTTTGTAGCAGGGTGCAGGTAAGGAAAGGTAACCATAGATGGAGCTGGATCCCCCAGCTCATTTCCTTAAAGGGGTTTCCTACTGGATAGGTCGTTGGTTTAGGAGCTGCAGGTTAAGTGACCTAGCTAGGCTTCTTCTGCTATGCCTGGATAACCTTGTACAAGTAATTTTATTACTCTTTGGACAGGTTTTCCTTGGTATTATGATAATATCTGTTTTGTAAAGTGATACTCTGATGCTCACCAAGGCAAAATGCTCACTAATAGCTTATGAATCTGATGCTATCATGCTCCAGCACCTCCAGCAGCAGGAAATGAATGGAGAGCAGTAATGTTAACTTTCCAGAGGGAGCTGAGCTGTACACGGCAGGAGGGTTGCTTCACCAGACCTCCTTCTGGGCAGTGTTTCCTTATTCAATAGACAGTGTAGGGTGTGATCCTGACTGAAATTTAGGATTGTGGGAAAATGCAGCAATTTAGCTGCTATTTCTGGAATTTTCAATTTTTGTCCCATCAATATAATTTATTTTGGCTAGTGAGTTTGTTTTGTGGTCTATACAACAGTCAGTGTATAAGGCATTGCTCCTCCATAAGGTCTAATAATTACTTTCTTATTCCCACCCTGCCCCCCTTTTTTAACTCCTCTCATGTTTAAAGGCATTCAGTATCTGTTTTTTTATAGGTCTCTCCTTGAAGTTAGCTCAGTTCAGTTCAGTCTCTGCTCATTTGCAGGGGTAGGGAAGTTGCTGATGACTTGGCCTGTGCAGAGTTGGTGTAACATCCCCTGTATTTAGAGCCAGAGACTGTAGGAGCTGAGGGACATGAACTTCCTAGCTCAGAGAACTGCTTTCCCATATTGAGTTTGCTTGCAGAATCGCACCTCCTCACTCTGAGCCGTCTTAATCCACATCTTGCCCTATGACGAGGGCATAGCAATTGCATGTATCTGCTTTAAAATGATCTTAATCTCTTGCTTGCCATACGTAACCATTTTTATGTGTGTGTGGCCATCATGCTGGCAAATAGGATATTTGTTGAAGGTGAAGCTTTCGGGTGCCTGTGTCTATGATTTCTGTGTATGCATATGATGTAACTTAAATTCCCTCACATCAAAATGTAGTAATAAAATGGAGTTCAAAAACCTGTCTGGGTTCAATATTGAGTATTAAAAACACCCTTGGAATTTAGAAATAACCCATGTCTGATAATGGTTGAGCCCAGTGTCAGCAACCTGCAGTTTGATTTATAGGGTATTCACCTTGTTGCATCCTCATGCAGAGCTGTAATGTTTGTATAAAGAAAAAATAATTCCATTTGTATTGTGTACACTGTAGTTCTGTCTCCTGACTTTTTTTGTTTTGTTAATGGTCTTTTAAATAAAGCTGGTTTATGCAGGGAACAATGTTTCAGGATGAGCTGGATATATAAATGGAAATTTTTTGCGAAGGATTGCAGTATAGAGATTCATGTAGAAAAGCATCTGCTTACTTTACCTGCTCCTGATGTGTATTTGATCATATCCTTTTTATTAGGTTTTTCAGTATTTCTCACCTGTTAGTTCTTTCTTTAGAAATGATGCAGCTGGAAAAGCTTGCTACAATCCCTGCTATGTGATTAAAAGATTCACTATGTTTCAGTCAGAAAATTTTGATTGCTGACAGTACAGAAAGAACCCAGCTTGACTCTAAAATCCCATACAAAAATATCTTTTAACATGTCAGCAGGGCACATTTTTTGTGTCAGACATTATCTGAGAGGTATTGAATATGCAACATGCCGAATGTTGGTCTTTTAGAATGACTTTTCAGAGTTGAACACTTTAATAAAGGATAGAAAGATATCCCATGTTACAGAAACTATTAAACTCTTTACTTGTTTCTGATTTATCTGTGCCCTGTAGCCACAGCATCTTAGGTTATAACCTATCAGCTCTCATACACCAAATAAGTGTGGACAGCCTGAGACTTTGAAGGGTAGCTGCAAAGCAGGCAGTCATACTTTCTCCTTTAACTCAGGCGTTCTCACAGTTGTGAGCTGCTGTGCTGATGAAAAATGCTGTCTTAAAAATCAGATCCAGACCCAAGGTCTTGAATACTTACGGTCAATAAGAATGCAAAGGCATTTTTGCCACACACAGGAAATGTTACTCCAGGGTTATCCAACTTCCATGTTTGAATCATTACCTTCCTTCTGAATCTGTGCAGTTAAGATACAGCATTTTTTTGGTTCTTTTTCTAAGCTGTTGATTAATACTGCCAGACTTTGTGGAGAAATACACTCTGTGGTAGCCGAGGAATTTCAATGGGGGGTGAAGATATTTGGGAACATGTGATATGAACAAAACGTGTTGTATGCCCATAAGGTATAATTAGTAATAAACAGAGGTGCTCTGCTGACCAAATTCCAGCTGCAAAAAAAAAATATATACTTGCTCACTTTGCATGTGGGGCAAATCCCCCATGTGCCTGAAGCTCTACCGCATACTGAACAGGGATGTGGTAAACTCACAATGTAATGGATTACCTTGTTAGGATTATGATTAGTGTGGTTTTAGAAACTTATCCCATTAAAAGTGAATTATGCACTGCTTTATTTGTTTCAAATTTAGTTCTTTCTCTTCAGAGTGAACTACTCTAATTTGATTTTATGTCTGACTGAGCTGGATTTTATTCAGCTGCACGTCTAGAATGCATAACAGTGGGAAGACTCACATTACATGTCAGTTACCTCCGTTGTCAGTCATCTCAGAAAATTGTTCATAACTGTAAAAGAGATGTGCAACCAAGATTATTTGTGAAGGGAGGCAAAGGCAAATGTGTTTCATTTAAGCCTGGCACGTAGTAGCAAAAGTACTGTTTTTCTGTACGAATATATTTTTAATCACCATTGTTTTAAGTTGTCAGCATTCAGTGTGCAGGACCAGGCAGTCAGGATGTGATGCTCCCGGACTGTTAGCATCTTGAGCTCATAGTTTCAAAGAGTGCAAGGGCAAAAGGCGTGATTAGCTCATATATCTGACTCAGAGATTACAGTGAGATAGCACCCACATGTCCTTTGTATTGAGCCAAGATTTCAGTCCCCCCAAAGAGCTGACGGCCCCACTGACAGAGAGTAGGAGGAGCAGAGGGGGTGCTGCTGTCTCCAGTATTTATCAGTAGAGTTTCATTTTGGGTTTTGTGGGATACAGGGAGGAGAGAGCAAAAGAGACTTTCTCTGCGACCTTGGGCAGGTTACATAGCTTTTGCACAGCAAGAAAAAAGGGAATAAAATAATTTCCACTCTTATAGTAGTGTGTGAATGAATATATTAGAGACATGACTCATTTCAGTAGTAACAATAGCTAGCTAAACACTCAAAATAGGCAGATGTTTTATGGCATTTATGCTAACTTAGTAGTAGAGCTGTTCTGTCCAGTTTGAGGTGCTTGTTGCTATAATCTCTGAACATATAGATATAACTGTCTTTATTTCTCAGAGCTGGTACTATAGTTTCATAAGGAAATATGCTTTAGAACAGCATGTTACCATGTGGGTTTGTGCAGGCTGGCAGCTACTGGAATTAAAGTTTTCTCCCAACTAACACAGGAGCGTTGGGATTTGCTTCCACGTATTTGTTATTACAAAAAATCTGGCCATTTATTATTTAAAAATACTATTTTTTTTTTAATCTTATTTCATTTTTCTCAGCCCAGTTCATGAGACCCTTGTCCTTCTGGAAGTAATTTCTTTCCCTTGCTTGGCAGTTTCATGAAGCATGCTTCTGCTAGGCTTTTCATTGCTCTCACAGTGCTCATGTAGCTTCCATTATACAGCATGCAATACAAAAAAGTGTGCTCAAATGCCGAGTAAGAGAGTTTTTTTCATCAGACGTCCTGCTAGGGGAAATAGAAGAATATTCTCCTACTTTTATTTTGGTACTCTTAAGGCCCTGTTCAGTTTTAATTTAGGTTTTATCTGTACATCTTCAAAATAGTTGAGATTTACTTTAGGTACTCAAATGTGGCGTTTATATGTTTTTGGTACTGAGTATAGATTCTGCGTGGATTTGACAGTATAACCTACTTAGTGTTGCACGTAGGGTAGATAGTCTGAGTTGGAGATTTATTTTTTTTTTTTGGCAGAATTGTCTATTTTCATAAAAATAACTGCAATTCACTTCAGGAAACTAATGACTGTAGAATCCCGAAGAGTCTCTTTTGACCTGCCCATTATTGTTTCTCTGTCATCTTGCCTTTAGAGAGACTTTAGCAGAGGTAGTTTGGGAGTGTGCTTTGTACATACTGAAACTTACAGGTGAACTGTAAAATCCACTGCCAAAATACAATCCTTTCTTTACTGCTCCTTTATCATTTATATATAAAGTCAACCTTTTGAAGGGATTTTTCCATCCAAAAATGAAAAGGGAATATTTTTTTTTCCTGGCTTTTAATACTTCACTGGGACTTGGCTCTTTTCTCTCTCTGTTTCCTGGAGGATTTGACTTCCTCTGGAAGCACTGGATTAATGCCCTATCTTGCAGCTGAAGCTAGCGGTTCTCTCAGCCCTCAATTAAAGGGGTGAGTATATTGAGCCTGAGGCCTTTTCTATGCTTGGAAGTACCATTCCTACTCACAAAAAAAGGCCATTTTTCTGATTTAGCTTATACCAGCTCTTGAATGGCGGAATATTTTCTTGCCAGTATAATTGCATCTAATTGTATAGCAAGTAGCTGGCATAGCCATGTCAGCACAAAGAAATTGCACCACTGAGAAAGCTAAGCTGGCAAGACTTCTAAACACTGATCAAATGGCTCCTGACATGGTGAAAAAAAGGCAGAAAACACCTTTCCTGTCCTCATAAAAATCTGAGGGTTGTTACAGACCTTAAGGAAGAGAAAAAGAGAAAAGAGTACCTGCTGGAGCGTGGGCTTTGAGTTTATGATTCCATTTGTAAATTGGTGGCCAGAATTTCAAAGAATTTATATTGGAATATAGAAATGAGAAATACAGTAAGGACTCAGGCCTAACATTTACTTTTTGGCTTTCAGCTGGGTATGAATCATAAAGAAAAAGTTTACTTCCCCTGTGCCATGCAGATTTAGGCATTGGTGTGTAAAGGCATGCTGTAAGAATTGCCTTGATTTAGAATTGGACTCCAAAGAGATTCTCTGTTCTTTTTTTTCAAATGAAAAATTAATGTATTTCCATAAACTCTGGCTGTAACTAGTTCTATCTACTGATGAACAAAATATATCTAATTATCAGCACAATATTTTGATGCACAACAGTTTACTGAGTTAGCACCATTAAATTAATTTCAATCCAGTGCCTTGAATCTGATTTGAACTGGGGTCTTCAGTGTAGTATGAAGTCATATTGAGGAACTTAATGCATTGATTCATCCTTTAGGCATACTTTTTGAGGTTCTTTCCTTTTTGTGCTGCCCTTTTATTTTGCTTTTATTGTACTTGAAATGTTCATTGCTGAACTAGGGCTTTGACTGGGGTCTTTGTAGGTGGAAATGTTTTGTATTTTAGTGTTGGTATTAAGTTGAAGGATTAGTGTCATTTAGAGCTCTTATGCCTGGCATGATGATTTCCTATGCAATTTTGTTCTGACATGGATATTATTTTTCTGATTAATTAAATTAATTCAATTATTGATTTCTTTTTATGCATATCCAGTAGGGTTCTGTGAGTAGGTTAAAACCACTTACACTGAGCAAATTGTAGGATCATTGTGTTAATTCTCAGTGCAATCCTGTGATGATGCAATAAGTAATCACATCTCATAAACAGGAAAGATATGATTCACCTGTGTGAAGGGTCTATTGAGGGTCTATATATCTAACTGAAAATTTCAAGAACGCCTTAAGAATTCAATAGGAATTTGGGTAATGTTCAGTTCTTGCCCTAGCTCTCCTCAGAAAGCAGTTGATTTCTATTTCTGCATATTATAAATATGCTTCTTGGCGCATTAGTTTATTTTAGCCCTTCTAATCTCAGTTCATCTAGAATTAGAAGATGTTCTATGCTATAGAAGCTTTACAGCATGATAAACTGCTCTTAAAAACACGCTGACATTTACATTCTTTCCCTCCTCCCACATTTGATGCAATTCAACTGGAAGAGAATGAAGTCTTCTCGGGAAAATAGCCTTTTTAGGTTTTTGGGTTTTTTGTTTGTTTAGGGTATGTTTGTTTAAACAGGGTTCTGAAAAACCACATAGGAAAAGTACTGATCACTTTAATCAGGTTTAGTCGACTACTCCTTAGGGTAGAAAAATAATTTTCCATTAAAAGTGTTTCTGACACTGAGAACGGGGAAGCAAAGCAGATTATTTAGCAATCAAACAAAATGTTTTTTGGGAAAATTTTCTTAGTGGAAGAGTTTAAATCTCACTGAATCTCTGTGGAACTACATTGCCCTGAAACAAAACAGATTTCCCATGTTAAATAGTTCTGGATAGAAGCAAGGTATAAATTTATTTGAGAAATTAGAAGAAAATAGATCAAAACAACTTTAGGGGTCCTGCACCGTTATTAGCTGCTATAATGGTGTTTCAGTAAAGAAATATTCAGATGCCATTTACAAAGATGAAGTAGTTGCAGGTGGAGTAAAAATCCCCCAGGGTTTGTAAGTGGCAAATGTAGATGAATGCTTAATCTGGTTTTGAAGTTTCTTAGGAGAATTGATATATTTACTTGAGTTTGAACCTGGAAGTGATCTCTAGTTGGGTCCTCAGATGCCATTCCTGTACATCATGCAAGATTGATTTAATGACACAAATACCATCCTTTATTGATGAATGCTATTTCCTTCATTCCAGTACAGGTACTCCTAGTTCATGAATTTTAGCATGCAAGATAGTTGTCTTGAAGTGTACTCTGGTTTATGGTTGTGACTTTTTTTCCATGCTTCTAACCTCCTGCTGTTGCCTAGCCCTGGTGTTTCTGAAAAGCAAGGAGCAGATGTATTAGCTTATTCAGCATGGTGGTCCTGGGATCTTGGGAGAGTGAGTTTCATGTCTGTGGACCTTCAAGGAGTTTTAGTGAACTTTGGCAAATTCCTGTAGAGATTGTTCATGTCCAGACCTCTTGTAGGATGAGAGTAGGAGCACTGAAGCAGTACTTCAGCATAAGTACATTAAAGATTTAACTGCATTCAGATACTGACAGGAGGAGGCCACATGAGTACCCAGGGTACTTCAGGGTTATCTGCAATCTGCATCAGAAAAACAGGAACAGTGATCACCAAAGTATTTTATTCAAATGCATTATATCTGGTTTGAGCCAAGAAATCTTGAGCATGGATACCTTGTGTCATTAGACTTAAAATATTTTGTAAAATGACCCATTCCTAAAGTTCTTACTTGGTCAAAATTGCCATTAGCCTCAATGATAATTTGCTAGAATAAAGCTAGAGTAAAAAGTTCAGGAATTGTTCCAGTAAATAACAAATAACTGAAAGCAAACTTGTTTACTCCTCATTCCTGCATTCAGCATGTATCTGGGAAGGAAATAAATCTGCCATGCACCCCAGGGTAAAGTATATTAATCAACCAGTTATCTTGTTAAGGGAAAATAAATGACTCGCTGTGCTGAGTGAATACATTGAAATGCACAAGCTTTGCAGTGCTGTTAGCAATCCGATACTGTCAGCCATCCAGAAGCTGCCACAGAAGTTAAAATACTGGAGGAGTGCAACAGCAATGTAGCAGTACATTCACGAGCCTGTATTACATAGTGTGGCCCAGAGCCAGCTGCAAATCTTTATTATTCAGGTATACCCTTTGGCAGGCATTCTTCCATTGAGGCAAGGGTGTTCTGCTCTTCCTTCAGCACCAAGATATGGACAATCTACAGCAGCCCTTTCAGTGATGGTTTGTTATTTTATATGGTAGCTGCAACTTTAACAACAAAACACAACATCAACAGCAGCAACAACAAAAAGACATTCCACAGGGACAGATTATATTTTATCTATTTTGGATAATTTATTTTTATTCTTATAAGAGTGTGAATGGTGCCCTTGTTGAGAAAAAACATGCAGAAAGATGCAGCAGGTTAAGGCTGTTTTAGGGCCATGAAAGGGTGCAGTTAGAGTCACTGTGGTGTTTTTTTGTTCTGTTTTTAAAAGTAGCTTAAAATTGGACACATGAGGACACAAATATGCATAGGAAGAACTCTGTGCCTCCATTCTTCACTCTGAGACAACCAGACACAAGCTACTGAGTGCGCAGGAGCCAAGCACTAGGGGGACTCTCTGCCAGTTGCTCTGCATCCTCTAAACTCATATCTCAAGTCTTCCTGTGCCTGTCGGTAGATATAGCTGTAATATTAAACAGGGGATGCACACTTCAGCACAGCAGTTGTCTTTACATTAGGATTCACTCTCTTTCCCCTTCCTTTAGTCCTGTTTCTGTTTCTTTGAATTTTAAGAAACAGGCAAGGGGAGCTGAAACAGAACTCCTCAAAGGATAGCAGAGGGTCAACTCTAGTTGTAGTGAGTCTGAATGAAACCGTATGTTAAAACATTCATGATTTCAGAATTGCCATATGTGTTTCTTAGATATACTGTTATTTCTTAATAGGTTCCAAAATGTGATAGGAGACCACTCTTTCTTCCCTGAGGTACTTGGCATATGCAGGCAAACTCTACTATCATGTCAGAAAGATGTATGTAGGCTTTACTGTCTTGCTAAGATATTTGTAGGTTTAAGTGGTGGCTTGACTTTGAGACAGCTGTTCAGAGGTAGCAATTCCAGAACATGAAAGGACTTGAAGTTAAGTGCTCTCATCTTTCAGGGAAATCTAAAGATCTGAGTCAAGCAGGTGATTAAACTGATGTAGGTGCTTAACTTAAAGGTAGGTATCTCTAGAAGCAGCTCTGCAGTTACTCTGACCCTTTGAGGTCATCTGTCAGATCAGTCAGAAGTGAGAGCAGAAGCTTGGTCGGCTGGGAATCCCTAACACAGTCCTCCACCTGCAGGAGCAGTTAATCATTAATAGCAGAGCTGTGATAATTCTCATTTGATTCATCTGATAGTTTTAAAATCTAAATGGTTACTGAATAGCTCAAATGCATGCTGTTACACTGATGTTAAAATACAGAGGTTTTAAGTCAAGTAGTCTACATTTGGCTTGAAACCCTGTATGTAGTAATTATTAGCCAGTAAAAGGTTCCCCACTGTTTGCTTTGCAGACTTATTTATTTAGAATATTTAGTTTCCTTGTTGATAAGATTCATATCAACCTCAGAATCTCCTCCAGGACACTTTAAGACAAGCTGCTACTAGAATGTGAAACAAAGGTTTGTTTAGAGCTCTCTTCAGCCCAACTGTCAAGCTGCAGGCAGAGTGGAAATAGATGGAATATTTACATCAATCCATGCCCTGTCAAGGGTAATTCTCACCTTCAAGGAAAAGCTCTCTTTTGTGTGTATATAAGTACATGTGTGTTTCTGTTCACACACATAGAAGAGCAAAGGATAATTAATTGATCATCTTCTGCAATGTAAAGTATAAAAGCTGTGACTAAATGAGCTACTCTGGATAATGATTTTATAAACTCGCATGCTATCAGTAGTAAAAAGGGAACTACAGCTATTATGTCAGCAAGAGGCATCCATGCCTTTTTCTTCTGATAGATTTTTATCCTTGCGTGTCAGAGTTCAGAAGCTGAAGGAGGGGAGGATATGTAACCTATTTGTTTTTCCTTTGGAGAAAAAAAAAGCAAATGTTTCTCTGCACAACACCTAGCAATAATAATAAAAGAATAATAATAAATTGCAATTGCACTTTAGCTGGAAATGTTTGTACTTTGTTGTTCCTGGAGGATGGTAATAATGCAGCATTCAGCTCTTGTTGTTACAAAAAAGAGTCAAGGGTGAAGACCTTAAAAGATGCTCCAAGGTGTTTTTTCCTCTCTCGTTGTTTGGAAAATGCCAGTCAATTTGGTGGAGTCTGCTCTGTGCCGAAGGAAATGGATTAACTCTTGTGGAGCATTAATACCAAACGGAGGGATATGTCATTAGGCAGGTTTAATTTAACTCCATCTACATTGGTGTAAATTTCACCAAAGATGGGGAGATTATCCGGCCTTTCCTTCAAGTTGGTAGCAGCATATTAACAAGAAAACCCAAAGTGTCTCATGTGTTGTTAGTGTTGACACACTGTGAAAGGGCTTCAGTACTCTGATTAAAACCTGAATTAATTTCCCCAATAAAAATATCACATTGGACAGTTAAAGGAGGGTCTAGATGATGATAAAATATCAGATGTCCTAGGGAACTGCATGCTTGCAAAGGTGTTTGCTGATGGATATGGAATAGACAAGAAAGAGCAGAAGCTTTTGAAAAGTCTTATTGAGAAAGTTTATCCTGCACATTTCTCATAGTGCTGGAGGCAACGGTCTTCTATTGCTCTAAAATTCATGAAGGTTACCATATGCTAATTTTTTCCTCATAAAACTTTTAATTATAGATGTCCTGGGACAACAGGTATACACATACACACAAATAAACATGCAGCTTATAGAGGTAAAATGACTATGACTAGATGTGTATGTCTATTTATGTATTTAAGCCATATTTCAGTGTCCTGTTTAACACTTCTGAAAAGGGATCACAACCCCTTAAGGATGCTCTGCTGCTGCATGGCATCGTAAACAAAATGGCTCTGGAGTTCAGCTTAGTGGTGACATTTTGGTTATAATGTCAATAAACAAAAAACCCCCCTGTGGCACATTGACTGACTTTGCCTCATCAAACCAGGAGAAACTGTAGTCTGCTTATATGGTTATGATGTTGCTTTCTCCACCTTACGAATTAAAATAAGGATTTTTAGCTAGGTTAAATATGCTGGGGTTTGCAACCCTACATGACATTGCACGCTTTTGCTTTACATCTTTACCTTGTTGGGTTTTTTCTTTAGCTCAATTGCTGGAGACAGGCACTAACAAAAATGAAATTTACTCTGAGTCAGAGGCTTTGGGATTTTTTTGTATGTGTTTTTAATAATATGTGTGATAGAAAGCTTTTGGTGCACAGTAGGATTTTTGTGGGTCTGGTGAAGAAAGCTGCTGATGTGGTGCTATGCCAGGTAAATTTGTTGAATTATCTACTTGGAAAGACAAGCTGATAAAAATGAGGAAGCTGGGACTTCGTGGCCTATTTCTGGTGTGAATACATGTTCATTAAATGTACAGTCATTCATCGTCTCTGGCTCAGCATGATACGCTGGGCTAACTAACAAGATGGGTCATTTCAGGAGTTCCCTGGTGTCATGGCAAGGGAGAAGATGACATAAAATGGAGTCACATCTTTAGAGCTAATACCAGGCGCACTGGTCTATCCCAGCATTGGTGACTGCTTCCCACTCCTTGTCAAAGCACTGAAATGCTTTGGTGTCACTTTGGGAATGCATCTAATGCTGTTGATGGTCCCTCTGACAGGGAAAACTGAGCAAAATATGCTGTGCTAGTTGGCAACAATAGCTTCTTTTGAAGCAGGATTATGTGGCAAAAGTGAATTTTCTTGCTGTAGACTGAGCCAACTTGCGACCACCAAATCAAGGAGAATTGATTGAAATCTGCCAAACACCAGCCAGTCTCCTGCAGAAGAAAATTATTTTTGTCAGTTTGCTGTAGAGCTTGCAGACTGGGAGAGCTCCAGATTCTGGCTGAAACAGCAGATACGTAAATTTAGGGAAAAGCACCACTCACCCCCACCTTCCCCTGAATTAATGGCTGAGAGGCTTAGGGATGCAGAGAGTTATTGTCATGGCCAAGCCTAAAGGCAGGTGTGTGTGCTCCTTGGAGCTCCCCTGGAAAACAAATCTAAGGCAGGAAGGGCTGTTCTAAAAATAATGCGGAGTTTTGTTTACACAATTTTTATAGCAGGTATTCACAAAGGTGCTGAAATTCTCTTTGGTATGCCTGAAATTTGACTGTAACCCTCAATCTGAGTCTCCCAGTGTGCCCTGCATGCACAAGATGAATGTGCTCTCATCTCTCCGCCATTGGCTTGTCTTAGTTTCTATGTCATAAACCAATGAAGGTGGTTGACGTTATGGATTTGGTCCTACAATCAAACACCTCCTGAATTCCAAGGGAATTTTGCAATGGAAAAGATCGCATAAAAAGCTTTGGTACTGGCCTAGACCTGATCTGAAGACATGTACTTCACTCTTACTGGTGAAGGCCTAACAGCATGGAGTTATGGAGAGATCTGATGCATCTTCCTTCACCTCCTCAAGAAGAGTAGTTCCCCACAGCATGTTTATGACTTTTAAGTTCTATTCATCTCAAGAACATGTAACACTGGCAAGATGTTTGTTGTGATTGCAGCCAGGTATGAGGATGGAGGGGAGTGTGAGGGAAGGCGGTTGGGGTCAAGCCAAAGAAATCAATCTTACACACACTGTAATGGATTGACTTATTCCTACCCAACGTGTGTAGGATTTC
Source organism: Pezoporus flaviventris (assembly GCF_033815535.1). NCBI lineage: Eukaryota > Metazoa > Chordata > Aves > Psittaciformes > Psittacidae > Pezoporus > Pezoporus flaviventris. The sequence goes on along the minus strand of NW_026892577.1, from coordinate 9,173,255 downwards.
AGGTAGCTTTTTCTCCAACATCATCTGTGCAGCCACCAACAGAAATAAAAGTTTACCAACTTCTACTTTGGACAAAATAGTGTTAACTGGCTTACAATAGGCATCAAACAGATCACCTTACCCTCTTTAAATTAGTGTTACATGGCTGATTGTCACTGCTGACTTATGATTTTCTTGACAGTGTTAGGATGCCTTCTCTTGTCTGGCCCCATTAGGTTCTCAGACATTTAAAGGAATGTACAGGTATTTTACTTGTTCTCCCCAAATCCCCCCAAAACGTAGTTCCATCTTCTGGGGGTATTATGCACTACAGCTGAAAAATACTTTGAATACAACTCACGAATCAGTAAACCCTACTGGTCTTTCAGCATGTTCTATGCTGGTAGCTGGCTATTTGTAAGGTATCCCTGTGTAATACACATTGCACACCTTGTCTGTCTCTTGAATATAGGTAGAAGCTAAAATTTTGCTTTATTAATTTGTGCTGATTTCCCCCCCTGGGCATTTCTGGTTTCTTATGTATAAAGATAAAAGTAGCTGCTATAAGCAATGCATTTTTGGTAGCAGTTTCAAATGTACCTTATGAGTGACTTAGATACATTCGTCATTGCTGTTTTAAAATTAATTGAAATCAGTTGATTTTTTTTAAATTATTTTTCTCATCCTGGGGTAAAATGTCAGAAATTATAGAAATGCCAACCTGTGAATGCAAACTTCTGCTGATGAGGAAAGAAGTAGCCAGGTTTTTCTTTTAATGTTTTGCTGACATATGGTGCTTCTAATCCAGTGACAAATTAATTGACTAGATGTAAAAGAGATGGACAGCGCTTAGCAAGGAAGGACAGGATATGCATTATAAGACAGCTGGTTCTGCCTCCGTTGGGTTATGAAGACAATATACATTGGACAGCTAACGAGTCTCTGTTGCTGTCCGAGAATAAGATAGATTCTCCTTATAATAGAATTGCACACTTTGTCTCTAAATGAGGTTATTATACACACCATTGCACAATGTTTGAAGAGCTTGGTTGGCCCTTGTAGAGGTTTAGGAGAGAAATAAATTGGAAAACAATTGCACATAAGACCTTCAATCCATCAAATGCTCCATATTTATCCAAATTACCATTACACTCTTCCAAAATACAAATCTGTGATACATTCAGGGGTGGAATGTTAATACTGGCCGGCCAGATTTTGACAGGGCCTATTTTTCTTTTGCTGTTGTTTTTAACTTGCAGTATAATCTTGTTTTCCTCAGAAAGAAAAGGTGGTAGTGGAAACCACTTGTAGTGACGTAACAGCTCTCTACTGAGAATGAATTCTCAATTTTTACCACTATACAAATTTCAATCCGGGTCGCAGGAGGTTTTGATTTTTCCAAAGAAAACCTGAGAGCAACTTTATTTATAAGGAACTTTTCCTCAGCAAAATTCAGAGTTTAAGGGCAATGCTTGCAAAAGTAGTTTATGAATAGAAGTGCTTCCACTTTTGAGTCTCAGCTTGTGACCATTATAATGCATAGTTTTCAGAACATGTTGAGGTCTAAAAACTTTGAGCTTCTTGTGGTCTTGAAGACTGGACCCCTATCATTTTACATCATCTTCAAAGTGACAAGACACTTCTGAAAAACCTGACTCAACCACTCAGCAAGGCCACGTGTAGCAGTTCTAGGTGATGTGGTGGCACCTTTTCCCACATTCCCCATGAAAGAATTCTGTGGTAAGAGTTATAGACAGAGCTTATAAAAAAGACAGCAAAATGAGGTTTTGTCAGAGCCAGAGTAAATAATCACCTGTCCTACCTCCCGCTTGCCATTTTTGTCTGCTTCAGTTAAATTGTTTGTCTTCAAGTCTGGCTTCCAGTCAAATAACCCTCCTTTTTTTAATTCCAGCTCTCCAGGTACCAGACAAAGATAGGATCTTGCTAAATAATTTTAAATAATAATAAAAATCTTAGTCTGAAAGGGCAGATACTGAAAATCTTGTAATGTGCAAAGCTATGAAGGAGGTTTTGTTCAGAGCTTTATTCCTCAGACTAAAACCAAGTACATGCTCAAAACACAGTTGAAGCAGCATTTCAGTACAGAGAGCTATAAGTGGGTGCATGGTGTGGTTTCTGTTCAGGCACGGCTATATCCAGTTCCCACAAGTATACTGTTCCAACGTGAAGGAAGAGGAGACACGTGACAAAGAAAAATTACTTAGTGGTAATTGTGTTAGTCATAGTTGTTGCTGTTTATACTTACTTTCCCTTTCCCAGAGCCCCTGCAGTTAAAATGAAAGGTGTTATATATATATGCGTACGTGTGTGCGTGTGTGTGTACACGTGCTTTGCAGGATTTCCTTTGGAAGAAGTTCTTCTTTTGTACAGTCTTTCCCTGACATTTCTATAGCCCGCTTACTTCCTGTTTGGTGTAACTATGATCTTTGATGTAAGGCAATGTGGCTCATAAAAATAGAGATTGCAATGTGCACAGTTACTAGTAATTAATTTTCCATCCCTGGATACTCCTCCAGTGACTGTTTTATATTCTCTGTGGCAGAGAGTGCTCACTGATGACAGTGTTTAAGAGTATTTCATTTGTGGCTCAAAGTAGTTGGATGTTTCTCTTAATGAGCTCTCCCACTGCTATCACAACAACTTTAAATACCTTATGGCTAGTGAGAAAGACTGACACACAGGCAGATTTGTTTCTGCAGATGTCTTCCTAAGTTGCATTTTTCAGTGAGGTTTATTTCATCACAGGTTGTGCTGATTCTGTAGTAATTTTATAAGACCTTTCCCTCTTCCCTTTTTCTTAGGAAAAGGAGAAACTGTATGTGGAATTGAAGCACATCTTAGCCCGGCAGCCTGGGCCTGAAGCCGCAGAACAGTTGCAATTCTGCAGGCACACTCTCCAAGAGAAGACTAAGCAGCTGAAAGTAAGAGATGCCCTCTGTCTCTGGTTGGGGGGCTGCCAGGAGTGCAGAACAACTTCACCACTGATCCTGGGGAGCAGGGCCTCAGGAAGGTTTTTGATGTACAGTGTGCATGCCTTAGTGTATTAGATCAGGGGAATAAGGTTAATGCTGCATCTCCCCAAGGAAAAACCAATAGCAGTAGAGGAAATTTTTTTCACATTATGCTAGTTTGTTTCATTAAAATAGAGGAAAAGTCCTATTAGAATATGAGTGTGCAGCACAATTCTATAAATGCTTTTTGGGCATGGGCATTCTGGGACACTAGCAGTTTTCCATTAAGCTTATTCTCCTTCCCTATTCTTAAACTTTTAAGATCTTTAATAAGCAAATCAAAGCCATTTTGTTTTCCTTTTCACAAACTAGAGGTAATATATTTGGAATCCAGTCTTTAATTCTTGTTATTTCTCTTGCAATATGCATATGCATATTAGGTTTGCAACTTTTAAACGGATGACAGGAGTAACCTGTCCTAACCCTTTGTCATTAGAAGGGAGGATTTCCTGCTGAAGGTATCTTCTGCAAAACTTTGAAAGCATGATATTAAAAAGTGATTTTTTGATAGAATAAGCTGATCTTCCCTTGTTCCTGCCTGCATGAAAGATCAGTCTCCCCAGGAGTTCATCTACTTCTACTGCTCCTCTCTTTGTTGAAGTCATCATCTCCTGTTCACTGCATCATAATCACGTCTATACTAACCGTGAGGAAAAAAATGCAGTAGCAGATGGGCCCTTAGGAAACAAAGAGGCTGTTATGCAAATCTTAGCTTTCCATGGAGAAGAAAAACAATGTAGAAAATGTAAAATAGAAGCCAAAATTTTGCTAAGCTGAATGTGATTTCAAGTTTTCCATACGGTTCCCATTTGTCCTTAATGCAGTCAACTGCTACTGTGTATTTCAGGCACAGTATGCTCTAGTGTACTGGCATGCATGCCATTTTGTAGTGCCAGGTCAAGCTATTCTCCTTCTTAAAGAAGGAAAACACACTATACGTGTTCCTACTTTCTTTAAAGTTTAGTGATTCATATGAAAGTGGCATTGTATTCATATTTGCACTACCTACCACTACTTTGCCTGTGTGAATTGAATTACTTCACATAATAAAGTGGATACCGGTGATAAACCCTATTATTATTATTATTATTATTATTATTATTATTATTAAATAAATCTGTGCTTTGTTTTTAAGATCTTCAGTTGAGGTTTTCACCCACATTTGTATGCCAGAACATTGAAAGCTAATGTATGTATTAATACCATACCCCTAATGTTTGGAGCATATTTTATGTGTTTTATTGTTGTTAAATGGCATAGGCTTAATTTTGTAAATTATCCTTAGGTGAGAAGAGGTGACGAAATAACATGATAGAAAATGAGATGTGGTACAGAATAATGATTTCTTATATTGTCCAATGTGAAAGGAAAAAGTGCTTGTAAAAGTACTAACTTATGTGTAAATGAAACTAACGGCTCCTGTTCCTGCTTTTTGCCTTTTGTTTGTTAGGTTCTGTCCTCAGAATTGAATATGTATGAATCAAAGAACCAGGAATACAAACATGAAATTGAAAGACTTGGCAACGAGCTTATGAATGTGAAAAAGAAATATCTGGCTCAGAAACGCAAGGAACAACAGGCCAAGTATGGGAAAATAACAGTTTTGTCTACACAACTTTTGCATAAACTAGATTTTTATTTAAATCCTGCTTTACCCTTCTGATTGGAACATGGCCAAATTTGACTGAGGTGATATAATATTATTGCCTAATTTTCCTGAGTATTATCTTTCATATTACTTCAGTCTGGTCTAGATTTATCATGATCTATGGCCTGGACAAGAACATCCAAGAGAGATGTTGCTGACCTGTTCTGCAGTCCAGTTAAATTATTCATACCAATGGTGCCCAGAGGACACAGATTAGTGTCTGGTCTCCAATGTTGAATCATAGAATTGTAGAATAGTTTGGGTTGGAAGGGACTTTTGAAGATCATCTTTAACTGAGTCTCCCCTACAATAAGCCAGTGTATCTTCAACTAGACCAGGTTGCTCAGAGCCCCATCTGGCCTGACCTTGAATGTTTCCAGGGATGGAGCACCTGCCACCTCTCTGGGCAACCTGTTCCAGTATTTTACTATCCTCATTGTAAAAAATTTCTTTCTTATAACTTACTCTAAACCTACACTCTTTTAGTTTAAAACAGTTACCCCTTGTCCAACAGTAACAGGCTCTGCTAAAATGTCCTTCTTATAAGCCCCCTTTAAGTGCTGAAAGGCTGCAATAAGATCTCCCCAGAGCCTTCTCTTCTCCAAACTGGGCAACCCCAAATCTCTCAGCTTGTCTTCATAGGAGAGATGTTCCATCCCTCTGATTATATTTGTGGCCATTTTCTGGACCCACCCCACCAGGTCCATGTCTGCCCTGTGCTGAGGACTCCAGAGCTGGATACAGTACTCCAGGTGGAGTCTCATGAGAGCAGAGTAGAAGGGCGGAATCACCTCCCTAGACCTGCTGATCACACTTATTTTGATGGAGCCTGGTATACGCTTGGCTTCCTGGGCTGTGAGCATACATTGCCAGCTCATGTCCAGCTTTTCATCCACCAGTACCCTCAAGTCCTTCCCCTCAGGGCTGCTCTCAATCCCTTCATCCTCCAGTCTGCATTGATACTGGGGGTTGCCTTGACCCATGTGCAGGATCTTGTACTTGGCCTTGTTCAACCTCATGAGATTCACATGGGCCTACTTCTCGAGCTTGTCCAGGTCCCTCTGGATGGCATCCCATCCCTCAGGTGTGTCAACCATATCACTCATCTTGGTGTTGTCTGCAGACTTGCTGAGGATGCACTTGATCCCACTATGTCATTGATGAAGACATTAAATAATACTGGTCCCAGTACAGACTCCTGAGGGACACCACTCATCACTGATCTCCATCTGGACATTAAGCCATTGACCACTACCCTCTGGATATGACCATCTAACCAATTCATCATTCACCAAACAGTCCACTCATCAAATCCATTCTCTCCAATTTAGGGAAGATGTTCTGGGGGACCATGCCAAATGCCTTACAGAAGTCCAGATAGATGGCATCCATAGTTCTTCTCTTGTCCACTGATGTAGTTACTCCATTGTACAAGGCCACTGGGTTGGTCAGGCTAGATTTGCCCTTGGTGAAGCCATGCTGGCTGCCTCGAATCACCTCCCTGTCCTCCATGTGCTTTAACATAGCTTCTAGAAGGATCTGTTCCAAAATCTTTCCAGTCACAGAGGTGAGGCTGACAGGTCAGTAGTTCGCAGGATCCTCCTTTCTCCCCTTTTTAAAAATGGGTGCAATGTTTCCCTTTTGCTAGTCACCAGGGACTTCACCTGACTGCCATAACTTTACAAGTATCAGGAGAGATCCCCAAGCATTATGAAGACCTCAGTGCACTTTAAAAGTTATAATGGAACAGCATCTGATATGGGGGACAACCTTTCTTCCAGTGGCAGCTACATAATCCTGGTATAAGAGCAATGTCATTGTTATTTCCAAAATGTATCAGTTGTGACTGATGACCATCCCCTACTGGTGGCAGATATAATTGCTGATGGTTACAAGGAAGAGCACTCCCCATCCACCTTTTTTTCCCTTCCCACATCCAGATGGAGGAAAGTGAGCAACGCTCAGTCTGGCTTTGTCAGATGTCTTAACCTTTTGATGGTAGAGCCTAAGCACTGTCCTGTATGTAGCTGTTGGCTCTCCTTAACCAGTAGCAATTTGATGGCACTTCCCTGCTACTCTCAGTCCACACCTGAGCATTCAGCTGCTCCTCTTGATTAAAAGCAAATAACTAGGATCTTAGTTGCCTGATTTCTGGTACAATAAAGTGACCTAATGTGTACAGTCTGAGAGATGAGACTATTCTCATAACAGTCCCCAAGCTGGGACACCAAAACTGTTTGTGACTTCTGAAAATGGAGTGATTGAACTTTACTTTTAAAGAGTTTCTTAATGAGATTTCTGCAGTTACATGACATGATCTGTTAACAAGTTTTTCTGTGTATGCTTTTTGTCATTGCACCCCTTTCCATCCTCAGCCTGTCCCTTCCTCACACACAAAAGCCAACAATTCTCTGTGTTGCTGAAGATAATTCAAAGCTGCCTGTATCTATTTTTCCTTAATCATATTCTAGCCAGCAAACAATTTTGATGACTAAATTAGCAAAATTGTCAGTGATAAACAGTGACGTGTTTCTATCTGAAAATTGCATAATGTTACCTTAATGTTTGGAATTAGCAAGAATTGTGCAGTGCTAATGGCTTTCCTGGAGCTTTAGGATCAATATGTGAGGCCACCATAATGCCTGATAATCCATTTCCAGCAGCTAAGTATCCTCTTCACAATAGTTTTAATGTTTCCATTTTGGACTCTGGCATCATGTTTCTTTCTGTTCATCAGATGAGAAGAAATTCACCCATGTTGTGTTGTTACATTGTACCTAGAATTGATTCCTGTCATAACTATTGAAAAATCCCAATAACTGTTAGGGGCATAACTGCTTTAAAGTAAAACAAAAATAGTGTGTGAGGTGATGGTGACTGAACTCGGGTCTGTTAATCATGCACAGTGAATGGAATTTCGTGTTGTAGGTCAATTAGAGCTGAAATCATAACACTGTTTGTAGGTTCAGGATAAATATCTGCCATTAGTGCAGCTTGTTGTTCTTGTGGTCAGGCATGGCTGTAGTCTGATGAGCATGGTGTCTTTGTGACACACATGTTTTGAATGCACATTCTGTAAGTGGCGCTTCTGCAGGGTGCTAGCGCCTCATTGTTCCCATCTCAAGCTCAGAAGCTACCGGCACTGTGCTGACTTGCCCTGGCTTGCACTTCTCTTGTGTTTGTGGCAGCCAGACATAGTAAGGTGCTGGGCTTTGCTCTCCTCTCCTCTGTCCCTCACTGTGTTGTTCTCCAGTCAAACCTGTTGGACTGCATCCTGCTTTGAAGGATATGCACACCCCAAGGCATAACTGAGCATATCAGTCCTGGATAACTGCAGCTTCTCTAATCTCCAGGCTGCGTTTCGTGTTGCCCAGCAACAGTGCAAAGGAAACAACCTTGTTGTGCAGCCTTCCTTCTCCAAACTGCCAATTGTGCATGACGTGTCCTTTGCTTTCTGCAATACAGAGCGCCTGTTGTGCAGCCAGATCCTTCCTCAAGGAGTGCTTCATCCCTGACATACATCCATTCCATTCCACATTGCACCTGCCTTAGACTGGGCTGGACAGGCACTGTTTGGGGTGTACATGCTGGCCAAAGAGCCACGGCCATATGATTCCTACAGTCTCAGATTGCTCTAAATCCCAGCTGACACAAACCCACTGACTTGATTTCTACCATGCTGGCTAATGTTAACATCATGTCTGAAATAAATGTGGCTAGTTTTGCTAATAAAAAGAGGATTCTGTCAGGACAATAACATTAATAGCGTTATTGACTACCCTGGTATGTAAGAGAATTAATGCTCTCAGATAACCTCACACAAAGGTATCATCAAAAGCTTTTATTGATTTGCACAAGACCGTTCTGTTTTGTGATTTAAAGTCTTGATACTGACCTAATGCAGCTTTCCATGGGATGCTGAAGGAATATAATGAGTGACAACAGGAATTTAGCTTTGTTTGTGTTCAAGCTGAAAATCCAATATTTAAGATTTTGGTTGTGAATTTGAAATCCTCTTTTTCTGCTCTGATTCTGAATGTAGTATTTCCCAGGTGTCTTAGGCTTTCTTTTGCTTACTCTTTCCATTCTCTCCTTCTGCTTCTTGCACCCTTTCTGCTTCACTACTTACCCTAGTTACTTCTGACACCAGGGTTCCAGTTTGATGTTGATAGGGATTGGTGAGAAAAAATGGAGCTTAAATCCATACCAGAGACCTGATCCTGCAGTCCTATTTAAGTAAATAACTGCACTGAGGGATGTCAGTAGTAACTTGGAGCTTTTGCACATGGCTGCTTGCACATTAATTCTGCATAATATATTACAATAGTCAGCTGCGTAGAATATTCCATACGAATGAGCACAGCTGTTGGCTGTCTCCATGGAAAGGAATGACATGGACTCTGGATCATTTTATCTTCCCAAAGTTGGAAGTGCAATAGTGAGATAGGATGAGCCATCTAAACATAGCGTGTTAGATTTTAGAGCTGTCAGCTGGCACATCCATTAGTGCCACAGTGATACAATTAAAACCAGTTATACATGGTTGTCATGGTTAAGTTCAACTGTGCCATCTTTTGCCTATTCCCCCACCTCCATATGGGTAAAATTTGGAAAAGGAAGCATGACTAGTCATCCTACAGTGTTTCTCTGAACTTCCTCCTCTCCTGACACAGTTATTTAGGGACAAAGAGAAAAGTATTAGTTCCAGAAAGTGTTTTCTTTTCCTTTACTGGGGACTGAGAAAGGGTACTGGTGTGACAAGGCTACATTTTGCCAAAGCGTGGTTGCACTCACACTTATGTCTCAGTCTCAAAAACTAAAATAAATGTAGTGGCAGCAACCTTCTTTGTAAAGCCTTGAGACCTCTGCTGTTTAGATAAACTAGGACTTCATAAAGCTTCAGTTGGTTAATTTTAAATCTCTCAAGACCTTTCTCTGAAACCTCCAGGTATATCACAGTAAATGTGAACTAGTGCCCTTCCTATTTGTTCTTCTGCGTTTACATCCCCAATCTCATAAGAGTGAAAACAGCTAACCCTTGTTCCCTCCTCCTAAGGCCATTTAACCACCCCTGGATCCTCTGATGGAGAAAATTCCTGGGCCTATCAGTGCACCCACAGCATGTTGTTAGTTTTCTGCCAGTGTCACAGGCAGGGTAATTATCACTAGAACTTTGTTAAAATATGAAGACAGACAACACTATTTATTCATTAAAATTCAACAAAGAAAAAGTATCTCCCCATTGTGCCTTTGATGAATGTAACTGTTTGTTTGAAAACAAGCATATACTTGCTAGAATGGGATGGTGATTAGGAATCTGAAGTCACTGAGCTCATATACAAACTTGCTCTAATGAGATGCTCTGACCATTTTGGGAAGTAGCAGGGAAAGAGCTCATTTATTTCTAATTTCTAGTAGTTCCAAAAAACATCAGTAAGGTTGTAATTAGATCCAAACAGACACCTAGTCTTGGCAGTTTAGCCCAACAGGCTTTAATCAACAATTTTTTAATGATCTCTTGATATGTGATGGCATGAAAATAACTTTGGGGGATACAGATTTCCTTGGTTTGCAAAGGGCTGCAGAATGAAGGATGTGTTTTCCTTGTCTTTGTTTCTATTTAAAGGGAGAAGAAACGACTCTTGACTGACAAGGAGCCAAAGTTTCCACACAACAGGCCTGATGTTCCTCGCTTCATCGGAGGGGGCTTTGCACTCAGCAGACCTCTTCCCAAACTTACAGCTTAGGAATGGACTCATCTCACCACATTCCCATTCCCAATGTTTTGTTAAACTCTATTTGTGATGGATTGTTTGAGAAACTGTAATTTTAAATGAAATTCAGAATCAACTTTCTCTCTGAAATCAGTGTATTGTCTTCAGGAAAAGGCATTTTATAGTAGAATAAACATGGTGTTGGTTTAAAAACTGTGGACCAAATCTGCTCTTATAATGCAAGTGGAAGCTTGCACTGGTGTAACTTAATAATGGAGACCATGCAGACACTTCTTCAATACTGTGTCTTTATTTAGCACTGTAACATCACAAAATGCCTTAATATGTAGTTATTTCTCCTTTCTCTACCTCTATTGTAAGCACTCCATTTATCTTCGGACTGAAAGCACCTGAAAAAAAAAAAAGAGAAAACAGAGAAGAATCAAAATTAATAGGCTGATGTTTCGAGCCCTGCTGAGCAAATGCAAAATTAACAAGTCTTTACTTAGATGTACACATGTAGCAGTTCTTTGTGCAGGTAGTACATAATAGGGTTTATCCAGTGTTTGCTACAGTTAGTAAGATCAAGGCAGTTCGCAGCCACATTGTGCATTATTAAGAACACCATTCTGTTTACTCTGGTAGACACACAGTGGCATAATTATGTCTGTTCAACCGGGGACACTGTACACACTGACTGGGATGTGCTGTTTTCCCACATAAATCCTTCCGAGTGATTCAAAGTTGGACTCAGAACACGGCAAACTTCACTCTTCAACTTCTAGACACTTGGGCATTTTTGGAACTTTCAGAAATTGTTTTTGTAATGCAGCAGGAGCCCTCCAACCTTTTCAGCCAAAAGAGATTTAATTACCATTCATTAACAAGTGAAATAACAAAGTCACGGCATGAGGTGCTGAAGTATAGAAAACTTCCAAGCTGTAAAATAAAATGTTTTGAAACTGATTTGTACACGGAAGCTTTTTCCCAGCCTGGGGGATAAAAATACTTGTCCAAAGAGATATGCTGATAAATATTTCACATGCATATAAAAAAAAAGCCTTTGCAAAGATTTTGTTCTTTCCTTTGGTGGAATACGTAATTAAATATTAAAGCTACTGTGGGAAACTTTTAATGGAAGTGTTTAATTCAAAGGAATCAAGTTAAATACGACAGGGATCTACTTTGCTTTTACATTGGGGACCAGAACACTTAGTCATCAGATCCATTGTGTTTTTCTTTTGTTCCCAAAATAGCTATTATTGCTTTTTCACTGTCAAGTGCATTATGCTAAAGTTATCGTTTTAGGGCAGTCATGCTGTCTGAATCACGTCTTTGGTGTACCTGACATGTCCTTATAGTTAGAATAATTGAGAATAACTGACATGGGCACTTGAGTTTGATGGGATCCCAAGTAGGTTTTACTGAAGCTTTTAAAAGATGATATTTGTTAAGAGTACCCAGCCTGGAGCTGGACTCTGCTACGCTTACTGATACTGTGAAGTAATTTGCACTCAAATAAATCATCAAAGTCACATTTATTAATTCACATGAATGAGAGGCACAGTTAGACTCCCAGAATACCATCATGCTGTAAAGAAGCAACTTTTTATTACACTCTGAATTGTACAGTGCACCCCCTAACTTATCCAGAGTAATCCAAGTCTGTGTACATCTTTCCTTCAGTTACCAGGGTTTAGGAGACAAAGTGTTACAATGGTCAGAGCAAATGAGGGCGAGTCAAACAGATGTAATCTGTTCCCTAATTACATGTATTTTTATGACTACACTAACAAAACACGTTCTTTTCCATCTTCAGAAGTACTTAACAGTAGCTTGCATTGCACAGATTGGGCTATTTTTAGGGTAAGAAACTCCATCTCTAAGTAATTCTTTACCTGAGTTTTCCAGCCTCTATGATGGGTGGGATAGTATTTGTCTGATGACTTGCAAAGGTGAATTAACTTATTTCTAACAAGTGATTAGTCTTCTAGATTAAAAAAACAGAGGAATGCAAAACAAAGGTGATTTTCTTGCACAATGTGTCCTACCAGTCTGTAGGGCTGGGAAGTGAGTGCAGTAAATTCCACATACAAAGTACAAGAGCTTTTACTGTGTTAATACACACTTTCAGGCATACAGATGTGAATGTGTTGGCTACTATCTCCAGTTTTATTGCATTATTTACTTACTGCCTGGGAAACTAAATTCACAGGTTAATTCTGAAAAAGAAGGTAAAAAAAGAAGGGCAAGAAAGTATAGTCATCAAATTATTCCCAGTAACTTTCAGCATAATCAGGAAAAGAATAACTGCAGCCAGCTTAATTTATAGTGCTAGAGAGTAAAAACCATTTCTGAGTTCATATAATAGAATGGATTAAAGCACACCAAATCCCTTCCCCCTTGGTCTATAAAAGTCAGGGAGCTTGAAAAATTGCTCTGGATGTCTGTGAACCCAGCTGATGCTGAGGTGCTTTTAGTGTTCAAGGATTTGGCTTGCGCAGCAGGGAAAGGCAGAGCGTTAATGAGAATATCATTTGTTCAGTTGCTTCTGCATTGTGAGCAGCAGCTCTGAAGTGCTCCTCCAAGTTTTGTAGCAGAAAAATGTTAATTGAATTCCAGTCTGTGCAAGATGTAAGCCTAGCAGTAGCAAGTATATCTTTAACTTCTTGTTCCTGTAAAGATATGTGAAAAGATGGAGGCGAAGGGCTATGATACATGGCACTTAAGTTGGAGGAAATCTTTCTTCACTTTAATTGGTTCCAATTGGAGCTGTAGTAGCTTGCACAGAGCCCCTTTTGGTGAGCAAAGTATGTGATATTGCTCATTTTCAGAGCTTTTGCAATATACAGATAACATTTTAAGTAACTTCATATCTAACTTATGCTCGGATCTTGTCTGGCAGGTCTGAATTCATTGTGTTGTGTAGCAGGACACAAACAAGACCCTGTACACCGAACTATCCACTCAAAGGCAGGGGTACAACCCTTCTGGGATAACCTGCCAGCTACCAAAGACATGGCACAAGAATCCAGCCCTTAATTTACACTTGCTTTGTGAGTTCAGAGCAACGGGAGCACACACTACACACCTGATAGATAGCATGTCCTGCTGCTGTAAACCTGGGAACCCTTTGAGTCAACGCCAGTGAAGAACAGATCTCCGGCTCTGTTATGTTAAAAGCTACAAACACCCAGGGCAGGCAGAAGGAAAGGCTGAATACCACAGAGCAGAGGCTTTGCAGTGATCAGAGCAGCAGGTGCTGGGCCTTGGGGCACTAATGAGCGTTAATGGCTCTGATTAGCTCCACCTGAGCCCACGGGCACCGTTTAACAAGCTCAGCCCCACGGCGAGTTTCCTGTGCTTTTCTGTCCTTGAGGGAGCAGCTGGTTCTTGCTGCACCCTGGCAGTGGGACATAAGAACGTTTAGTGTCATTTTCTAAGTGTTTTTAAATGCAAACTGCTGCAAGATAAAGAGTAATGGGTTGCACAGGAGATGGGGATGTGTGTTGAAAGCTCAAGTGAACAAGAGGAAAGTTTTCCTTCCCACATCCTGAAGACAAGGAATTGCTACAGCGGTGTTCAGCTGTGTGTCCCAGCATGCTGCTTGCAGGTGGGTTACCAATAACTGTGTGAGTTCACAGTGGTAGGTCTCAAGATGTTGTTTTGTTCCCTTGCGTTAGGGTGAAACTGTTGTGCCTTAAAGAAGGCGCCAGAAAGAGCAGCGAGAGCTGGATCCTTGGCTTATTCCCTATCTCTCATGTGAAGCTACCAGAGGGTAAAGTTAGCAGGAGAATCAAAAAAAGAGAAGTTGGGCAGCCAAGCCAGTGCCTGCCATCTCTGAAGTGTTAATGACTCTTCCTGAAAGTTAGTCCATCCTAACTGTCTTTACCCAAATTAGAGTCTCTAAATCACGTATCTTTGTATTTAGGCACTTTAGCAATTGAGTATTATTTTCCTAGCAGGTGGTTTAGCTGTTGTGCCATCTCCTCTAGCGGAGTGTATTTTTAGTGTGTTTCTAAAAGCAGGAGTTTGATTTTGATGCTCTTTCTGTTCTGCACTTGTGCGCTTTTTAAGCAGCTCCACGCAGATCAGCTACTTATGCTTAGACAGAAAGACGTCAGGATCTCATCCCATGGGCTTGCTTGAGGAGCCTCATCTTCCCAGTGGGATACAAAGCTCTGTGTATGGCACAACACTGGTGTGAGGGAGCAGGGCAGAGTCTGTAGGATGTCTGCACATGGCTGAGGTCAAAGCAGCTGCCTGTTCTTATCTTCAACCTTCCCCTTCAGCTGGGTTTCTCCCCGAATTGGAGCACCTCTGTGGGCTTACAGAACCCACATACCTTTTAATCCCTCTGCTGACCTCAGTGGGTTTATATTCCTCACCATGGGTATATGGAGCCAGCCAGATAAACCTGTATATGTGGGGCTGGAACAGGCTCCAAACCTGCTGAGATCCTCCCCTGCCCTTTGCTGCTTCTCCTCTGGTGAGCGCAGGGTGCTGAGCTTTCCCCTGGGCTGCTCTGCCTTCAGTACCCAGGTCCTTGCAGGCAGCTACAGGAGCAAGGCGTAAAGAGGCTGAGTGGGGGTCTCCAAACACTGAGCAACTGCTGTAATGTGGCCACCCCTAGGGTAGGAGCTGCACCATGGCTGTCTCATGATGCAGCTCAGGATGTGGGTGTCCCACTGGGTGCTAATTGGGTTGTGAGTGACCACAAGCAGGATGCCCAGGAGGGGAAGAGACATTAAGCTTTAAGATGAAGGGGAGGAATTGCTAAACCCTGCAGACTGCTCTGAACCAAAGATGCAGGTAAGCTTTGCTCTTGTGGTCTACCTTGGCTACAAACAGCATGTTTCTTGGGCTGTTGCACCTAATTGCAGGGCTGGAATGTGCACCCTTGGTGTCAACCCTCTGCAGGTTAGCTGATGTCAATAAGGGCTTTGACAGTGTGGAGAGGCACTTCCTCAGAGATGGTTTTAACTTGGTCTTCAAGAGGAACTGGTGTTCTCAGTGCATTTGTGCATCCAGTAGCCCCTGCTCTACTTGCTGCTGGGGCTCCTATTTTCTCTGCTGCCTTGTGATCCTCAGTCCTGCAGAGCCTCCTCTCAGAGAGCAATGATGAACCCAGATCTGTAAATCATGGGCAAATTGTGGAACTCTTTCTTAACCAGGGTGTATTTGTAGATTTTCTGTTTGGGATCCTCCTTATCTTACAGCCTGAGCGCTTTCAAGGAGGTGCTGCATCTGATGGAAGGCTGGCCTTGTCATGGCTGGTCAGAACCTTGTAATGGTGCCTTTCCTGGTTGCATGTCCTATGCTGGCTTTAAGGGCTGTCTTGTTCCCTTTTTGTGACTTCCTGGCAAGCTGTTTTCTTTATTTTTACTGTTATTTGTTATTTTGCAGATATCATCAGTATTTTCTCTCTTTTTGTGTGTGTGTTTGGGTTTTTTTTAGCTCTTCAGCTTACCAAACATCCAGAGAGGTAAAAAGGGTGCAAAGGCTGTTTTGGAGGATGTTATTTTTGTAGTCTGGGTTTTGGCAGATCTCGGTTTCTCTCCAAGGTGGCCGGGAGCCTCCCTTTCTGATGGTGGGCACTTTAATCTGCCCAGGTGTGAAGTGGATATAAACAACTGTGCTTTCAGCCAGTCTTGACTATTTAAACTTCACAGCTCTTCACAGCAAGAACCGTTTCTCAGGGCTTTTTCTTGGCAGAAGACTAAGCAGTAATTTAAAGCCATTTTAATCTGTAATGAGAATCTCTTCATGGGGTTTGAATGCACTTCAAGTGAAGTATGTATTTGCAACTTTTGTTGATCCCTCTTAATTTTCCGAATGTCCCTGTAGGAGCAAGGTATGTTTGTGTAGTGGCAAAACACACATAGCTCAGCCTTCTTGAGAGCTGTAGGATAATAAAATCAACAATAGTAAGGGAGTGGTGTACTTGGGATCAGCACTGGGAAGCAGGTGATCGATCATTCTTCCCTACAGAAAATATAGATAGTGGTCAACGTGTGCTCCTGTCTCTCCTCGTCAGGAACACTCTGAAATCTTATTCTAAGCACAGGGTATTTCTGGAGGCTAAATGCATGTTTTGTTTTTAATATAAATAATTGAAGCACGGTGCCCAGCTCCTGTGGGAAAGCACGGTTTTCCAGGACTGCTTTGGCATTCATGTGAACACAAGTGATCGTGCCAGAAGCTACCCTGTGGCAGCTGAGCTGCACGAATCGACCGTGGCTATGTTCTTAGCTGGCCCCAGTTGTGGAGTAAAATGTGTTTGCTTAAACCATCTTTGTCACTTCAAATGAAAAGGTGCCTGAAGCAGCAGTTTAAGTAAGCCTGGTTTACTTTGCAATGAAGGCAGGCTACTAGCAAACATGCTCAGTTACTGCGGCTCACCTGAAGGCTGATAAATCACAGCTCTCTGAGCATCCTCAGGACTGCTTGGTCTTGCTCTGCTAAAGCTGTACCTTTTTGCAGCCCTATTGATGTAGGGTGTGCAGGGGCATGTGGTGTGGCTGCACAGCAGGGCAGACTCTGGGGGCTGGCTAGGTAATAGATGTTCTTGCTTCCAAGTCCCTTTTTGAGCTACCTCATCTGCTGCAGTTTCTGTGTTACCATTCAGATATATTCCCTCTTGGCAGGTTAGGAAAACTCATAACTGGAGTTTTATTTTAACTGAGCATGCACAATTCTTCCTGAAATTACCAAGCCCCTTGCTGATTTAGGTGCTATAGAGGAAAAAGGCAGACCTGAAATGTTTCCTACCAGCCTTTTCTAACAACCGTGCATTGCTTTATTTGCTTAGTGGTGAGCTATTTGCTAAGTCCTCGTGCTTGCACCAGTCCTGAACTGTGAACAGCTTCAACAGTCAGCTTTTCTTGCCAAAATTGCCTTCAAAATTCCTTAAAGCAGCCCCTGTTGTGGCTTGGTTTTGGAGTGAATCCTGTTGTCCTTGTTGCAGAAACGAGTGTTTCATTGGTATGCAGCACAGCAGGTGAGTTAGAACTGCAAAAAGTGAGCAATTAAGTGAACTTTGGTTACAGAAGTCAACAGTTCTCTGCCTGAGTACATTAGCTGAGGGTTTGGTGTATTTCCATTTGCCTCCAATCAGCTACAATTCCTTCTTTGATTTTAATATGATGTGTGCTTACTGGATCTTAGTCTGATTTAGTTTCACTTTTTCTGTCTTTTACCATTGATATTGAGTGTTGATGCTATGCAAACTATTCCCAGACCAATTGCTGTCAGTAATACAGGGTAAGTAGCCTAATTCTCTGGCTGGATACATGGGGATTGTCCTCAGAAATTAGCTGCTTCTGTCTTACAGGAGTGAGGGGGCTCTGGTGATGGTGGCATTTCTGGTGGGTTATTTGTAGGCCCCATGGTGGATCCTGCAGTGGAAAGGTACTAAGGGAGGATGGATGTCTAATAGATTGCTTCTTTGGTACTGGACCAATGTTTGAATACGTGGTTACCTCTGTAGCTCTCATGGAGGGGGGAGGAATCAGAAGGATGCGATTCATAACCCTTATTTCTGCTGGCAAACCCAATTTTTGCCCGCACAGTGCGGGGCAGATGATTGTGTCCTCAAGTCACCAGCTGGCCCCCATGTGCCCACCTCTGGCAATGTGTGCAAGGGCTGGATGGAGTGGGGGATGAGCTCTGTCCTCCTTCCCCAGATGCACATCCTCTCCCTGCGGCTCCACCAACAGCAGAGGCAGTGCAGGGATGCTGGTGCCCAGGGCTGTGGGTCCTCCCTCTTCTGCATGGGAACAGATGCCTGAGTTTTCCGGAGCTGTCAGTCATGCCCCCTTCACAGCACTAAAATTCAAATAGGGTGATATCAAAGGGAATTACATGCAGCATCGCTCGTCTGATCAAGAGCTTCACCTTGTGCTCTTGAGGGATGTGTCTTGTAATTTACTTCAGGCTGAGGGATAACTGGGTTTTTTCTCTCCTGTCTGCTTTAGTGCAAGCTGGCAGCAAATTACCCAAGCCTCTGCTGCCCAATGTGTCTCCCCTGTCTGTTTCCTTTGCTGGCAGCATGCAGATTGCTGCTGGGCTTTGATCAAGTTTTGCAACTGGAGCCTGGCTTTCTTCGCTCTGTTCCACGTGCTGGCAGTTCTGGTTTCCCCAGCCCCATCCTCTGTCCCAGGCCTGAGCCTGCTTTGCCCTTGGTTGCATCCAAACCTGCCTGGGAGGAAAGTGTTGGTGCTCAGTGCTGTACCACAGGGCTTGGCATATGCTTTCATCACCTGCACTGCCTTGGTTGAAGCTGAGTTTGAGGAAAGAGAAGCAGGAGGCAGTGGCCATGTGCTGCCTTTGGCGCTCTATGGGCGCCACAGGCAAGATGGGTCCTAAAGGTCTGTTCTGCTGGAGTCGAGGATGGGAACAGAGATTTCTGGTGACAAATCTTGAGCTAATGTTCCCCTGAGCACAGCACAGAGTGCCAGGGTCTGTGTTACAGCCCTGCCTCCTGGTGTCATTAAAAACAGCTTTATCCTGCTCTCATGCCACCATAACCTGCCTGATTCCCTCCCATCACCTCTGCCCACAGCCTGGTGCATGCACAGACAAATCCCCCAGGTGAAGCTGAGCAGGGAAGGGCATTAAGATCACCCTGCTCCAACCCCCCATTAACCCTTCCATGGGTTTTATTGCACTCCTGGAAAAAAGTAAGACTGGGTTTGCTGGGCAATGTTTCCACTAGGAAATGCTGCCATTTAAAGCACAGTCAATAAAGCAATGTGCTGCAGGCAAGATGAGCAGGTGAGTGTTGGGAGCAGAGGCCCTCAGGGTGGGTGAGAGCCTGAAGTGTTGTCACTACTTTGAGCATGTGGTGCCTTCATCCCTTTCCTCTCTGAGCAACTGCAAAGCAGAGAAAGGCAAAAGTGTGTTACCATGCAAGGCTTCCAGACCATGGCTCCCTGATCCTGCACTGGGGTTGTGATAAGGCTGGAGAAGTGAATTTGAAATGAAGTGTTGAGTTATCTGGCTGCTTAGAGTATGGCTCTCGCCTAAGACTATAACATGCCATTGCAAAGCACTTGAGCCCTGCTGAGCTTTATCTGACCCTTGGGATGTTCAAGGGAACCTTCCCACCCTGCTGTCCTCTGGTTCAACGGTGCTGCAGGAGATGGAGGATTTCACTCCAGACACCATGAGGCCTGTAATAGTATTTCACCTTTCTCTAATGCATTCTAGATGATGACTAAAAGGAATGGGGCCAACACTGACCACACCATAGCAACCCTGCTCCGGAGTGACACCCACATCACATCTTGGCCAGCTGGAAGCACAAGACGACTTTTTCTCAGTCAAGTCTATGGCGGAGTCCCTCAGAGAGGTGCCTAAGGTGTGCTAGGTTGTTGCATCAGGATCCAAGCATCTTCCAGTTTCTAACCATTGCCAGGCACAGCACCACTGGGCACAAACCTCCCCACTCCGGGTGAACAGACAGGGCAGGGAGCAGAGCTGGCGAGATGCTTCAGAGCCAGGACCTGAGCCAGGTCCTCATATCAACTGTCCTGGCCTCAGGCCCTCTTCCTCTTTGATTTGCTCTTGAAAAGAGAGCAAGCCTTGGGCAATCCCTTGCTGGATTAGGCTATTACAAACAGCTGCAGTTCTACCTCTTCAAGTCACTGCTTTCCCCGGGGAGTCAGCACAGCAAGAGCCATGTCGAGGTGAGATACTTCATCCTTTCTTGACGTTTTTCATCTAATACCCTTGTCAAAGACTTGCAGGCAGTTGCAGCTGAAATCATTCTGCATTTTTCTTGTGATTGCTTTGCCTGATAACGTGGTGAGTATCTCTACCAAGTCAGTGCATGATAGATGGTTAGATTTATGCTGTATATTGTGATTCAGGGGTATAAATGTATTTAAGTGACTTATTCAGCTTAAATACCAGCACTGTCTGCTGCTCCCTTGTCAGCATTACAGGCAGGAAGAGATAAAATAACAGTGATAATTGTGGTGGTGGAGTCTCACTGGCAAATAATATGAGCACAAGGACCATTTTCAGAGACAGATGGAGTATAACTCATCTGTAATTTCTCTTGACTTATTTTTGGAGCAGGACAGGCTGGAAGCCCCTTGAGGAGAAGGGCAGTGCAGAAGATGGGAAGGGCTGGGAGCCTGACTGAACGTTGGGATTTACAGAAACAATGCTTATTAAAAAAACAAGGGCAGGGAGGGAAGGAACCTCAAAGTGAAAGACACAGCACAGGAGCATGAGCTATTTTCCAGGGAAACTGCTCCCAGGGCTGGAGCAGAGTTCAGTGAGAGCCTTGGTGATAAACACAGCCACTGGGTAATGGGGTTGTAACCACAGCTCAGGGCTGAGGCTCTGCATAAATCACGAGGGTGCATTTATGGCCCTTTAATGCCATCTTCCTCCCTTAAACCTGATTTACCGTGTGGATTGTGTCCCAAAGCCCCTTTGCCCCCCGTTTTCTGGGCTTCCCTGCTCTGCTTGTGAAGTGGCAGAAGCTGCTTGTCCTCCTGAAGGATTCACCCCAGTGCTCATCATGCCTCCAGGCTGGTGTGTCTGCCAGAGGGGTTTGAGCCAGCTGTCTTGTGACTGCCTTCAGCGACTCTGCTGCTCTTTGCCTTCTGCTTGGTGCTTCCTCAAGGGCAAATTGAGCTTTGCAAACCCACTTGCTGCAATGGGTGTGAGGCTGTCATGGTACCCATGTGATGGGAAGATCTCTGGGATCCCCCTCTTTGGGTGCCTGTTGTCTTGCTCAGCAGAAGAATTTATAACCCAGCCTATGGTTTTGGGTCAAACCCTGCAGTACTGAGTCCACTGAAGGGTTTCAGTTACTTTTTGTGAGTTTAGGGTTTTGCTCTCCAAGCCATGCCCATTACCTTGGCTGGCGAGTACCACTTGGGAGAAGTTTGTGTGGTCTTGTTGGGAAGGTTTTCTTATGGCCCAGTGTGTTTCCAGGTCCTGAGAAATAGAGGAAATATATGGAGCCACATGGATGAGGGCTGACTGCTGGTTGCTGAGGGCTATTGCCATTTGGCAGGCAGGCACCTGGTGCAATATGATTGTTCCTGAGTTATTCCCAGGTTCGTGGCAGTTGGTAAAACCAAGTAAAACCCTTTGGAATGGGGTGCAATAGCTGAATTTGATGGCAGCAAAAGCAGAGCATGTTATAGGGACACAAGGTGGCTGGTGGAGTGCTGGAAGTCCTCAAGTGTCATGAGCTGATGCCTACAAGCACGGAGCCTGCAGCCCTGCTCGTGTAATGCCAGCGTCTTCCCGTCTTTACTTAATTCCACAGTGCTTTTGTTCTAATAGCTCCTTTGGGGCTATTATTAAAGAGTTGGTACATGCTGCCAGTCCCTTAGGAATTGGCTAAGAGCATTTCCAGTATAAACTGTGGGTTCTTGTTACAGTGCAGTGTGCGAGTGTAAGGATTGTACCCTGCAGAGGAAAATTATTCAGTGATTTTTTTGTTGAGGAAAAGAGGAAGAAGGGAAGAGGTGTGCATCATGTCTAGTGCAAAGAGTGGAATGTCTTTGTGCTGGGGCTTCAAAGCCTTATCCTATATGCAGTGTGCAGACCAAATATACAGACAAGAATTAGTCTCATTCACAAGGACCTTACAGATGCTGAGGACAGTCCAGGTCAAAGAGAATGAACAGAGTGATGGGCAGTGACTGAGCCACCAGGACAGGCTTACCCTGGCCACAAGCAAGTATGAATTGTCTGGACAAGGACTTTGTTTTTTGAGTTGAGTGAGAAGAGGGACATTCTCCTTCTCTCTAAGAGCACCAGGTTCTGGCCAGGGCTCTGACTTGCAGGATTTCTGTGGCCATTATGTACCTCCATCCCATACAGCCCATCATTGCTGTGTCCTGGCTCCCTCTTTGAGTCAGGAGGCCTCTGGTCCTACAAAGGAGCTGTGTGTGTGATGGGACTTTGAGTACTGGAGCAGCCTGGATCTCCTTGGCTATTTCAGAGTCACTGCTTCAGGGGCCTCTGCAGGTAGGAACAAGCTGTTTTTTTTGCACTACTTTTACTGACACACAAATGTTGGGGTCCTCTCCTAGAGGGCCCTGTCTCCAACCTTCATTCAACAGTGGCCCTATATACAACCAGGTATTATGGGATGGGAAATAATACAGAAGTTGATCCTAGAAGCAAACAACATCACTCCTTATCCTTAGAGAAATAATATTTGGAAGAGTCCTAAATTGCTTCCCAAAGAGCTGCTGTGCCAGGGCGGGCTCTTCCCTAGCTCTGTGGTGCCTATCTCCCTCCTCTTGTATGGGTGAGTGGTGGCTACTGGGGACTTGAAGGCACCCAGGGCCACCGTACACCCTCAGAAGAGAAATGACCATAGCGTTGTGTTGCTGCCAACAGGACTGCTCCTCCCTGGCTGCCTGGGCAGGGGCACAGCACACAATTGCTCTGAATGTCACTTCTCTGAATTCAACCAGAAGTGGTGTTGAGAACAGAAGGAAAACAGCACGGCTGTGCCAATGCGCTGCTCCTCAGCGCTGCTGTGTGTTCAGGACGGGAAAGCTGCTCTGACTTAGAGCTGAAGTGATATTTTCCCCTCCTCTTTGTAATTTTATTTTATTTTGTTACATTTTTGCAATTATCCCCTCTGGGGCTGTAATTTTTGTTTAATATCTAATTTATTTTTAAAAGCAAAGTCATTGCTGTTTTGGAACTATGGGTAGGTTTTATTTTTATTATTTCTCTAATACAGCAGCCATAAGCAATTTTAAAGCACTGCTTTAGTATATAAAATGATCTTCTCTTATGATTTGACATTGATACTGCCGCCTGATTTATTGTAGAGGACTGCAGCAAATTGCATAAATGCTTAGAGATAATTGTGTTGGTGATGGACGTATGGGTATTGTACACACAGCACATATTTAAAAGACAGGATGGCAAGGCTAGTTTTGTTCTGCTGCCAAGATTTCCTGGTGTATACAGTGTTCAGCAGTAACTGCATCAGCCTGGAGGGACTGTGATCTTCCAGCCTTGATCTGGGTGCTTGACTCAAGGTCAGCCTAGCACCAGGTTTAAAGCAGATGGGCAAAGTTTCTGGACCTGTCTTGGTAATGGGCTGTGTAGGTGGCTATAAGGGTTTAGCTCAGGTCCAGATGTGGGGGATTTGGGGAAAGAGATGGGAAGGGCAGAGCTCCGGGAGCACAGAGGGCAGCAACAGTCATTCAGGGGCTGTGGCAGGAGCCAGGGCTGCAGCAGCAATCACACACGTATGGGTTTGGTCCCTCATATTGGTCCCTCTGTTTCTGTGCTGCCTCCCTGCAGCAAGGCTGCCTCAGAGATGCTGCATGTGTGTGAGGGGTCCCCTCCTGCTCCCAGACTATATGTAGGATCATGGCCTATTTATGCCAGGCTCTGTGAGATGCCCATACCAAATGTGATGTATCTTGGCACTGGGAGCTCAGCATGCTCCTTCTCTCATAACATAACTGGAATTTCCCTTAGTGAGGAGAGCCTTTATCTCTGCCTCAAAACCAATGAGGACAACTTAACTGGTAGTAGGAAGGCTTGCTGAAACACAGCAAAAAGTGTACAGAAACTAAATCCTGAAGCCCAAAAAGACAGGACAGCCCTGGTTGGGCAACAGACGTTTGGGTCAGGAGACTTTCCATGCTATTCATTCCTACACCCACGGTGCTTGCTGCCTGAGAGCTGCCTCCTCCGGGGTCCTGTGCCCTCTTGCAGCCCCAGGCCGTTCTGTCTCTACCGTGCTCTGGAAGTGTAATGGGTCATAATCCTGCTTTCCTGCCAGCCAGGCAAGGCACCATGGGGTAGTTCTGGGCTGGGCACCCTGGGCTGGTGTGAAATGCAGAGATGTCCAAGTCTGGGTGGGTCTGAGAGGGCGGGAGGAGCTGATTGAAGGAGAGCTGCTCCTGTATGAGGTGGGCTGAGGCTTCTTGCTATGCTCCTCTCCAGCACACGTTACCTGAACAGCATCAGGCAAGACCTGAGTCCTTGTAGCAATGAGTTACGCTGCCTCCTGTTAGTTCTCTGATTTGCAGTGAAGGTTTAACTGGGTTACACTGGCTCTCCTGTAGGGCTGCTGCTCCAGCACTGCACCTAGAGTCCCACTGCATCCATCACTATCAATCCTGTGTTGTTCCTCTGAAGGAGTGAAACATGAGTGAAGAGTTGTGATGATGACCTCTTCCTGCTGGACTCTCCCTCCCTGCTCAGTTGCAGGGCTTCTCTTCAGATGAGGCCTGGACGATGTGGCTGTATAGGGTCATTAAATAGGCCAGATACGAAGGTTGTGTCGGGCCACCAGCCAGCATGTACTTTGGGCTGTGCTGCTGTACAGTCATTAATGTCTGATTTGTGAGGAGATAAATGTAGCTGGCAGCATTTATCACCTGTGCTAAAAACAAACACATTTTTTAGTCAATAACATAACTTCTGTGCTCTCACACAGTGTAACTTGTTGGGGAAGTGCTGCTGCCAGCAGCCATGCGCACCCCTCTGCCCTCCCTGTAGGGGCAGGAGGGCTGGTTCTATTGCAGCCTTGCTTTCTGGCTCATCTGTCCTTAATGTGCAACAAAATACAGTTATTTGAGTGGAACCTGTCACAAAGAAGGGCTCAGGGGAGTAGAAGAGATAGTGTAAGATGGGTGAGAAAGCGGGGGCAGAAGAGCAGGGAGGAGCAGCAGGGGAAAAGATGGGGATGAAGATGCATTTAAACAAGCAGGAAGGCTGCAGTGTGCCTTTGCAGTCTGACTGGAGGGATGGTGAATGAGAACAGCCCTGCTGTAGTGCTGCCATAGGGGGCTCAATATTGCTGCCCCTTGCAGGGTAGGGTTGTGCACAGCTGTGGCTGGGAGCTGGCTGTGGACCACATACAAAGGGTTTTCCTGTGTTGGGTGGCCCCTGGGCAGGGAAAAACTCAATGTTCTGTCATTTGGTCCCTGCTGGAGTTGTTTCTTGTGAGGTTTCTGGAAGCCTCTCAAGCTGAGATGATATTTTATATTTATGGTTTATATAACACAGATGAGGTGATGGATGTGCTGGTGAGGTTTGTCTGAGTTTGCATCAAACCTCTTGGGTCTGGAAATCAAGTGCAGGCTCCTCTCTGGCCCTGCTCTTTCCTCCTAAGCTCACCCAACCTGGTCTAGTGGAAAATGTCACTGTCTGTGGTGGGGAGTTGGGACTAAGTGATCTTAAAGGCCCCTTCCAACTTGAAACAGTCTCCTCTGAGTGCTGCCTGCTACAGCCCTGTCTCCTCCAGCTTCTGGGGTGTGATGAATTTAGCAGAGAGATAGCATCCTCTGCCCCAGCCCTAAGCATCCTGTGAATGGAAGATCTGTGCAAGGAGTTAGACATGTCTCTTGCTGTTGACATAATCCTGGGTGAAATCTGATTTATAGCCTAAGAGCAACTTCATAAACTTTCTGTGTACGTATTCAGGGCTTCTCCATTTGGAACAGTGGATACTCATAGGGCAATAACAAACACTATCCTGTCTTTGTAGGGGGCGTTTAAGTGCTTTAGACTCTTACACTGACAAGGGGCAGGACTATGGAAACAGGACAAATTCTTGGCTGCCTCCCTGTGAGGTACTTCAGGTTGAGGACAAGCTGTTTAAATAATGGGATGCCTCACACAGCTGCTTCATCCTCCTGACTCCCAATGAGGTGAGACAGCGAATACCTCACCAACCATGGGGACTGTGCCAGTCCAATGTGATGCATCTAAGTATGATTAATCCAGAGGAAGAGCTTGGCCATTTAGCTAGCTTAGGTTCCAGACACTGTATTAGTTTATCTGGGGTGTGCAAAATGTAGTACAACAGGATTGTAGTGAGGGTGGGATGCTCAGCGATAGTGTCACTGCAGCTCTGCTGACTTGTAGCAGTGTAAACTCCAGAGGAGAAGGGTGCTGGCCAAGGAGCAGGCAGTGAGGATGCTGGGGTGTCAGGAATGGGTGTCCTGCCCAGTATCCTGCCTAAGTCACCAAGCCCAGGATCTGAGGTCAGTGGTGGGGAGCAGCCTTTTTACAGCCCATGGGAGGGATCTTCTCCATCCTCTGTTAAACAGTGCCCAGGTGTGTTAGTGTATCACTATCCAGCTCTTCCAAATACCTGATTTAAAGGGACTTATTCAATCCCCATCAGACTGAAGTGTGTAGTTTTCTATTCTGCAGCTGGACTGTCCTTTCTCATGTCCTGCCCTGTATGTCCACCTGGAACAGGGTTTGGATAGAGGTGGTGGATAGTGCTTTCTAAGTAAGGCACCCTGACCCCAGCCAGATCTTGACCTTCATCTTGAAGCTGCTGTGTGTGTACACTGGAGCCCCGGCAAAATCTTCCTTCGCCCAGCACGACAGGAAGTCTGCAGCACAGAAGATGCTCAGTCCCTCACTGGGGTTTCTGTGGAGGTGGCCCATCCAGGATAGTGGCTCATGAAGGGTTGCTGGACACCCTGAACCCCAGGGTACAGCAGAAGTGAGAGACAGGCACAGCTCCTGTTGTCCCCAGATTCTTCAGGCTTTTTTCCCCCTCCAGTGACACCATGCACAAGCAGAGGGGACTGGTGCTGCAGCAGATCTCCCTCTCTCCAGGCACAAGATATGTGTCAGTCCTGCTGCTCCAGCAGAATTGGAGCCTGTGTTGCTGGTTTTGATGTTAAAAATGTGGCAGGACTCCTCATGGGGAGCCTTGGTGCTGTGAGTGTGGCAGGCAAGGAATGGCTGAGGAAGGAAGCGTGCTGGGAAAGAAAATAGCTGCTCTCTGTGCAGCAGCTGCTTTTCCCTTCACCATCTGGCTCAGGAGCTGCTCCCCATTGCCACACAGTGCAGCAGGCATGCTCTGTGCTCCCCTAAGTGCATGGAGGGCTGGACCCTTCTTTGTCCAGCTGGGAGGAGAGGAACTTGGGGGACTCCCATCTTCTAACAAGATTCCCTTATGTGCCTTGTAGGGAAGCTGCTGTAAGACTGAGCTGCTAAAGCAGATGATTTCATAACTTCTGCAGGACCTTGCTCTTTACTTTGATTTCATCCATCCTGAAATGCCTGTCTGGGGAGGGGCTATTCATCTTTTTGAGCCACTCTTAATCCGTTGGGCCAATGCCTCTGCTGATAACTGTTGTTTCTGTGATAAGTGTGCAGAGAGAAAGCAGAATCATTCCTCTGCTTCCCTCTGCAACCTATTGGAAGAAGTATAAATGCCTTCATCTAACTGCTAGAGATGAGTTTATCTGTGTGCTCCCATGGGGGCTGCTAAGCTTCTGGATGTTGTGTGTGCACCCACAGACTGGGGAAGCTTCAAGTGCAACAGGAGCCAGGGAAAACAATGTGAATTGGAGCAGCCTGCAAACGTGGGCAAACTGGAGAGGAAGCTTAGCCACTGAGCTGTGTGCTGGAGGATGAAGGAGCACAAAGCTACCTTCTCCAAGCCACCTGACTCTGCTGCTTTGTTACTAGCCTAGCTGGAATAGCCAGCAGAAAGCCTTCGGGTGCAACTGATTGTCCTATCTTTCTCCCCAGCCCACCTAATCTTCTCCATTGAAGATGCTTCTGCAGCCTTACCCATCCCTTTTAAAATTAAGGCTATGTTTTTTTTTTCCTGTTGAGGAGCTGTCGCTGAAGAATGCAGTCTTGGGGGCATGAACTTTTCTCTGTCAGTTCCTAACTTAAAAATGCAGCAGTCTGGATGAAATAATTCATACAAATGTTAAATGCTATTACAGCTGGTTGGTAGCTTTCAAACTAAACTCATTTTACCAGGATATGCCAACTTGTTGGAGCTTTAACTCTTCAAATACACGTGCTTCTTTTAATGAAGCCTGCAGTGGCGAGATGCTCTTGGCTCCATTACAAAGCTTCTGGCTAGAAATGGAGAAGGACCTGGGGCAGCTAATAATGCCCTGGTGCTGGGCTGTTTGCTTCTATGGAGGATGCTCCAGCCAGGCCAAGCACTGTAACTCTGGGTGCCTTGAGGAAATAGCTTGGTGGTGGACAGGGAATGTCCCCTACAGCTGTTATTGAGCCTTAGGCTTGTCTCACGACTTGTCACTTCTGCACAGCATCTGTTGTAATGTAATGCTGAGCCAAGATACATCAGTCCCTGGAGCCCCTGTGGGTTTTGTGGGGGGAGCAATCAGTGGGTCACATGCAGCTGCGTTGCAATGTGCCAGTTTCTGTAACACAAAGATGCTTTTTAAGGCCAAACTAGATTCCCTCTTGAATGAGGGATGAAAAGGAGGCAGGGGGCAGATGCAGAGAGAATGCCACCGGAAAAGCTATCTTTGATTTGGGGTTAAAAGCAGATTTCAGTGCATTTTGGCTATAAGCACCGTTAAGTGCAGCTCTAGGCAGTCTGGAGCTCTGTGACAAGCACTAATTTTGAGAGATTGTTCTTTGCTGGTGGACAATTACACACGGATCGCAGCAGGAATCTGAGCATGGCTAATCTTAATGGCTTGGCATTTTGCTATTCAGGAAGTAATGCTTTTTGATTTGTTAATGTTATAGAGCATTTACCCTGTACAATAAAAGTTCAAATGTTCTCCCCAGGTTTCATTATTTCCCAGGTTTACTCAGTGAATGCAGGAATGAAATACATGGGCACAGGCATTGTTTACAATTAGCAGAAAATTGCCATTTCAGTGTAACCACCCACTCCTGTGCATGCCATCTATAGCACTTGGAAGCAGACAGGCTCTTGTCTGAGCCCTGTTCCTGATGGGTCTTGAATTGCTAAATTCCTGTGTTGAGCTCTGTTGAGCTCCGCCGGCCAACAGGACCCACTGATGGCTGGTAGTCTAAGGGACCTGCATCTTCAACAACAGGCTCTTTGTGAGCACAGCATCCCTGGGACTGTGCATTTGTCTTCCTCAGATGGAAGCTGTAGGGTAGGTGGCAGAAAGGGAAATTACCATGTGCTGAAGCATGTTTTTTCCTGCTAATGTCCTGTAGGAGTAAGAGGTTCTGTGCAAAGCTGTGACTGAGCTGTCCAGTGTCTCTGTCACAGCTGAGAGCGGATTTGGTGCTTGGAGGTTGCTCTGTATGTGGATAGTACCACTTCTCTCACTAAGCAGCACTACCCAAAGGTCAGTGCCATCTGCTGCAAGTGAAAGACTTCAGCCAGCTTAAGATGTCACTGCTGGGTGCTGTGAGTTCAGCCACAGAGAGATCGCTGGAATTTGGGAGGTATTTGACTGGACAGTTGCCTGGAAATTGGCCCCTCTTCTCTCCCTCTCTGCAGGGTGTTTGGATCAAATGTCTGAGAGCTTGGTTTGACTTCTGGCCCTGCTGAAGGCAATGATGACACAGAGGTGTCCCGCTGCAGAATAGGCTCTGGATCCTCTGGGGGCAAGTGCAGGAGAAATGTTGGAGGTGTCTAATGGTGGCCTCTGCTGTGCAATATGGTGACTTGTTCCTACTGTTCCTTCATCCTAGTAATGGATGAGCTGGGATCCAGCATCACCCTGCATGATTTTGTAGGTTATTCAATAAATCCTTAGCTAGTGTGAAACAGCTGACTTCAAGCGAGTTGCACTTCCTTGCACCAAAGAATAGTCATGAGCATCCAAATCCATCTGAGAGCAGCTTGTTAGTAGCACCTAGATACTACAGTAATTGGTGAGCTATAAATACCAAAAGCAGACATAATATTAAACAGGCTGTGTCATCAATTAGCTAATGACAGAAGCATAGAAATGTTGGATAAAAATAACCTGTAATAGCACAATCCTTTCTTCTTACCCCCTCCTACTCTTCCTCACCCAGAAAGGAGCAGCTCTGGGACACCTCATTTTTTACTATTAATAATTTAGGAGCTGTAACATTCTGTGATGAGCAGTGTCTGATCTGCAAAACATCAGCTTTTTCAGCTTGCTTTACACTTCCAGTCGCTTGCAAGAAGCAAAGCTGGCACAAACAAGACGATCTTATGCAAAGGATTCTTTCAGGTAATGAGAAGGAACATGTGTCATCAAGGGGGATATATGGGGATGCAGACACTGCCCCATGGACAGTGAGCATGAAAACTCTGCTCCTGATGTTTATCAGCCAGATAAAAAACATTGACAGACTTTCCAAAACCAAATGGAGAGCTCTCCTGAGCCTGTGTGCCGGCCATTGACCCCTTTTACCAAGCTTTTTGGTAAGGAAATGCTCTGGATGTGAGAGGCTGACCTGAGAGCTGGAGCTAGGAACCCTTTCTGTTCCCCTCTAAGTTCCTCTGTGTGATTTAATAATAGCTCAGGGTCCTTTATATAAAACAACATGAGAAATAAGCCCTGACTGTCTATAGTTTTTAAAGTGGAGACAGAGGTGATTAACACATTGCTGGGTTGCTCCCTGTCTCTGAAAGCCTTGGCACTGCTGCATGTCCAATCCACCACTGAGCTTGTCCCTGAACTTCAAATGCAACCTTGGGCTTCCCTGGGCAGGGAGTTCAGGAAGCTGCTTTTAATAATGTCTTAACTGAGATGGTGCATAGCACAGAGTGGTTCCCGGTACTCACTGCTCTGTCCCAGCTGTTTTTGTGTTGTTTGCCTGACAGTGCTTGCAGTTTGAGACTTGGGCTGTGTGATTTGGGCCCTGAGCAGACTTGGTGTGACACTGGGGATGAGGGATTCACAGAGGCAAAGTTTCCACTAATCTTTCCAGTTCCTTTTGTAGTCAGAGAGCAGCCATCTCCTCTGAGGGTGAGGCAGAGGACCTAAATTAAGCTCTTTCTCTGAATCAGCCTCCTGGGCAACTCACTTTGCAGTTCCCAGCCTCGAGCACTACCACTGCGCCACAACTCAAAGCCTAGAGATGGCTGTGAGAAACAGGGGACTTGGGATGCTCCAGCTCCAAGGGGCGAGGGCTGGACCAGCCCAAGGGAGGCACTTGCCCACCCCAAGGGGGACAGCCTCTCCATTTCCATTCTCCGTGTCACACGGTGGTGATTTAGGGAATCTGGGATTCTCTATGAAATCTGTGATTTGGGGAAACCTCTGGATAAATCTGCTTTATATATGAGTGCAATGAGGAGAAATGTTGAACCTGATCTTAGGCAGACAAGAGAAACTGTCAAAATTCTGTTCTTGTTTCTGCTGAAACTTCCTGCTTTTTTTCTTAACCAAGTCAAAACCAGTTTGCTTCTATTTAAATAATGAAGTTGCACTGCAGATGTTGAAATTCAAACATTCTGACTTTTCTAATCTTTCAGATTCATTTCCTGACTTTCTTTACTTCGTTTTCTCTTTTCCAGGTTGTCAAGATTAGGATAGGGTTTGATGGGGACCTCCTGAAATACCTTGTGAGAAAGGCTCTGGTGAACTTGCGCTGTTGGGATACCCAGGCTCAGAGTGGATCAAACCAAGGCAGTAGAAACAGTGCTGGATAAATGGGAGAAAAGAACTGTGATGGGCACAGACAGTGAGGATGAGGGGATGGAGTGGGCCTAAAGGGAAGACTGGGAGGAGAGTGAGGGCTTGAGAGGCCTGTGGGACTCTCCTCACCTTACACTGGGAGCTGCAGCTCATTCCCATGTGAGCAAGCAATGACTCCTCTCACTGCTCCTCCTTCCTGCTGCTGGCTTTTGTGAAGCTCTAGAAGCTGCAAGCAGGGGTGACTTAGTGTGTCACTGCTGAATGCAGGAGGCTGTGTGGCAATTAGCCTACTGCTAATTAGGAGTATCTTTGAGTATTTCTTTGGGAGAAAACACTGATCCATTTATAACAAGTTGCCACTTGCAAAGCGGTTACTGAGAATATTTTTTCTCTTTCTATATAAAGAGTTTACTCTTAATTTTTAAATCAAAGCATACCCAAGATGCGTGTTGAATGACAGGTCTTTGTAATTGCAATGTGGCTTTTATTAGCTGAAAAACAAAAACCCACAAGAAACAAAATCACAACCCAAAGCAGAAAAGCAAGTACGAGTAACTCCTCAGCATAAAAGGGACATTTTGTTTTGCTTAAACTGTGTCAGACTTCTGATATATGAAGGCCTCTGTGAACACACATTGCCATGTAAATATCACACTGTGGATTTTTGCTTTGTTCTTTCTTTACTGTTGATTTCCATGCCTGGCTGCATGTACAGGTGATGGAGGGGACTCTGGTCTCTTCCTTGCTTGGTTATGAGGTGTGATACCTGTGACCTTTGGGTGCCCAGCTATGAATGGTGGGCTGTTTGACTGTTTTATATGAAGCCAAAAGATGGAAATAGAGCTGGTGCCAAAACTTTTTGTGCAGCGAGGAGAAATTACTTTAGTGAATGGTTACGATGAAGGAGAAAGCAACAGTTGAAGTGATAAATTTAAGCAGTAAAGATTCATGGTAGAGCTGAAAACTGATCTTGGAGGTCATGTGCACAGCGTCTGAGCCTTATTTATTCTCAGTTATATTACAAATGTCCTACCCACAGAGGTCTCTGCAAGTCAGTGTGGTGTGAGGGCAGGAACTGTGCAGTGGTCACCACCACTCCACGCTGCTTTGCTTTATCCATGCATCTCCAACCTGTCTGCCTGGGGCACCAGTTGCTATTTCTCACTTTGTTTGTGGACTGCAGAGCTGATTGGAGCAAGGGTTGAGCTTTTGGCTCTGCAAACTAAGCAGACCAAGAGAGAAGGAGGTTTGCTGGGATTGGGGGGGCATCTCATGTGCTTCAAGCTGGAAACACTGCTCCCTGTGACTTGAAGGGAGGAAGATAAACGCCACTGTGTTTTCCAAACCTAACAGTGATGATGGTGGGTTTGGCTGAATAAATTAAAAGATGTGAGAGCTCAAACAGGGCCGAAACTTGTGTTTATTTTTAAAAACACATACCACTTCTTCCAATATTTTCATGGCTCATTAAGTCCTTTTTCTTAATTTCCTTCCTAGAAACTGTACGATGTGCTACTCATTGCTCAGACTCAAAATGGGGTTTTTATCATCGCTACTATCTGTTTAAAATATGTTTGACAGAGAAATTTCTCTTCCCCTTTTCTACCCACCCCAGGGCTTAAATAGCTCATAAACAACAACATCATCAACAAAAATTGTTTTGTTATTCAAATGAGACTTCTTTTCCCCACTGCAAATTCTTTTCTCACCGCAAACTGTGTTTTTAAACAATAACAGCTGCCTAAAGCTCTCTGATTTTTCTTCATAGGCAATCATTCTGGCCAAACCCATACAAAATAGAGAGCCTATTAAGTTAGAACCTGTTTTGCATCCACCTGCAATAATCATTTAGATATGCACATCAAAGTGAACAAGCTGTTGCACAACATAATTGGTTAATTTTTATTATGCAGGAGCATCATCTTGCTGCATGGGTAAAGGAAGCTCTTGCTTGCAGGTGGGACAGTCTCTCATTGGAGATGGGCCAGGTACTTCCCAAATGCAGGACAGGTACCTGAGAGGATGGGGGGGCTTTGTTATCTCTTCACAGATACTTTTGGTACTTTACTATTTGTTAACCAACTACCTGTTGCTACAGACCTTTTGAGGTAGTCAAGGGTTGGCACTCACAGGATCACTGATGTTTTGCCTATGTGTGTGCGTATAACAAATATCTAGAAATCAAGTGCATAATAATAATTAAGCTTCAACCCAATGGGTTACTGTCGACCTCATTTGACAGATCCTTGATTGAGACATGGTGAATTCATGTGATTTGCCCAATGTTAACTTGCCCTTACAGCAGAATTGGCTTCAGAGCTATAGTGCGGTATTGAGGCAGCTGCCATCCCGCAGCAATTCCTGTGCTACTGGAGCAGAATGAAATGAAGTAGTAATGTGAGCCTTTTGAAGATGGGCTCTTCTGATGGGCAGGTGGTGTCGTGGCAGCTGAGAAACCGAGTAGGGGAGGGGAGATCATTGCAGGCATCACTGGGGAGAGCAGGTAGATGGGCTGGCTGCTCTACTTGCCTGGCCTTTGAAATGGTGCGTTTCAAGGGGTAAGAGGTAGCACAGAACTGGTGTTCCCAAAGGGAAACTCCTGTTGATACCACACTGTCCACTTTGCTCTGGTCCCATGTAGTCATCAGAAGGTGGGGTATGGCACGAGGTGGCATAAGAGGTATCCTCAGATTGCTGGTGCAGGCGGGAAATGCAAGTTGCTGACATGGGCCTTCACAGTGATGTGGCTATGGGGAGGGTTGGTGCCACAGTCACAGGTAGAAGAGGGTGAATAGGTTTCATCACAGGCAGTAGTCTGTGGAAGGCCTGAGTCACTGTTTTCCAAACAACTTGAAGAGTTTAAAGGGTCTTTTGGGTAGGGAAATGCTTCCTTTACATCTACTAATATGGGTGCCAGGTCCTACCCACCCTGTTGTCTGCCCTTTGGAGGGATGTGACTGCTTCAGCCCTACTAATGGAAGGGCCCAACTGAGCTCTGTCTGATCTGCTGCAAGGAAAGCCTCCCAGCAAACACAGCCACAAAATGGGCTTGAAACAGCCAAGTTTGTTTTTGTTTTTTTTTCTTTTTCCTTCTTCCCCATCCTTTGGACTAAGGGAAACTGCAGAGCCCTCTCCACTGGCACACATGGGAGAGCTGGGAGATGGCAACAAAGCTATGGGATGGAACCTGTTTAATCGTTATGTCTGCCTGCAGAGAGCACCTGTATCTTTCCCCTCTGTATCTCCTATAACCACTACAATCGATTTCTTGGCAGCTGGAAGCTGTTTTGAACTCAAGTTCTTAACAAGCCAAAGGAGAGCACAGCACAAGAAAAGTGCTTTTGGTTGAATAAACTACCCTTGGGGCTGCTGTATGAACAGCAATTGTTCAGGTCAGGCCATAAAAACAGCACTACTGGGGAGGAGGGGAGCCCAGCCACCTACAAAACTAAGGCAACTGATAAAAAGGCAGCAACACTAAAACAGATGGTGAATCAGTGGCTCTAGTCCGTTGATGTTTGGTGAATGAATAGAGTTTCCCATCACAGGTTCTTCTCCTGGGATGTTGCTCTGTGATGGTGGTAGGTGCTGGTGTTGGCTCAGTGGTGCTGTGCTGAGGGTGAGAATTTGTCTGCAGCTGGGCAGAGGAGCAGGTGACTCCTTTGTACCTGTGAGGGAGGTCTGGAGGCTTGGATTGCACTGATCCTGAGCAGGGATTGCTGGAGCACATGGTTCACTTTTTGCGTGTTTAAACCCTTTTCCTTTTCTTCCTTCTGTTTTATGGGGACAGGCAAGCACACCCAACCAAGCTACTGATTTCAGCAGTTCACTGGCTTTTACTGTATCTCTGCCCCCAACCTCAGTGGGTGTTATGTGCTGAGATGCACGGTAAGATTTTTTCCTGTGGACCCACAGAGTAAGTTTTGGCCAAGAAGAATGTAATGGCATTGCTGAAAGGATGGAGAAAGGAAGTCTTGCCCTGATTTGCAGTATGTGTTGTCACAGTTGAGAGGAACATGAAGCAGTTCTCTTAGTCTGGGTTAATCCATGAGTAGAAAGTCGTGGTCTGTGTCTCTTTACTGTGCTGGTTTTGCCCTGGTTGGCAGTGGCATGAAAGGGAGAAGCTTGGTTAATGAGAGGACAGCTTTTGGATGGCAACCCAGAAGGCAGCCACTGACTCATGTAATCTTTGTGTTTTGGTTATTAAAGCCACATGTGGCAGTGGGGTGGGTTGTGAGGAGGGTGAACATCTGGGAGGAAAGTTTCGGTGCAGTATTGCCGCTCTGAATGTGCACTGCAAAAGCTGGGAAACAAGAACTGGGAAAGGGAACTGAAGTTCCTCAGTGTGCATGCTGACCACACAGCATAAGCATCTCTACACAGCACTTCGAGATTTCTCCATTGACTATTAGCGCAGCCCTGAACCTTGTTATAAATCTCTTTGAACTATTCTGTGTAAAGTACCTTGATCTGTGGCTAAAAAGCACTACTTAAGAGCTAAATATTAGCATGATGTGGGTTTTTGTGTGGTCTAATCTTCTAGTCATGAAGTGGAAGATTTGAAGCGTGACGTGAGAAGTGGTACTGCAGGAATTGCTTTCAACATGTCTGGATTTGCAGAAGAGAGTCTGAGCAGCTTGAACCCCATGGGCTTCTCCAAGGGGGACTTGTAGGCTAGTTGAGGTTTTCCCACCACTTCCTTGTTGGACTCTCTTGCTCACTGAGTGGTTAATGCAGTGAAGGTGAGTCTTTTCTTGCAGTTTTGGTCATTGTGCTTCCCTGTAAGGTTTTGGGCAGGAATAAAGGACTGTGACAGGAGACAAGGTCTGTCCTGGGAAGGCAAAGCTGTCTCTGCGGCCTAAGGGATCATAGACATGCCATCCTTGGGCACTGATCCTGGGAGTTAGATGGGTTTTGCAGTCTGTCAGGCAGAAATGGTTGTTTTCTCTCTGCCTCAGCTGATCCTACCACTGACACTATTGCAGGAGTTGTATTTAAGTCTTCTTGAAGAGGTTGGCACAGGAGGGAAATGGCATAGCCCTTTCCCTGCCTGCTGAAAGAAAAGGTATTGGCTCAGGGACTAGAGTTGTGTGGCCTGAGAAACTGAACCTGTCATCTTTATCCCTGCTGGTTGGTGGCTTTATGGCTGCTCCTTTTCTCTTTAGTGCCCCAAAACACGCCAGCCTGTCCGTTGTCCCATAGCCTCTAATGACTAGCATGCATGCTCAAAGCAGTGCATGTAGAATGGTGTTACCTGCGTGTAGCCACACGAGTGCTGAAAAGCTTTGATGGAGCTGTGAGTCCCAAATGCCAAACCCTTGTCTGCTGCTTGGTGGATCTCTAGGTTGGCTGTAGCATTCAATGAGGGGGTAGTGAGAAGAGAAACAAGCTCCCTGTTTGTTCCAGAGTTCTACAGAATAGGACTTCAGGGGGGCCTTGAAGTTCATTTGACTTCTGTGAGGAATGAGTTTGACCTAAAGCACCAACAATAGCTGAACTGAACCAATTCATATTTGCATATAAAGAATCTTGCTGAGAGACAGAATTGCATTGTCTGAAAGTAGGCAGAGACCCAGACTCACTTTGCTGAAAGGAGTCAAACTGTATTTAAAAAAAGATGTTCTTGAAAACTCAATTTTCTCAATGCTGTGCAATGTCTGCGTGTAACTTCAAAAATCAATCGCTTGCTTTTACACTAAACAATGATTAAGCTGTTCAAACCACTTGGCAAACAAACAGCTGTAACATCCAGAGAATGAGAACTTCTGGAAAGGACCATAGTGATTGCTTAGATACTTGTCCTTTGATTTAATTAGAAATACAGATAATTCTTTCCCCCTCTCCTTTCCTCCAGGTCTGAGATGGTTTATGCAGGAAGCTCTGAACTTGTATTTTACATTCTTGTGCCTACTTCTGAACCCATCTTGTAATAAATATTTGAAAGTTTGAATTAAACTGCTCCAAGTGGTTTCCAGATTCCCAGATGAAACGCTAAATTGCCTAAAAGAGGAGCCTGAAGATGAAACAAACTGCAGGAGCAAAGCAGACCTGAAGACTGCATATTTCAGTGACTGATAAATGTACCACAATTTCAGACCCTTCATAAAAGAAAGCAAGCCCCAGATTATCTGGGCAGACCTGTAGCCATAGAAATCAAAGGCAGACTGTCAGTTCTCCCTCTGTTTTTCTCTCCAGGTGGTGAACTTCTCTTCAAAGGGAAGTTCTATGGGAACCTAGAAGGAAATCCTGGAAAACAGATAGGGGTTAATATCCTTGATTTGCTACAGAAAAAGTGGGGTAAGGGAACAATATATTTAACTCGTTCAGGTGAGTGTCAGGATGATGGAGCTAGGTTTTTTTCAGTGATGCCCAGTGATAGGACAAGGGGCAATGGGTGTAAACTGGAGCATAGGAGGTTCCATGTGAACATCAGGAAAAATTTCTTTACTGTGAGAGTGACAGAGCACTGGAGCAGGTTGCCCAGGGGGGTTGTGGAGTCTCCTACGTTGGAGATATTCAAGGCCCGCCTGGACAAGTTCCTGTGTGATGTGCTCTAGGTTACCCTGCTCTTGCAGCAGGGTTGGACTAGATGAACTTTTGAGGTCCCTTCCAACCCTTGGGATTCTGTGATTCTGTGAGTAGTCTGCAGGCAGCTTGGTGATGGTTTGCCCAGACACTGGAAAAGTAACTCAATTCCTCACCATTTGGCTTGCTGATTTGGGAGTGAACAAGTGTCTTTTCCTTGTGCAAGAAGCTTGCCTGTCTACATAAGTTAACTCCATCCTCTTTGTAATGGATCATATTTGTGAGCATCATGGCTATGTTGATTTTTGGTTCATATTGGGCTACAAGCTTGGGTTGAAAGTTTAGGTAAAGCACCTGCACATAGAGGTGACACAACAGCAAGTAAAAGTTCTGCTAATGAAGGTCTGGGGCAAAGCCTGAGCCGTGTTAGAGACTTACGTGGAGTAACCAAGAACGGATCTGTAAGTCAGCATTTGCGTCCCAGGGCTCATAATTTTTAACATGCAATATGGTCTCAGCCATAGGCTTAATTCTTGTGAAGAGACAGGGACTGTTTAGGGCATTTCAAAGCCCTGTTGCTGTGCACAGTCTTCTTACAGGTGTCTTTGGGAGTGGTTTTCTGTTATTTTTGTGGCCTTGCTGGTTGCTAGCTGCATGAGGTGTCCTGTCTGCCTACAGCAGGGACTGAATGCAGCGTGTCGCCTAATGCTCTGCATCCAAAGGCATGAGCATCCCTGTGGAGCTGGCTGCATGTGACAATCCATCTGGTCTCCATCCTCAGACTGTCTGTGGTTTCAGGATACCTTTGTGCCTTCTCTGCTCTGGGGTTGGCTGGAGGGCTGCCTGTCCTATGGAATTCAGAGCAACCTTGGTAGCAGAGGACAACTGTGGTAGGAAACTGGGCCACTGTAGATGACCCAGCCCCTGTACTGCTGCTCAGCCCAGTGATGCCTGATGCCTATGAAAGGCGCAAACATAGTCTGGTTGTCTATCACATGATGCTGTGTAAACCCCAAAAGCTTATTCTGTTTGTCAGTTCTTTCTTTTTCCCTTTGGGTTTTAATTTTCTGCTACTAAACTTTGTAAAACCACACATGGCAAAAAATGTTCTTAGAAATTCATGCCTTGGGCTGTGGCTTTTTCTAAGTAGGTTTGACTCTTTAGAGGCAAGCTACTATTAAGCAAAAATTACCGTAATTAACTATAGTAATCTGCCTGCCATTTGATGTCTGAGACTTAAAAGCTTCTGTTGGGATCAGGAGAGTTTCTGAAAACAAGGCCTCAATGGTCTAATTAAAAAAGAAAGGAGAGAGGGGAGCAGGGAAGACTGGTGATAAATCTAAACAAACCACAATGAGCTGACAAGAGGGAAGGTGAGTGTAGCTTCATTTCGTGGTCCAAAACTATAGCCTGGGAAGTCTGGATTTCATCTTGCCCCGATATGCTTTTCCTCTGAAGCAAATGGTGCCTGTTGCTCTAGATCCACCTCAGTGGAAGGGAATTTTGGATCGGGGTGCAGTGTTTCTCTGAGCATACAGAATAGACACATCCTCTTTAAGATCTCCAGTCTTGGGAAAACACATCAGATTTTCAGTAAGTTCACCCTGAGGCAGCAGCAGCAGCTTCTGATGAATGTGGGCAACACAAATGTTTGTATAGCAATTAACTGTGCAGTGTAATGATAATAACACAAATATGTTTTTAGAGATAGTGCTTATAGCAGTTTAAATTGGGGCTATAAATACATTGATTTCCTGGGAAGCAGGAGTATTCATGCCAGCAGAAGTGTTTTCTCTGAGCTTGTAAGCTGTTATACTGCTGCTGCCTTGGTGGGGACAAGCAGGTTTCAGAGGGGCAATGCTGGTCACACACCAGCAGCACTGCAGAGGTGAGGCATATTGAACTAGGGAAGGGTGTTCCCTTCCTCTTCTGCATGCTCAGACTGCCTATTGCCCAGTGAAATGCAAGGAGGTGAGGCTGTTCTTCATCTTGTGCTGAAAGAAGCCTAGAAAAGGAGTTCATGTGGACAGCAGCTTCTAGAAGTGAGTGTGGTGGATTCCTGTTGCTTTATAGATGTTTTCCAATGGCTCTGACTGAAGACATCAGCTTGCATTTGGGTGTCGGAGGGGGTTTCCATCCCAATGCAAATAGAGAAGCTTGTGGATTGTCTCCTGATCTTACAAGGTGACCCCAGCTGTATCCTGGTGTATAGGTCTGTGGCTGGCAGGAAGCATCTCTTGAGGTCTTGAACTGCAATGTTCTACAGCAGTATTTTGCACTGCCCCCAGGAATGTTGCTTTCCAGCCACAGTGAATAAATACCTACGCAAGGACATTGGTCCTTCTCAGCAGCTGGCTGCTGATAAGAAGCAAGCATGACCCAAAGGGGCAGTCAGGTCATGGTTGCCTTTCTTGTACATGGTCATGCAGGCTTATGTTGTGGTTGTGTCATGTCACGCTTGGGATATTGATGCTCATGCAGTTAAGCTGTTTCTCCCAGGCTGAGCTCTACCTCGTGCTTCTCTTGCAGCCTCCTTCAGTGCTGCTGCAAGCAAAGATACCAGCAGGCATGTGGTGCCTTTATAACATCACAACTTCTGGCTGAAACAAAATAAGGAGCGAAGAGATCTGCTTGAGGGAGTTTGCACTTCTAAAAGAATAATCAGACTTTGCCCTCAAGGAGGAATTGACTGGATTGCAACTGCCTGCTTGCTCTGATGATGGCTAGATATTTTGGTAAGCCTTTTAATGAGAGTAATTGAGCTCACCTTTATCAAAGCCCTGATGTGATGCTGGGTTTCCTGACTGTCTCTTTTGGCATTTTGTGTGGTGAGAGAAGCAATTCCTTTCCTTTCTGATGTTGACTCATCTCCAGTTGCGGCTCTCTGAAGTTCAAGTGAGCTCTGAGTTTAGCTCCATGAATTCTGCTGCTCTCCCTGACTCCATGAAAGAGGCTGTAACCATGGCAGTGTTGTGGCTCAGGCAAGCCACCAATGTGGAAGACTGTGTGACATCCCTAAAGGGAAAAGCAAAGACTTCTTTGCTCTGAGAGCTCAAAGCAGAGTCGAAGGAAGGAGTTAAGTAGGGCTTATGGCCACTGGCTGCTGAGTGTCTAGACTAGACACACAGACAGACCTGGTGGGTCAGAGCATGGATCTGTGGTGACATTGTGCAATCACCAGCAGCAAACACATGTGTAAGAACAGGGCGAGCAGAAAGTCATCTGGTCTTCTCACCTGTCTGCAGTGCATCTGGTGATCTTGGGCTGCCAGAACCAGATACGGTGTCTTTGTATGGAATAGCCCCAGCTACAGCCAATTTGCAAAAGCTTTCACAAATGTTAATATCTGTATGCTAATATCCCAGGCCAGGTTGCTTTCTTTAAGGCTGTGTGAGTCCAGTGTGATTCTACTTCTAAAACAGGATCACCTTGGAAGTTTTATCCCATGCTGCTACCATTACAGATGTCCTCGCTGCACCCTGCCAAATTTCCTCAGGGCAAATAAGAAAATGCTACTGTTTCGGCCCATGGAGCCAAGCTATCCAGCAAATAGAATAAGCTAGACCAGTGAAAATATAATTTCTTATATCCTGTGGGCTATAGGAAAGAGACCATATATCTGTCAAAAGCGAGATGTTTCACTTCTAATGCAGGGTGCAGCTGAACTGATCCAATGTCTTCCTGATCCTGAACACTTTTACTTTCCATTTGTATGCCTTTGGTAGTACAGCTATTGTTAGCTTTGATTTTTGGTTTTGCTGGCCAGCTCCTGCTGATGTGATTCAACTCACTAAGTTGGCAGGAAAAGCAAGCTGGCCAAAAGTTTTCCCCCAGGATAAAATAAAGGAAGCACTTTGTCAGGTTAGTGAGTTGAACTGGCTCTATGAGGAGTCTGACACAAGGACAAGGGTGGGAGCAGGACTGATAATCAGGTTGGGGAAAGAGAGGAGGAGGTGTAGGAATACTGGGACTGACAGTTCTGGTGTCAGAGAACTTTGATGTAATCCTGTGTGCAGCTGAAACCTGCTATTAGCTACGGCATCCAGCATTACAAGAGATTAATCCTGTCCACCTTTCAACTACACTGTTCAACTAGACTTTCAACTACAGTGATTGGGTCAGACAGTCT
Source organism: Pezoporus flaviventris (assembly GCF_033815535.1). Classification (NCBI taxonomy): domain Eukaryota; kingdom Metazoa; phylum Chordata; class Aves; order Psittaciformes; family Psittacidae; genus Pezoporus; species Pezoporus flaviventris. The sequence continues at coordinate 9,130,875 of NW_026892577.1, read as the reverse complement.
GTGTTATAGACGGTGCAAAATCCCAGCATGAGAATGTCATCTCTCCTTTCTGGGGATTGGATGTGCTTGGAGTTATGAATGGTTTTACCTGAAATTTCTCCCAGAAAGCCTCTACAAGATTGTTTACATGATTGTGCTGCCTTTAACCTAATTATTCACCAGAAGCCCCACGTGGAGCTGCAACGTATGCTAGCAGAAGCAGAGGCGCTGCTGGTAGACCTATTTTGCCTCCCCAGACAGCATTAGACATGGCAAAGAAAGCAGCTGTCTATGTTACAGTTGTTACAAGCTGTTATTCCCACCTCCTACCTACCCTTTGAGATGATAATGTCTGCAAAACGCTGTTGTATACATACAGTATTTATGTGCTATAAATTGTAGTGCTTACTGTGAAGTGCACTGTGGTGATGGAACTCCCTTTTCTCATTCCCTGTCTACCTGGGAGATGTATTACATAGCCTGGTGGGAAGGACCAGCAGCAGCTTACACCTGCAGCAGAAATTTCTCTCAGGAAGCCAGACCCAGCTCTAGCTTCAGTTACGAGTGTCTCAGTAGCTGGAGAAAGTGTTTTGGGGTGATGGTGGTGGGAACCACTGGAGCCTCCTTGTGATACGGCTCTGGATACTGGAGACTATTTGTTTTTTTTATTGGGATTGGTGAAGCCTCTGGTCCTGCTTCTATCACTGTATAAGAATCAACGTGGTGGTCTTGCTGCATTTGTGCTTCCCTGTGATCCTGACAAGCTTTCTGGTCAAGAAGGCTCTTCTATGAGAAGTAAAAGTTAGTGCTTCCCATTCTGAACCCCCTTGCTGACTGCAGCAATGAAGCAGTAAGGGTCTTGCAGCGAGATGCTGTTGCCTGAGGAAGGATGCAGCAGGAAATATATGCTGATAAAACAGTGGGCCAGGGGGCAGTACAGAAGAGGTTTAGTGTAGTCATAGGTAATACTGGGATGATTTGGCATTTTTCCCTACTGAGCTTCTTGCTTTTGGAGGCAATTGGATATGAGAGAGAACACGGCTCTTGTATTCCCCTACTGTCTGATGGGGGCTGAATACATTTCTGTGGCATTTGGTATTGCTTGCTAACAGTCTCCGGCTGCTCAGCACATGACAAGTAGCCATGTGCCCTGTGAAATGCCTATGTGTGATTTTGCAGACTTGATGTTCTGTGGGCCTGGCCATAAGACCCAAACAAGGCATTCAGAGGTGGAAATGTGGTCATCCCAGGCTCCGTACATAGGCTGTAGTGAGAAAGTGCCATACCTTAAGCAGCTTGGTCAGGCATCTGGACCACTGTATGCAACATGGTGTAGTGTGAAGTATCCCTGCCCGTGGCAGGGGGGTTGGAACTAGATGATCTTAAGATCCTTTCCAACCTTAAGTATTCTATAACTACTCAGCATAGCAGAGTGTTAGATGTTCCTGCAAATGCAATGCTTACCCTGCAACTTACTGTTTTGTCGTGCCCATGCCTTGCTTTGGAAGAGAACCCGTCTTGTGCTACATGCCATCAAATGCCCAATTACAGCACTAGCACAATGTAAACTGCAGGTTATTAATGTCAACTGGCTGCAACTTCACTAAATTTGAAGCTTCAGAAGCCAGGTGCTGGGCTGCCTTCTCCACATCACTCTGCCAAAGCACATTTGAACATCTCTTCTTTTCCTTAGCACTTCATGCTTCCAAAGACAGTGCTGTCTGCAACCCCCACAGCAGCTTCCTAAGGTGCAAATTGTGTGTGGATCTGTCCCGGCACCTCTTCTTGCTCTTCTTCCAGCTTTATGCAAGCCCCTACCGCCATCTGTCACACTGCTGCTCCTCTCAGCAGCTGAGATAGGAGTGAATGGTTTGCGAACTCTGGCTGAACTGACAGGATCTCTTCACAGCACTCCACATTTCTGCAATTAGTTTGTTGTTTTTTTTTAATTTAATTTTATTTATTTTTAACAGGTCCTGCGCCCAGATTTACTGAGCTGAATGAAACTGCTTAGCTTCATTATTCTGTTGCTATAGGTCTGCTGGCAAGTTTATTAAGCAATAAGGGATGAAACGCAGCAAGTTTCTAGGTGGTTATAGTGTGTGTTGTGTAGTGTTGATAAGGCACAAGGTCGAAGGCTCACAGCTTTAATCACTGGAGAAAAACACCCTGGAGAGACAGAATCTTATTGGTATAATGAGATGGAGTGAGTCATAAAAAAGGAGCTGCTGTAAAAATTGCCCATTCTTCTTTGCCTGGAGAAACTGATGCTTAGGAGAGGTGGTTTGTGGAATTGCTCTAATGTCACATCTATGCTATATTTCCCTTACGAGTTATGGGCCAGGTGTGAACTTGAAATGGAAATCCCTGAACCAGCTCCTTTTTCTGCTAGTCAGAGACCTCCAGTTTTGTTGATGAAATTCATGCTGGGAGGCTTTCTCCCCATGCAGAAGCCCTCGTGCTTTCTGTGTCTGCAGAGCAGTTGCCAGAGCTTGTGAAGTCTGGCAAGCTGCTGTTGGTGGCCCTGCCAGTGTTGTGGCTTCATGCTGTGCTGCTGCTCCTCGCTTGCCAGGATTCCATAGATGTCCTGCCTGATTGTTAAAGAAACAGCATCTTCCTTGGATCTGACTGTAGCTGAAGCCATGTTGTTTTGTGCATGTGGACTCCATTATTCCTAAACAAGCAGGTCATGGACTGCTGCATCTCATTCTTTCTTATCCTTACCTACTGGTGTGAAAACCCACTTTAAAATCTCTGCTCCAGTGTGTGTTTTGTCACTGGTCATCACTGTGACTTTTGGCAATTCATGTAATTGCCACCAAACCCCTGGCCATATATGCACCCTGTATATCTGAGCAAATAGTACATCCCAACACAATACAGTAATTTCAGGGTGAATTCACAAATTTTGGAGGATTAGAGACACATCTTTTAGAAATACTATTAGAAATTGAAAGATGACACCTAAGGAAAGATACCATTGTAACAACATAGGTAAGCCAGATGGGCAAGTGATCCACACGGCTTATGTAAAGAAAACAGGAAGCATCTGTCTCTGTGAGGAATGGGAGAAATGATTAATGTATCTACACACAGTCTGTGAGATTGATAGCTGTAATTTGGAGGTGGCTGTTCAGCACTTCTGTGAGCACTGACAAAGTGGCCTGCAGTGTTACCTGTTTCTTAATCAGTCTCTTGATTGCAGTATGGAAGGGGCTGGAGTTACTCTCTTCAGAGAGAGAGATCTTACAAAGTGAAGCAACAGTGACATACAACCATATGGGAGACCATATGTGATGACAACATCTGCAGAGGGCTTCGTTATTTCATCCTCCTTTCCCCTCCTCATTCAATTGTAAAGCGTTACTGGATTAATATGCAGATCAGCTCGACAGCCATAGCTGAGGAGCCCAGTACTGTGAATTGGACTCCTGTGACAGGGAGACCAGAGCAGTGGAGTCCCATAACAGTGTCATAGAAGTAGTGGATGTCTGACTTAATGCCCTAATGTGCAAAGCCTGTCCCTGCATAGGACACGTAGGAAGTGCATTACTTGTTCTCTGGCGTTAATGATGAATGTTGAGGATCAGCACTTCAGGTCAATGTAAATAGTTAGCATGACAGGGCACTGTAAAATCAAAGTACTTGTCCTCCTTTTGTAGCTCTCCATCAGCTGTGGTGTAGCAGCAATACTGTGGTGGCTGGAATAGTCTTAGCCTTTTGTAGGTGGAGTGGCGTGACAAGGGTTAATGTGCTCAAAAGCTCCTCTGTGTCGTCCCCCCCCAATCCCAGATGATTTAACATGAGAGATTACCTCTGACTGCTAGTGTTGCTCCATCTATACAACACCTTGCAGCACACAAAACTGCCTGCAGCATTCTGCTTGCTCAGAAAGCAGAGCTCCCAGAAGCTTTCCCCTCCTGGGCTGTGGAAGGAAGCAGGATAAGGATGGGTATGAGGAATAAGGAGTTGTGGGTATGCTCTTGTCTCTAGTTCCCTGTGGCAAAGAGCTCAGGACAGGGGATTTCCAGTGGTGCAATGAAGAGCAGGAAGATGAGAGAGGGGTGGCCAGCAGGGAAGCACTCAGTGTCATGGGCATCAGTCCCTGGACCTCAGCTGAGGATTTTTTCCACAGATATTTATTGGTGTAAGTACAAGATAGTCCTGACTGGGTAAGACACAACATAAAACTTTGCTGAGGAGTAGCAGTAGGGGAAGCAAGGGTGAAGCCCAGGCCTCTGAAATCCCATACCTGTGCTTCAGTCCTCAAGGCTGGCTTCGCATCTGTAGAAAGGACTTCAGTGGTGTGCTGAGGTGACTGGGGAGGCTGGGCTCATTGCTTTATGAGCCATGGTTCCTGATGTGGCAAGTGAGTTACATCTGACAGGCTTCATCACGCTGTGTCCTTTCTATTGTTTAAGTCGGCAAATGGCAGGCTTTGCCTTTCACCTGACATGGCCCTTGGATTTGAGACCCAGTGTAGGGGAGAGATCTACTTTAAGGACAGAAAACTGTGTTTTACTGTTTTATAACTCGGGTTCTGTTTATAGCCCTTTCTTGTTCTGTTCAACTTAGTGAAACACATTTTCACTCAGTAAATAATGTAACTGTTCCCTCCAGTGGAACTGCGATGATTCACACTGTCTTGGGTTTGGTTCCACTAACCTTAACTCCTCAGTGTAATTAATTAGCACCATTGCCCTCTCATACCCAAGTTTCACATCTTTGAGACTACTGCAATGGCTTTATGTAACCTGGGATGAAATCCACCCTGATAAAACTTCAAGGGTACCCTGCTTCTGTCGGGGATGGAGGTGCTCCTTTGATCCTCATGATTTGTCAAGCATGATTTTCATATGGCTCAGACTGAGTGCATAAGGTTATGAATAGCAACAGTGGGTACCTGACACCTCTTTGCTTTAGGAGCCCTGATGCACCTGGCAGTTTAGTGTGGTGCTCAGGCTTTAGCACTGTTACTCCAGTGAGAACCCCTCGGGAGGGTTGTGGTGATGGTTCTCTGGCTGAGCAGCACTGGAAACAGCTAGGTGGAAGGCAGTTTGGAAACAGCCTCACTACCTGCATCTTTCCCTTCTGTGTAACATTTTGCTGCTGTGGGTAAATGGCAAGGATTTCTTGATGGGTTATACTAAAACGTGGACATTTACTCTGCAACAATCATAATAAGATAGCTGGAGCTAACAGAAGGTAATGGGGAAGCAATATTTTCTAGATGCAGCTTGAGCAGCAGCTCAGCTGCATTGATCAGTTCACTTTTATTGAATGTCCTGAGTCACTAGGCAGGAAGGGATATGAAAGAAAAAGAAAGTTAATTGACATTATGGCAATGGATACTTTATTGCCCCATCATCTGGTTCCTGCATTCACCTCAAGCTCTAGTTATTTATCACACAACCCTTTAACTGCAAGCTCTCTCTTGCCACATCCTAGCATGACGGCTTTGTTGTATAGTGAGGATGTACAGTGATTCCTTCTGTAGCTGTTGCAGTGGCTTTGACCAAGGACTCATATGGCCCTCTCGCCCCCGAAAAGGCTAGAGTGAGCCAGGGAGAGGTAATGAGCCACAGTAAATTGAGCCCATGATGCATTACAGAGCTCTTCTCTGAACATCCTCCCTTCACTGAGGAAGGCAGAAGTGGTATGGTGATGGATTTCATGGAATGGGACACCTGAGAGCAACAGCTATTCAAGTATAGAGGTGTTCTTTATGGAGAGATTATGTTTTTGTTTAAGCTTGCTTGGATGCCGAGATGACAGCTGTGTAGAGATTGTGTGGACAAATGAAGTGAGAGCTAATGCTCAGCAAGGGGGACGCAGGCTTCCCAGGGGGTATGGATTTGCAGTACAACAGAAAATCAGATTTCAGAGATCAGCCATGCTGAAAAGTTATTGACTGAAGATAAAATGCAAGTACTTACCTGCTCATTTTCTACAGTGCTTTATTGCTTGCTTTTGTTTGGTTTTGCATTAAGTAAAGGGATCTTTGTCTTCTCTCTCAGGCAGGGCTACCCTTGCAGGCCCACAGAGCTCATCATTCATTATAGGAAAGGCTGAGTTATGAAGGAGAAAGCAAGGCTTTATTTTCTGAGCACACCAACAAACAAAATTTTTCATTACTTGATCATATCTGCCATGGACTGGTGTGACCCCCTTCACCCACTGAGGAGTTTTTGCCTCATTTCCCGTTAGCTGGTGAGAGAAGAAATGAGGACAAGGAAGTGACATGACCAAGTGCTGTCAGCTGCGCTGTCCCTGGCAATGTAGGGGGAATTGTCTGGTCCCTGACCCCCGCAGTCCTGACCATGGATGAGTGCTGTAAAGGGAGCTCTGTAGGTGCAAGCCGTTCTGTGCCGTGTAGATCCTAAAGTCACTGTGGTTTAATGCCTCTCTGCAACCTATGTGGTCCCAGCTCAACTCTTTGTGATGAATGTCTCCTTTCCAAACACTCCTGAGGTTGAATGGGCACGGAAACTGAGGTTGTCTTTATTGGAAATGGTAGGTGAATGCATTGGACTAAGGTTGTCTTGTACCCCTGTTGTGAGGACAGGGGTTGCTTGCTCGTGCTTTCAGCAGGCACCTTCCACTGCCAATGAATTTTGTCTGTAAAATACTGAAGAAATGCAGGCTGGTTGTCACTTCCTACAGGCTGTGACAACAAAGGCAAAGATGCGGGCACAGGTGTTCAGGTGGCTTCAAGCTGCTCCCTGCCTATTCCAAGGCCTCTGGGTGAGAAGCAAGCCAAAAAGAGGGCAGAAATCCAGAGCTGCTGAAGGAGCTAGTATAGAAATTGTGTGTCTGCATGTGCGCACTTATCTCTCTGCATGCCTGTTTCCCTGGATTTGTCCTTCTCTGTCTGTGTTCCGAGCTGATTGACTAACCTAAAAAAAGGATTTGCCGACCAAAAATTGTAAATTATTTACCTAGAGAACGTCATTTGTCTCTGAGATAGCCAAATTCCTGGGAAATGGATTTCCCATGAAACTGGTGACCTGTCAAGTCTGAATGCTTGGGGAACACTACCCACAGGTGCCAGCAGGTAAGCTGTTGTGCACTGCTGGTGAAAGGAGGGTAAGAGCAGAGTAAAACAATAGGTAAAAGGGTGTATGTTGTGCTTTATAAGTGATTCTCTCACTATTATATTTCCTGATATTTTTTAATAATTTGTTTATTTAGCATATATACCCTATATATAGGAATTCTTAGGAAAACAATATGAAGTTATAAGAATCTGCCTAGAGTAATTCTGGAGAACTTGAACCTATAAGAAAATCCAGCATGTTGGACAGACCTCTGTCTGCCAGAAGTGTATGGCATGCATGGCTACATGTCTCGAAAATACGGCTGTTCCTGGTAATGTACTAGCATGTACTATACAAGGGATTTGTAATTCCCAAAATGCCTTGGACAGCAAGATCTGCTGGTAGCATTCCCATCTGAGAGATGTCAAAGTGATGGCTGAGACTAATATCAGCAGCATCCTGCCATTGGTGACAAAGCTGAGGTGTGGCTTTACTTCTTTATGTCTGTCTTTCAGACCTGGGCTACTTTCCTCTCCTTCATTTGGGACCAAAAATGTGTGCATAGAGACTGTATCAGAGGCCAGAGTCTTGCTTTGTGCAGGGAGTGATGCTTCTATGGTTGTGTCTGGACTGTGAGACCTCTCACATCAGAGTTGCTTTACAGTAAGAGCTATAAAGTGTTCTGATCATCCTGGATGTGCTCATCTGGAAAAGGCAAGGTCCTGCCTACATTTCCTTAAATCCCACCAGAGCTGAAAGGAAAATTGAGTCATGACTGTCCTCTTGAAGCTAAAGGAAGGCTCCTGCTGCCCAGGTAATTGTGGATCAGGTACTTCTCTGTTCTTTCCCTGCAGTCAGAGCTTCCATCTGCTTTCCGTAAACAGAAAGTACCAACCATTTCAGAAAATCCTGTCCCCACTCCGCACAGCCAGGGTCATGCAGGACTCATTAAAGAAAGTAAATAAAGGATGTGGGCAGGCCTGGCAGCGACAGCTTTCTTATGGTGCCAGCAGGCCCTCTGCCAGGTAAAGCCAAACTCCCATCAAGAGCTTCTCAGAGCACCTTTGGGATGTGTACAGAAGAATTCTGTGGCGAGATGAAATATTTAAAACCGCTTTGGGTTGAAGCGAGGTGGGAAAGCAGCAGCCTCTTTAATCTGCGCACAGTTTAAGACTGCATGTGAATCATTGATGAGGAGGGCAGAGTGTTTCTAAAGCTCTGGCAGGTCATTAAACCTGGTGATGGACTCATTAAACATGGAGCTGCGTGGAAAGCCCTGGACAAAAGTGCTGGGATATTTCACACACGTTGCCCTGTGGAGCGACAGCACAGTTACCTGTGACCTTCAGGGAATCATTGCAGTATTTATTAATAAGGTAAACATCTTAGGCCAATGGATCGTGTTGCACAGAGGAAATGTGTGAAAGAAGCTTTTTGATGTGTGAGGCAAAAGCACAAGGTACCATAGCTGGAATTGAGGGCTTGGGGTGTTTGTAAGCAATCTGATTGTATTGCACATGGGGGTTGAGTAAATCACCTCTGTCTGCTAAGTCTTTTAACTAGGACAGGGAAAGCAGGGGAGCGTTGCAGTGTTAGTGTTCCCAGGCTTCAGTAGAAGAGAGGTAGAAAATGCCGCTTTGCCAAGTGGTGTCCTCAAACCCATGTGTGTTCACAGCTTCTGCTGGCCTCGGTGCCTGTGGCATAGTGCTGTTTGACCTCTACCGTACCTGCCGTTCTGTGCCTTAGGCTTTTTCTGACCCACCTGCAAAGATCATATGTGCTGTTCAATGGATTGGATAATTTTCCAGTGATTGCAATGACAAATGTGATGTCGGATGATCCTTTCAACTGGTTAAAATTTTGTTCTCTTCTGAGAGAATTCCATTTTTCATTAAAACTGCACAGTAAAACTGCTGAAGTGCTGGCCATAGACCTGAGTAAACCTGGCTTTATTACTAACAGCCCCTGTGCTTCATCTCTAATTATTAATTACACAGGCCTAGATACTTGGATGGTGTAAACTGACATTACCCTCTTGGCTTCAAATAGGTTTACAGGATTTGAACAATATCCCCTCATTGTCTTACATTTACATAGCTGTCTTCCAAAGCACTGTGCAAATGTCAAGTGGAGTGGATGATATCTGCCTTCCTCAGGGGGCTGGGCATTGTCCCTCAGCTGGCAAGAAAGAGGCAAATGCCCTTTTCTGTAGAAAGGCTACAGCTGTCTGCCTTTGCTTCCCTGGCCCTCAGGAGAGAGTGGAATCAGCTGCAAAGGAAAAGATCCTTCATATTTGCAATGTGGAGGAGGAGCAAGGGGTTAATAATGTGGAGGATGCTTCTGGGCTTGAGAGCTCACAGTTCCTCTTCCCTCTGCCTCCTGGTTGAGGTGAGAACAAAAGGAGCTGGAGGCAACTCAGAGGAAGGGCTTGTCTGGTGTAGCAGAGATATGAGTGTTTCGTGCTCAGGTAAGTCTATGCATTGCTTGAAGCCATAGGTGGTGGTGAAATAGCTTCATCCCCCTTGCTGGGCATGGTAGCTGTAACTTGATGTTTATGCTTTCTACTTAAAACTTTTGTTGGGACAGCTTACTTCTAAAATGCAATTACTTCTGGCAAAGCAAAGAGCTGATTCCTACTTACTGTTGTTCAGGAATCCAGAAGAGGAAGTAAAGAAGACTTAAATATAAAATTCACCTTCTGTTGTACACAAAGGTATCAAAGATGCTCTGGTTTTGTCCTCAAGTAAACAGTAATTGAGTTGTTCCTTTGGGTTTTTTTTTTTTTTGGTTTATTGCTTGAAACAAATAAGCTCTTTCTTGAATGAGCCATTTCCAGAAATCTTGTAAGCAGTGTGCTCAGTGGAGTTGGGGAGGTGGGAAAAGGGTGGGAATGCACAATTGGGAACAGGGAGTGCAGTGGAAAAGAACAAATGAATTCTGATGCTGTAAGTGAAGATTAAGAAGTGAAGAGAGTGCAGATTCAGCTGGCAGTCATTGCATGAACAGCTTGGGTATTTCAATAATCAGTTTAAAGTTGAATTTATCAGGCATGCAAAAGCTCAGCTCTTCAAGGTGTGTGGTTGTAGCTCAAAGCCATTGAAAGTCAAGAGAGATTATGATGGTGTGGTGTAAAAATGCATTAATGAGATCTCATCCATCCATCGAAGGAAGAGGCAGAACTGGTGTAGTCATGAACAGATTTCATGAACAGAAACAATCAGCTCATGATGCTGAAGTTCTGTTAAACTAGGAACAGAGGAGGAGGAAGCTCAATTGCTACTTAAGGCTGAACCACCTCTGAACTTTCCAGTGGCCCTCCAGTCCTGTTTTCTTTTCCCATCCAGCTGAACAAAGTGGCCTGCAGTGGACAGACACAGCAGCATGAGCCCATTCTCCTGCTCATTCTTGCCCATATGTGCTCTGACTGGTGCATACCACTCCTTCTGAAGTCAATGGGGCTGCAGAGAATACCCTGTGTAGCTGTGTTTTGCTAGCCAGACCTTCATCAGGTCTAAATCTGCACAAGATTCTTGCTTCAGCAGGGTTGGAGTAATTTGTAAGTGTGTTTTGCAGTACTTCTACTTGGGTAAGTCAGCAGGCAATTGGCTTGTGAAGAACTGCCTCTCCTAGGAATCTCTGCCTGGGGATACTCAGCATCGTGCTGTGCTCTCTGTGGTACTCCTGCCTGTAATTACAGGTGCCAACTCTATTTGATGCTGTGCTAAGGTATTACTCTTTATATCCCATTCAAGCAAGAATATCTTGTAAGAACTGTTTATTTCATTTTGGGGCTCTGTGTTGGATGATTCCTCTCTTATCTTCAGTCCCTCTGATTTCCAGCCCTCAGATTGGAAGGGACTCTGTCTCCACTGATTTCTCCAGCATGTAGCCAGTCTTTGGCTGTGCTTTTTGGCATTTAGCAAAGGGCAGCCCAGGCCCTGACTGCCATTGGCTGTCCCACAAGTGATTAAATGCAGCTGCTCTTTACTTCAGCACATGGGGAGGTTGAGATTTCTCCTGGAGACAGGAGTGGTGCTTTGATATCCAAACTTCTGCTGTGGCTGGTTGAAGTACTGATGTCAATATGGAACATGCTTTCCTGAATGTATTTTTTTCTGTGCTCGTGCTTGTTTTTTCTCTGTATCAGAGGTTATCCCGATCCTTCTGCTTGGCAGGCACAGGTGTGTTCAAAGCACAAGTCTTGCCAACAGAAGACTGAATAACCATCCAATCTCTCTTCCACTGGAGAAGAAAAATGTCTGTGTTTATCTTTTCCCTTCTGGAAGGAATTTGGTGTACTTGACATCATTCTGTAGTCTGCTGTGTCTTTATTTCTTTCCACAGATCAATGTGCCAGTTTGAGCTTTTCAAGTACAGCGGGACAACAAAACATAGGGACAAGTGGGAGGAAAGTAAATGGAGAAAAAAAAAATCAAAAAAAAAAAGCTACTGCTTTTCCATAAATCTAAAAGGGCTGGGAATTGTGTTTGGAAAGGTTGAAAATGCTGAATATAGTTTACAAAGCTAGAAGCCAAGGATCCATGTGCATGTGCAGAATGTGTGCTGAGGAATGCCCTACAAAGCAGGCCACAAAAGATTGCTGAGAGCAGTAACATAAAATGAAGAAAAGGAGAACCTTTAGGCTGGAAAGAATTGAAATTGTCCTGGTGAGAGATCTTCAATGAGCTGTGGGTAATTTCTTCAAGGGAAACGATAGACACTCTGTTGGGGTTGTTTAAAAAGTAAACTGGATACAACCAGAAATATGCTCCAAGGACTAATCTTCTGTCATCAGAAGTTTAATTGGATCAACTTGATGGATTAATGACCTAACTCTTCCTTTAGTTTCTTTCCATCTCATGGCTACTGTTTTGTGAGCAGCAGGTTCTAGTCATTAGGAATAAGACTAGGTGAAAGGAGTAGTGTTTCTCTTTGACCACGAGAAAGCTTTGGTGTTGTAGGAGATATAATGGGTGTGGGACTCAAAATGCCAAACTGAAACTTGTTCTCTGCTTTCCCTATAAGGCCTCGAGTTGTTTCCGTCTCTCAGGTTATTATCCTGAGACCTGGCCCAAAGCAAGCTATTCATACAAAGCTATGGTAATTCATTGTCACTCCTACATCTATTATCTGGGTTGTGCCAACCTACTCTTTCTGCATGTATGTTTGGGGCTTTTTCAAGGCACAGATAGACATTGTTTTCACATCGGATCTCATGGGTTTGGGCTATCTGGCGATGCAAAGCAGGCAGGAAGCTTTGTGATATAATACTTCCTTCCTCATGTATTTTTTATCTATCAGGCTTCCTGGGCTGCTTAAGTTCACAGATGTCCTACCTAGGAATCAAGCACATGATCATGGAAAAAGGAAGGGCAGAATGGCTGTGCTTTGGTATTCTTTGTACCTGGAAAATACTTCCCACGCATTGGAGAAAACTTGAGGATGCTGAAGATACTCAAGAGATCAGAACCTGTCCAGCGCTGAAAGAACATCAAAGTGGCTAGAGGTAAACGCAGCAAGACGTAAAGCTGGGTCTTGCACCTATCTCATTTCCTCCCTGTGATAATGGAGGACATCCTTGACTGTTAACCCGTCTCTTTGCCTCTCTCTGTACTGTTTGGGGTATATGGGTCATCATTACAGCTACTGTGCTGCTATGCTGAGGACTTCAAGTGCTGAGAAAACTGTCTCCCTGTAGTTTCCTTGCCATCTCTTTCCCTTTGTACACCTGCTGGTAAACAGCCTGGCAATAGACGAAACTTTAAATACATTAGACATGCATTTGCATTTGAAGAAGGAAATAAAATATGCATGACTCATCCTAATTCAGATTCGAAGACTGTCTTCACATTACCTTCCCGCAATCAAAACTTGACTTTTTAAAACAATTTTAATCACTGTAGGTTGATGTGTTTTGGTGGGTTTGTTCAGGTTTATATGGTGGAGTTCTCAGGGCATTCAGTGAAAACTTGCTCAGCTGATAGAGGTCATCTCTGGATTTCATTTCTTTTCAAAGTCTGTAGATCTGGTCCCTGTGAACTGGGCATCTTCAGTCCCTCTAACCTTGTGTGGGGTTACATAGGTTGAGCCTTGGCTGGAGTTGGTCCCAGTATTTTCTGTGTTATTTTCAAAGTCAACCTTAGTCTTATTTTCAAAGGTTTCTCAAACTGCTTGTGTGTTCACTTGGAGATTCTTAGCAGATTGCATTTAACTTGGCCAGTGCAACTTCGGCAAATGCCACTGGAGGCTGTAGCTCCTATGACTCCCCTTATGTTTTACCTTTCATTATTTCACTGCTTACACATTCTGCTCACTATTACCCAGTTGCAAAATTACCAGAAGAAAATAGCAGTAGAGTAGGACCACTGATATTCTGTCTATAGTTCAGGCTAACTGTTAGTTCATTGGCATATAGAGCACAAATATTACGCTGAAAAGAGATCTGGGCAGACTGCATCCCTACCTTATTCAGTGCAACACAAGATTTATGCATGCATGGCAAGGGATGTGATTGCCCACATGAAGATTAGTGAAGGTCTTGGAGTCTGTTAAGGGGAGTGGGGATTTTAGCCAGTGAAGAGCAGTGATGTAAGGAGATGAAATTGATGGAGTGATGTATTAATACTGGAAGATGAGAAAAATAACAATGTCTTCTGGAAAAATATATTAATGACTAGAGTCACTTAGAGGGGAATGGTACAAAGTCCTGGCTGTGAGTGGCAGTCCTAGTTTTTATCTCCAAGTAACTGGAAGGGAAATTGAGTAAACAAGTCCAGGTGAGGAATGGAAAAAGTTACTTTAATAACTCTTGAAAGGCTGTGAAATTCCAGTTATTCAGTGTCCATATGCAGTCCTTTCTCCAGCTGCTAAAACAAGAAAAAAAAAATAGGAAGGCTTTCAACAGGTATTTGCTGGCAATTAGAAGGGAAATATCCACTGTGCTGTGGCTGTTTCCCTTGGCCACTTCCACTTAATGAATACCCTGAGAATAGCAGGTCTGCTATTGAGCTAAAGCAAATTCTGCACCATGCCGGTTAGTTATGTGTGCCCTGCAGACAGAACAAAGGTGCTAATGCATGATTTATGTATCAAACCAGCACAGCAACATTAACTAGCTAAGCTGCACAATGTGCCAGCTGAATAGGACTGCATCTCCACAGGCTAAAGTGCTGCTCACCTTGACCCATCAGCTTTACTGAGCTGTTCCCTGCCTTTGGAGGTGAAAGCATCCTCTGTGCTGCTGCTGTGATGCTTGAGCACAGGGAGGAAAGCTCTCTGTGCTCAGGTGCTGAGCAGCATCTAGGATGCCACATTAGTAATCAGGGGTGTTGCCAAGCTGAATGTACCTTCTGAACTGGGGGATGAGGGGAGATAACAGAAAGGGTCTCTCTAAGCAGGTTTATTGATTTCAGTTCATCAATGATGTGAATATGTCAATTTTGGGGTTAATATTTTCTTTTGGACCCTCATAGGAGATTTGTGGCTGTTTCCTGGATTCTGTTAAGGCCTGACTGAAGAGGAAAGGGGGCAGGTAAAGAGTCTAAATCAGAACTGTAAGCCTAGGGGAAGAGGGACAGTTTGGCTTGAAGTCAGATCACTTTCCTTCTCCTGGCTTTTGTACTTTGGTTCTTTCAGCAGTGGCTAAAGGTTGATAATGTATGCTGGAACTCAACTCTGTTCTGAGCTTGTCTACAGCTCCTGGGTCTGTGTGCAGGTGCTGCCTCTTGGAAATGCTTCTGCTAGTTATAGGCTGTGTCTGCAACCTCTGTAGGTTTGTGCTGTAGGAGTAATAGTACATGAAATGAAAGTAAATGGTAGGAGTACCGTATGGATAACAGCTATTTATTAATAATACCTATCCTCTGGCTGCCATTTGACAAAACAAAACAGCTGGACTGGTCTATAAAAAAGACTTCTAGGATTGGAGACATTCAACTGCTCTGTGAGGTTTTTTTTTTTTGTAGAAGGCACATTACCTGCAAGGGTTTGCCATTTTCCACAGATCCTTACCTCTTACAACTTTATTTCTGTTGTTGTTTCACAGTGTGAGGCTTAAGAAAGCCATGTTGTAGCCAGCAGGTGACTTCATCTTCCTGGAAAGGTGTGGTAACAGGATGAAAGTCAGAATGATTTTCTCTATTGATTAAACGTAACATCTGTTCAGCAGAGAGCACAGTTAAATGCAAATATATATCTCTTCCTGGCTGTGTGGTCCTACCACCCCTTCGCATGGGTGATAGCAGGGATACCAATCCCAGCTGTCAGGGTGCTTCCTCTTTTGAATCTGTGCCATTGTGCCATGTTTTAAGAAGTGTGAAGGGTGTTTAGTGTCTCTGGTATTGTGTTGGATCAGTTGGGAATCACAGCTTTGGGAAATTAGTTCACCTGTAAGTGGAGACATTGCAGCAGAAGGAAATAGCTGCATACCTCTTCTTGTGGTATGAGGATGTTCTGTGCTGTGCTTGCTCACCACCTGGGGTTAAGTGGGAGACTCATCCCCAGCTGAGCTGAAATGGGGTAGCATTGCTCAGAACTTTGTGATCCAGCACATCTTCTTGCTATTGGTGTTGGGATGTAACATTCTGAAGCTCCTCAGTTGTATTTTCTAAAACCCTCACGGTGTCTGTCCATGCAAAAATGCTGTGGTGTGTTTGGAACTGGCATGGGGCTTTTAATGATCTTAAGTGTGTTTATTAAAACAAAAAAAAAGGCCATATTGAAAATCAATTTTCTCCTTGCAGGTCTTGAGCAATTTTGTAAGATATAATAAGATGAGCAATCTGGTTCTGGCAGTGAAAAGAACAGATGCCAAGCTATAATTTCCCTTACCAGAAAATGCTGTGGAGTCACTTTGTGTTGCAGAAAGAATGTGTTATTAGTAGAGGACAGCTATAACTTGGAGTCCTGAGAGCACAGGCTTCATCTGGTCTGTGCCATATGGAAGACAGTAGGCAGGGACACATCCTGGTCAGCCAGGAGGGAGATGACAAGATCTTGGAGCATAAGAGATTGTCAGTACCTGGACTGAGCAGCAAAAACTGTTGGGTAACACATCCCACAACACCAAGGGGTCAAGTTTCTGACTGTAGGAACTCTTGCTTCTATTTTCTTGCAAGGCCAGCCTCCTTGGAAGATGGCAGAGCAAAACTGGCATTGTCCATTTAGACAGAGCTGGTAGCTGTGGGACTTTGACCCATGTCCGTTGCATATTTCTCAGCTGACCCTATTCAAGGAATTAGCCAAAAATTAAAAAAAAAAGACATTATCTCTTAAAGGCGCTGGATTTTGTGAGTGTGAATGTATTTTTTCTCTTATCTCTAGAAATAGCCTGCATCTGTCACCAGCACCTCTATGTCAAGGTTAGACACCAGCTGGCTTCTGGAGCAATGCAACATTCCTGCCACTTGTTCTGCAAATACAGATGTGCATCCCTTAAAGCAGGTGCTGGCTGGTGCAGAGTCACAGGGCAAATTCACACATGAATTCACTGTGTTTTTATGTCCCTGGGCAAGCAAGCCTTAAGTCATCAGAACAGTCTTCAGCTTGTTTCCTATTCTGGCCGGCTCTCTTGTCTCCTTATTAAAATGGCATTAAGTATCTGGTCACAACTAACCTTTTTTTTTTACTGGAGGTTGCGGCAGAGATAATACTGCATTCCTGGCATCATTGGACTTGTTCTCCATTTGCTTTGCTTTGCTTTCCTCTTACTTTTAATGTATTTATAGAGCTTCTTTGTTGCCTTCATGTCCTTGTTAGTTGTAATTCATCTTATGCCTTAGCCTTGCTGATTTATCCCTGCATGTTTGTGCTATTCCTTTATAGTCTTTCTTAGTTGCCTGTCCTTGTTCCCACTTTCTGTACAGTTGCTTTTTGATTGCTCAGTCTTTAAAGTGCTCCTAATGTGACCATTTTGGTTTCAAGCTATGTTCACTATCTTCCCTCTGTACTGGGATAGTCTGCTATTGTTCTTTTGATACTGTCTCTTTGAGCACTACCAGGTTTCCTGCATTCCTCTGTCTCAGATTATCTTCCCAACAGACGGTGCTTCACAGTTCTAAACCTGTTGAATTCTGCTTCTCCCCAGCTCCTCCTTTTTTGTTTTTTTTTTTTTTTTGAAGTCCATTGTCCTCCTTCTCCTGGTCTCTCTTCCCTTCCTCTGCTGTCCTATGATCACTTCCACTTGCATTGTCTTTCACCTTTCAGTCCTTAAGTTTCTCCTTATTGGAATCGAATCTAAATGCCCACCTGCTTCCCACAGTTTTAATAGATTTGTCTTTAGAAAAGAGACTCGTGACCATCACAGAGAACTTAGACTGCTGGTGTCTCATTGTACTGCTTTGAGTAACTAAAATTCTCCAGGAAAGGTGATATTTCTTCTATTTACCCAGAAAAGACTCATCTATTTTCTTCTTTTTGGATGATCCCTTCTTCCTCACTTTCCCTAGAGTAAGAGATCTGGAACAGGGCTTTATGTTTCTCAGCTTCAAGCAATCTGCTTGAATCTGCTGCCATGAAGTACAGCACTCCTTCCCTTTTTTCCTGTTATTCCATTGAATATATGTATATATAGCTTTCTCTACATTTCTTATTTTGTGGCCTTATTTCCGATAACATCACTTTAAGTATGGAAGAGCTTGAAAGTTACAGAACAAGTAAGTGAAAGAAGAGCAGGATCTTGTATAATCTATTTCAGAAATTGCTTTTTTCCTCACAGTGAGCTTTGAACGACTGTTAAACATATCTACTCGTTATTGGGATCCAATATAAAAGCTGGTAAACTAATGCTGGCCTATTACAGCTTTGCTTTGAATACTATCTTCCCCTCTCCTTAATGTGCTGTATCAAAGGCTGTATTTACTATTCAATTTGAGGCCTCTGATACTACCAACAAGTGATAGGATGAGAGTGAGAGAAAATGGCCTCAGGTTGTGTCAGGGGAAGTTTAGATTGGATGTTAGGAAAAATTTCCTCACTCAAAGGGTTATTAAGCACTGGAACAGACTCCTTAGGGAAGTGGTGGGGTCACCATCCCTGGAGGTGATGTGTAGAAATGGCACTTCAACGCATAGTTTAGTGCTGGAATTGGTGTTATGTTTATGTTTGGACTCAATGATCTTAAAGGTCTTCTGCAACCTAAATGAGTCAATGATTCTACCTGTTTCTCTAGAGCACAGGTACCTGGTCAGCTCTGGGATTTAAGAAATGGCATCAATTTTCATTTGTTACTTCCCTTCACAGTGCCTGCAATTGAGCTTCTGCTGGCTTTCATTGAAAATGGAGTGAGCCTCTTTCCCAAATAAAGTGTTTTTGAAGCTTGGCTGATCTTGGGTGAAGACTGGTGCCACTGGTTTAGCAGCAGGAACAGATAAAGGTAGATGTGAAAGGAAGCAAGCAGTTTCAGTAGAAGCATAGTTCAATAAAGGAAACAATGCAGAAGCAGAATAATTTTTATTAGACCTGCAACTGCCTGCACCATTTGATATATCCATAAGTGTATCCACTAGCACAGGACCTATGAGATAGATATTTGCATGTATAAGACCCAAGAGTGTTCATGTAACATCTGCAATATTTATCACTAGAGCAGAGAAACATCTGCTGCTCCCTACTTTGGTAGCTACAATAAGTGATTATTCTGGACCTGTGATGAAGGGAGGCATGGTGAACGCCTTACTAATGAGGGAAAATACATCAAAATAGGAGAGATGAGATGCTTAAAAGCCTGCTGTCACCTTGTGCTTAAGGCTGAATGCTGGTATTGTACTTCATTTTTCAGTGGGTCAGTTTTTGAAAGGTTCCTAGTAATAGGAAAGAATTAACAGCCCAGTTCAGACTCAGGCCTGGAAGGCTGGCAGTCACAGTTACCTTTTTTCTGGTTCCTAGCTAGAGATGCTTCAACTTGTCACTTCCCAGAAAGTGGGGGGGGAGGGAGAGGTTCTTTCCAATCTGTGCTCCATATAACAGAATTTACAGATCTGCCTGCCTAGTAAAATACTATGTTTCTAGGTATTTAAACATTTTGCATATTTTGTAATTTTAACCACAATGTAAAGCCATAAGCACACATTGTTCCAGTGCTGTTTATTACGGTGCCTTTAAAACAGCATAACATTTAGTTCAGTGTTTTGCTCATTTTGGGCAATTTCAGAAGAATCTTCTTTCACAGGTCATGTGCTATTGTTTCATACTGAGTCATGCAGCACACAGACTGGGTTGCTTTTGTATGCATTTTGGCTTTTTTTCATTTGGCAAGAATTAAACAATCACAGGTGCACAGAGAAGCTTGAAACTAGGAATTCTAACAGCTTCAAAACTGAGGGTAACTGGAAAGTTGAGGTGTATTATCTATTTTTGACCCAGCTACTTTTGAAAGCCACTTTTATCTTTCCTTTTTGAGTTCTTCAGCTGTAAGTATTAACTAATTACATTAGATGCTGCTGCAGTCTTGCTTGGGATGATTTCCAAAAAGTTACTTGTCTCAAGTGTGAAAGAAAGGCCTCCATCATAAAAAGCTTAGCAGATCACTTGCCATTCACACAAGTTGGTTTAACTACCAGCTGGGTTCAGAGTGGTAGGTTCAAGTTCTTTACTCTGCTCTGGAGTTGATCCATTACCAAAATCAGAGGTGTTCAGCAGTATAACTCTAAAGAGAGGGTAAGGATGAAACAGTTTAATTTGGATATCAGTCTCTGAAGTCCTCACTTCTTAAAGGTGTTTAAATGCCTCTTTCTAATCTTTGGAAGCTGGAAACTTTAAAGGCTCTTTAATAATAAAGAGCTGGGACGGAGCTCATCTACAGAAGTAAACTCGAGATACAAGGTGCCAACTAATGGAGTAAATTAGTCTCCTAAACTCGCATAAATCCCTTCTTTCAGAAAGAAAGTGGCTGTAAATTAGAGGAATGACTGGCAGTGCTTGAAAACTTCTGGAACACTGATGTTCATTCAGGAGTTTAAAGAACCTTAATTTGTCTGTGCTGCCTCCATGCCGCTTGCTGATTCACCTCATCTTTTCTGAGCGTTACCATGATGAAATGGGCCACGCTTAAATCTGGTACTCAATTATCCGAGCCTAATCCTAAGGCTGAGGTTTCTTTGCAAACACTCATGGCAACAAATTCAAAACCTGTTCTCCATAACTGCGTTTTCAATATTTCCCTCTCTGGCAGCATTCTTGCCTGAAGTTTCATTCCTTCCAGCTGTGCTATTCAAAGGTCTATGTCAAGAATTCTTTGAATCTTACCATATCTGTATGTCTCTGTCACATTGACATGTTTTGAGCCTCATGCCCTGTCTCACAGGGACATCCCTGTGGTGCTGCATAACTAGGTTGACAACTGCAGCAGGAGGTTATGTAGATGTTGAACTGAAGTGCAAGGTCTATGTGTTTACCTGCTTGCAGAGGAAAAAGTAACAGTGGTTTGGTCTTCATATGGCCTTTTGCATACCTGGTGATTTTTAACCTATACATGAAAATAAAAGCTGTTTTCACACACATTCTGAACAAACTGAGGTCACCTTTTAACTCTGAAGGAATTAATATGTAGCATTAACAGTGAATTATTAGGGAGGCCTGTATCATGACATGAAGTATAAGCCTGCTTTCTGTGTGCAACAAGATAAACAGCTGTCCAGGGATCTTTAACCTCTAGAGGTGACAGTGTGAGGATGAAACCAGAAAAGCCTTCCTTTTAGAGCAGAGGGATCAGAGGAGGCCTGTGTAATTACCAGCCATTAAACAAAGTATGCTCATACATCTTCAAATACCAAGGCACATGTATAATTAGTTGATAAGCTGCAAATGAATAATTTTCCAGCAGAAAAAGCCAGAGAGGTGGAGGGATGCTGTTACCTTCCCCCTGTTCTTGCTGAAGTGCAATGTAAATTGTCTATTTCAGTGAAACGTTGTTTATTTGGTATCAAATGGCACAATGACAATCTGAACTGAGAGACAGCTTTTCATAGCTGGCCCCAGGATTTGCTGTTTTATGAACTGCTGGTGAGATTTTTGTAGCTTAGAGATGGATGGTGGTTGTAACTTGTCATAGAATCACAGAATGGTTTGGGTTGGAAAGGGCCTTAAGATCATCAAGTTCCAACCCCCATGTCATAGGCAGGGACACCTCACACTAAACCATGTCACTCAAGGCACTGTTCAACCTGGCCTTGAACACTGCCAGGGATGGAGCATTCACAACTTCCTTGGGCAACCCATTCCAGTGCCTCACCACCCTTACAGTAAAGAACTTCTTCCTTATATCCAATCTAAACTTCCTCTGTTTCAGTTTTAACCCGTTACCCCTTGTCCTGTCACTACAGTCCCTAGTGAAGAGTCCCTCTCCAGCATCCAAACTCCAGTTATTTCATGTGGGTTGTCTTTGCCCACATAGTCTGAGGGATCTGAAAGAGAAGCTGCTGCTGAGCTGCCTGGAAGTTGCTCTGCCCAGGGAGGTTAGCAGCCTGGGGATGTTTGTGGGACTGAAGACTAGGTCCAGATACGCAGGCTGGAGGTTGGATTTTCAGCTGCCTTGAGCTGGTGCAGTGCTGATGATGTGAGATTTGTTCCAGTGTGCTGATTTACACCACCTGTGACGTGGCTGTGTGGTACAGATCCTCACTCGGGTTATTGTGCTGAGCTGTAGTAACTGTCCCTGACTGCTAGGTCACAAGAAAAATCATGCAATTCATTTTAATTTCCTTTCATTGCAGTCTAAACTGTGCTGGATAGACTCACCCTTTCTGAGATGTGTTTCCATGGGTGTTTATAGTACTTCAGAAATGCCATCAATTAGATGCCTCTATGAGCCTCTCCTATCTTTATAATTACTGAATCTCTAAAAATAGTTTCCTTCTGGATGCAACAAGGTTTCTAGATTTGGCAGAAATCATAGAATAGGTTTGGAAAGGACCTTAAGATTATCTAGTTCCAACCCCCTGCCATGGGCAGGGACACCTCACACTAATCCATGGATATTAAATGAATAGAATTGGGCACAAGGAACTGAAATCAGATTTTCTTCCTAGTAACTGCCCAACTCAGGAATTTTCAAATCAAAGAATATAGATGAAGATATTAATTGTCCTGTGTACTTCCAGTCCTCAGCAAGTTTAATAATGTAACCCTGTGCATAATAATCTGCAGTATACATGTTTTGTGTTCAAGGAGAAGGCTGTTGAATGGAATTAAGTGGGGTTTTTTTGCTGTATGTTACTGGGCCTTTGAATGTCTCCTGCTGCTGAAAACAGTTTGGGAAGAGCATTCCATGGTTACCAAGAAAAAGTCAGAGCAAAAGTTTTGCTTTTGCAAAAGTTACCTTTAATAGGTGGTTTTAAATGTTTCTTGAGAAAAATCTCTAATTCCATATACCATGGCAGCTAACAAGGGTGGGTAGTGATGCTTATAGTTTCCAAATCAGTTCATGTATTTCTTTCTAAAGCAGCTTTTTTGAATTTTGAAGCTTACAATTAAGTCTAAATATAACCCTTCAAGTAAAGTAAAGTATATATTTATTTCTAAAGTTTTAACACATAAGTGATTCATGATCATAGAATAGCAAAGATGTATTTTAACATTAGATTATTTATGCTGTAGAAGAAATAACATCGACATGCTCGAAGTGACTTTAGAATTTGCCTCTAATAAGTACATACATAAAAATGATTTCATATGCATAAGCTTTTCCTCTCAATCCCACATCATTTTGCAGATGGATATACTAACCAGAGCCAGCGAGAAATCAAACATTAAAATGCAACCTGAGAAGTGCTAAGTTTCAGAAAAACTTGCATATTTTGAAAAACCTAAAGGATTGCTCCAGCATTTGTTTTAAAATGAAATATTTTTTATTTTCCTGTTTTTCTGGATTGCATAAAACTAATCTCACAAAAAACACAAGTTTTTTCTCTACAAAATTTTATGAATCTTGTGGGTTTTTTTTTTTGTTTTGTTCTCCCCTACTCCGTCCCCAAAATATACCCAACATGAGGTAATGTAAATCTGATAGTGTTGAACAGGGCAGCAGCTAAACAGTGAGTGACTCCATCCCACAGATTTAACTCTAGGAGTCACGGCTATGAAATAACAAGTCAAAATTGGAACAAACTTAGGAGAGCTGTGATTCAGAGGGTTAAAATCTGTTTGGGAAAGGAAGGCTTACGCCCTGCTTCTTTCAGTGAGTGCACTGCTGTTTTATCAGGATTAATCATCTTGACTTTTAGGTCTCAATCAAAGGGCAATGTCTCCAGTGCAATTCATTTCTCCTACCGAAGAGTTGGTTTCAAAGCCATTAAATTACATTCAGAATGTCCAGTGTTGCTAGAAGCACCTATGATTGAAGCTGGGGGATAGTTTCTAGTTGGAGTTGATGAGGTAGTTTCTTCATTTCACTATGTTTTCAGGACATTCAAAAGTAGAAAGCTTTTCTGCTTTGAGAACTTCCTGGATATACTGGTGATAGAATAACCAGTGTAATCTGTGGAAGAAGGCATGTGTAATGGGCAGGCAAGAAAATTCACCCCTGCAAATCACTGCAGTGTGTGACCAGAGCCTGTGAGGCCTTAGGTCAAAGGCTTTAGCTACCACGAGTATCGCAACTTCAGTGTCCCCTGTATATGATGTGCTTGTGAGGAGAGAGTTTCCATGTCTCTGTTTCTCATACTCTTTTCTTTGTACGAAGAATTGGGCAGCATCTATATGCTGGTTCCACAGGCCAGTAGTTAAAGCATTCAGCTGCAACAAAGACGACAAAGGTCCAGGTCTGAAACAGACACAGAAGAAACCTCAGCACAGATTTTCTGCAAATTCTCCCACTGATAGGTTATGAGGTGTTTTCGGTTGCACGCACATCCATGTCTAGATAGTGACCAGAAATTCCAGCCTTGCCAAGGTAAGTTTCTTTTGAAAAGAAAAAAAGATTGATTTGACAATTTCTTGAGAAATACAGGTTTTTACTCAAATTCCTGCCTTTCTTTAGTTTTAACCTCTCTCAGCTTGTGAGATCCAATTTGATCAAAGTGAGTACCAATGTGCCTGCAAGCACAATATACTCTGTGGCAAACATTAAGTGTACAAAGAAAGGGAAATTAAATTCATTTTCTTCTCAGTAGGCTTCCTGGAACACTTTAGTATGTAAAACACAACACTTCTCACAGTCATTTCTTGTCTTCAGGGTATCCTCAACTCCTAAATTCTGGAGGCCTTCAGAAACACTGCAGTTAGTGTTTGATAAGAGGCATCTTAAAATTTTAGCCTGGCCATCTCCTTCTCTTTTTCATTATCAAGTAAAATAAAAGGAAGGAGGAAAATCTAAGCGCTGAATTCACTAGAACCAGAGAGAAGGTAATAGGAGAAAGCTTTATTGTGAAGCCTTTTGAAACTTTTTGAACTGTGCCCATTTAGGGTGGAGGATACTTGGTCTTACTCAGAAGTAGTTAAATTAATTTTCCCTCTATGCTAGCATTCAGTATGGAAGAAGCTTTTGGCTCCCAGAGTATGGAGAATAGAATTAAGACAGTAGTACACCAAGTAATTTTACAACTTAAGGGTTGTGTTCTTGGATAGTGCAAAATAGCATTGTCGACTTTGTAGCCGCGACACTGCAGTAAGAGTTGGCTGTCTGATACTTTCCTGTCTGTTAGCCTTCCTAGGCAGTTGATCAGTGCTAAATGTTTCTGTCTATATGGGGAAGTTAGGGATGGTACAAGTGAAGCTTTTAGTGAACCTCACTAGAAAAACAAAACCGAATAAAAATATTTGTCATGAGCAGAGGAATCATTCACTCTTACACCCTTTCATGTGAAGTTTCCAGTATCAGTAAAAACTCAGTCTCTATGAACAGCTGAAACTATTCTAGAAAAGAAAAAGAGGGTTGAGTATGGGACCTCTCCAAGTTGAAATGTATGAAATTCTTACTCTAAGCTGTGAAGAAACCCTTATTTCAACATGCCAGTCTTCACTAGAAGTATAAAGTGCTTGAAATCTTGCAGGAGGGACAGTTCTTTAAAGAGCTTTGATCTAACTTTTCACTTCCAAAAGCTTTGGAAGAAAACCTGTTTCTAAACAACTTGAATTATGTGATTTTTAACAGTCTTAAAAATTAAGATCTATTGGGTGTTGCTTTTGTTCAAAGTGGCCATTCCTGAGGGTATAGAAATAGACCAGACAAAATCTTTCGCTAGCTGTATCTTCTGTAAATCTTTGATTACCTGTCATTTTGTACTGTATCCAGGGATGTGAGAATTTTGTAATATTTGCATCTTCTCTTCAGTGATTGTTTTTGCTCACTCACGTTATGGCAAGGTTAGTACTAAGAGGCACATTGTTGGAATATGTTACATTGAGATGTTGATAAGCTGACCTCTACAGAAGACACAATACATGGTACCGTTGAAGTTATGCCTAACTTTTGTCTGATTTCTTGAGTCTTAATTTTAGCGCAATCTAAAGAGACATTAAATGATATCTTTGCCTGTGTAACTAAAAATTAAAAATGTTGAAGTATTTAATGAGTAGCTGGGTTAACTCATATTTATCATGGAAATTTGATCATGTCTGTCAGCTAGTAGTGTCTTCCTAGTAGCATTGGCTATACTGGAAAGCTGTTGTTGATTTGTTTCCTGAGCCTTGTCTTATGGATAAGAGCTTTGCACATTTATGAAACTTGACAGAAAGAAGAAAGACTTCATGCTTAGGAAAGTTCTGTTTGATTTCCCTGGCCTTAAGGACTTCCAAACCTGCATTCTCAGCCCCAGGCTCCCAAGATCATGGAGCATATGAGATTATCTGATGTCACCCATAGTCACAAAAAGTTATGAGTGAAGTTAGAGCTGTATTATTCTCTGAAGTCATAAAAATGAAAAGCTTAAGGGGCCTTTTAGGACTTCAGTCTATCATGACAGTAAATTACATGTATAATAAAAGTGGCAGGACAACCAGGTGCTTGATGGATACTGTGAGCTGCATCATCTTAACAGGGTTGTTTCTTCTTTGGTGTCATGTAGAAGTGAGAATGAATGTAAATGGTTCTGGCACAGGTTTTCTTCAAATTGTGAAGGGAGAGAGTAAGAGAGTAAGATCTTGGTCTTATCTCACTCTAGCTTTATTCCACAGTGTATCTTGTTGGTGATACACCACTTCACAGAATTCAGGCCTCTTAATATCATTTTCTGACTAGAAGAAAATCCATCACCACTGTTCTGTTCCTCATTCCCTTATCTGTGTAGCTGCAGGGACAGTCAGGCAAGTCTTAGTTAAGCTCAGACTATGGTTGCTATTATTTGCCTTAAAACTGTTTTCCTTTTTGATCCCAGCATGGGGATCTCAGAGGTGAGAGTAAGAAAAGATAACAGGTGAAGGTGGAAGTCCTTGGAAGGCTCAAGTGGCTTCTTGTTGGTCCACACGAGGCTGCCTTTGAAAGCTAGGTTGCGTGAGGAAAACAGACTGAGATGTCCAAGGTATTAGATTAATTTAAGCCAGTGCCATGCTTTGGAAATATGATGATTTTGCAGCTGGTTCTACTGGGGACTGAGAAACTAATTGCAGATCCCATAACACATCATACATGCACTCTGCTGCTTGCTAACAGCAGTTCACAGGCATGGTGCTTTGCTGCCTGATGCCAAGAGAAGCGCAAATGGAACAGAAAAGCACTGCACCAAGAACAACTCAACAGAGGCCCAAAACTCCAGCTGCCAGAGAAGATTGCTCATCTTTGCATTGCAGCAGAGTGAGATTTAACACTACAAGAAAAGCTCTGGGAAAGAGCAAGTCTCAGTGGCTTCAAAAGCCAGGCTTCCATGGAGCTCCCTACAGTGTTTTAAAATCAAATTGTCTTAGGCTGTTTCATGGGTGCTCATCAGCCTAGAGACAGGTTCTGGTGAAACATGTCTACCTAAAGTGTTAGTCCTTTGGCTACAAAAGCCTTGTAAGAATCTCCTTGGGAAGCTTTTCTGGAGGCCTTATAATCTCCAAGATGATGTAGAATGTCTGTAAGTGGAAAAAAAATCCCAGAGAATTCAGATAACTCATGTGATTGGACCCTATAAATACACTTTATAACAAGCCCCTGTTATGGCAACAATCCATCATGTACTTCATGAATTTCTGAGGCTGCCGCTGGAGCTTGGTGGGAACCCATATGGTGGCTGAATCCCTTCTGAGAGACTGCAGTGACTCATTTTGTGTTTACAGGCTTTTGACCACTACTAATGGTCAGGCAGCAGGGAGTTAAGAGCAGAATGGCAAGGAGGGTGCAGAGGAAAAGGTCTTTTATCCTGTGCTCCTGAGGTTGTCTTAATTAAAGTGTAAAGGGCAAACAGCATTTTTTCCTCTTATGCACATTGAAAACAACTGCTGGTGTGTGTCAAAAACATTTAATTCTCTTCATGGCCTTCTCTGTGTATTGATTGACTCAATTAGTGCATGACAAGCTTCTCTTTTTAACAAAACGGTGTGGGATTTGACACTTAAAGGGTTGGACAATGTGTGTAAAACACACATGCAGTTTAAGACAGTCTTTGGTGTAGAGATTCCTAGGTCTTTTTGCACCAAATGCAGCTTCTACAAAGCTCCCTGCCCTTCCTGTCTGTGCAAAGAATTTATGGCAACAGAAATATACTTTATTTCCTGCAACTGATGAGACCCTTATAATGCTACTAGCTGCAAAGAAAACAATGAATTATATAGCAAAGAAAGGAAGAGCTAAAGTGCGGGTATGTTTTGCTTTATTTTGTTTTTTGGACATGTTTTTGGGGTGTTTTTTTTCTGTCTCTGAGATGTTGACATCAAATACCAGACATCAGATGAAGTGAAATGAAGTCCCTAATGTCTTGGGGTTTTGAACAGATACAACGACGTCTCCCTCCTTAAAAGGCAGTTTATTTTTGGTTACCTTCAAAGCTCTGTTTCCTTTGCTCCTGGTAGCAGGAGGCTGTAACCCTGAAATGTGTCTATATGGAACAAGGCTGGAGTTTGACCTAAATATTTTAAGCAGAACAATCAAACATTTGTGCCATGTGCTGCTGTGCTTTTCCCACTCTGGCAACTGTGAGCCAGAGACACTGCTTGATTAGAGCACAAGGACTGAGATCTGGCCTGGCTGCACTGCCGTATTGACTCTCCCGTAGTATCACTTTGAACCTCTGTTTTCTCTTATAGTGTTGGGCTGTGATTTGCCATTTTTTTAGCCAGATTCCTGAGAAGCTTTCCAGGCCCCTCTGTTTCATTTTCATTGTCCAGAGCTTGACTTTTTATAGGATTAATATGGTTTCAAACTGGAATAAGGAAAACACTTAAAGAAGCTGTAGTGAATGTTGGTCAATTCCATACTTGCTATGTTTCTTTGCTGTATAGGTGGCTTGCTTGAAATCTCATGTTAAGTAGAGGAATGAAAACGGAATGCTTCTGCTTTGAAATGGCAGGCTCTGAATAAGATTAAAGCAGAACCTAATAGAGCTCTTAGCAATACAAGGGCTGAGATATCTCTGGCTGTAGGAAACCGTGCTGACACTTGTCACCTTGGCATAACTCAATAGGACTGGCCCTGTGTCATTAAAAGCCTATGTGACTTGCTAAGCTAATTTTGCCTCAAGGTTAAAGTGCCACGTTCCTGTAGAATTTAAATATCTCTTCATGAGCATTTTTGACTATCTCAGCCTCAGTAACTTGCTGGGTAGCTTGTATTTATTGCACATTGTTTTACCTGCTCTTTTACTCTCATGTTGTAAAATAAACTAGGCTGATGCTCCTCAGAAATGAAATGTTCAGTTTCTTGATGGAGATGTTATCATCAGTGATTTAAATGGTTCCCTTCAAAGGGGAGGGTGCGAGATTCCATTTTTAAATTTAGAAAGCCTATGCTAAACACAGCACAAAGTATAGGTGTCAGGGGAACTTAGCTAATCCAATCTGAATTCTGTAGGTCTGATGGTTATTTATTTCAGATTGGTCTATGCCTGCATCGGTAGTTCCAGATTTGCTTAGTGTTTAGTCAGTGTTTGAGTTCTTAAAGATTGTTTAGGTTAGGTGATGAAAATGCTGGTGGGACCAGGCACTTCCTGATATAATTACGTTCCTCTCCAGTGGGTGTCTGCAAGCTTCTCCTTCAGCTATTAGTCTGCCACCAAAGCTTGCTCATTCTTTTGGCATGTGTAGTCACCTGTAGGACCTCCCATATGTGGGTATACAGTCAGTCTAGTTTTCAAGTCATGACTTGCCTTTCACTCTCACTAAATAAAAGGGAGTTTCATGGTTCCCTCATTCCACCCAAGTGGAAGAAAGCTACGAAGCCAGTCTCCTAGAAAGTGAAGTGGGTAGCTATAGATAAAACCAGCATAGCAGTAGGACAGAGGATCTTGAATATAACCATATTTGGATGTTGGCATGTAGAAAATGGATTTATTTGTAAGGCTTTCTTTAGGCAGCATATCAAAAGTACTCTTTTTCTTCTCACTCCGAATACACTTTTCCTCATCCATTTTGACTGTATCTTTCCCTTTTATTAGAAAGTGCTGAATAATACGTGGTCTCCAGCAGAACACAGGACAGTTCTGTTGTCATATGAGCTGTGAAGGAGCTCTAGGACTAAATTATGCAGTTAGAGCTGTTGCTAACTGCTGATTGATTTCTGATAGCTTGCTTAGAAAAGGAATAAATTTATTGAGATGTATTAAACTCTTAACCCCCACTTTCCCCCTCTGTTCTTTGAAAAGGTGGTTGCTTTATGACCATTGAAAGACAGCACTGTGGAAACAAGGATGTTCAGTGTGTGAGGCAGATACTTGTCCAAGCTGTCCACCTGAGAGTAGCAAAGCTATCTGGTTGGATATCCCTTGTTCTGCACATCCCACTGCTCAGGTGGGGTCTCTTGTGAATTTGAATGCCAGCAGCTACCGTTTTAAAAGTAGAAGGGCTGAAATCCTGTACCTGCAACTGCTGAGGTGCTTATAGCAGGACTCTGGTCTGTGTGCAGGATTTAAGTGGCCTTGGGCATCTTACAGGGCTGTATCATAAACTGCTGTAACTTTTTGAGAGTCACTGGGTCTATCTTATTTGATCCAGCCTGTTCTGCCATGTGAGGACATTTCTAGCCTGGTGAATGTTCTGAACATGGAAATTCATACAAAAGCTTATAAACTGCTTTATCAGAATAAGCCATGTTCTAAAACCAAAACTGTCCCCTTCAACTGGCAGGCTTAACATAACACAGCAACCCTGCAGTTCTTGGGAAGCTTCACTCAATCTTCTGCTACAGGCAACTATTCATTCACTCTGCAGAATAATTGCCCTATTTCAAGGCTAGAGCTACCTTCCCTTGGGACAGGTTTCACCTTTACTCAGATGAGCATGTGTACGGGTGATCCACAGGAGCACATGGGAAGCAATTTAAAACAGCAAATTCCCTGCTGTTTTCGGAAGCTGTTAAATCAGGTAGTTCTGGAGTGAGGAAAGACTACAATGCAGGAAATTCTCCCATTCTGAATAGCCTTTCTGTTGTTGTGAGCTGACATAGCTCTTTTCCTCCAATGCTAAATTCTTCCAGTACAAATTTTTCCACAAGGATTTTCTTGTGGTTAAAAAAAAAACAAAAACAAACAACAACCAAACCAGCATGATAAAGTTGGGAATTTTGAGGAATATGATCTGTATTTGTAGCGTTGTATTTCCTCTAGCTCAACAGATTTATGATAAATAGGTGTGGATTAAGAGGACTAATATTTTTCCCACTTATTTGGCATTGATTGATGGGAAGGCTACATCTGGCTATGTGTTCAATCTGGAATGATACAAGCAGGTCATGAGACTGAGTAAAGTTAAATGATAAAGGATACTGGCTAATACCTGCATGCCTATTCCTCAGCAAGAGAGTTTTAATTCAGGCAATAAACAGCCCTCTCTGATTTCCCTTTGACAGCAGTGCGTTGTGCTGATGCTAGAATCTGGCAGCTATTCTACAGAAACGAAGGTCTTTGCTCTGGAGCATGCTGCAAGGTCCAGTGGAAGTAGTCCTCAGACACTGCTATAGTGAAGTCTTTCCATCCCTTCAGAGTGGTTAAAAATGTCTTAATTAGTTGAAGGCTTCAGTGTCCTTCAGTTCAGGGTTGCTCTGCAGCTGAGATTCTGCTTGCTCTTACTCCTTTGCAATGCCAAGTGAAACAGACCTGGGTAAAACACTCTTCAGTTACAAACACTGACCTGGTGGGTTTAATTGATTTAACTTTCTAGGAGATCTTGAAATATTTTTACCAACGTGAATTAACTCTTTCTGCTTTGAGATGCATGACTGTTTGTGTTGTGCTTTGGAGAAATACCCCAAATAGTTTGAAAACAGCCCTTCATGGAGGACCGGTTTTGGACTGCTCAATGTTGTTAGTCTGTGATCAACGGATAGCCAGCATTTTACATATGAGTACACACTGTGCTACTTCTAGATGGCTGTAGAAATCATCTGCTGGAGTGTTTTATCTATTTTACATAAAATTTCCAGGCAATTTAACAGATATTAAACCAATAAAGTTCTGTGCAAATAAAACACCATAAATTCTTCCCAACTTTAATAGAAGAGAGAATCATCACAGCCTTTTTAATTTTATACTTTGCTAGTTGATAACACTTGTTACAGATGCTTCTTTGCCCTAAGATGAGAGAGACATTTTCTGCCAATTATTTTTAGTCACACATTAAGTTTCCATTTGTAAGCAATTCATAAACAGTTTGTTTTAATTAAATGGTTATTAAAATGTTATCTTCCTCTCCAGCAGATCAATAGGACTTTCTCCAGAGGTGTGTGTAGCCAGCTGTAACACAGAATGCTCATGTTCATAATAGGCTTGTGCTGTCCATGGCTCAGCTGTGGTTTGCTAGTGAAGCCCACTGCAAAGATACTAGATAAAATATGACTTTTGATCCCTAACTTGTTGCTGGCCTCCTGTCTGTGCTATAGTTTTTCCCATCTTCATTTCAGAGTTAATCATCTTAACCCTTTGTAAAGAAAGCATTAGTTGAGAATAAAGGTTTATTATGATAAATTACATGTGGAACAGTAACAGTAACAGATACTGTGTGATCTTAATGAATTTCGTGCTTCTCACAGAATCATTTCTCTCTCTATTCTCATGCTAATTTCAGTCATTAATATATTCGAATCATCAGCATCTTGCAGTATGGCAGAGGGATTACTTTGGAAAGCTCCTAGCTACCAGTCAGTGCAGAAGAGACAAGCACAATAACTAGATTAAGCCCTTACAGTAGCTTCTCATTCATCATTCTTTTCATTTTAAACACTACAATAGCACTCTGAGAGTTTCTTTGGTGCCAGAAGAGGTAGTATGAACAGGGCCTGTGTGACTCACTTACACGAACCCCATATTACAGCAAGGAGGTGAAACTTGCAATGGGCTTACAACTGGGAACTTGCACGAGTTTGTGTCAACAATGAGCTTTGGTTCCAGTTTCCCACCTTACGGGTAAGAAAAGGTGAGGTCCATAAAGGAGACGTAATTACAGTATCACAGTATTACAGTATGCTAGAGATTGGAAGGGACCTCGAAAGATCATCTAGCCCAATCCCCCTGCCGGAGCAGGAACACCTAGATAATGTTACACAGGAATGTGTCCAGGTGGGTTTTGAATGTCTCCAGGGAAGGAGACTCCACAACCTCCCTGGGCAGTCTGTTCCAGTGTTCCGTCACCCTCACTGAGAAGAAGTTTCTTCTCAAGTTTAAGTGGAACCTCTTGTGTTCCAGTTTGTACCCATTACCCCTTGTCCTATCATTGTTTGCCACTGAGTAGAGCCTGGCTCCATCCTCGTGACACTCCCCCTTTATATATTTATAGACACTAATATGGTCACCCCTCAGTCTCCTCTTCTCCAAACTATAGAGACCCAGCTCCCTCAGTCTTTCCTCATAAGGAAGATGCTCCACTCCCTTAATCATCTTTGTTGCCCTGCGCTGGACTCTCTCCAGCAGCTCCCTGTCCTTCTTGAACTGAGGGGCCCAGAACTGGACACAATATTCCAGATGGGGTCTCACCAGGGCAGAGTAGAGGGGAAGGAGGACTTCTCTCGACCTACTAACCACCGCCCTTCTAATACACCCCAGGATGCCATTGGCCTTCTTAGCCACAAGGGCACAGTGTTGGCTCATGGTCATCCTGTCGTCCACTAGGACCCCCAGGTCCCTCTCCCCTACACTGCTCTCTAACAGGTCGTTTCCCAACCTATACTGGAACCTGGGGTTGTTCCTGCCCAGATGCAAGACTCTACACTTTCCCTTGTTATATTTCATCAAGTTACTCCCTGCCCAACTCTCCAGCCTGTCCAGGTCTCGCTGGATGGCAGCACAGCCTTCTGGCGTGTCAGCCACTCCTCCCAGCTTAGTGTCATCAGCAAACTTGCTGAGAGTACACTCAATTCCCTCATCTAAATCATTGATGAATATATTAAATAATACTGGTCCCAGTACTGACCCTTGAGGCACTGCACTAGTTACAGGCCTCCAACTAGACTCAGCCCCATAGACTACAACTCTCTGGCTTCTCTCCTTCAGCCAGTTCACAGTCCACCTCACTACCTGATCATCCAGTCCACACTTCCTCAATTTAGCTGTGAGGATGCTGTGGGAGACTGTGTCAAATGCTTTGCTGAAGTCAAGGTGGACCACATCCACCGCTCTGCCATCATCCATCCACCGTGTTATTTCCTCATAAAAGGCTAAGAGATTGGTCAAACATGATTTCCCCTTGGTGAAGCCATGTTGACTGCCCCAAAACACTTAAGGGTCAATGATAGAACTGGCACTAGGCTTCACCCAGAGAACTTTTGATGTAGCTGTTGTTTTGCTGGCTTTAAACATGTATGAGTAAAACTGCTCTGAAGTTAGGCACCTTGCTTGTGTCTCCATTATACGCAGCTTTCCACAGTAATTGCTGCACAGATTGTCAGCCTGACCTCTCCCAGAAGCTGCTCTATTTGGAGGATGATGGGGGTTTATTAAGCAAGCAGAGAATACACACATATGCAAATTCATGTCTGCAAAGCCCTTGGAGACAACAGTGGAACGATACCCACCAGCCTGTTTTCTGGACTTACAAACAAGGTATCTTGCAATGAAAAGCCCCCATGCTGAAGTCAATCTTGCAGAATGTATCTTAACTTTCAGAAGTCTCCTCTGTCCTATTGCTTGCAGTGAAACTCTTCTCAGGGAATTCATATCTCTGAAGCTTCCAGTAGTTCATGAAACTGTTTTGAAAGTGACCAGTTAATTCAAAAGCAACAGGGCTGGGGGGAAGGACAGCTGGTCGGGCACTCCTTAAGGGGCTTACAAATTGTAATGAGCGTGTCAGAAGGCATACAGGTGGGTGAGTTAATACCATTACCCTGTACTGCCTGGAGTCAGATTTGTCTGTGGAGAATTGCTTTCAGAACCAAGGAATTTTCATCTCCAGATATGTTGGTATTGGACTGTGCTTTTAAAGTGGAGATACTGGGGTTTACTGTAGCTGACTTTGCTAGATGCTTGGATTGCTGCAATGGATTTTCTACAGAGGCGTTAACAATAAATTAAGCTGAATTCCAAAGAGCTTCTGCTTTCTGGGATGACGCGGAAGTCAACCCTGGCTTTTGTCCCAGGAGATGTATCTGGGAAGAGGTTTGCCTGTATGCTTTTACTGGCTAATTTTGGATTAAGCACTAGAATTCATTTTACTAGAAGCAGACCATGTTGCAGCACTGCTTTAACTTGAGAGATAATAGACTAGTTCTCAACACTGATTAATTGGGAAGTCCCTTCTCTGCCAGAGCAGTCTTTTACTGTGCTACTGTTGCCTTGCTCCAGAGGGATCCTCACTAGACTCTTAGACTGACTCTTTTAGAGTAATGCACCAGACAGCCATGTATTTACTTTTGTGTGCAGCACTGCTAGAAATAATGGTAAGCTAGGAGACAGGAAGAACTTAGTAGAAACATGTTACAGCCATGACTACGCCTTCCCCTTAAAGACAGGGGTTTGGTTATGGTCTAAATAGTTACCCAGTTAAGTCAACCAAGGCACTACATAGATGACAAGAACACTGGCATTAGTGGCATTTATAGACTGCTCCCAGTGTTCAATGGATGTAATGGAAGTGAGGCGTGACCTCTTTCAAAAATTTGGCCTTGCTAATCTTTTAAGAGTTGCTTGTGCTTCAGCAGCAGATGTCATTACAGAATTGCATTAATCCCTATATATTCACTTTACAACTGACATCCAAGATGCACCAGGCTGTGCACATAATAGGTTCAACTCATTGGTTTTGAAGAGTTGTTAAAAACAGTTGCTATTGAAGTTCTTGATATTCTCATATAAAGTAGAAAGGGACTTGGCACTTGTCTTATTCTGAGAATTGTTACTCCAGGCTCTGAGTGCTTTTCTGTTCCCTGCTTGACTGGGGAATGGAATAAGCTTGTGTTAACTAGTCATAATTTTAAAAATCTTTTCCTCATCATCTGTGTCATTTTAATGAAGACTCTATCAGTCCATTTCCATTTTTCATCACTGATTTATGGTGATACAGCTCTTAATCAGGTATCAACCAGGGAAACTAGTTCATCGTTTCTTGTGGTATCTTTTTGCTGGCAGGATAAGCAACCTGGTTTGTGTTTCCTGATTGCTCCAAATTTCCTACAGCAGGCTTCTCCCTCAGCCAATTGCTGCTGTGTTTTTACCTATTTAATTGTTTTATTTCCCCCCTTTGTTTTTTTTTTTTAAGAAAAAAAGTGTTTAATGGGAGTTCTTTTCACAGCAGCACTGAGAACTGGGCTAAGATAAGGGCAGCGTTTATGAAAAAGAAAAAAAAATCCAAGCAGAAGAAAAGCAACATGTTCACACTCAATCAGCAGAGACAGTTGGCTAACTAGTTTTGCTTGGCACATAGAGTCCTTCTGCCTGCCACCAGCCTGTACTTCGACTTGAAATAACAATCCCACTCCCATGTTGCACCCTGATTTGGCTCCATTTGGTAAAATACTGCTGGAATATCTGACACCACTCTTGAGCCTGGGACATAACACACCTGTGTGAAAAGGTTTTATTCCCAGCTCTTGTTGGATTTGGTCTTTGCTGCCAGGCTTTGTGCTTGTCTTCTGCAACTCACCACTGAGATCAGTTAATAAATATAGAATTGTAAAATAACTTGAGTTGGAAGGGTCCCAAGGATCACCAAGTCCAACTCCCTGCTCCTGTTTATTGTCCTTCATATAATTATCTTCTGAACTGTTTTTCTTCAGTGCATCCCATAAATGGCATGCTATGAAAGATCAGGAGGACAAGTTTTAATCCCTCCCTAATTTAAAAGGTGATATTCCCAGTGGTGAGCAATCCCTGACTCTGTTAAATTGTTCCCATTTTACTTCCTGCTGTGCACCCAATGGATAATAAGCACCACTTATTGACGGCCAAAGCTGAAACTTCTGTGATCATACCCTAAAGATGTGCTACTTTTTGGTTTTCCATTAAGAACGGTGTGGTTACTGCATGCCAAATGCACGTAGCTTCTTGTGCTTTCAGAATAGAAGGGTTTATGACTTATCTTAGAAGCTGTGTGTGTCCAGACAGAGGGAGCAGGATCCCATTAGTAGTGGGGCTGGCTGAAGCTGGGTACAACATATGGAGAGCAATAGTAGTTAAGATAAAGGGTGAAAACTTGCCATGGGTGGAAAAGCTACCAAGCATCCTGCAGCGTAGCAAGTAATGAGGTGAGTCTGTACCTGTGTTGAATCTCTGAAAAATACCATGTACTGGTAGAATGTTCCTACAGTGAATGTAGCTGTATGGGCAGCAGTGCACTCTGCAAAGTGTAGAGCAGAATCCTAGAAATGCCTTCTTTGCTTAATAATATATTGCTTGCTCTACAGGGTTTTGTTGTTACTAGTAAGTCAGTCTATGGGACCAGAAAACCATCTCCTCCTCAGCTGTAGGCGCTGCAACACAGATGGATCCGCTAGGCAGGCCAGCTGCAAAATATGGCATTAAAGAAATCAATGGAACCTTGACAAGCACATGGCCTGGTCAGCCAATATTGATTCACTAATGGCATGCTGTTGCATGATCCTCTCCTATTTGGATCTGATGGTTTCTAGACATGATTGATTTCAGTGTTTGCAAGGTAGCACATAAAATAGAGTATAAATTATTCTGTGATGGTTGGTTCTTGAAAGTAAAAATGTTTTGGATGTCAGAGGGGAATTCTGTAGCAAACTGGTAGACTCGTGTATCCTTTTCTTGTACTGTGAGGCTGAACAACCCCAAGTCTCTCAGCCTGTCTTCACTGGAGAGGTGCTCCAGCCCTCTGATCAACTTTGTGGTCCTCCTTGCCAGCTCCATATCTGAATGCAGTACTTCAGGGGGGGTCTTATGAGAGCAGAGTAGAGAAAGATCACCTCCCTTGACCTGCTGGTCACACCTTTTTTGATGCAGCCCAGGATACAGTTGGCTTTCTGGGCTGGAAGTACACACTGCTGGGCATGTTGAGCTTCTCATCCACTGACACCCCCAAGTTCTCCTCAGTGCTTCTCTCGATCCAGTCTCTGCCCAGCCTGTATCTGTGCTTGGGGTTGCCCTGACCTGTGTGCTGACCTTGCACTTGGCCTCCTTGAGCTTAATGATGTTCACACTGGCCCACCTCTCCAACCTGTCAAGGTTCCTTCCCTCCAGTGTGTCAGCCACACCACACAGCTTGGTGTCATCAGTGATGACCTTGCTGAGAGTATGTTTCATCCTGCTACCTGCGTCACCCACAAAGATGTTAAACAGCACCAGTCCTAGTACTGACCCCTGAGGAACATCCCTTGTCAGTGGTCTCTGCTTGCACATTGAGCCATTAACCACAACTTTTTGAGTGTGACCATCCAGCCAATTTCTTATCCACTGAGTGGTCCATGCATCAAAACCATGCCTTGCCAGTTTAGAGATAAGGGTGTCATGTGGGATAGTGTCAAATCCCTTGCACAGGTCCAAGTAGATGACATCAGTTGCTCTTCCCATAGGACACTTAGCTGAATGCTTATCAAATCCAGTTGCTTCTGTTCATGGCAAACATGTTACAGATATGTGCTCTTCAAGGATGATGAAAGACTTGCTCTTCCTTCCCACCACATCTCCACAAGGACTGCAGTTCCTTGTCACATGCTTTTGGTACTAAGTACCATTTATTTATTCATTTATTAATAGCAAAATACCAAAGAACGCAGGAGACCTCAAGGGCTTTGGTAAAATTCTATGTCATTGCAAAGGCCAGGAACTGAAAGTGCTCAAAAGATTTCAGGGTGAGTTCATTCTCTTATTTAGTGGGGCATCTTTCTGGCAAGGAGTTAAGGAAAGAGTGGGAAACACAAGGGCTGAAGACTGTGAATCTCAAAGGCTTCCTTTCTGTTTACTTCAGCAGATTCTAAGAAGTTTCTACCTGTATTATTTCAAATATTACTCAGGATTGGGCCTGGCTTAGCAGTTCTGCTCTGGCTTTGTTGCCTTGTACAGTTTGAGGAGCAAGCAACTTGATCTATTTCCTAGGGTATATTTTTCATTTTCAAACAACCTGACAAATTCTCAGTTTTGGATTGTGTTTTCAAGGAAACTGCTAATTTAGACTTGTATCGCCATTCATCACATAAAGGACATGGGTGAAAATCTGTACAGAAAACAGCTCAATGTCTGCCAGCTGGCTCCTTCCTTCCAGGCACCTCATTAAGACTTCAGTTTTCATATAGATGTGGTCTGCACCTCTGTATTGCTCAGATTTGTGTAAAGGCATGTTGGGAATTCTGTGGAGTTGGAAAGCAGCCAGTGAGGGAATATAAAATGGAAATGTGTTTGTAATTAAGTGTTTCCAGTACAACCAGAATCTCAAACGTGATCACATGCATTCAGTGCAGAATTTGTCTGCATCTGAAAAGCTGAAAAGAGCTGAAAGAGCCACTGCTTTCTCAGTTTAAGCCCCAGCCGGGCATTCTTTGACTGTATGAAACTCTTCAAAGTAAATAGGAATGGAAACCTTACATCTTGGCTTAAAAAATTCATCCAAAATGGGTTTCTGTTTGTAAAATATTTAAATATTTGCCTGCAGTCGTAAGAATACAAGCAAAATTGTGCTACTGCATGAAAATCTTATGAACTAGCACAGAAATAGAGGTCTAGATGTAACTGCAGTTTAGTAGATGACTCATGTATGTAACTAAATTATTCTCCAGAAGAATTACTTACTGACAAACACCGTATTTTATAACAACTCCATAATGGTCACATAGGAAAGAAAGTCGTATCTCTATACACTTGTATGTAACATCACATGAAATACTTTAAAGAAGACTTTTGAACCTGCCAAAACCAGACCAGGGCTCTGATTCCCCTGAACCCCTCTTTGCCCTTCCACCTCCTGTCTACCTCTTCATCCTTCAATCCACCCTTGCCCCTTTGAGCAGCACTGTAGACTGTGTCCTTTTGTGATACACAAAACTTGTGGTTACTGTGATGCCAAGAAACCAAGACATTTTGTGTTCAGGAAATTATTCTCTAAGTACTGCCTGCCTGGCCTTCTTGGCAAAAGTTCTTTTTTGACCTGACTGGGGTGTTTTCTCCAGCTTCTTTCTTGCTGCCTAAACATAAACACAAGGGAGCACCAGAGCATCCTTTTACTTGTTAAGGGGAAAATCAAAAAACTCAGTGAGTGGGTTTGTGGTCAGGGAGGGAGCTTGCCTTGACGAAGGCATGATCTGGATGGAGTGGACAGTTGAAGACTTTGCTTTATGGCCAGCCCTCTTCAGATGCTGGTGGCCTGGGCCACGTCACAGCCCTGCTCACCTCCAATCGCTGGGCAGCCATTTGAACTGCCCATTTCTAACTGCTGTGCTCTGAGGGACAGGTCTGCAGCATTATTAATGTGTTTTTGTTGTTCTACAGCCCAGAGAAGCAAAACTGCAATGAAGCTGCTTATGTGTTGCTTATAGCCACTGCATTACTGCTGTGTAATCAGCCAAAAAGCTATCTTAGGAAGCCCTGTGTTGATTCTCTTGATGTTGAGAAGAAAAATCCTAATGACAGCAGCAATACAGAGACAGAAAGGAGCAGATGCTAGAGAAAATTGTCTTGAAGAGGGAGGGTGTAAAAGGGAGCATAGAATAAACTTACCATGTTTGATTAGGTATGTGACACAAAAAGAGCAGAAAATAAAGAAGCCTTCTAAGAGGGGTGCCTGGAGGGTTGCAAATACTGAAGACTAATTCCTGAGGATTGGGGATGGTGTTGCACAGAGGTTTGAAATGTGATGAATCTGGGCCCTCTAGCAGATGACGCCAGGAATGTGGTGATATTTCCATAGCCTTTGTTCATATGAAGGTGCTACAGGGCTTAATGTTGTCCTCTCCCAGCACACGCAGGTATTGTGTGTGTGGTATAGCCAGCTTGCTCCACTAAGCATTATGGCAGGGCATGTTGACCTTTGGTTGCCACAGCTTCAGTCAGGAGTCTTTAGGATGGAGGCAGCACCATGCCTAGCAGTTGGGGGTGGGTGTGCAGTTGTTTCCTATTTGTCTTAGAGGTTAGCTGCTCTGGAGTCACCTTAGTACTGTAGCACAGAGGTGGGGTTCCTGGAAGAACCTAGTGAACAGTACCAGACCTGTAACCCCTCAGTTTGGGTCTCTGTAAGCAAGTCAGCACCTTTTAAATAAAACTCCTGTGTTCTAGGTTCAGCCCCACAGTTGGTGCTTCATTATAAGGGTGTCTTAGGAGGACTGTGTCAAAACAGGGTGGTTAGTGAGGATGTATTGCAGTCCTGTTGACTGCAGCCAGTGCAGGTCTCCATGGCATTCTCTAGGCTTCTGTTTGCTCTTCATTTTTGGTTTGACAGATTAGAGATGCACTTCCTTGATTAGGAGGTAGCATCTGGACTCCTATAATTGTGAAGCTGCGTCAGGGCACCAAAACTGATACTGCTGTCAATAATGGTTCGCTATTGAGCTTATAGGCTTGAGTTAAGTCCTCTGCTTTGTCTGGGATGGTGGAAGTCTGGGAATCCACCTTGTCCTTCTCTTGCAATACAATCTCTCATGCAGTCTGCAGGGTTGCTGCTGTGTCTGCTGACTCACTTGTATGAAACCTGTACGTGGGCAGCTAGTCCTGGACTGCCCATAGTCCAGGACTATGACTCCGGCTTTAGAGAAGCTGGCTGCTGGAATGGTTGCTCTTTTGATGCTTATTGCAGCATTCTGTCTTCAGTGGTGGTGTGGTTTAACCTGGCAGGCAGCTAAACACCACACAGCCTTTTGCTCACTTCTTCACAGTGTCACAGTGGGATGGAGGAGAGAATACAACTCATGGATTAAAATACACAGTTTGATCGGATAAAAAAGGAAGGGGTAAATAACAATAGAATACACAGAGCAAGTGGTGCACAATGCAGCTCTCGCCAGTCGCTGACTGATGCCCAGACAGTCCCTGAGCAGTAGTCACCATCCCCTAGCCAACTTCCCCACAGTTTTATTGTTCAGCATGGCACCATATGTATGGAATATCCCTTTGACCAGTTTGGTTCAGCTGTCCTGGCTGCGTCCCCTCCCAGCTTCTTGTGCCTGCCCAGCCTCCTCACTGTCAGGCAGCATGAGAAGCTGAAAGTCCTTGACTTTGTGTAAGCACTGCTCAGCAACAACTAAACATTGGTGTGTTATGAACATTATTCTCAGATCAATTTCCAACCACAGCACTGTACCAGCTACTAGGAAGAAAATTAACTCTCTCCCAGCTGAAACCAGGATAAATGGTGCCAAATGCACTGAGGCACATGGAATGAAATGGCTGCTTTTAGCTAGATTACAGCAGCACACACAACATGCCAGGTTCACAGCTACACTGGGGCCTGCTGCAAGCTTAAGAGAGGCATTAACTTTGCTGCAGATCTCTTTTTACTCTGTAAGCATTGTATCCTTGTCTCGTCTCCCTGCTCCTGGGAGCAAGGGGCAATCCGGCTGTGTTTCTTTCACTGTCTGTATTGACTTATAGTTAACATTTCTTAAGGCTTTTTAAATACAGGTAAAATGTAACTCCTGGGCCTTACGGGAATACGTGTCTGATCTTTCAGGTTTTATCTTTGTCATTGATTCTTTTTCAGTTACTTCAGCCAAAAGTGAGGAAGTGATGTGTGAATGATGGAGCAGTCTTTTTTGTAACTATGCTGTATGAAAGGGTCAGCTGTTAAGCTGGGATTCTTACAGAAGACCCAGAAATAGGTTCTCTCTGCTTTTGTGCAGCCAAGACAATTACTCCAGGGACAACGCTATTCAGTGCACTGAATTTGCCTTTTTGCTCTTATACCTTTTTCTATTCTCACCCAGAGGGTGAACTGGACAAAAACTGCATAAGGGATCTATTCTGTGAGGTCATGCCCATTGCAGATATTTAGTATGACCTCCACAGTAAGAATTGTTCAACTCAAGTCCCAAGAAAGTGATAATAAATGATTCCTGTACTTTTCTGTCAATTGCTTGATAAGGTAATTGACAGACTCTTAAGGAGGAGCTAATGAGTGAAGACACATGGCAAGGTTTCCCTGTTCCATGTGGACTGGAGTGTCATGTGGGGCAGCAGTGGAGGAGATGAGTTCTGGTGATGGATGTTGAGTACCAGGGCTTGCATCACAGGTTCAAGTTTTTTCATGCACGACAGCATATGGGGCTTAGGGTTTCAAGGACTCAAGGCATAATCATGCACATCGTGGAATTAGGGTACTTGGGATAGCCCACTGCCATCTGTTTGGAAGACCTTTTTTCCCCACCTACCCATCACAGTCCAGATTAGAATGAACAGTCTGATTCTTCAATGTTTCTGCATTGCTTTTTAGATAGAAGTAATTATCCTGGATGGTGTATGATCACCTGAGATAGGCATGAGGACACAGTCAAGCAGAAACTTGTTTGGGAATTGTAGGGAATCTGCAAAACTGGATCTGAAGTACTGGTCTGCTGTCTTAACAGTGAAGCTGGCTGGAAGGGTTTCTGGCCCTTTTTCCATCACAAGAGGGATAGTTTTAATTTGGATAATTTGCTTGTTCAGTTTCTAGGAAAATATCACAAACAGCATTATTAGCAAACTTCAGAAGCAGGTAAACCTCTTCAAGAAGGGCATGAGGTGGAATTGCTGGGGAAAAGAGAAGAATATTTTAAGCTGGCATCAATGTCAAATTTGTCTTCCTACATCCCAGTATCACTACAGAGTCTGTGGAGGGACATAGATGCTTCAGGATCATCACAGAGTGCCTTAATTCAGTGCCTGCAGTAGACATCAGCAGAATGTCAACCTAAATGAGTCTCTGACTCATTCCAGTTTTTTTAGCCTTTGTGCCTGGTTCGCTATGTGCCCTTCAGTTCTCCACTGTGCTTGAAGATGTAATTTGATTGCTACAGCCACCTCCAATTCCTCCATTCTCCTTAATGTGTGTGCAGTTCACCCACCCCAATTTGTTCTTCCCACCCACCCCTTTGTATAGAACAGACTGAGCAGCCTCCAACACAATGTGCCCAAAAATGGACTGTGCAGTTGTAAGGTGCTTGTCACCATCACACCTCGTTCACAGCAGTGAGATGACTCAGCTGCCACCCCACATGGCTGGGATGTGTCACAAAGTGACATTTTCAAATGCAGCAGAATTTGGAAGTGGAGTAGAGGGGAGAGGAGGAGTTGGGCTATGAAAGGACATAGTGGGACATCAGCCTTTCCAGTAATCTGAAGGTTTTAGTTAAAGAAATATGCAATTTTGAGAAGT
Organism: Pezoporus flaviventris; assembly: GCF_033815535.1. Lineage (NCBI taxonomy): Eukaryota > Metazoa > Chordata > Aves > Psittaciformes > Psittacidae > Pezoporus > Pezoporus flaviventris. Next base: position 9,087,079 of record NW_026892577.1, on the reverse strand, counting down.
ATAATACTATCAATTGAACATGTTGTGATCTGTTCATAGAATCATAGGACAGTTTGAGTTAGAAGGGACCTTAAAAGCTCATCCAGTTCAAGCTCCCTGCCACAGGCAGGGACACCTTCCACTAGGGCAGGTTGCTCCAAGCCACGTCCAACCTGGCCTTGGACACTACCAGGGATGGGGCAGGCACAGTTTCTCTGGGCACCCTGTGCCAGCGCCTCAGCACTCTCACAGCGGAGAATTTCTTCCTGATGTCTAATCTAAGTCTTCCCTCTTTCAGTTTAAAACCTTTCCCTGTTGTGGTATCCTTACATGTCCTTGTAAAAAGTCCCTCTCCAGCTTTCTTGTAGGGGCCTCCTTTAGGTATTGTAAGCTGCTCTAAGGTCTCCCCAGAGCCTTCTCTTCTTGAGGCTGAACAGCCCCTGTTCTATTATTTTATAGTGAAGGGAAGACTGGTCCAGTAGTTAAAGATTTTGCATATGACTTGAGTAATCAGTGTTCAGCTTCCTGTTCTGCACTAAATTCCTTGGATCTCTCTTACCCCAGCTCTAAAATAAGGTTGAAAATAGTGCTCCCTTCATGAGACCAGAAGCAGATTTCACTTACAGTCTATATACATTGTTGTCATGGAGTAGATGTGATTGATGGACCCTCCTATGATTCATCAATGTTTGCGAAGCATGTGCAGCAATTTTGATGTGCAAAGCCATGTAAGTGTAAAATTTTATTTTAGCTATTCTGGAGGACAAAATACATTCACTACTTGTGGTGGTATAGTCTGGACTAAAAGTAAATCTATTGTGTTCAGATATTAGCGTCTCAAGGCTCACATGGAAACTAATGCATGGAGACAGCCTATTTTGAAAGGACAGGCTACTTGAGTGCTTCAGACGCTGAAATAGATGTTGTTGAAACCTAAGTGGTTAGTCTGGGCTTTTGTATAGAGAAACTTTATAAGTGTGGGATGTTTTCACTCACATGGACAAACCTCATATTTATTCTTCACAGCAATGGGCAGATGAAACCAGCTAAAGTATGAACAACAGGGGTATAAACTGGGGTTTATTCCATCTTCCTTGGCTACTGTGGGGAAAACATCTACATTCAGGGAGCCTTGGTGTATCTGTAAACTGGGAAAATATCTTTATCCTGTCTCACAGTGGTCCTAGGTTCTAATGCTCATTTATCAGTTGTTTTTTTAGACCATTTGTGGGCATCCTGCTGTCTGGGACCCTAGAGAGCCTCATTCGGATGTAGCCTAAAACAAGGTTCCTTGATGCTTCAAAGACATTATGGGACCATTTCTTGGTGTTACACATGACGTCTGGGCCAGAGTCCAAGTCCCAGCTTGTCTACCAGAAAATCTCCTTTGCATGTTCAGTAGGATATGCTCTTGTCTATTATGCATGTCTATTGTGTGCTGTAAACCAGCTGACATGTTTCACCCTAGAGGAGCTGTATGCTATAATTGGTAAATCTTTTCTTTTACAGTAAAGCAGTCCATGGCATTTAAGTGTTTTGAGATTCCTTCTGGGAGAAGGAAACTTACATAAAAGGGTGAAAGTGAATTCTGTTTAAATCGGAAGTGCCTAAATATGTTTTTAATTTGGTAGAGCTGAAATCCTGTATTCAGGGCTTAATGAACAGATGACAATGATAAATGTTTGAAGAATATCATTATTGAACAAGTGTTTCAAGCCAGCAGGTGGAAATATGGATTCAGTTAGTGTTTAGGAGTCCAGAAACATGAAAGCAAAGGCATAGAATGATTCTTCTGTGTCAAAAAGTCCAAGTTTGTGCTGTGAAAGACATTAACTGTTTCACTAACTTATCAAACTCACTTTAATACGAGCTAGGGATCTCTACTAGGAAGAAATTGTTCCATAGTTCAATACTTGTGTTTAGAAATCTTTCTTTATTCACTAGTGTAAATGTCAGTGAATGTTAATTCTTTCTGTAGTGTTAATCACCTAACATTTGTATGGAGAACAATCATATCCCTTTTCTCCTTTGTTTTCCTAAACTAGATTCTCCTTTTGAGATAGATTTTTCTCTTCCTGATCATACTGTTAGCCCTATTTCATACCACTTTTGATCTTAATGTATCTTTGTGACTATAGGTGGCAGGATCTGTCTTTATCTCAGGAGAGAGTTCTTGTAACGGTCTAACAGCTTCTACTGGAAAGAAGGCATCTCATGTGTTACAATGAAGGTTTTTTTCCCATTCCTGCACTTTGTTTCCCATTTCAGCAGTGTCATCTGCTGAGCAACTAATACAGCATGCTCTGTCTTTTCTTTTGATTAGCTCCTGGCTTAAAGACACAATTCTTACTAGGCTTTAACTGCTTGCCTTGACTGTGATCCCTCAGTGTACTCATGGTGATTCCTCCATTCTTGTCTTTAGCCAATTTTTGTTACTTTTAAAGTGTAATTTCGTAAGTGCAAACACAGAGCTAGACTGGTCCTTACGAGAATCTTCACATCCCTTCATATTCACATTTCCCTGTTCAGTAGTAACTATTGCCATTTCCCTTGTCAGCACCTCTTGCAATTCTTGCCTTAACCCCTTTTTTTTCCCATCTTTAGTAACATCTTCCAATCTAGCACCATAGCAGATGCTTTACTTGGAGTCCACATGGATGAGATTTACTCCAGTTTCGTTGCAGAGGATGTGGTTAGCTTATCAAACACTGTTATTGTAATATTATAGATCTAGCTTGGGGAAAGTCTGCCTTCAGTTTATGTCTGTCTTGGACTTTTCTTCAGAAAAGATTGGAAAATCCTGCCAGTGGGTGAAGCCAAAATAACTGGCCTGTAGCTACCTAGATACAACTGTTTAAATCTCCTTGGTGCAGTCAGATAATCAAGCAACCAGTTAAAGTCCTTGAAGCTAGGTTTATGGATTCATATGTGGATTGCCTGATTTCTCTGACTGGCACAAGCAAATCAGGAGGAGTTTTGCTTCTTTTCCATGGAACTGGTATTTTCACCTCCCGTTTGTATTTACTAACATTGTTTTGACCCTATTTCATTATCATCTTTAAGAAAAGCTGAGGTAGACTATTTATTCTCTTTTGAGGTCCTAGCTCAGTTATTGTAAATCTTTGCTTGTGTTTATGGATCCATTTCTTACTTTGCTTTCAATCCTGGAAAACCTGTTTCTGTGAAGTCCTGGGTTTTCATTCTTTTACCATATCTAACCCAGTTTAGTTTTAGACAGTTCCTGCTTTGTGTTTCTATGTTACCCAATCCTGGGGCTTAGCATTGCTTCTTGCGTCCTTCCTGAAGTACCCGTACATCCAGCTCTATCAAGACCCCTTCTCTATGAGTTTTTCTCTGCTCTCTGAGGTTACATGATCCAGGTAATCCTTTCACCTTCAGTTTGAAAAGTAGTTACCAAATCTGATAGGGAGTCTAGTTCCTGACTTCTGTGGCCCTAGTAACTTTACTCATTCTCTTTATTTCTCCAAGTAAGATAAAGAATTATAGTTATTTGGAAAAGAAATGTGCAATGACCCAGCAGAAGCTTATGTGAGCCTGAAATATTTTGCACCTAAATAAAATAGCCTACTTATGGAAGAAGGATAAAGCCTTATACTTACGTGAGATGCAGTGACCAGGGAGACCATTTCATACAAAATGCTAAATTCAGTACAAGCAGATAAGCCTTCTGTGTGCTAGCAAGAGGTAGAGATGGAGATAAATATTTGAGGAGAGACATGAACTGTTCAACAGGATAAGCGTACAGTAATCTGTACTGAGTTTCCCTGTGTGTGTCCCAGCAGCAGTGCAGCAGAATTGCCTTAAAACCTTGATTTCTGGTAAGCTTCCACTCCCAGCCTGGTTACTTTGGGAAGTTTTTTCTGTTGTGTTTTTCTTTGAGAGTGAAATGTGAGAGTCCTCATCCTCATGTCACATCAGCCCATGTGTTAATCTAACAGGGTGGGATCAACCAAGGGAGAATACCACTTCATTCTTTTCTGCATGCAAGAATTCTGTCTGGTTGCTCCTGATGCCATGATAGCTGTGACCTGGATCCTGTGCTGGCACAAACTGGGAGAGGTTTGCTGAAGTCAAGGAAATTGCTCTGATTTATACTCATGGGTATAACAGAGTTGGATGTATTCCTCTCTATCCATGTTCCATGGCTGGTTGATCTAAATCTGCAAAGAAATAATGGGGCCAATGGTTATTTTGTTTGGAAAATCTTTTTGACTTGATCATGTTGGATAATTAAGTCATATTTGCCTAATTAAGAGAGCTCGGTTTGCTGCATTCCACAGCAAAAGAGTACAGATACAGAGCAAAAACTCATCCCCATAAGGAAAAGTTGTAGCAGACTAGAATCCCTAATGAAGTTAGGCAGGAACACAGCACTGAGCATTGTTTCCATTTGCAGCCTTTATTTCTGACCAGATAGATTATTTAAACAAATGATTATTTGTGAAGAAAGCTGATGTGAAATAGTCATGTCATCAGTTATTCTCCAGTACTGTCATGGTTTGGGTATTTCCCATATAACTTGTCTATGTTTATTTGTTGTCTTTGGTTTTAGATTATAAAAGTACCTTATTGCTTAATGTCTGTACAGAGCCTTGCACAGTCCACATGTAATGACAACTGTCTTATTGCTCAAGCAAGCAGGGGAGGACAGAGATGTAGTATGATATTATATAGATTGATAGAGCAAATTCTATCAGCCTGAGATAGGAAATTGTGGCCACAGTGTATATGATTTCATTTTTCTCGTAAGACAGTTTCACTTAAAAATTTGTCATAGATGCTGAAATGCTGCCCTTGGGTTGCAAATTATGATAATGCACGTAGTCCCAACAACTACTGCCCTGGTTCATAAAGATGCTTCTATGGAGCCCCAGCTAGTGCAGGATATTGTTCGATTTTGGGTTAAGAAAAGAAAGGCTAGAAATGATTTGCTGCAGTGCTGGTAGTTCCCTCCCTGTTTCTCCTTCATCCTCCTTTAGGTTAGATACCGAGGTTAGACAAGATAAGGATTTATAGAACATCAACTCCACTTTCACTGCTCGATAAACTACCTCATACTTACCACAAGGTAAAAGCATGTAGACAGGCAGCAACAACAGAGTAACTGATATACAATAAATCTACATATGGTAAACTGGCCTCTGTAACCATGGCGTCAGAATCTTCTTCACTTCTCTTGGCAAGTAGATTCAGAAATTAAACGGCTGTAATTTTGTAAATGTCTATCAGCTTAACTCAACAGAATCTGTTGTAGAAACCTATAAAGAAAAGCCGAGAGCTGCAATGTCACTAATTTGGCTGCTTTAATCTGTAGACTACTCATCCTCCTAATTTGTCTATGCATTTGTCACTCACTAAGAGCGGCTCGCCTGTTGAAGAGTTCCTATTCAGGTACTTTGATCTCACAGCACATGTGATATATGCCAAATGGGAAACTGGGACTGACCAGGAAGCCTGGGGCTTCACACTTCCCTAGCAGTGCATGTGGGTGAAAGCCGTACTGTTGGCTTGGCATCAGAAAAAAGGATGCTCAGCAGAGAATGAACTGTCTTTCAGCTACCCTCTTACTCTGCTTAGGGTGCCATTTGCTTTCAGGAGGAGACTCAGTGTGTTCTTTTGTGCTGTCATTCAAGTCCTTTGGGGCAGGATAAGGTTACTCAAAATGAAGGATGATCCCAAACAAAAAAAACATGGATGACCAGTAGCCGCATTAGTGGGACAAGAAATAATTGCTTATACTAAGGAAGAGCTCTGGTTTGGTGGAGTCCTACCATGTGTTCCTGTGCTCTGTACTTAGCATACCTACTCTTAAGGACAACCCATCTCTCCACTATGCCCCTACTGATAGGAGTTATCTCAGCCTCTCCATTATATGATTTCCAGTCAGAAAATGTTTCATTGCATCTGTTCTCTGATCCTTCAAATTACATGGCTCTACTGCTTTTTCTGGGAGAGCCTCCGAGTTAGCAGTTTTCCCTAGCTCACTCTGTCCTGTTTTCCTCTAGGTTATGTCCTCTGTCATATTTCTACTTGTAACCTTTGTAACCCTGGTACTACCTGATGAACACCATCATGCTGAGGAGAAACTAAAAGCAAAGGCAGGGAGGGATCTTTGGACTTCTCTACACTAATGTGCTGTGCAGAATTTCACAGTGGATCAAAGTTACCTTCACTGCCTTCTTGTGTATGTGAAAGGTTGCAGCTCAGCAGCTTGATCACCAGATGGAGACTGGGAAATCTGAGCTATTTCTGACTTTTGTTACCCAAATTTCCCATCAGCTGGGTGGGTGACCTTGTGTAAAGCATCTCACCCCACTTCCCTTCTACAAAACTGAGCCAATAACGTTGAAATATTTTTCTTTGAAATGTGTTTTGTAGTTTACTGATCAAAACAGCTATTCACTGTCATCTTCATGTGTCATGGTTGTTGGCTTAGTGAGTGTTGCCCACCACAGTCTTTCAATGAAGCTGTAAATGGCAGCAAATTTGTTATTCCCTGTGTCTGTCCCTTGTGCTGGCATAACTCAATAGGGCTTTTTTTAATCACAATGGCTACTGTCAGCTTATAGCAAAACTCACAGGAGGGAGATGGAAGCATCCAGCAGACACTAGTGGCAGAACCTTTGATATGCCCAGAATAGAAATGGCTTTGCACACAGAGCAGCCACCACTGGACTAGAGTTTACTGATTACATCCTGCCATCCACATAACCCTTGGACACATTGTGTAACTGTAAGCCCATACACTGTGATTTCCAATGCACTTAGGCTCTGTGACTGTAAGGGTTTGAAGTCTGGTTTAAACAGCCTTATTCAGAGACAAAAGTAATACAGACTCTGGGTATACAATATGTGCTTAGCAATGAAGACTTCAAAGGTCAAGTGAGGCCTTAGTTGTCAACCTAAGAGGGTGCCACACTCCCACGAATTTAAGTGAGAGTTAAATGTTTGCATGTTTCTTAAGGAACAAGCCCCAGACATTAGGAGGCAAGGAATGTGTGCATGCTGTGGCTTTTTGAAAGAGGGAAGGCAGCACAGCGTAAAAAGAGAAAAGGCGATTGGAGGCATGAGATGAAAGTAAAGATTGAGAGATTGAGAAGGAATGGTGAAGATGCCTGACCTCAGCATGGAAGAAAACACATTGCTGCCTAATCTGAGATGTGTAAATGCAAAATTTAGAAAGCAAATGATCTCTGTATGTCGCCACCCTGGTTGCTGGAAATTGCTCAGGAGATCTGGCTGTATTTTTGCATGTTATCTCCACTCACAAGGTATCTTAGTCATAAATTTTGCTTCATGCAGACATAGAAATCCATCTCAGGACTCAAGCAGTTAAATTAATCTTCTTACCATTGTCTGCCAGCACCTCACTGTGTATTGCTTGGTCCTAAAGACAAAGACTTAATTGCAGGGAAGCCATTAAAAGGCAATGAAACAGTGAAACAGTAACTTATTTCTCAGAATGAAAAAGAAAAAGCAAAAAAGTTATGCCAACAATTGCTAAAGAAGATTGACATTGCAATGTACCAATATGTAGCCTGTGCTATGCCTTGTACCTTTAAATAAACTTTTCAAGGTGTGCATATATGTTGTCAAATTGCCTCAACACTAAACCCCTTGAGCTTTAAGCTACATACAGCACAGTAGCAAAGACATGAGGGGAGGAACCCAGGTGCTTTTGAGTTAGCTTAAAATAAGTTCATGTCCACACAGCATCCTGTGTCAGACTTCAGTGGCTGCCAGTCAAAGTTCTCTGATTGATAACTTTTTGCTGAACAGTGGTTTTCTTCAGATTTGATTGTGAAATTTTTAGTTATTTCTAAAAAACATAAATAAAATGCTGGTTTTCAGAAAAGTAAGTTGTCTTCTGAAAATTATGGGGTTTAAACCTGAGGGGGGTGGGAGGAATGAGCAACTTTCATGCTTTCCTTATTCTTTGTGTAAATAGGAACAAACTGCAAGAAGTAGAAGAAAATGGAAGTGACCAGAAAAACTCATGAAATTTTTAATCATGTTTAACTTAGTTTTGAATCATCTCTCTGGGAAAAAAACTTGCCAATTTTTACAATTTTGACGTGAAACTACGCATTTTATTTAAAATTTTGAAAATACACTTTTCCCAAAATAGGTCTATTTTTTATCAAAACATCACATCAAAAGGTGAAAATGTCACAATCTAGCTTCTCCAGGTAGCACACTATGAGTTACCAAGGAGCCTGAAGTGCATAGAGCCCTGACCAGCAGGTAGGGGAGCGTGCTCTGCAAAGATGGAAAGCCATGGTAAAGCCTGAAATCTGACCAGGGTCTGAGATGAGGCAAGGAAAGTGATTCTTGCAGTCTTTTGCCTTCTGTCAGTCACAGCTCTGGCTGGCAGGCTTTGTAGCAGTTGTGACTAAGACATGCCTGTAGCATGGAGTGCTTCAGAGCTGGAGGGTCTTTCTGGCTGCAGCAAGCAGGCTGGAACATTTACCCGTGGCTTGGTCCACAACCACTTTTAAAACTGTAGGACAAGCAATTATTAATAAATTTCATAGTAAAGTGAATTCATATTGGTATTAAGTACATAAATATCCATTTCCCCCCTTCTGACTTCCTGGCAGATGATAATGCTGGCCCTTGACCTGGGTGGAAATTAGATAAGCCTAGGTCATAACATCTCTATAGACCCACCACCTCTCCAGCCCGTGCTGATGCCTGATGGCAAGCCATGGTGGTGTATGCTTGTCACAAATGACTTCTAATGTCTGGGAAGGGAAAGCAGATAGAGGCTTAGAGTTGCCATTTGTATCAGAACTACAGTCTGCAGGTCTGCTTTTGAATGTATGAGTAGGCTTATTTGTTATACTCCCTTTACCTCCTTACTAGGGAGGTATAACAGTTTCTGAAAATGCTGTTATAGAAACAGTTGCTATGGTGGAAAAGCAGCATTCTCACTCTGCTGCTGCTGGAATCTGCCTCCCCTGCTACCACAGGCACTGGTTGCTGCAGATGTAGACCTGACACGGAGGTACGTGTCGACTTAGACATTAGTAAAGCATTTGACACCATTTCCCTCAGCATTCTCCTGGAGAAACTGGCTGCTCATGGCCTGGGTGGGTGTAGACTTTGCTGGATATAAAACTGGCTGGGTGGCTGAGCCCAAAGAATAGTGGCTGGTCACAAGGGCTCAGTATTTGAGCTCGTGCTGTTTAATATCTTTATCAATGATCTGGATGGGAGGATTGAGGGCACCCTCAGTAAGTTTGCAGACAACACCAAGTTGGTTGGGAGTGTTGACCAGCTGAAGTATAGGAAGGCTCTGCAGAGGGATCAGGACAGGCTGGATTGATGGGCTGTGGCCAATGGTAGGAGGTTCAACAAGGCAAAGTGCTGGGTCTTGCACTTGGGCCACAACAACCCCACGTAACACTATAATATTTGGGGTGATGGGGGAGGTAAAAGAGAGCAACTTTAATCCAATAGCACAGTAAAGGCAGTGGGGTTAGGTTTATGGTTGGACTCAATCTTAAAGGTCCTTTCCAACCTAAATGATCCTATGAAAACTGTGACACGCAACGCTGATTCCCACCCTGATGTGCTGCTTCATGTGCCATGCCGACATGAAGCTCTTTAAGCATGGATGCATGGGACTAGGCCTTCAACAAGTGTGCATTGCATCTGATCCTTTCTGCTCCTGCTATGCGTGCAATATAAACAGGGATTTGTCCTCCAGCTCTATTAAGAGTCCTGTTTTGGTGGCTGCAAATTATTAATTTCTTTTTCTACCTACTCTTTGTATTGTGTGCTTAACATGAAAGTTTTTGGCAATGGCAATCTCTGCACCATATTAAATACAACACAGTTCCAGATATGGGTGCAGTCTTTAAGTGCTGTTGCAGTACCTTTGCTAAAGAGTTCTTGCCAGAGCTACTAAACCAAATCCTGTGGAAGTTCTCTCCCTTCTCTCTTGCTTTCATATTTCCCAAAGCCAGTGCTGACATCAGGTATATGTATCTGGTCACACAGACAATGGCTTCTTCTCTAAACTGAACTGTTCCTGTCTCAAAATAAGGGAGAATTTTGTGATTCACCCTGGAGCACTGTGGTGTAGCTGGCAGCAGTAAAAAAGCTACAGCAGTGAATGAAGGAAGGTCTTTTCTAGAGGATTGGGAGTTCAGGATGCACACACAATTGAGCTTTTGTTTGCTGTTGTTCTTTTTAAATAACTAAAAATTCAGGGAGTGTGCTGGGGGGAAGCCACTTTGATACGTTGGGTGCTCCTCTATCCGGAAGGATGTGGTTTGAACAGGATGGACAATTTCCTTCTCTGTGCAGAACAGAGCAAAGATTGTCCAAGCATGAGAAAGGCAAAGCAGTGATCCTTCAGACTGTGGCCTTGTTACTCTGCGCTTTTATGCTTGAAATCAGGAGCTCTGCAATTTGTGATGTGCTGTAAAGCAAAATGGATGAAAAACACAGTCTAGGGAAAAGACTGAGGCTTTTGTGGGTTTGCACTGAAGTTGCCCCCTTGATATCTTTGGTTTTTTGTTTAGAACCATGGAACAGTCAGGCTTGGAAAGGACCTTAAGATCATCAAGTTCCAACCCCACTGCCATGGGCAGGGACACCTCACACTAAACCGTGGCACCCAAGGCCTCGTCCAACCTGGTCTTGAACACTGCCAGGGATGGAGCATTCACAACCTCCCTGGGCAACCCATTCCAGTGCCTCACCACCCTAACAGGAAAGAACTTCTTCCTTATATCCAGTCTAAACTTCCCCTGTTTAAGTTTGAACCCATTACCCCTTGTCCTATCACTACAGTCCCTAATGAAGAGTCCCTCTCCAGCATCCCTATAGGCCCCCTTCAGATACTGGAAGGCTGCTATGAGGTCTCCACACAGCCTTCTCTTCTCCAGGCTGAACAGCCCCAACTTTCTCAGCCTGTCTTCATACGGGAGGTGCTCCAGTCCCCTGATCATCCTCATGGCCCTTCTCTGGACTTGTTCCAACAGTTCCATGTCCTTTTTATGTTGAGGACACCAGAACTGCACACAATACTCCAGGTGAGGTGTCACAAGAGCAGAGTAAAAGGGCAGGATCACCTCCTTCGACCTGCTGGTCACGCTCCTTTTGATGCAGCAGTTGGCTTTCTGGGCTGCAAGCTCACACTGAATCCGGCTCATGTTCATTTTCTCATCCACCAACACCCCCAAGTCCTTCTCCGCAGGGCTGCTCTGAATCTCTTCTCTGCCCAACCTGTAGCTGTGCCTGGGATTGCTCCGACCCAGGTGTAGGACCTTGCACTTGTCATGGTTAAACTTCATGAGGTTGGCATCAGCCCACCTCACAAGCGTGTCGAGGTCCCTCTGGATGGCATTCCTTCCCTCCAGGGTATCAACCGAACCACACAGCTTGGTGTCATCGGCAAACTTGCTGAGGGCGCACTCAATCCCACTGTCCATGTCACTGACAAAGATGTTGAACAAGACCGGTCCCAACACCGATCCCTGAGGGACACCACTCGTTACTGGTCTCCAGCCGGACATTGAGCCATTGACCACAACTCTTTGTGTGCGGCCATCCAGCCAGTTCTTTATCCACCGAGTGCTCCATCCATCAAATTGATGTCTCTCCAATTTAGAGACAAGGATGTCATGTGGGACAGTGTCAAACGCTTTGCGCAAGTCCAGGTAGATGACATCAACTGCTCTACCCCTGTCCATCAGTTCTGTAGCCCCATCATAGAAGGCCACCAAATTGGTCAGGCAGGATTTCCCCTTAGTGAAGCCATGCTGGCTGTCACCAAGCACCTTGTTGTTTTTCATGTGCCTTAGCATGCCTTCCAGGAGAATCTGCTCCAAGATTTTGCCAGGCACAGAGGTGAGACTGACAGGTCTGTAATTCCCTGGGCCATCCAGAGGGACCTCAACACTCATGTGAGGTGGGCTGATGCCAACCTCATGAAGTTTAACCGTGCCAAGTGCAAGGTCCTACACCTCGGTTGGAGCAATCCCAGGCACAGCTACAGGTTGGGCAGAGAAGAGATTCAGAGCAGCCCTGCGGAGAAGGACTTGGGGGTGTTGGTCGATGAGGAAATGAACATGAGCAGGCAGTGTGCGCTTGCAGCCCAGAAAGCCAACTGTATACTGGGCTGCATCAAAAGTAGTGTGACCAGCAGGTCGAAGGAGGTGATCCTGCCCCTCTACTCTGCTCTTGTGAGACCTCACCTGGAGTATTGTGTGCAGTTCTGGTGTCCTCAACATAAAAAGGACATGGAACTGTTGGAACAAGTCCAGAGAAGGGCCACAAGGATGATCAGGGGACTGGAGCACCTCTTGTGTGAAGACAGGCTGAGAAAGTTGAGGCTGTTCAGCCTGGAGAAGAGAAGGCTGCGTGGAGACCTCATAGCAGCCTTCCAGTATCTGAAGGGGGCCTATAGGGATGCTGGAGAGGGACTCTTCATTAGGGACTGTAGTGACAGGACAAGGGGTAATGGGTTCAAACTTAAACAGGGGAAGTTTAGATTGGATATAAGGAAGAAGTTCTTTATTGTGAGGGTGGTGAGGCACTGGAATGGGTTGCCCAGGGAGGTTGTGAATGCTCCATCCCTGGCAGTGTTCAAGACCAGGTTGGACGAGGCCTTGGGTGACATGGTTTAGTGTGAGGTGTCCCTGCCCATGGCAGGGGGTTGGAACTAGACGATCTTAAGGTCCTTTCCAACCCTAACTATTCTATGATTCTATTCTATCCATTTTCCCCTTCTTGAAAATGGGGGTTATATTTCCCTTTTTCCAGTCGTTGGGAACTTGACCTGACTGCCATGACTTTTCAAATACGATGGACAGTGGCTTAGCAACTTCATTCACCAGCTCCTTTAAATCTTCTTCTGAGATTTGCCATTTTTTTCAAAGCATATATGGAGGTCTGGGGCTTTGCTTTCAGAATCTGAAAGTGTCTGGGCTTTGAAGGAATGCATACCATCACCCTTAATGTATACAATAATACAAAGCTGAATTTCTCAACTTTGGCATCGTGTATTGTTTGATTCTCATCTCTGTGCCACTTCATTCTTCCAGTTAAGAGTGATGCACAACTTACTTTGGCTCTTTGGTGGGGGGAGGGAATATATTTCCTTATGATGTAGCTAATACTGCCTTTAATTTAGGGGCAAAATTGTAGAAGTCCTGGTGGCTTGATCTCATTTGGCAGACTCCATTGTCTGGTGATGTCAATGAAAGGAGGCATAGAACCAGACAGCACCTCCAAATTGTCCTTTGTCTGTGTCCATATTCATCAGCCCAGTAAGCAATGTCTCTCCCTCACACCTAAGCTTTGCACTGAACTGCTGCTCTGGTGAGGTCCCCACATCTCTCTACAAGCTGTCCACCTCTGCAAGATCTTTCCTTGGTTCGTGTGTGCTCCTGTCCAGTAGCTCTGCCTCAGGCCCTTCCTACTCAGTTTAAATGACAACAGGAAAGGACAGTGGAGTTATTCCAGAACTTTCCTTTTGTCTTGGGGCCATCCTGACTCTGCAGGGATTTTTAAAGCTGTACTGTTTTTTTCTCCTAGAAGCCTTTGTGCATATTTTTCCTGTTTGCAGGGGTTTATATTTGTTAAATCAGCTCCCTTGTTGGTGGGCTCACCTTTATGTGTTTGAAACGCAAGCTGCAAGATGTGTTTCTGTGTGCTTCACCAACTTTGTTAACCACACTGCAGGAGGATTAGCTGTGAAGTTGGTGCTGGATGAGGGGGTAAATGTGATGAATGGCATTTCCACCTCTCACGTTCAGGCAAACATTCAGGTTTGTTTCATTTGCATGGAAGTAGGAGGGTATGAACAGGCTTGAGTGCTGCTTTCTCTTGATTATTCACCTAGTTACACCCTTATTTTTCCTTGTTTGCCTTTCCTATAATTACATATGTTCTTCTTACCTCCACACACATTAGCTATGCCTTGATAGATTCAGGTCCTGGTGTGAATTTTGCATGACTGCCTTAATTTTAGGGGAGCTATTTTTTTGGGACAACTTTCTTGCAGCTCATGGAATTAAAGCCATGTAAACCAGAAATGAATCAGAGAACAGTGCTCTAGTAGCTCATGACCTCCCAGGAACAACTGCTGGCCCCATTGCCTTTACTGTGCTACTGGATTAAAGCTGCTTTCTTTTACCTCCCCCACCACCTGGGGGATCAGAGTATGGCTCTCTCTGCTGTCTTCCCTACGGCTGTTCTAATGCCACAGGTAGGTAAAGGAGGGGGAAAATAAAAGCAATTCTCTCCAGTGTTTGACATGTAGTCTTTTACCCATGTTTCTATTATGACTTCTAATTTGGTCACAGACAGTCACATTAAAGGTGAACCCATGCCCTGCATACACATATACGCATTCAGCAGTGACAGATCTTCCTAGGAGCTTCCAGCAACTGAAAACACAGAGGAACTACAGGCTTATGAATGAATGAGTGATTTATTGTGGGGCTGGGTAATGCTATTATTGCATCATGGGACAGGAGTATTTGATGTTGTTCTGGTACTAATTCACACGTGACGCCTCAAACGCTGATCTGTGTGGAATAAATGTGTGCAGAAGATGTTTTCTGTACTGTGCCACTTGAAATTCTCTCGTGATGCAAGGCATTCAAACCAAATCATTTTCTGTTTCTCATTTGCCAGTGAATGTGTGCCGTTTAGTTTGTAATTGGAACACAGAATGCTGCATGTGTCTTTGCTAAATCATGAAAAGTGGTCCATTTTCTAAATTGCACAAGTATTTGTCACCTTTGTTTTAAAATGGAAGCCATAAATTTTATGGGGCATGTGAATATATGTATCAGTTTTCTCACACAGGTGAATCAATCGTATTCCAATCTGACATGGGCTTTATGACCCTGCAAGGGTTACATTCTGTACTAAATATTGTCTGTTGCTTCTATATTTAGATTTTAACTTTGATTTTTATTTTTTTTTGAAGGAAATAGAAAAATGGAAAAAGTAGGCATATTAAAACGGCTGTGCTTCTATGTGTTATTCATAAACCAGGAGATTCAATGAGCCATGCCAATTTGGCATGTTGAAGATGCTTGACAGTCCATTTCTTATTAAATATGATACATTT
The DNA here is from genome assembly GCF_033815535.1 of Pezoporus flaviventris. Taxonomy (NCBI): domain Eukaryota; kingdom Metazoa; phylum Chordata; class Aves; order Psittaciformes; family Psittacidae; genus Pezoporus; species Pezoporus flaviventris. The sequence continues at coordinate 9,071,982 of NW_026892577.1, read as the reverse complement.
AAAAACTTTGATTTTACACAACTGCGGATCTGTTTGATTAATGTGTTTTCTATGGAGTTTTTAAATACTCGTATTGGCTGAGAAAAGTCTACTAATGCTTAATGGGGCATGACAGTGGCTTCAGTCTAGCTGTGATGTGGAATATCATCTGATGGGGCAGACAGAAAGGGTTATGTTCCTAATGTTATGGGGGATAAAATGCAAATGAATTAAGGGAACAGATTTCTTTCACACTTCTGGAAATACAGGTTTTTTTCAGGTCAGCAAACATTATGAAAGCCTTGTCATCTCTGCCTCTAAAGAAAGATGTGCCTTTCAGAAAGTGAGAATCAAACACCTTTAATCTTTCTGGTCTGATACTACTTCTTTTCCTTGACTATATGGGGGATTTTTGTTGTTTGGTGGAAGGGCTGGAGGGGGAGGTAAATGGGGGCAGTTTACAAACAGCATGACTTAACATGACAGGAGTTAATCAGTTTATGTGCCAAGCCAGTGTTAGTTAAAAAAAGCACTGTTGCTCTTTCTGGGACAATAAACATCTTTATGCTCTTCAAATATCTTTGTGTTCTGGTGGGGGGCAGAAAAAGGGTTCAAAGGAATGCTGTAGGATTCCTGTCTATCTATGATTTGTAATATACGTGGCATCTGTAGTGCAGGGAGGACTGCAAAGTGCAATAGAGAGCAAACTGCTGCTACAGATTTGGAGTTATCTGAAGAACCTAAATATTGCTTTTGATGCTGGTGGTAAAAATTTTTAGTTGATTAACTAAATTGAATTTTGGTCACTGCCAAAAGCTGTTGAAAGCCTTATCATGGGCTAAAATCCCTTTTCTGAGGTGAAGTTGAAAGGACCTTTGACATTTTGTGATGCAGGATTGAAACCAGTGAAGAAATAGGAAATAAGAGGAAATCTGAAAATGTTCAGTCTAGTTAATGGGTAGTAAGGTTGGGAGAGTGATTCTAGAGGGAAGAAGTGGGAAGCTCTCGTTTCAATGCGTTGGACTGAGTGGCACTAAGCTGAAGGGTGGGCTAGTTTGCAGGACCAAGGTGTATGTTGGCTAGAATAGGTACAAGGGCTGCAGACAAACTGACCCTGAGCTTAATTCACTTTTGTTCTCATGGACTGAATGCACAGGCAGTGGGATCTTATTCTCTACTGGATCTGTTGGCCTATTTAAAGCATAACTCTCTGCTTACTCCTCTGGGGTTCAGTAGTCTTATCTCAACATTGTTATTTGTCAGTAAGGAACAAAAATGACTGGAGATATGGATACAATATGTACTCTAACATGACAGGCTTTAGATCAGGATTGTGTTATGTGAAAGCTAGGTTCACATTACATCTAAATAAAATATTGTCAATGTCTTGCTCTGACCATACCAGTACATTTTCTAAGATTCAGAGACAATTTCTATCTTGTTTCTATCTCCTTTTGTTGCAAATAGTCAGATTTTCACAAGAGATAGTCACTCAGCAGGTCTCATTTTCATGTAGACCAGTTTCCTGTTCATTGTTTAGGATGTCATACTATGACTGTAATTTATGTCCATATTAAGGAGGCTTTACAGCAGATTTAAGAAGTTTTAGCATACGGAAAACTAATGATTTAGAATCATAGAATGGTTTGGGATGGAAAGGACTTTACAGCTCATCTAGTTGCAACTCACCTGCCATGGGCAGGGACACCTTCCACCAGACCAAGTTGCTCAAAATGCCATCCAACCTGAACACTGCCAGGGATGGAGCATTTACCACTTCTCTGGGCAGCCTGTTCCAGTGCCTCATTACCTTCACAGTAAAGAATTTCTTCCTAATATCTAATCTAAATCTCCCCTGTTTAAGTCTGAACCCATTGCCCCTTGTGCTATCACTACAGTTCCTGGGTACAGTTTCTATTTTTCTAAATACATAATATGCAGAGGATTTTCTGAGCCATGTAGCCAAGGAGGGTGAAACCCATGCAGGCATCAAATGTCTTGACACTCAACGTGTAAGTCAAGCATTCCTTCACACTCTAACTAGCTTGGAAACAAGCTGTTATATGTATTTTTCCTCCCTGATGAAAACCAGGTCATTCATTTGCTCACTTATCAATTAAAGAGTTGCTTCAGAGCACACAGGTCTCATTAGATCTGGAAACTCAATGCCTTGATCTATCATAAATGATTTAAGATTAATATGAAGGTGGCTAGCTTTCTTTTAGTAGTCCACAATTTGATTTAGACTAGATATTATTTCCCAGTGGAGAAGGAGTTGTTTACTCTGGAAATATCATAAGTGATGGAATATTGAGAATGGAGCAATCACTGCCTTGGCGCTAACGCACAGACATCACCGAGATGCAGAGATAATTACACAATGCAATGTTCAGGTAGAGTCACTTAGAGAAGTGGTTTGATTAAACCTCTACAGCTAATGAAGGGTGAATCCCTACCTAGCAGTTACTATGAGTGCCTTATGAAGGAGGCATCTTAACTTGTCTTTGAAATGTATCATCATTCAGAGATACTGGAATGCATAAAATGACACTACCTTTGTAACTTAAAAATCAGACCTGCTTGACGCAATTCCATGTGTTGCCAGTGTTAATTAAAAGCCTATCCTTTAACTCCTGGAGAGTTTCTTTGAAGTGGTGTAACTTAGAACACACTGTGATTCCAAGTTTCTTTCGTTCGCATTTGCTTATATTGATAAACAGTACATATCTATGAGGGCAAAGAGTAAATTTGTTCTCCCTTTAATGGGACCACTCATGCAAGGGCTTTGGGATTAGACCTTAGATTGGCACCTCTTAAATCTCTGATACAGTTACAGACTCAGTGAGCCGTGTGGAGCTCTCACCTTTCTTGCAGCTAAAACTAGTTGGAAATTACTTTTCTCTTTTGTCAAAATATGTTAACAGATATTTAGCCTGCCTGCTAAAAACAGCGCAAAACACTGAACAAAAAGTGTAGTTTAGTTGAAAATTATTAGCTTTATTTCCTTTTCTAGAGAAACAAAACAAAGGCAGACAGAAAATAGCTACGAAAACGTAGAAGACAAGTGGGGATAAAATATACAGCTGTGTTTAAAAGAAAATCTTAGGGAGGGGAAGGAAGAGGAAAGAAGTTGTACACTTCTGGTCAACAATATGTTTAAAGACATGCCACCTCCTCTTTACACCTCCTCCAATGCAAAATGGCAAGACAGACTGACTAGTAAAAATGTTGTTTCCTCTTCAATGTCCTCAGGTTTCCTTGCGCTATCTTTTCCCTGTAAGAAGGAAAACAGTCAAAGTCAGAGAGCAGATATATCCTACTGTTACAGTTACAGTGCAACTGTTGTGGTGTCAGTCCAAACTGGGGGGAGAAGGGGAGAGTAAATGCACAGAGCATTCTACAATGAAATGGACTGCTTCAGTCTGTGCTGGGCTTGTTGGGGGCTTGCACACCTAGGATTCAAGGTAGGGGTTTGCACACATAGGATTCATGCCTGGATGTGTTGTCCCTGGAAGAGCCCTTAGAGTTTCTCCCTGTGAACAAGGGCAGGGAACGGGTAGGCAGTGGGTTTGTGGGGCAGGGAATGGTGCAGTAGAGAAGGTTTATACTGCCACAGCTATGTGTGCAGTGTTAATAAGCGGTCATGAAATGGCTTGATTTTCCCATTGTACCCTGGGTGTTTGAGTTCTCAGTGTCTCAAGGCTTGGGTTCGAATTTGTATTTAAATGGTGGTGCTCGGATATTTTAGAAAGATCCTGAGCAGCTTCCAGTATTAGACCCTTTTGTTAGTGAGAATATTTTAATGATCCAGACTTTATATTCCACCTGTTGGGACATATTGGTGAGGAATTGCTGATCATACCTCCTCTGAGTACACTGTTGCAATTGGTTGCTATGCAAAACAGTATTAATGCTAGTCCTGCAGGCACCTACGTCCTTCAGTCTCAGCAAGAATAGATCAATGCACCACACGAGATGAGGACGGCTGTAGAGTATGTGGAAGGTCAAGTGGCAGGCCTAAAGAATGCATAAGACTTACAAGAGAGCAGAGTTGGGAAAGGGAACATATAAATAAAGAGAAACTCCCCTTTGAGATGAAGTGCAGTCAGTGTCAGAAATAAGTAAGTTTTAGACCTCTGTTCAGGGCAGTGGGCAAGATGAATTAAAGGTGCAGAAAACGTGACCATGCCTGTGTCAGAAGGCAGAGCAGCATCAAGAATTCTTGGCTTTTCAGTTCATTTTGCTATTGATACTATCTAAATTGCCCAGCTAAGCCAGTTCTAACTTTATGCCCTTGAAATCATTAAAAGATAATATATATATATATATACACACACGCATACACATATATATGTATAAAATCAATATATTACCTGCATTCGCCTTCAAGAGTGATATGGTTTGCAAAATCCTCTGGGATCCACTGGAAGAAGGGGATAAGAATGTCACACATGCTCTTTTGGCTCCTCTTGTGGCAGAGTATATTCAGAGCAGTTGAAGTTGCTAACTCATGATTTCATTCTGGAGGTATTTGTTCAGTAATGAATGAGGCAGAGGAGCAGACCCTGAGAAATCCGTACTCATACCCTGCTGAGCCTGCTCAGATGGTAATGTAGAATGTCTCTTCTCTCCAAGGGTGCAAAGTACATCATCAAAATGCAGAATGGGCCTCTTAGAAAAACTGTGCCTGTAGATACAAGGGAAATGGAGGAATGAAAAATTAAATGAAGGTAGCAGGCCTTTTTTCCTCAAATGAAGACAGATCTCACATTGCAAACGATGAGAATCCTGAAAGATAATGCACCAGCTGGAGACTTCTATATGGGTTTAACTGGATAAAGGACACCTAGCAGCATCATCCCAGCAGTGGTTTGAAAGAAGGCTGCTAATAATCACATCCCTGTGTCAATCACAAGCAGTAGAAATTAGGAATAGAAGGAAGAAGTAAAAAGTCAGCAATCTTCTTTACATCTAACAATGTCCTCTTGGACATGCGCTTTCTGCTGGGATCTTCTAATACATCCAGATGCATTCCTGCTGCTGTGGCTGTTACAGACTGTTATTGCTCTGGCGCTTAAAGATGGTGCATAAGTTAGGTTTTATAGTGTGAGGACTATGAAGAAATACAGTAAATAATCACATCCTCCAAAACCTGTTCTAAAAATGTTAGAACAAAACTACCTTTCTGTCCAGAATTTACCTGACACTGCTGATGTTAAAGAAAGAACAAAAAGCTAGCATAACAGGCTGCACTGTCAGTGCCTGGTCCATTCTTTGTAGAAATACCTGCTGAAATAAAATTACGTGCTCTTTTTGGCCATAGTCTGGCAAATGAGCAAACACTTAATCTTAGTGTCTGCTCACACTTGCTTGACTTCAAGGTAATTTGATCAGAAGCTTCATTTAACTGTATGGCAAGCAACCTCTAGGGCTCTCTGAGCTCATGTGTGTGATGTGGAAACAGGTGATGACAGGCAGCGAGGGCTATGCCTGTAGATTTTCCCTTTAGTGAATTAATTTTGGGTGCCTGTAAGAATTTATTTTGGATTTTCATATCCTGCTTAATTTGTAGTAAGAAAATGGAACTTGGGTTAAAGTACTTGATTGAAATACTTTTATATTGGTGGATGAAAAACTGGAACATGACCCGGTAATTACAATATCCTGCACTTGATTTGGGGCAATCCCAAGGAAAAATACAACCTCGGTGGAGACTGGGCTGAGAGCCCTGAGAAGAAAGATTTGGGGTTGTTGGCTGCTCAAACAACATGAGCATGTTTCAGTGTGAACTTGCAGCCCAGAAACCCAACCATATGCTGGTTTGCATCAAGAAGTGCAACCAGCAGGTCAGGGAAGGTGATCCTGCCTCTTTACTCCACATCCAGCTCTGGGCCCCAACATAAGAAAGATATGGACCTGTAGGAGGGAGTCCAGAGGAGGCCACAAAGATGCTCTGAGGGCTGAAGCACCTCTTCTGGGAAGACAGGCTGAGAGAGTTGGGGTAGTTGAGCCTGGAGAAAAGAATGCTCTGGGAATGCCTTATTGTGGCCTTTTTCATATATAAAAGGGAGTTTATAAGAAAGAGAGAGACATTTTACCAAGGCCTGTATTGACAGGATAGAGGGCAACAGTTTTAAACTGAAAGAGGGTAGGTTTATATTGACCATAAGAAAGAAATTTTTTATGATGAGGGTGGTGAGGCACAGGTACAGGGTGCCCAGAGAGGTTGTGGCTGCTCCATCATTGGAAGTGCTCAAGATCAGGTTGGACGAGGCTTTGAACAACCTGGTCTAGTGAAAGATGTCTCTGCCCATGGCAGGGAAGTTGACTAGATGATTTTCAAGGGTCCTTTCAAACTCAACCAATTCTGTGATTCTGTGAAATATACCTAGGAAGGATAAAGGGAAAGAGAGCCAAAATATGGGGAATAAAACCTGTTGTAGAAAGGAATATAAAGGGTCAGTGGGAATTATGTTCAGGAGCTTTGCCCAGGTATGGAAATCTAAGTCCAAGACCTAAAGGTACCCTAAACTAAGAATTAGAGATGCTAAATCTACTTCGGTTGCGGCTGGGAGATGTAACCTCCACGTGAATGGGGTTGTGTGAGCTCCCTCCTGTGTCTACTTGTGTGATAGAGGTGGACCTCAGTGAGAGACCTAGGAAGAAAAGACTACTTATTTATCAGCTTAGAGTAATTCTGTATCTCCTGTGCTGGTAATACAGTGGTGATGGCAGCATAGGGGAAAGTCTACAGAGAGGAATAAGAAATATGTTATTCAGTCTGGGCTGGGAAAAGTTAATTGCAACATAAAAATGCTCTTATGGTATTAATGAGAAATCCACTTGTGGAAAGCACGGTGTCAGGCCGAACATACTATTTGTAAAATTTACACAGCAATACACTAATTCTAATCAGTTTGATTTAATAAAAACCTTCTGTTTAAGAATTCTTTAAAGAAAAAATGTGAAGATTTAGTGAAAAGACTGTCTCTGTTAAGGTCTTTGTGATTTTTATTTTAATTTCCCACTCTGATTTTCAGTGAGACCAGAAATCTTAATATTTCAGAATTTCATATCAGTGGTGTTTGAAGATTGTACTTTAACCCCGTTTTGTCCCTTTTTTTTTCTCCATTATATGATAGAGTACTAGAATGAATAACTTCCAGCCGATTTTTTGTTCTTTTCTGTGTTACTTTCATTGGTTGGTTTTTTTTGCCACACTGTCAAGCTCCAGGAATGAAGTAGTACTGAAAAGGTGCAATGTGAGGAAAAGGAAAACATACACAATCCACAATGGAAAAAGAACAACCCTCCCTGAAATCTTTAGTTCCTCTAGGTTAAATTGCTAAAGTAGAAAGGAGAAAAGAGGGAAAGAACCTTTCCTTTACACAAAATAGGAAAACTGAGCTGGCAATGATGTCTGGTCAGATGAAGGGTTCCTGTGCCTTTACGCTCCTCTTTTTTGCAAGGTACCTTGAGTGACCTATGAGAAGCTACCATTTCCTTCTGACAAGCCTTGCTTTCAAGTCTCAGCTGTATGTAGGTTTGAAATTGAAAAACAGTCAACAAAAAGCTAATGTGTAATTGTATAAAGGGGTAAGAGGTATGGGATGACCAAAACTCTGTTCAGAACTTCACCTTCGAAGTGCTGAGGCTATTTCAGCTCCATTTTACAGAGGGCAAACTGGGAAAGAGGTTTTAAATTATTAGCTCCAAGTTTCGAAGGTTTGACCACTAGAACTGGCACCTCTATCTCTGTTTGTACTACAGTCAAGCCTTACAGGTTAATAATCACAGTAGTGCCTTTGAGCTTTTATCAGATCATCTCATCTGATCTAACCTGTGGATGTGAAGATGAAAGGTTAATCCCCCAGGCCATCTGCTTTCCTTTACCTTTTCTGTCTGAATACATTGCTTACTTGTCTTGCACGCTCACTTTTGGCATTATGTCTCTTGCTGTCTTGTAACACTGATACTGGTTTACATCTGACTCTGTACAGAGGACTGCAGCCTCTTCAGACAGCAGCTGCCTATTTAGAGATGCTTACCGGTTTCTTCTAGTATTTCGTTTCCTCTCCTGGCAACTCCCCTCAGTATGATTTATGAACAGCAAGCATAGCTGGGGGTGATGTGAAGTATCAACACCTCTGAATTCCAGTGATAGGAGCTGGGGTAATTAATAATAACAAATCAGGTGTGTTTACTCTGCATGGAGATCACGTAGCAGAGAAGTGTTATTCGGTATTCTTTGGGAATGGGAGAAGTCAGTCCTTATACTTCCCTGTGCTGTTAAATCTGCATGTCATTTTCCTTAGATAATTAAGTAATTCCAACCTTTCAAGGAGAAAAAGTCCCTCCTTTTTCTCTGTTAGCTTGCAGATGTAGTACATGTACCTTGCGGCAAATCAATGCTAACTATATTACCATGCATTATTGCAGTAATGGAGTAGAGTAAGCCCAAGGAAAAATGTTCAACCCTTGCCGATTGCATTATAACCATGAGGATCTTTTATGTAGCAGACTTATTAATTGCATTTTCATTTGTGTCCCTAAAACTTAACCCTTTTGAGATTGCTCTTCAGCTCCAATATACCACTAAAATTGCCAAGTGCAGGACAGATCAAGAAAAGGGAGGATGACAAGAGTGGTCTCTGCAGTGTGACACTGGAACCTGGACAACTCTAACAAAGCTGAGGAGTAGATTTGAACCACCACCAAAAGAAGACAGCTGTTAAATCACTTAGTAGAACACAGAACAAATATAATTTTTGTTTGGGGCAACAAATGTTGCGGTCAGGTGCTCTTTTAAGGGAAGGAGAGTGAAAATTTTTGGCTCCTCTTTGCACCCATTGATCTGCTCTGTGCTTTTACATTGCACATAACACTTGTGCAGGTTATTCCTCCTCTCTCTCCAGATGAACTCCCTGATTTGTCCCAGCAGCATTCTTACTTTGTGAAGACCAGCCTGCTTAGCTGTTCTCATTTGCACTCTGTCTGAAGTCAGTGAATGTGTGTTGTCTGCAAGTCCTAATCTAGACTTCAGAGTGGTGATTGCCTCTCTGCTGCCTTTGCAGGCCTTTTTCTGGAGCCTGATAGGAATGTTGCTAGATAGGGGCAACTATCTATGCCTCTATCTGATAAAGGTGTTCCTAGAGTTTCAATTATTATTATCTTAGTAATTGGCATTTGCATCATGGAAGTGCACACTGCAGTAATGGCTGGCCTTTGCCAGCCCATTACTGAGCCTGCATTACACTGTGTGTGGATTACATGTTGTTCTCTTCATGGGGCTGGCATTATTTTATTCTAATTTCCTGTGGTTGTCTGCAACTTCAGTTACTCCCTCTGTGAGCTGAAGGTATCAGCCAAGACAGTCTAGCAAAGGCTGTAATAGCTGACACTTAGTTTTGTCCTTCTTCCTGTCTAAGGGGTGTTGGGAGCATTAATTTGGCTGAGACTTCCCCTTTCAGGATGTTTCTAACTCTAGCTTCATAAGATTCGATTCATGAGATGAGATTGGCTCCTTCAGTATGTTCCTGAATCAGGGCACAAGAGATAGGGGGGACTACCAGGACTTTGTTGGCAAGAAACACCAGCTGCTTGCTGCTGTAGTTCTGTGTTATTTTCCTCTATATTAACACTTCCTTATTGTTTTGTTCTCCCCCACTAGATATATACACGTTCCATTCATGTTGCCTAACATAAAGTCTTTGCTCAGTGCTATAGTTCAGTTTCTCTCTTATTTGGGGTTGTTCTTAGAAGAAAGGAAGGAAATAGCCATAGGAGAGGATCTTAAAAGGTGGTGTTTATTGCAGGAGAGAAAACTGCACCAAGCTGTGGCAGGTTGAACATCCTCCTGTGAAGTTCCACCATCAAAGCTGGGGTCCCTAAAAGACTTGTTTCACTGTAGCTTGCTAAGAAAATTCTGCCTCTGCACACACACACACATAAAAATTACTTTGGATTTAGCTTGAGTAGAGAAGAAACAAACCTAGCTCCTTCCCTTTCTAGGTCTTTCTTAAACCTGGGGGGTGAGACGGAGTAGAACAGGGGAAGATTTGTCTGGAAGAGGATACAAATAGAAAAAGTACCTGGGGTGACTGTAAAGACTTCAAGCTTCCAGTATGTGCTCTGTGGGATGGGAAAAGGCAGTTTGTGTTGGTTATCTGTCTTGTTCATGATTTATACAGGAGAATTTTCTGAAACATCTCCTGTGCAGTGTCTGGTTGGCTGGTGGCTGTCAAGGAAGTTTTCCATCCTGGTGGATTTGTGGGTTGTTGCTGTTTCTTTTGCCAGTAGCCTGTGAGGACCTGGATGTGGCTGATGTTTGGTGTCCTTTATTTGAAGCTACTAAGTCCTTCGAATTTCTTCCCTGGGAGCTTCTCCTCCAGACTAGGGGAGGGAGTAAGTCTGCTGAGGACAGTGTTATCTGGTTGCCCTGGGAGCCAGTACTGTGCTGCATGGGAACCACTCCTAAACAATCAGACATGAGGCTTCAATAACAACCAGAAATGAAAAGCTGAGGAGAGGTGCACAGAATTTCTATCAGTAAGGGGGATTCCTTTTTGCCATGGAAGCTGTGAGACTGAGGCGTTCCTTGGGACAGGGAGGGAGATGAGGGTCATTTACTGTTTCTTAATCAATGATCATGTGAATATTAGTCACATTCTCCGGTTTTAATTGGATTTTCTCCAAACAGGATATGTCAGTACTCATAGCATGTTCTTGGATGTTATAAGATCTTAAGCCATCAATACTCTTTATTATATATGGCACCGTTGGACCCAGCTTTTTAGGCAAGCTCTTTGAATTCGGAAAGACTGGAGGTTTAAACATCCTGACCTGGAGCTTTCTAAGTGATGTTAAGGAGCAGACTTTCAAAAACTCGGCAAATGCTTACGAAAATCTGGGATCTTACTGTGGTCCTGAGTGACTTGAAATCTGGGGAGAGAGGGGATCCTGTATTTCTGACCGGGGTCTTCAAGACACAAAATATATGCAACCTGCAGTATGCAGTGAATTCAACACAATGAACTTGTGTGCTGCACCACTTATCTTTGTGTATGCTGCAAGTCCATGCACTTAATCCATTCCAATAAACTCTTTGGAGTTCCTGATGATGCTGATTATCACTCAAAGGGGATTTTCTTATCTTGGCTTAAGGACCAACACCAGAGCCCAATATCAGCTAAGAAGCATGATCTAGAACCTGCAGGATCTCCCCAGAGCATTCAAAACACCTCTGCCTTCTCTGGGTGTCAACAAGTCCTTCACCTGCTTTGGGCAGGTTGTGCAGCTTTTGGGTAGCCTTAGCAGTGAGTGATGACAGTGGAGCAGTCTGAGCATTCCTGAATGAAAGGGGCTCTTCTGCCTCCCACAGACACGATGTGTGGATAGAAAAAATCAAAAGGAAAGATGCAGAATGGTCACCAAACCTGGGATTGGATCTGCTAGTGCTGGTGAAGTCCTGAGCCTGAGTGAAATCTACAGAAGTGGTTCTTACCTCTGCTAACTCTACCCACTGTAGTTCCAGTGTGGCCTGCAGTACTCTTTTCTGTTCTGAGGCATTGTGTGAATGGTGCTGAGCAAGAGAATGGTGGTGCTGTGATGCAGTGAATGGGACTCACTAATTTGTGAGAACCCTGCTCCAAGATAAGCTGTGATCAAATTGTTCCATGACCCAGGATGTGTAAAACGCCTCTTTTGACATGCTGCTATGTGGTACCCATGCTGCATGCTTGTGTGCTGTGCTGCTGAGCTCCCACCTTATCATTTAGTGCAGGAGCCTGATTTCCTCTTGCAGCATCTGCACAGTGCTTTTTTTGCAGCCCTGTTTAGGAGCTTAGCAGCAAGTCTGGCAGTACTGAAGGCTCCCTGCCATGGGCCTGCTGTGCTTCAGAGGCAGACTGTCTGTTTCACACCCGGACTGGCTGTGCTAGAAGAAAATATGTCCCATCATTGGGGTAGCACTGTACCAGCAAAAATGGTGAGGGCCCTGCCTGCAGGCAGTGTTTATTATGAGGATATGGGGACATTTCAGCTTGTAATGATTTTTAGGTAGACTCAGACCTTTCCTTAGTAAACAAGACAGCATTATCACACAGATGCTTTGTTTTATGGTGACTGGTCTCACACATAATAAATAGGTTAAAGTTAACTGAAGCAAGTATTGATTTTTCTCTTAGTACATGTGGGATTTCCTCCCTTGGGAGTGCTTGAGTAGTGTGGGAGACCTTCAGGGTGGATCTGTGTGCGTGAATATAATGCCATGTATTGGGGCATTTCTTTTTCCCCACTTTAAGTTTTCCTCTTATGATGTCTTCCCCAACTCCCCCCGTTTCTTTCAGGCTCTAGCAAGTAAGGTTCCTGCTCCCACTCAGAAATTTCATGGGGTGATAGTGATGGTGAGACACACAGGGAGGCTTGAGTGTGTGCAGTGCTGAAGGAAGAGAGGGGCATGGAGCGTTGATGGGCAGACCTAGGCAGAACAGAAGGGATGGGGTACTGGGGAGCAGGTCTACAACCAACAGTGGAGGTACTGATGGTGAAGTTATTGATGTGTGATAGCAGTTAACTCCTTGGTTTATTTTATTTTTCTTTGAAATGAAAATCACAGAATAGGAAAAGAAATAAAAGAAACCCCCAAATGATCAGTGCTGCTTTAGAAGGCTTTGGTATGAAATGATTGTCGGGCTTTATTTGTTTCTTTCTTTAGGTAGTGTCATTAGACTCCCCTCCATCCCCTCCAAATCATCTCCTCCAGCCAAACATAACTTTCCCAATTGTCTTTCTCTCCTTAATTGAACCCAGCCCCCCCTTGGTTATAGGCATATTCTACTCCTTTATATTTGTGACACAATTTCCCTTCCGGAACATTTGCTTACTTGCTTACTTAAGATCTTCTGCCTTGCCTGGTGTTATGGCATATGGTTACCTTACATCAATTAAAAGTCAACATGGTCCAACAGCATATAACACCAACCCCTGCTTCTTTGAATGGCTGTTTGCAGCTGGGTGGGGATTAAAGCAGATTGTAGTGGATTAGACCAAGGATTAAAACAGCCTGTAATGGATACTGTGTTGAAATATTCCATTTCTATTCTTGGATATAGACCGTGAAAATCTAGGGTTGTCCATCCTCACTATCACCGTGCCATGCAAGAGGCCAGGTTTTGAAGCAAATCTGATGTTCCTGCAGCAAGGATGGTACAAACTGGAAAAGCCCTTTTTCTCTTGTGCGGCAGATGGGCACGCAGTTCGCTAATCGTGCAGGAGATGGGGGTGTTGCTCACGTTACCTTTGTTTTCTAGAGAAGGAAAGGGACTAGAGAAGAGCGCTGCTGCTTCTCTCTTTGGCACTGGTACCTCTGCTAAAAGCAGGGAAATCCGCAGCTGAGAGATTTTAATAGTCCTAGCTCATCAGTGAGACTTCAGCTTGTGTCCTGTTATTTAACAGTAAAAAGCAGGCACTGATGAAGGGTTTTGAGGGTTTTCTTTGGAAACATCTTCTGGTGGGTGTCTGTCTGAAAAACAAAGGCCTGGGGTAATCTTGCTAAGATAGTATGAACTGAATGTCTGGGATTGTCCCTGAGTGTGGCAGGTGTGGATGATACAGAGGATGATTTTAGCTGCAAGTAAAAACTCTTCAGTCTGCAGGGTAGGAGAGATCCGTTATCGGGGTGATGAGCACACTGCCTGAAAGAGAGTGTTGATGAACACACCTATGCATGAAGCCCATCACATTCTGTGCCATGTCCAGCACAGCCTGGCTCTTGTGGTGACAAAGAGTGATGTGGTGGACACAAAGCAATGCCTGGTGCTGGCAGGAGTTAGGAAAGGAGATGTGACCACAGGATCCTATCTTGGCGTTTGTGGCCTTTGGTTGTGAAGTCAGGGATAGTGCTGCACAAATGAGTGTCTGATCCAAGTATAAGCAAGGACTGGGTCTTAAACAGTATCCAGAAAGGCTGAGAAGATTAGTGGGACTGGTGGACTACAAAATGGCTAAGCAGTGGCAACTGCTAGTCCCACGGTAGCTTTTACTTTGTGGTGACAGGGGTTCTGAACACACAGAAATTTTCAGGAGCAGCAGTGAGCTGCTGCTGGGTCCTAAGGGACTGGAGAATCATAGAATGGTTTGGGTTGAAAAAGACCTTAAGGTCGCCTAGTTCCAACCCCCTGCCATGGGCAGGGATGCTTCACACTAGACCATGTTGCCCAAGGCTTTGCCTGACCTGGCCTTGAACACTGCCAGGGATGGAGCATTTGCTACTTCTTTGGGCAGAGAAACTTTAATCATAATGTAAGGACAAGTTTTGCGTGTCACAACTGCAGCCTCAGTGTGGGAGGGTGACATTAGGGTGGGCAGCTCATCCCTTCACAGTGCAGAGCAGTGGCAGGATCCAGGGGTGGCATGCTGCTGGTGCCACAGACCTGGGGACACTGTTCTTGCAGCAGTCAATCTAGGGAGACAATTGAGGTCCTGTTCCTGAGCATACTACATTGTTCTTTTATAAGCAGTGGGGGGTGCATCCTAGGGGATGGCCTGGCTCTGTGCACACAGGTGTGTGTAACTCGCTCAATCCCTTCGCCCAGGGTTTTATGGATAGATTCTGGCTGAGGCCCACGTCACTGCTCCCACACAAATGAAATGTCATCTCCTAAACGTTTTGGCAGCGTACTTTGAAAAGGAGCCGATTCCAAGCCAGAAATAACATCCGTTGGGTTGGGGGCGGGTGATTTGTTTCCTCTGCCCCCATCTCCCACTTTCCCTCTCTGCGTGGGGATTTGCAGCTCACGGGCAGAGCCGTGCCCGTGGGTTGGAGCCCCCACCGCGCAGTGACCGGCTCCCTCAGCCTCCCCACACCGCCCATCCTCCTTCCCGGAGCTCTCAGCGCTTTCCTCCTACCCCAGACCCTCTTTCCAGGTCGGCAGGACAGCCATTTAGCGGCAGCTCCCACCGCTCGCAACCGGCATCGGTGCTCGCAGTCACCTCTCCCTTCATCCCGCTCTCCCCGAGCCGGGCTGCTCGGGCTCCCCCGCCCCGGTCAGACGTCTGCAGCAGGAGGCGGCTAAAGAAGCCCCAGCGCGGGCACAGCACAGCCATCACCGATCCGCTCTCTGTCCCTCTCTCCCTCCGCTCCGCCCCGGGCTCCATGGAAGACCCAAGGCGGGAGAAACTGTTGAGCCGACCCCGCGTTGAGACTGACAAGGGGGGGGGGGGGGGGAGCCGTGTAGTTGGTGGATCCGTCCTTGGACGGCAAAGAATGGCTGATGTGGTAGAGTAGGCGGGTGGGACGATTAACAAAACGCTAATTATTGCCACTTTTGAAAGGGAGGAGGAGAACGGGGAAAGGTCTGCCGTGGGTTTGATCTAAAGGGAAAATGTGCCGACGTGCTGCTGCAATGAATCTCACCGGAGGAACGTGACGCAGGCACGGGTGTCAGTGACCAGGGTGACCCCCGGGACGACGGGGTTCGCCTTCGCACAGTTCGATTAACTCACACCTTGCCCGGTGGCTGAAGCTGCAGTGGCTCCTTGGGCTTTGCCAGCAGAAAGCTGGTGTCCTGGCCGGGGGAAATGTGGCATTCCTGCGATGGGAGCGGGAGCGCTGCGCTGGCATCATTTAGAGATACGTCTCCCTCGCTCTCTCTCCCGACACAGTCCCGAGAGGCTGCCGCAGTGAGATAGCTGCCTGCAGACACTGCCCTTTCTTGGGTATTCGCCCCACAAATAAATCCTGCCAGTCTCCCTTCCCGGACGGTGGTACGGTTGCTGGGATTCCCATGCACACGAGAGAGTTCCCACGGCCGGGAAGCCCCGCTCGGGACAGGCACATCTTCATGCCCGGAGCCGGCTCTGCTGGGTTGTTGAGCCGGTCGGTACGGCAGAGTCACCCAAAAGCCACACTCACCCAGGCTTGTTGCTTTACACCCCTTCCCCAAGTCCAGCGTTTATGCATATATAGGCACGCACATAGGGTGAGCAATACCTACGCTGCTGTAGATACGAGTCTATGTAAATACACATCACGAGAAACGCTGAATGACGGCTGCTCTCAGGCAGGAGCGCAGCCTCGGGCAGGAACTCGCAGACCAAATCAGGAGCAAAGACTGAGTGATGCTCCCGCTGATTCGGCGCGGGGTCCGTGTCCCGCTCCCGCCCCCGGCCCCGCTCCCGGCCCCCGGCGGCGAGGCGCGGCTGGGGACTCGCTGGTGTATTTCAGCGGCGGCGGCGGCTTGGCAAGGCTCGGGGCTCCTCCCCCCGTGTGGTGTTACCCTCTCACTTGATCAAATCCTTGAACGTGAACAGTTTCACTGAAAAGCACTTTTGAAAAAAAAAAAAAAAAGGAGAGAGAATCCACCAAGAGCAAGGAACAGAATCCAACAACCGGGGAGAGAGTTGGGATTTTTGTTCTTTTTTTCCTTCTTATCTTTTTTTTTTCCTTATTTTTTTCCCCCCTTAATTTTTTTTTCCCGGTCACCGTCTCAGAGGCTGAGGAAGAGGGAAGAAGAAGAGCGAGAGAAAGAGGAGCCTTTCGCAAATACTAATAATTATTATAATTAGAAGCCGGCCCCTTTCTCTTTAAAGAGAAAAAAAAAACCCTAACCGCAGCGGCTCGCGCTCCCCCTCCCTCTCCGAGCCCCCCGACTCGCTCCGCAAAGGCATGGAGAAGGGGACCAACTGCTTTCCGACCTGCCACACCATTTTTCTCGCCTGGACATGGCTCTTACTCCTCTCTTGGTGTTGCACCGGCGCCGAAATAACTTGCAGATCCTGCTCGTCTCCATCGCCCTCCTGGCCCGCATCCTCGTCTCGCCTTAGGCAGGAGCAGCGACCGCCGCCGCCGCGGGGATTATGGATCTGGCCGGGCGGCCGGGCGCGGGGCTCGGCCGGCGCGGACCCGCTGCCGGGCGGGGAGCCGGGGGGCCGAGCGGGGCCGCGGGGAGCGCCGATCAGCTCGGCGGGGGCGGGAGGCGGCGCGCTCGGGGGCCGGGGCCCGGCGGCGCCGCGGAGCCGGCGGAGCAGCGAGGGGCGCTCCCGAGGGGTGCCCGCGGCCGAGGGGCAGCACGGCGGCAGGGCTCAGCCCCGCGGGCCGCTGGAGGAGGGCAGAGCGGCGCGGTTGCGAGGGGCAGAGGAGCTGAGGCTGAGCAGCACCACCTTCGCGCTCACCGGGGATGCGGCGCACAACCAAGCCATGGTGCACCGGTCCGGCCACAACAGCAGCGTGAGTACCGACCCACGGACCCGACCCCAACCCGGCTCGGTTTGGCGGGGAGGGAGCCGCGCTTGCCGCTGCGGCAGGGAGTGCGCGGAAGAGAGGGGCGCTTGGTGGGCACCGCAGGGAGGGGGACATGGAGCGGTGGCAGCAGAAAAAAGTTTTCCCGGGGAAAGATGGGGAATGGGAATACCTTTCTTCCCCCGCCCCCAGGCAGAGCTGCGATGGCAGGGGCAGTGCGATCGGAACGCCGCCAAAGGGGCTGGGCTGTCTGGAGCTTTCTCCTATGCTCAGGGAAGACCCCCTGCCCCCCACTCCGCTCTGTCCCTTGTCCCTGAACAGCTGGGTCCCCTTTCTCTCTGATTCTTCATATGTAATATCCACCTCGGCACGCTTCGCTGCCTCTGCGCCAGGGGGTGAGGGATCTACAGTGGTGGTGGAAAAGCCCTCCTGATCCCTGCTCTGCACGCTGGCGACAAGAGAGTTCCCATTAAGTCATTTAAGGGTGGAAAGCCCCAGAGCACGTTAAGGGTCTCAGTAAGGAGGCAGATAGTTCAAGCACAGTGAAAAGTTTATTAAAAATCAGTGGCATGTCATGCCTTTTCCCTGTAGGCAGTAACAATGAGTCACTGAAGTGCCCCTCAAGGTCTGTGGGACGCTGTATAGGGGTGTGTGTGGGGTAGGTGTCCCACGATCCCACGCACCATCGTGCCACGATAGAGCAGGACCCTCCCTCGCACCCTGCTTTTCAATGCCTGGCAGATGACTGTGGACAAAACTTCAACTTTCTTTTAACTTGGTATCAGCCATACTATTTCCATTCTGATGTAAAGCCTGAGAACAGGCATAACTTAAAGGTCTACAGGAAACCTTTATTCCCATTATTCTGATTATTATAGCCTGTCATTGCCTTGAAAATGCCACTTTTATTGTTTTGCCGCTATTGGAAATGGGTATAAAGCAATTAACAGCATGAAACAGATCAGCTGGATTTTCAGATGCATTCTTCATGAAACTTATTAGTCATTAAAAAGCAAATTGTCTATCTATCTATCTGTGCATCAGCTATAGCTTTATAATGTGCAATTCAACCACCTCTTTATTTTACTGACTGGAAGTTTTTTTCCCTATTTAGTATTACTTGGGCAATAATCCTGACAGCAATGTAGATGTTACTTTGATTTAACCAATTTTTTAAAGGCAGTTGTGTTTGCCAGACATGGATTCCACTCTCATTAAAGCTGAAAGCAAACATTCAAGAGAAAACAGCTGCGTGGTATATTTTAGCACTATGCTTGTCTCTAGGATTATTTATGTTTAATATAACATGGCATGTAATGAAGAAAACAACCTATGTTCCCTCTCTTTTCTTTCATTTTGGTGCTGAATCAAGGGGCATTGAGCAAAAGAAGCTAAAATCCCCCCCCATCCCTTCCCAGCATGGATTTTTGAGTATTTCTGGTTGAAGTAGCAGAGAAAACTCATTCTGTAGGCTTTTACTGGGGAAAGAAAGGTTATTTTTTGTTAAAGTGCAGGTCAGAAAGTGATTTCCACAGAATTTTGTCTCCTTCTTTTTTTTTTGTTTTTACAGAAATATGCCATTTAAATAACTAGTTTCCTTTATTGTTTAACTCCAGGTGACTAAGAAAGGTAATGAAGGTTTTGTGCCTCAAGATACTGTGTGTTAAAAGCTTCCAACTCAAAAGCGCAAGCAAAAGGCTGGTGGTTATTGCCAGTGTGGTGTTTGTAGGCAGGAAAAGCAAGCATGTTAATAAATACTAGTCTTACCATCTTGTGATTTTTCTAATATGAAGCTTAACATCTTGAGACTTTCTGTCCCATCTCTTGAAGGAAACATGCTCCATTTAGTGATTAAATGGATTTATTTTTTTTTAACAGTTTAGAGGGAAAGTTAAATGCTTGAACCTGGGTCCTTCTATTTAGCAGCAGAGAAGGCTGAATCCAATGCCAGCTTTTCTGCTGCAGTTCAGTTTTTACCTGATTCTGAGCACTGGCGTGTCTATGGCATAGGAACGTCAAGCAGTTGCCCAAGGTCACTCAGGGAAGCAGTGTGGCTTTTGCCAGCTACATCAGTTCCCAGCCTCTCACTTCAAAGCATACATTTGCTTAGGTCATAGTTAGATATAAAGCAGCAGGAAGGTGTATTGAAAATGGACAAAAGATGGTAACTCATGTCATGATTATGCCAGATGACTTAGGAGAGCAGGTAGGACATGTCTGTATGTTGTTATTTTCAGGCTACCAAAGCAGTGAAGAGGCACACAGCTTGCTTTTACCAATGGTCTGTTCCTTGAATAGATTTCAAACCCTGTGTTTTTGCCACTTACGATTTATTAAAAACATGATCAATCACATTTCATGCAGTGAAGCAGTGTCTTTCAAATCATACACGGGTGGTGGGGGATTCCTAACAACTCGGTGAATTTGCAAAGGGGAGAAAGCATGGTAATAAAAAAATGATGCTTTTACTGGGGCATATAGATCTACAGACACTTTGCAAAAAGGAGATCTTTGCAGGGGCTGCTCATCCTGTTACCTGGAATGTTAAAAACCTTCAGTGTGTTTTTACAGCTATTATTTAAGAGCAGCTCCCTCTCCCTCCATCTCCTATCCCCCTGTTCTCCCATGTCCCTCAAATTTCAAATTTCAAACTTATTAAAAAATAATCCCTTCCAGGCAACAAACTTTTGTTTCTCCATTTGCAGATAGTGAGGGCAGGATTAGGATAGAGGCTGGTGAGATCAGGGAATTCGGGTTCTCTGCTTTGTCCTGCCCAGAGGCTTTTTCTGCGACCTTAGGAAAGACAATTAACCTCTCTGGATCTCCTCTTCCATGTTAAATGAGGATAGTACTACTTAGCTACCACAAAGTGGTGATGTGGAGCAGAATTCATATCTGCTTTGTACGATACCTGAAGATCTTCAAGTGGAAATTGTTAGGAAAATGCAAGAATACTGTTCTGTGTAAAGTGAGGTTTGTGCTGTCTGTGCTCTTCGGAACAGGAGTTGCCTTAATTCAGTAGGTCTGATATTAGAAAAAACAAGACTTGTACTTGGGCTTCAAGCACCAGTCTGCCCTAATGGTATTTATTGAGAGGTCACTGAAGCTCTTGAGGGACCTAGTAAAGATCAGTTAAAATGTTGGGTTTTTTATTGCTCAGGCCTTTCTGAAGGAAGGAGAATTTTTATGAAAACTGCTGTTATTCCCAGAAGATCTGCAAGCCTTTCTTTTTTTCGAAGCCATTCCTCTCTGAACACACACTGTGCACAAATGTGCTATTTGGGGAGCAGTTCTACCCTCTACACTTGTGTTCCCTCTCTCTTGATGATTATGTCATTGCATGAAAATTTCCCTTGGTCTGCTCACCAGATGATGCTCTCTTCAACCTCCCTGTGAAGATGATCTGTTTCCTTAGATTGTCTTGTTTTCCTTCATCTCTCCCTGATTTCTGGGTTAAGGACCTGCAAAACATACGTAGCAGCACCTTCAATGCTGTTACAGCTTTAAATCTCACTCTCTTGTTTCTTGACGATAGTTTACTCAAGAGATTTCAACAAGCTGCAGTGGGGAAAGCACACTTACTCAGGTTGTTCTCCTGATATGATCACTGATATGATATGATCCTGATATGATCATGTGATACGTTTACCACTAGTGGAATGGTAAACAGAGACTGTTGTCATTGGGTTTCAGAGTAGCCAGTCTGATGAATGTAGCTGTTCATAGGAAGTACTTAATTATGGCCATGCTTTTCCCATGTTGGAAGTGCTACAAATTCTGTGGTGGTGTGGGCAAATTTTTGTTGGGTTTCATTTGTTTGTTTTTAATATACAAAGCAAAGATGAGCATTTTTAGCTTTCTTCTAACCTCTAGAAGACATTTGCAATCCATTATTTATGCAGAGGCCTCATCTTACCATCATAGTCTGGGATAGTGTGGGATACATAGGTATCCCATGTATACATGCCTTTGCCTTTCTAGGAACCAGAGGCAAACTTCAGGCTTAAAGATGACAAAATGTACTGTAATGCCACAGTAAGAGCAGGAGATGGCATTTGTGTAAGGCACGTGCAATATTTCACATTGCTTCAGCCAGGCCTAGCTCCTATATGATCCTAGGGGTTGGATTTTTCATACTATTGGGAAAACGTGATCTGCATATTTTTATCTCAATGCGGTGCAGCAGTGCAGAATTTAAACAAGAAGTACAGTGTGCCCAAGTGATATAGCTGCTACTGTGCAGACCATGCAACTGCATTCACGGTTGGCCTTATGATCCAGGCTCTGTAAGTTGGGGAAGGCAGGATTAGAGCTGGTGAGAGACTGGACTAAGGCCTTGTTTTACCTTGTCAGCCATGTTACACTGTTTTGTCCAGAGGTCTAGTCAGCCTGTGGCTGTTGTCTCTTTGTAAGATTCACTCCAAGACTGGGAATATGAGACGTCTTTGGGACAAGACACTGCTAAAGAGGAGGCTAAGCACTACAGTAGCCTACAGCCACCTGAAATAGAGTCAGACAGAAAATGCAGCTCGTTTTATCGGTTGAAGAGGGATTAACATGTGGCAACACCCACAACGTACATCAGATTGAACATTAGGAAGAGTTTCTTCCCAAAGAAGTTGGTGCAGCAGGGCACCAAAAAGTTTTAGGAGTCTGTCTTTGGAGGTTTTTGAGCCTGACATACACATGATCTGATGATAGCAACCCTGCTCTGAATAGGCTTCTGTGATTCTTTCCCTCCTGCTGCCACTGATCCTATTCCCTAATCCTGTGCAAGCTCTGGCAGTGAAAAGCAGGTTGTACAAGTTCTTGCAGTGAAGTCTGTCTCTTCCGGGAATGATTCTTCTGAATGCTGTTGGCAGTGTTCTGGTGTGATCTGCTAATGTACTGGTGGTTTGATGCTGAGACATTATTCACTCCCATGGCGAATTACAAGCTGGGGAGGCTGATGGGCTTGCTGTGTGCCAGGTAGTTTTTCATTAAGATGCCTAGCAGTGCAGTGTGATGGGCAGAATTAGATGGGCAGTATTTGCAATTCCAAATAGACTGCTATGCTTGGAAGGGAGGAAGGGGAGAAAATGAATCTTTAGGCAGGCAATGCTGCATTTAGTTGTCAGCCATGGGTAACTGCTCCAACAGTCCAGTTGGATTTCAGTCTAAAATGTTTACTCCTAGAGTGCAAAATAGTGATGGAGCAATCATACTAATTGCACTGCATTTGGTAGATATTTTAATTGCTATTTTGTACTGTTTCTTTCTCAAATGGCTTTTGGCTAGGTTGGACTCTCATTGCCATTTGAAGGTAGACTGGTTATATCACAATGCCTTGATGCATTTCCACTTTTCCACTACCTTTAATAATGAAGTTTGCCACTAAAGTCCTTCTCCAGGACTGTGCCAATCCATTTTTAATTAATATTCAAATACAAGATGGGGAAATAAAAATTAAACTCTTGCATGGCAATTGCTTTTATGATTGTGTTGAGTCAGCAGAGCAAGAATAAGGTGTCTGGAGAATACTTTTTGGGCTATCTCTCTCTAGACTGGTTTCATTAAAAGTCAGGTTGATGTCCAGTGGGTGAGCGTTGATGTTGCTTGTGGATTCCGTGAAGCTGGCAGATGCCCTGGGCCATTACCCTGCCTAGCACAGCAAGCTGTCAGTGTAGCTTAGAGCCCAGTAACAGAACTACTGTTGTTCTAGGTGCCTGTCAGCAGTATCCCTTCGGGCCTCAGCACTCATCCTTCTTCATGACCAGGGATGAAGCCTAGAATTTGTGGCTAAGCTTTCACAATGATTTAAATGCAAACAGAAAAAAAGCCCTATATGATTCTTTAATGATTTTTTTTTATGAAAAACAATCATCCAATTAGATGAAGAAGTATTCTGAAAATGGGTTTGAGCAGATAATTGATGTTTGGAAGGAGAAATTTTTCCCAAAAGGGAAGTGAGATGAGACAAATATTTTCTTAAATGCAAGGCTGGGGGTAGATGAAATTTTCTCAGAGTTTCCAAATTTATAGTTGTATTTGTAGTAGAGATTATAGAAAAAAAAATGAAGGCAATGTCATCTATTGGGCAAAGCACAGGTTAAGGAGCTAAAGATTTTTTAATGCTGGTTGTACTAAAGAACACTGGAAGCGAGTGTTGCAAACAGTCAAGACTTTACTTAGATTGTGTCATAGTGTCGTGCTCCTTAAGTTCCCTGGGTATCTGTAGATAGAATGGAGGAGAGCACTACATGCTTACCTGAGTCAGTGCTCTCTTACAAATCCAGATTAATTTCAGGATTAAAGGCCAAGCCTGAGCTCATGTTTGGGGTTGGTTCCAGGAGAACTGCAAAGAACCTGTTGGTTATGGAGTTAACACTGGGGTTTGGAAGGGTTCTGGTCAAATTTAGCTTCCAGTGCGAATCTGTTTGAAGGTGTGTGGAGTTTATCCTGCTTTTAATCAAGACAGTAAATTAAATGACCTGTTCCTTTAAAAGCACTGAATGCTGTAAATGCAGAAAGTCCCCAAAGCACCAAAGTCTTTGGTTAGATCCTTAAACTAATGTAGGATTGATTGAGGTCAGTTTACTGTAGTTGAGGAATTCAACCTGCAGCATCGTTATTAACATTTCCTCTATGCAAAAAGAAGGACATGGCAGTATTTCCTTTCCTGCCATTATGGGGTGTTGTGAGACTGAGGGAACTGCATAAAGTTTGCTGCATGTTTGAAAGGGTGGCTGTGTAGGTGTTAAACATATTAGATAAATAATCTGCTATGGAAACTTCAGCGTCAATTCCCAACCGTTGTTGCCAGCAGAGTTCCAGCGTATACTAAAAATCAGAAAAGATTGATGCTGAATAATCAAACCACTCTTTTTTCCTTCCTTCTCAGCCCTCAAGGAGACCTGATTGCTCTCCCACTGAAATAAGTAGCAAAACCCTCTTGTTCAAGGAGGGTCCCTGACACCAAAGCTGTCACGATGTTTTTTCCCTTTCGTGTTCTGATACGTGACACAAATGCTAGCCAGGCAGATGTGCAGACCACTGCAGGGCCTCTGTACCCAAAATAGCATCGCTTTTAATTAGCTCCAGTGTGATTCGGATGCCTTGGGGTGCATGCTGTAGGAAAGGGTGCCGGGCTGCTAGTGTGTGGAGAGCAGAGCTGGGCGCTAGAGGGAGCGTGGGCATTTGCTAAAGGAAGGAAAACACCGCAAAGGGTGGGAGGGGAGCTGGGGCTTGGGAGATGCACGCTGGAAAGCCAGGCGCTGCTGAAATACTGATATGAAAACCCGCTTGGAGTCATTGACTCTGTGAAACTCCTGCTGTCGGGGCTTCCCTCTGCGGGAGAGGAAAATCGTCTTAGCCTGCACTCGGCCTCGGTAAAGCATTTCACTCTCCCTTGCAGCTGTTACTGTCTGCCTTTCATGTGGTCTCTGATTGCTGCCAGCCCTTTTTGTGAAGTTGGGAGTCCCTGTGCCGTGATTTCTCATCTGCTCTGGTCACCTCTAGCCTTAGTCCTGTGCCTGTAAAGCCACCAGCATCCTCCCCACACAGTGCTGCTGGGCTGGGAGAAGGGATGATGTTAACATTTACAGTGCCAGGAAGCAGTCTGAATCCTTGCTGCTCCTGACTGATGCAGTGTGTACTTTATCTCCTGAAATGCCATGCTCCGTTTTGACTTCGGGACTAACCTCCGAGGGTAGCTGCTGATCTTCTCTCCTTCCTACACCGATTATAGCTTGTAGGTGAGGTCAGGGCAGTTGTGCTTCATTGCTTCTCTCCTGGTGCCTGATCTACAGAGGATACGCTTGTCCTGACAGGTCCGTGCCACTTAGGACTTTGACCAACATTTTGACCAACCTGAGGTTGTTGCACAAATCTTAGTGTTTCTCTTCCTCTCTCCTTTTCTTTCTTATGTGTGTGTGTGGGACAGAAGGGACCAGAATTCATCCCAGTCACTGCATGGTGGCACAAAATAACATTTCTTCCAGGGAAAACTGGTTCTGCTTACTGGTGTCCTGGGGACTAAAATAGATTTTTGGGACTTGGAAAAACTGGGACTGAGACACAGTGAATCACTTTGGTCAGTGGTGGGCTACAGACCTCGGGATCCTAAAAACAACTGCTTCAGCCCTGCTTCAGATGCTATCTATGTAGCTATAGACCAGCCTATAATGTGTGGGTAGTGCTGGTACGTTTTCAGTGGACAGTGATGCTGCTGATACAGAATCTCTAGGGCCAGAAGGGACCTCTGGATTTCATCCAGTCCAACCCCACTTCCAACGCAGGGCCACCTCGAGCAGGTTACGCAGGAACATGTCCAGGCAGGTTTTGAATGTCTCCAGAGAGGGAGACTCCACAAGCCCCCGGTCAGTGTGCTCCAGTGCTCTGCCACCCTCAATGTAAAGAAGTTCTTCCTCACGTTAAGGTGAAACTTCTTAGGTTTCAGTTTATGGTTTCAGAAACCTTTTCTATTCAGAAATTTCACTCCAGAAATGTGTTGAGCCCCTTGTGAGGATTTGGCAGGGGACCCCGGTGAGGAGTTAGTGGAGCAGAAGACATGAGCACAGAGCTCCTGCTGACTTTCAAGGCAGAGAGAAAAGCATGAGTTGAGTTCAGATGTGCTTCCTTGGGGTGCCAGAGGAGAGCAGGCTGTGCATGCAGGTTTTCTTCATGATTTTTTGACTTGCAGTTATGCCTAATGGGGATGTGCATTGCCCCATGCATTGGCTTCCCTATGTACAAGGAAGAGTTAATTCACATTGCAGGGCTGTTGCTGAGGCTTAAAATGGATAGATATTTGCAAAAGCTGTTGGGTGGGTGAGAATATATAAAGTATGATTATTTAGCTCTTGCCAAAAGTGTTTAAGGACCTCATGGATGCAGGGAGGAAGGAGTGGGAGCTCTAATTGGTTGCTAGTCTTTCCCTGCGGTTTGTGCCTGATTGGAAAATCCCCCCAGCTGTGATCAATACCATCAGGTGCAGGCAAACAGGACTGCTTGTCTGCAGTCTTTATTTGCCTTTGTTAGAAGGCTGAGGGAGAAGTTCTTTCTGTATAAGGTAGGGGGATGGATGACTGTATTCATGGGCATTTCTCTGTTCTAGGCTTCCTGTCCTTTACCACCAAATCTTGCCAATTTTGTGCTTGCAGGGTGACAGACATGACTGTACTTATAAAGTATACTGCCTCCTAAAATATACTGCCTCCTTCATCTGTGTATTTCAAAGGTCACTAAAAGGAAGATCATCTGGTCTTTGTTGGTTTTGGTTGGGGCTTTTTTGAGAACCTTCAGGTATGCATGAGAGAGGGATCTGCTCTGGGTTGTGTGGCTGATCAGAGCTGAAGTTGGAAGGCAGGTTTTCTGACTCCTGTCCCTTATTGATATGGTTCCTTAATGACAAAGGACTTACTTAACATCATCTGCCACAGTTCAGATGCTGAGTATATTTTATTTTTATAAGAGATTGTATGAAAGAAAGGAAAAACAGGTGAGAAAAGGAGCTAAGATGGGGAAGAACAGGACTCTCAATAATGGAAAAACAGAATGTGCTCAGCTAAAATCATTAACAGATTGATCAAGTTAAAGCACTGCAAAATTCTGTCTGAAAGTGATTTAAGGAGCATTCTTTGTCTACTGTTCTCATCACTTCACCAGTATGGCTTCCCAGATCCCAGTTATTTCAAATTGAAGCTCCTTTTGAGCTGGATGAGAATTGACATAGTGGGACTGTGGGAGCCATGAATTTGGGCTTCCATTGGAAATACAGTGACAGGAGAGGGGTCCCATCTGTCTGCTGAGGTGGTTGTGAGCTGGCTCTGAATTAAGTGACTTGTTTGTAATGGGGTGGAATATTTTAGGATGGTGGTCATCACATGGCACGTGCTTGTGCAATCTTGCCATGGAATAATGTAGTAGGATTCAAAGTTTAAGGGTGGTCTTGGCTTTCTGTAATCATTAGGATGACTTCCCCACCCTTTGTAGTACACTTCACAGCCCAAGGGGAAAAGTGTCAGCTTCACACCCTGTGCAGGTGAAGGACTCCTGAGTGAGCCAGGGCAATTACATCTTCCTCCTGCCCCCTTGGATGGGGCCTCAGCTGGGTTTCTCCATGTCAGTCTTCTGTAAGATGTAGACCTGGGGCAGCATGTGAAGGGCATTGTCCTTGTTTTGCCACTCATGGTGTCTTTCTAGATTTGTTCCCAATCAGCAAATATTGGTAGTACTGGACACTGTAATGGGAATGTGGATGGGGATGCAGAAGGGTGTCTGGGGCTGTGGTGCTGTGCTTCTGGCCAGACCTACTGTCTGAACTGGCATGAACTCCTGGGTTTGCACTGGAACAAGATTTTGCCTCTGTTTGGCTACCAAAAGCCTGGTGTAAGACACAAGACTGATGAGCCTGCAAGTAAAGGAACATGGTGACCGGGTGCATGGAAATCCTTGCTCTAACACTATGTGGTGGAAGAGGCAGGCAGATAGACAAACCTGTGTGTCAGATGAGGTTTATGAAAACCACGTTTGGCCTGCATAAAGTCTTGCCTATGGGATGCTGAGATTGCAAGCCAGTATGCTAGGCATGCTACTAGAGAAAATGGTCATCTTAGAGGACAGAGAATCTATATCCATGTGTACTTTGGCAACTATTGGAGCAACACCAGGAGGAAGCCCCAGGCACTCACAGTGTCCGTATCAGGTGTTGCAGAGATATAATAGAGGTGGTCCAATAATCGTTGTCCAGAGTTTTCTGGGTAGCTGAGCCTTAAATAGAAAAGCTTTCAGAAAAGCATGCGATATGGAATACAGCAGAGACAGATTTGGCCAGAGCACCCCACTGGATTATAGTTGAGTGTTTTTGAGGCTCTGCCCCAGTAGCCATGCTGACTGCTAAGTTATCTGACTTGTGAGAACTGTTTGCTCTCCAAAGGATCAAAAAATGACTAAGATGCCTGGTCATTTGTTAAGCAACAGAAGTTAGCCATCACTTACCACTGAACTACTTGCCCTTCCAGGGCTCTTCTGTCTCTTGGTGTTTTCTTTCATCTGTCATGATCCCTCATTCTGCTGCTCATTTGGAGCTGTAAATAGTGGCACATGGTGTACTTGGGTGAGCATTGCGGGCCTGCCCGAGGGCTGGCTGTGGTCGATACATTGATCAGCTGGAGTCCTGCCAGCTGTGAGAATGGACACTGGGTGGTTTATGGCTCAGTCCAGATGTTATTTTGGGACCTGCTTCTTCACTCAGCTGAGCAGAGCTGAGCTTTGTTTCTCTGTGACCTTTTTCCCCCTGTTGAATTCAGTTCAAACTGGTTAATGGGTTCCAAAGTTATCCCTCCCATGCTAACCCACAGGTGGCATGATCTGCATCTAAAGCTGCAACTTGTTCTTACTGAAGGCAACCTGAAGCACAGCATCAGCACTGAGGAGGTCTTAATTTTCTTAATTAATATTGTTCACTGTTGTTTTTTCCCCAGCCTGCCTGGGAACTCTGTTCCTTTTAATCAAAAGGCAGCATTACTGGTAGTGTAGCATTCTCAATTTGCATGTACTACATCTCTTTGTTGCAGGCTCAATTCTACCCTCTCTTGCTTTTAATTAATTTGAGATTATCTTCATTACTTGTTCCTACCTCACATGCTACAAGTAACAAAGCCTGCCTTTGAGTTGTGCTGAGGTTTTGTGCTGGTGGCTCTTAGCTTTCTGTGTGCTTTGTTTTCTATTCCTTATCTTTTGTGCGAGCTTCCTGCAGTGCTGCGGGAGACAGGCAATAAACTGGACTGGGGAGAAGGTGTCTTAGTGAAAGGAGAAAAGAGGCAGGTCTAACTCCAGCACTAAAGAATGAGATCAAACACTAGATGGTAAAATAAAATGTTGGCTCATTTAGGAATGTTGTGTCTTCTGCAAAATGGGAGAGTCGCATCTTCTTCCCCAAAGACAAAGGTTAACAGTCACTAAAGTCACCTGAGCAGTGGAGGCTGTCCTCAGACCGTGATCTGTATGATCTCCATATAGTTCTTCAAGTGCTCATCCTAGTGGAGACAAGGATGAGAGGCAAGAGCTTCTCATGGAACGTGTGAGGACACAGGAGGGAGTTGATACCTGTGTCAAAGCAAAGCATGCAGTGCTGCTGTTTCTGTTTCACAGCTCATGGGGAAATGCTTTGTGCAGTCTTACTGGTGAGAGTTGTCTGTAATTTATTGCCTCTGGTAGTTAGCAGTTTATCAGTGCAAACCTTGCTATACCTGTGTTGATCAAAATGAGTTGCATGTGAGCACCTGACAGGAGGATGGGAAAGGGCAGAGTGAAGCTTCATGGACTTTTTACTTCTTTTAGAATCTCATTTCAATCACAATGGTCATAGAAAAAAAATGTGTTTTAGAAAGGTAGAAGATACTATGCCTGTGTTTACATGTGTTAGGATACTTGACCTGATAACTAAATAAATAAGTATATAGCTATTTAACTAAATAAAATGTAAGAACCATGTAACCAGAGATTATCAGGGGCTGTAATCTACCTGCTTTTCCTCCATTCCCTCTCAACACCCTCCTGCTGTAGCACATGTGCTGTAATCCTTTCATATGGGTTGCAGATCCCTTCCTTCTCCTTCCCTTGCCACAGCCTTTGGACAGTGGCAGTGACTCACACCCTCTGGTATGAGTCAGGAGTGAAGTGTTTTGTGTGGTTGCATCTTGGCATCCCTCAGTTATACATCAGGTTCCTTAGGTTGAACGTTGTTGTTGTTCATGTGCAGCGTTTGGAGCTCTCATAAAGCATGAGTCCTCCCCTGGTTCAGTTCTGCTCTGCTCTCATCTGCAGATCTAACTGCTCAAGAGACAGGAGGGAATGGTAGCAAGCTGGAAAAGAGCTGGCAATTAGGTGGGGTCTGTCATGCCTGAGGAGTTTTAGGGTTTTGAGAGATAAGTAGAAAACTCTGTGTAATGGTAAACATTTGGGAATAAGAGAGGCTTCCCCCCACCCCCCGTCCCCCCCCAGCACCTTGCACAAATCTTGTGTATTAAAGGATGGTGTATATAATATGGATGGCATAGCCTTGCTCTTTGGGTTTTTTTTTGACTGCATATACGGAATTTGAACTCCCTGGAGAGGAGGCAGTGTGGGCATTCCCTGCCAGCCTCTTCCTGCAGATCTGAGATGATCAGTGATGATTAGTTGTGATAGGAAAAGCGTGGCCTTTTCCATCGTTTCTCTGTCCTTGATACCAGCCTGTCTCTGGGATGCTGGCCAGTTTTCGCTCACTTCCTACCTCCTG
This sequence comes from Pezoporus flaviventris, assembly GCF_033815535.1. Classification (NCBI taxonomy): domain Eukaryota; kingdom Metazoa; phylum Chordata; class Aves; order Psittaciformes; family Psittacidae; genus Pezoporus; species Pezoporus flaviventris. The sequence goes on along the minus strand of NW_026892577.1, from coordinate 9,041,503 downwards.
ACCATGGGGCCAGAAGATGTTTTACTCCTGTGCGGTAGTCCCCTGTGGCGAATTCATGCTGACAGACAATGCAGGTGACAGGAAGCTGGCAGCTCTTTCACGTTCATTCTTTATTTAAATCCTCTCCTTCCAGAGGAAAGCTTATGCTTGACTTGTACTGATGGCATTTTCTTGTGCATCCTTCTGCTATGGGAGCTCCTGCCTAGGGCAGGGACAGAGAATGAACCTAATGGAAGGAATTAGCACTAGGGGAAAAAGAAATAAGGTCCCCTGAGCAAGGCATGCACAACTACTCGCTAAGTCTAACTCCCACTGGGAGAGAAGGGAGCAAAGTGATTTTTTTGGAGCCAGTGTGCAGGTGTATGGGACATGGTCAGTTCAGGTTAGATGTGCCATGGTTGAATGCTATTTGACAACAAATGGGCAGAGAAAGGCTGCCAGAAGGCTTTTCTCCTAGTTATTTAGGTCAGTAGGGTTGAACGGGTCATTCTCACCTGCCAAGGTGCATAAATTATTGTCATGCAAGCTAAAACTTTAAACCACTGGTTAAATAGTCTGTCCTGCTATTAACCAAAGGGAAAGGAAGGATGTCAGTAGATACAAATTACCCTTTTAAGAGACACTGTTCAGCTGATGTTCATGGTCCAAAATTCACTCTGGTTTGTGGCGATTTTATGCTGGTTTTGCTCTAATAGAGCTTGATTTATACTAGTGTCAACAGGATCCTAATGTGAATTTCTGTGTGCAGCATTAGCTTCCCGGTATGGGTCTTCATGTACCTCCTTGGCTTTGTGCCCTTGATTTTATTTCTTTTTCATTCTTCTTGAATGACCTGAGCTTGGGACAGTGGAAATGAGCTGCCTGATTGTGGGAACATAACTAAGTCTGCAACTTGAGGGAGAAAGAAGGAGGTATTGCCACAGTGTGGACAAGTATCTCTCCTGCTCTTTCAGTGGTGGGGAACTTGAGATGTTCAAGTGCAAATTTGCTGGAGTGCACTAGCATGTGCTTGTGTTGCTGGCACTAGCAATGCAAACATTGATGTCCATTGGCTCCCAGTGATTTGGACACATTAGGGTGAGAATTGCTGAGCTGGACTTGCCAAGTGTCTGTTCTTTTGGAGTATTTCTAATGAACAACCTCACTGTGAAAATATGTTCTAAATGCTCGTGTGCTGGTTCTGGGAAAAGATGGGTATCTTTTCCACCATATCTCTCAAAGTCTTTCAGGCAACTCCATGCTCTCAGTTCATTGCTTTGCTAAATATCTTCACTACTTACAAGGGGCTGTTATTATGAGAGGTTGTGACCACCTTCTGGAATAGAAATTGGAGGGAATGAGCAGCTTACAATAAACTAGAAAAAATGGACTTTGAAAAACTGTGTTACAGCGTAGCCTTGAGCTGGGATTGCAGATTCTTCTGCACTTGCTTGAGAAACAGCTGCTATGGGGAATTTCTCTCAGTTATTTACTTAGTTTTGGCTGGGTAGATAAACAGTACACAGACTTGGCCAAATAGCCCAAGTGCTGTGAGTGACCCTTCTGACAGATTGGAAATGCTGTTCTGGATCCTCACGTTTCTGCTTGGAGTAACTTGTCACTGGAACCCTTTGGTTTCTCTTTTGCTCTCTCTTTAATGAAACTGCTGTGCTTGGTTTAAATCCTTGGTATTGCAAAAAAGGACCCTAGCTTGATGAATCAATGGCTTCTGTCAGAGCAGCGTGTTTTATTTCAAGGGCTTATTTTTCATTTTCCTGATGCTGGAGTAAGGCAACAATAATACCTTCAAAGTCATTGGTGATAACACTGATGAAGTGTCAGTAAGATGAGAAATAGACCTACATTTCTTCCCTGTCTCTGGCTGCTGGTGGGCTTGGACAGGATGGAATTTAAAAGCCTCTTCCATCTGCATGCCTGTGCTTCAACCTGTGTTTCATAACAGATGGCAACAGAAAAGCATTAATGCTATGGTACATTACCAAGTGTCACAAGCCACCGAGTTTTAGTGAGTCCTTAAGAAGTAGCTTTTGATGATGATGAGGGCTTCAGTTTTGAAGTTCCACCAAGCAATGTCCAAACAGCATGTCAAACAAAACTGCTGCTTCTTTACTATCTCAGTGGAGACCATCCTGGCTGCTAGTGTGGTATGTTCTCTTGCTGCTTTGCTCACTGGCTGAGCTCTGACATGTTTTTCTAGGTTCCCATGTTGGCAGTGACCATCTCTGTCAGTGCTTTGCTGATGCTTCACTGGTTCTGGGTTTAGGTTCCCCACTCGCTCTGCTGGCTGATCTGAGGAGTGCAGCCAGTGTTTTATAGGGTCTTAGTGAAAGCCTAGGAAAACATTTGGGCTTTGGCTCAGCAGTTAAGGCTTCTTAGCTCTTGAGGCTGAATGACTTAAAGCACAAAGAGATGGCATACTGAAGGTGGTGTATTTATTACAGTAGGTTCCAATTAACTTTTCTCCTTGACAGGTTAAATATCTGGTAGCTGTTCTTGTCCGTTGTCATACAAGATCTGAGTCAAAGCCAGTGAGTTCTTTGAATTTCTATTGAGTATAATGGGTTTTGGACATGTGCCCGGGAAATCAGATGTGCTGGACGAGACCAGAAGTCCATCTATTCCCCATGTCACATATCTGACATTGTTCAGTAGCACAGATGTATCTGGCATTGAATAGTATCTGGCACATCTAACATCTATCTGGAATCAAGAATGCGTAGTACGGAGAGCTCTGCAAATAACTTACTACTCAGCTTGGGTTTTTTTTGGGGTGTGTGTGGGGTGGTTCACAAAAGGGAGCTAATTTGAGCTTAATTCTTAACCCCCATCTCCACCCTGACAGGTCTCTCTAGATGCTGACTTGATGATCAAGCAGAGACTCATTCTGATTTTAAAAATACAAGAGAAACAAAAATAATCAGAAAAAAACAAACCCCAAACCAAACCAAAACCCAAGAACTAAACCCCCAGTACAACCAATCAAATAAAACCCCACATCTCCATAATTTTTAAGGAATAGTTTAAAGGCTTTTTTTTTTTTTTTAATAGAAAAGTGAGGTGTTGTTTTTTTGGTGTTTTTTTTTTTAAGGTTAAAATAGAACATAATTACACACTTATGAAAACAAATTCAACACAATTTAGGAGATATAAAATATGCTGGCCTTACTAAGTTGCCATTTTACTGTAAAAAGTAACTCTTGAAGATACTGCTCCCTCTGATTTTCTGCACTATTCTGTGCCTTGGCATGAAGTTGGTGAAAAGAAGGCAATGTTTATGTGCTCTTGCTGGAGGAAAGCAGCGAGCTCCATGGATAAAAATAGGGATTATAGTGTCTGGTGCAGGCCCCACTAGTGAGATCGTGTTGCTTTGTTTTAATTACAGGAATTACCTTGCTGATGTCAGTTTGTCAGTCAGCAGGGCAGAGCTTACATGCTGTTCTGGAGGTGGCCAGAAGGTAACGGTTACTTTGTAGAGGGTTTTTTTTGTTTTTTTTTTTTTTTTTTTTCTTTTTAAAGTGAAAAATTCAAACTGCAAAGTTTGTGTGGGGGTGATTTGGTTTTGTTTTTTTATTTTAATAGGGATTTGGTAACTTTCTTTTGCTAATAATAGCAGTTGACAAGAACTAAAATCAAACTCCTTCTTCTTTGTTCTGCGTAGGAATTTATCCATTTATGGCTGGGTGGATTGGGAGTATGATGTGTTTGAGAGTGGAGGGGGAGTTGCTCTTCATATCTAGATCATTCGATCCCATTTCCGAGATCCAAGAAAATATTTTGGCAGCTGCTTTCATTTTCTTAAAGGGCTGGTTGGGTTGGTTTGAGGTTTTTTTACCTCAAAGTTAACTTGCAACTGAAATGGAGTTATGAGTGCCTTTGCAGGCAATGGGGTAGAGCTCCCATGTGCATTACTTGTGCATGATGGAGAAATATATATATGAGCTCATCCCTTAGACTTTATATTAATCACTGACAAGCTGTTTCTTTCTGTGCCTCAGTTTTTCCACCTGTGAGAGGAGATTGACCTCCGTTCCAAAGCTCTTTGAGACTGACTGGTGAAAAACACTGCATAAGCGTTGTTATCTGTAGCTATTGGCAGCTGAGCTTTGGACTAAGATACTTTTTCTTTCTCCTTCTCTCAGAGAATCAGGCATTGGCCACTATTCAAGGCAGGCAATAAATGCAAACCATTCTATTGTATTTTTCCAATCCTAATTTTCCTGGGTTGCATAAACAGCGTAACAAAGTTGTGAGGCCTGTGGCCTGTTTGGTTGTGATCCCATCAGTCTGCAGGGGGTTGTGTCTGGGAGCTGCTGCATAGAATTTCCAGTTGAATTCAATTTAAGGTTTGCTTTTTGAAACATAATTTCATTTCTAAGTGTGGAAAGTGTGTGGAGTTACGAGATTTGTCCTGGTGCTGGGGGGAGAGTCCTGATTATTTAAAATAAATTAGTTCTAATGAAATATTTAGCCTTTAAACAGCACATTTAATAGAGTGAATTGCATTTTATTTATTAATGACTGTTGCAATGAGATTTGGAGAGGAGTTCTGCTAAAACGCGGTGTTGTGATATTGCAAAAATATAGTAATGACTATAATATTTTGTTGAATTATTAATACCCACTCTGCCAACAGAACTACGTAAGTGTCAGATTTCAAAGTTGTTTTCATCTGAAGAGTGATACATGGGCTTTTTTTTGGTTAATTTTTCCAAACATGTTTTGTTGTTGTTAATGAAAGGGACAAAATAAAAGCAGGAAGGACAGTCAAGTGTTGCCACTGTTAAACTCAGCTCTCCCCTCTTTATCAAAGCACCCCCAGCTTTGATAAATGTGTCAAAGATTATTTCTTTCTGTCAGAGCCAGGTCTTTTTGAAAAGAGAGATTCCTTGTAGTGGAGAAATTGCAGTTAAAGGAAAGGTGTATAGGAAAGCCAGGCACAGGGCTGGCAGAGACTGCTGCTTCTTTAGCAAAGCACCCTTGTCTTTATGCTACCTCCTCTACTACCAACTGGCTTATTTGTTCACTTCATCCATCCCTTGGTGGTTATTGTCAAAGAATGATGGCAAATTCTGCCTGTGGGACCCCAGTTCCCACCGCAGGAGGGAGTTTCCTTACCTGTTTCCATGTGGTGCCCAGGGAGCTCCTAGGTGTTGACTGGAACATGCTTAGCCTGCTGCTGGATTATGATGGTTTTGCTGTTGGTGGGCCCCCAGCACGGTTGTGTCCCATACCAATGAATGCTTTCAGACAAACTCAGGCCTTGTTTAGGGGACAGGGTAACCCAAGGATGTTTCCTTCTGGCACCTTGTCTTGGAGGCAGAAACTGGTATGACAGGTGGTCTCTGGATCAACGTATGGCCCTGGCCAGTTTTACTTTCTAATATGGGCATAACAAATGAAGACCAAAAGTGATATGAAAGTGAAGGTGTCTCATCACTTGAGCAATTGTTTTTCTACTATTCCTTTTGCATGGAGTAGAAGTTGTCTGAAGTCTCCCTGAACTTTATTTGGGGCCTGTAATACTAGTACAGGATGGTGAAGATGTGTGAATACACCAAACGTTTCCCTTATCCACCTAAAACTACAGCTCTAGAAGCATCCTGTTAAGCCACTTGTCCAGTTACCCCTTGCTCTCTGGTGCGACTTTCTGGGTTGCCAAGCAACCAGGAAAAGTTTGCAAGGCAAGCTTGCTAATTACTGGCAACCTGGTATGTTTTCCTTGTCTTCCCAGCATCTTTCCTATTTTATTTTATTTTCCAACTGAAGCTGTCTGTCCAAAGGAAGCTTTTCTGGGTATTTGGGTGTATCCTGAGGCACTCTGAAAAATCTAAGTCATGAGTCTGCACCTGGGGTGGTATTGGGTCTAGCTGGGATGAGGTTAACTTTTTCCACAGCAGTCCTTTTAGTGCTGTGCTTTGTATTTGTAGCTAGAAAGGTGTTGATAACACACCAGTATTTTGGCTATTGCTGAGCAGTGTTCACACAGGATCAAGGCTGCCTCTCCAACATCCCCCCAAAGGCTAGTTGGCTGGAGGTGGGCAAGATCTTGTGAGGGGACACAGCCAGGACACCTGACCCAAACTGACCAAAGGGGTATTCCATACTGTATGATGACTGCTCAGCAATAAAGGCTAAGAAAAAGGAGGATGAGGCCGTGGTGGCATTGGTTATTAAGGCGTTTCTCTTCTTGAGTAACCGCTATGTGTAGTGAAGCTCTGCTTCCCAGGATGTGGCTGGTCATCACCTGCTGATAGGAAATAGAAATTGTATTTTTTTCCCCTTTGCTTCCATCTTTGACCTTAGCTTTTCTTTATTAAACTGCCTTTATCCAAACACATGTTTTCTTTTCATCTTGTTTTATTCCCTCAGTCCTGCTGAGGAGCGGAATGATAGAGCAAAGTGGTGGGGACTTGGCAGCCAACCAAGGGCAAGCCATCACAAATGCACATAATACGCATATAAAGCCCTTTTGATAATAAATTAGAAACTCTTTGAGAAGGAGATTCAACTAGGTAGAAGATAGAGTACTATTAGCATTCTGAACTTTATGGAGTGCACATCTTGAGGATAAACTCCTAGCTGCATGTTGTAGAGTGGAAATCTTTAAGGTGATCCAGCAGGTTGCAAATGTCAAAGTGTTTATTGCAAAGTCACTTGGACCAGAACGACCAACTTTCTTAACTTTAGGAGCTGAATGTCTGAATCTTTGTCCAGGAGGTAAAAGATATGAACTGCACAGAACTGATGGGAGAGGGAGCTCTGGAGTTCACCTGAAGAAAGGCAAGTGCGTCGCTTTTAGAGGCCCTGCCATAGGATAAAGCTGGACCTTGTGTGCAGTTCTCAGAGCTAGTGAAGGGAAGAGAGTAATTCTGAGGAGGATCAGCCAAAAGCAGTGGGAGAAAGGTCCAAATAAGTTCCTATGTAATAATATATAGGAATCATAGGAAGACTGTTAAAACTTTTTTTTATTAGCTGTTTTCCTTTCTTTCATATTTGATAAAGCTGTTCTTACTCTTTGGCTTCTAGAGAAAACATTTCAGTCTTTCATCAGAACTATGTTTACACAAACTGAAGAGCTAGTCTTAAAACAGCATCTAGCATTAAACTGTCGGAAAAATGTATTAAGCACTAATAATAATAAAATGAATAAATATATCACCTTAACCTCATTAAGAGGGATATTAGTCTCCATGCTTTTTTAGAATCATAGAATAGAATAGTTAGGGTTGGAAAGGACCTTATGATCATCTAGTTCCAACCCCCCTGCCATGGGCAGGGACTTCTCATACTAAACCATGACACCCAAGGCTTTGTCAACCTGGCCTTGAATACCACCAGGGATGGAGCATTCACAACCTCCCTGGGCAACACATTCCAGTACCTCACCACCCTAACAGGAAAGAACTTCCTTATATCCAATCTAAACTTCCCCTGTTTAAGTTTGAACCTGTTACCCCTTGTCCTGTCACTACAGTCCCTAAACAGGGACTGTTCCAGGCAGCCGTTTATTTGTAGGTAATCTACTGGAAAAGAAGGCATTAGTCCAGTCTTGTTTCTAAAATCCTGATAACAAGTTTTCACCTATTTATCCACAGAGAGAAAAAAGCAATAATTTAAGGGCTAAGGGAGGCAAAACACTTAGGAGCAAAGTGGGAAGATGGAAGTAGGGAGGCATAATGACAGTGAGGTCTGAGTTCAGTAGAGCTACAGAAAGTGGTACCCAGATCAAGGCTTGTGAGCTGTATGGAATTGGGCAGTATGGTTTGGTCAGCTGTGCTGTCTTTAGGCCATCTTTCCTCAAGAGTTTTCATGTTTGAGGGAGGAACATGGTCCTGTGACCTACTTTTGACCAGCAGGGCTAAATGTTCCTCCATGATGAGGCCATGGTCCTTTAAGCTTTCTAGGTGCCAAGCTCCCATTAATTACACTGATAGCGAGGTATCAAAATCCACTGAGGAGCTGGAGTATGGAACTTCTTTCACTACAAATTGGCATGGGAGAAATCTTGAGCTTGTGCCCTTGTTTGACCACAGAGATGTTTCTCTGATGGTAACAAACTTGCCACAGTGATATTTCCCATACGGAGACCCGGATTTGTCTCATGGGTTTTGTAGAGTGTAGTAATCTATTGTGAGGAGGAAAAACACTTCAGCTCAAAGAGACAAAACTTTGTAGTAAACAGACTTCATCTTTTGTGCAGGGGTTCGTCAGACAGAACTGATAGGTTAATTGGATTTAAAACACAGAAGTTGTATGTAACCTACCTGGACTATAAATAGAGGGATCTAAATAGATGGTGTGCTAAGTGATTGCACCATCCTTGACCCCTCTGACTGCTGCAGGGGGCATACACTTCCCTCTTGCTTATTTGCACACTTATTTCTAGTGCTTTTTGCATATGTTTTGCCACCAGACATGGGCAGCCTGCTTCCACTTGCTAGAAAACAGGTTTTGCTTATCACTGCAAGAGACTGTGATTTAATTGTGGCCACCCAAGCCTTGGTCTGAAGCCTTGCTTTCTGACACAATAAATGGAGGTTGACTCATCTTTCTTGAGCTTTCCCTTTCACTGTAGTCTTAGGCTGTGAAATGCACTTATGTAGTAATTATCTCAGCAAAAGTATTGCCCATCTACTCTGAATTTCCAGATGATGTCTTCTGTTTTTATGTATTTATATGCATGTTACTGGGAATTTGACTGAATAAAGTAATTCTTGCTTGTTAGTTTTCCCTACTTAGACCCTCAGGGTGTGAACACAGAGAGAAAATGTTCTACTTTGCAGGCATGGATTGCTTGGGAAGAGGGGAAAGGACCAGGCACTATTTTGTGTGTAGCCAGCTGGGTTTGATCTGGATGAGGTGCTGGGGGATGGCTCTGTCCCTGTGCAGTTCCCTTTATCTGTGTTAGAAGTGCAGCAAGCCCTGAATGCAAAGACTATGAAAAGGTGACTGAAGGATTGTAGAGTGACCCATGCTACTTGTAATCTATTGAGCTATTCCCCCGTAAGTCAAGCATCCTCTTTGAGTGGTGTTATCCTGCTATCACTTAAATAAATACTAATTGAGTGCAATCTGTAGAGAGTTTGAAGTATACAGCCTACTGGCTTTTTGTTTTGTTTCAGGCAAGAGAGCTTTGGGAGAGCTTGAGCTTCCTTGGGGGAAGTCTAGTGTCTATCTCTGAGCTAACTGAAAAACACAAACTGGATTGTGGGCAAAGTAAAGCGGAGTGAATTTGTCTGGTTTGAGCCTGGGCATGTTCTATTGACTGCTAGTGTTGACGTTCATAGGGAAATAAACTGCAGTAAGGAACATTAATATTTTGTGAGGAAACTACATATTAAAAATTTATGCCAAAGTATTTCCCCCCAAATTGCTTGTGCTTTTTGCAGCTGGAAGGAGAAAAGAAAAAAGGAGGAAGGCTCTGTGAAAAGCTATTGAAATGCTTCATTAATATGTTATCTAAAGTGACTTTGCTTTCAAGAAAATATTTTTTCATGTTTAGGTGGTGTCACTGAGAAACATGAGTCACGTTGCTGTTTACTGGTTTTATGGCAAATGTTCAATTGAGTAAGAGTTTTTACTTAAAGATTTCAACTGCATGTAGTTTTAAAATGAGAATAAAATCAATACCATGAGTCTCCAGAAGACTCAAGGGAGAGGAGAGTGATTATAAAATTACTGCTGATGTGTTTTTCAGTGTAATATGTTTTCCAAGGAACTTGAACATTTCTTGAAAAGTTTCAGTTTTAATTAAAGGACTTTCATGACAGAAAACTGTTACGATTTTTTTTTTTTTTTTGAAGTTTTTATTTTTTTTCAGTGCTGAAAAAATTTTCTAAGTATTTTGGGCAGTTTTAAAAATTGTACAATAAATGCTTACAGAAATGGGGAAAATGTTGAAGCTTCAAGTGGGAGCACAGACACTTTCTAATCAGATCCAGTCATAGATAAAACTGTCAACACTTATAAGCTGAGCTAGGAAGTTCAAATATCATGTGCTGAATGTTTATATTGAACTGTCGACAATCAATCCATAGGGTCAACTTTGAAAATGTCAGAGGTTTAAATGGGACGTGTTGTCAGGAAGCTGAGATTTGCTCAGAGCACTCGGATGCAGACCAAGATGCCATGTTTTGCAAATGTGGTAGTCATGTCCAGTCAGTTACCTGATCCTTGCTGGTAACATTTCTTAAGCTGTTAGAGCTGTCTTTAAAGCTTTTCGGTGTGGTTGGGTTTGGAGCACTAGAGCTGGTTCTCTGTTACTAACGTATCACAAGGAGCTTTGACCCTTATTACCTTTGGACTTAGTGGAATATTTATTTATTTATTTATTTATTTTAAGGTGGGGTAAGAGAGGAAATGGCTTGCAAAATCAGGTGAATTGAGGGCTGTTTCAAGGGAAGATCAATCTCTTCTTGAAAATCAGGAAAGAATTTAATATGTGCTTTCAGAGCAAAGCTGCAGAATGGATGAGGAGAGACAAAGGAGGTTTTGCCTATTTGTGTAGCAGTTGAGACATGAAGAAAGGTGAAAACTGGGAGATTTGGGTTTGTTTAGACTTCAAATGTTAACAGGTTTTTTATGCTATCAGTTCCTTTGCCTGTGGAAATGCTTCTCTTCTTCCACCTGTTACAGCTTGGATCAGGAGTATGAGCACCATGGCTGTAGGGTTAGTGAGAGTTGACAGGACCAAGGTATGATGGGTGACAAACATGGTCTGAGGAAGGGGACATCCTTGCTCTTTGGAGCAGCAGTGCCTGGAATAAGGAGAACCCGATCACAGCTGAAATTTCTGTGCCGCTGTAATATAATTATACCACAACAATACTGGGCTTCAAAGAGCTGACGTGATCCAGTAAAATAACTGCAATGTTCCTACTCCTTTTCTTTCCCTATTTTTTCTGTTGGGGCCGTTCATTTGGAGAGAATTTCTAGAGAAAATACATATGGAAAATCTGAGTTTCAGAGAAAATGGCATGATACAATACGTACATACAATACATATGTACAATACATGTGTTCAGAGAAAACAGTGGTAAAAACCTGTGGATGGGGAGCTTTGCATTATCTCACCAGCCTTTAATCTTGAATTCAAAAGCAAAATATTTGCTGCTGTGCTGATTTCTCTGTATCCACCACCCAGTGTACCCAGACTGCAGTGGGAATTTTTCTCAAGGCTTATGGTGTTTGTGACTCTGATGCTGCTGACAGTAATGAGAGAAGGGTTGGGCTGGGGGACTCCAGACTCCAACACAGTCTGTTTGCAATGCCAGCCAGGACTGAGAGAGTCGCAAGCAAGATATGCCCTCTTCTCAGCTTGTTCTTTCTTATTTAGATCCCCTGGGGACAGGATTCATGTCCAAGACAGAAAATATTTTTCAAATGGTTTCTCAAAAACTGGATCATTGGTGTGGTTTTGGGGAAGGTTATGGAGTATCTTAGCAGTAGCTGAGGAATCAGGGTGACTCGACTTTTGATACAAGTCTTCTGTACTACACAAGCCAAACTCGCCTCCAGCCTGTCAGCCCTTGGTGAGTTTGGGTTGGCATTTGTGGGCTGTTGTGTTTGGTTTTTTTTTCCCCTTGGCTTTTTTGTTTATTTATGGATGCTTGTTAGCCAGTGGCCAGTTAGCCAGTATGTACATCAAGTCCTTCCTTATCTCAGGCTGCAGGATGATAAGTGTTGAAGGTCCTCACTGCAGGAGGCAGGCTACACTAGAGAATGCAAATGCTTTGAGGCTCCAGGACGGTAGTATGTGTCCTGCAAGTTGTGATCAGGGACTGTAATAGTACAGGGGAAGCCACTGTACATACAGACACATCACTTCTGCGGGGTCACGCATTTGAAAATGGCCCTGCTTGTATAAGCGGCTTGGATGGCTAACTGATAAAGGCCTTTGCAGGAGCTGAGACAGCAGCCTGTTGATCAGTGAGCTCTCATCTGGCATCAGGATTTGGTGCCATCTACTTGATGTTTTCAGGCTCCTGTAACTGTAAATCTCAGGGGCTCCTCAAGAGGAGTGAGGCACCCTAGGCCTTTGGGAGTTTTGTCCACAGGTTAATGCCTGCTGTGAGGCTGAAAGGTTTTATGATAGATCAGGCATGTTTGGGGCCGGCAATAAAACATAATTCATTGAAAGTGAAAGCTGAAAGCTTTATGGTGAGAGGAGATAAAGAGGAGAGGAGAAAATAATCCAGTAAAAAGTTTACCTGGCTTTTTTGGTTGTCAGTTTTCTTATTTACTACATTAGCAGCTTAAAGCTCTGACTTTGGATCCAGTATCTCTGCTTGATGCCTTATGCTGCTAATGATCTCTGTCCAAAAACCCTTCACTTCAAACTCAGCATCCTGTGAGTGGTAAGAGATCCCCTAGGCCTCGACCACCAGCTCTCCCCAGCGCTCTACAAGGCACAGTAACTTTGATGCTGGGAGAAGAGCTGCCATTCAGGTATTACATAGTGTGCTGTGGGCTGAGCACTGAAGGAGTTGAACTACTCTTCTCTGAGTCTCAATGTTTGAGAACACACTGATTATAAGCAGGTAAAAATAGCAGTGTAGGAGGTTGCACACTGAAAGACTGCGTTAAGTAGGCAGGAGAAAATAGAAACTTTGCTGATTATCTACATATATGCATACATATACACACATGTACACCCACCCACAGCCCCTGCTAGGAAGCTCTGTAGGGAGCTGGAAATGCAGCAGCCTCTTGTGATCTTGAAGCAGCTGGTTGGGTTCCATCAAATGGGCTTTATGACTTCAGCCATCAGCTCCAGCACAATGGCACTGTCTTCATGCTTTTTTATCTCATCTGCCTGCTCTGCCAGAATCCTTTTCCCACCCCTATAAGCTTTGCTTCAGGAGATCATCTTCCAAGAAGTTATTCCTTCACAGCATACTTTGCAAGCAGCATTGTCCTGTGCCTGCCTCATCCCAGTTTTTGCCTATATGCGAGTCCTGCTGATGTGTGCTCACAACAGGAAGTGTGATGGCTCTTTCGTATAGGGCTGAGTGATGCCACGGGGCACAAAAAGTCCCAAAATTCCAAAACGTGTGTTCTTGAGAAAGGGATGTGCCTGGGCTTCTTAAGACTTCAGTGCACTTCAAACCTTTCAGATTGACCCCTGAGCTACAGATGTTTTAAATGTTATTGTAATGTCCCTTATTTCCCTGCTTGTTGTCTTGGGGTAAATTTCTGCATGGTTCTCTAGCAATTCCTTTTGCTTCCTTATGCCTGGCGAAGCAAAGTATTGGAACTACAAGCCAGCTGGCAGAGGTTGTATGCTGCAGAGCATGGTCCTCCATCCGTGCCCACTAGTTTTCCAACCCCTACTCAGCTTCTGTAGTAGCTGGCTGATATTTGCCAGTCTCAGTTTTTTTTAACGTGGAACATCTACACTCCCTTGGTGGATTTTGGTTCTTGGAACCTTATTCTTCATGGGACCATTTAGGTATTTAAAAGGTTTCTCTTAGTATGGGTGTTCATGAATTTGCCTAGCCAGGGAGGTGTTTAGAGAGAGGCACTTGAACAGCTAACTGTATTCTGGGCAATTGTGCTGATTTCCTGTATCTCCTTCAAGCCTTTAACTCCATAGCAACCACATGTGCATTTTTGCCCCTTCCCCATTTCTCATCATGGCCTGATTGAAGTGTGCCAAAAGTGGGATTTTATTGAATGATGAATTTTGTAGAGTTGTTCTTCTCATGTATTGCTGTGACCCGTTTACCCTCTTGGGATTAGAACTGACCCTAAAATAAGGCAAATCTGATATATCTGGGGATCTTTCCCCCTGCTCCCATCTGGTTGCTCTCATCTTGTGGCCAAGTATTGTGCAGTTGTTTATGGTCATTTTCCTCAAAAATGGGATTTTTTTTTCCAGGTAAGTTACTGCAAGCAAGGGAGGCTGTGAGTCTGTTTTAACAAAACTAAAGGTATACATTTGCTCAGTTTCTGTGTCTTTGAGAAGAAAATGCATAGTTTCAGGTATGCTTCTGAGTTAATTATCTGGAGGAGGGACAATTAGCAAGTAATTATGTTTATTTTTTCCCTGCTGCATTTCTTCATGTTTTTAAATAAGTAGTAAGGTCTTTGCTTCTGTTTGGAAAGAAACTGGTCTTGTTTCTGAAGTGTGAGTTGTTTGCTGAGGTAGGGTTAAATAAGACTGACTGTGGGGGTGAACAGGTAACTCATGGGCATCTTTGTAAAGCACAAATAGCTTGAGCTGTGGTAGCTGACCATGGTTGCTCTTTTACTCCCTTTCAAATAGGCAGCAAAATGTGTTACCACAAAATACAAGTTAAACCAATTTGCTTGGCCACTGGGACTAGGCTGTGAGTGTGCATATGGCCAATTACCTTTGTTCATCTGAGAAACACTAATCTCTTATGTGTGGTAACTTAATTGTTTATAATTGGCCTGTCTATATCCTGTGATTTCAAAGCACCAGATAGATGGAAAAGCTCAAATGGATCCTTAAGAAGATGTGATCCAGACACCAAGTGGGGATTTTTTACAGATAGATGCCATGCCAGATCTATGCAGATGTAAAATGGTTTCTGATTGTCTGGCTTGAACAGAATGGGGACAGAGAGCATCAACTCTTATAAACAAGACTGCAAGACTCTACTTGCTGGAGACACAGGGTAATAAGCCAGCTGTCCTGAAGGGCCTGTAAAAGAGCAAAGGATATCTCATGGCATTTCTGGTCTTGGGAATAAGCCACTACAGATAGAAACTCTCTGGGTTTCTGTTCGGCTATAGTAAATTGTCATGCTTGTCTGTTGTAGCCTCAGTCACCAGAAAGAACTCACAGAATTGCTGCAGCTGAAAATAGCCAGATGCTGTGAGAGTATTACGGTAGTGAGTTAAATAGATCCTTGATGTGACTCAGTGTGGCCTTCCTTATGTTTCTGTGGGACTGTGGAGATCATTTTAAGACAGCTGACATTCAGTGAATCAGCCTTTTTCCTTTAAATAGGTATTCTTGCAAGAGGCCTGTAATCTATTCTAAGCCAAATATTTTACCTTAGTGGAATCCTCCTTACTCTAAGCAGGATCTGGACTTGTCCATCAAAGGATTTTGAACAGGGTAGTGGGCCAAAAGCAAGGAGGCGTATTGGAGAATAACATCTGCTTGTTGTAGGATGGTGGCTGGCATGACTACTGTGCTTGTTGGGAGACTGCTGGGATGCCAGGGAAGGACTTTCTGAGAGCATGGTGCTGAAGGGTCTCTTGAAGGAAGATGCAGGTAGGCTGGAGAAATCTATCTGATGTCTCTCCTTTTTCTGGACCTTGGCACAATACCAAGGACTGGCAGTTGGGTAAAACCTTTTGTCAGCTTCTGATTCAATCCTCACTTCCAGCCAATGGTTGTTGTATGGAGCAACAGAGCCCTGTATTCAGTAAGCCATCATGGCCATTCCAGCCTGTGGTATGACAGTGCCTCATCTTTCCTGAGAAGCCATAATGCTAGTGAGCAGAGCAACAGAACCTTCTGGGGTTAGGCTGATGTCACCTTAATGCCTTGAAGGGTTATGTCTGAGGGATAAGGGGAAAGAGGATGTAGCTTTGGGAGTGTTGTGGAGTAGCGAGGTAGAAATACGGTCTTCCTGCCTTAGTGCTTGCTTTGTACCCAGGAGATTTCCTAGATATTGAGTGTTAAACTTGCATCTTAAACTGCTCCTTTTAGGAGGACTCAAGAGCTTCCATCTCCTCAAGCTTATTGCATGAACTTTGCTCACCTTTCCCCAGCTGTGTGTGTTCTGCTGTGTTGCTCATCTCAAGCTGGGCTGTTACTAAAAAGCACTATGGCAAACCATCTTAATTACCCTCACAAACAGCAGCTAAATGTTTGTGCCACTTCTAATAGTTTTTAAAGGTGAAGTGCTGTTTTACAAATGGGACAGAGTTAAAGCTAATTTTTAGCTCCATGCAGAGCTGGTGCTGGTGAGTGGAGTGGCTTCTGATTCGTGGTGAGGTTTGTGCACATGTTGATTTCCTGGTTGCAAGTCTTTGAAAATTGCTAAGCAAAAGATGTGCACCTTGGTTGCCCAGTAGGCACACGGATCCAAAAAGAAGGGGAGCCATAGTCTGTGCAAAAGAAGGGGCTGGGAAGGGAGGAGGGAAAGAAGCTTGGTGGAATCACCTACGATCAGTCATCAGGAGCAAGGGTTGAAGAATGAGATAAAGGTGTATGAGTTGATGGGACTTTCCACTAGGAATGTTATTAGAGAGTTTAGGCTAGTTCTCCAAACAGTTTGTGTCTGGTGTGGTGCAACTTCCTGGTGGTCTTGTGGCCTGGATTCTGTTTTTGGCAAAACTCTTGCTACCTGCCTGGGCTGCTTATACAGCATGCTGACATGGAAAGGGATTAGTCACACACCAGGGAGTATCAACCATATTGGAGATGTGAATGGAATAACACCTTTGTGGCACTGAAATGTCACAACCACACCTGGAGAAGTTTACTTCCTGTTGGAAGGTAGCTAGGCTTCTGTAAGGTGGACTCAGGTGCTCTTGTTCAAGAGGTCACTGTTGACTCCAAAGAGCTAAAGGGAAAAGATAGAAAAAGATGACATCCTGAGACAGTGAGCAGCAGTGTAACACTTGATAGATACCTGCCTTCTGGGTAACAAAATTATGTGCATCTGGGTCTTCCCTTTTCTTTCCTTCCCAGACTCTGTGGTGTCTGAGAGCAATAAGGACACTCATCCAGATATGTCTGATGCATTGAGATCCATTCCAGAGAGTGAGCCAGGGGAACATCTCTCCCCTTCTCCCAAACCAGAATTTTCCTGTAGTTCATATTTTCTCTGATCACTTGCTTCTTTTTCTGTCCTGCCCCCACAAGTTCCTAGACTTTTGCCAGCTGCCTTTATGCATGGGAATGGTCTATGGCCTGACTGCACGTGTGATGTTCTTGGTGCCAAGATGGCTTTGATATACATGGCTGTCTTGCTGCAGTTTGAAGATTAGTGTCTTCAGGAATCAATCTTGTTTCTTTGGGTTTTCAAAATATTCCTTAATTGCTCAGCTTAAGGTATTTTTGGTGATCCAGGCTCTGTTACTTTCCTAAACAGTGGTGGCTGCAGAAGCATAACAGTCTTATTCAATTAAAAAACAAACCCAAAATCTCAAACCAGGCAAGTTTTCTGAACACTGCTTTCTTTTTCTCTCTTTACTTGTAACAACGGGTTTGTGGTTTGTGGCATTAATGCCATCACAGATTGGTGACTGCCCATCTTGCAATTCTC
This sequence comes from Pezoporus flaviventris, assembly GCF_033815535.1. Taxonomy (NCBI): domain Eukaryota; kingdom Metazoa; phylum Chordata; class Aves; order Psittaciformes; family Psittacidae; genus Pezoporus; species Pezoporus flaviventris. The sequence goes on along the minus strand of NW_026892577.1, from coordinate 9,024,251 downwards.
TGTGACCATTTGGATTCTCTGGCACCCACTGGGATCGGTTGCAAGAAAAGAAGACACTTGGCATAAAAGAGTCGCAGGAACACTAGTCAGATAGTTCTGATTTCCTTTACTCTAGAAGGTGGTATAGCTATGTTCTTCCTGATTTATTGTAATAGTTCCCCTGAGGAAGACAATTTTCCTGATCTTTGATTTAGCAAAGGATTTGGTTATTGAACATTGAGGCTTTAGGGGTTATAAGAGGTGGTTTTGCAATGAGATTTGAATGATTTAAAGAGCTACTCTCCCTCAGCAGAGGCAAAGTAAATGATTTTTACTGGAGTAACCTTGCCTTAACTTAGTGTGAGTTCAAACAGGTTCTTGTTTTAGATAATATCGGCGTAATGTTTAGACAGCTTTCCTTCGTGTTTTTCGAACTGATCTTCCAAGCAGTGGTGGTCTCCAAGGTACAGTAACTGCTCTTGGAACCCTAATAGTAGCAAAATGAGTTTGTCATTTGAATGTGGTTACTTCATGGTAACTGAAGGTGGGAGAGTTGAGAATGCTTCTTTGGTCAAGTTTGGAAACTGTTTCATTAACTGGCCACATAGGTATGGGGATAAAGCTATCCTTAGCAAAATGTGAGAGTCCTTTCCACTGTGGAGTGTGACAGCTAGTGCAGCCCCTCTTCCTAGGGGCTGCCAACCTGAAACATATTTGCAGTTAAAATAAGCAAAGAAAGAATTTGTTTTATCTGGGGAGTTTGGTGACTGGAAATCCGAAAAGCTGGGTTTTAATGTCTACTTGTATTGCTGTTGAACTAACTGATGCTTCGATTTTTTTTGTATGTGAAGATGTCTGCATAAGAATGGGATATCTTGCTTACAACTCTTCCCTACTTGCTCCAACTATGGCCAGCTTAATCTCTGATATAAAGAGCCTATAGGCATGATTCTTTGGGAGAATAAAGATGATTAATAAAGAGGGGATGAACATGAGATTAAAAAAAGCTTTCCAGAGACTGCTCTGAAATCCTTTATGGTGCTGTTGGCAGTAATTTTGCAGAAGGAGTATCTCTGCGTTACCGTGTGCAAGTGTGAGCTCTGGGAAAGCCCTGCCATGCAGTTGCATGAGGACTTGCAGTATCTTCGTTGCACAGGTTGCACAGGGTGAGAGGCCAGCTGACGTGACCCTCTCAAAGCTTTTAACACGCTTGGGTTTTGCGGAGTGTGTGAAGGAGTGAGCTGCCTGGTTGATGAGCGTGTTGGATGCCTGAATAGTTCAAGTTCTGAGGACTCAGCTACATCATGCACTTTGCATTGTGCCGTATGACAGCTGATTTCTCCTGGCAGCCGGCTGAGGACTGGGAAGATGGCTTAGCTTTCAGCAGAAAACTCACTGACATGAATGTGCTTCTGCAAAAACATGATCAAGCTGACAGGAACTTGTGAGCTTGCAGCACGCACCTAGCTTAGAGATCACCTAGTGGTAGGAGTGTGGCAAAAGGAGGTGTTCACATCGTATTTCTCATGTGTTTTAATAATAGGGCTGGAGGTTGATTCTCTGTATATTGAATTCCTGTGTGCAAACTGCTGATATCGACAGGAACCTTGTTAACTTCGGCACTTGGTGGAATTAGTGATTTGTAGGAGCATAATGAGATGATTATTCTGTGTGACTCATATAGATTGCTTGAGATTGCAGTGACTAGTGACTGGCTCCTGCAGCAGCCAGCATATTCCACCCAGCTGTTGTGCCCAAGCACATCTGATTCCCCTTTGTTACACCAATGACCTTAGGAGAAATATTTTTCTGATATGGTTACACATTGAATTTTACATGTGCTTTGCTCAGCATAATGAGTTCAGGTTGTCACCGTATGACGTTTTTGTTTCCTTAAGATTACCCATCTTGTCCTTATTCCCTGAAGTTCACAATCATCCCAGCTGTAATAAGCTAGACATTTGATTCTGATGAGCTGTCATGAGATATCACTGACGTAAAGATGGTTAATAACAACAAGAGATGGAAAATGGGGATTAAAATAAAGCTCTTAGCAATTCCCTTGTGATCTAGCTGTTGATCTTGACTGCACAGAAATGACAGCACGTACTGAGGCACCTTTTGCTACATGGAGAAAAGGAGAAATGACCTGACTTCAGGGTAAATTGTGGAGGAGCACTTGAAACCCGGAGGCTAATATGAGATTCTTTTCTCCAGAGGCAGAAGGTGTTGGGTTAATTTGCTGCTGAAGGCTAGGCTTCTGTATCCATACTTAAGCAAACATATTTAAAAAACTCTCCAAAGAGTTCTTTAGAGACATATCAAAATCCTTCCTAAAGAGAGATTAGTAAATTTAAAACAGGTACCAGGCATGCTTGTGTGTGCATGCACACCCATATATTCAGTCCTTGCAACCCAGAACCCTCTGGTTGGAGTGCTGCATTCAGATACCAAAGCCCAGGTGAAAAGGTAGATACAGGCATCCACTGACTGCCCCCTAATCCTGTACCCTGTGTTTTATCGGTTCTCTCCTTTGGTGGTGGTTGAGGGTGAAGGATTAAACGGAAGAGCTGGATCCCTTCTCTGGGTCCCTGAAGCAGCTGGTACTTGGGAGCATGTTCCTGAGCATGTGCTGGGTGCAGGCTAGAACTGATGATCCTTCATTACCTGGCTCATCGTTTATCTAGTTGAGTTACATTCTTTAGAGTGTAGATAGGGCTGTTGGGACTGAATAATTCCTAGCCTGATAGGGTGATAGCAGAAAATGAGATCACTGTAGGCACAGTTTACTTGGTGTTCTTAATGAGTGCCTGTTAGAGAAGATGATGATTCCCTACTCTGCCCCATTCTTCCACAGCCTTTGTGCACACAGTCTGTGGCGTACCACAAGCCTTAGGAAGATGGTAGAGCATGAGGAAAAGTGATTAATTTCCTGACAGTTGAGGAGGTTTTCTCTCCCAGAAAACTTTGTGAGGTCTTGTAGGTTCTGACTTTCCACCTGGTACCCAAAGCTTTGAGGGAATGAATGCGCCCATTAGTGCAGGTGGCCACTGTATGATGGCTTATGCACTGAACAACGGGAGCAGCCAGGGACCTGAACTAGCTAGTATGTGAAGGTTTATGGGTAGGTGCTTCTCTTCTGTATTGCTGTTGTCCTTTTATGCCCTAAGGAGCAGGTCTTGTGGCCTTCTACTCAGCTTCTCTGGAAAGAAAAAGAAGCAAAAGATTTTGTCACCTTGCTGCTCTGGGAAGCTCTGTGTTTTGGTGATTAGATGTCAGCCATGTATGATCCTGGGGCTTCAGATTTTTATGATGTATCATTCCAGGGTACACAAAGACCCCTATGGGAAGCTTTATGGTTTGCAGTCCTCCTTACTCTTTGAGGTTATAGCTTTTTTACTGTTTGTATTGTCCTGCAGTTGATTGTTAAACCGGGTAGGGGGGGAATTCCTTTGAGTTTTTTGCCTTTTTTTAAATTTATTTATTTATTTTTTAAATTATTACAAAGAAGCTATTCTTCTGCAGGGCAGGAGGAACTTCAAAAGACTGCGTTGGTAAATATACACTCATTTCATCAGCCATTCATTATTCCTATGGATTTGAGTGATTTGCTGCTGCTTCATTCTTTTTCTTAAATACTTTGACCAGTTCTACTTAAATTATTTTGGGGAAGAAAGTGTGAGGAAGTGAAAGGTTGTTTGAAATGCTGTTAGTTTTTTAGTGTGTTTTTTTTGTTTTCCTTAGTATTTAACAAAAGTGTTCTCTTGTATTCGGTTGGGGGGAACCACTTTAGGTTTTTATAGCTGAAAAGAGGCCAAAATGTAAAGCTCAAAAGGGCAGAGAAATGTTTGCTTTTGGTCAAAGGGATATGCTATTAGAATGATGTTTGGAAGGAAAATTATTGGCAAGCTCTAATATTTAGGTACTGAAATGTTTCTAAGTGCTTTCTGTGCTTTATAACTCTTCACGTTTATTGATCACTTGAGCTTTCTCTAACCTTAGTCCCTCCAGCAGCTTGTCCCGCAGTACATAATATGTTGTATCCCTTTTAGAAATCCTTCCTTCCATCTTAGGTTTGGGCAAATATATTCATAAAGCATTGTGGTGAAGGACCTGAAAGCAAAATGTATAGTTCTGTCCCATTGTGACTCCATTGTATTTGGCAGTGACTTCAAGCCATGTACTTAGTAAGCTTCAGCAAAACAAAGGTTATTTGAATCCAGTGTTTATCTGGGAGGTTTTTAGAATGGACTGGATTTCGGTCCTGCTGGTAACGTGACTATAATAGCATTTTCCATCCTTCAGAATGGTGTGTAATGGTACGTTCAGGAATGTTATGAACAATTTAGAAGGCTCCACAACAGAAACATTTCTTAAACAGAAAACTTAAAGATTGTGGCTACACTGTGTTTCCATCCGACACTGTCTGTTGTCAGGAGAGACTCTTGCATTTGGCTCTACTGCTGCCTGTTCCCATGGCCTCCGTTGGGCTAGCGCCACATTTGGTGCAGCATCATCCATCAGGTGGGGGACTCAAAATCCCCGGGCTTGCATAGTTTTCACTCTCTTTACCTTACCCCAAGTTTATCACCCACCTTACCAGGACCGGCCCAAGGTTTTCAGTGGGAATTAATAGTTGGGGGTGATCAAGGAAAATATTACTACTGTTTCTGGCTGCAGCTAGGGTTTGTGCTGCATCAGAGTGGCTTCATACCCTTGGTTTATTTCTGCACTGACCAGATGTTTGTGCTGTTTAGCTATGTTGTACTTACATGTTGAAGCGTATCCTCCATATCTGTCTTTATAGGTCTTCCATTAATGTTTTTTCAACTGAAGCATCCCTGGATGAAGTTGCCCTGGTGTTCCACACTGATTAGGGGTATACTATGTCTCAAAATGCAGCACTTTCTTAGTGGTGGGTAGCCAAGAGTTGGACATTTCCTGCTACTTCCATTTATCTAGGTATTGTCATTGGCTGAATGGATTGGTATCTTTCAGGCCAAAATGTCATTGCTGCATTATGGTATGTGCTTATTTGGAGGTTTCATCACTCCTGAAAATTGTGTACAACTCATTTGAGGATCATTATTTAAATTTCTGGCCAGCACAGATAGTTTTTTGTGTTACCCAGCCTACCTGGTGTGACCCAGCACAGATTGTAAGGAAAACTAGTAGATAGCTTGGGAGTTTCAGGGTAATGAGTTAGCAGCTATGCTTCATTTGCAGCCTAGCTTAGAGCAGTCTAAGTGCAGATCGGCTCTCCTGGTATAATTGTGTTGCTCTGTGCTTATGAATGTTTGGTGGTTGTGGATCTGCTTCTACATTCTTAGTGTGTGTGATGGAGGTGGGAGTTTCCTTTGGTTTTCCATGGCTTTTCAAGTATTTTCTCTGCTTTTGCAACCTAATCATTATCTACTTCCAGGCCTTCCTTGGGCAAGAGAGATATAAGACTACTGTTATTTTATCTGGACTCAGGACTGAGTCCTAATCCTACTAGAGCTGTCCAGCTATCAGGTGGGAGAGTCTGAGCATCTGGTCCAAAAAGGTATTTTCTTCCCTCCTCTATGATGATAACTATAAAGTCCTTTTCATACTGACTAAATGTTTTGCATTTTGAGCAGCACTGTGAGAAGTGATCCATTTGGCATTAAGCATTAGTTGGTCTGGTAGGAAATGCTGATTATATTTCCGAGCAGTGAATCGTGGGAGCCTTTAGCTAGTTGCTTTGTTACTCATTTGGGATTTAAGGGCTTGTTAGAAATACAAGGTCCAATTCTATCTGGATGGATGAGTCTCATGGGAGATGGGTGCCAGTGCTGGAATGCAGAGAGGCTTTACTTGAGAGGTTTTGTTTTACTTTCATCCTGCAGGAAGATGTTGCCCTGACTCTGATGTGACTCCAGGTAGTCATAAAGCCCACATACTTTATCCTGAGAAAGATAACATGCATGGTAGAATTGGGGTCAGTGAGTGGTTAATTAAGAAGTTAATTAATTAGAGCAGTGTTCTTTGGCTTGTGGTCAGTCTGCTGTCAATGAGCTGTGTAGCACTATATATGACTATAAATTAAAGAAAAAAGCTCTACAATCCTACACACACATCCATGCCCACACCCACAGGCTGGCAAAAACTGCAGGAAAATAAATGTAGTAAAGGCACATTCGGGAGTCAGGCTAAATTTTGTTCAGCTGTTTAAACAAAACCCATTGTAATAATCTCTTACATGATTTGGGCTTGGGTTTCTTGTAAGAATGCTTGGGTTGGGGTGGGTTAGATATGAAAAGGCTCAGAAACACGGAATTGAGTTTATGATATTACAATGATTTGAGTGGCAAAGCTGGCTACTCTTTCTGGAATCCCCAGCTCTGGGTGTTCCTCTCAGTTGTGTTGATGCCACTGTTTATAAGACTATACTTGTCATTAATAGCTGACAATTAAAAACAAAACTTAAAAGGAGGGGAGGGTGAGTGAAACCTAAATCTGAACTTAGGTCCAGAAATATCTATGGGGATGGTAAGTCACTGTAGCGTGTGGGAGTGAACAGTGAGAACCTCTTAAGTGGGATTTGCAGACAAGAGAGGTTGTAAGGTGGAATTGTGCCCTTATGCATCCTCAAAAAGCTAGTGCTGCAGAGAAGCTGTGCGTGTGTCAGTGCCAGGTTTTATTGTGTGACCTAGAAACAGAGAAAAAAGAAATAGCAAATATGTCTGAACGTGCAGAAACATTGCTTCTTGCTCTGAGGGACTTTGGTATTTGGGGAAGCTTTGGTTTCAAGTAGACAGGAGGTTACCAGGTTTGATGTGAGGGCTGTAGGGGCCTCTGCCTTTGCTTATGCTTCTGGGACTGTCTGGGTACTCACCTGTGGTGGGGCAAATAGACTGGGTGGGCTTAAGAAATGGAACTGGAGGTGTGACTTGGTGGCTGAGCAATGCATGTGAATAAAGGATTTTCTTAAATGGGCAGGAGAAGAACTGATTTTTTTCCAAATGTTTTTTTCTTTGTTCTTTTCAATGGAAAGGTGTTGTGGGTGATCTTTCCTGATTATTAGGGATGGACTGGGGGTATTGGATATTTCAGCGGTAGCAAGGGCAAAGAAAGGAGTGGCTGTGTTCTCTGAGCTGACCAACACATTGTTCTTTCACATGTTTAATTACTGAGTTTATGAACAGTGCCTTGTAAGAATCAGTAGCTCTGTTTTTCTGCTGGTGTGAAGCCCTGTGAGGGTTATCGATCAGTGTGTGATCTCCCCGGTAGGTCTGTAAGCTAGGGGAGCTCAGGGAAGTGTCCTCCACTGGAGAAGCAAAGGCAGCTTCAGTTTTGTGTCACTAGATTTTCTTCTGGGGTATATCTCCAGGGTGCGTTGTTGACATACATTGCAGAAACTCTCATTAAAGTCGGAGACACCTTTAACAGAGATTCAAATTGCTCAACTGTGGCATATAGGCTGTAAGAGCAGCCCACAGTAGATATGTTGATGTGGTTAGAGCCATCTGACTGATTCATAGCAATTAACTTATTTTGTAAATTGAACATGTTTTTCTACTTGCATATTGTTCATTGGCAGTTTGGGATTTTTCTCAGGTTTACTCATTCTTCAAAATTATCTCCTATATATCTCCTGTGACTCATTCTTTGTCCATGGCTGACTCATGAACTCCTTCATACAAGCATTTGATGTGGTGGTTAATTTAAATTAGCTTCATAGGTCATTTAGCACTGGTTTGGTGTCTGATTAGACAAGTCCAAGTGTTTGGTTTAGGGTCCTTGAGAAGAGTTCAGATCAATCTATACATAGCTGTGATCCAATATTCATAAACTTGGCTCTTTCTGTGAACTTTTAGACAGAAATGGGCTTATTGAAATTGTTTTAAGAAAGATGCATCAAAAGATGGTGGAGCAAGATTAAGGCCAGATCTGTAGGTTGCCTGGGGAGATAAAATAATACTACTGGACTGTATTTTAGCAATTTGTAGTGATAAGTTTTTTTTATGACTATATAAAAATTGGTAAAAATGGTTCTTCAGCAATAGCATATTCAACCTTCCTCCTTTTGCTGCCTGAGTCAGAACAAATCTGACTGTAGGCACATGCATGGGATGGGATGCTGTCAAATTACACTGCTGTAATCAGTTGCTACCTCTCATCTGAGTCTTCAGTGCTGAAAGATGCGCATACATTTTATGTGCTCCTGCTGAACTCTGGAGAGACAATCACTTGTATTAGCTGAAGCCAGTAACTTCTGTCTTCGTAATACAGTCTCAGTAACTGAAGTCTCACTGTAACTTCAGCGTGGGGTCATGCCTGTAGCAGAGATGGCAGAAACGTGTGTTGTCTTTGCAGCTGCTCCTCACTCAGGTTAGGATGGTAATGTGCTCTGAAAGATATGTGACATGCATACTGTCATCTGCACATCTAGCATTGGTTGTATTTCACATCTTGGCATATTAACGTAAACATTATTGCAGTCCATAGGTAGGTCTGTGTGGCTCAGGAACATGCTTTGTTTTTGCATGTTGTCTGGCTCAGGGGCAGAACAAGCAGCTCAGGGAAGGGAAACAGTTGCACAAGTTGCTCAAGCTCTTCTCTCTGTACACTGTTGCTCACTTGTGACCTGTTTAACTGATGTATGAACTGACCGTGGGACAGGTCACAGAATCATTAAGGCCAGAAGGGACCTCTAGATCATCCAGTCCAAGCCCCATTCCAACGTGAGTCTAGCTCGAGCAGGTTACACAGGAATATGTCCAGGTGGGTTTTGAATTTCTCCAGCGAGGGAGACTTCACAAGCCCCTTCGTCAGCCTGTTCAGTGCTCTGCCACCCTCAGCATAAAGCAGTTCTTCCTTATGTTGAAGTGAAACTTCCCATGTTTTAGTTTATGGCCGTTGCTCTTTGTCCTATCACTGGGCACCACTGAAAAGAGTCTGGAACCATCCTCCTGGCACCTGCCTTTGAGATATTGGTATGCATTAATGAGATCCCTGCTCAGCCTTCCCTTCTCTAGACTGAACAGCCCAGCTTCTGCATTCTCTCCTCATACAAGAGATGCTCCAAACCCCTGATTGTCCTTGTTGCCCTCCACTGGACCCTCTCCTTGTCTTTCTTTCTTCTATTGAGCAGTCCAGAATTCAACACAGTTCTCCAGATGTGTCCTCACCAGGATTGAGTAAAGGAGGAGGAGGATCACCTACCTCGACCTGCTGGTCACACTCCTCTTGATGCACCCCAGGATACTATTGGCCCTCCTGGCCTCAAGGGCACGCTACTGGCTTATAGTCAATTTATTATCTACCAATACTCCATGTCCTTCTCAGCTGAACTGCTCTCTAGTAGGTCAGCCCCCAATCTGTGTATCCTCCACACCCTCAGTACCCTATATTTGCCCTTTTAAGGTTGCCTGTACCTTAGCAATCATAGTGGCCCAGCTTCAGCAGTTTTCAGTCAATACATTTGATTCTGTCTGTGTCAGGTATTGGCAGAAATGTAACTTGGCCTCTGACCTGCTGAAGGCTCCTCTCAGTCTTGCTGGGGTTGTGTGTGATTGTGGCCCTGTCTGGCAGAGCCGTGCTGATGGATGCTTAGAGGGAGTTGTGTCTTGTGAAGCGGAAGACAGGTATTAATAGCTATGTGCAAAACCTGTGTTAGTGAAAATGAAATCCTGCAAGCAAATCTAAAACACTGAAACAGTGCAGTGCTCTGAAATTGTGCGAGTGAGCCCATTTCTGAGGTGACAGCACTAGGGACAGCTTATCATAGACAGAAGACTCATCTCTACCACATGCTGTAGGCTCAGAACTTGATGGGATCTGTAACTCGCTGCTGGTGGCTTGGATGTTCTATTCTATCAGCCTCTGTCATGGTCTCCTGCCTGGCTGCAAGAGCAGTCTGGCAGGCAGAGGTGGGTTAAGCTAGGTCAGAGCTTTTTATTAGGGAAAGCACGTCTGGCGTGTGGATGTTAATCAATGGTAAATTAGAATTCAATTGATATATGTATATGACATGCACATTAATTTTAAATGTGTTTATTGTAATTAGTGCTATTACAATGAATGCCAGAGGAAACAGGGAGTGATTAACCTCACATAAGCTTTGTTATGATTTGTTTAAAAAGTTCAACTTTGAAATGAGACAATCAAAATGTTGCTGGTTGTAAGAGGGGAAGACAGGGATGTGTTTGTTTTTTCCCTGATGAAGGCTCATATGGAGCCTTTGCACGCTCCTCTGATTTGCCCAGACTCCTCTACTGCCTCTCCCTGATTAAGGCTTTAGGTTTGGATCTGAAAAGTGCGCAGTGCAGAAGCTTTTCTACTCCCCTGTGATACTCTCTGTCATTTGCTCAGTCTATTGTCTCTGATTTATAGGGTCTGCATGGGGCTGGAGTGAGAAGCTGTTGGGCTCCTAGCAGGGCTTTGTGTTCAAAATAGCCCTAGAGAATGATATCCTCCCCTGGAAATATACAGAATTAGGGTTTCTTCTGGCAATAGTGGTGTGTGCCACAATGGTGTGATCTCATGTATCAGGGCAAGAGAGATTGCTGAAAAGTGTGTTTGAAGTAGTATTGGCTTGAGTATCTTACTGGACATGATGTGACCCTCTCTGGTATCCCAGTTATCCCTTACCCAGACTTTGTGTTGCTCGTGTTAGAAACCTTGTATGCTCCCATCCAACCACTGTTCCCCAGTGGATGCTGGTCCAGGAAAAGGGATGTATAAGGCTGCTACAGATGTGGTGAACAGAGCTCGGGTTTAGCCAAAAGGCTGGAGAAGGACCAGGACACTCTGGCTTGTTTTCTGTTCTTGGCAATATGCTTGGATTGTGATGTTAACTGTGCCTTCTGAAAGCACCACAAGGGGTTGCTTCACCCCCTGTAGCCTGTATGATCTTGGTTAACCCTAGAGAACAGGCAAAGAAGAAACAAAAAGCTGATGTAGAGGTCTAGCAGAAACTTGCATCAGCCAAATGCTGTGGGTGACTCACTACACCCCTCCTCCTCTCTGCCAGCTTCTGCTGCCTACATAGATACAGTTCTGCTGATGCATCCTCATCCTGGTAAACTGCATTTGCAGTGGAGTCTGTTCCAGTCCACCTGGTTAATAATAAACACACCAGTAAAACTCACCACCACTTCAGCATTGTTATGTAAGTATAAAACTATACGTAGATCAAGCTTTGTTCCATGGACAGAGAACAAATATGAGAGCAGAAATTAAAGAGATTAAAGGGACTGGATATTAGAAAGCCTTGTCTGCTATGCAAAACTAGAATTGCAGTATAGCTGTGGGTCTCTGCCGTTTAACTGATAGAGCTTTGATCTTTCCTCTTTAGTTCTCCTGGTTTCTGTGACGACTGATTCTGTATTTCTGGCTGTGCATGTCCTGAACAGAGACCTAGCACTGGAAGTTGCTGGTAGCTGTGCAACTCTGCTGATGCTATTGTAGAGAGATCATAGTGGAGTGGTACAGAAAAGATGGTTTTGACACAGATACACCCGTGACCTACTGTAGACAGAGTGCTTTTGGTACATGAGCTTGTGTCTCTGAAAGGTGCTGTGCATGTGTGTAGACTGGCCATCTGTGAGCCAGTTGTGGGGTTTCTCTGCCGTAACCCTGAAGATGCTGCCATGTCCCAGATGTAATGACCTGGCCTATACTCTTCCAGCTCCTCCACCCCCTGTAAAAGCTACGCCAATCTCTGTGCAGCTCTAAAGAAAATACACATAAACATGTGTCTGTGTTGTTTTTTTCTGCCTAGTTTTCATGTTTGAGGATGATTGAAAGAAAAAGGCTGTATTTCTCTTGCATGCCTGTTTGTTTTTGTCAATAGAACATAGCCCTTCAAGAATAATGACAAAGTAATGAGCAAGGTGAGAGAAGCCCTGTTAAACCTGTTTCATCGTGGGTAAAGGGCCTTGGAATCCCACCCTGCAGTTTAATTAGCCAAGATCCTGATCTCTGGTATTCGTGGAGGTCCCCAAAATGCTCTTGATTTTCTCTACAGCCTGTTGAGAGGAAAAGGAAGATGTGTTTGGAGAAGAAATGTTTCAACTAGCCTATATCTATAAATTTCAAAGGTAGAGACATCCTTCAGGGTTGACTAACCTGATATCCCTTGTGATGGAGGTCAAATGGATAGGTTTTACCTGTAGTCTAAAAGCAGTGGCTTCATCATTGCTGTTCTTAATAACATGACAGCACGTCCCCGTCTCTGTTCTGGTCCCATACTGTGAGATCTTTGGTTTTGCTGAGGGGCAGTTTGTTGGGAATACATTTTGCCTCTGGTACAGTGTAAATAGTTTGTTGGCCAACATTGTGGCTTTCTGAACTTAACAGCTGTCCTAGTTTTGGATGGTATTTGTGTATAATAGCCACCCTTCCAGACATCAGCTACTAATAACTTGTATAGGAAAACACAATATGTAGAAATCCATTTGATAATGACAGCATGATGCTGTTGCAAAACAGCACTTTCCCAAATAACTTTTATCTCCCTGTTATCCATCATTTACCTTCAGCATCCCAGGAAAGCTGCTTTCTTCATACTGAGGCTTGCTTGGCCTATTCAGTTTCCAGGGGAAAACAGATGTCACTAAATCCAGGATCCTTGAGGCAATTTCTCCCAGTCTGCTGGGGACCCTGCCTATGAGTCATGGTTAAGCAGTGGTAAATCTGTTTGCTTTTTGGGATTTTTTGGGTTTAGACTATTAAATATGTTATTTCTGCCTATAACCTGGTAGGAGTAAAGAGGCAGCTACTGGTATGTGCTGCTGTCTTGTTGCATTAAGCTGCCTCAACAAATATGCTTGCCACTCTGGCAGTCAGGCACGAGGAAATGGATGCATCTGTCCATTTTTGAGACCTGTGTTCTGGAGCCTGAGTTTTTGACTCTGACAGAGGCTCAACTGATTTACCTGGCAAGATAATCCTCTGTGTGCTTCAAAATGGTAAATGGCTGGGTGAGGGCATAAACTTCTTGGGCTTCAATGTTATCAAGTGTGACCATAAACTCATACTGTCCACAGCCTCTGAGTGCTACACAGAAGCCAGGGATATGCTCATAGGGTATTCAAATCCCCTTTGCAGCTTTTTAAAATTTTTATTATTTTTATTTAATTTTATTCTTTAATTTTGTTTTTTAATGCATTAGCTGATTTCAGCCAAATTTGGCTGTCTAGGATAGAAGATGGCCAGAGAAGGGAGGGAGATCTTTGGACAGGGATGGCGGCTACTGTTACCCTCTATCAGACATGAGGAATCCATGTGGGACCTCAGTGATAAAGGAGGCACTCTGTGCTGAGCAGCTGGGAAACACTGGACAGTAAGGACCAGATGTTTTCCCTGCCCTTGTCTCCTTTCTTAACACCTTGGTGTCAGGTCTCTGCCCTTATGACTGGATGCTGGAGCTGGTTATGCTGGGATCCTGAAGCTTGCAGATCACTGCCCAAGGTAGAGGAACTGTTTCACAAGTCTGAATAGAAAAAGGACCCAAGGTCGTGCGTGGAAGGCAGGTAAAACAGCTTTGTGCTCAGGGAATGACTGGTGCTGGGCAGAAAGTGAGCATCCCAAAGGACTTCCAAGGAGTGAGGAGTGATGGCCCTGAGCACACTTGCTTTGTGTCAGGTGGTAAGTCTGTGATAAAGGCAGTAAAACAGGGGTGTTTGCAGTGAAAGAAATCCTACTGTTTAGGGAGGAGATTTACACAAGAGAAGGTGGAAGTGCTAGCTGCAACCCCAGGAAGCATCCCTTGCTGGGTTGCATACAGTTTGAAATACAGGACACAATGGTAAGTAGGAGCACTCTGCACTTTGCAGAATAGCACAAACCAATTTACAGTCATCTGTGTGCTTTAACTGATGACTCACTGTCCTGCTAAAGAGTAGCTTTTGGCTTTTAGTTTTAATGTTGGAAATAATAACAGCATGTTGCATGGTTTGTAATTGACCAGTAGGTAACCTGAAAGTAGGATCCTGTGATCTGCTTCAGACGAATTCTGCTGCTGCCATGGAGAGTAACTAGTTCAGAAGCTGGCTTGAGGTGGGGAGGGGGGAAAGGGGGAAGGCTAATGATGTGAGATCCAGATGCACAATGGCTGACTGTTCTTATAGCCATCCAGACGACACAGCAGTAGTTAATGTTTGCACTGAACGTACACTGATTTTTGTGGTTTCCAATGGACATTGTCAGGTATTTATTTATTGCTTTTAATTTCTTTCTTACTCTTTGCAGTATACCCCAGAGGTCCTCTAATTACATTTCCTTCCCCACCATTTTTTGGTCCTATTTCATGAAAGACTGCTGGGATTTTTCCACCTTTTTATCAGGTCTCATGTATCGTTTCAGTGGGCAATTTAACCACTTCATTGTTGTACCCCCGAGGTAGCTGCATAGGAAATAAATTGTAACTAACTGAAAGGAACTATTAGGGAATATAATATTTTCCTTTCGAAATGAAAATGTAGCAGAAACTTCTGGATCCTTTAAAACTTGAGTGTATCAGGTCCTGTATAGCTTTAATAAGATGGACTATAGGTAAAAGAAAAATACCCTGCAATGTGATCAGAAATCGTGTATTTAGCAAAGTGCCTTATGTGATCTAAATAAGCAAGCGCTATGCAGTGAAGAGAACTTGAAAATACAGACTCTCCCTTGCTTTGTGATTTTCATCACTTATCAAAACCATCAGTCCACATTGTGAGCTAGCTGCTGGATTTTTTCTTGTAATGAGAGCTGAGTGTGAGTTATAGAAATGTAAATGGAGCAATCAGAACCTGCATCTTTGCTTTTCTTACTTCTGCAGCTTCTGTAATGGGACTGAATGAAAATAATTCAGCTTAAAAAAACCCCACCAAACAACCCATTTCGTTGCTTTTCCAAGAGCTTGCATGCTGGGTTTTGGCAAAAGCTAATTTTTTCCACCAAATTTTAAACCCTTGGCAGGGTGGATGGGGAGGCTTTGCAGTGGGAAGGAATCCTTATCTGTTACAGCGCTAATGGGTGCTGTTATCATTCTCGATGGTGGGAGCTGCCAAGGTGAGCAAATGATGCATTGATTTGAATATTTTATCCCAGTAGTTCAAAGAAATAGGAAAGACTTCAAGAGGAAAAGGAGAAAAGGAGATCCAGAACTGCAAATGCGTTCAATTAGGGAAAGAAAAAATGGCATTCAGCACTGAACTTCCCTCTAACATTTATGGATTGCTTCTCTAGGTCTGGCATTAGATATGCCATAAGACACAGTTGGAGAAGCTGAGTTTGTTAGGATGGAGGTACTCTGTGGCTGCTGGTCTCTGAGGCTGTCAGTCTGTCTCCTTTGGCACTAGCTTGACTTAAATTTAGTTAGTCATTGGGTTTGCTTGGAAAAGGGGAAGAAAAGAGCCACACATAACACTAAGACTTCTTGTTCCAAACAGACTGCATTGTGAAGGGCGGAATAGAGATGTGGTCATGATGACAGTATCTCCTTTCTTTTCAACAGGGGCAAAGATGCAAATTGATACACTGCTCTTCAGCATGCAAAGGTTAGACTGAAGCCAGCCTTGTGAGCACATCTAATTGAATAACGGTGGTGTGTAACAAACCCAGTTCCTTATTGATAGGAAGAAAGGTTTTGGTCTTTTGAAACTTCATTAAGCTCTCTGTAGTAATTAACCACTGTGCAAAGGTAGCTCTCTGCAGTGCTAAGCTGGGCTACTTCCAATTACATGCAGAGCCTGGACCTACCTTATTGACTAATCGGGACTGAACATCAGGCTGCTTGAAAGGAATGACCTGGAGAGAACATGCTTCTCTTCTCTTGTTGGGAGGGGACCAGGTAATTTCATTTTAAGGGGTGATGAATCTGCTTATAAGAGTTGATTCCGTGTTTTGCTTCTTGTCTTGCCAGGAGGCTGAAGCCAAGGAATTTTCCACAATGCTGTGCATGACCAGGGCTGAATGTGACAGTGGCTATTTGGGGCCAACCTAAAGGCTATATAACTTAAACTGTTAAATATCCTGGCTCTAGGAGTGACGAATAAGTAAGAGAAGTGAAAGGAATAGGGAAAATTGAGCTCTTTAGCTGGCTTTTGGCCACCCTTGTATTTGATTTTTTTTTGTTGGAGTCCATTCCACTTCAAAAGACCAGTGATGTGTGTAGTAAAGAAGAGCACTGTCTAGGGAAAGAATGGGCAATAGATGTACTGGAAGGGCAGTGATGGGACTGAAGGGTATTTAATCCAAGTACCATGGTTCCTAGATTCCTTTTCCATATGTTAAATTTTGCTTTACACATGGACATAGTTTGTCCATAGTAGAATGCTGAAGTCCCCGCAGCACCCTCTTATTTGTTAGACCATTTTCCAGTTGTGTCCTTGAGTCTCTTTCCTTTGCTGTGAAAATGCACTGTTTGCTTCAGTGAGCTCTGCAGAGCTAATATAGCTGTAGGAAGAAGATGGATTCTGCTCAGCTCATCTATCATCAGCAGCATCGTCACCCATGTACGTTTCTGTTGCTGAGCCCTTTATTGCAGGTAAGGATGGAAGAATGGTTTCCTGGCTAGTAAGAATACACCACTGAGACCTCTCCTGGAGGCAAAGCCACACTCTGCTAATGCTCATGAGAGCATCCCCTTCCCCCTTATATTGATTCGTGGCTTGGAGAGTATAAAGCATCAAGATGGGGACTGTGGTGGGGGATCAGAAGAATGAAGTGTGCAGTCCCATACCTTGTGACAAATACCAGATGCTTCAGAGAAATGCTTGGCATCTGTGTGATAATGCACTCTGCAGGGAAGTTTCTTCTTTATCCTAGATTGGTACAGGCCCAGGAGTATGATGCTTTAGAGCTGTATGTAATGCTGTAACATGGGAGTGGCATTTTAGTGCTAGGAGGAAGCTTTGCATGGCTTTCTGCGTTGTACTGTGCCAGTAGATAAGCCATATAGGATGTGGACTACACTGTGCTCTGCTCTGGGAGTCAGGAGCTTGAGGCCTATAGGGCTGAGATGTTACTTGCTTTGCTATTTTCAGCAGTAAGAAAGACAGTGAGAATTTGGCCACCAGAAATCTGCAAAGTCAAATTACACATTGAAGGGCAAAACTGAGGAACAGTGTTTCCCCCTTTTGACCCTCCAGTCAAAAGCTGTTGAGGTGGTGATTGGTGCTCTATCTTAGCCTTTAATTATAAGGAGGCTGGTCCAAGCAAGGCCCTGCTCTGTGACTGGGCACCATCTCAGTGTGTGCCCATAAAGCCAGTCTTGCTCTCTGGGTAGCCACAACTTTTCTCTCAGAGCCTTCATTCAAAATGCAGCCTCTAGTCATTACACTGGCCTGTTCTTAAAATTACCAGTAGTGCAGGTTAGTTGGTACACGTGGTCATTTTTTACAAGCATCATACTTATAAACTTTTCTGTCCTCTTCCCCTGCAACACTCTTAGCTGTCACAAGGATAAATAGTGTCTTGATTTCCTCTGTGAGGCTAAGGAATTGCAACTCATAAAGCATATGTGTTGAGTAAAGGCAGACTGTCTGCCAGAGTCTAACAGAGCCATGTAGCAGCCCCACTGATCCAGACCAAAGGACTGTCTCACCCTGGATCACTGGTATTAGAGGGGATAGGTGTGTGCTCTGAGACCAGGCTTACAAACCGCAGGGATCAGGAGCTGCAAGTGCTACCAGATATGGAAGGGAGCTGGGATGAGGTATGATGACAGCCTGGGAAAAGAGGGGTGAGGAGATAACCATGTGGGTATTAACATTGTATAAGGAGATGGATCCAGGCTGTAGGAAGTGGTAGAGTGAGGCAGAAAGAGAAGGATAAGGTCGCTGGGGATGCATTAGATGAGATGGAGACCAAACGGCAGCAGTTGAGTTGGTAGGAGGAAACTGGCAACAAGAGGAACTCGTGACAGAAACTGTGTAAGCTGCTCCAGTGTCTAAAGTATGTGGTCCTGTTCTTCTTCCATCTCCAGCTGCTCCCTTTCAGTCCCCAGCCCATCCCTTACCTGTCTCTGTGCGGTCCTGAGGTGAACAGGACTGATGCCACTGAACAAAGCTTGTTATTCATCTGGGGCGATTTCCCAGTCTGTTTTTCTGTGTGGTTGCTCACACGGCAGTATTGGTAAAAGGCAAGTTGCAGCTCAGGAAAAATGGACCAAAGACTATGGGTTCGTTCAGCAGCAATGTCAGCTTCTGGTGGCTTTGCTTGTGCCAGGCTAAGTCCAGCATGTAAACATGAAGATGCACCGAGTCTAAATCTTCCCCTTGCTTTCTTTTTTGTAGGGATGTGTAAATGCCTTTAGGAACCTACACCAAGGAACCACAACCTGAGTGCAGAAGTTGCTCTCCTATTCCTCAAGTCTGTGTTCTGGCTTTTGTGGCTCACTTTGATATCTCCTTTCTGCCCTAGTTGTGAAGTGTGTACGAACCCAAGGTTGTTTAGCTTAAGGCAGTGTGTACTGGTGGACAGTGAGATGTTTCCTTGGCAGATATTTTCAGTGCTTTATATTCGTGAAGAGGGTATGGTGGCATTTTCAAGTTTCTCCTCAAATTCTGCGGGTCCCTTCTCAAATACTTTGTTTGCTTTAAAAATTAGCTCTTTCCCCCTTTGGTTTAAGGGTTGCAGTTTTAATTTTTGAGACTTTTTTCTGATCTGGAATTTAAACCTTTATTTTTAGGCAGGTTTGTGTGTGTATCTATGTAAGGGTGTTTCTTATGTAAGAGGGTATCTTATGTATGTGTGTGTCTATGTAAGGGTATATTTTATATATGTTGGATATTTTCTGTCTCAGAATAAAATTTTCTTCTCTTTTACTTTGGGGAGTGTCTGAAAAGGAAGAGCAAGTGGGAGGGACAAGATACATTTTGCTTTATATCACTGATTTCTAAAGAGATTTCTCCTATCTTAAACTATGTTGGTGGGAAGCCACTGCAATCATTTACTCTCAGAGAAATCTGACTTTTGGGACACATCTCCAGAGTGCATCTGAGCTTTCCGTCTATTGAATTCTCCTTGCTGAATATTGATACTGTTGTCTGGGTTACAGAGAAAGATTTGAACTTACAAAGTTACATTAGTTTTTTATTACATTTGTTTAGTTGGGGCTGTATTTCATTTGTTCCTGAAGCAGCTGAAGAACCTGAGCTCAAGTAAAGCCATGACAGCACTTGGTGAAACAGGATTTTCTCTCATTAGTAAGAGGTTGTTGGAACAAGAATGTACAAGATGGTTGGAAGCAGACCATGTCAGCTTCCAACCCAAGGGCAAAGCAGTGCCTGGAAAAGGGCTACAGTTCTCTTGCAGCTCAGGGTATTCAGCATCTCCCAGAGATCAGTGATACATCCTGAATGACTTGGGGTGCAGATGTCATTGAGCCACTGCAGCAAACTGTAGTAATCAATTTGGCAAGGCTTTCTTCCACCTGAAACCCAGGGATATAAGCATGTGTATTCATTTGAGGTCTGGTCCAGACCTTTTCTCGTCAGGTATTTTTGTACTTCAGGATGCCTGCTGTGGGATTGCAAATGGTTTCTGATATTTAGCATATGTGTGTGCACCAGCAAGGAGATAACTTATCTTGCCATCACTGGGTTCAGTGTTTTTTTCCTTTTTAGTGGTCCATAGCCAGACTAATGTAAGCACTTTTATGCTTTGGCCGGTCCTGTGTTGCTGTCAGTGTCTGCTTAGCAGCCTCATTCAAGCATCCCCATGCCTATATGTAATCCTCAGCACAGGTAAAGGGGTATCTTCACTCATGTTGAATATTTGAGCAAGTCTGTTCCCATTTGTGCCTTTTGCAAAACTAACCCCTGTCAATAATTTATAAGCACTAGGAAGATCTCATCTAGAAAATGATGTATAATTCTTGTCAACCATGTTCAAGGAAGAATTGAAAATGGAATGAGATGGGCAGAGATGGGCTACGAAGATGACTGGGAGAAAGAGATCCTCTCCCATGGAGAGAGACTAAAAGCTTGTAAAACTGGTAGAAAGGATGACACACATGGGAAATGCTTGTTCTCTATATGTGCATTAAGGTCACAAATACTAGGGAGGGAGAAGAGCTATTGAAACAGAGGGCAGTGTTGGTTCAGCTTCTGTTAGTAGCAGCAAAAAGCAACTGTTGAATGAGCTGAAGGTAAAATGGGAAAAAGGCTCCTATATGTGTAATGGCCTTCTCAGAGGTACCATGAAGGAAATGGAGCATTTTATTAATGGGAGGTAGTTGTTTATGATACTTTTGGAAGACATTGGCACACGGGAGGTCCCTGCAGTTTGTGTGTTCCTAGACAAAAGTTGTGGGACAATTTTTGCAGATTTTTGGGCGCCATATTTTCTTAGGATGAATTTAAATGGCAATGGTCCAGTTCACCAAGAGTTTTCACCTGGTCATACTGTCACTGTGTGTGCATGTGCAACTTTTGGATGTAAACAGCTGCTGCATTTCACTCCAGAATAAGTTGTATTTTAACCTGTGGAAGGAGTAAGTGGATACAGATAATTCTGTATCTCAACCTTGACTGCTTCCAAGGTGTTTGGGGGTGATACAGGAAACATAGGGAGCAGGTTCTTGCTTGAGGAGATGGAGATGAAGATTGAAATGACTCTACTTTTTGACAGCATAAAACTGTCTTCCCTTCAGAATAGAATGATAATTGGAAAACCTTTCTTGGACATCTAGAAGGTGATCTGGGGCATTTGCATTATTAGCCCACCTCTCTGTGGAAGAACCTTTGATTTGTCTTCTATGGAATAGGGCACAGTGCTAGCACTGGCTTTGGATAGGAGCTCAGGTATTCTTTTCTTCTTTTCTTTGCAAAGAGCAGGTGGAAGGTGACAAGTAAATGATGACATTATTACGCTTGCACTTAAATAGTTTCCAAGGAACTTGCAAGTAAGCGAAGGCAACACATGAAATATTCATGGTTTGCCTTTGCTCTCATACAAAAGGTTGAAATCTTCCAGAGCCAGAGTTCAGGGTATATGAAGCGTATGGAAATAGCACCTGCAGCTTTGCCAGAAGGGCTGATGCTGACCTTTTGTGGCGTGATAAATAATTTTTATATTTTTCTTTTATCTCAATTGAAAAAAGAGATCTTGTTTTCACACTGAGGGTTCAGTCCCTTTGTCTGGAGCAGCCTTCCCTCTAGATCTCTAACCTCTCTCCTCTAAAGCCACTCCCATTATTTAAAGGTAAAATAAGGTTTAGAAGGAAAATTTGCCTTCTGTCTTTCCCCCCTGAGTTTATAAAAGGACCACAGCTTAAAGTGTGTCTCTGTAAATGAGGTGAACAAGACGGACACTGCAACAGCAGAATTTTTACAACTGGTTATACCCAAGAGGAAACTCTGTCTTTCAGTACAGTGCTGTAGATCTGTAAGCAAGAGGAATGCCCAGCTTGCTCCACATATGTTTTTTGTGCATTTCCTAAAGGCCGTGCTTTTTCCTTACGGCGGTTTTTGGTAACTCAACAGGAAACAAAAGTGTCTATATACCTCCCTGCTGTTTTCACTCCAGGCCTTTCTCTGTTCCAGCCCTTGACTGGCATTAATTCAAGATCCTGCTTTTTCTTGTCTGCTGTAATTGACTGGCTAAATGTGAAGAGCAGGCATGTGAAATCATGTATCTCTGAGGGGATAGGTGCTTACCTCTCGAAGCACCCTGTGTCCTGCTGCTTCCCATTGCTGTCCTGCCGTGGATGGAGGATTTGTGCCTTATGTTGGAGCAGTAAATTCTTAAACCCCTGCAGGGAGTTGGCAGGATGTGGTGATTCAGTACATAGGTGGGAGCTTGGCACTGTGGCCAGAGCACTGCTGGTGGTGAGTTAAGCCAAAGAGCATTTTGTCCTGATTGCTTGTTACTGCTGGTGATACCTGGAAGACAAGAAAGGCGGGGAGACATGCATGTCTGTGATGCTGCTTTCTCTCCAGCTGACTAGAAAACTAGCCAGGAATTTACCTGGGTGCTGGAGACTGGTAACCTCTGCTAGCAGGGTTCAGGGCAGGGCTGTTGCTGGTTAGAGGGCCTAGAGCTGAGTGGCAGTGTTTACCCTCTCATCTGCCTAAGTCCAGATGTGTACTATGTGTTGCATAAATAGGTGCTGCTGTTGCTGCATTGCATCCGCACATTCCCCTGGATGCTTGCTTTTGAGTGATGTGATCAGGGGCTCATTGATTCCTTTCTGTTCATATCCAGGAGTAGCGGGCGATCCTTTCCTACTCAAAGCTATGCTCACTAGTACTGATACCAAAAGCTGGTGGCTTTAGTTCAGTGTGGATGTGAAGTCCCAGGAGATCAGCGGCTCTAGCCACAGTGTGCTGGCTGGCTCTAGCAGCCAATTCTGTGTGTGAGCAGGTTCCTTCTGTGGGCTAAAATTCCCTGCTCAGAGAAGCTGTTGGTTCACTGCAGACTCTCATGCCAGCAGAAGGGTCAGGCAGTACTGGAGTGACCTAGTGCTGAGGGAAATGGAATAGGTTGTGCACTTATGCCCTGAACCACCTTCTCTAAGGATGATCACCTACCTTATCCTCAAAATGGTGATGATGAGTAGCCTTGGTCATCTGAAGCGGTGCTTGCCGATACGTCTTTATTTTACCTCTTTGAAAACACCTTTAGCTATGGACATAGCAAACAACCAGCCTTATGGCTCATTCTCTACCTGCAGAATGGGCAGAGCATAGTAGAAACCTTGGTAATATTACTGAGAGCCTGCCTTGACTTGGGTCAGAGCATTGCAACTTGTTTTGGCTTGCAGGAGAGGAGTACCTTTTGGAAACGCAGCAGAACTTTAGGTATGATGTAATTAGTTTAACCAGCATTAGCTTCCAGCTGTGACCAAGCGTAATGGCTAAAAGTGTGGTTGCACAGATTTTAATATTGTATGTGGTTTACTTAAAAATAACAAATACATTGGCTTTCAGGAAGCTGACTTCTCAATCAGAGAGTATCTGCACTTTACTTCTGAAGTCTGGATTTCTCCTACATATTTTTACTTGCAGGCAGTCATTAGTTTGGAGAATTTAATACCAAGTTGTTCTTTGAATAGTGTTGCATACACAGGGCTAAAGCTGACTGGCCAGTTCCCAGTTCTTGTTATCTCCTTCTCTTGGCATTAGTAATGGTCTCTAAAGGATTCAACTACCCAGCTACCCTCTTCTGTCCTCTGCTGGGGTTAAAGGAAACCAGTAGTTGTGAAAACTTAATATTTGGAAGTAAAATTAAGGTTGGAGTGGTAATAGAACAAATAGTAGAAGAGCAGGTAGTCAGTCAATACATCCAGTCAGTGCAATGAGAGCAGTAGCAAGAGAGGAGCAATGATACAGAAACAGTCTTTATCTGTGAAACTTCCCTTTGTGTGGCTTGTGTTTTTCCTGTGCTGGAGAATAAAGCACTGTTAGTGACTGGCATCAGTAGCTGAGCTGCTACGGGTAGATATGCCAAGGACATTTTCACAGTCAGGAGTTGCAGAAGTTTGCAGATACTCCTCAGCACTTCAGCTGTCAGCGATTCTGGCATTTTGTGATCCCTCCTCCTTTATTAATCTCTGTTGTAAGTGATTGATTTTTATTTCTTTTTTTTTCAGTTCTTGTGTCTATGTGCGTGCTCTCGAGTAATGCTCCATCACGCCTGCCCTGCCATCAGTGCTGCACAGCACTGGAGGTGACATTTGCAATGTGTCAGCAATCCAGCAGCTTGGAAAGGCCAGTCTACTCTGTTGAGAGTGGATCTCATCACCTAAATGCTACTGTTACGGCCTGCCCAGGAAGCCTGGCCTCAGAAGGTTTTCTTGAGCACTGATAAAGGATAAGCCCAAAGAAATGAATGGATCTGCAGGGTATTTGTAAGAGGTGGAAGCTGAAGCAGAGAAAAACAGTGTTATGAATAATGTGGGTCAACAGAAGGCAGTTTCTAAATGGCAAATGGCAACTAATTTTTTTTAATCTGTATCCTACAATAGTCAAACCAGAAAGTTGAATAAAGAGTTTCAGTTGATTTTGGGGGGGGGGGGGAGATGCATTTTTATCAAAATGCAGATATTTTGTGAAGACAGTTTCAGTTTTGAAAGCAGCTCCCATTTCTGAGAAGTATTTATAAAATACTAAATAAATCCATTTAAAATGGGAGTGCAGTATGAAGCAATTAGGAAATGTTTTCACTTCTCAAAAAGAAAAAGTTAATAGGCTATGAAAATGAATGGAAAATGTTTTTGTAGTGTAATTCAATATTAATTTCATTAAAGACTTATTTATTTTACTTCCCTCCTCCCGTCTGTTTCCCTTCCCTCCCCCTCTTTCCCCCTTGCCTCCCCTGAACTAAAGGAGTTTGAAAGCCTTGGCTGTAATACTGGCAAAAGCCTTCCAGCTTCAAGTACAATATTTCAGGACTGGGAGACCAGTGGACTTTGCTCCCTAAACCTTTTGAACTCACTAGAATGAATCTTGCTGTCTCTATTGTTATCTTTATGCAGCCTAATTTCTTCTGTGGTTTTGTTCATACCGTTAGGATTTGTTCTGGAATTTTGTGTACTTTGGGGAAGGAGTAGAAGGGATGATGGAGTTTAGCCTAGATAAATGCCTTCCAGCTTTGAGTTGTGGTTGGTTTCCCTAATTGCAGGGGTGGTTTCATTCTAACAACAATAGGAAACATAATAGTGTACCATGTTAGCTGGCACCAGAGCTTGGTAGAAATTGCAGTTCTATCACCAGCATTTTGTTCCTTCAGCATGTGATTGTTCAGATGTGTGAATAATCCTCTGACAGTACAGCAATCATTTGACCTATGCAGTTTGTTCTCTGATTTACCACCTAACAAGCAAAGTACCTCTGCTTTCTGCTCCCGCTGAAGGTGAGAAAGAAAAATTTCATTTCATAAGTATTTGATGTGAACAATATTGGGGTCAATTGATCAGGATACTCAGGTGTACTGAAGTATGGGGAAGTGTTGTGTCAAATCACACCTATCCTTCTCCTTGGTGGCAGGCAGCAGGAGGAATGGATGCTGAATAACAGCTAATATGCTGCAGTGCATGGTACAAAAGGGAACACAGCAACAAACTGTGTCATACTGATCGTAGCTCTAGCTATAACGTGAGGGAGTGAGGTGCTGAAGTCATCCTGTCCAAAGCTGCTGGATGAGTTGCTTCCACTTATTCTTTGAATGATCTGATGAGGCTTATTTAAAGGTAGAACAGGAGATGAGGAACTGTAGGAGGAAGTACTCAAAGCTGTGCTGTAACAGATCACAGATGGACCTGTGAGTGGTGGAGGGTGAGTGGCTGGCTTCTACTGTCCTGCCTTCCTGCTTCCCCATTTGGAGCCTCATGGAAAATCATGGAGGGACCTGCTTGCTGCCCTCTCACTCTACTGCTGGATGGTAGATGGACAGGGATGACCTGCTCACTTCATCACTTGTGGTCTAGAGCTTTTACTGTCTTTGCATGCAAGGCCAAGGTAGGTGACTGCTGGATCTGTGAGGGAGCTTGTCCAGCACCTGAAACGTGTCTGTGTGTCAAGCAGCACAAAGAATGATTTCAATGTGGTGTGCACTGCTCAGTGTTAGGGTTTTTGTAAGCTGAGAATTTATGAGTACAGATACACTTTAATGCCTTGCTGATGAGAGCTGTTATCACAGGATGGTGGTAGAAGAGCTGGACTCTAAGCTTAGGACAGCTGACCTTCCCTGAGAAGACGTGCTACTTGCACACACTTATGGTATAAGAAGCTGTTCCTTCCAGTAAAAGAAACCTCTTTTGTGTCTAATCTTCCTAGCTAGTTTAGCTTTGGTCTGTGTATAAAGGGCCAGGCACTGCTGGTGGGGCTGAGAGCTTTTCAACTTGCTGATGTCTGTCTGTGTTACCATTGAAGGAAAGTGTTCCAAGAAAACCCTGTGAACACTTTTTCTGTGGCCTGATGAGCTAATACTGAAGACTCATCATCACCTCCTTCCATCCCTTTTTTTATATGCATCTAAATATGTATCTGGGGGCAGGATGGATTTGTCATTAAGCAATGGAAATAATCTTAATTCAGACTCATGCTCTGATGTCTTCTAAGAGAAGTTTCAGCATCTGTTTTATTTGCATAATTGGAAGTGCCCAGCATTATTAGTGACTTGGCAGCAGTGCCTGACCTATGAATTTTATTGTGGATATAGCAGATTGTATGTGGTGAAGATGGGAGGGAAAGGAGTTTGCGCAGTGTAGGAATGTGGTTGTTTTAATGACAGTGAGCAAACGGGACCAGGAGGGCTTTATTAAGGTGAGAACAGTCTCATGCTGCCATGTTTTTGTAGTCAGTCATGACAGCAGGTCTGACTGCAGCATTCGCTTCTCCTCTCCACCTTTCCAAACTTTGTGTTTCTCACATTGTTAGCAAGGAAATGAGCTGCATGGCACCCATGTCACCCAGCAGTATGATCACGGTCAAAAAGGGACAGTATGAGCAGTTATTCCCCTTGAGTGAATGTTACTTAAATCGAGAAGCTTGTGGCTTAGGACCTGTGCATGTGACAAGGCTGGCCTAGGTTGGGGGAAGTTTTTGCTTTGTCCTGGCTGCAGTCTGCTGCTCCGAGTGCTTTTCTGGCTTTGTGGTTGCACAGCCCTTTGGCCATCTCACAGTGGGCTTTCACCTTTCCAATATACCAGTGGGGTCAGGAATGGTGGGTATCTCTTTTGCACTAGGAACTAGTTCATATTTAGTGACTTTTTTAGGGTCAGACCGAGTGTTTGGGCTGGAACTGAGAACTGGTCTGTCAAAAAGTGGGCTGTGAGACATTCATTATTGTCTTCATTTTCATGTCTAAACTTGTTTGAAAATAACTGCCAGTGTCTCTACTACCCCAGTAGCTGTAAAAATACTGTAGCCAGGCTCCTGCCTTGTGCTTTCTATTTCTCTACAGGTGTCCAAAACCAGCTGTTATGTGTCATGATCACTATGTTACACATGAGGAGACTTTGTGACAAAAAGATTAAGTGTTTTACTGGTGAAAAATCAGAAATGGGGCAAACTGCCAGATTTTCTGATCCGGAAACTAAGGAAAAGAGCGTTTGGGAGCTGATCTGTTGAGGTATGCTCAATTTCCCCCAAACTCTCCCAGATAAACGTCTCTAAGCATTCTCTTAGATTCTTCCAAGGGTGTGTGTTTTGCTCCAGGGTAAATTGTGTCAGTACTTCATCAGCTCTATGCACGGTGACATTTTCATGTTGCCTGACTTAAAAAGGTCAGTGATGAAACTCTTACCTTGGCTGCTGCTTTAAGCTTGAGGAGACAACAGGAAAGCATCCTTGAGCTTGTCCTTGTAGCTACATTGCCACAAGTCCTCTGCTTTTTCTGCAGCAGGAAGCAGATTTTTCTCAATAGCATATGTTTTTTCTCATTAACATGATACCACGACAGCATAATGTCCCCCCTATAGAGGAAAACCAGCTGATAATGCATGACATCTATCTAGTGTAGTCTGAGCTGACTATATTTGTGCCCATGAAGTAGGCTGCACTTGCGTCAGCAATATTAGCAACTATTAATAGTATTAGCAATATTAAAATATAGCAGCAATATTAATAATATAACAACAAAATCAGCCATATTAACAACTATTAGCGATAGTTGTTTGGCTCCCTTGCTGCAGTGTGCAAGTGGTTCACAGACTAAGAATCCTTAGGAGTCTTGCAAGGCAGGACAAGTCTTTCACAGTTACCAATGGCTCGGCCAATAAAAGCAGGAAAACTATGCCAGGCTTTTATCTCTTCTCCAGGTATTGGGAAAGGGATGTGTACAGTCCTGGCTGAACTGCTGTGGAGCTCAGTGCTGACAGTGGGTAAGGACAGATCTCAAGTGAGGAGCATTGACCAAACTGTAGGGAGCCAATCCAAAGAACAGCAGAGGGCAACAGACAGCTTCAGGAGGGAGTGGATGCTTCTTCCCTTGTTCCCGTCTTTTGGCTCCTGCTATTAATTTTCCAATAAACTGAATGATTTATTATTTTTTTTTTTAAGAACCAATTAATTGCTTAATTTCCCTTTGCCTGGCTCTTCTGTTGCATTGGGGCACAGCAGGGAGGCTGTGTGTGGAGGAAATGCCTGCTCTATTGGCTATTTCTAGGGAATTAAAGACCAGAACAGCAGCTAATCAGTGTTTTAGCTGTAGTTTTCAATATTCTCTCAGTGTTAATGTTGATAATAGATAGCTGGCCCAATTAAAACAAAAAATTATCAAAGCGTGTTTGAAGAGCCCTTAGGTAATTCTGTGTGCATTTGGTGGAGAGCAGCTAGGAAAACAAAATTTGACCTTCTGCAGAACAAAATCATGTTACAGAGGATGGAGACAGTAGGAGAGTAGGAAGTAAAAAATGGTAATAATAAGTTGTAGCAGAAATCTGGCTGTACTGGATCATTTTACCTGCTAAATGTAGTACCCTGCTTATGGTACTGAGCAATAAATGGGTGTTATGTTTGAGTCATATAATCCTCTATGCTAGTTTTTCAGTGATATCCAGAGGCAGAGAATTAGGTCTTTTTCTGACCCTGAAGGCACTTAATTCTCATTCTGAAGCATGAGATTTGATTACTGTTATCTTAGCTGCTGTAGCTATTGACAGTAAAATTAACCAGCTCTTTTCAAAGCCTAGACTTGTTCTGAATATACTGTCCATTTAATGGGGTCAGCTTTCACCGGTGGGTGAAGCAGTGGCATCAGAAGTGGGTAGAGGGTTGGATTTCTGTTGGGTTCTTCACTCAGATATGATTTCCCAAACACCCAGTGCTGTTAGGCATTGACTTTGTGTCTACGCTTGCTGTGATGATGTGAGCAAAAGTGGCTGGTTGCATATGACCGAAAACTATCAGACACCAGGTCAGCATTTGCTCCTGCTCTTGGCATGCTGTGTTGTGGTAACAACATCCACGGGTGGTAATGTTGCTTTATAAAATCAGGTCCCTCTAATTTAGCACAGAAGTACTGGTATCAAAGTTGAGAAGTTCCTGCTTTGATTCTGTATATTAAGCTGGGTGCAGGCTAATTATTTTCCAAGAGGGTGAGAAAGAAGTGCTAGCTCAAAGCATGAGAAAGCGGTGGTAATTGGAGAGGGAGACTTCTGTTCTGAAGTCAGCAATGAATTTTGATGCTGGAGATAACCTCTTTTGGATCTGATATCTAGACTGTGGTCCAGCTTATATGTCTTGATTGTGTTCTTAACACACAAGTAGACCTAGCTGCAATCCTGTGCTTCGTGTATCTTGTGGTACTTGTGTACCATTAGGTATCCTTTTAAGCTCCAGAAGGCTAAGAGGGATATCTGTTGTTATTTGTCTGGCCTTAATGTCACATCAGCAGACATGAAATGTGCTCTGGTTGTTAGGAATGGCCTTTTGGTACTGGCCAGACTTCAACATGGATAATTGTACCATATCAAATCAAAGAAGCAAAGTCAGTTGATGGCATAGTCATCTTTGCTCTATCAAGTTCTTAGAGTGACAAAGCTTTGTAAAACTGCATCTCTGCACTCAAGAAGAGGAGAAGCAGGAGACTAAGAGATTCACTTTGCTGAAAGCTGTGAAGTGCTGAGGGCTGTGAAGTCTGGGTTGTTGGGTTGCTTTAGGAGTATAACTCTAGTACCAGGTATTAGAAGGACCTGTATGAAAGCTCAGGATTGTTATGAATGGTAAGAGCTGCTCAGTCTGAGTGCTGTTATTTTGAAAGGTTCTGCAATACAAGTGACAAAAAGGAAAGATCAACTTTTTGTGGGCTTGAAGAACCAGTTTCATTAAGGGGACATAAAGATTTTCCTCTAAGTTGTGGTTTTGCCAAAGATTTCTTTTGAGCCACAGAGCAAGGCACTAGGCTCCTGTCTTCAAGGGGATCTAGGTGCCTGATACCAGCTTAATTTCAGTGGCTACCAAGTGCTCAATTAGGAGCTAGAGCTATGTGAACCTGGTATCTCAGGCCCCAGGAAAGTTGCTCAGTATAAAGCAGAGGTGGCGTGCAAAGAAGATGCAGTTATTTGTGAAAACACCTTCATTGGACATGATTACAGAATAAGCTTGTTCCTGTGAGGTACTGATGCATTTATTTAAGAATGCATTTCTTGAATGAATCTGTTTCCCTTTGCAGGCAGGTCTTGGTCTCTCTGCAGCTTAATTCTCCACCTGTAAAACAGAGATAACATCATCCATCATTTTTTCTCAGGTTTGTAAGATCTTTGGGAGGCAGAGTTTGGCAAAACCCCCTGACAATCCATAGGTTTGATTCGGTTTGAATCTAGAAATGCTGTTTCTGTGTGAGCAACTACTTGCAGCCCAGAATCTGTCCTGTTGTGCTGAGCTGCGTAGCTCTGATCACACAAGGGGAGCAAACTGCTCCGAAACACTTTTCCTTCAGCCCTTCTTGCTATGTTCTGGACCATGTGTCTGTCTGCTTGGTGTAGCCAAATCCAGCACTCAGAAGTAGTAAATGAAATGGCCAAATACTGAGAGAGCCTTCAAATTTATCCAAAAGGGAGTTAAAAGACAAAACTTCTGAAAACCCCTCATAGCTGGCTTTCTAGATCTTTTAATCCTTAACTGCAGATCAGATTACCAATACCAGCATACATTTTCTTGCATTAGCTTCTCTAGGGGCATGGCTTACTGGACTCTATTAGCTGGTGCTGGAGGATGAAGTGCAGCTAAGGTTTGCAAGTCTCGTATTCTGAACTATACTCTGTCTTCAGAGGCAGCATTATTGTTTGGGCTATACAGCATTACAATTCAAAGTGAAACTGTAATATTGCTGGACAGTTCTGAGCTGCAGCTGATACACTGGCTGTTAGTAGATGCTTACTCAGCTAGCAGTGTGCTTGAGGCCACATTTGTGGCATTGCACCAAGAGCCTGCAAGCCATGCATTATTAATGGGCAAAGTTCTTGAGGAAAGGAGTGCATTAGTGCCTTTTGCTGGTCTCACTTCTGCAGAGAACTGGGAAACACTCCGCACCTCCATGGCAGCTTGCAGAGTTAGATCCTGGGTTCGGAGGGACTCTGCCTAGAAAATGTTCTCCCTGTGGATAAACTGAAAAGATATTTTGACAAGTCATGGCATAGAACTGTTCCCCTTTCACCTCAGTCAGGAGGCCTGCATAGTCTGGGCTGACAGCTGGCACCAGTGAGTCAGTAGTATTAGCCACAGTGAATGCATCTAGGAAGGTGAAGGGCTTGATGATTTGGAGATGTGTGTTGCAGAGGTACTGAGGGATATGAGGTGAAGCTGAGTTAGACCAAAACCTGGCAACTGTACTTGAGCAGTTTCCAGAAGTTATCTTACTCTGTGGGATTCAGATGTGCATTCAAGTCCTGACTTGACTCCTGGCTTCTCACATCATGATGTTCAAAGGGGAATTGGCATTTACAAAAGAGAGTAACAGGGAGCAATTTCAGTTCTCTCAGACTCAGCCCTGTAGGTTTCTGGATACTTCAGCTCCTCATTGGTAAAACAGGTATGCACATGCTTTTCAGGACATCTGAAACAGCTGAGAACAAGCATATTAATATACAGAAGGAATCCAGCTACAGTGATGGTGAAGGTCATGAAATGCCCAAACCAGTGTTCTCGGGCAGATCGGACATTCTTTTTTCAAAGTGGAAAGAACTACAGTGTTTCAAACTTTAGATACCATATTCCCAGAAGGCAGATGTGAAACTGCATAAACATGAATAAACAGACCTAGCTTGAGCAGTTATTTATCTGCACAACTGAGTCTAGTTTTGAGCTGTTAAACCCATTATGTCACTAAAGAAGGCAACACCTGGTTATCTTTTTTCTGGGCTTTGAATGTTTGTCGTATCAGGTGGAATGGTTCAAATTTGTGGGACATTGTATTAGCATTTAGTTCTTTTCACATTGTCATCTCTTTCATTTTAATGGTTTGCAGTCACTTAAAATAATAATAGGAAAACTTGAAAATGTTTCCCTCTTTCCACCACACACATTGTCTCACATTTTGCCTACCAGCACCCCACCGCTGCCCCTCCATTAACAAACGTGGGCAGAATCACCTATACTGGGACATGGCATCAAGTGTTTTGTGGATGGTGAGCTCCATTTGCTGATGACCCCGGGCTGGGGAAACCTTTTAGACCAGCCTTCAAAGTGACATACTAGAGCCTTCTAAAGACAAAAAGGGACACACACCACACACTCTTGCTCTTTTTTCTTTCAGGTGTATGACTTGCACAATTTGCCTGGTGGGTCCACATTTGAGAAAGATATTGTTCATCTTGGTGCTACAGAACTAGTGTCTTAAAGATCTGTCATCCCTGAAGGTTTCAGATATGTTTCTTTTGTGAAGTTGGTGACTTGGAGAATATCTCCCTCCACAACAACAACAGAAGGTCAGACATTGGTTTTTCTGTTGTTTTTCCTCTAAGCCCAAAGAGGAATTTAGGCTGGGATAATAAATTTAGGTCTTCATTTTGTCTGCTTTGCATAATCCCCTCTCTTTGTGCCTGATGCACTGATGGTGTTTAAAGTGTTCCTTTGGCTCATCCCAGATGTGATTATTATCACTTTTAATTATTGATGAAATAATTATTATCATAATTTACTTTGACCTTTTTGGAGTCCATCTCTCTAAGGGGCTGAGTTTGTGTTCCTTCTGTGTTGTGAGGAATAACAACTTACTCTGTCTAGCGGGAGAGACGTCTGCCTCTGGGTTGGAAAGCAGTGACTGTTATGTACCACCACTGTACACTCATTCATAGTGTCTGGAGAGCCCAGCAAAACTGTGGAGATTAGCTGTTTGCATTTTGGTTAGATCTGAGGAAACTTCCCATTTTAAAGATGGGGACACTGACCACAGGATCAAGTGTGGCTAGTAAACTGGAAGGGCAAAGGTATCTGAAGACTACACTTAAGCTCTCTCTGAGGGTAGCTGGCATCCTGTTCTGACAGGATTCGTTGCTCCAGTAAATGGGATAAAGCTGGTGTTGTGGACAAAGATGCTTACTGTGGGCTGTGGATGTCTGAGACACTTTTTTTTTTGCAAGGGGTCATGCAAACAAAGCAGTTTTCAGTGCTGTTCTGTCTCACCTCTGCTAAACCACTGCCACTACTATATCAGTAGTGCTGCTCCCTGGGCACCAGACTCTTTGCTTTACTGTGGTCACTGGATCCCAGTATTATTGCCCTCTGCTATAATAGTCCATGCATTAAAACCATGCTGGAGACCATTTTATAGCCTTCATTACAGCAGAATCAAGGCCCTAATTCTCCCTTGGAGCAGAAGTAAACAGATTCAGACCTCATGAGCATTATATGGCTTTTGGACAGATGAGCTAATTTTTGTTGTGACAGAGTAATATGTGACCCAGTTTCAAAGATGTAAATTTTTCACGTCTCCTGATGCTAGCAATAATGCAGAGTTGGACCAATTCTTGGACTGGCTTTCTGATATTAATAACCCCCATTTATTTTTTTCCCAAGTGGGAATAGCTTGAGAACACATGCTGTAATTGTTTATAGGTGTGAAAATGCTACCTTATTCTTAGTAGAGCATGAAAGAAGTCAGATTTGGACAACTAGCTCCTATGCCATTGATCTTCCACAGCAATCTTCCTCTGGGGCAGGGTGCACAGGTGCTGTGTTGGTAGATTTTACTAGAAATATGTGGGGGGAACAAATGGCTGTGGCAGGCAGCCACCAAGCCATATTTGCTGTGGAAAAAGGGATCTGGCTGTAGGTAATATCACTTCTTTAGGATGTTGAAGTGTAGTGTGGCACGGGCACTTTGTGTGAGGAAGCAGTCCCTGCTTATGACCTTTCTTTGGGTTTAGTTTTTCACTGAGACTTTTAAGGAAAAGAAGCTCTCTTAGCCTCTCTTCTGGTTGCCAGTAGTGAGAAGAATTGTGAAGTTAGGAGAAAGCATCCTCTGTCCTGGCTGTGTATTTTATTCCCCCTCTTGTAGCAAAAGCAAATTGGACAGTGTCTGCTGCCCCAGGCCCTGTTTTTGGGTTGCAGAGAGAAGCATCACTTCTATAGTCACTGTCGGCTTGTACTCGCAGTTCTATTGGTAATGTGGGATTGCTGATTGCTTGTTCCTCCAGGCTGGCAAACTTTAGGAGATTGGCTGGCACAGATGTCTGGTAGCTATCTGTAAGTCTCTTTGGGTTTATTTTGCTGAAGTAACACTGGTTTATATGAGCTGACAGGTATATGGAAAGCAAGGTTTCCCAGAGCAGCTGTTGTGTTTACGTGCGTGAAATCCCTGCATTGTCACCCTTGAAGAATAAAATGCTCGAGACTGCTAAACTGATCCCCTCATGAGTGGGTCTTGCGTTTACACAGCTCTCCCTGCTCCTGAAATGTCTGCTGGGAAAAATAGACATTTTTTTTACTTCTACCTGTTCCCTGGACACACATGCCCACTCTTGATCTAGACAACAGCATGCTCAGGAACAAGCAAGTTCCTTCCATGAAAGGCAAAACTGAGCGGTAGAAAAACCGAGACACCTTGCTGTTAGGATATGGAACTATTTAGCTCCATGCACATCAGTAACTTGTCATTCATTGCAGCAGAATTTGGTGGGTATATGAACCTCGTTCAAGCTACTGTATGCTTGTAGGAGAAAAGATGGGGGGGTGGTCAGCTTCATAAAGGAGGACAAAAGGCCTTAACTCAGTACCATACAAAACATTAAGGAGAATTGGACATTAAGGTGGAGTTCAGGATGACTTTTCTTACAAGTAGGAGTAGAAGCAATAAAATATTCTTTTATTATTTTAATGACTATGGCATGGCTTGAATTGCAAAGGTCACCCTGAGATCTAGAGGAAGAAAGAAAAGAGTATGATCAAGGGAGCAACTCCTTCCATTTTCTCTGCCATTATCTGGAACCAAGGTTATATTCTTCTTATGCCAAATCATCATAGCACCAGGCGGCTATGTAGTGTGATTAAGCTTTATTACTTTGTATGTACCTAGGTTTTTGTTTGGAAGATGGTCAAATATATGTTAAAAGATCTGGTTTTAAGGGTGATGAGTGTCCACAGTACCACCTGGCAATAATGGAAAAGCATCTAACAGATCTAGTGTGGATTCTTCCACACAGGAAGAAGTTTCCACACTCCGTGAAGATTCAAGGTGGCACCCCACCTTGCTATTGTGCAGAAGGATTAGGAAATAACAATGTTTCCATAATGGTTGCATCCTGCTTGTGTTATCATGAGCACATAAAATGAACTGTGGTGTCCCCCTGCTTTAGAACTGCTTAGAGCTAGTTTCTGGCCATAGTATCCCAGTCTCTTGTGTTCCTTGATGCACAGGATGGAGTTCCACTCTTGGATACTTTGCACAGGTTTGAGCACTAGCAAAACGAAGAGGAGAAGGCATCTAGCGCTGCAAATAGACCCAGGTTCCTTTGGGATATCCGTCAGGACCTGAGATGCATCTTTAAAATAATCTTTGGACATGTGGCTGAATAATAGCTGGGAGTTTGGCTTCCCCCCCCCCCCCCCCCCCCCCCTTCCCATGGCCTGTCATGTGTTGAGAGCTGGAGCAATAGTGTTCCTGCTTAGGGGTATCGCAGTGCTACGATTAGAGCAGGTTAGGAATTTGATGAGCTTTTTGTTGGGTGCTGTTTCCAGTGCCTGCTTTATTCATTCTTTTTGGGTTTTCAATCTCCCTGTCAGCTCCTTATTCATTATTTGAAGCTTTCTGTTCTCCAAATGGTGACCTTTTCTAAGAGGAGAGTGTAGGAAAAGAGCTGGCTCTCCTAAGAAGTGATTTATAGAAAGGAGAGTAAAATACCCTAAAGAATGAAATAAAAAAAGGTGGGGTGGAATAGACTCAAAACCGAAAGCAATCCGTTTTTGAGCATGGCAGAGGGAGAAGTCAGGAGGCAGTGCTACAAGCCTGGATTAAATGAGAAACCAGCCTGCATTGTGCTTACAAAAGGCAAATACTAAGGTTATTACATTAGCTACACTGGCAACAGAGCTGCTCTTGCTGTTAACCTGAGGATGCTGATACTGCACTGGCTGGAATTTTAGGTAATTGTGCCTGTGGCAGATGCTCCTGAAAGAAAAAAAAAAATAAATACCAGCTTCAGGTGTTTTGCTGATGAAAATAAGGGTTTTGTGGAAATGGAAATAAGGGAGTGTCGTAGATCAGTTGATAAGCAGAGTTTGTGCCCATTTTCTGATGGCTAGACGTTCATGTAACAGAACCTACAAGCGCAGTTGGTAGAAATGGTTGGTGTCTACGTAAAGCCTGATGCTGAATGGTCATGAAAAATCGATTTTTGCTCTTACTTTTGGAGATGGGTTTCCCTGAGCTGATGCACACTGGCAGAGAATGATGCATAAGCTACTTGCCCTGCACTGTATGCCTGTTGTGATGGCAGACAAATGACTGTTCTCTAATCTTCTCAATCTGATGCTTTTCATGAGACAGGGAGAACCACAGTTGAAAATTAAAAAAGTGTCATTTTTGGATTGCCAGGGAGACTGTCACATTAAGGTTAATGTCTGAATAGCTTAAGCTACCCAGAAATGAAAAGTTAGGTACAGAATCTTGGGCTAAATTTATCACCACAAGTGATGGTAAGAACCAGAACCTGTCTAGTGAGTTACACCATTGCCTTCCTTTATGGGGATAAATTAACTATATTATAGTCCACATAAATTGTATTTATACCACGCAGATTTGTTAGGGCTGTATATCAGGAAGCACTGCCTTCTCTGCTAATGACAAAGTTGCTTTGGCATTTCCAGAGCTTGGTGTGTTGAAGCATAATCCAGCTATTTCTCTGCTCTTTCTCCAGCACTATCATCTTGGATTTTGTTTGCCCAGTAGCTGTGTTTTCCTGTTGCTTCCTGCCCTCTTGCTTCCTTTCTGTGTGAGAACAGGGTGACAGTGACTCTTGAATGCCTGTCATATTTGACAGGGATTCTTTTAATACCATTGCTGGCATATCTGTACAAGTATTTGTTGAGGACTGAAAGGGAGTCAGGTTAGGCTGTAGGAGGGAGAAGAGGAAGATAAGTCTTGACTGTGCTCTCAGTTGCTTGCATGTGAATCTGTAAGTTTCTCTGCTATGTTCTGGTTTTCCTTTTGGGTCACTTAGGCCAGCAGACTTCACTGTGTCATCTTTTACTTTTGAAAGAAAATATTGTATTGGAAATTAGTTGATAGCAGAATTGGAAAACAGTCTATAGCAGAACCCTATTTAATACCCTGAATGCTAGGAACTGGACTTCCTACTCTGAAGTTTGTGGGTCAGGCCCTGGTGCATTGCATGTGCAGTGTACTTGGCGCACTAGTAAAAATAAGGGTAGTCTCATGGCGTATAGTCTTAGAAGACTTATTCCTCCTACGTACTTAGCGCACAAAGCCAGACTGGATTTGATTCTTGCTCATACTATTTGACTACTACTGCCTTGCTTCACCTTCCCACTTCTTACTCTAAGCTGGTTCTTTTCTTTGTCCATCCCAGAGGTGTTGTTCATCTTTTGTTCTATGGGAAGTGATTATCTGCTGAAAACTTTCTCCCTCCGTACACAGTCATGACAGTATCACCTCCTCCCTCTGGCCTGCCAGCAAATACACAAACATCTACTCCAACTGTTCCTTTCCCCTAGTTTACTCTCACTGTTTTCAGTCTCTCCTTTAGCAACTGAACTCCACAGTGCACTAAGGATAGGTCTTGCAGAGGGGCTAGTGTTTGCAGGAAGCAAATCCCTTCTGCTTCAACAAGCAGGATTATATGTAGCCTGCAAGTTACACAGAGTAATCCTTGGAGCGCACTGGGTGCAAGTAAAGTCTCAGCATCAGCTCTGTGGCCAGTCTTTAAGTTCACTTAAAAATAATTTAGTGAGGACCTGAAAAAGAATGAAGCTGTTCAAACAGATGGTCACCTGGTTTACAAGGAAATCTTGAATCAATGGGAATTGTTTAGCTAAAGGAGTGGTGATAAAATAAATGTAAAAGGCAGTTGTTAAAGGTAATAATCTTTCCCCTATATCTGTGAAGGATTGGATGAGGAATCATATGCTTAAAATACAGCAAGGAAGAGATTTGTTTATATGAAAAGGTTATAATGATAAAGTGATTAAAGCCAGGTATAGATCCTTTGGAGGCTGTAGCATTTCTGGCATCAGAGATCTTTAAAAACAGACTAGGCAAATACCTCTTACGAGTGATTCAGAGAAAGTAGATCCTGCTTGGGGAATGGAGATTGGTTAGATGGCCTCTCCAGCTCTCACTAGTTCAAGTGTTCTGTGCTTCCAAACCCGGGTGGTGCTCCAGGTTTATTACCTGTTGTAGTCATGGCAGCAGTTTTTGGTTCCAGCTGCATCTCTTAGTGGTCTCAATGAAATCTTGATTTGCAAGAACTGGTGTGTAGCTTGGCTTTTCCTTCAGGCTTGTTAAAGAACAAGAACCTTTGGGGTGACTTGTCGCCTTTTTTCCTGATACAATTACATGTAGGCCTTTGAGACAGAAATACTATATAAATCTGACAGATAAGACCTGCTATCATTTTCATGGGTTTTCTTTAAGGGAATGTATGAGTACTTTCGGATTTCTATACATATAGGTACAAGTTTTCAGTCTTTTCCTGGAAAATAGGAAGCACTTCAAAACTGGGTCCTTCTAAGCCACTGTAGCTGAAGCAGGTAATTGTATTTTTGCACTTTTCCCTGTGCCAAAGTAATTTCTGGAGGATAACACTGAAGCTGTGGCGATTGCATCTTTACTTCAGACTGTGGGACGAATGATAAGAAAAATGAATTTAAGTAGGCTGGTGCAGGCAAAGCTGCAGTGAGGACTGGATTAAGCTATGTACAGCTGTCACGGTTTAAACTCAGTCAGCCACGAAGTCTCTCTCTCACTCCCCACCCCTTCCTCCCTCCTGCTCCTGGAGGGATGGGGAGAAGAATCGAAAGAATGTAAATCCCACAGGTTGAGATAAGAGCAGTCCAGTAACTAAGGTATAACACAAATCACTACTGCTACCACCAGTAATAATAATGATAAGGGAAATAACAAGGGAAGAGAAAACAACCGCTCACCACCCACCAACTGATACCCAGCCCAACCCGAGCAGTGATCTAACCCTTCCGAGTAACTGCCCCCAGTATATATAGTGGGCATGAAGTGCTGTGGTATGGAATACCTCTTTGGCTAGTTTGGGTCAGGTGTCGTGTCTGCTTCCTCCCTGGCAGAGCATGAGACTCAGAAAGTCCTTGGTCAGAGTAAACATTACTGAGCAGCAACTAAAAACATCGGTGTTATCAGCGCTGTTCCCAGGCTGAAAGTCAAAGACACAGCTACTAAGAAGGAGAGAAAATGACTGCTACTGCTGAACCCAGGACAACAGCAGAGGGAGAAATGAAGACTGCTTTTGTGTCGTAGTAAGTGGCAACAAGGCCTGTGTGGGGGACAGAGGAAGATGGCTCAATAAAGGTGGGAGAACAGTGAGGGATATCTTAGTGGAGCACAGCTTAGAGGTGGAGAGTCAGATGGGGCTCTGCTTTCTGCCTTCCCAGTGGTGCTTGCTTTTGTTCAGAGTACGGCAATTCCTAGGTGCCCACTGGATCTGCAGGTATTTCCATTTTGTTGGGAGAGTAGTATCCTACTCTAGGCTTGGTGAAGAAAGTTAACTCATTTTAATACCTTGCTGCTGGGCAAGCAAAAGGCATTTAACACATCTGAACTGTAACGGTGTATAGATAGGTGTTGGAGGTAGCTAAGCTGCTAGCCTGAATTCTCAGGTGCATATTGCCAAAGCATATTCCTGACATTCAAATGTAATGAAGCTTGAACAGCAGCAGTGCACTGTGAAATCCCCATTTTTTTTTTTGTGATTTCTTACTTTTGTCTTTCCCTGCCATGTCTCCTCCATCTGAGGTTGCAGTTGCACACTCTCCAAGTCATGTTGCTGCTCTCTGAGGGTCCTGTGAAGTAAGCAAGCCACTACAGCCCCAGTGGCTGGGCAGCCAGCAGCTGTGCAGGACAGCAATACCACTAACTAACAGGAGACTGAGGCTAGACCTCAGGTGTTCATTTGGAAGATGAACGTCTGTGTATGAAATCATATGTGGGCTAGGCAGAGGGGACTTTGCATTCCCCTTTTAATGGCAACCTCTAGAAGCAACTTGAAATTGTCAATGTGCTGTGTTGTCTTCATGCATATGTTTGAAGTGTCCAGATTCTGCATCCATCTCTAGGTGCTACATACCTTATAGGATAGCTCCACAGTAATTTTGACGTGTGCAGCATGTTGATGACTAAGTACACAGTGGCAAAGCAAGTGTGATCTGACTTTAAAACAAATTCACTTACCCCATTCAATCTCAACATGGGTTCCTTTCCCAGCATAGTGCCCACGTTGGTCAGTTGCTTCTGTGGGCTCTATAAATGCAAGCTATGCAGACAAATCAGTCTGTTGTCCAGATCTCAGGTGTGACTCCTGCAGAGGGGTCAGTGAGTCACAGTAAGTGGAATGTGAAACTGCTTCAAGGTCCAAAAGATGCAGTTTGCTGTGTCTGATGTGTTTTGACAGGTAGGTGCTGTCTCAGCCAGCTCTTGATGTAGCCCGGAGGCACTTCAGGTATAATTTGAGCATAAGCTGCACTTCGAGATCAGTTATTGTTCATTTGTTCTGTTGCTGTGGCAGGTAGGCTTTGAGTCACAAAGACATTGCCAAGGTCTATACTGTCTGTCCATAGATCTCCATAAGGCATTGGCTAGATGACCATGAAGCTTGGTGGTTGGACATCCATCTGCCTACCTCCAAGGCTGCCTTTTGCCACATGATCCATGACTACTGCTTAGTGGAGAGAGATTATCATTATGCTCTTATAATGAACAAGGTGGTTGTTTTTAAGAATGCCCTGAGGTGATGGATCTTATACATACCTTAACTGGGCAACACGTGAACTTTACTTTCTGAGCATGAGGCAAAATCCACTTGTGCAGCAGGGAAGGAATGATGGTCTTGTGGGTGGAAAGATTCTTGACCCACAGGCTGGTTAAGTTTGTTGTCTGTAAGGCTGGCTGCCAACAAAATGTGCTGAAAACTTGGCCTGTCTGAAATCAGTAGGGATGGGTCTCATGTCTTACATCTCTCAGTGAATCACCCCTGTGCACAGATGTCCAGATACTGAACATATGCGCTTACTGAACATATGCACTTTGCAAAGCCTCATTTATTGCAGATTGAATTCCAGCAGCCTTTGACAACTATAGCATTAAATGTGATATGGGCCAGCAGGGAGAGGGAGTCACATACTGTATGTGATAAGAGGTAGTGTTTCCAAGGGTTTCTTTTCCCATGCTTAACTTTTGTTTGTTTGTTTACAGAAAAAAAAAAATCAATGATCTGAAATTAAATTTGCATCTGCTTGATGGAATGAGGAATCCACTTTATTAATGTTTCCCAGATTAAATTATGTGAATGGGGTTTTGTTCATTTTGCTTTTTATATTTCAAAGACGTGTTTCTGATTAAATTTAAGCGAGCTTGGTTCTGAAATATGATTTTGAAACAGAAAATCCAAGCTGTGTAAACCAGTGTGGAGGGCAGATAACCTTATCGACTGCTGTTTAGCTCTAACCTTATCAGAGCTCTTGAAACTATTTTGCACCTAGTCCTCCAGTAGAAGGGTTTATTAGGTTGGGCTGAAAATAGGACCATTCCTGTACCAGACTGAAGACTCCCCCGAAACTGTACCCCAGAAAACTCCAGAATTTGGGGTACATTTTAGAATTTCTGCAGAGAAAATAATCCTAGAAGCAAATACCATGGCTGCTTTGTGTGGTACTGCTGGGACGATGCTGCCTTGCACACTGCTGCCCACAACATCCCATAGCTAGAGGATGTCTAGAGGTATACTTGTTGGCTACATGTGGAGTTGCCTGGGACAGTTCATTTGTGTTTGTCCTAAGCTGTGTTACAACCCACTGGGCTGTCTCCATAGCTGGGTTTCCATAAGCAGACTGTACATTTTTACTCACCTTGACTTGTGTTTTTTTTTTCCTTTATACAGGAGAAATGGTGTTAGAGGATTTTTAGTTTTGTTTGTTTTTTTTTTTCTTTTTTCAGTGATCAACTATCTTAAGCAACTTTTTAAGTGCATGATACACAGAAGATTCAGGGCTTTACTGTTATTCCTTATGCTGCCCTTGACCAATGGTGTTTCTATTTGAAGGGAGCAGAACTCCTTAAATCATGGAGTCATTTAGGTGAGGGAAGGTGGCGGCTCTCCAGATATTCTGGCCCAGCTCCTGCTCAGATCAGCTTCAAAGCTGTATCAAGCTGTGATGTTAGATCAAGTTGCTCAGAGCCTTGTCCAGACAAGTTCTGAACACTTCCAAGAATATAGATCCTGGGTCTCTGATGTAGCAGTTGCTCACTTTAATTGTGAAGGACTTTTGTTCCCTCTTTTGTTCCCTCCCTGGAAATTCACTTGGGGCACGTGGTGTGTCATTGCCTCCCAACAAGGTTGATGCTTGTCAGTGAGACTTTATTCCCTTTTTGTGATAATGACTCATAAGTGTAGGGGGATCATAGATAAGGGAAGTGAAAAAATGCATCCCTGAGCTAATACTGTTTCTGAACGGGGCCAGCAACTTCCAGTTTGAAGGCTGCATAGTAAAAGTAAGATTCATTTTCAGCTAGTCTCCCTGTTTTCATTAAATTCCTGGTCTCAGCAACAGATTCATTTTGGACTATTTACTGTTCTTGTTGCCATCTTTGTCATTGGAATGGGATATCAGCATGTTAATGCCTCATATAACCTGTGAATGATGGTAGAGCACTGTCGCTCTTTGACATTTTCAATGCTCTGTAATTTCATTATCTGGCCATTCTTCCCTTTCCCTGTAGTGTAGTGTGTCTGACATGGTGATTGCCACTTCTAATGTCTTTCTCTGCTCCTACTTCCAAAGATTTTCCTCTGCCATTATTGGTGGTTCGTCTTTCCCAGGAGGAAGGTAATTCTTCAGGTTAAAAAGAACTCTCTCTTACATCCTCAAAGTATATATATATATATATATTTTTTTTTTTTTCCTAGTGGGAGAAATAACAAATTGCTGCTTCTTTGCAATTTTTATCCTGAAGGATTTTACCGTGCCATGTTGGATATATAACCATCACTTCACTGTAACATGGTCACTTTCTGAGTGAAACAGGAAAAGTCTATAATAGAGAACTGTTAGTTCTGCTCTTATTCTTCATACATCTCATTTCTTTGGGTGCCCTGATCTCTACCTGAAGATGCTAATACAAGCCAAACACTTAACTATTCTTATTGCAAAAATACGTTTTGGAAAGCATGTTAAAATAGCAGAATATTTAAAAAGTGTCTTCTCATTCAGCTAGAGAGCAGAGAGGTGTATCTGCATGCTTTACTGCTCTCTGTGGTCCACTTCATACAATCATCTTGGCAGTCTCAGATTCCTCATTATTGCAAGCATGGAGGATAGTGGCCGTGCCCTTGACTTTCCCTTTCATGTCTTCCTATGGTACATTTCAGGGTTTTTTTTTGGTGGGATTTTGGTAGTTTTTGTTTGACTTTTGCAGTGAAGGTCTGAAGTTTGTTCAGAGGAGTTGACAAGTGTCTTGGGATTTTCAGGGTGGGGAGCACAGGAGGTTCTGGGGATTGCTCTAGACAATACTTGTCCCTTCTAGTCCTACCTTCCTGTGACATTGTAATGAACTTGCGGAGTGTTTGTTGGTGACTGGTTGAAATCCTGCTTACAAATGTGTCTGGGTATCAAAGATACAGAGATCAGGGCGTGTTTTAGAAGAGTGGTTGGGACACTCACTGAATACTTCTAATTGGTGCTAAATGTTGTTTCCACACTTGCACACAAATTTCTCATTATGGCATTACTGACACTCCTGGGCATGAAGCAAGATGCCGTTGTGTTGAGTGCTGGACTGTGACACCTGTAAGACTTTGGATTTAGCTTGGATTGTGATATACTTGTTACAATTCCTTTGTTTGTAAATCTCCTAATCCCATGCCTCCCTCCCTCCCAGGCACATCTGAGTTGCTCTTGTACACTTATTAATTCTCTGTTAATTCTGGACTCTCCAAGGGGCTGTTGTAGTGCATGGAGATTTACTCAGTGGTAGAAATGCAGGTTGGTATTTAGAGCTGTGATTGACACCATTTGCAGAAAGGACTTTTAACTAGATAGATCCTTGTGCCAGACCCCCTGGCCTAGTACAGGACATGGTGATGTACTGTCACT
The DNA here is from genome assembly GCF_033815535.1 of Pezoporus flaviventris. Taxonomy (NCBI): domain Eukaryota; kingdom Metazoa; phylum Chordata; class Aves; order Psittaciformes; family Psittacidae; genus Pezoporus; species Pezoporus flaviventris. The sequence goes on along the minus strand of NW_026892577.1, from coordinate 8,980,077 downwards.
TGCACTAGAGCAGTCAGTCCTTGGGCTGCCAGTGTTGCCACATGTCCCTATCGAGGTTGGCTAAAGTGGGCAAAGTGCACAGACAAGTGATGGGAGCATTCAGCAGGGTGGAAGATCCGACATACAAAACAAATATTTAAGACTGAAATGCGTATATGCATAAATGGCCAAAGGACTTCTGAAGTAGAAAGTGGGACATGAATCTACATACCCGTGTAGTGAGCAAGGGAATAGGTGGTTCTGAGGGTAGTTATGAGCAGGAGCTGGTAAGCACTAGCTTGGTGGAGAGGAGAAATGTTGGTGAAGGCTGTTAGACAAAGAAGGTCAGTCTCTATATGCTGCTGCTTTGTAACAGAAAGGGATAAGCTCACCCTTCTCTTGACTGACTAGAGGGGAATCTAAAGGAGACTGGGCTCCTTGGACTAGCTTTAACCTTTTAAAGAGAGGAAATATTTAAATTTAATGTCTAGAAAAAGCTTTATGGAGCTGAGTTCTCAGCCACTCTGATTAATCTTGCTAAAAAGGGTACCTTGCTTTACAGCTTTAAATCTGCTTTGGACAGAGTATTAGCAGTTATCCTATAGGGAACAATCCTGTATTTTCTGGATGAGCTAATAGGCCTCTTGCATCTCTAATTTCTATTGTGCTGTGAAGATGTGGATGATTGTTATTAAAGGCCGTGAGAAGCAACTGGTCAGCTCATTGCCAAACTGCTATAATTCATGGGTGTTGTACATGGGCTGCAGTTTGCTTAACATTGCAATTCATGTATTCTAAATTGTTTCCATAGTGCTTGGCCAATAAAATTACAGGTTTATTATGTTCGTGCAGATCTCTTGTTTAATCAAGAATGCTATGCATGCTCTGAATGCAAAGCTGCTTCTCTAAAAATACCCCTTGTTCTCTTGATGTAAGAGCACATGAATCAAGTTTGTTTTATTTTTGCTTTATGCTTGAATGTAAATCTGATATTCTTGAATGTGAAGGGCTCATGGCACCTGCAAGTACTAGCAATAGCTGTTCAAGTGTGCTCTGCGCTGTTCTTTGCTGGTGTAGTTACTGGAGAGACCTGCATCAATTGTGTTTTGAAAGGCTGGAGTGGAGAATACCTTCATTCTGCTGTGTTGTATATATAAATTTACAATGGGATATACTGTTCCTTTAACTAGGCTTGCTGAAGATTCTCTTTGGAGCACTTGTTGGTCCTGTTGTAAAAGGGCCCAGAGAAATGTCTGTTTTGGGAGGTGCTTTGTAAGAAGCAGTTTGTAAATTATCACCTTTGTGAAAGGACAGTCATAAAACAGTAGAGGCAAAATGGACCTTTGGATTTGTTCTGGGTCTATCACAGCTACTTGAAAGACTTGATGCTCACTTTTTCCTACTTGTGCATCTTGCCAGGCAAGACAAAGAACCTCTACAGAGTTGATACTTTGACAATATCAGCTTGAGTCAGTCGTTTGGTCCACACCATGCTTCAGTCTCTGGTAACATTCAGAACTCTATTTCTTTGCCAGCTCAATATTTACTCGTGGAAAGCATGTTGTAATTTGTCTTTGAACTTTATTCTCCCTTTGGAGCAGGGTCTCATCATGATGAACTTCTGCATAGTCACAAAGGTAGAACAGGAGACTTCTGGATCTAGCTTATGTTAGCCCTCTGTTTTGGAAGCTGCTGTTAGAATTATTCTTAATGATGAGTTTGCAGGCATTATATGAAATTTTTATTGGTGGGTGGGTTTGTTCACTGAAGGTTCACAGCACAAGGCAAGAACTTGCACTGGAACTTGTAGAGATGACCTACTATACCCAAAGAGGAACTGGCAAATCTAATCCTTAGAGCCCTATTTAAGATTTTGTGCTCATATGTCATATGAGAATAGGATTGAATTTCACCTTCAGATAAGCCTTGTCATCTTTCTCTGCCCTTACTGTCATCCACAGACAATCAGAGACGATTTCTTATTTCCATTCTAGACTCTAATAAAACTTGACAAGCTGGTGCGCCAGACCCATCTCCAGCCCATGCTTTTATTTCAGAGCAGGTGCCAATCTTAGGTTTTATTGTATCGCTATTTAGTCTCTCTAGTATCTGTTGTAACAAGGAGTGACAAGGGGATGTGGAATGTCTGAAGTGCTGATCCTGTGACTTAGTTGCGTTCATGAAGACAGGACCTTGGGGTGTCAGTGGTGAGGGAAAGGAGAAGAGATTATTCTGATGGAAATCCAGGACTCTTGACATGGTAAAGGGGAGAATGAAGCTATCGCAGACCTTGGATAATGACCATTACAGATCTTATTTAGTCAATTTGCATTCTTCCTTTGTCTCACTACACAGCCATTCGCTGTTATGTTCCTTAGGGGGCAGAAGGATTTTTGGAAGTTTTGAGAAACTTCAGGTGCTCACTGAGAACAAGCCAGTACAAGAATAGTCAGTGAGACTATTCATGCTGTCTAGAGCCCTTCTGCAGTGGCGAGTGCAGTGTTTGTTATCTCAGTGCAACACATAAGACAATCCTACAGCCCATGTAGGTGAAATTCTCTGAAGGTCATGTGGAGACCTTGCAGAGCTACTGAGTATTTTCATAAAATACAAGAGTCTGACTCTTCTCCCTTTTTTTTTTCCTCCAGATTTTGGGTCCTGAATGTTCTTGTGATAGCAAAGAGAGCCAGCACAGCTGCTCACAGAGCAAAGCACTGAGTCTTCCTTTGTCATGCAAGAATGAAAAGGATGTATCTTCTGGGTTATGGCATCCCAAATCCTGATTTTAAAAGTAGTTCCAGTTTAAATGTCAGTCAGTTGTCATAACCATGATTCTTATGAGGAAGGACATAGTCCCTTCAAATGAAGACTGGGCTTCAATTTCCCTGTTGACTAGGGAGCAAGATTTTTTCATGGCCAACAAAGGAATTTTTTAGGTCCTTAGGTAAAAGAAGGAAAGTGATTTCACAAGGTTAAACATTCAGAAAGTTTTCAACTGCAGTGAGGATTGCAGTTTGGTGCAAATAGGTATTTTCATCTGACCAACTGCCCCTGAGCTCCTAAAGGGCTTGCAAAAGTCAATACTGCTTTGGATTTCTGCAGTGGTGATTTGCCTCTTTTCTTTTATACAATCCATGTGCATAATGTAGATTCTGTACTTCTGAGCTTCCTACTTTTACAGCTTTGAAATTCTCAGCCATAATGTTGCATTAAAGGAGATTTGAATTCAAGTACCTCTATTTTTCTCAGCTTCTTTTTTTTTAAGTAAGGGCACACTTAAGTCTGTAAGAAAAATTGCCCTTGACAGCTTTAACTGCACTGTTCCACATCTCCCTATGCAGATATTAACACAAGGTGTTTCTAATGTGGGGAAAAATATATTTTTTTCTTACAGAGCTCAATACCAAATGAATGGATTTTTTTCTTAATTTGCCCCCCTCTCCCCCCAGTTGTAATATTGGGTCTACACCAAAAGTTATGATTTCTTTATGGATCCTGACGCATTCCTTCATCTCCCTCTCTGCCCTGAAGTTGGTGCCAGTTCTTTGGAGAATAATTGTTTTCTGTGCGGGGAAAGAGAGGAGTGTTTGGGTTTTGTTTGTTTTGGTTTTCCTTTCTACAGGGTCAGAGTTTTAGTAAAGATATTTTACCCTCTTTAGGTAATACTTAAATAGGGAAAAATATTCACTCTGTATTGTCTGTGCTTCTTACAAAGCTTATTTCCTTGGCAGGCACAGAACTGGTAACAGGTTGCTTTAGAATATGGGTTGTCTGGCTTGCGTGACAAACCAGAGCTCTGATTTGGAGATTCAGGTCCCTCTTCTGTCTTTATTCTCCCTCTTAGGTCCTGGGTATATTGCAGGCCTATTGTAGCCTCTTGGTGCCTGGAGGAATCCTCAGCCCTAAGTTAGTTTCCCATGGTAGGACATCTTAGGGGCCTGCTCTTTCAGCTGACATGGAGGCAGGCATCCCATCAGTCCCTTGAATTCACTGGTTTGAATGAAGGAGGAGAAACCATGGTGTGTTCCTTCTCTTAGGCAGACAGTGCAGCACCTGCTCATGTTTCCTGTTTTGCTTGCTAGGAGGCTGCTCTATATCTGAGAGAGGCTTTTTACAGGCTATTGTGATATAGATTATGTTCATTCTTTATTACTAATGTAGCTGTAGTCTGAAATGGTTAAATGCCAGTTGGAGGCAAAGCTTGAATCCCATGGCACCTGCCTACTGTGAATGTCCATCAACTGGCTCCTATAGTTCATTCAGTTATCAGGCAGAATCCAAACAGCTCTCACCTCATGGTGCTTAGGGCTGCTCTCTGGAGGGAATGATGTGCAAGCTTGAATGCCTCGTAAAGAAGGGAGAACATGAATTTTGGGCTTAAGAATTCTCTATCCCCCATTCTGTTGTGTATCACTGAAGCTGTTTCTAGTGTCTTGCATAGGCCAATATGTTGTTAGCATACCTGTTTCTCTGGATTCCATAGGAAGAACAGAAGTTGGTTTTGTGCCCTTAGATGAAGGAGGATGTTGGATGTGCACAGAGAAATCTTTCATAGCCCAGTTTCTGGAGATACTTGGAGAACCAAATTTCATGGAAGTCTGCTTGATAAGGCCCTTCAAAGGAGACAACATCAGGGCTGCAGGGGCATTGCTGCTCTGCACAGGAAAAAAGACAGGAATTTGCCCAGAGAGAGTATGTTTTCACAGCAGCACATGAAAATAATTTTGCTTAACTACTTAATAATACAACACAAAGAAAGATAATAAAAAAGCTATGCAGCTATGGCACCAGGAGCTCAGGCACTGCAGTGCTGATGAAACATGCACATGATGAATACAGAATAAAAATGAAAATAAATACGATTATTAAAATCAAGAGTAAAGATAAGTTCAAAGGAATACGAGTAGGAAAAGGAGCTGCTGGGGCAAAATTTGACCTTACCACAACTGAGCCACTAAGTTTCAAAGTAGGTTTGGGCATCTGCAGATAAGAACTGCTGCATAAACATAGGTTCAAGGTCAGAAGATTGCAGTCAATTAGACAGACCACGTTTTTATTACCTTAATATATAAGATAATCAGATCATTTTCATCTTTGTTGAATCTATAATAATGTAAAAATATGTTAATTAGCTAGTTAGCACTCAAACTGTTGCTTCTGACCTTTTGTCTTTGGAGAGCCCTGACTCATGCTTGTCTCTTACCTCCAGCACTTTCAAGTCCTTTGTGTCCTGCTCAGCCTGACTGACCTAAGTTGCCTGTGGTAGCTACTCATACATTCTAAATTCTAATATAAGTGATATTTTTTACCTTATTCTTTTTGTGATGATTATCGTAATTCACTTTCCTTACTATTTAATTATATTTATAAATACTCTGCCTACACATATTTAAAGAATTATGATTAAATCATGGGTTTCTACTAATGATTTTACAGTCATTCAAGGTCAGGTATTACATGTGGAGGAATATTTAAGTATTGAGCTTAAGTGCCTGCAGAACTGTAACAGAACAATTTGTGCATTTTTCTCTTTTTCCCTCTGTGCCTACACTTGTCAGATGCCAAGATGCAACAATCCTTATTTCCCTGGGCTGTTTTGAGGAAGGGAAATAAACTGAAGTCTAAGGTACTTGGATGTTTTATAATAGACGTCCAGTGGCAGGAGTGGAAGGTCTTTCAAACTGGCTATTAAAAGCAGATGCAAGGGTTTGTCTCTCAAAAGGCACATCCTTTTCTTTCATGGTAACATCTATGAAACCCCAAACTTTTGGACTATTTCCCCTAGAGGGAGAAGGATGTTTTCTCAGAGTAATATTGTTAAAATTTGAACAATAATGTCTCAGAATAATATTACCATCACAAATTAATCTCCCTGCAGGTGGGTGAGCTGACATCAAAATTGGGAATAGTTGACAGGCTCCGATACTCTGCCACTCTGAGTGCCAGGGCAGTGACCGGGCTGCACTGCTCCCATGGTAGCTTCTCCAGCCCCCATCTCCTGCTGTCATGTTGGAGACAAAGCTCCTTGTTTCAGGGAGCACAACAAGCATGTGTTTCTGTGACATGGCACCTAATTCCCTGTTGCTGTTCTCCTAAGGTAGCAGTGAGGCATTTTCTGATGATCAAGTAAATCTTTGGGTCCTAGACATGAGGCTGGAAAGAACTTCAGCAGATTACTCAGTCCATCTCCTGTCCTCGGGGAGAGAGGGAATCTCTTGCCCATGCTCTGTTCCACAACAGTTATTTGAGTTGCTAATTGGAATCTGAGGAAGATCAATGATGTTTATATATGTATATGTACGTGTGTAGGGGAGGATGAAAGAGAAAGAGAATTGAGAGTTCCTGAATAGAGCCTGGAATCTGAAATGCAAGAACAATAAGTGGCTTGAATTTTCTTGAAAAATCAACTCTGTGGGAACTTCTTTCTCTCCTCCTTTCAGAAATGATGCTGGAGAGAAACTCTTCATCAGGGACTGTAGCAACAGCACAAGGGGTAATGGGTTCAAACTTAAAAAGGGGAAGTTCAGGTTAGATATAAGGGAGAAATTCTTTACTGTGAGGGTGGTGAGGTACTGGCACAGGTTGCCCAGAAGTGGTAAATTCTCCATCCTGGTTAGTGTTTAGTGCCAGGTTGGACAAAGCCTTGGGTGGCATGGTCTAGTGTGAGGTGTCCCTGCCCATGACAGGGTGTTGGAACTGGATGATCTTAAGGTCCTTTCCAACCCAAACCATTCTAGGATTCTATGAAATGGCTTAGACACAATTTTCTCCACATAGTTTAATATCCTTTTTGGATCCAGTCAGTCTTGCCTTCAGTCCTCAAGGAAACCGCTTACCTGATGGACCTGATGGCTGTAGTATATTCCCTTCTGTTAGCCCTCTACCCTGCTTTTTTCTCGCGAACAGTCCTGTGAAAAAAGTGTACCTACACTTAATTTCAAGTCATTCCTTATTTTTTGGGTCCCCATGTCTGAAGCTTTAGATGGTGCTTCAGAAGATATGTGACTCTACAGAGTTAAATTGCTATACAAAATCTGCTGGTCCACAGATTGTATCAGGAGATAATTGGAACAAGAATGAAGCCAGCAAAGTAACTGGGGGCCCTTTTTTCATTTTCTTCTTAACTTACGTAAAGATGTGCACACAGCAGCTTTAAAATGAAGACACAGAAGGGGAAAAAAAGGTAAAGTTCCCAAGGCTTTGATGGAGGCTTCTTAGCAAAGGGGAAGAATTGGGAGATATGATGCAGCATGGGTTGCTGGATCAATAAAAATAAATTATGAGTTCTTTGCTATCACCTCTTATAATGTATGATAGGGGATGCTTAAATCATATTGCTGCCTGCCAGGAGAGATTGTATTTATATTTAACTGAGTTACACAGGGATAAAGCTCAGGCTTCTGTTATTTTAGGCAATCTAGATGTCTTTTCTGGTGATAAAGTGTGTTCATGTGAAGCAAGGCCATCCTGAAAAGCTGGGAAAGGTTCTCTGGAGCACAACTGCCTTATCAGGGAGACGGGTCAGATAACTTTGGGGGTCTTTTCTGTCTCTGACTAATGCTACTTGCAAGCTGCTGATGGTTTTGGTGTGTCCATCCTCCCCTCCAGTGTATTCTAAGGGTCTGGAATTCTGCTTAAATGTCTCCTGTGTTTTACTGCTGTCCTCAAAAAGGTGACGAACTCACCATGCCTTTCCCAGACACTCTCTCCTAATGGTGTGTGGTTAATCATTCTAAAAATATTTAGCTTTTATGGAGTGATTGCCCTCCAAAGAGGACAAAGGTTTTATGATCTGACCCGTTAGCTATGTTTAGGGTTCTATTGCAGCCTCTGGATCAGAGTCCAGCTGTTCTTTAAGGGCTGATAACCTTGTTGGGGGCCTTCCTTCCTTTTATTTCCTTAGAAAGGAGGTGTTAAGAATGTGGTTTGTGTGTGTGTGTGCTCTAAAGGTAAGCATGTAGGAATGCAGGAAGTATATTTGCTGAAACTGAAGCAGAATTTACCAATGTTTGTTTGTTGGGGTTTGGGTTTTTTTTTTTTTGCATTTCCTTGGAAAAAATGTACATGGGGGAGATTGTTCAAATTTAATGTCTAGTGGAGATGGAAGAGCAATGTAGCTGATGTGCAGGTGCTATACAGCTAGTGGCTATGAATACCCCTTGTCTGGGTGATAGCTGAAATCTGGTTTAGGAGGAGGAGAATCTGGCTTCTTTTGTCATGTTATTGTGAAACATTATAGTCGGATTCCTCTGAGTCCTGGAGGCATTAGTCATTGCTTTGGTGGTGGTGTTGCTCAGCTGCATTCACAACTATGGCATGGACTTCTGTGTGCAAGGCACCTCTGAACATATCCTCAATTACAGTCCCGACACCAAAATGTTTAAAACCAAAAGCATGAGAAACTCTGTTGGGTTCAATTCAAAATCCTTTCTAGTTTATGTGAGGCCAGAAAGGTAAATCCATGACACTGGAAAAGGTGTCTGTCTCAGTGTTGATACCAACAGGTGATTTTTCTCTGAGAGGCTGGGCTTGCCCTTGAATTACAAAGCAGGGAACCAATGTACAAAGATCCTGCCCTGCTCCTGCTGGCGCTCATATGCAAGGAGGGAACTGGGCTTTCCAGAGCTGGCTCTTTCTTCAAAGCACTGCAGTGGTTTTGGTTTTTACCCCCCTCAAATTCTGTACATTCACTGCAAGCCCTCTAAATGGGAATTTCAAACTGCTGCCTATATCCTGGGGGTTCTTTTATGAAGATAATGTGATCTGTCCCCAGCGTCCCAAGGGAATCCATAGGAAGACTTCTCAGTGCTCTGGCTCCTGCTGCCTGATTTACATGGAAAGGGAGGAGGAGAAGGGACAGAATGAGCATACGCTGGCAGTTTTTGTACTAGAAAATGAAAAGCTACACAAGCAAAGAATGATAACAGGAGAATATATTTCTTTTAGTTACTGGTTCTTGTTTTGAGGATGAATTTGACAGTCTCAGCTGTTCAGAGATCACAAGTTCACTGGAACATGTTTTGCTTTTGTGTGTGATCTTGGGACTTGTCTCTTTCAATTTCAGAGGGTTCTTTTGTCTGCGCTGCCTGAAGCCACCCACAGATCTACATCTCTCTAGAGATTAAAAAAAAAAAAAGAGAAAGAATAAAAAAAGAGGAAGTATTTTGCTGCTGCTTAAGTTGGCATCACTTTACTCGTGTAAAATTGTTGCTCTGATTTCCAGGGGCAGGCTTTGGCCTGTGTTTGTTGTTGGTACGTCTATTGTTTTCTTCTCATGTCTTAGGATGTGCTATTCCTTAACCTCTAGCATTTGGAGATATCTTTTCTTCAGCTGCACTCACCAGGCAGGGGGAAAGAAGGTAGATGGTGTTTAAGGTGTAAGTGTTCCTTTTTTTACTAATTGTTCTGTCTTAGTATGGGTGAACGTGAATTGGTGCTTTATCTTCCTGGTGATGCCTCTTAGCTTAAATTAACAAATGTGTTGAAGTGGATTATTTCAGCTACGTTAAATTCCTGGATGAAGACTCTTTTTCATGATAAAGCGGTCTTTAATTTGACTTGTCTGATGTATTTGCAAAATGAATTGAACCGAACTCTTAGAAGTTGATTTGGATTCTTTTTCCACATAAAGAATCTCTTAATCTCTCTGCCTCTGGTTCCTTATCAGTAAAACAAAGATGACATTACTTGTCTTGTTTCACAGGGGTCATGCTTGCAGAATCTATAAACACCTGTGGAATTTAAGTTCCTCAACTGCAGATTTTGTAGTAATGCTATATGGCTCTCACAGCTGGAGATGGCACTCAGGTATTGGCAACTGCACTCGGATCTCCAGGGTAAACAAGGACGGTGATGTGTAGTGTGATCACACACATGCGTGTTTTTGAGGGTGCATTTGTGTGAAGAGATTTTTGTGGGACCAAGGTTATGTAGTAATTAGTTTTGAGAACCACTCTGCCTTGGTCTGGGAAAATACCTTTACTGCCATGGAGCTAATTTTCTTCAGAGCTGCCTATGTCATGCTGTGTTTTGAAGTTTTGGCCAAACCAGTGCTGGTAATACACCGGTATGTTAGGTATAGCTGAGCAGTGCTTCATAGTGTCAGGATTTCCGTTTCTCACTGCCTGCCCTAGTAGTAGCATGGGGGCAGTCAAGAAATTTGGGAAGGGGTATAGCCAGGACAGCAGACCTGGAGAGGTATTCTCTCCCAAATAGCACCATCAGTAATAACAGCTGTAGAGTAGTCTTCCTGAAATAGTCATTGTTCAGAGGCTGGCTTTGCATTGTTCTGCTGTCTTCACTTCACGCTGTTTGTGTCTTCACTTATTAAACTGTCTCTGTCTGGAATTACAAGCTTTTCTCACGTTTGCTCTTCTGGTTCTCTCCTCCACCCCATCCCCCCGGGGTGGGGAGAGGGTGTCTTGGTGGGTGCTTAGTTACTGCACCACCACCAAAAAACCCCAAACTGAAACAAGCCAACCCCAAAGAAAGAAACAGCTAAGGACCTCCAAAGAGCAGTGCTGCTGGCTTTTAGGTCCCAGAGCATTTTAAGCCAATTTACCTTCAGCAGTTTACTGATACTGGTTCCCAGTAGCTTGTGGTTGTTCACATTTGAAATTTACTTGTTGGGTACTGTTGCTCTCATACAGACTGGGGAAAGGCAGATGAAAATTGCAGCCAAGCATCCTGTGGCTGGTGTGTTTGGGGAGAAAAGGTTGCAAACATCATGGGAGTAGCTGTTGTAGGCAGGAAATGGAGACCCCAGCATGCCATAGGAAGTGAGCAAAGCGCTCACATTTTTCACATGTACATCTGTCAGTGATCTCTCTGTTGTGCTGTGTGCTCTGCCTAGTGCTCATCTCTTTGCTCATCATTAATTAGCCTTGGTAAACATGTGTACATGGCTACTGATGAGTCGTATTAATCTCTGTTCTGATATAGCAGGATCATTTAGAGAGGAGATGAGTCTCAATAAGTGGATCAGTGCTGGCCTTTCAGGTGTCCTCCTGTCTCTAATACGAGCATTACCTGATACAGGAGCATTATCTGCCTTTGATGCAGCATTGTTTGGTTGTTATGAAGTTCTTGGCAACCTGTTGAAGGAAGTGCAATGCTTTACACTCTAATCTGTGGGAAACAGTTATATATTCCACTGTGGGGTATATGTAAAGTACTTTGACAGTTTAAAATTCACAGGATCTGGAGGAGGGTTTAATGAACTAAAGTAATTTTCCTTTATAGTAAAATTTTATAGAAATAAAATATTGTTACGCCACCAAATACTCTGAAGAGCTTTTGAGCACTTCTGTGATTTATGAATTTGGAGATTCCTAATAATTATCTGAACAATAGGGATCCCTTCAGGGATGTGTTTTCGAGATGGAATGACATCTGAGCTACCATTCCTGGTTACATTTTTTTCTGCTTTCATGCCAGGCAGGTTGTGTCAAGACTCAAGGCTGCTGTATTGGGCCATCTTGGAGACTTGCTGGCCTTATTTTAGAGAACAAGTCCATCATACTAAATCTGATTTTAGTGGTTCAGTATACTATACAGCATGATGAAGGTATTTTTCAGTGCCAGAGACTCTCAACCTGTAATGTAGTCATTGAAGATAAATAACTGACAGGGTTTGGCATTTTTGTCATGCAGACCTTGTAGCAGGGTATTCAGCAGTTTTGCTTCTGCAGAGCAAAACATATGGGCTGTGGAGCAGCATGTGTGTAAAATAAAGTGCATAAGGAAACTCTTTTAGGACTGGAATATCACTTGTTTCCGAAGAAAATATATTTTTCTGATTATCCTTTCTCCATTCCCCCTTCTGTCTAGAAAACCCAAACAGTTTATTGAATTATTCAGGTCATTTAGTTTTGTGTAAGCTCAGCTTGAAATTGCATTTTCCAGGGGGGTTGCATTGCCTTAAGGGAGTTGTAATTCAGCCTGGCCTATTTCCTCCCTCCACGCTGCAGGCTGGCTTTCCCTTTCTCCATTCTCAACCAGCTAAACTGCTTGGTGCCCCCAGGGATACCTGCGCGGGGGGGGGTGTGGGGGGTGTGTGTCCTGGGAAGCAGAGTGTGGCCCATAGGACATGGGAGAATTTCATATCTGAGCTGTATTCCCTGAAGTGAACAGTATGACCCTGGAGAAAAATACAGTTCAGCATTGAGCTGACTTGAAATTAATTTTGGGGAGATTGGTTTGATAAACAGAAACAGTTTAATTTGGCACTAGAAGGGTGTTTTATTTACTTTGATTAAAGAATGCCTAAGTGTAAGTTTTTGCTGTTTCTGAACCAATATCTCTTGAAACTTTTTTAGTTTTATTTATTTTTCTCAGAGTAAAATGCTTTCATCTTAATTTAAGTTGAAGAATGGGCATTTTCCCTCAGTTCAGGGAAAGAAAACATTTTCTTTTGTTTTGAAATAGTGCATTAAATGTGAAATTGCCAATTTTTAATTGAATTCAGCTTTTAAAATGAAAACCATCAAGATTTTCACGCAAAATTATCCTGGCACAGAAAAGCCATGGGTATTTTTTAGCGCTGACGAAAACATGCTAAGCCTCTTCAATTGCAAAGTAGAAATTGGAAACAAATGTCTCAGCTTGAACCAATGAGGTGTGTAGATACTCTTTTTCTCTCCTGTCAGAATTCAGTTTGGAAAATATGTCCTATTTTCCTTACATCTTGTTTCATTCTTTTTCAACTAAAGCATTCAAATAACATCTTAGAAATTCTGGTACTTGCCCACATCTGCCCCTGATATCCCTGCTTCTAGTTTCTATTTATCATGGTTCAGGCAACATGATGTGGATGCCTCAGAATTGCCTCTTGTAACACTTTAAAGATTCCTCTGCTATGCCATGTCAAAAGCATCCCATGAAAACAACTGGGGAACCAGTTGTGCCTCTAAGGCTTTGTGTCTTAACCACATGTGATACGTCCATAGTAGATAATTTTGCTCTGTAGTCTCACAATGAAGTGCTGTGGGGGAATGTTTTTTCCCAGCTTTTCTAGGGAAGGTTCAGCCTCTCCAGTCCTCTCTGGTTTTGAAACTCTCAAACTAATGCAAGAGTTGCTTTTATTGAATCTGAAGTATCTTGTCTCAAAAACAAGTGGGGACAATGTGGAGGCTACATGGGGTTATGGTGCAGGAGTGTTGCCTGACCTGGGCCTGTTTGGTTGCTGTAGATGACTGTAATGTGTATTACCACTGCCTACGGTAACTCCTGCCATTTCCTAGGCCTTTTGTGAGATTTAATTGCAAAGGGATGCTTGGGCTTTTGTTTTCCCTGAATTAACAGGCAGAGCTGGATTTTTGTTAGTGGTTCTGGGCAAAAATCCAGAAAAGCTGTACTAAACAAAGTGCTTTTACTTTGGTTTTATACCCACGTGCTGAGTAGGATTCAACCTACTCCTGTAAAGCTGCTGTTATCCTGTGGTTTGCAGGGATTGTGCTAGAGAAGTGACATCTTCAAAGATATAGGGCATAGGAGATCTGGGAAGAGGCACACAAAGAGCTGGGAGAGTATGGATGCTGCCTTTAGTTGTAATTGCAACTTCAGGTGGAATTACTCTGTTGAAATTCGACCAGAACAAAGAGATTGTATTTAATAGGTATAGGACTGGATCCGGGATCCACTGAACTCAGCAGACACCATCCTGCTGTCTTCAGTATGTCTAGGTTCTGAAACTGGAAAGCTAACTTTGTGAAACCTCACCATAGTCCTGAACACTAAGAAGGGTGTCATTTCTGGCTGGACAGGGCTTGTGCTGTGGTGCAAGCAAGAGACTCTGGAGAGGGGTCCTGTCTGAGCCCCTGTGGAAATACAGGGAACACCCTAAAAATGTTGCTTTCATCAGGTTTTAGCTGGGAGCAGGCACGGCCCCAGTTGGGGCACATTCCAGTTGATGTAAAGGGAGGGAGCATACAAACCTGGGTTGCTGCAACTTGCGGCTGGCTCTTCCTCCTTTGTATAGCAAGGAGTATGCAGGGTTTTAGTTGTGATAAAAAAGGATATTGTTCTTATTTCCTCACTGCACAGCATTGGTTTAGGCTGACATGAGCTTGCATATGCTGGCTCACATCTGCCTGGCAGGTTTCTTTTCACACCCTGCTGGAAACAGCTTGGCTTTTATCTTCCTCCTAAAGGTCTCTGCATGGGGAAATAAAGGGACAAAATGCAACTGGGGACAGGGACAGGAAAAGTGAATCCAGTAGAGAGAGGAATGCTCAGAGCATCTATTCTGAAGCCATTAAATTGGCACTGACTGCATAGTCACGTACCAAGGTCCCTTACAATTTGAACAGGTCTTTTCCTGGTATTATGCTGACAGTAACAGGCTACTGCAGCCATTGTGATATTGATTAATCCTTTGGCATTTTTCTGCAAAGGTTTAAACTCCTCACCAGCAGCCTTTCGGCTGGGAAACCCAAATGAAAGGTGTGGCAGGTCCCACTGCTGTGGGGGGAGGAGGAGGGAAGGACATGTGGCTTTTGTAGTAGAAAAGATCCTTCTTGTATAGGAAAACATTAATGAACTCAACCCTTTGGGTCACTTCTCTCATTTGGACCAATCTTTTAGATACTGTGAAGTATCTGTTAACAAAACAAACCCCGCCCCTCCAAGCCTTTACTAAAAATGTCCCTAGATGCTTTTACATCCCAAGCAGATGCAAGAGAAACTAACCTGTTCTTGAATCCTGCAAGGAGGAAACCAAGCTGAAATGTTAAAATGACGCAAAACTAAAATGAAGAGATGCCACAAAGCATTTCTGAGGCTGGTCCTGTAGAATCTGAGGGAATGAACTGTGTAATATTAGTTATCTTAAAAAAGCAAGGAACAGGTGCTCAAATGCTCTTAACTTCCACTGTAGAATCAAAGGTTCTTCCTTGCCATCCTGTCTGAGCCTGGGAGCTTGCACAGAGGCTCACAGGTTATCTGAATGCATAGTCACCCTTCTGGGACAGAAGGGCATTGGGCAATGTAGGTGGTACATAGAATTAATTTACCTGTGAAATCTGAGGTCAGAGTACCAAGGATATCAGAGAGATGTTACATTCCCCTGTGGTCCCACATGTGCTGCTTAAGTCCCCTCTCCTCTTACCTCAGCTTTGCAAGTTTATAACTCAAGAGTGTTTATAGCTTGTCAGAAAGTTAGTCAGTGGGCCCTGAAGGGTCTAACTTACCTTGAGCACTAAAGATATAGTTGAAGCTTTGCCTTGCTCGGTATCTAAGCTGAATATCATCCTCTGTGTCCCTCTATTTTGCATAAGGGTGATAGCATGTGGAAAATCCCATGCTATTGGAGTCAGTGACAGCAGGCAGAGAACAACAAAGATCATTCTGGGCAAAATGGACTCTTTTGCTGGATGGGGATCTTCATAAACAAGCTTGCCAATTCTTTCCATGGAGAATCACCAGTTTGTGGTAGAACAGGATAAAAAGGCTGTCATTTCTGATTGGGCTGTTGGGTTAAAAGGGCACATCTGATAATGTCCCTGACCTTGAATAACCATAGCTGTAGAGAGGGCAGCTCACAGTGTTTGATTAATTCCTGTTGGCATGTTTTATTTCAAATGCAAAACATTTTTGAGATTAAAATAAATGTTACTGGTTGCATGATGCATTAAGATAATGATTTTCTTTTTTAAAAAAAACTTGATCCTATAATACTCTAATGGATAAATGCTAAGCTCTCCTTTGAGACAGATGCCTTGTGTTTTGTTAAACAGTCTAAAGGAATTTTTTTTTTTTCTCTTTCTTTTCCCTTTGTCTTCCTCCCTCCCTTTCCCTTCCCTAGGTGATTCTCATTCTGACAAAGCTCTTTGACTTCAACTTGGGGAGCGTGACAGAGAGTTCACTGTGGAGGTAAGTGGATTGTAGAAATCACAGCCTTGGGCATGGAGGGGTTGCACTGTACCTCCTGTAAAGTGGGAATCTGGGCAAGAGAGGATAGCTGAGCTGATCAGGGGAGGAGGTGGGAAGGATTCTGAAATAACGGGACTTGCTTTTTGGAAAAGGGACACGTGATTAAGAACACATTGGTTTGATGAAGTGAAGGCTGTAAAAAGGAGGGTTTCTGGATGTAAGGGCACTTCCCTGGCACTTCCATGGCACAGAGAGAAACTTTTGTTCTCATCTTTGAGTGCCCTTAGACAACTCTCTTAATTCCTCAGAGTCTCTAGGAGACAGTGAGAACAGCCTCTATAGATGGTACATGCTTGCTAGCACAAGATCTGAGTTGATATGCCCCGCAATGCATGATATAATCTTAGCCACATTCATCAGCCCCGTTAGCTGAGATGGTTTTCTTGGCAGTGAATCTGTGTTGCCTTGGGCTGTAAGGGCAATAGCCACTAAAGGACTAAAGATGTCACAGTGAGGTACTGGTGTCCTTGCTATGGACAGACTTGGATAGTGTCATGTACTTGCCATGCTCCCAGTCTGGTGTGAGAGATGGAGCATCCTGGCCTGCAAGAGCATGCTGAAGGACAGAGGGTGTGTTTGTAAGGATGTGCGTGCATTTAAAATAAAGAAATAAATAAAAATCCTCCCTGCTCCCCAAAACCACCCCTATTAATAGGTCATTTCCTTGCTCCTTGATTTCTGAAATCACCAGTAATTTCTGCCTGTTGGGGATTGCTCTCCCTCCTAACATCCTGCTTGTGGTGTGGAAATGCTATGCCTTTAATCTAAGTGTTATTAGGTGTTTTTTACCTTAGGGACAGTTAAAAAAACCAAGAAGGCAGCCATGGTTTGTGGGAGACCAAGTGCCTTATGTCAGATTTAGCTGGTGTATTACAGCCATTGCACAAACCTGCTGAAAGTGTAGTTGGTGGAACTGTCAATGCACTGTAGCTACTGCTCCAGCTGTGAGCAGCTCCTTGGTAGATGTTCTCTTGTACTTCTTTCTCCCCAGCTAATTTAAAAGCCCCTGCTTGGAGCAGAATTTGGGCATGATGCAGGCTTATTCCTGTTAATGTGTTTAATGTTAAGTAGAGCTCTTGAAACTTCTCAATTTGAACAGTACTTCCAAAGCCTAATTGAGCTGTACTATGGTAATCTGCAAAAGTATAAATAACTAGGCAGCTAATAAGAGAGAACACAGTCATTTCCACTTACCGTGGTACTTAGCAAGGTATTAAAGCCTTAAAAAACTTTTGCCTTTTTACCTAACAAGTACAAATAGCACTGTGATTGTGCTTTAAACATAATTGCCAAGCAATCTACTCTGCATAAGTAATGCAACAAGCAGGCATATCCTGTCCTAATACTAAACTCACAGTGTCACCTGAGCTCTGCAGAAAGGTAACAGCAGCATCCTTTTTGGAGTCTTCCCATAAGGACAGTTACGTAGTTCAGTGTCAGTACAACTGAATGCATCCAGTATTGGTCAGCTGGGGAAACATACTGATTTATGTGCATGTTTCAGTGTGTTCTGGGGCATTTCTGTATCTTTTCTGCAGTGAAGTAGGGGCCAGTGTGGGGCCTAGAGACTCGGAGATGTTGAGAAGTCAGAACCTCCTGGGTTCTCTTCCAAAGTCTATGAGGAAAGCTCAGGGTAAGAGCTCATAGGAAGAGCTCCTGGGCATTAAACCTTTGTTTCCCACATAGAAAATTCAGGATCAAGCCACGTTGCAATTCATAGGGGAGCATAGAGTCTTAGAGAGTAACTATGAATTTCTTTGCAAAGGACATTGTAGAAATGCAAATAGATACTAAGTGAAAGACTCCTTTTCTCTGGATTTTCTGTTCTATTTGCACAGTCAGGCCTCTGAATCTTTGCATTATTTAAACTGGTACTTTTTAATATTTTCTTTTAAATTTTGGAAACACTGAAAATTTCAAAAGGAGGATCTGTCTTTGCAGGGTGAATTTAAGCCTTCTGGAAATAGGCTTGCTTTCCTTAGTTACTTTTTGTAACTCCTTCCAAATCATCTTTGAGCCCTCAGAACCGAAGGGTCACAAACTGAATGCAACTATGAAGTACTTACCAGAAGGAGGTCTGGACTTTTCCAGGAGTTGTGTGGTTTGCTTTTGCTTCGGCTTGTTTTCCCCTCACCCCTCTTTTCTGGGACTACAACACATGCTTTCTGCTGACCAGGAGTGCTGCCCATCTGAGCAGTGGTGCTGCGTGATGTCTATTCTGAACGCTTGGCAAA
The DNA here is from genome assembly GCF_033815535.1 of Pezoporus flaviventris. Taxonomy (NCBI): domain Eukaryota; kingdom Metazoa; phylum Chordata; class Aves; order Psittaciformes; family Psittacidae; genus Pezoporus; species Pezoporus flaviventris. Next base: position 8,961,934 of record NW_026892577.1, on the reverse strand, counting down.
CACAGTTGCTTCCACAGGAAAGGAGAGTCTTTTGTGGCAGAAAGCAGCAAATCACATGGCCGTGCTTCAAAGGATGCTAAGATAGAGCAGAGTGCAATAAAATCTCCAAATATCATCTTGCCTCTGCCTGCTTCATGCATCAAAAGCTTTTTCTCAGTCCCCCCTGGGTTATAGCATGAGAGGCTTCTATTAATGGAAAACTGAATTGCCATATAAGAGAAATTTCTAATCCCTGCATCTAAATACAAAGACAAGTAAATCAATAAGAAAACATCCTGAATGTAATTAAAAGAGGGAGTGAGAGCAAGAGGAGAGAGGAGAATGAAAATTTACATTGGAAACTAATGTATCAGGCTGATACAAGTTTAGACAGAGGAAATATTGGTCAGCATTTAAATGCAGGAACACAGACATTACCGTAGTAAAAAAATCCATGCTTCTGGAGCCCAGGAAATCACAGAAAAGGCCTCCATTGCTACTGAAGGAGCCAGATTCAAGGAAAAGACACCCCCCCAGCCAGCCACATCCCTCCCCTTTGTGAATGCTGCATCTCTTCTTGGTCACAAGATACCTGTCAGTTATGGTTTTGTTTTTCCCTCTGAATTGAGTGGAGGTGATCATTTTCCTCCTGTGAAAGGAAGCTGCTTGACTGTGGTTGTACTTGTGATGGAGCGAAACATCAGGATTTGTGGAGAGAAGTCTTTTTGTAGATCAGCAAATATAACTGCAAAAATTTTTTAAGCTTTTCAGGCATGCAAACCCTTTATAAGTTCTCATTGCCTAGCAAAATATCCAACTGGATAGTTAAAAATCCAGCTATATCCTGCCTGATTTATGTAAAAGTGGATTAAAGGTTGGACTTATGCTTCTTGTCGATTTTTTTTTTCTCCCCACTAATATTATTTCTCCATGAACAAAAAGAAAACAGTTCTCCCTCTTAATCTGTAAACCTACATGGTTTTGATTTGAAGTACTGTTGGAGCATCTGTAATTCCCAAACCCTTTATAGGCTGGAGTCCCTGCAGCCTCATCGCCTATGATGAACTGTAAGCACACAGGAGTGATCTGCCATGAAATACGAACTCTCTCTGTAAATAATGGGGGCCAGGCTGTTTTACAGGAATTGTCCAAGAAGGCATCTGCTGAATAGAGGAGAATGTGATGGTTAGATATGCAGAATATGGTGTCTAAAAGGCACTGTTCCCAGCCAAGAGTTAAAGGGCTGGGTGCTGGTTTTTTTTTTTCCCTATTTTTCTGTTGAAAATCTCATGCAAATTCTATTAGAAGGATTTGAGAAGGGAAGATCCATTCAGTGGCTTATTTATTCAAATGTGCATGTTCATAATGCTTCCAGATCTGACCATAGAAATTGTGAGCGTGATAAATGAGTTTTGATTTGAGGTGTTTGCTATGTTCAGAGGTATTATATGGGGAGTTCTGTAGGTTGTATGGTAGGCAGCAAGTCCTTTCATTAGTTAGTCTTGTTGCTGTCCTGTTTTTTCCTTCTTGTGTTCTGAGTGTGACTAAATGGGAGGAATCTATTGAGCTCCTTTTCTTATTATGTGGGCCTTTTAGATTTCACAGGTTTTATGAGCGAAGGAAGAGCCTTGTGAATGTTTTCTCACTTGTTGCTAATGCTGTCTCCTGTTAAAGCTGTACAGGATTGAGATAGGTTTATGTGAACGTGACATTCTGGGTAATTATTTGAAGTTGCTATTGTAATATTTAAAATGTTTTCAAATGTTTTAGTCAGTGTGGGTTGAGCAGGTATTTCTGCGAAGATATCTGGAACAAAAGTTTTTCTACTGTTGCCATTTTTAGTATTCAGAACATATATAAATATTACATTTGTTATATTTATTTTATTTATTTGGATTGTAGTAGCTAAAAAGATAACCTCCATCCCAAGGGAGCTTTCAACCTCAGATGAAGACAAAGAGGCAACAGGGCCATACAGCAGGCAGAAGAAGCACAAGTTAGCAGGGCAATATTTATGATAGATGTGATAGCCATGACTGCATCACATCAGCTAATTAGGCAGTGGGGAGTAGTTCAGATTTTCTTCCGAAGTGTAAGCACTTGCATGTGTCATCTCTGAGTCCCTGCTGCCATTTTACCCACCTTTGATGGGTCCCCTGGAGTTTGCCTCCTCTGGCTCTCGTCCCAGTGAAATTATCTGATGGTACATAATGCCGGCCCATGCATTAACCCATACTCAAAGCTATGACTCATTCTGCTTAAGAGGCTAAAATGCTGATGAAGGAATTCTTACATATCTTTCTTCTTGTTTTCTTGTTTATTAACCAAGAAATCATGTTTCCATGGCATTAGTTTAAAATTCCCAAGCATCTTTTGTGCCTGAAGAGGTTGGTCTGTTGTCATAGACTCTGTGTTGAGTTATAAAAAAGAAACCTAAAACAACAAAACCCAACAAAACTCTTAGCTTTTCAACAGGGACATCTGCAGCTTCTAGCTTGGAGATGAGAGGAGTAATGGCGTGTTGCACGTGGAAGTGGCTTCAGAAAGGGCAACTCTGTAGGTGTGGAATGGAGAATGTGGTGTGAAACGCCACATCTCCCGTTTGGGAACAGAGGCTTAGTATCCTTGCTCTAAATGTAGCAGCCTCTAAGGTGGATGAATAAGAAGGCAGGGATCAGGATATTTGACAAGCCCAACTCAAATTTCCATATCATCCATAAAACAAGCTAAATCTGATATAGGTCATAACACAGCCAGAGCTTCCTTAAAAGAGTGTTTCGATCCCAGTGGCAATACATTATTTAGCCTGTGGTGCTTAGAATGACAACTTCTGGTTTGTGCCACAGCCTTTTTCTCAGTTCTGGTCAGGCTCCACATGTTTTGCAGTGGGGCATGGTAGTTTGCCTGGAATTTGCTGTATTGAAATGCAGTCTCCAGACAGCCACCATGACCAGCTGATATTTTCCTGCAGTATTGTCAAAGTTGATTATATTTATTGTTTTTCACTTTTATGCTGACAACATGCATCTTAGATACATGATATTTTCTGGAGGACTGTATTCAGGCAGAAAATTAATGGAGCTGGTTTTCAAAGTTGTAATGCTTCCCATTATTACATTTTGTTTGGCGTTTTTAAGCAATGCTGCAAAGTGCAGAAATTCTGTGCTGATAAGCAGAAGGGTTTCTTGTATCTGCAGTCAGCAGTAGGAGCATGAAGAGAAGGAGCCAGCTGAGTGTGCAAGTACAATCCTGACCTCTCTTGGATTTGAAAACCAGGGTGCTCAACTGTTTAGCATCTCCACTGTTGTTGTTTGTTAGATTGTATAAATAGCCTACCTCAATGATAGTTAGCTTTTTCAGGCTGTGGGAGGCACCTGTCAAAATCTTTGTGGTTGAGAGCTGCTAGGTTCAGACTATGTTTGCTGAAGAGCTAATGGGATGGGGAACTGCAGCAGATAACTGCAGCGTGAAATGAGAGTTGCTCCTTAGGGCTTCCAGCACCCTGAGTTGCGGTTGGAGTGGGCCTTCAGCAGCATCTCAAAACAATACAGTTCTTAACTTCCAGTATTTTTGCAAATTTGTTTTTTCCCCACAGTGGGTTATTCATTTTACCCTGGCTCAGTGCAGCCTGGCTGTCAGGCCTATCCCAAGATGCCATCTTGGGATAGGAGCCACACTTGAACTATTTGGGAGATGCACAATAGCTGCATGTTGGCTCATTCCTGAGATAGCTGCTGCCAAATGAAGATCGTGGCCATTTAATAAAGAGAAGTTCCTTGGTCCAAACAGCAAGGTAGTCACTAGCTGTGAAGAATAGAAACTGCAGCATTCTTGAGCCAAGTAGTTGTTTCTCCTCTGCTCTCATGCCTAAGTTCCTGCTTGTTTTGGAGAAACAGGTGGTGTTATCTTGCTCAGGCTGACAGACCAGGTTTGGCAGAGGCTCCTGACATCTGTATTTGTTCATGTGTCGCAGCAGGCATCAGAAAGTGGGTCACAGTTAATAAACAGGAGCAATAGAAAAAGCTTTACAGGTGAAAATAGTTGTTGAGTATCAGCAAGGAGAGAAATTAATGGGTAAAAGGCATTGCTTTAAGTTACACTGCAAGGATGCTAAATGTTCACAAAAGGCTACACATACGATGGCTTTTCTGTGCTCTTTTTGTAACTATTAAGAGTGATAAGAGGGTAGCTTATCTTCCTTGTAGTTGCTTGTTTGGGGGGGTATCTGTGACAAGAATGTTTGAAGTTGCTGGTTATCAGATGCTGATAACAATTGATCACCTTATCCCACTGTATAAAAGAACTAAGTATGACCTGATTAAAAGTACCTTTTCCATTTGACAGAATTCATTACTCTTCCAGTTGTGGCTTTCTAGAGGCTTTCTACTTTCTTATGGTTCCTTGCTTTAACAAACAATCACGTTAATATTGCTTCAGAGATCATGGGGACCAAGGGCGGGGGCAGTGCAAAATCCTGTAAAAAGTAGTAGCCCAGCAAATATGAGTCTAAAAGCTTTTGTATGTACCTTATATGTAGATCAAAGTCCCACCTTTGCTTATTAAGATGCCTTAGTCATCTTGTTTCATGGAGCTCATTTGTCTTTTGTGAACCAACCTTCAGGATGGTCCATTTGTTATGTCTCTTAATTGCTCCATCAACGACCTTTCTGTGGGGGTGTGGGATATCATCAGACAAGGGACCTTATGGATTTATTAATTTTTGTTTGCCAAAGAAGCTCTGAGACTAATTGCCAAGACTTCCCAGAAGATGTTAGTTTACAAATTTTAGTGACACTTATGATTTATTAATGTGTTCCCCCTTGCATCTGCTCATCCCTATTCCTTGGTGGAATTCTTGCTGAATCGGAGAGAATTAATAAAAACAGAACTGCAGATAGTAATGGTGGTTTAGCTAGGCTGTTAATTAAAAAAAATACTTGTCTTTATAGTGCTTCATTCATATCTGTGATTCTCTGAAGACAGAGGTAAGTCTTGGCTTTGACTGCATTCTGTCACGGAATCTCAATTTGGTGACATGTTGCGTGGTGGAGGCACCGAGGTTCACATTTACATGTAGCTCACTGTTCAACATGTGCTACACATCCTCGCTCTGTGCTTCATGCACAGATCTTTTGTAGCCTGAAAGTGGGGCTGCCTTGCTGAAGTTGTCAACCTCCAAACATATGGCTGTAGGAAGACTGGGCTGGTCACCAATGATGGATGATGCAGATATATTTGTGTGAGGAATGTGTTTGTTATATAGGTCTAGAAAGGTCATATGGTTGTACATCAGTTCCGATCTCATCAATAACTGGATTATTGGGATGTCCTTGTTAATAAGTAGGCCTGGGAATTTTTAACTGCATGTTTTTTTTCCTGGTTAGAGGCAGGGAAGCAAGAAGAAAAGGCAATTTATCAAATTCCCGACTTTTTGAGGGAATGTTTTTAGGACAAAGGAGAAATTCCATGTAAAACGTAGGGAGGGCAAAATCGAGCTGCTTTTTGTTCTAATTTTCCATGTTTCAGATAAAAGCCCCAGCCATCTCTCTTTTCTGCTCTCCCTCATAACTGGTGAATTATTCATGCTTCGCAAAAGAGCTCCAACAGGAGAGACTGAGAATCTCTCCAGGGAGAGACTGATACTAATCTTATGTGTGGAAGATCCAAGTTCAAGACCTTGCTCTGAATAAGTATAAAGGGAAGTGCTTTTTTATTCCGCAAGTAATTAAATTGTGTAACTCATTGCTACAGGATGTTGTGAGGCAGAAATAATAAAAGTGTAAATGGATTTCAGAAGGGGATTCAGTGAATTAATGGAGGATATTTCTGGCAGTGGCTGTTAAACGTGATAGTGTGGCCATAGCCTGTGGCTTACATAAATTATTTAATGATATAACATTCAAGGAGCAAACAGGTCTACAGCTTTTGTATCAGTGTTGCAGAAATGTCATCCATTTTTTTTTTGTTATCTGTTCTTCACCAATGAACTGTCATGCTTTAGGTACTGAAATGGAATAGCAGGGATTGCACTGGAGACTTGATATGGCACAGTATTTTAGTGGTCTGGGGATTTGGAGATCTCCAAGTCAAGAGAGCTGGGTGAGAGACCATGGGAAGAATCATTCTCCCTTTGATTATACATTTCCCAGAATATTTTGTGGCAAGTTAGCAGGTAATACAAAATTTTTATTCTGACCTACTGTGGCTGTCTTATTCAGCCAAGAGATCTGAGTCTTCTACACTACAGGTAGGCTCTCCATTGATTGCCCAGCTGGTGGCTATCTTGGATGCTATCACATTTCCTTAGCAATGTTATTTTATTGGAATAAAAGTATATTTGAAACTGTTTAAAAATAAACCAACAACAACCACGAAAACAGCAAAAAACCAAGCAACCCTTCACTCCTGACTACTTTTAACATAATTTAATTTTCCAACCATTCCTATCAGGCACACAACTGAGTTGTTTGAAATTTAAGCCTGTCCAGATCTCTAGTCTTTCCATGCCAGAAAACTAGATGATGTAATGGGAAATTTAGGGAATTTAACACAAAAAGATGTTTCTGGTGTTGATACAATGATTTCAGTCTGAATTAATAGAATTTATTGTGTGTTTGCAGGGAAAGTAGTTTAGGGAGCTGGAAGAATATGCTTATCCCTGGTTTTGCAGCTTATATATGCTATATTTAATGTAGTTTTTCTGCCCTTATTAATGAATTTATTTGATTAGTGAGTTCCTCAAGAAGGGAGACATCCTGCCTTATCAGAAATGAATTTTGAACTCAGGTCATGTTCCCGAGCATTTACTCATGAAGAGAAGATCAGAGGAAGCTTTGCCAAAGGTGAATATATTTTTGAAGCGTCATAGTCCCTGTGAAGTCATCTTGTCAGGGATAGCAGGTAAAGTGTGTTTTGCCTACTTGTAGGTGCTTTGCCTACTCGTATCGAAAAGTAGCAAGGCAGCATTCAGGAGGGAGTTCGTTGCCAAGAACCTGCTGTTGCGGATCCTGTGGGTGTTGTGACTGTTGCTGCATCAGCAGAGCTGCATCTGTTAACAGGAATTGGCTATTCCATCTCTTCTTTATCATTTGGCGCAGCAATTCCACTGCTTTCATTAGAGAGCTGCTCCTTTTGTTGAGTTATCTCACATTCTAATTAGATTTGGATGCCGACTGCAAAACTTTTTTGCAGAAAGCCACACTTAAAGATGAATTTGTTTTGGCCTTAGCAATGTCTTTTACTGATGGCTCTTTACTGTGCAGAGGAATTTCATTGGTACAGATTAGTAGTAGATGTATTCAATGTGGACATGTGCCAGTATTAATGAAAGCCACACATTAAATTAACTTATAAATGTGTAAATAGGTAATTGCAAAATAGAACTTTCATAATAAGTTACGTAAGAATTTTCATACTAGGTCTGATCTAGGAGGACTTGGAAAGCCTGAAAAGAAGTGCCTAGAAAAGAATATGATAAAAATCCCACAAAAGTATGTGGTATAGATAAGATTTCTACTTAAGCAGGTGGAACATCTCTCATGTGAGGAAAGGCTGAGAGAGCTGCAACTGTTTAACCTGGTGAAGAGAAGGCTGGGGAGGATCTCATCAACGTGCGCAAATACCTGAAGCGAGGATACAAAGAGGAAGGAACAAGGCTCTTTTCAGTGGTGCCCAGTGACAGGGCAAGAGACAATGAATGGGCACAAACTGAAACTCACGAAGTTCCTTCTGAGTATCAGGAAACATTTTTTATTGTGTAGGTGATGGAGCATTGCCAGAGGTTGCCCATTAACGTTTTGGAGTCTCCATCGTTGGACATACTCAAAAGACATCCGAACTGGTCCTGGCCAACCAGCTGCAGGTGACCCTGCTTGTGGAGATGCTTGGACGAGGTGAACTCCAGAAGTCCCTTCCAATCTTAAGCATTCTGCGATTCTCTGAAGAATAAAGGAGCATTGGGCAAAGATTTAAAACAAGTGGAAGAATTTAATTCTTAGGACAGCACGCAGTTAATCTGTGGATCTCGTTGCTGGTGAATGTTTTGGTAGGTTCATATGGGTTCAAGTGGAGTCTAGATGAGTTCTTAGAAGCAACAAAAATCTGTCAAGGGTTACATTATATGTAGAGACTTCATCTGTGGCTCAGGAAATCCCCCAGCCTCTGATCAATTAGGTAGAGATAGGCATTGCCAGTTACTCTCCAGGCAGCCAGGGCTGGATCTGGAGCCAGCAGGTTCTTGCACTGAATAGCTTCTCTGTTGGTGCCACCTCATGGCTTGCTGTTGGATACAGTTCCTTTGTGCACACTGACCCTAGGCTTTTCATCAGCTTACATGATTTGTTTCTCTTTGAATAAGCTGTTCTTTTCCTTTCTCTTTGTCTCCCTCCTCCCCTGACTTTCTTTTTTCTTTTTCCAGTTAGGCTTGGGATCAAGTCGTATAAATCTTTGTACAATGGCCGGTAGAATTTAGTACTTTAACGTGGGTTGTATCTATTTATATTGGTGTTTTATTATGTTGTGTGTGTTAGTTTTTTTCCCCCAAATGCACTGCCATTTTATAATGGCTATAAATAATCTGAAGGATGGAGAAACATTGTTTAAAAAAGTGCAACAAATCCTTCCAGCTTTCTTTTAGTCTGGTCTGTCTCTCTCTCTCATTATCTCTGTGGTACATTCATTAGGCTCCTAATGAAGTTAATAAGTGCCCAGTATCAAGCAGTCACTTCTCCAAATAATATTTACAAAGGGCTCCGTTCCCCCCAGCCTGAAGGTAGCCTTTGATTTATTTACTTACCACATGTTCTTCATCTATAAAATCTGTCAGCCCATTCTTTTATAGTATATGCCTGACCGAGTGAAAATGAAAGCTTCTGTAAACTACTAGATCATGGGAAGCTAGTACATTTTTACATGTAGGGTTTCTGCCTCTGAATAAAAACTGAAAAGTTAGTGAGGCTATTCTGTAACCAGATTATTAGGGCTTGTGTCTGGGTCTTTGTTGGCCAGTTACTTTAAAGAATTGCTTCTGTAAATATTAGCTCGTATCCAGTTATTCCTGAAGCTTGCTGTCTAGATGTCTGAATCTAGCAACAGGCTACCTGGAAGAGCAAGGCATTCAGCATCCTGCAGGTCTGGTCAGGGTTGCAAATGTGGAGCTGTATTGGAATAGTTAGGGAATACTACCCCATGATAAATCTAAGAATGTTGTATGACATCTGTAACAGGACTATTGCATTTTCTTTCATGGATCTTGTAGTCTAAATTGGAGGATATGTGAGGAGGATGATAGTAGGAGACAGGTTACAGGAAGATGGCTGGGCTGTTCATACATACAATCATTACATCCAAGCCTTACCCCAAAAGTCAGGTAGTAGTTTTGCCCAGAGGTGAGAGGTACATTATGAACTTCCCTGGCTGAGTTCTGTTACATTTAAGATGTCACTGCCCTCAGCTATGTGTAACTACTGCCAGGAGTGCAGGGCTTCACAGCAGATTTAGCTAGGCTGAGTGGATGAGTGCAGCTCAGCTGTGCACCTTCCGATCGCAGGGTCTTGGCATGGACAGGCATACCTGGAATCTGAGTTCATACTGTGCTGTGCAGGGGAGCAGGGCAGGCAAACATAAGCTGGGGCTAGTACCATCTGTAATTACCAGTTTGTACAAACCCTGGGAGTTTCAAAAGCCACACAGGGAGAGGTACTCAGAAAGTAGGAGCAACTCATCATGGGGACCTGGCTTCAGTCCCTATGGGGGTCTGAAGCTCACAAGAAGTAATCAGCCCCATAGAAACAGAAATGCACTTAGCGCTGGTCCTCTTGCATCCCCTTCTGAGTCAAGAACAGCTTGGGGAAGAGTAGTGTGCACTCAGGGAATATGGGTCCCAGGCCCTGGTGTGGGAACAGGAGAGTCATGTAACTTCCATAGGCACCAAGGAATGTATGACTTCCCTGAGGACGTTGGCAGGCTATGATCCATATGCGGGTCTCGCATGTTTACTTCAGGGATCACAGACAAGCTGCTGACCTTGGCATATCCAAACCAGAGCTTTCTGTAAAGCCAGTATGTGGGAGGGCTTGTTCTTTTTTGGGTTACTTGCAGCTGTAAGTGTGGCTGAGGAAAACCAAGGCAGTAAGATACCTGTTAAAATGCAAGATTTCAGATATAATGTTATATTGCCACAGAGTATTTAAAGCTACAGAGTAAGCAGTGGACCATGGTACATTGTTCAGAATGCCTCTAGGAGAATAGACAATAAATGTCCCATGGAAGATTAAAATCCCATTGGTTCTATTATCTGTAACCAATAAAGTAAAAGGGATGTCTTTGAGGAATACAGAGTTAACACAGCACATTTAGCTTTGTACTCACAAGTGCACAATTTCTATTTTGTACAAGGCATGGGAAACAAAGCAAGACGTGCTTTAAGGTGTTTTTTTTTCTGGAAGAGTACATGGCAGAATGTGGGGGACCATCTGCCTCTCTGAAGGCTTGGAGTGTGGTCTACACCAGTGCTACCTCATTGCAGAGCCTGAGGGGTGTCACACCACCTTAAAAGTTCATATCTTGACCTATGGCATTCTAATGGTGATGAGCACTAGTCTGGCTATGTAACAGGACATGGCCCTGATGTGTGGTGGGATATATATAAACCGCCCATATTTCTTCTTTGGAAGTGCTGCTTTTGTATAGTGACAGTGCATGTGGTTGGTCTGGGGGACAGATGAGGTTTACAGTTAAGTAGGCTATGCTCTAGCTCAGTTGTTTAGTTATGTCCTATCCAAGCAGGGTGCATGCACCCTGGTGGCTGTGCCTCATCACAAAATGTCCTCTATTACATAACATATCAGAAGAGTCAGAGCTGCAACTGTGCAGACATGGGAATACTGGTTTTCCTTGGTATTCAACAGCAAACGTGTTGTTCTTGTGTCTTTATGCTTCCAGAGTGTGACTGGACATGGCACTTTGCAAGCATGCCCACCTGGCACATCAGGCAATTGGTTTGGTACTCACACCGTTAGGAAGCTTTTGAGGCATGCTCTGCGGTGGCATTGCTGAGCGGCTCAGGTCTTGTGGAAGAGTGGGTTCCTGAATTCTTCAGCACAGATTTTCTACCTTGTCAAAGTCTTTGCATCACTTGCAGGTGGCAGAGGTAAATCCCTTTGTTCCTAGGGCTTCTTTCTTTTGCTACCTTTATCTTGGCTTCAGTGGTCACTCAGTTCCCTCTCATCCTGTGTAAGAAAAGCTATTACAAATGCTGCAGTAGGCTGTGTTGCAAACTCTTATCTTCAAGTATGACATTCATAAAGGTTAATAATTGGAATGAGCTCTGGCAGTTACTAATTAGCACCATTACACAATCAGCTCACATTCTGGCAGCATTAGGCATACTTAATCAGTCAATTATCATTGATCTCGGAAAGTGCTGCTCTAAAGTTAGCATAAGGTGCCTTTGTGAGGGGAGGGAGGGAATTCGACAACACCACAGTGGTCAGGATGCTGGGAACGTGTGCTTTGAGGGACCGATGTTGTGTACCTGATCGTGATGGATGGATCTGAATTAGAAGTCAGAGAATACAGACTCACCTTCAAACAGAAGCGTAAATTGGTCCTACCATTGTCTTTTCTTGCTATTTCAAACAGTAGTGGTGTTCAGGGAGAGAGCTGACTCTGGGGAAAATGGTTTTAATGGCTTTAATGAATTTCAGTTAACGTGATGTCCTTTCCAAAGGACAAGTGGAATATAAGGTTATTTTTTCATTGTTTTTATTTTTCTTTAATTTTTTTCTTTATTTTTTCTTTTTTTTTTTTTATTTTAGTGGTTCTTGAGGTAAGTAAATTGCAAGCAAGCTCGGGAGGCACAGAGTTTCCTTTTAGAAATGTTGGATAAAGCGGTCTTAATTTAATGAATCTAAATGTTATGACTGCTTTGTGTTGTCTCAGAGGTATGGAGCCTTTGCTGTTCATGTGCAGAGGGAGCAGGCCTGACTACTGCACAGAATGGCTGTGGTTTCCTAGCCAGTGTTTTGCTCTTCCCAACTTGAGTGTGGGCAGCACAAGCATCTCTTCCCAAACCATCTGTTGTTTGTGCCTGGTCAGGAAGATGTGCAGGAATGTGTTGCCCATGCAAACAAGGACGGTGGCTACAGTCCAGTGTGTGAAGGAGATTTTCCAGATCTCTGTTTGGGAAATGAATGTATGGAGCGGAGGCAATCAGGGCTGACCTGTTGATCTCTGCTCTTTGTTACTTCATTTCTATAATTCTGTCTTTTGACTGTTTAAGATATAGTTTGAAATGCATGCAAATTGGCAGGGTATTGCGTACACCTGGATGGAACTGGAACATGATCAACAACGTGCAGTAATTTAAGTGGAGTTGAGGATACTGTGAGAGTAAAGAAATTTATGCAGCTGAGAGGGCCGTGAAAAACTTGAGTTGTGCATGATTTGGCTTTGGAATTTGGTCCAGGGCCTCTGTCTATTTAGGACAAGAAAAAATGTATTGCTGTGATTATTTTGGTGTGCATTTGTAACCTTCCTCTACCTACTGCTGCTGTTCCAGTTCTCTGGAACTTTTTGTTGTGGCCAGATGATTCAGAAGAAAGTCTGGTTAGAACCTTATAGGCTTGATGCCTCCCCAAAACCTTTTTGTTTCTGTGCAACGGAAAGAGACTACACTTCAGGAGCAACTGGAATCAGAAGATTTCTTTCTGAATGTCTCAACTTCTGACTTTGCTCTTGGCAAAAATCTGCAAGAGCTCTTGGGAATAGGCACAAGAACAAACATGTCAGAAGGTCAGCTCTGGCTCCAGCTTTTGCAGTTAGCCCAAGGCAAAGGGCTTTGTTTAAGAGCTACTTTCACATACATCTGATTCAAGAAATAGTAGAAAGTGAGTGCAAGCACATGACATCCAGACACCTAAGATTTCCTTGCCTGCTATTAAATTTATCTGTAAAACTGTGTCCACATATCAGGAAAAGGCTTACTGTTATTGGTTTGTGTACATACTTTGATTATTGCTCAATGTTTCACTGCCCTCGATGATACACAGCAGAGGGCTAAGGTTCACTTGAGCTGCAAATGCTTCTCAGAAGGGTAAAGGAAGCTTGGTATAAGAAAAATGAAGAATTTTATCATAGCTAGTGATTGTACAATGGTTATTTAACCTGGAGAGAGGAAATATGTAGATTAAGCTATTTACACATAGGTCGTTGATGTAGGTTTCAAATTTGGGGGGCTGGACTAGATGACCTTTAAAGGTCCCTTCCAACCCAAACTATTCTGTAATTCTAAGGATGTCAGAGTATTTCCAGGTACTTTTGCAGACTTTGGGTCAGGCCTTGTAAGAGTAATGGAAGGAAACATGTCTTCATGTATTAGATACTTAGCCCAAAAAACTCCCCTGAGCAAACCCTAGGGCAGCCCTGTGGAACTCTGCACCTCAGGAGAAGCTGGGTAGCAATGCAGAGCTCTGGCTTCTGGGTGCAGGTGCTGTGCTACAGAGCTTTCCTCCCAAAGCCTTCAGTAATACATAACCTAAGAGGGGTCTTCTGAAGGTAATAGATACTCTGTTAAGAAATGTGCAAGAGTCAGGATTCGGAACTGGTAGATAACTCCAGTGATCTGCTGTATGACAAATGATTACGTTGGTGGTAAATGACATCACCTATGAAGTGTGCCTTGGTATGGCAACAAATACTATGGTAACATCTGTAAGTGGAGCTAATTTTAGGAAAGACGTGCTGGGATACTGTAGCTCAGCTAAGGAAAAAAACAGTTGAACACTTTGATCTTGCAACAGTGCTGTAAGTATATAAATATATACAGCACAACCATTCCTTTCCTCACTACCCAGCCCCACAATATTGTACAGTTACTGAGTAATTTGCAGCAGTGCAGATGCGCAGGCTTTAGCAAAAATCTCCTTATAGCTTAGCACGGATTTCTTGGAGACATAGGAAGTGTCCATTTTAAAAGACTTTAGGTATGTGCTAGACAGCCTTCTGGGGTACATGTCTTGTTCTAGTTAGTCTCGCCTTTGGGAAGGAGAACATTGAAGTCCTTTTCTCAACCCTGTTTCTGTGTTTCAGGGACAGGAGAACCTCCACCCATATCCCTTGGGCAAAGCAGCACAACAGGGTTCATATTAGAACCTAGAAGGAGCCAAGAGGTTGAATAATTTTTACTTGAGCGTGTTCAGTGCATTTTTGCATCCTGTGACCCATTTTACCTTGTGTTGCAATGTCCCCATTAGAAAATTATGTAAATGGGATAGTGGAGCCAGCATGGAAATTGGGCAATGTGCAATAACAAGTGTTTGCTTGAGACTGAGACTGTGCTTTCTGCAGTGCATTATTTCCAATTTACATCCCATCAACAAGCAAAATATTGCACTACAGATGTGCACTTTGATAGTTTGCATGGGTCTGTTGGCTCAAGTGCATGAGAAATTTGTGAGCTCACCTCTTTGACCTCTTCTCCAACTAATTACCACAATGGAAAACATACAGGCCAAATATTAGCTAGCTGATGTTGGAGCAATGCTAGAAACATGCAAGTGCTATCAGAGCAACTGTGTTCAAGCCAACAGTGTACTACTGGCTGAATGGCTGGTGGAAGAGTAAAAGATGTGTTTGAAATATGATTGATCTTAAGCAGTTCTGAGTCTAGCTTTTCTTTCTTAAAGAAGCATGAAGCTGCGACAAAATGTTTTTAGATAAAAATGCTGTTGTGTTAGTAAAGAGAGGCAACAGAGGATTTTTAGACATCATAATAAGGAAAGTGGTGAATGCAGGCAGGAGCACCTTGATTGGTGATGTCTTTAGCTCATCTTACTAAAAAGAGAGCCCTTGTATGGCCTGGTTCACTGGAACAGAATTGCTTTGCTTTCCAGTAGTCATCCTACTTTGTGGAGTAAAAATATCAAGTGATTAATGTTTGGATGCAGAGTGAGATAATATCATGGTAAGATAAACCTTAGAGAAGGAATCTTTTGACACTAGAGTCTTCCTTGGAGCAGATACATTTAAAAATACTGGGTTACATTCTTGGTGTAATCCTAAATAAAAAAAGTTTGCCTAGAAGCAGATATGTGGCTAAACTATGAGTAATAACTGCATCATTGGTGACCCATTGTTGTGTAACTATTAAGACAATTCCTAGGTTATAAAGACAGAAGGAATCCTGTGCTCAGACATTGTGCAACAAGATAGAGGAGAAGTTGATCGCTTGTCACGGATACCAAGCAGAGATTCAGTCCTCATACTAATACCTGCTTGATCAAAAGTAAAACTCTTGGGAAGATATCCCATCTTGATTGAAAAATTAGCAGTGATCAAGAGTTTACCTCAGCCATTACTACAGTCTGCCTAGAAGAATTGCCCTTCCTATTTTAAAAAGAAAACTCCAACACTCAAAATAGAACTGTGTATCTTCTTACCCATACTTGTCTATCCTTAGTTAGGTTAGATAACCTAACCAGCTTAGGTTTTGGCTCTTGTACTCTTGTGGGCTGGGTGGAAAGGTCCTCTACTTCTCCAAACAGGTACTCACACCCTGATTAAACACCAGAAGTTTTTCATAAGGCAGCAGGTTTTTCCACTCTTGAATATTTTTTCTTTTTGTGATTCTTGCCACGTGGCACCAAATCCGATGTCCTCAAAATTCTCTTGTTCCTGTTTTTAGGGTGGGAAGGAAAGTCTCAAGTGGGTACTCTTCATAGAAGTGCAGCTCTGCACATCCTCAGATTCATAGACTTAAAGGGAAGAAGTAATGATGATGATAATCGAGTTGTGTAGTGTAGGCCAATGAATCTTAATAATTTCTACATTGAGTCCACAGTGTAGTTTGAAGTATTGCTTGTTGGCTGGAAACATATTCAGTCTTTACTAATACTTGCAGTCTTTCAATTATGTGATATGATTTGCATTGCTGCTAGAACTGCATTTCATTTTTGACACTGCAGCAAATGGACTCTGGGCTGAGTTGGCCAAATTCAGTGATGCTGAAAGACAGGCTGGCTTGTTACGTGTCTGAGAGCCTCAGCACCCATAAAATTCCAGGTTGCAACCATGATTTCTTGATGATGAAAAGCAAGACTTGGAGTTCTTTTGTTCCTAATTTTCCCTTTTATGGCACAAGAATTATTGGCAAAAAGATCTGAGGATATTAAATTCAGGGGGCTGAAATAAAGCACTGGCTCATTCATGTGCAAGTATCTCTTTTTTTTTCTTTTTTTTTTTTTTGTCTTTTTTAACTCCTGAGCAGCTTTTCTTGGTCTTTAAAAGGCCCTTGAAAGAAGGGAATTTTCCTTCTTGAGACTGAGGATTGAGAAAGTTTGCTTCCTTTTCAACTCTGTCAAAGTCTTCATGGCCAATGAGTGTCTTCTTGGACGCATGCAGACAGTCACAAGCTCTCTGGGTGTTTATGGAGCTGGCTGGTGCCTGAGGGAAAGGAGAATCATTACTTAGCTCAACGCTGCTCTAAAATAGCTTATTCTGCTTCCATCTTGCAGTTCCCTTGATGCAACTGGCCCTAAAGGTGAACAGAGAAGCTGAGGTTCACCTGCATGCATCCGTATACATGCATCCATACTGTGTGGGTGTAACTGCAAACTAGGTGAGCTTTCATCAGGCTTCACATCACCTGGGAGCTGTTATCAAACTGCAAATAGTGCTGAGTGGCCCCAACTCCTCATCAACAGCTAGGAATAAAGATACTTAGTACATTGAATGGCAGGTGCTCAGGGCACTGCATCAGCACTGCAGTAAGAAGGTCCCTGCAGATGAAGATCCTGTCTGCCTTGGCAGGGATAAGGCAATTGTGGGGTTAAAGGCACTGCTCACGAAAATTGGGTGAAGTACCCATCACTCTTCTTTGATTGTTTCTTATGCAAAAATTCCTCTTGGCTCAAGGGAAACAAAAATGTGGAAATTCCATTACTTTGTTCTTCAGTTATGGATTGAAATAGGAGATGGTGAATAGTAGATTCATGTTGGAAGATTTTATTTGATGTGGGTATAAGATCAGGGGCGTACAGATAAAGCATGCAGCTTTTCTGCAGCAGGAACTGAAATATTATTTTGCAAAGCCATAGTCTTGGCTGGTCTGACTGTTCTGGCACAAAAATATGGCTCTGCATTTTGGAACAACTGGCTCGTGTTTCTTCATATTATTAGTTACCTCTAAATAGCTCTCTGCCCTTTGTACAGATGTTCTAATTTCTCTTCCTGGACTAGGATATTTTATTTTAGCTTTGCTGCTGCATTACTTTTCCCTTAATGTTTTTTTCAGGTGCAGTGGTAGCATGCACGCTGCGCAAAATAAGGCACAGTTTATATTTGTATTGGATTGCATATCTCCATACATTAAGGAGAAGCTGCCTTTGATTCCCTGTCATTAAATACTTGTTATGTTGTTTACAGGGTCTTTAAATTAAAACTTCATCTAGTCATTTCAGCACTAGTTGCCTTCTACCTTTCTACCTCTCAATAGAGCATTTACAAGTGCTTATATTGGCTTTTTTCTGTCTAGCAATGTTTGTGCAAGTAGTTCAGGAAAAAAACGGCTTGCCATCATAAATCCAAAGCTGCAGCAAGTCTTAAAAACCTTTAGTTATTCTTCCTGAGAAAGGAAGAGCTATCTGATGTGATAAAAATGAAGACTTGGTGCTATGAAATCTCTGTTTACATTCTGTAAACATGACTTTATTCCATCAGAGTCTTTTTTATGAAGCAGATTGTGAGATATCCCTCACATCCATTTGCTTTGCTGAAATAATAGAATTGATGCTGCAGTGGCTGTAGCCTATTGCTGTGGCATGAAATCAAGGCCTGGGGCTGGTGTGTCTGATTCTGTGTGCTAAGGGAAGGCCCAGCTGAGAGGCCAGTTTGAGAAATTGTTCCACAGAGAATAGCCTCTTCCCTGTGTGTTTGTGTTCTCTTTTTGCTGCATAGGTCTAATGCGACCCATTCAGTTTTGTTGCATTTGAGCAATGAGGTTTCTGACACTTTCTTTGGAAGCCAGTTCCATGGCTTAAGTGCCAGAGCTTCCCCAAACTTGAATCTTCTGCCTGACAAGAAAGTAGATGGACTTTGTCCATCCAGACGTCTTGATGAAGTATCTTCAGCCAGCACTACTGATGATTCTGCAAGTTGCAGGATTTTGCTGAAACTTGGCCTAAAACCTTCTTTTTCTAGTTCCAATTTTTGCATCCATTTTAAAGAGACAAATGGGATTTTTTTTTGTATTATTATTTTTTTCTGGGCTGAATCCAGCAGGAATTGGATCAGACTTTTAGAACTTTCACATTCTGACGGACGATTATTCTGTAGCCCCCCCACAAGTCTTTGCTTTGCCAAATTGTATACCTAGTTATTCAAATCTTGCCTGCAAAGGCTGCATTTCACTCTGGAGCACTTAATTGTTTTTATTCTATGAATTTACCCAAATTCTTGTTCCTCAGTACATAATGTCATTAAAAACTGATTTTTGGTCAGTGAATTGAGAATAAATTTGCTGGATTCATAGGAGGTCCCTAACACAATGTAGCTAATGTAATCTGACTCAGATTTCTTTGCCTAAGTATGGTTATTGCAGTATTATATACAGATGGATTTTAGCAATACAGTATTTTAATGTTTTTCTACTTAGAATCTGCTGGTTGTAAAACAGTTGGAATGATGGTGGTTGTCATTAAACAGAAGATTTTTTTCAACATTTTTGGATTAGTTTGTGTTGAAATACCAATAATCTATAAGAGGAAGAAATATGGGATAGCAATGGTTTCAAATGCCTTTTTTGTAGACAAAATATAGACAATGTTCTTCACGTGATGGTGAGACAAATGGAGTATTTATTGAATTGTGCAGATGTTTTTTTTTAATGACTGTTGAAACAAATATTGCAAATATGCATTTTTTTTTTTCTTAGCATCAATGTCTTATAACAGGCTTGAGCCATGTTCCAATCTTTAAGACCCTGTGAATTTGTCCCTGCCTTGCATTTGGACTGAGAGGTCAACCTGTATGAGGTGCAGGATATTTCAGAATCCTCCATGAGGGAGAAATGGATGCTTTCCAACAACTTGAAGATCTGCCTTTAATGTGGGAAAAATTACATTCCAGTATCCATCTGCTTGCACTGGATATTCAAGGCTGAGGCATGTTTACTAGTTTCTAAACACATCATACCCAGACTTGTTCAGTTGGCAGAGACTGGGGTGACTCTTCAGGTAGGGAACCAAGCTCAGGAAAAAAATCTGAGGGTTCTGTGTTTTTTCTCATTGGCAATACAGAGATGGTAGAGTTCACTTACTTGAGGAATGTGTGAGTCATTGCATTCAGACTGTTGCTGAAATTGAAGTGTTACATTTTTAGTAGAATCATCACAGGTATCTTAAGGACAAAGCTTATCTGTACCTGTATTTTTCTCAATGTAAAGTTAAACATGGCTTCATCAAAAGCATTTGTGGTAAAAAGCCCCCAAAATCCTCACTTCTGCTTCCAAACCCCAAGCTGGGTGCATGAAAACTTTATTCTTTGTCAGTGTCTGCAAGGATTTAATGCTGCCTTACTCCCCTGACTCCCAGTTTTCAAATGACAGCCTCCGATTCTTTCACAGATTATCAGCAGTAGCAGCTTTGTGCATATTTGATGTTCAGTGTTTATTTCTTGAGTTGTGTGGTTGCTTGTGGGAGGTCGTGTGCAAGTTTGTGTAGCAAGATTGGAGGGCTGGAAGGAAGTTGCTGCTGAGAAAATTAATCTCTCAGGGACAAGGTAAAATGGATTTTAAGAAGAAAGATGTTTCTTCTTAAGGAGATAGATGTTTGGATTGAGATTGTCAAAGCTGCGCATTTAAGCTGAAGATAAACTCTCGTTAAGTTTAATTGGACATCTGTATTAGGTAGGTGGCTTTGAAAATCTTTCCCTTTACATTCCAGTTTTTCTATACAGAGAATATTATCCACAAAGATACAGCTGGCCTCCAAATTTTATTTTCTTTCATTTTGTTTTCCGTGCTAAAGGAGAAGGTAGATAAATACTTCATTTATGGGATGGAATAGATATTTCTCCTGTTCAGCTCCTAATTGTATTTATATAAACCAGTTAATAAAATGAACATTGCTGTTTGGATATTCTCATGGGGACTCAGTATATTATTTCACATAGGGACATTTGATTAATACCAATATCTCCCAACCAAGCATTCATATTCACATCTTTCAAAAACCTGAAAAATGATTGCTGGAGGTGGAATGTATGTTTGCAAAATAGTAATAAGGCTTAAACAGTTTTTCTTATTTTTGGAGGCTAATGGTTTCTCTAGAAGGATGATCTGTCATTGCCTGGGACTGCAGTCAATAAGAAGATAGGCTACTGCATCTTGTTTTGCTGCTGGAGATCCTTCTCTGTATTCTAGTTCAGTCATTTGGCAATGTGGTAGTTACCGTGAATCAGGGCAACACGCTTCTGTGAAAACGCTGTTTGGTACAGTTTTGAAAGAGTGGGTGTCCATGAGCAGGAGAGCCATGGCATGACTAGCTTTGGGCAGTGCCTGGCAAGGGCAGAGCTTGGTGCTATCCTGAAGGAGCTGGGCTAGCAGGGTTTCTGGTACTTGACTACTTGGCTACTTGGTTGTGGACTACCTGTCAGGTTGCATGCCATGCTGGGCATTCCGTTGCCCTCCAGACTGCAGGGTAGCCACGGAAAAAAATTGCTTTTTGTTCTGCAAACAGTTTCATCTTGAGAACGGAACAGTATGAGTGCAGAAGACTAAAGGTACACTAATGCACCTATGCTTGGTGTCAGTTACTGTGTGGATAAGGGAAGACGGGTGCAGTGTGAGGGAGCTGTTGGGGTATGGTGACAGTGATTGCCTTTGCTGTTTTCCTCCAGTCCGCAGACACTGCAGCCAGCATCTTGAGAAAACTGTACCTGGCACGTGTTCCTTCTTGCTTCAGTTTGTTCCTTTCTAGAAACAATTTTTTGTTTGGATCAAGTGTAAGCTGACATCAAAGATGTTTTCACTTCTCTCAAAGGATATTATTTTAAGGGGCAAATAATGCCCAGAGCAGGATTTTACTGTCTCCTCCATTTCTCTGGTGAGAAGCTGATTACTTTTCCTCCTGTTTTTAATTTTCCTGTTTTTGCTGTTTCAACTGCTATGAAAACTCCCAAGTGGCTTTTGCCCAAATGCATGCAGGTGAGCTTTTAAATGTGAATTCCTTGGTAGATAAATTAGGATCAGTTGCTATATTTAATTATGCAGTCTTCTGTACTGTGTCTTCAACAAGCATTCATCTTATGGATAATAATTATTCCTAGCATGTCCATCTGAGCAAGATTATGCTTTGGTAATTGGTTTTGAATACTATATCCATTTTATTTTAAGCAGAACTCTCTTTAATCCTTTCTATCAGTGTTTGGGGATTGAAGGTGAGGTGAGCGTGTGGCAGGAGCAAGGGAAGGATTTCTCTTTTTCTTCATTAGGATGCTGCTAAGCAGACACGGTAGAAGTGGAGAGGGGTTGCTGGCGAGCACAGATGATGGCAAAGAGGCTGCTGCCTCATTTGTTCTGCACGCTGATACACTGAGCAGCCCAGGTGACACTGCCAAAAGGCAGCTTATGCAGACCCTCATGCTATTGCTGGCCCTGAAGTTGCCATGAGAGTGGGAGAATCTCCCTCTGCTGATGCAGGGCCACATGGTGATACCACTGTTACTCATCTGCAGTGGAAGCGCAATGATTTCTCTGTGTGGATTCTGTATGGGCCAACAGCCTGGCAGTCTTGGACAGCAGGTGGTCAAATAGCTTCTCAGACTTTTGAAACAGAAGTTATGATTCTTCAGCTAAGTGCCTTTATTTGACAGATCTGAATGTAACCTAGGGAATTGATTGAGTTGTAGTTTTGATTTCCTTTTCTATGCTTATTTGATCCTGTTGGTCACACTAGATATTTTATTTATGCAAATAATCTCAGAATATGCTTTTTGCGGAGGTGAATTAGATATCCCCATGCTCATCTCCTCTTTTCTCTATAGTGGGAAATTGCTGCAGAGGAGTTGACAATAAGATGTTTTCATGACTCTAGTGAGTGCTTCCAGCCAGAGGTAATAACTCTTATGGGAG
Organism: Pezoporus flaviventris; assembly: GCF_033815535.1. Classification (NCBI taxonomy): domain Eukaryota; kingdom Metazoa; phylum Chordata; class Aves; order Psittaciformes; family Psittacidae; genus Pezoporus; species Pezoporus flaviventris. Next base: position 8,939,829 of record NW_026892577.1, on the reverse strand, counting down.
AAAAAAGAGTGGATGCTCAAGGCCTGGTTTATGGCTGCTGGCAGAACCACATGTGGAAGTTGTTCGCATTGCTCAGCTGTTTAAATAGATCCCCTTACACTCAGCACGATGTAGCCCTTTGTCATGCATTGTCTCTAATATGTCTGTGTGCTTCTAGAGATCTCTCCTGTCTGCTAACCCGCTTATTCTTCCCCTCTCAGCTCAGGCCATCTGCTGAGCTGTGTAGCAGGACAGGGAGCACAGTGCCCTTCATTCTTCCTGACTCCCTACTCTCTGACCTGTGCAGCATTTATGCAGGAACTAGACTTGAAGAGCTCTTGTGCTAGGGAAACATGGCATCCACTGCCAGGTCATTCCCTGGAGCAGAGGGCATTGTGTTTACATAGCATAGGTTATTAACACAGCTCTTGGGAGCAACTGAAATCTCTGTGCAAAGACCGGTTGCTAAAATCCTCAATGCAGTAGCAAAAAACAATCAGACATACTAAGATAACCCTTTAATTCTCTGTGGGAAGAAAAGCTGCTTGCAGAGTACCACACCATTTACTGCTTCCCCATACACTGTGCTCCTATCTGCTACCAGTAACTAGGATATGTTCAGTCCAAGGCAAGGGTACCCTGAACTAGTTTATGCAAACCAGATCATAGAATCACAGAATAGTTAGGGTTGGAAAGGACCTTAAGATCATCAAGTTCCAACCCCCCTGCCATGGGCAGGGACACCTTACACTAAACTACGTCACCCAAGGCTCTGTCCAGCCCGGTCTTGAGCGCTGCCAGGGATGGAGCATTCACAGTTTCCTTGGGCAACCCATTCCAGTGTCTCACCACCCTTACAGTGAAGAACTTCTTCCTTATATCTAACCTGAACTTCCCCTGTTTAAGCTTGAACCCGTTACTTGTTGTCCTATCACAACAGTCCCTAACGAACAGTCCCTCTCCAGCATCCTTGTAGGCCCCCTTCAGATACTGGAAGGCTGCTCTGAGGTCTCCACACAGCCTTCTCTTCTCCAGGCTGAACAGCCCCAACTTTCTCAGCCTGTCTTCGTACAGGAGGTGCAGATGGATCCAAGTAACTAGTTTGAGATTCCTGGTTCCATTTGGAGTCTTAAAAACATGACAGCTGTCACATGTTATTACAGATGAGTGTTAAGTTTACTTTTGAGTGGCATAATACATCTATTTCCTAGCAGGGAAAAAAAATAGCATTGTGCCAGTGAACCTTGCCATCCCTGAAAGGTTATTCCTACAAAGTTTGATAGTCCATTTGCAGAAAAGAATTCATAATTGTACTTGCTTATAAAATGGCAGCAACAACAATGCTCCTATGAAAGGAGTGAAAAAAGAGATTAAGAATTCATGTTTTCTGCTCAGGAGAGGTAAGATGGATATAAATTTGAGAACATGGATTTAGCTGCCCACTTTTCGAAATGAGGACAGGAAACCCTATAGGTAGAGACTTGAAATAGTCTCATTACTGTGCAGCATTTTGAAGTCAGATTTTCAAAGTGTGTTTGTTTGGTTTTGTTTGTAGTGTTTCATTGTGGTGTTGATTTGGTGTTAGTTTGTTTCGTTTGTTTGCTTGCTTGTTTTGTATGTGTGTGTGTGTGTGTGTGTGTGTGTGTTTTTCTCTTCTGCTGAAGACCGGTGTGATTTCCAACATTAGCAGCAGAGATCTAAGGAGACTTTGAGTTACTTCAAGGCATGCCATATTCTGACAGTCTCCACAAAGAGACAGGCTAAAGGCTTGCATAGACTTAGAGAAGATGGTCCTGTCTGGAGAAGTCAAAACTGTTGCTGGGATTGGTTGAAAGAGTCTAGAAAGAATAAGAGAATTGTGGGGCTGTTTTGCCAGAACTGCTGGGTCAGAGACAGGGCTTGTCTCCCTGGGATTCTTCAGTCTGATTTAGTTGTGGCTCTGGAGCATAGCCAAGGCTTCTCTTAGATGAATGAAGGGAGGAAGGCACTGTATGGTTGCCTGCACGACTTTCCGCTTTGTGGCCCACTATCAGTGCTTTCCTATGTGACACTGTGTGATGTAGGCAAAGTTGAGAAGGTGGCTCAGATCTGCAAGTGATGGCTGGTAAGTGATGAAGGGGAAGGAACATTAATGTTGAGGAAATACAGTGGTGGTTTGACTGGACACTTGGGGCAGCTTTTGGGGAAGCAAGAAACCACTGAAAATTTCTTTGTATGCTACAGGCTTCCTGATAATTATAGGTAAGTCAAAACAGTCAAGGCCCCAGGTCCAGAAGATTTCATGGCTATTCAGTTACTTAGTTGTCCCATTACTTGCTTCTGTTTTTGGGGAAAGCTGTGTTCTACAAAAGATGAAATATGGGAACCCTCTCAGACACGGTATTACATTGACTGCAAGGATGGGGGCTCAGAGTTACAGGGTGATTCAGGCCTAGGGTTTTTTCTTGACATGGGACAGGGAGCCTGAACATGGTTCCTTTCAGATTTAATGAAAAGCTTTTGTGTCAGTTCCTCGTTGATGGGGCCTGATTCTTCCCTTCCCAGCAGGAAATTTTCATCCTGGGACCTCTGCCTGTCCCATCTTTGGGACTTGACAGAAGTTCAATGGACTTGGGGAGTTATTTCCCACTGAGCACTGCCCTCCATCTATCTATAAAAAAAAATAAGTATAGCCTTCATCCTTCTTTTCCTTATTATTTGTGGTAAAAACTAACTTTCCAAGACAGATGATGAATTTGAGATGCTGCTAACAGGAGGGGAGGTAGCTTTCACATGCAAGTGTTATCACCACCAAGCGCTGAACACACGGTGAATGTAGCTGCTAGCATTAGGAATCACTCTTAATATTCTGGAGAGCTGTGATGGGGGACATAAGGATGGGCAAACCAGCATGCTCTGCCTTGTCAAATCAGCATGCCATCGGCCTTGAGAGCCAGACAATCTTTCATTTTTATTATAATTGTGGCATGTCTTTAATTTCCTTGGCATAATGCAGTTAATCCATAATTATAAAATATGCAACTAGCCCTTGGTTTTGATGTAGTCTCATAATGTGAGAGTGATTCTGTGTTTTTATTAATTTAACTTTCTACAAGAAAACAGAATTTCTCAACCAGTGCAGTTAATAGCTGTATTTCAGGAAAGGCCCCATGGTACATGTTGAACAATAACTACCACTCCTGTGCCACTTGCAGTTTTTAATTGAATTTCTATCCCATGGATATCATGTCAGAGCCATTCATCTGTTTCACTAAGTCTTCTGATATTAAACAAGTTCTTCCAAGTTATTACAGTAGTACAAATACTGCTTGACGGTTGATTTGGATTGTATATGCACTGGTCTGGTGGAGGTAATGCAGTGCAGAAAAGCTTAGCTTGCACAGACACAAAAAAAGGAATCATATTATGGATATATGGATAATATATGGATAATATATGGATAATAATATGATGTTACACTATATCGTTCCACTTTTTTTCTTGTTGGAATGATAGGATCTGCTCTGCCTGTCATGCTCAGGGTGAAACACTCACATTGGAAAGAACATTATACAGCTGTGTCTTGGAATGGTCTTGGAACCAGCAACAGAGACCTACCTGACTCATTGAAAATGTTTGTTCTCCAAGGAAGTGGCTCTTAACAGCCACTGTTTGCAGCATAACAAAGGTCTTTGTTGTTCCATAGGTCACCATGTTTATCCGGTGTTGACGAACAGAAGTCACAATGCTTGTGCAAAGAATGTGGGGTAGATCACTGCTGGGACAGAGCTGGAAACAGGTCATATGTCCCACTTACTTGCATGGAGCAAATAGCTCTTTTGTTTTTTCTAAGATAGTGCTTTTGCTTTTAGACTGTGAGTCTTGGAATTGACTGTCCTGAAGTGAACTTGGACCAGACTGCTTGTGGTGGAGTCTAAATAGCTCCACCATAATAAACACTGGTGAAACTTCTCTCGGGTTCAGTGTGTGGACCTGAGGGGATCCATAGTTTAGACTTTGCTATCATAGCCTTTTTTAAAAGAGGAATCAAAATCGTGTTTTGTGGAAAGATGTGATTTCAGCCTCACTATTCCCATGCCCAATTCAGAGATTTCTTATGCCTGACAGTACCTCTATGATACTGGAGCACTGCTGTCTATGACTAATAACTCATACCTGGGATCTTCATAATTAATGGTGTCTCTGAGTGGTAGCATACAGGAGGGTAAGGTTACCATCCAAATCAGGAAAGGGTCTCCATAGTTAGACAATTCAGGAGGGAAGTTCTGAACTGTATTTGCTGGCCACCCCTAAGTAAAAAGCAGAAGGAATGTCTTCATTCCTAGATTAGAAATGAAACACTATCCTGTAAAGCCCTTGATGGGAGTTTTGTCAGGGACTGCAACAAGACGTGCAAGTGTGCCATGCTAAATACTTATTACATGGAGATGTTAATGTGCAAAATTAAAGGTGATTTCCTAGCATGCTTCTCCCCTCTCCACTATTTTCTATTGATTAATATATTAATTCTATATTATTAATAATTCAGTCATCTGAGAAGTCATGGTGACCCCAAACATCTGGGCTCTGGAGCTGCTACCTCCTAGCTGAAGCTGGGGCATATTGTTAAGCCTGTTCTCCATTCAAGTCTGAAGGACGTGCTTAGTTGCACTAGCAGGGTGCAGAGAAGCGCTCAAACAACTGGCCTGTTCTTGGTTTGATGTTTTGCAAATACACAACAGTTGTCAATGTCTGGTCTTTAGCATTTTAACAAGAAATGGGAGCACTGTTGCTCATCTGTAGCTTGCACGTATGAGGGCAGGTCTGTGCAGGTTGCAGGTAGTGCCAAGGCCAGCAAGTTGCCAATATTTGAAGAGCAGTTGATCTAAGTCCTCCAGCCACAGTTTCAACTAGGATCCATTCAGTCTCTTTAAAAGCATCTTGGAGTATAAATTCTCTTAATAGTGCCTATACTGTGATGACAAGGTCTTAGCTTCACAGTAACTTTGCAGTAATGTAGAGACTGAAGGGCATCTGAGTACTGCTGATTGAGGAGTTTCTGGAATCTGCCTGGTGCATGAAGCATCTGCTGCCTGAGGATATCCTTGGTGTCCAGGGAAGGCCATCAAAGGTGTAAGGCTTGCCTTAAGGATAGCGTTTGCTGTATTTACATTCTGCTTTCTGGATCCACCACCATTCTGGGAGGCTCAAAGGACAACCTTAGATTTACTACTCCCCATCTAGATGCAGCCTGCTTTTAGTTTCTCCTGCCCTATGAGCTAGTCAGGCAGCATTTAAAGGCATGTAGCAAAATCCCATTTAGAGCCTGTCTAGAAACCAAGATCTGAAAAACTCTGCCTCTTTATCTTCCTTGTAAGGTTGCAACTCTGATATTAGCTTGTGACAGCAATTATTGATGGTGTCATTAAGGCTGAGATCCCATTCCCAGCAATGCATTTAATATCTTTCCCCCTTTTTTTTTGCTGTGGGGACACTGATAAGTGTTGGAAAAATGAGATTTCTTTTTTTAAAAAAGGAAAATGTGGGGGTTAAAAAGCTCATGTTTATCATTTGCCTTCATCCATGAGGAAAGGAGATTTAAGTCATGAAAATATTTTTTGTACTAGAGCTATTAAAGATAATTTCTGCTAAATAATGACTTGTAGGAAAACCTCATTATTTATTTTCTCAATTTTCAGTACCAGTTATATAGTAAAATATGAACAAATAACTCCTTCTGATAGTACATCCGACATGCATTTACTGATGGCTTGAAAAGACAGCTGCTATTTCACCATAGTACACTGATTATCACACACACATTGTTTTAAAGCATAGCAGCTGTTTCATAGATGTATACATACATGATGTAATATCTCTTTCTTCATTCCCTCTTTTAATAATCAGAGCACTTAAGTCTCAATATTAACTTTATTGATCCATGATTAACGTGGAAGTATTCCCTTACATCTGAGTTAAGCACAAATAAATGCGTATGTCTAAAATGGAGTCTGGAGAAAAGCATTTTTGACGACATGGATGGTGATTAATAGAAACACACACCAGAAGGGTTAAAGGGGTATTGGGAGGGTGGAAGAATGAATTGGTGGAAGCTTGATTAAAGCTTCGCTGTGTTCCTTTAGTGGGAGATCTTCTCACCTGTTTATGTTTTCAAGTGGCTAAATGATGCATGTCTGCTTAGGACCCACAGTCCTATGGGTGATAGGGCTGTGTGGAGTGAATATTCTGAGGAATACACTGTCCTGTATTAAGGCTTCCAGTTTTGGATGTGATAAGTAGTTTATTTTGGACATATACAAGCTGAAGGTCTAACATTAAAACACTAGCAACCAAGTTGCATGCTCAAAGCAGTGGTGCTAATCTAGGAGGTTTCCTGTTCAGATGCCTTTCCAGGGACCTTTTGAAAGGACAGAAATGATGGAAGAAAATTCATCTGCTCTGAGCTACTGGCTGCTCATCACTGCCCTTATTCTTTGCAATAAGCTTCAGAGGTGCACCACTCTACCTATGTGTTCTGATATCATGACTAAATGCTTTTGCTAGAAATCATGGCACTGTGTGAACCTTCCTCTTTTATACCCACAGTTCATTTTCCCCTCTGTCCTCAGAGTAGAACTTGTGGAGATGTGCAGAGACAATCTGCAGAACTGGCCCTGCACAGAGCGGTTGATAAGATACTTCTTGAACAAGCAGGGGGATTGTTTTCAGAGTGCTACTACTCAGCCTGCAGGAAGATTTATTCCCAGAATGTTTAAGCTGATGTTAAAATAAACCACGTGCCTTCTGGGAAAGCATCTAAAAAGGATAAGAATATGGACAATGATGAGCTGCCATTATTTCCTAATTAATCACAGGCTATTGCAATCTACCTGCTAAAAGATGGGCAACCCTTTATACTGACATTATCACTGGGGGTGTTAATGGTGCCCTCCAGGAATGTAGTATCTTGCTTCATTTTCTCATTGGCTTTTGAAGCATCAAGTTGATTAGAGTGGAGAAAAAAAAAAAGCAAGCCATTTCTGTCCTGGTTTACTAATATCACTGAAAGAACTAAAGCACCACTGCTTTAGAACTGCTCAGGGGCTGTGAGTGAACCATGCTGGGTTTACTTGAAGATACACTATACAATTTAATGAGTTCTGCTCCAATATTTTTTTGAAGCACAGATTAATGAACAGTGCTGTCAGAAACATAAGTAACAGTTGGATCATCAACAAGCAGATGTCCTGAGTGGGACTGGAACCCAAGTTCAAGTAGAAAGCATGGCTAAAGGCTCAAACCATACTGAGTCATAGATGTGAATGCTAGGATGGACAATTGTGTTAATGGATTCTGCGCTCTGACATAGCACAGGGCTTGGGACCTCACACCATAAGTCCAATCTATCTGTCATGGTTAAGAAATTGTGGATCTTAGTTTACAGTTTGAAATATTTATGTCAGTGAGCACCTTTGTGGGAGATGGTATGCTCTAAACTACATGGTTTTAATAACAGCAAAATATGTCATCATGTGTAAGTGGCAAAAAGATCACAACCACATAGGAGGCCCGTGGCAAAGTGGGAACCTTGCAGGTGTCCCAAGAAACCTTCCGGTACCATTAGTGAAAAAATTTTCTTTCTTCAGTGGACCTCACAGTCTGCATCTTCGGTGTTTGTGTTTAATCCTTTTCATAAGTAGTTAACATTTATTATTATTAATATTATTATACTATCATCCAAAACCATAAAGAAAATCCATAGTGTGTCTAGAAAAAAATGCTTTATCATCTTGGATGACATTCCCCTTCCATTTGCCATGCTAACATGGAGGGTTCTTAAGCTCTTCATAAACTCTGTTTAGGTAAAAGGCATGACTTTAACATAAATAAGAACCATATTTCCAGTACACTCCTTAGGAGCAAAGGCATAAGGGATATTTATCCTTGTATTTCAGGGCCTAAACAAAAATATTTCTTATCTAATAACTGGAGGAAATATTATTCTGCAGGGTAGTACTGGAGCTACTATTTGAAGAAGTTTTAATTAGTCCTTTCTGACTACTGCTTGCAACAACCTATCAAGCTACAGATATGACTGATCTCTGCCAGTGCTTCCTTTTTTATCCCTCCTTCTCAGCATAAGATATCCTCCCTCATGAGTTTGAAGGGGATGTGTGTTTCCTTGTGCTTCATTTACTATTCCTTCATTAAAATGACAATCACCCAGCCATCTCCTGGGGGACTTGCTGGAGCTGATTGACTTTTCGAGCTGTTCCCACTTTATTGATCTTCTGTCTGAAAAAAATCCAACAGGTTTGTTCTCCCAAGACAAAGTGTTTTGTGTTAGATGAGCTTCTGAGTGCTGAATGCAAAAGATGACAGGAAAAGAAGGCTTATCCAGGGTAAAATTAAGCTTGAAAAACTATGGTATGAAAGGTACTGGGCACTGAGTTCTTAGGGCGTAATTGTGCAGGAGTGATCAGCTGTGTACTTTCTGAGTTGCCCACAACTTACATCAGTTGGTGGGGAAGAGGGAGACCCCCGTGTTTAGCATCTGCCATATGGATCACAATTATTTATTAACCTTGACAATAAACAGCAATCTTGCCTCTTTGGAAGGTCCGTATTACAGGTGCAAGCTTAGACCTTAGTGTCTGGTTTTTGAACACATGCTACCTAGAATCAAGGCTGTTAACCCTCATGGGAATGAGTAAGACACACTCAGGCAGTGCTAGCATGAAATATCTACACACGGGGTAGTGCTGTATTATGAAAGTTTTAGTCCAGCAGCTGCTCTGATTTGCCCAAGATAAGAAACTGGATGACAGGTGACTGGTTTCTTCCATTTACACATGTACTTCCATCCTTAATGTTCTCCACCAAAATTCCGTGCTCCGAAGAACTAGGAGAGTATGTAATGGCATAACCTTACTGTCTGGATGAGAAGAGAGTCATTTGGGACTGTTCAGCACACCCTTAGCTTATTGCCCAGGGGCCCAGCTGTATAACAAGGCCACCCTGCAAAAACAAGTGGTGGAACCTACGTACAGGCTTTGCCAGCTGTGTAATCCAGTCTGAGAGCTCCTTCTGTCTTGTGAATTATGTCTATGTTATGTGATGCACAAAAACTTTAGTGTATGGTTCAGAAAGCTGGGGCAGGGGTTGCAGGCCCTGTCGTGGATATTTCAGTACTAAATGGAATGGTTAAGCCTCAAAGGAATCGAGCATGGGCTGATTTTATGTTTTTTATTTATTTATTTATTTACTTATTGTACCAAAAGAGAGCTTTAACTGGAGACTGTCCTGATGGGAAAATATGATTCCCAGAGAAGAGATTCAGAGCAGCCCTGCGGAGAAGGACTTGGGGGTATTGGTCAATGAGAAAATGAACATGAGCTGGCTTCAGTGTGCACTTGCAGCCCAGAAAGCCAACTGTATCCTGGACTGCATTAAAAGTAGTGTGACCAGCAGGTCAAGGAGGTGATCCTGCCCCTCTACTCTGCTCTTGTGAGACCTCACCTGGCTTATTGTGTGCAGTTCTGGTGTCCTCAACATAAAAAGGACATGGAACTGTTGGAACAAGTCCAGAGGAGGGCCACGAGGATGATCAGGGGACTGGAGCCCCTCCTGTATGAAGACAGGTTGAGAAAGGTGGGGCTGTTCAGCCTGGAGAAGAGAAGGCTGCGTGGAGACCTCATAGCAGCCTTTCAGTATCTGAAGGGGGCCTACAAGGGTGCTGGAGAGGTACTCTTCATTTGGGACTGTAGTGATAAGGCACAGTTTAATGGGTTCAAACTTAAACAGAGGAAGTTTAGATTGGATATAAGGAAGAAGTTCTTTCCTGTAAGGTTGGTGAGGCACTGGAATGGGTTGCCCAGGGAAGTTGTGAATGCTCCATCCCTGGTGGTGTTCAAGGCCAAGTTGGGCAAAGCCTTGGGTGGCATGGTTTAGTGTGAGGTGTCCCTGCCCATGGCAGGGGAGTTGGAACTAGATGATCTTAAGTTCCTTTCCAAGCCTAACTATTCTATGATTCTATGATTGAAAAAAAACCTGTTCAGAGCAATTAGTTTGAGACTTATTTGTGTTCTTTTATGTCTCCAAATTCTCTTTGCTCCTTAAGAAAAACCTAGCTTCTACTGTTGCTTTGACTGATCTGTGCAGGTTTAAACCTCTGAAATTTCTTTGAAAAACAGAATTCTCACAAATGCATAATTGCGAAATGATTGCAAAATGCTAACATCCTCTTGTTAATGTTGTTATTAGTCTGTATGTTTATAGATGTACATAGGAATAGTGTGTCCTGACCTTAAAAATTTGTGTAGATTTGCTGCTATTGTTCATTCACTTCAATATAATGGGGCCATGATCACTTAAACTAATTGGGGATTTAATGCTGTCCTACTAAATGTAGAAAAGTAGCATGTGGAAGCTCTCAGTCATGTTGTAACTGGAGGTAATGAAGCATTCGTGAGTCTAGAATGGACCTGCATTGTCAGTCCTGTCAACTCCCTTAGGTGGTTGCATCTCATGAGCTGTTTATTTCTTGTGGGAAACGGTAAAAGCCAATCTTTTCCCATGAAGCCAAGGTAACTAAATGGGAATCTGGAGTGCTGATAAGCCTTGCCTGGGGTTAGGCAGGATTTCTTGGTACTTGGGTTCAGGTTGTGTGGGTGTGCTGCTGGGGGCAGTAGCCTTTGTGGGTCGCAAGTAGGGGAGTTGCAAGTAGACATAAGGTTTGTGGGAGAGGGGTCAGCTGAGGTAGGGAATAGAATGTGTTGCAGGCTGACTGTAAAATTTAGTTTGTGAATTGTCTGCAGTTTTTAATATCTGTGCCTAAGGAACTGGACTGAACTACCTCCATCACTGCCCTGATTTTTAACTACATCAGTTCTGCAAAAATTTGCCTATAATTTGAAAATGTTAACATGCCTTGTGTTTCACTAGAGACGGCTCAGATTCATCAAGTGTCCTCATAGTAGTGCCTAACGCTGATCCCAGAACAGGCAGGCAGTGTCAAAGGCAAGTTTCTGGTAAACCCTGGCCTCAGCTACCATCCCAGAGGAGGGCACTGATGTTTGGTTGTTTGGTATCTCCAGATGGAAAACTGAGATTTGAGGCATCTTCCCTCTCTCTCAGAGCAGTGAGGTGACCTACTGTCAAGGTTGTTTGTATTGCCCAGTGTGTACTTACTCTCTGAGTGTCTGGAAGGACATCTTTGTTATCCGCATCTCACACAGAAATGCAGAGTTTAGTAGTGGAGCTGTTCCATAGTCTTCCCTCAATATTTTGTTCGATACACATTTAAGGGGAGTTCCAGCTTAAATGCACCCAATGGCATGGATGTTAAACTGAACCTCTACAATTGCTTCAGAAAATCCTACATTCAAAGCACTTTCTTTTTGCTACAAAATAATGCAAATTAAAATTATTAGCTACTTAAGAGAATTGTTACAAAAGCATTTTTAGCTATGGTAATAAAGAAAAAAAGGGCCTGGGAAGGGTCTTGTTTCTAATTAATAATCCAATTATTATCTGATTAATTAATGAGGCTTTGTCATCAAAGCTGTCTTTTATCTTTGAGGCTATGAAAGTATCCTCTAGACCAAATTTCTTGAATATATCCTGATAAGGCCATCTTTGCTGAGTCAGTCAAGTGCTTGGAATCAAATCAGTATGCTGCTTTATCAGGGATGCATAAAACACCTCTTTGGAAAATTAGAATACATCAAAATCAAGAACACGATAAATATGTCAAATCTTTCAGACAGTGAAAATGAGAAGTGAGTAATGATGAGGTGTAATTCTTCAGAGCTGTACAGAATTAATGCTTTTACATATATTTCAAAGTAGTGAAATGACCAGAGCAGAAAAAGCAGAGGTCTCTCTGAAGCCAGACTGTCTTAGCTGCTGTTTCATGGTGACTGAACTGTGTCTTGTGTCGTTTCAGCAGTGATGGGGTGTCTTAGTCTCAGGCCAGAAGCAATAAGATTCAGATTCTGATGTCCTTACTGAAGCTGCTGATGTGAACATTACATGATGCCTGTATAGTTTTCATATTTTGTCTGGTCATGATGAAGATTGCTAGCGGGTCATCAGTGGTGTAATGCAGCAAGCATGCAGTGAAGGGAAGTGTTTCTATGGAGAAGCCATTTCACATTTCCTCTAGTCTTTGTTCATATTCATGATTCTGCCAGCAACTGTTGGGAAACCCATATCGCATTTCTCTTCTCTCTCCTCTTTGTAATGCTATAGTGTGTAAGGCACAGTGGAGCTTTGATATCATTTGGCACTTACTTCTAGTAGCAATTCTCACACATATCCCCAAGAATAACAACATCTAAAACAGAGAGCACTGGCACGTTACAACAAACGATGAACTCAGCTGGAATGACTGAGGTCCTTCCGTTCATTTGTGCTGCCAGCTCAGTGCATGAACTTTTCTAATCCATTTAGTGTGAGATACACCTTAGACCCTTAATGGTTAAGTGTGTGAATTAGTTGCTGTGGTGTCCCTCTACATTGAAGGGAGGAAGACACCTTAAGAACGAAGTACATCCTCACCTATTTTAGGATGAATAAGTTACCCTCTGAAGTTAACAGTCTCTAATAAAGAGAAAATGTGGACAGCTTTGGGAGCTACAGCTAAATACCTGCTTTGTAGGCAGCTGAATTTAAATGAGATAAATGACCATGATATAGAGAAGATGGAGTCTTACAGCAGGAAGTAGTTATTTTAGTATCACAGTAGGAGGCACTAGTATTTGTTGCTTTTGTGTCTCCTTATACTGGGTTATTCTGCAACAGAATATAAAGCGCTGCTTAGTAACCACTACACCTGCAGCCTGCCTGCTTTGGTCAGGATCCCAGGCTCTCAAAAAAACAGTGCATACTTTTCCATAGGCTTTTATAATTCTTACCTGCCATGAAGTGCTAGGGTCCATCAATTTGGTTTATGTTCATCTCTACCTCACGGAAAGGCAATCTGCCTCTAGAAGTCATAGGGCAGTGAACATCAGACCCTGGTGCTCAAGGTGGTTCTTTGGTTTGATGTGGCATCTCCTACTTTTGCTTTGCTGAGCACCCCTCACTTTCTCTGCTATTTTTTTTCCTTCAAGAAAACACATTTCCTGCAAACACCCCACCCCACTTTGTCTCAAAAGAGCCTTTTGCTACTTGGGATCATTCTACAGATTACTTTAGATCTGAAACTGCTTCTGCCATTTCCACAGAAATGGTGTATCTGGAGGTAAGGAAAAGCCTGGGTACAGAAGAGAGGAGGTTGGGAAGCTACAGTCCATTTGTGATGGTGAATGTTATTTAGGCACCCAATGACACATTGTTCAAGTAGTCAGTGATTGCTGGGGATATCCAAAGCTCCACTGTGTTCTTACAGGGCAAGCACAACAAGAGTTATGCAAATATATGGCTTTCAAGTTAATTCCCATCATCCCTGTAGGCTGAATATGCAAAACCAGAGACTGCTCATGTCCATCTGAGTAGTCATTTCTGTTAAGGAATGACAGATGTGAACAGTCCCCCTGCCTTGTAGGATGGTGATCAAATGAAATGCTGATGAGCAATAAGCCACTAGGAACATGACAGATACTCACCTTTCCTGTGCTTTATTGTCCCTAAATCCAGAGGTGGAATATTCTGTATCCTTTTGTCTAACCTCTGAGACATTCATTGTCCTCCAAAGGCTTGTATTGGAAAACAAATTGAGGATACCTTACCTGTTGAAAATAAAGGAGAATGTGCAAGAAAAAAAGAAAAAGAGGAAGCCAGTGTTCTTACTTAGCTCTTATCGCCTTCATTTCGAACTGCAAATCATGATGACTAATGCATCATGCCTGCTCATTTTGCCTTGCCAATCTCTACTGTACATTATAAATTGAAATTTATCAACAAAGGTCATATTCAAGTCTTTTGAATGTTTGGTGATGGAAATTGTCATTAATCAGAAAAGAAAAGGGGTGGAGGAAGGGTGCTGGTATCAGAATAGCAATTGGGGGGTGTATTAAGCTGTTTGGATGGCATGTAAGCTAAAAGGAAAAAATATCTTTTCAAGAGAAATTACCAAAACTATGGTCTGCTTGAACTTCTTTTTCTCCAGTGGGCATCTCTGTGTTTAGATACTTTTGAAGCTTTGTGGAACTGAAAGTCCACTTGAACTGGTGGGCTATGGTTCCAGAAGTAGTGAATGTAAGCCCTTGTGTTATGATGACAGAAAGTGGTTTTATTTAGGTTGTTTTAAATACTCTGGTGTTTTGCTGATGTACTTAGATAGTTGGTTGGGTTTTTTTTTCAAGAAAGATCTTCTTGTTAAAGATTGATCCCTGAGGCATCCACAACAAAAGATATAATTGGATTAGAAAGAATATTCATAGAGTGATCAGACACATGGATAGGTTGTACAAGGACTGGCTAAATTAACAGGGACTCTTTAGACTAGGAAAAAGATCTGTGGGGAGTATATCAACAATCAGTAAAATCATGAATGGCAGCATGGGGCTCCATAGTTTTGGTTTTAAGTGGTAGCAGTGGGCTCTGAATTATGTTATCAAGTTAAAACAAAAACAAAACACAGTTGTAGTGTTTATTATCATGTGATAATGAAGTTGCCAAAAGCTTCCCTGTGGGGTTAGACAGATTTATGGAACTAAAAGCCCACTAATGGCTCTTGCACACAAAGGCATCATCTTCAATTTAGGAAGACCATGATATTGCTGTAGGGTGGGAAACATCACCAGGAAGCAGTACCATATGCCTGCTCAGTTTCTGTTCACTCCCCAGACTTTTCATTATTGTCTTTAGTTTACTTTAGTGGGATGGAGATAAAGGGAAACTGTTGTTTCTGTTTGCAACTGTAAAATATTCTGGCTTTATATGTATTGCAGTCATTCTAAAGTCATGGTTGGGTAAAAATATGTTCTCAGCACAGCAAGTACTGTGCTCTGCTAAGTGAAAGATTCACGGAGTACAGACACTCTGTTAGTAAGTAGGTATGGCTCCACAGGGCCTCCTTGGATACCTTTGTTGTAAAAAGTCCACATCCAGATTTGTGTCAGCTCCAGACAGGGAAGGACTAAGGGCTTTGCTAGTTCCATTACAGCCATTTTTGATGGCGTAAGGTAACAATGCTCATGTGGGTTTAGAAGGTCCTTTGGGATGACTTAAACTGGTTTGCCTTTTAGTCTTTTGTCTTGTTTGTTTGTTTGGGATTTCTTGTTTGTGTTTGGCTTTTGTTTTATTCTTAGTTTGTCAGTAATAATGACCCTATGTGTGTGTCAGTCAGATAGCCTTGAACTGGTAAGAGTAGATCTTTCTGGGCACTGCCTCATTTTACGTGAAATTTAGGCTACCTTATTGCAGCCTGGGAGCTGAACCAGGGTTCCCCTGGTTGCCTTGAAGCTGGTAATGAAATAGTCCTGGAGAGACAGGGGAAAGCCCAGGAAGCTGCTAGACTCACACCCATTCTCCACCTTGGCAGTGGCAGCAGCCAGCCTGCCTTTCCAGGGCTCCAGCTGGGGCTGGATTAGCTGCAGGGCCGACTCTGTATCTGTCACAGGCATTTGACTGCCCAAGGCAGGTTCTGGCTTTGTCTGGGCTCATAAGCAGCACTCAAAGAGGAAAGCATACTCCTCTGCTCTAAGTTTAAAAAATATGTTGCATTCCACTGAGGAGTGGAGGATGTTCACCCAGCAACAGCCATAGTCATCAAAAGCCAGGAGCTAGTCTAAAATGTTCAACAAGAGAGAAAAAGAATGCTCTCAAAGAGTTCAGAGACTGATATCCTTTTGCAGAGGAGCAGCCCCCTGCTCTGCCTGTAAGCGAGAGGGACCAGCTTCCCACGTGGTGCATTAATACTAAGTGGTTTGCCTGGTTCCTCATTTAGGACTCTGTACTCCAGTAAGAACCCATTTAGCCATTTGATGCAAAGCACTGTGGTAGGGTTAATGCTGAGCCAGCTTTTGTCTGAGGCCTGAATCACTTTTGGTCATCAAGATTGCTGGCCAGAGGGGAACTACCACAGGGGCTGGTCAGGCTGGACTCTGACTCAGGAAGGGGTCTCTCCTCGGTGTGTCACAGCTTCAGAAAGGCTTTTATCTCAGGGATGGTTATTTGAGGGGCAAGAAAGGGAAGGGAGAGTCAGAAACAAATTGTTTCACAAGCAATGGGAGTATGGCAACCTGACTTCTTGTGTAGTTGGCTTCTTTGTAGTGTCTTAATATGTGAGCTGTGTTTGAATGTTTTCCTGCAGCTGGATGTTCAGAGACATGTGCCTGTTCTCATATCTCATGGGGTTTGGTTTCATGCTGCAGTTTTACTCTGAGCAGTAGTAAGTTTGCTCTCCTTTTGCTGGCTGCTGGTTTTCATGACACTTGTAGAAACTTTGCTCCTCTTGGATTTCTGTTTTTTGGTCAGACTGGGAGAAAATTGGCCAATGGGTAAAAAGAAGAAGTTGTCTGGGGGGGGCATGGAGAGACAGGCACACTGCAGGCAGGCAGTTTGCAGGCACATGAGAAGAGAAGCAAATGTTAATCTGAGCTGTGTGGGGTCCTGGGGCTCTATGAAGTGCACAGGGAATTGAAATATTCTACTGCTCAGTGAAGTGGAGTTGTGCCCCCATGCAGTTCTCGCTTGGGGCTGCAGGTGTGTGTGTGCAGTGGGACTCTGATCTGAAGATGAATGCATAAGCTTTAGTATCTTAGGAAAAAAGACTGAGAATCTAAAATCAGAACCATACCTGCTCCTTCTCCACACACAATTGAAGAGAATCACAGGCGCAGAGGAGAAACCCCCTGACAGGAGAGTATGTGGCACATGTACACCCCAGGAGGTTGACTTATCCCTACCAGCCATCCATTGCCAGCATGTGCAGCTTTTTTTCTCCTGAAAGACTGATGCATATTTTATAACCTATCTCCATAGCTGAGTAGCTGAGACTGCAAACAAACAAAAACTCCTTTCTCTGCTTGACAGAGCCCTGAAATGGAAACCATCTGAGAGGAGGACTCCTCTAAAAGCTATACATATGGCATTCTTCTGTCTCTCCACACCTCTACTTCTTATCTCTGGGATCAGGAAATGTTACCACAATATTCAAGTCTGCTGGCTCAGTTTATCAGATTCAGGGAAGCTCAGGTTCAGATCTATCAGAACAAGATGGATTTTGTTAGCTCTCGGTGCCCTGAGTTATGACCAGGTTTGGTAGAGAGAAGCTTCTCTGCTTCGGTGTGCCCCGAGCCCTTGCTTGCCAGACTGTGGGACAGCACTTGTAGCAATGGTTAAACCACATCATGGCCTGTCATGGGAAGGCAGTGGAATCAGGCAGGTGATTTTTGTTCCCAAATGGTCATAATAGAATAGGATTATAAAATTTACAGTCTCCCAATAAAATAACTTCATTATAAACTTTACTTTTATAAAGACAATATGTAGGTTTTGGTGCCACAGCCTGATCAGGGAAAGCTCACATTTATTTGGTTATATGAATAAGAGACTTGTGTTGCACTGGATCAAGTCTTTCTTCATGTTAACTGATGCTAGCAAAGAGATTCTTCCTCATGTCTGGTAGGAACTGCTGGTTATAAAAAACCAAAAAGTGTCACTGGAGAAGAAAAAGTTCCATTCAAGAATGGACTATTCCTTGAGTTTTTTTTGCTTTTCACTGTGTTGCCTTTCTTGTGGTATTGTCAGCAGCTTGGTTTGCAGGATGGAAGGCAGGATAGAGGGCACAATGAGATGCTGTAAGGTCCATGTACAAGGACATGTGGACAAATGCCCACATATATGGGCTGAGCTTTTTCAGGCTTTGTATAGCCAGAGTCCATTCCACATTGTAACAGTTTCTGTGCTACCAGCAGTGTAAGGAGGTGCAACAATTTCTTTTATGACAGAATTGTTAATAACACTTCCATTTATGTATACAAGTGTGTGTGTGGTTAGAAGAAATCTGCAAATATCAACTTGAAGCTGAAGGCAATAAAAGCCTTCCAAGATGATGAGACTCAAGTGATGGCTTCAATGGAGCAATCTAGAGGAGAACCAGCTAGGCAGGATCAGTTGACCATAAAAGGCCTAACCAAAGTTAAAGCAGGCATTTGGGGTGTGACTTATTGACAGGGTCTTTTGCATCACTGAGTCTTCTGTCATTTTGATATAACCGCAGCTTTTCTTCCCTTCCAGTCCTTTAATAATGTGTTTTAAAGGGGATCCTATTCTGAGCAGATGACTGGGAGAAAACACAGCACCAGGTTTTGCTTGTAGGGTCAAGCAACTGTAAGGATATGTGGGCTAGTTAATCTGCACTTAGAAGTCTTTAACTGCAAAGTAATTAGTAAAGGAGAAGGATTCGAGTTAAGATGAAAAGCTGAAGCAGAACTGTTCTGTTCCACCTTTGGGTCACATCTCTTCAAATGTTCAGGCTTGGGTTGCTAAAATTAGGCAGCCAAATTTGCATATATGTATATATAATATATATATTATATATATATTTCTTTTTTTTTTGGTAAATACTTGTTTTCAGGAGTTTAGTGGGTTTGAGTATCAAGCCATACACTAGATTATTATAGAAGCTGAAATAGCTAATTGTAGGTGCCTGCTTTTGGAAAAAATGAATGGTTACCTATGCAAGCTTTCAGTTTCTTCATCTCTAGAATAGAGATAATATTACCCAGTATGGCCCTCGGGACTTTGTTAGTCTGAATGGATTAACACAAGACAAAAGCTTCAGATTCTTTGGATGGGAAAGTGCTGTGGAAATAGAGTATATTATTGTGATATCCTTTGAGATGTTTCTGTGAAGCCAGTGGTGACTGTCATGATAATAAAGACAGCTTTAGAGAAGCTAACGAAATAATGATCCTACTTCCTTTCTAGCTATTCTTTGAAAGGGCAAATGCAATGAGTGATAATGGTTTAATGAGAAAGAGTCATTAGGGCATCCAGCCTGCATCTTTAGAAGTGCAAAGCATTTTGGGAGATCTGAAAATGGCTCAGAGAACAAAACCAAAGTAGCTCTGTCAGAATATTAAACTGTTATTTGTATTCTCTTTGAATGCTGATTGAAACCGGTGATCTCTTTTCCTGCCTGGTGGTTGGTACATGTGTAGTCATGAATGTGGCTTGTTTGGAGCTTTAGTGCTGTTGGAAGAGTGAGATCAAGGAACTACCTCAGTGCTTGCCCTTTGCGTCTTACCCTCTGCTGAGTGCTTAGTGTTACTTGAGGATTCCTCACCTGTTAATTTGCATGTATAGGCGGCCTCATGTAGTGGAATTAATTGACCTGGATTATTCAGTTTATTGATCGAGCTGCTTCACGTTCAAGCTTGGCTGGAGGGGGAGAGCTGCTAGGTTTTTGTATGAAATTGATACGTAAAGAGACAAGAGCTTCAGATTCTTCAGATGGGAAAGTGCTATGGAAATGTGGTATATTATTGTAATATCCTTTGGGATGTCTCTGTGAAGCCCAGTAAGTATCAATACTTAACTGTAAGCAGAGCTAATATTAGTATTAGAGCTAAACCAGAACACAAGGAAGTTATTTAGGACTGGAAGCACCCCTAACTGCTTAGTGTTCAAAGGAGAACGTTTGGTTCAACCCATTTAAAGAAAGAAAGTTTGCAAAGCATTTAGGAATTGTGCTTGAAGGATACACAGAAGCAAATATGTTGGAACCACATCAGTGATAAAACAAGCTTTTGACTTCTACTCGGAAACCTGAAAACAGCTATCTGGTTTAGCAGCATGTTTGGGGTTTTTTGATGTTATTCTGGACTCCACTAACAGTAGGGAAACCAGCAGAGCTGGGTGCAGATTCCAACATCACTCAGTTTCTGCAGTCTCTTGAGTGCAAGCCTTAAGGCACTGGGTGCAGTGGTACTTTGTGATGCCAGAAGGGTGACTTGGGCCGCTTCTCTGCCAGACAGACAAGGAGCAGAGGATTGGTCTTAGGCAGAACCACAAAGCTGCAAATGTTGGTGGCTTGGTAAAGTCAGAAAATCAGAAAATTGGTGGAGCTAGTTACTAGGAAAGCCACTGAATTGCTGCATGTTCTCTAATCATCTGCTTAGTAAAAAGCATGTTTAGAGAGGAGGGCAGGGGCCATGAATTGTCATCTTAGTAAAATCATAGGTAGGTCCAGGTAGGCACAGTGTAAGGGGCTTTCCTTGTCCACCCAATAAGGATTGTGTTTATTCTGTCCATATGGTGGAAGCTGTGTAGGGTCAGGAGCCAGGCTCTCCCCACTGTTTGCATGCAGTGGGTGGGTGGGCTTTTAAGGCAGGTTGTGTCACCCCTGCTAAAGTAAGCAGGTGCTAACCCCTCTTCACGTGTGGGATCCTGTACTAGGTAGCTGTTGATATGTTCTGGTAAGAAAAACCTTGTTTGTTAGGAAAAACAGAGTACGAAAACAGCAGAAAAACAAGCAGGGCAAAGTGAGGTTTCAAACATACCCACAAATGAGGAGGAGGAAGCTACAAGAAAACCCTCTGTGATGAAGCAGCCCTTTTCCCCAGTCACGAATGGATAATGCCACCCCCAGATCATCTGCTTCTCCGGGTGGGATTTGCTAGTGTGAGGGCCTGAATCTGTCTTGGTATCTCAGAAAAATTAAATGCCTGGCACAAAGTAGGATGGGGGTGACTGAGGACTCGAGATGCCAGTTTAAGCACATTTTTATCTAGACACGAGTTCAGCTGTTACAATTCTGAGCCACATTTGGATCCCCATCTCCAAGTCAAAAACCAGCCTACTTAAACTGTTGGTGGTGGATTTGGATTCTTCTGTTGGACTTGTCTGAAAAAAGAATGTGTACGAAGGGTGCTGCTGAGATCAGAGTCCTCTTGTGTCGATACCATTGGCAGTACCACACTGGCACATATGAGCAGAGCCTGCCCCTTCACAGGTGCACCACAGCTTCCCAGGTATATAAGATCAACTGATGCAGAGACAGACCCTGCCCCAAAGGACTCAGGTTCTCTTCTCTTTTCTGTGGCCCACTGAATGAAACACAAATCTTGAGTTTTAAGGCTAGTAACGCTAAGCTGTAACTTTGAGAATCTGTTCACATGGTCATTTCCTTTCTCTGAGCTTTAATAACCACATAAACTCTTTCTGTTTACTCTTTTCTCCAGGTCAACAGACTATGGCACTACCTATGAAAAGCTAAATGACAAAGTAGGTCTGAAGACTGTGTTGAGCTACCTTTATGTCAGTCCCACTAACAAGAGGAAGGTAAGGGAGAGCCATCGAGCTGGTAGCTATAGAAACAAAATTACAGCGTTCTGTTCATTTTGAGAGGAATTATGATCCTAAAGTGAAATCTGTTGGTAATTCACAAGAGCTTGAATTTGCTAAGTTGCACTACTGCAATTCCATGTAATCCAGTAGAACTATGCCTATTTCACTTGTGATAGGGATGGAGCACTTAATCTTCTGCTAAATGTGTTAAGAGAAATAAAAGGGTTGCTTTTGTTTGCTTCTGACTGTTATAACTTTAAGGAAGCTGAACTCACACAAATATTTCTGGGGCTGTTGCTTAAACTTGCTTTGGCTAATACACCTCTCCCTGCCTTCTCTGTCTCATTATTTGAAATACTGTGTAAAAGACATTTATTTCTGCATTTGACTCTTTTCCCCTTTATTCTTTTCCTAGCTAAGAAGTTGGAGGTAAAGATGTAAATGACATTTTCATTGGTTGCATCATATAAGGGGGCTGAAAGCAGTATATGCTTGGGAGAGTGGGTGGGAGACCTACAATTTGATTTGAATGTGTGGGAGAGAAGATGAGGTCATAGCTTTCAAACCCCTTGCTCATGCTTCCCACATGATGCAATTAAGGCTGCAGCTGGCTCACAGAACACAGCCCAGGAGTTACTATTCAGTGCCTTTTTGGTTCAAAATTATTGCCTGTGTTGATTCAGGGGAGGTAGTGGGACTGAGATACTTTCATCTACCCACACAAATTAATGTGGGTGGGTTGCAGCACATACCTAATTGCTGGCAGTGGATTCGTGTTTGGATTTGCCTTGATCACGTCCAAACTGCCCCTCTCCTGTCTCCATCCATAGGTTTCCAAACTGGTATTTTGATACTTATACTGTTCTTATTACTAGTATTGTGTTTTCCATCACTAGTCAGACTACAGAAGTTTGGGCAACCTTAAGGCAGCCATAGCTCTCCTTACTATTGGCAGCAATATGTGTGTGTTTGGATGCATACAGGAGAGGAAGAATGCAGTAAGGGTTGGCTTATATTTTTTCTGATGCAGAAGCTGAATTATTGTGACAACTAATTTGACTTCCTTTTGTCCTGAGCAAAATGGAATGAAGATGTTTTACAATGGGCTCTCCTGGCCTTTCACCCCTCCCTTATCCAATATTGTAGGCACTGAAGAGTTAACTCTTCTTCGTTCTGTTTCCAAAGCAACTCTGCCCACCCAAAATCGGTTACAAATCCTACGTCGCTGGTGTAAAGTCTCCCTCACAAATCAGAGTACTAGCACATATCATTATTTTCTAGCAATTTCTGAAGCTATCAAGCTTACAGATTAGCAATCTTTTCTCTCTTTATTTCCATTAATAATACCTACATTTCATTATATAGTGGCATGCAGACCTGTCTTTACCTGCTGCTTTCTTATTTCAGATGACAATTTTAACCTCTTTTCTGTTCTTATGTCTTAAAGAAATTATTTCTGGACCTATTTGTGCATCTTTGCTCTTCTTCTCCCTTGCAAAAAGTCTTTTGAAATGGGGAGATGTGCTGTTAGAAAAAAAGATATAGAAAACCAGCTTGAGTGCTGGCTGCTGTGGGAACAACTTGTTTCCATTCTTTCTATCTCTGTTAAATATATGGTCACTGATATTGTACATGGTTGTAAAAAGCTGGTTTGTCTGAACCTGGAGCTGACTCTGCTGTGTTGACCATCAAAATAATTCCAAACAACAATGCAGCATTTGAAAAATGCCCAAAGAAGGTGTCACTGGGTTGTAGAATCTGGGATTTGTCAAATTCAATTTCAGGTTTACTGTCCATGTGCCCCTACAGATCCATGAGGTTGTGCACTACAAAAAACACACTTGTGTTATAACTTTCTCCCAGGTCTGTCTGGGTGAATATTGTTAAAGTGGCCTGCAGAGCAAGCAGCTTGGTTTTGCTGAGCTCCTGAGGACAGCCACCAATAATGAATCACAAAGCAGTAAGTGAATCCGCAGAGACCTTATAGCAGCCTCCCAGTACCTAGAAGGAGCCTACAAGAAATCTGGAGAGGGATTTTTACAGGGGCATGTAGTGATAGGACAAGGGGAAATGGCTTTAAACTGACAAGAGGGTAGATTTATGTTAGACATTAGGAAAAAATTCTTTCCTGTGTTGGTGGTGAGACACTGACACAGGTTGCCTAGGGAAGCGGTAGCTGCCCCATCCCTGGCAGTGTTCAAGGTCAGGCTGGACGGGGTGTGGAGTGAGAGGTGGCCCTGGCCATGGCAGGAAGTTGGAACTGGGCAACCTTTAAGGACCCTTTCAACCCAAACCATTCTATGGTTCTATGATCCCTTGTTTTTCACCTCTGACAGCACAAGTGCTGGCTAACTGAACACAACTGCAGTGGTCTGCAAGCCTCAAAAATCGGTCTTTGAGGTAATAAACAAGGAGGGATATACCAAAAGTAACAGACGTGCACAGGGCCTGTGCGCACACAGTGGATCATGCAGACCCTTTCCAAACAAGATATTCTCTCCTGAGGCATTAGCTGCTAGGTACTGATTGGACCCTGCACGCCTTGCAGCTCCTGTCGATTTTTGATGGGTTTGCACACTGTTGCTAACCCTATCTGCTCATTAGTGCTTAGAGGATTAGCAGTTACTTGGAGGAGGAGAAAAGCTTTCCATACATTCATTCCTAATTGATTTACTAGTGAGAAGGATAATTACCTCTCAGCTACCCTGCAGAACTACAGTGGGAATTACCTGTCAGATTTCTTTGAAGACCCAAAATGCCTCTCTTCAGCTGTTAAATAGGAATTATGCATTCAGCCAAATGCCAGTTACATAAACATAATTTACCTGAATTGTGGCGTAACCCTTGGCTCAATTATGAAACAAGAGGATTTAAATGCTTGCTTTTTTAATTCTTTTAAAAGAAAGGTTTTTTGTTTCTGATTTCTCTTTTTTTTGGAAATCTTTGGTGGGAATATCGTAAGTTTTTTTGGCAGCTTCTGCTGTTGTTCCCTGATTAGCTGTCAGGTCACAGCTGGGCACTGATTTCTCAATACCAACATCTCCGCTTATTGCATTATGGGGATCAGATGAGGCCAGAGCTGAAATGCACCGCTGGATGCGCATGGCTACAACCCATGGTCTGGGTGCCTCCATCATTGCCCTTCTCTCTTTGTCCCATGAAAGCCACACCTCTTGCACATCTTACCCTCCTGACTTATGGCACTCCAATACTTTTCTTACAAACTGAATTCCTTTCTGGAAGAAAAATTGAGTTTTAGTGTAGGAATGATTTGGTGAAATTCTGGAACACATGCAATGTGTGGAAGTCCTAATGGCTCTTTAGGCCTGTAAGTATTTAATTCTTATTGGGTTTTATTCTGTTCCCAACAAGAGCAGAGCTCTGTATTTACTCTACAACATTGACAGCAAAAACCAAGCCCATGCTTAGCCTCCCTCTTTTAAGCTTGTTTAGTTTGGATTATTTATCTCATCAATTTTATTAGTTTCATGTTCTCTTTAGGGTTCCTTCTAAGCTGTTCCTCTCTGTGTCTCCCATCCCTAGCTGGAAAGCCTCAGCATGGTGTTGAATATTACCCTATCTGTATTTGGCGTCTTGTTGAGTACTGAAATGTCTTTCCTGAGACAGGTGACTAAGAAACACTGGAGCACCCTGGAAACAGCTGCTTCCTCAGTCCTGCCCTTTGCTCCTCAGTGAAACACATTGATTACTAGTATTTATCAGTGGGTAAAATCACTGCGGAGAGGTCATGTCTTTGTGCCTGAAGAAGGAGAGGCAGCTGAGAGGAGAAGAGGTGAAGAAACACAATCTCTGTTCTTATCGTGGTGATAAATCATGGATGGCCTCTGTTCTTCTTGGGCACCTCTTGATGTGCTGGTGTTCAGTACTTAGAGGCCAGATTTAATCTCCAGGTGTTCCTTGTTTTTACACATTACTGCTGGGAGGTATCAACCCTCTGCATGTAAGGAGTTAACCAAGGCTGCGTGGCCAAGACTGAGCTGACGGGACTTTGGCTGTGTCCCCACATGGCGCTGGGCAGAGGCTGCTGACCCAACCTGCCAATGACTGGGTTTGGAGCTGAGGTAGGGGGTGTCCATTTCCTAGAAAACACAGGAAAGTATTTGGAAAACATACTTTACTGTTGTGTAATTTGAGATTTATATTCATAAATAAATCAGTAGAACAACATGCAAATACCAAAGAAAGATGCTGAGAATACTTTTTCCCGGTTATGATTCCTCTTGCCTCTCACTGCTAGTGATCAGAGCCATCCTGGTGATCTGAGAGCACCCATCACTTGAAATGAGTCCACCCTGGAGTGCTGGCATAAGGAAACAGTCAAGCAGGCTCCAGCCCATTGTGAATCTGTAGCCTCTGGCTGCATCAGAGCCAAAATGCTTCCTGCCATGAGCCAGGACTACTTCCTCCTCCTGTTGAGCAGTTATATGACTTCTCCCAAGAAAGGAGGATTTCTCCTAAGATGCTCAGGTTTTCACAACATTTTACGACTGTGCCTACAGCCTCTGGTGCTGGAAGCTGAAACTGACAAACTTGTATCCATTCTCCTGAAGACACTTGGGCTGTTTCTTCTTTCGCTTGCGCTCTAGGGACTTAGATCAGGAAAATCTTCATTGATTTCTCATTAATACTATAAAATTCTAGGTGACCATTAGACCTAGCAGTGTCCTGGGGGCTAAGGCTTTCTTAAGTGTTACCGTTTGGAGCCCTAGAGAGAAGCCAACTGCCTGCAGTTTTGACACTTCTTACCACCATGAAGATGCTTTAATAGGCAGAGTGTATTCCAGGCCACATCTTCCCCTTCAGTGCATCTGCCCACACTTGTTTGCCTAAGAGACTACATGAGAAGCATCTGCTTTACCCTGTTCATACGTACGTTGCAACAAGCCTGATAATTCTGTGCTGAGCTTCAGAAAGGAGAAACTTTCATATTTGTTTAGGCTAGTTTACAGGTGAAAGGGACTTAGGGGCAGATGGTTGAGTGCTCTGAAAAGCTGAGGCTTGCAGAATGGCTTTTCTACCTTATAGCCTCTTCTCTGTCTTTAGGGATATGACAAAAGGCTGCTTACTCTCTGCTGGGCAGAGATCTCAGTTCCCTGCTGAACTTTAATTTAATGCTGTATTTTGGGCGTTAGTTTCATTTCACTAGAGTCAGATTTTCACAGCAGTCTGGGAATTAGAACTGTTTATTTCTTCCAAAGCACTAAGGAAAGCAGTCTCTTCTATTTTAATAAGAACATTTCTCTTGACTTTTTAAATTACCATTTTCTTTCTATCCCAATATTTCTTTTTCTCTTAGGTTGTTGAAAACTTTCTATTAGAAAATTGAATAAATTCTACAAAATGCGATTCTCTGACTGCCTGCACTTCAAAAAGGCAGTGTTTGGAGCTGAAGTGCTGTGAGTCCCTATTTTCTAGCATGGGTTGGTCTGCTGTGTAAGATCCCCTATCCCCAGAACATTTCCTTTCTTCCTGGCTGTCAGTGACAGGATTCATTTTAGAATTGATGCCTCACAGAGAAATGCAAAGTCAATCCAAAGGGTGCAGAAAGAAGATGAGACCAGAAGTCCCATATATCTGAAGAACTGCTCCTTTCAGACACTGAGGTGCCATTTTGAATCTCAAGGAATTCTTGAACCATAGATTTCATGTATTACTTTCACCATGAAATGTTCTGTGAAGAGTGCATATTATTGGTGAAGGTGTTGTTTAGTTCAAAACCCAGTGTGCACTGCGAAACTTTTATCTGTACTCTTGGGATTCCTGTAGAGGTTGAGAGGATGGAGTTAAAAAGCATTTAAAAGACGAGAGGAAAAAAGGAACAGAATGACAACTCTAGCAAAATCAAAACAAAAAGCACTTGCCTGTATATTGGATTGCTCAGATGAGATGTGGATAAATGGGAGGTCCTGATTGCATTTAAGATCCGGGGTGACAGTTCTGATGTCTTGGAAATACCTTCCTTCATGAATTTGCTTTGCAATTCAATTTGATTCAGTCGTCTTTAGCTTTTCTTTTGCACTGTTACCGTCGTTGTTGTAGGTGATATCTTGAAGAATTAAAAGGTCTGTAGTCTTTTATGGTAGCTCTCTGCACAGAAATATCACTCAAGTGCAGTGATTGAAAAGAGGATTCTCCCAATTTTTCCCTGATGCCAGATCTGAAGCATGGAGATTTTATTCATAGACAGACTTTGTAGCTAAGTGATTTGAAGAGTAGTTGCAGACAGCATAAAGAAGACATAAACTTACAGTGCTCACTTAAATAGCTTTGAGAAAATGGCTTTGCAGACTGTTTTCCCAGTTGTCATACAGTCAAAATGGAGGGGCTGTCCGAATCACTGAAGCTATGAAAGCCAAAGGCAGTGCCGCACCTCTCAGACCTATTCATGCCTCTGAATGTGGCCCATCACAATGAGAAACATTGAGAGGTATTTGGAGAGTCAGAAGCTCTAAAAACTAAACCTAATTAGGTTTGTTTGTTTCTGTGCAGCTTCTTGGGTGTGAAGTGCAGTGACTGTTTATGAGCTGGCACAGGGTAACGCTGCGTTTCAGTTCAGGTTAATGAAGGAAGAAGTTAATTGTGACTGAAATATCAGAATTGCAGAGGAATGCGTCTGCCTGACTGCAAACTAGCTACCACATTGGGAATGATACCTCCTCTTACAGAAGTTGGAGATCCTAAATGAGTTCAAGTCATTTTGACCTCCTCACTTGACTTCCTCTGTATTTTTTCTTGCTTACTTGGAGGGTGAGAGCAAACCGCATCTTGGTCTCATGTAGGGGCCAAAGGGAATTCCTCAGAAGTTTTTGGAGCCTCGGGGCAGAGCCATGGTCCAAACTGAATATGTTTTGCCTTCATTTCTTAGTTCATTTGATCCCAAAGGGATCCCCAGCATTTTGCTTTCTCCTTGCTCATCAAATGTGTGGTAGGCTTATGAGGCAGAGGTTGCAACATGCACCTGATGCTTGCTAACCCAGCCTGAACTAAGCTGACATTCTTTGCCACAGCTCCCATTAGTCATCTGCTGCTTTTCTCTAAGATTGCATCCCAAGCTATCGGTGAGGAACTAAGCTCTGGAGTATCCTAAAGCCATTTGGCAGATGGAATGTTTCTTTGGACCCTTTTTCCTTATTATGCTGACACCGTGATAAACAACATGTGCTGCAAACTGGCATTTGCTGATGTAATCTCAGAGACCATATTTATAACACAAAGACAACAGGGGTGAGTTAGAGTCACAGGGCAGGAGTGATAGAACCAGTTGTTTCTACTGTCTTTTATCCCTAATCTTTTCCTTCAGCTCCATGAAATACTAAACAGCACTTGGTTTTGCAGCTGCCATTAACAGGGCCTAAATTGCCTGAGCTACAGATGCAGTTGTAGTCATCTCTTTGTGCACCTTTTCTCTGGACCTGTTGAGTCTCACTCCAAACCCTACCCAGGCCAGAGCCATGTGGGCAGAACCTGCCTGCTGCTGTAAAAGACAGGCTGTAGCTCTGAAACACAGCATCTGTGTTACCTGAGCAGGGGAAACTTGTCTGCTCTGCTTATAACAGCGGATTGTACAAATGTGAGTGCGATCTGGTTAACATTGCAATGTATTCTGTCATGTAAATACACCTTAGCAACAGTTGCTGTCAGTCTCCAGAACTCTCAATTTAAATAGAGGAATAAAGTACGAATGAAGAAGTAATATTTTTCTTCACTTACTGATGAAAAAAGGATGATTTCCTCAAGGTCGCCCATAACATCAATGGCAGTCAGAGGATATGTGACATGATGGGTTTTATCTACAAGGTGCAGTCTTGTGGGCTGTTGTGCATGGGATTCTCTCTACTTCACAAATTAATTCAGCTTGAATTTGTCACCTGAAAAAAGAGAGAACTTTTGTAAATGTTTGCAGAACCATGACCTGAAACTTCATGAAAGAAATGGAGAACATGACTTTAGGAATCTCTCCTTGTGAGGGGTTTTCTGTCTCTTTTGAATTCAGAAAAGTCACATTTTCAGAGTAGGGTTCTCTAATCTTTCGTACATAAGAAATATAGCTTCCCAGTGCTGTATGACTCGGTGTATTAGTGTTTTAAACCTGATTCAAAATCAGTGAAGAGAAGATACTGAGATGTAAGGGCAAAATAAGTATGTTACTAGAATACTCTTAAAGTATAGGGTCTTTTTTAGTGTGTCCAAATATTTTTAATTATTATTCTTACTATTATTATTAAATTATTATTATATTTGGGGATTGTGCCTCCTTGTGGATCTTTGCACTCAAGGAGCTCCTGTAAGAGTGCTCTCCTCTGCTGCAGCCTGGGACTATGGGGCCTGGCATGTCAGATGTCCCACTGGGACCTGGCATGACCAGTGGGCTCCTGTACTTAAAGAAAGAACAAACTAGTAAGTGTTTGCTTGCAGGTTTTAATTTAACTACTAACTTGACATGAATCAGAGAGATAAATGGAGGTTGTATAGCTTCCGTGGTCTGTGGTTCCATGGTATGTGACCACTCGTCAGCACAGAGCACAGAATTGGGACCCAAGCTTATGAGATAACCCCAGTGGAAGTTTTTATTTAAACAGGGACAATCTGACTGCTGTACTACAGGTAGGCTGGAACATGAAAACTGGAGGTTGTTGGGGCTTTTTCAGTTAATTCTCTGAAAAAGCAGATGCATTAAAAAAACCCAGCCAAACAAAAAAACCCAAACTCCCCTGAGCCTCACCCACTGCTCATCAGCTGTTTCTAAAAATAAACACAATTGAGATCATTAGCAAAATGCTCACATATGGCATTACTTAATGGGAGTGGAGGGGAAGGTGTTATAAGAGAAATGGGTATCTGTTTCTGCTTATACCTTATAACTGTCTTGAAGATGCTACATTGGAAGCCATCATTTCAGTGTTCATGAAGAAAACCTCCGTTCACCTATTATGAAACTTCAAATTAGAGTTGCCTATGTGTGCCCTTATGCATCTGCATGTCATAAGTCTTTGTACTTACCCATTCCAAGAGCTTTTACTTGCATTTTTCGTTGGTTTCTGAACACATTTAATTCATGTTTGATTAGGGCTGAGGTAAGTGTTTAAAGCGAATAGAAACCTAATGCAGGATTTAATTAATAAAGGTAGGGAATAAAATGAGGGCTGTCTAAATGGCTTTTTGAATGTTTTGTTACAGAAGTGTCATTTTAGCCTTCACAGACATTGCAAGCCTGGTGATAAAAGTAAGCACTGGACAGAAGATGTGTAAGTAAAATAAATAAAAAAGACCCCAGTGAGACACTTGCTGTGTCATTTATCCACCAGGGACTGGAACTGTGATCCTGAAATCCTTGCTTAGATGCTGCCTGGGGCTTTGGGAAAAAAATGGCCACTTGAATGAAAGCAGGCACACATTTTAGGAAGAGGCAAACCAGAATTCAAACCCTTTGGGCTTGACAGGCTTACTATGCACACCTCCCTGAGGTTGCTTTGACTGCAAGAACTGAGAGGATGAGCCGTGTTCATCTGGCATTGTTTGTGGATAGCAAATGTAGGTACCTACCGCTTTAGGCATACAACTCTCAGTCCCATCATCCAAAAAAAGCCCTAAAATTGGTTGAGGATGGTATCACTGCACGTCATTGTCTATGGGAATGGCTGGAGATTCCTATTGGAAGATGGAAAGGTAGGAGGAGCCCAAGCCAGTACATAAGCTTTGTTTGTAGGACTTGCAAATAATGTTTGGGGAAGAAAGGCCAGTTAACAGGTAAGAATTGGCTTGGCAGGATACTGGTGCACATCTATGACAGGGGCGCCTTTTCTGGCTTTCTAAATGTCAATCAGTCTCTTCTGTTGCTCTCTCTTCCTGCTTCACTTTGTATTGCTAGAGTCAGGGCTCTATGGAGCCTTAGGGATGGAATGAGGTCGTAAGAAAAGCAGTGGGGTAAAACTAGAAATGTCACATCTGCATTTAGATGTAGACTTCCCAGAGCTGGCTGTTGGTATTTGATAAAGAAGCAGTTTGCTCTAATTTAGCCACCTAGTGTTAAAAGACAGATCAAAGTTATAATATCCACTAAAATAAAGCTGCAGTTTTGTCACTTAGCATGGCCATTGCTTTAATGAATTGGGCAGAGTGGACCTGTGTGAAGTTTCAGAGTGCCCTGCCTTAGTTACAGGGACAAAGCAGCTGTCAGGATGCATCACCTTGTAATGGGCTGCCTGTGCTTAGCACCCAGCCTGTCAGCAGGGCAGACACAGCAGCAGATGCTGATGCAGGGCAGGTTTATGAGACTTCCTTCCTTTCTCCACCTTCCCTACCTCTTTATGAAACATGGCTATATCTTTTACGGCTGCAGCTCCAATAATATATTAATTTATGGCGTAAGAAAAATGAGGTAGTTTTGAATTAACGAGAAGGGGAATGGTGCTTCACAGATAGCAGGATAATCCATCAATAATAACGAGTCAGCATGTCTTGTTATTAAAAAGGAGGAAAAATAATAGCATGGATGGAGAGCGTCTCTTGCAAAAGGGGTAGGTGGGTTCTTTTAAAGACCTTGATCTTTACTGATAAGAGCTGGTTCACCAGGAGAGTTATTCTTCTTTTGGGACAATCCTCCCCTACCTCCTGCCAGCCCCAAGTCCACTAGTCTGTGGAAAAATTTCTTTTTATTTCATTCTTTTCCAAAGGGAAAAATAGAAAAAATTCAATATTATTCATGGAGTGAATTCTCAGTTTTGATAGAAAAGATCAGCAAAGTCAGCAGGGTAAGTGCTGGCCGCTGTCTCTTCTGCCATATATGCACTTTTGCATCTTACAGAGCAAATGCTGTAACTCCAATTTCAGCTCTGATGAGATCAGTTCTGTGTAAAATGCTTTATCCCAAGCAGCACTGTGAATTCTGGAAGCCCTTGTGTGGTTGTGTTAGGAGCAGCTGTTTTTTGGCATGGAGCTTAGCTGGGCTGAAACATTTCAGCACATCTCAGAGTGCTTAAGGCCCTTGACCCTATCTGTCCCAAAATCCTTTTTTTTCCACTGTGTACAGACAGATGTTGCTGGACTCTGAAAGTGATGGTAGGGATTTTCTAAGCAGTGCACAGATACAGTTAGAGGAAACTCAGGCTGTAGTTTTCTTATAAATCTGGGGAATCAATGCTTAGCCCAGTCCTTATGTCTCTGTCTGAGGAGAGATTGGTGCTGCCTTTTACAGTGGGATCCACAGTATTTTAATTCCCTTGCAACAAGTCCTTTTTCTGGCAAAAAAAAAGCTTATCTGACACCTTTTACCTCCCTTGGAGCCATTCCACAGCAGGAGAATATGATCCTTAGAAATGAGTGCAAGAAGGCAACAAAACGAAGCAGCTGTGCTCAGAACTGTGAGCAGTAGTGTAAAGGAGGCAATGAGCAAAGTACTCGGAACCTGGAAATGGGTAGAAAGATGGAGTCAGCTTGGCAATTTTTTGGCTTTTGCCAATTGATTCTTAAACTAAAGTGTCAGGGTTTTGCTGCAGGTAAAATCTTTGTCCCCTCTTCCAATACCCTTTCATCTTGCAGTAGTTCTTCAGGACACTGCAGTGTGTAGTGTCCCTGTTGGAAGAGGACATAGTGGCTGTGGTCCATTGGACAGTCACTCAGCTTCTTGGTGTGTAATTGCAGGCAAGACTTCTACCATAAACCTGCAAGGACTGTATCATTAGGAGCTAATTTTGCAAATGTAATGGAAAACGTCAAAGCCAGTGAGCTGGTACTTGTGAATCCTGATCCTACATCCAAGACCTTCCTTTACATTACCTGAGTTAGCATGTGAAGCTTGCAACCACAATGGATAGCTTAGAGCTGTGTGCTACTGTGCAGAGCACTGTAATGTCATAGTTTGTACCTTTAACCTTTAGTTTCTGGGGGCCTCAGCCTTCCATCCAGAAAATGGATAACCTTCTCCTGCCTCTTCAGCTTCTGCCTCTGGTGGGATGTTAGGAAGAGAAGTGCATGAGGGACAGTGAGGAACACGAGTAATATATGTCAGGCAAGTAAATTGAGATAGATCATTAGCATCTGTATGTGAACATTGATAAAGCTAACTCTTGTCTATTTTCTCTCTGCAATCTGACTAAAAAGCAGAAAAATAAAGTGTGTAAGCAGAGGAGAAGCAATGATGCATTTAGAATTGTATTGAGGTTTAATGGCCTCAAGAGAGATACATAATACAATTTTTATTTTACTAAAGAGGCATGAAACACTCTACTGTCCTCAAGTGAAATAGACTGCGGTATACAGGCTGCAAAAGTTTACCTACATGAGTAACTATCCATGGACACCTCTTTGTTTTCTGTAATGCGGCAACTACTGTGAGTAAACTTATTCCCTCATGTAAAGTGTTCTTTCAAGTGAGACCTATAATCAGAGGAATGTTTTTGTGTAAATGGTGTTCTCAGTTCCAGCAGCTGTGGTGCACACAACCTCTCCTTACTGATAACATTATTTTCTGTAACTATTTCTGCTTACATGGTAAGTTGACATAATGGTGAAAATTACTTTGTAGTTCTATGGAGAATAGCACAACCATGCATTTACTCAAATAACATATAATTATAACAGTGAATGCAGCTTTTCTCTTCCTGTGCACACAGTTTGGGATCAGAGCTCTTCTGTGTCACTAGAAAAAGCTGGTGACCACAAACCAGTGTGTCAGATGATTCAGCAGTTAGGGATTTCCTATGTAGAAGCAACAGGAGTAAAAAGGCATCGTGAAGAACTATGCCATGCAGAAGTACCAGACTCCAGAGGAAAACATAATGTAGATCAGAAGCTTTAAATTTCTTTTCTGCTGATCTACTGTCTTTTTTTTTCCTGTGGAAGCATTGGTTGTTGCTGAAGGTCATCAGCCAAGAATCCTTCTACTCCTGGTCCAGGCCCAGTCATGGAAGTGCTGGTCAAACTGGATATATACAAACCCAGCCATAAGTGGTGGTGCTTCTAATTAATTTGTCAGTTCATAGAAAGGAACTATGCATGAACATGCTGTGATATGGAAAAGCCTTTGGCAAAATAGCTGAACAACATGCAGCACTGAAGTGACCTCAGGAAGGTGGGATTACTGTGGCAGAGGACTTTGCTCTGATGATCTGTGGGGAGCTGGAGAATGTGTAGCTGTAACGAGAGTAAAATGGGATGGAATAACCTCCGGTAAACTCTGCCTTGCTGTGACAATGAAAAGGTTCTACAACCAAGCATGTGGCTGTTGCCAGTCACTCTTTGCCAGGTCAAACACATGCTTTTTGGATGGCTTCCATCCCCACTGGCACCTGAAATTTAACAAGCAAATACTTGCTGTGCCTTGTAATTAAAAGTGAAAAGTACATGTGTCCGGTGCCAAAAAGACAAGAGAAAGCAGGGAGACATGTTGTTCTGACCTGCTTAGCAGTAAAACAAAGATGAGATGTTCTGCTTTGTTGGGTCTAATATGATGGCTTATTCCACTCCTGTGCACGCAAATTGGATCCAGCCTGGGATTTGGCATTGCGGGCAGGTTAGGATGGAAGCCTTAGAGGATCTGAGTTGTTTTTCCAGCTCTGATTTTGCTGAAGCCTTACAGCAATGATACATTTTCATTTCCCACCTGCCAAGGAGGATGGCAGAGTGGTTTTCCTTGAGGGGCTCTTGCTCTGTATCCAATTTAGCCTTGATTTGCTCCTGATCCTCAGCGCATCCTGCAAGGTGCATCTGTGCTCTTGTGCAGCTGCTGGAGGTGGTAATTAAATGAAGTGCTTTCTCCGTAGGGGGGTAGGGTGTGCGAACTTGGAATTCTGTGAAGTGTTTTGTTTTGGTATGGCAATTTATGGCGGGTATGGCTGCAGTGCCAGGAGCCTGGTTTAATTTTGTACAAATCTGAGCTTTTAGCTGTAATTGTAGTTTGGATATATTGGATATGAAAAACAACAGAGGTCAGAAATAGTAACCAGGGTTATTCCCTGCAAACAGGCATGGTGGGCTGATGTGCACCTCCTTAGAGAAGGCAAGTAGTGCTGGTCCTCATCTGATGTACTTCCACTAATGTCTCTTCTCAGAATTAGTCATGTAAAATATATCTCCTATGGATCTTTCAGACAGGAGAACAGCTCTATCTCAGTCTCCCCAAAGCATTTCTGGCATCTTCATCCCTTTTAATCTTTACAATATGCAAATGAAAGAATTACTGAGATGCTGTAGTCTTAAATATATCCTCTTTCCTGACTGAGCCAGCTGTACGTAGCACATGCTGAGACTATATATTCCAGTTGTATGTTTAGTGTCTGAGTGTAATACTAGTATCTCATGCAAGTAGATTATTCATCCTCATAGGCTAGATTTATGCTCCCTTGAATGACTGGTTCCAAGTTCTGTTGAGATAAGGCACATATTGAGGTTGATTGTAGATAAAACTCTAAATTTTATTTCTGACAGTATCAGGATTCTGCTGAGGGGCTTTTCAAGTTAATAGTGAACCTGGGGTGCTTGATCCTGGTGGGGAAGGTGTGCTGTTTGGATAGCAGATTTATGCTTACATCATTTCTCATTGACAAAAGTGTCTTGACGACTACACAGACTATTGTCACGGTGCAACATACAAAACATTATGAAACTTGATCTCAATTTTGAAGATGGCCTAAGTATATATAACTAGGGGACAGCAGAATAATTGCATACTGTATTTCAAAAGAGGATTTGATATTCATGAAAATGAACAAGCACCCCAGTGATGTCCCCTTTTGTGTTGCAGTAGCACCAGAAGACCCTGTTAGTTTAGAAAAAGAAGGAGAAACAGAAAATCAATTTATACCTTACTACTTTCTACCTTGTAATGGTCCTCTTCTTTCATGCACCCTCTGTAAAAGACAAAACATAATACAAACACGTAAAACTCACATGTAACTTGAACAGCATGATGTGCTCTTATTCTTTCTGAGTGTTGGAAAGATGGGGAACCCACAGATGGGGTCCCCTCGACATTAGTGTCAGACAGCTATGCTTTCTTCTCAAGCCAACTTACTGGAGTAGAGAGCTGCAGTCTCCAGCACAGCTGGAGAAGTCTATGGAGGAGATCCTTCACAGGAGTTGGAGGCTTATAGAGGCAGCTGTTGACACCTGGAAAGTTCAGTGACAAGCAGTGTGATGCTGCAGAGTAGAGGTTGGTTTGTAATTACAGAGAAATCCTGATGGGAAGGAAGTTCTGGAGGGAGGTTAGCATGAAGTGCCTGAAAGGTCTTAAGAGAGCTATTTGGCTCTTTGGTCACGGTACATATAATGCAGGCCCAATGCAAAAGTCTCAGGGAAACTATTTCATTGCTCAGTTTCTATGACTGTCTGACTCATTTTTCATTATCCAATAATAAATACAGTAGTGAAAGTCACCTTTAACACTTAAAAATTGCTTGGATTTTATTGGATTGTATTGAAGTGAGTGCCAAGGTATAAAAGCCTTATGGCTGAGGTACTTTTATAACACATGCTTCATAAACCCTTATAAAGTAAGTGCAGTGCACTTCATCCTTTAAGATTACAGCATTATGGTTCTGAGAGATGGTGATCTGGTGCTATATTCATTAATTAAATCTGTTATTAATGTGAAATTTGGGGCAATAGCAGTGAAGTTACAAGAAGTTGAAACGGGCTAGATCCAGACAATTTATCTCTCGTGAAAGCTCAGTGCACCTTTACTGCTTGACTGATGCCCACAGGTTATCCTTAACATTAAGGAAGTTTTTGAGCCATGTGAAGTCAGGAGCCCCAAGTCTGGGCTGCTCTGTAACACAAGGGGTTGTGATGACTGCCTTTTGGGACACAGTTAGTAATTATGTGGAAGCCGTTGCCCTCTTCACAGCTGTGTTGTTTGGATTTCCAGAGAGCAGATGTCCTCTCATCACAGCTGCTGATCACTAAGTAATGGGGTGGATTGCTTTACTTGTATGTAGATAAATAGGCTTTCTCGCTAGAGCAGAGTTTTTGTGACTGCTATCTCCCACTTTTTGCTGTCTGACCGATGTGCTTGGTGACTGGAAAGTAGAGGTTGGCTTCCTTTTCCCTTGATTATTGCAGGAGTGAGGGTATCTACTGGGCAGTTAGCAGGTGTCTGAACATCTTCTGCAGAAGTTTCTCTAAAGTTAAGGTGTGCTTTCTAAACTAGTGCAAGTCATGCAAAGATAGTTTCACTTTCACTATAATTTATAGGGGTGTTATTTTTTTCTGGTAAATAGTTACTTGTGATATCAGTACATTTGTGTCTCAGAGGGGCTTGAGCTGACTTAATTTAACTTTTTTAATTGAACTCACACGTGGTGAGAAAGGAAAAAATGCATGAGATTTTCATTGCAGTACATTGCATCTGTCCTCCATGGGATTGGCATAGAAGGGCTTTGGGTATACTGTGTAGCTGTGTTCTAAGAGGTTAAGGTTTTGTATATACCTCCGAGGGCATCTACCTCCAAAGGCATCGTTTAGCCTGCAGTGCAAGTAAATTGCAGTAATGATATAGAAGAGAGGAAGAATGGGAAGGGAATGAGTAACCAAATATTTGCCAAAAATTTGAGAAATTTCAGATGGTCAAACATTTAATTTAAAATGCTTCAGCATTAAGAAATTATTTTTCCAATAATAGATTTCCAGACTATTTGTATTGAACATACTTATGGTAAACTGATGCTTTGAAGGAAGAAAAAAAAATTTGTATCTTTAAGCCTTTAAATGTCATTTGATTTTGGTTTTTCAGTTTCAAAAGGAGGAAAAGACATCATAAGTCCAAACAAAGCAAAAGTCCTCTGCTTACATTGACATTTGAGCATAAATTGTTGAAAGTTTGTTGCTTTTTAAACTCAAAGCTAATATGGAACTTGGAAGGTAGGCTTAGCTCAAGAGGTCTTGTGGGACTATACAATCCTTTACATGTTTTACCCAACAAAAACAAACCAAAACCAAAAAAGCATTTTTTCCCTTTTTTTAAATCAGGTTTTTTTTTTCCTCATTGTTGATGTAAATGTAGCCTGGCTTTAGGAAGGACCTAAAGTTGTTTTAGGAAGGACCTAAAGTGCTTCTGAGTTGAGGCTCTAGTGGGAAGGGATGAAAAAATGTAATGGTAAAGCCATTTTGCATAGAAAATGAGCGCATTCGGTGTGGAAATCACTATGAAGCTGTAAACATGAAACCCTGAGTTTCTGGTTTTGGAGCAGTGATTGTGGCAGAACTACCTTTTCAATTGCAGAAGAGGACAATGCAGTGCTACAGAGCAAATTCCTATTACTTTGCTAAGGAGCTGGGTTTCTTTTGTAATTGTGGAGGCTTTTGTGGTTTGTAGGAGGATTGGATTTTTTCAACTGCTTTGTTTATCCCTTTTTAGAATTGTACTTTCTACAGGTGAATAAGAATGTGACTGGGACCTCTGAAAACGACTTCTTATGAAAAGTGCATTAAAATGAAGAGGAAAATCAGAAGGCAGTACACAATGGTTTAATGCTATCTACTTGTTTCTGGGAACAAAAGACATTTATTTTGAACCTGTCTTCTTTATTCATTTACTGGATGCTTCCTGCTAATGCAGCTCAGTAGTACTCCTGCTACAGATATTGTACCTATAAAGCTTCTTCATGCTGATTTAGAGAGATGCACTTTGGTAATTTACAGTGAAAATTTATGTTGATTGGTTGGGAAAAAATAAATGATTCAGTGAAAACTAATATTAATAAAAATGTCTTTTATATGGCACATGGTTTCAGTTTTTTGTCCAGAAGTAGTTTATTAAAAGATTCAGCTATGTATGAAACAGATCTTTGTTGTGCTGGGATACATAGAACAAGGGAGCAAGAGCAGTGATAAAACCTTTTGAATCTGATGCTAAGGATACAAGTGATATGATGGGAGGGTGAATGTTGTTCTTGTGCCTTTTGTGCAGAAGAGGGAGGGTAGTGGTGATATGCCAAGCAGGCCTGCTCATGTGAGGGCAGAGCTGTGAAGGATACTGAGAGAAGAAATGCGTGACAAGCTTTAGGGGAAGTGTTTGGCATAACTGTCTGACGGATTCAGGCTGATACAAGCTTTGGCTACCTGTAGATTCAAGCCAGTAGAGTCTAGGCATGTTGCAGTGTTGTGACCGTGAGAAGTGTGCTAGTTCATTACTAGTGTGGTTCAGTATTCCAGATCACAGTTGTCTTTGTGCTTGGATAGCCTGGAGTAGGGGTCACCTGGAAGAGTGCGTCACCATCTTGACTCATCCACCTGCACGTAGCCCAAGTGAAACCAATACTGAGGAAACTTTGCATTTACCCAGTGACATCCCTGGAATTCTAATCAGGGTAGCAGGAACTCAGATTCTTAGTTACAAATCCTACCCTAATTTTTATTATATTAGCCTGTCGTGGTTTAAACCCAGTCAGGTGAACCCAGGACATAGCCCCATCAGAGGGCAAACCATTTTAGTGGATTTTTGCTGTGATATGGTGTCACTTTCCTTCCTGCTGAACATCTCAGTCCATACATTGTAGTTTATGGACGTGAAAAGTGTCCCCTCTGGATCACCTCCCTTCTATGTAATTCCTCCGCTGATGTCTGGTGTTCTGCTGAACTGGAGTTCATTCAGAACAGCTCTGTATGTATCATCATTTCCCCCAGAGCTCCTGCTTTAAATGAGCACACACTACCTACCAGACAGCTCTCTTCCTCTGCGTTCATCTCCTAAAGAGTTACCTGAAGTTCAGTCTGATTTTTCAGCCTGGTTTGTTTTGTCTGGTGCTTCCATTCATTGTCTACTGAATTTTGGAAATTGGGCTGTAGACTTGAGAGGAAGAGCTATGTAGCATAAACACCTCATCTCAAATACATTTTCAAGGACTTACCTTAGCAGTAATCAATCCTGCTTTCCCTTCCCCTCTCCATTTAAACTAGAGAAGGCAGCAACTGAAAATCATATTTTATGTATATATGTGTGTATATATGATAATGGAGAAAGGTAAAATGTAATTTCCTTTTTAATAAAGGCTGCCATTTAATTTAATATTATAGAAAATGATTAGATCTTAAAAAACTATAAATTACATTTGACAACTCTCTGATGCTCCTTCACTGTTCCTTATGGCGATTATAAATGGCAACATAGGGTGCTGGCAGAGATGCTCATTCTGACTGGAGTTTGTTTATTGGCTCTTAATGAAAAGCGATTAATCTAAATCACTACTGGGGTGGATCCTTTGCCCTGGCCCCATAATGAGAAGTGGTGGTTTCAAGCCTTTGACAAATGTCCTGCTACTTCCCCTGCCAAAAGTTTTCCGCTCTCTCAATAGCTTCCCCCAGGAAAAAGGCACGCAATAATAATGATGATAAAAAGGCCAGGGTCTCCCACTCTTGCCATGTAACAGAACTGGATCGGTCCTAGCTGCATGACTGTTGGTGGCTTTTTGTTTTTTCATTCTGGTTGAGCCTCCAGTTTTCTTCCTTCCTACTTTGTAGGATCAGCCTTGCTTACAACGATGGATAAGAACAGGGATGTTGGTTGTGTTTTTTTCTTCATTTGAAGAATGGAAACTGGATATCAGAACTGGTGAAGGGGGGTGGGCTACTAATGTGATGGCACTTACAACAAAGTATAACAGTTGTTAGACTCTTCCAGCTTTCCCTCTAGCTTGTAATTTTCCTACCTTGATGGTTTTATTATTTGATCTTGCAACCACTGTTACACTTCCAGAGGAACAAATTGCCTGGATTGTGAAACCTTTGATGGAAACATCACCTGTTCCATCTTATCTGACCCATTTCTTGAACTGTCTGCTGAAGTGCTGCAGATCATGTGTGAAAGGGCAAAGAGGATGTTTTCTGTGTGTACCACATCAGGTCTCTGCAACTGTTAGCTGGCTTGTGCTCCTTATCCGAAGGCAAAACACTAAACGTGACCTTTTAATGTACAGCATTATTAGCTCTGTGACCCTCTGTGACATCAGGTGGAAAACTTTTTATTCCTGAAGTATTCTTCCTTTTAAATGTAAGATCTCTCTGGAATATCTTGTTATATAGGCAGTCTTACATCCTTTTTTTCCATTCTGCAGAATCAAGCAGTTTTTACTAAGCTGTTACAGTTTTATGGCACAGGCAATATGCTTTAGATGAATGGGGGTATACTTGAGGGACAAAATGTCTTTTTGAAGTCTAAGTTTCCAGTGACAGAAAAAAATATCTTGAAATACTGGGGAAACCTTTCTTGTCTGAAGCAAAACGAAACATGTCTTGATCTGATTAGAAAGAAGAAACTTGCCAAAGCTTCCTTGTTGGTGGAGGCCATCGGGAGCTTTTCTCAAGACTAATTCCCAGGGAGACAGTAGCCTGTGGGGCTATTTCTCAGTTCCCATGCTGTGCACCAGAGCACTTTTTTAGGAGTAATGGTGTGGCTTTCTGAGGCAACAAGTGGTTGTTGCTTTATGAAGCTGGTAGGCTGTATATGTGAGGAATGTTGAAGGAGGTCTGAGCTCAAGCTGTGGATTTATACAGGTGGCTTCACCCTGGGACAACATTCAGTTCTAGTTTTAAAGGCCCTTTTCATTTCTTAATGGAAAGGATCAGAAACCATTTATCTTCTATTCACTTCCCTTTGGTGACCTCATGGAGTTAATGAGGTGCTTAAGATTAAACAAGCGCTGAATTTTTTTTCTTGATCGAGGTCTAACATACTGAGGGTCTTACTAGTCCTTGTAACTGATTTTTGATGTCAAAATTAATGTGTTTCCCTATGGTAGTCTTGAAGTTAGAGCTCTGTGAAGTAGAATAAGAAAAGTTATCATGGACATGTGAGCACAAGAAAACTACAGTGGATATCAGCTAGATGATCATTCTGCAGCTAGCTAAAAAAGACAGTCCCTGGATCTGTTTTCCTGCTGAAAAGCAGTTTCTATATTTGTTTCAGCTACTGTATCAATAACCTGCTGTGTTTAGCACAGATCTAATTTATTTCCCACTGTTTGCCTTTATTTTATGGTACTGGCATTTACTTTAATGTGATGTCGTTTTCTCCAGATGTTAATAACATGGTGTTAATGTTTCCACAACATTTTTCTTGATAACATTTATGTAGAGCATGCCGTCTGATAATGTGGAGTCAACGCATTTTAAAATATTGGTAATAATTTTCTAATTAAAATTAGAGGCTCAGAAGTGTTTGCCTGCCTGAACAAATTGAGGTCATACACTTTCCTGTGTTTGGGGAAAATTACATGTTCACTGAGTGAATGAGTATCTCCTACTGTATAAATTGGGAGCATGATATATAAGATTGTGTATTAATGTTTATGCATATGTACACAGACTGTTTTCAGATGCCAGCAGCTGTTCCAGGTAGGCATTCTATGTTTCCAGGGAGGGATGCTCTCATCTGTAGTCTGTATGCTGCCAAATAATGAGCCTTAAATCTCAGGAGTTCCTTGTGTACTTTTGGAGACAGTATCCTGCGTTTGGGAAGAGAGGTGATTGACTGGAAAGGGACCAGGAAAGCCTGGTGTGGATGTCTGAAGTTGCTATATCCAACCAAAGTCAGCCTTGTTATCAATATAGCATTCTTCGTTCTTGCTGGACTTGTTTTATCTGGATAAAAAATGAAGAAAAAAAATCACTGAATGAATCTAGGAATAAATCCACCAAATAAAATGGAAGTGAAACACTAAAAAAACCCTCTGCCATTTGGGAAATCCTATGGGCTGTTTACACTGCTGAACAATGTTCTGAATACATCTAATAGGAATCAGTGCTGTGTAACCTCACTTTTAAATGCCGTTCAGTTTTACATTTCAATTAACACTCTTTTCCCTCAATTTTTCCATTTAGATCATGCTTCTTAGTGATCCAGAGATTGAGAGTAGCATCCTCATCAGTTCTGATGAAGGGGCTACCTACCAGAAGTACCGTCTGAACTTCTATATCCAGAGCTTGCTTTTCCATCCCAAGCAGGAGGAGTGGATTTTAGCATACAGTCTGGATCAAAAGGTGAGCAATGGATTTCATATTTCAGTGATTCTAGAGATGTGTTGAAGGGGATAGTGTCTACAACTGCACACTTCCAGAGATGGTGAAGAAATTATGGTGTGCTTTACTGCTGTCACCTTGCAAGTTTAAATGTGCTCAAAACCCACTCAGTGACTCCACAGCAAGCTTGGATCACAGTGATCATGATGGGTATGGAAACTTAAGTAGCGGTGACAGTATGGAAGATGGAAAGAACTAAGATTTGACATGACATATGGAGCTAAAAATCTATTGATTTGTAGGCCTTGGTGATTGCTGAGCTGTCTTTAAGGACTGAGCACTCAGGCTGAGTTGGTCCATAGCAGCTGGCTGTTGTGTGTAAGGCGGTGCTCTTTCTGTTTGCAAACTGAACTCAGTTATCTGGAAATCAGCGAGCAGCAGCAGATGACAAACTGTGCCACTTTTTAAGTCACTTTGCAGTGCCTTCTGTTAGTGAGGCAGTTCTTAAGCCTGTTACTTTGTCTTCTTTCATAGCGCTCATCTGTCTTGAAAGATGCTGAGCAATGCAGGTGCAGTGTGACTAGTAACATGAGGCTGTAGAATATGCGCTCCAGTTCCAGAACAACAGTCCCCATTACAGCCCAAAGCTGAGACACAGGCCAGATGATCAAGTTACAAATTTTAGAAAGCTTAAAACTTGCCAAGCTTTTATTTTTCCTCTCATTTTTGTCACCCATAGACTCAGGAAAGTAAAAACATGCTGAATAGCCACTCTGTAAGTTTTTTGCATTGTGGTGGGTTGATTCTATCTGCCACCAAAGCTGCTCTCTCACTTCCTCTTCTCAAATGAACAGGGGAAAAGAAACACCATGAAAGGCTGGTGGGTCAAGATAAGGACAGGGAGATCCCTCAGCAAGATGGCTGAGTTTTTTTGTCATGGCAAACCAGGCTTAATTTGGGCAAATCAGCTTAATTTATTACCCACCAAATCACAGTCGGGTAATGAGAAATAGAAAACAAATCTTAAAATCATCTTCCACCCACACCTCCCTTCTTACCCATGTTCAACTTCACTCCTTTATTCTCTAACCTCCTCTCCCTGAGTGAGGTAGGGAGATGGGGAATG
Organism: Pezoporus flaviventris; assembly: GCF_033815535.1. Taxonomy (NCBI): domain Eukaryota; kingdom Metazoa; phylum Chordata; class Aves; order Psittaciformes; family Psittacidae; genus Pezoporus; species Pezoporus flaviventris. The sequence continues at coordinate 8,895,533 of NW_026892577.1, read as the reverse complement.
TGGGTTGTGGTCAGTTCATCACATATTGCTTCTGCCACTACTTCCTCCTCGGGGAGAGGACTCCTCACACTCTTGCCCTGTTCCAGCATAGGGTCCTCCATGAATTTCTTCAACACGAGTCCTTCCCACAGGCTGCAGTTCTTCATGAACTGCTCCAGCTTGGGTCCCTTCCATGGGATGCAACCCTTCAGGAACAGACTGATCCAGTGTGGGTCCTCTGTGGGGTCACAGCTCCTGCCAGCAAACCTGCTCCAACATGGGCTCCTCTCTCTGCAGGGCCACAGGTCCTGCCAGAAGTCTGCTCCGATGCAGGCTTCCTAAGGGGTCACACCCTGCTTTGGGCATCTCCTCCAGCATGGGGTCCCCTATTGGTTGCAGGTGGATATCTGCTCCACTGTGGACCTCCATGGGCTGCAGGGGCACAGCCTGACTCACCATGGGCTGCACCACAGGCTGCAGGGCAATCTCTGCTCTGGCACCTGGAGGACCACCTTCCCTATCTTTTTTACTGATGTTGGGATCTGCAGAGCTGTTGCTGTCACATATTCTCACTCTTTTCTCCATCTGCATTTGCACAGTTTTGCTTCAGTTGCCCCTCCCCACCTTCTTAAATACATTATCCCAGAGGCACTACTGCTGCTGCTGCTGTGCTCAGCCTTGTCCAGTAGTGGATCTGTCTTGGAGCTGGCATTGTCTCTGTCGGACATTGGGGAAGCTTCTAACAGCTTCTCACAGAGGTCACCCCTGTTGCCCTAGCTGCTACCCAAAACCTTGCCCTGCAAACCCAATGCATGCATTAATGTGTCAAATGTGTGTGTTTTGTGGGTGGGACTTTCAATTCCTACAGTGACTCTTGAAGTTTTCTAAACTAGTCAGTCTCACATCCCAGCTATAAGGACAATACACCTAAAATATTGTGCCTCTTGTATTTGACAGAATTTCCTTTGAAAGGCTAGTGAAAGTCTTTACCCAAGTAGTTACTGAGAGTATAATCAAATAATCTCCTACTGCTGTAATTCCCAATGCAACCTTTCCATCTATTTGTTAACAGAATGCTATGGCAGGCATCAGATAGTTTGCTGCTAAGCTACTGATGATGCTTGAGTGACGTTTGCAAGCACAAACCTATTGAAAATACACTCCTTTCATAGTATCAGATCCTTACGGTATGAAGGAGTTAGTCAAATGTTAAATAGTTTTGTGCATTCAGATGTACAGTGTAACAGCCTTGAAGTAGGCTAGAAAGACCAATTTATTCATTTGATGTCATGGAATGGTTTGATGCTATTTTCAGACTTGAGGTAAAGATTTTAAATGGAACTGGTATTTGTAAAAAGAGAGCCCTGAAAGAAACAGACATCTGATGAGGTGCTCATGGATGTGAGAAGCCAAAAATGACATGCTGAGTATGCATTTGTGAAGAGATAGAGCTGTAGTGATTGCGGGGCATCTGCTTTTGGGCTGAAACACTATACTTGTGTTTCCAGTGATTTGTAGTCTTTTTATGACATGTTAGCCACTGGGAGGAAGAATCAAAATACAAAATCTGTGCTCACACTTGACTGTGAGGTTGTAATTATGCTCCCCTGGTCCAGGACAGCAATAATGGCTCAGGAGCATTTTTGCTTCTGCTTCTTCAAACTTATGCATCTGTGTGCCCACCTCAACTGTTCTCTTTTGGTTAGAAAAGAGCCAATAAAAATAAACTGAGTTAGAAACACTTTGAGGATTCTTGCCTTTTTTCCCAGGAACTGAAAAAAATTGTCCACAGTGCAAAGATGAGGTGCTCTGCAGCTTGTTGGCCAAATAGAAGTGGAGAAATGCAAAATTCAGGCTTTGATTTCATGTCTGCCTTTGCATTCGGGGCCACTTATGCTGCTTTTCGTCAGTGTTCAGAAACATAGCCTCAAGTGCTGGTTGCAAGTTGGCCCTTGAGAACCGTGGAGGCAGTGCTTTTCGCAGTTGAAGTGTTTCCTTGGCAGAACCCAGGTATATAGATTGTGCTCAATGACATCTTGGCTTACAGCTGCAAAAGAATTGTCACTCTGGCTCAGGATCATGCAGCTTCACTTCAGTTACAGTTGACACTGAGATAATGGGCAGTGCTGTTAGAGTGCAAAGGCAATGCTGTGGGCTGTGACAGAGGTGCTATGTGAAGTCCCCAGATGAAGTCTTCTAAGAGACCAGTGTAATACATTTCTGTTTGTCTGGAAACAGGAGTACTGCTACAGCTGAGTGGGAATCAGCAGTCAGCCATGACCTTCTGTTAGATGGGGATTAGGCCAACGACAAGAAGGAAATATCTTTTAGGCTAAAAATCCTAAATCCTTCAGTAGCTTCATCAGGTCTTGTCCATCTTCTTAAGATTGTTGTGGTTGTTCTCCTCTCTTTTCCTCTAGAAGCCAGATCTGGATCTCACACCTTCCCACACTGCTACTCCATGCCCTATCTCCTCACTGTAATCATGGGATCATGCCATGATCATTTGCTCTCTGCTGCTGCTCAGAAGACAGAAATCAAGTGCTCTTAAAATAAGTGGCTAGAGAGGCTGAAGTAGTGCTCTGCAGTTGTGAAAAGGGTATCCAAAGAGGTGCCATGCTGTTGTCAGGGGCTAATTCTCCAACTGCATCCTAGTCCTGCTGGTACTCCACTTTGGTTTTGGGCTTATTTTCCTGTGAAGTCACATGGCACAAAGTAGGTGGTGTTGGATCAAGTAGTGTTTGCTTTCTCACTTCATGTATCCAGGTTTTTGGGATACAACTACTCGAAACCACTTTGGATTTAATGCGTGAAAGGACAACAAAATAGAAAGCTCATCATTAGTCTGTAACCTGTAGGTAATGTTAATCCACAGATACTGTGACAAGGAAGGTGCTGATGAAAGTCATGTTGTATGTTTGCTGTATAGTCAGTGGTGCAGCCACTTCTACGGTGGAAGACCACAAGCTTCCACCTCTCTAAGATTTAAAAGTGTATTAGACCTTTAAAGTCTGTACTGACTACTTCAGAGGCTGATTTAAAAATGTAAATAACTCTGAAAACAAATTCAGTGCATAGCGTTTGACCCCCAGGAGTAGGAACTGTTAAGGGCAGATGTAACTCATCCTCTCATAACTGTGAATGTGTAAAAAAGTTTTCAAATTTAATTTCATTTTTTAGATTGCAAAATAACTTCCAGATTAGTATCTGGTCCTTTCCAACCCAAACTATTCTATGATTCTATGATTAACTTCATAGCTGAAAAAGCCAAAGTCTTTCTGACAAATTATCTTTTCCATAGAATCATAGAAGGGTTAGGGTTGGAAAGGACCTTAAGATCATCCAGTTCCAACCCCCCTGCCATGGGCAGGGACACCTCTCACTAAACCATGTCACCCAAGTCTCTGTTCAACCTGACCTTGCACACTGCCAGGGATGGAGCATTCACAGCTTCCCTGGGCAACCCATTCCAGTGCCTCACCACCCTCACAGTAAAGAACTTCTTCTTTATATCTAATATAAACTTCTGCTGTTTCAGTTTTAACCCATTACCCCTTGTCCTATCACTACAGACCCATCAACTGAAGTAACTGAATACAGCACCAGTTCAGTCCCCAAATCTTTTATTAACACTCCCACATGAGTTTTGTCCCTGTTTTTCCTCCTTGTAGCTATTCCTTGAGGAGCAACACAATAGGTTGAATGAGGGGGATGGATCTTAGCAGGCTTTCTGAAAGATTTTTTTCTGTGTGGCTATTGGTTACTTCATTCATTTAAGCACAAACCGGAGCCAGCACCATTTGTTTTCTCTTTGGAGTATCCAAAGAGTTACTGAGGGATACTTCCTCAATTTGAGTCGATACAACATGTCATTACTGTTCTTAATTTTTGTAGCCAATTATGACCCTCTTGTGCCTTGCTAGCTCTTTTGTACTATCAAATAAATGAAGCGTGGCTGAGACAAGAAATCTGTTTGTGTGGGAATGAACTTAAAGCAACTTCATATCCTAATGTCTTCTCACAACATACAAAGCATAGATAGGACAATTTTTTGCAGGGTATGGGTGGTTGTAGTACTCCCTGCTGAGCCGCCATGTCACATTGTGCAATTATCAGACCCTGGGAGATTAATTGCATCCTGTGAGTTGAAAATCTTGGATCTTCTTCTGGTAGCTTTGTGTGTATCTACTCTATTGATAAAATAGTGCAATCTGATGTGTGCACATGTTGGTTCTGTTAATTGCCCTATGTGGCCTTTGACAGAAGGTGGACAGTATGTAAACGTTATAGCCAGTTTTGCTGCAAGTTGGGCCTGGGTCTCAGTAGTATTGTCCATATTGGCACTTGGATATATGAACTAATACAAAGGAAACTGGGTCTTCATCCTCCATTTTTTTCCCAAGTTTTTGCAGAAAATGACCCATGTGTCAAAGTGTGATGGGAAGGGGAGCATATGAAGCATATGAGCATATGAAAAAGGTGTGATATTCTCCTTTGGAGAGTATTGGGAACTGCTTTTACAGAGTGCTATGAAAGCTTGGGGTCTACCAGCATGCACATGAGGTATAGTTTTCACTGCTGCCATTCATAGTGGATTAAGATCTTGAATTGGTCTTGCATTTCTGATACTAATATTTCCAGTGCATGATCACTTATATAATTTATCGAAGAAAACAACTTGTTCTTAATAAGCTCAACTTTCCATGCCCCATTCCTCTGGGGAATGGGAATCAGTCTGGAGGTGGGAACGGAGAGGAGTTTGCAGCTCCGTGGAAGCTCTCTCTGAATGACATTGAAGCTTCCTTCAGAGAAACAAGCACAACTCTCTAGTGTGAATATCTGGTTGAAGGATAATCTAAAAAAAAAAAAAAGAAAATATTAGGGAAATAGGGAAGGAAATATTTAAAATATTTCAAATCACTATTTTTAAGAGAAAAAACTAAAATATGAAGAGATGCAGTTTCACCTATTAATTACACTCCAAACTGTGGTTGGGAACCTGCTGGGAATAGGTGAGAGACTGAGTAATTCAGTAACACACCCATTTAAATTCCCCAGGCACACCATTACAAATTTGAGAACATTGGTTAAACAAGAAGTTTGGCAGTCAGTGGCTTCTCCCTCCATAGGGCTTAATCTTCAGCAGGAAGTGAACAAGAGAAAGTGGGTGTCTTATTATCTCTTTGAATGAGACAGTAAATAAAATGTGCAGGATAGCAGTGTGCTGTATTACCAAGTTCCACCTGGCAGACAGTATCAGGTCTGACTGGGGAGATTCCTTCAGTGTTGGAGATGTGGCAAGTTATGATCTGAAAATTGAATGTGGTGCACGTCATAGACACTGCTGAATTTATCAAAAAGAATCATAGATAACACTGGGACTACTTGGAAAATTGGTTTTTTAATGGACGCAGCCAGAGGCAGAGCCACAAAGCTAATGCCACTCTGCCGTCAGGCAGAATTCTCCCCTGGAGTTTGTGCACAGGCTCCAAGTATGCCATTGGACAGTTGTTAAACAGTTAGACATAGGACAGTTAGACAGCTAAGGGTGGGATGTTAGTTTTGTTTGTTGGTTTTGGGTGGGGGTTTTTGGACACTGTCCGGTTGGGTAGGGTGCTGCCAAAGAAATCCAGTGGGACTTGCTGAGAGGAGGACAAGGCTAGGTTCATGTTCTTCTTCAAACGTTATCACTTGTCCATTTTAGGCACTGTATGGCAGTCATCCATCTTTGTCTGGAATACTTTGTGATGAGCTGGTTTCATAGACTCATGGAACAGCCCGGGTTGGAAGTGATCTCAAAAGATTGTCTGGTCCACCTTTGTGGGAAGGGGAACCTAGCACCCTGTGCAGTCGTGTCTTGAAAGCCTCCAGTAAGGGAACTCCAGTACATCCCTGCAGAGGAGGTTCCAATGGTTGATCTCAGTGTAAAAAAGTCTTCTTATGATGAAACCTTTTATAATGAAACATTTCTTAGATGCAACCTGTCCTGTTGCAACTTACACCTATTGCCTCTTGTCCTCTCCATGTGGCTCCTTGAGAGGAGTTGTTACATAGAATAAAGCCAGACCTCTATGTATGCACACAGGGAGAAAAAAACAGCAAACAGCTCGTCATCTCTTCCTTTCCTGTCTTGGTAGGTCACTGAGCTGGGCCATTAAGAGACCCCTCAATGCCCTGAAGGACCCTTGGTCCTTGTGTCTCAAGGGGAGCCAGCGCTGTGGGGTTTCAGGCTTAGCTCCTCCACCTGCTCTGCTCAGCTTCTTTAGCACACACTAGGGAATTGTATTCTCCTTCATTCCCAGCAAGTGCCTCAGCCCCAGCCTCAGATATTTCTGTGCCTCTTATGGAAACCCAGGCACTTGAAGACTTCAGGGTTGTGTTCAGGTGAAGATATTGCGCTTTGAGTTGGAACTCCTAATGCTGGACAGTGTGATTCTAAGATGGCAACTGCATACTGCAATCATGCTGAAATTAAACAGTGTGTGCTGCTGCATGTCCAAAGTGAGACATGACTCCAGTCCAGGCCTCTAGGTTTTCTTTCCTTAGGAACTGAGATAAGGAGGTGATGAAGAGAGGTGGCTGGCTAACATCTCATTTTGATATACATCAGCAGACATCCAGACCTGTCACTTGGTCCTCAGCAGCAGTCCTGGTCCTCGAACTGAAATGTAACTGTAGTTTTCAGAAGTGTGAGCAATCTCTCCTTCTCAGCAGCAGCCTGAGACTGCACCTCTTGGGAAAAACTCAGCTTTTCTTAGGAAGATGTGAACATTATATTTAACAAGGAAAATAAGCAGATTCTGTGTGAATCCTCATGGTAGAATCGCCATTTTGTTGTATGATGTGAGAGACCACACTGGGGCTGATTTCTCATCATGGCTCATTGATATCTGAAGAGCACTATGACTATGGTTCCAGTCCTATGGATAAAATACTCCGCTTTCAAATTTATCTTATGCCAGTCACTTGACATTTGAGCACCCTGCAGTGTGAAGCTGGAGGCACAGCTATCTCATTCTTTTCTTCACCTAAAGGGAAAAGAAATAGAGGAAGCTGACATAATAACAATTACTCTTACAAGCCTATTATGCTGATGAATGAAATAAAGTGAGGATGTTACCAAGCTGTAAAGAAACACTTAGCGTTTTGTGTTTAATACAGGCCATATTACAGTAACTGCTCATAGAAATCCTTACCATACTGGCTGGTCCATTATATTACACATTCACACAAAAGCGATCCCTGCCCCAGAGAACTTACAATTAAACGTGAAGCTGACAGACAAAGCATTGTCCCTGGAGTATCCATAGTGTATTCAGGCACAGGTCATTAAAGTGTTTCATTGCCTAACTACCACTGAGGACTAGAACAAAGTCAGAAACTGAACCCAGATAGAGTTCTGTTCCCATGACTTAACCACAAATAAGCCTTTCATCTCTCTGCCTTTTGAATGCTCTTCTGAGAACATCAGGTTCTACAAACATATCATGTGTCTGTCTCTGGACAAGCCACCTGCCGGCAGCTCTCCCAGGCAGGCAGGGCTCTATCAAACAGATAACTGAAATGTTAGTTAAGTTAAAAAAAAAAACACAACAAAAAAGAAACCCACAAGCAAAAAAGAAACCAAAAACCCTACTAAACCCTTGAGATTGGGAATATTTAAGAGTAATTTACAGAAGTCTCTTCTTCAATATGGTAATGAACTGAAGAATCAAAATCACTTAACTTCATTTACAAATCATGAATATGTATCAGTGCCTTTAAATGAAAGGACGACTGAAACAGATATAGTGTTTGTTCAATTCATTAAAAGGAAGACAATTTATCAGGAGGGTTTTTTGTTGTTTTTTTTTCCACTCTTAAGCTATATGCAGATGTAGGGAAATCAAGACCTTGCACTAATTCTGCTGCATGATGAATATTTTTATAATCCTAATTAGAACCAGTCATTTAGTTCAGCAATTTCCCCCAATCTAGCCAATTTGAAATTAAAATAGATGCCTTGATTACAAAACTCATTAGCAAAGAAGCGCTCTTTTCGCTAACCAGTTCATTTGGAATGCACAAACTGAATGAAGTGGAGTACTTGTGTTGTCAATTGCCATAAGTGAAGTGAGCCTTAATTGTTAGCATTGTGAAGTATTTGTATTGCTGCATGTTTCATTGCAGTATAATATATCATTCATTAAGTGTAACAAAAGCAGTTTTAAAATGATTTAATTAAGTGGTGTTGGTGCAGCAGGTAATTTTTATAAAGTCAAATGTCACAATTGTTTGCATTTGAAGTATTGATGGGCATTACCGTAGGGAAGAAGACGTATGACTCTGCATTTATCATTCTGATTATGGTAAGCCTGGCAGTTTTAATAGGAGATGAGAAATTAAATTATGTAACCCTGGCTCTATGAATTTTGTCCTAGCAAAATAGTGAACTTTGGGCTTGTGTTGATATGTGGTGGCAAAAGAAAGTAACTGCTCATGAAACTTGATTTAGGTAGAACAGACTTTCCTATTACTTTTTATTTATGTTATAGATACTTCATGAACAGGTTTTACGTTGAAAAGGAAAATACAGAGATAAATGGAGCGAGACACATTTGATGTTTAAATATTCTCTTCTCCTGAAGCAACCTATTTTATTGTGTAACAAACCAGGGTTTCTGTGGTTTATTCCTTGGCCATGCTAAATCATGGCTGTGTATTGATTTTATCTTGAGCCTAAATGGGGTGAGAGGTGGTTATAAATATACCAGATAGGAATAAATGTGAAGGAATGAAGGAGGTTGAGGAATAAGAACACTTGGGGCATGATTTATTTTGCCTGACTGTAAAGATCTAAAATGTAGCAATGTGTACCTATATTGGGTGCCGTGGCTGCACAGAGTAGTTGGTGGTGATCTCCTGAATGGTGTTGATTGATCTCTGGAAGCAAATGTAGGTGACTGTTTTAGGATGAGGTAAATCATACCTTAGACTCATTTGTATTGACTAGGCCTCCACTGACTGCCAAGGAAGTAATTTCTTTTGCTGAAATGTAAGTATTTCTTATATTACCTGGGATTAGGGGACTTGAAACCAACTCTGCTGTCTCGATGTGTGCAAAATAGATTATGTGGGATATGATTCAAATATGATCAAAGCAACAAAAAGCATTAAGTTTCTGGTTCCTGCTATTGTGCCTGCAGGTTATAATGACCCCTGCCTTGGAGGAAAGAACAAGCATGATGTGCAAGCAAAGATGGAATTCCCAATGTTTTGTTTATCTTATCAGAATTCATTTGAGTAGATATGAGTTACCTACCAGGCTGCTTCAATGAAATCAGATGAATTCAGAAGGGTTTTGTTGGCCTTTTTTTACTTTTCTTTCTCTATTTTTTTCCTTTTTTCTTTGCCTTCCATATTACTTTTCAAAGCTCTGTCTCAGTATTTCCCTGGCTTGATGGCAACATTATAGATGATATCACTTTCAGCTGAAGAAAGAGCACAATTCAGCTGTTGACTCCACTCAGATGTCAGCTGACCATGGAAAGTTTCAGCCTGGTACCTTTCCCTTCTCATTACACTGACTCAGCGTGGTCCTTGAGTTTAGAAATGCCACTATTGCAGGCCTAAAAACAACAGGATTAATTTTGCCCATAATATCACAGCTAAATTAACAGAGAGGAGCCCGTGAAAATTAACATAAACATGTATGAATTGCAATGAAATTTTAATTTGGAATAGCACTACTTGTAAAATGTAGAACTTAATAGAAAAAAAGGCAACCCTGACCTCAGAGTGACCAGTTGGTTTAGCTGGGCCTAATATTAAGATTATGCATGAATGCTTTTGTAGATTAAGGCCTATTGTAAGTATGGAAGCTTTTACACATTAGGGTTTGAAGTGGTTTCAAAGACAGGCTTTCACTATTGAAAAGTGCCTGCAATGACATACAAGTCATGTATGGGCTTTTAGTGCTGGGATTTTAGGTAATTACACTCTCTTGGGTTTTTCTGGTCTCTTAGCTTTCATTAATGCTTCAGGATGTTAAAGCTGTACCTTGGGGAAGATGGATCTGCCAGCACCTGAAAGTATGACTGTAGGCATGTAGATTTCAATACAGAGGGACACTATTTAATTCCCTTGGATCCAGAGTGCTTTCTGGAAGATGTTGATTAAGAAGCTGTTACGTTTTGTTAACCAAGAAAAGTCATGCTTTATCCAGAAGGATTTGGGACCCAGCAGCTTCCATTAATGTCAGTGATTCAGGCAGCTGAGAACTGTTGGAAGCCTGCCTGACAGGGACTGTTTTTTCTGTCTGGCTAATGGTGGCATTAATTAGTATTTGCACATTGCCTTGACAATACAAGACCTCACTGTTTGGAAGTATTACACACTAGAATGGCAGTGGGCTATTTAAGACGATACTTTCATCTTTAATGTCCTCAAAGACAGATGACTGGGATGAGATAGACCAGTGTCCTTGAGGCAGCCAACTGGATTGGTGATGCCGAGAAGTAAAGGTACAGTCCTCCCTCCCATGCAAGCACTTGCACATGCCTCTTTGTTACTTCATCAAGAACCAAGAACAGGGACAGTCTGTGAGGGTGCTTCCTGAGGAATGCGTTTCCATGTGTCAGACTTGGAGCTCACAGTCGGAGCAGCAACAGCAAGCCTGGGAGGCAGCAAGCTGTCCCTTGACCTCAGTTCTGCCCCTAAATCAGGGTGTTTCAGGTTCCTGTTAGCAGCTGCTGAACCTCTGGCATATTTGTATAAACTGAAAAAAGATGCTAATACTTGGGAAGGGAGCATGAGAATCACCCAGGAATGGAAGCTTTTAGGAAGTGCACAGTCCTGATTCTGACAGTCTTGGATGTGGTTGACAATGCCAAGAACCAAAGCCTTTGCTGCTCTTTTACTTCTAGCTGCTCTTATAGCTATGCTTTCCATTGCAATTGAGGATGTGCAGCCAGTCAGGTCGTCATATCCTATGAGCTGACCCTAGACCACGCAGAGCATCTGTGACCTGATTTCTTTGAGGGTCTTTTCCTATGATGGCAATATCTGCTCAGTGCTTTCCTGCTGGGCATGTCACATCCATTTAACAGGACACTGTTGTTATATCTTATCAAAATCTTTCTATACGACTGAGAGATGCGTATCTGAGAACTAAAAAAAAACACCAGAAAAGGAGCAGGCAGGAGCTGATATTTCTTCTCCACCACTCTTCTGTGAAGCATAGCTAGATTTTGTAAATCCCAGGATGCTCTGGTGTTTTTTTCACCATCAGTTCTTAGTAGGTGTGCCGTGTGTGCCATGATCAGGAGGAACCATCTGGTTTATCCAGCAGTTCCAGTGTTACCACAGTCATGTTCTGGTCATGTTACCTACCACTGTCATGCAAGGGGTATTTAATTGGCTCAGAAATCACAGCTTCATGGTTGTCAACACAGTGGCAGAGTAAATTAGGCGGTAAGAGGGGCTGAAGGGAAATTGAAGCACAGGAAGATGGAGTGAGCTCTGCAGGGTTAGCCAGCTAACCAGTGGCAGAGCTGCAACGTTATCCAGAATTCCAAAATCATGTTCTGCTTTCTTTTCCACTGGCTCAGGTGGCCCTATAGAATTGTCACTCTCTTTACAACCTAACTTCTCCTCAGGTTTCTGGCTGTAGCAGAATTTCTGGTGGGGTTGGGATGGGGACCCCATGTAGGAATTTCACATCAGCAAGTGCTGTAGTTGCAAATGTGCCACAGGGCAAAGACAGCCCTTCTTTCATATCGTAGCACAGCAGTATACTAAAAACCTTATGCATTTAATTTCAAATAATCTAGTGGCTATTGTGTAAAATAGATGTCTATACCACTGCAAGCTGGTATGGGGCCCTAGTTTTGTCTCAGATTTCCCCTTGCAAGTAGGTTTCTCTCTCCCCTCTCCTGGCTCCCCTTTTTGAATCCGTGCAAACCATCCCTGTCTCCAGTGCTTGACTTCAGCAGGGAAATGGATCATGTTCTCATGTAACAGCACACCTGAGCTGGTTAACAAAAGATGTGTGCGGTCACATGTGTAGCAGCTGAAATCCAGTATGAGCCCATTGATTTTAGCAGGGAAATGCTGGTTTACATCACTGGAGGATCTGGCCTGAAAACACGTATGGTATTCTGTTCTCGCAGAAAACAAGATGTTGTTTACTCCTTCCAGTGTACAGGGCTTTTTTCCCCAAAGCCTACCTGCTGAGTGATGCGGAGTCTCTGGGCTCTGCCTTTGTGCAAGTTATTGCTCATGTTAAGGCAACTATTTGTTTCCATTGTTCAACTTTGACAATGAAAATTAACTCTTTTCTCCCCTCCCTTTTTTTTCTTCTGATAAAAACTGCATGTGATCAATATTATTCTGGGGAATAAAGGTGCCAGAGGAAAAGCTGCAAATCCTTTGTCCCCAGAGTAGGCATGGATGATTCAAATATCCATCCGCTCAATGGTAACTTGCGTGTTTCAGCTTTTCATGCTCATTGCCTTAGTGGTGAAAAAGGAGGCCAGTGACTGTATTTCTGCTCTAGCACCTCAAAGCTAGAAATTCCAAACTTTTAGAAGTCATGAATTGATCCCTCGAAAGTTATGAGTTTGGCAGAAAAAAAAAACGTCAGGAAGGTGTTTGAATAATTTCAGTTGTCCTCTCTTAAATCTTTCTTGATGCTTGTTTGACTGAGGACAGCTTGGGGATAATTTTTCAAATGTTTCCTCAAAATTAATAAAACTTGAAGCTTTATCTGTAAAAAAAAAGGGGGGGTAGGGGTGGAAATTCAAGATTTTAATAATGTCCTGATTGTAACACTGTTCTGCTGCAGGCCATGTATGCTTCTAAGAGAGATCTTTATTAATTGTTACAAATGCTGCACATCTTCAGTTGCATTTTGGTTCTTATTTCAACCTGGTCTTCCACACAGGTTGTCTGAAAGAAGACTGGCGGCCTCTTTGCATGGCATATGCACACGCTTGTGTGCCTGTTCTATTTTTGCAATAGAAGACCCACAACAGTTTTGTGGCAGTTACAAGAAGTTCTTCCAGTGTAATGAAATTCTTTAGGTTTGTGCCCAATTGATTTTTATAGGACCATGGGTAGCTATAAACTGAAAGTTGGGGCATGACGCAGTAAAATTTTGGCACATCTGAAGTATTGTGGGTATGATAAAAGGAGGAACTGAGGCACCAAAATGAAGTGTGATGTTTTTGAGAGAAGGACAATTGGTAAAACAAACAAATGACAAAACTTAAAGTTTTATGGAAAATCCTTGGGATTCTGTAATGCAAAAGGAGTAAAACCTGATCCTTCCTGCAGCCTCCTACCTCGGGCATCTCATATCTGCCAGAGGCTCAGTGATCATAAACAGTCTGAATGTAGATTTAGTAGCATTTTATACTTGCAATGTTCAAGAGATAACAGCACGTACAAATGACACGTTAGCAGAATATACTGTACCCAAGGGGACTTCCCTGCTATATAGTAGCGGAACAATAATGTCATCAAAAGTTTTGCTGCTAAAACAGGGACTCTGGTTTTGTCCTCTAACACAGCACTTGCTTCAGGCCAGTTGGTTTCCTCAGATCTCAGTGCAAGTCCACACAAGTTATTCACACATACCCAATGGCACAAATATGACAAGCCTGAAAGTTCTGCTGCAAAATTGAGTCTGATTTCTCCTAGATACATGAGTTATGTTTTTTCTGTAGTGACAGCATGCAGAAGTCTGCTTTACTTTTTCTCTGCAGCCTTCCCTGATCTAATAAATTATGCTGTACCATCACTGTAAACTGGTTAGCTTCAGGAATTAAAGCTATATTATATCAAGTTTGGTGACTTGTTGTTACCTTAGATTGGGTTTACTTATAGTTGGGTTTGGGGGAGTGGGTGGGTGGGTGTTTCTGCACTCTGTTCCATAAAGTGAGTTGAAGGTACTTAGAGTTGGAATTAAATGGGATAAATAGCTTAAACATAGGTACCACAGAATAATACCTAGGAACCTAGAATACTGCTGAGAGAGGTTAGGTTTGAGTTTCCTTTTCCTCATGTGATCTGCAATTGCAGATTCATTTATTCCAAAGGTACAGTTTTGCACTGTTTGACTGCAGGAGCTGGGTGATGGATGAATCAGAGATGGCAGTGTAAACAGTGTATGCCCAGCAGCCCTAAGGGATCCCTCAAACATGCGACTTCCTCATTTGGTGATTTTTCTGGCAGTGATGCCTCAGTGCAGTGACAGTTTCTGCTACAACTGTCAGGCTAAATTGTTCCTGATGATGGTGAGCATTTACAATGATGCTGTTCATTTGGTTTTCTTCTGCAACCATCCATATGTTGTCCTTCATGCTGGGCGTGGGTGGTGTTGTCATTCTCCCTTGCACATTTGGACCTGGGTGAGCTGAATCACTGTGAAGTGCAGGGAGGACACCACCTCTTGTCTTCCATGAGAACACTTGCTGTTCAGGATGAAGGAAAGGATATTCCACTGGAGCTTCCCAGATCTGAAATCCCTTCCTACATATGATCGCTGGCTTGACTGTGTATGTGTAGAGATAGGTGCCTGTGTAATCAGGCTTTGCTTTTTCCTTCAGTAGCTGCCTGTTGTCAATGCATGAATTGCCAGGGAATCTGGCCAATGAGAACTTTGGCTAGCTAGAGCTGAACTGAATTACCTCGCAGAATTTTAGGAGTCTTATCTTAAGAATGGTACTGGAGAACTTCTTCAAGCTAGCAGAGCCCCTGGTGGAGACTAGAATTGACTGGGGTGTAGCAGAGTAAGGCTGAAAGCTCTGAGTTTCTTTAATATGTTATGAGTTCAAGCGTGCAGAAGCAGGGTTGCTTTGGCACTTGAGCATCCAGCAAATCAAGATGTGTACAGGCCATTTAATCTTAAATTGCAGTTCTCTTGATTTATTATAGGATAGGATATGACAAGCTCATGGTAATGAAGATGGCCTAAAAGAATGAATTGTAGAAGATGGTACAAGAGGTAGGGTGTTTGGGTAAGAGATATTTGCTGAAGCTGCATCTTCAACACTGTCAGAAGCTGAAGTTTTCTATCTTGTTTTGATAATCTTTTTTCATATAGAATTTATTTCACGGTCGTAGTCATCCTGTAGGTAGCATCTGTGTTCTCTTTTGAGGGACTCCCATTAACTGTGGTGAGCCTTCCTCTGAGCTGATTTGGTCCAGTATCTGGCCTTGGTCCCAGGCAGTATGGAGCACAGAACTTCCTAAGGAATACAGCAAATGTACTTTTGTCCACTGTAGCTTCCCAGAAGCCTTTCTGGATGGAACTGGGGGCATATCAATGACCAAAAGAGTGGGAAGTAACATAGTATGTTTTGGAAGCCCATAGAAGCCTATTGTAATACCAAGTGGCAGAATCCAGCTAGAGTGAATCCTGTGAAATGCCAGTTGTGCCATCCTTCCTGACTTATGGATCTCTTAATAGGTGGAGCTGAGAATATGGCTATTCAGACTATGTTGCCAGGAGAAGTATTAGACACCAGCAATAAAATGGAAAGGAAATGATTAAAAAATTGTATTTGCAATGCTTGTATTGATCTGGTTTTGAAGTGTATCTAGGAAGGGTTTCTAAGGATTAGAAATATATGTCTCTGCCTTCTCACTCATGCTGGGATTCAAAGCTTCCCATTTCCTGGGTGTTATCCCACATACAGGTGGGCAGTTCTGTGCTTCCTTTTTGCCATTCCAGGAGAAATTCTACACATTCAACTCTTCAACCTCTTCTTGGGTCACGTCTGTTATTACCTTTTCCCCAGGTTATCTGGCACCTGTGCCTGTTATGCATTTCATAATGTATACAGCTTTGCCTCAGACTGGGTGAAACCTGTACCATGGAGAGCAAAGTGCTTAGCTGCACTGAATAAATAGCCCTGGCTCATGAACCTGCTGGGTTGATGTGCTAATGCCACTGAGCAGAGCAAACCCCTCCAGCTTCACAGCTTTGTTACTGTGTGTGTGCACACAAAGGCTGCAATGATCTCTACCAGCAGAGAGGGGTGAGATCAGAGTGTATTAATTGGAGCAGCCTGTCTTTATTCAGTGCCCAGCCACAAGCTTCCTCAGTCATCAGAAAGTGTATCTTTTGTGTAGCTCAACCTTTGCTTGCCCTGATTTTAGGTGCTCATAGGAAATGTGCTTGGCACAATGAGCCAGCGGAATGCAATTTCTTCACTTTTCCTGAGGATGACAAGAGCTATTTGTCAGCTTTTAAAATCTGGCAAGATCCCAGCTGAGTTCCTCTCTTAGGAAAGGTTTGAGTTGGTGGTCACTAAACATTTTCAACGATCCCTCCTTTCGTCTTGTCAGTCCCTGACAAAACAAATGGCTTCAGGCTGAGGGGGCAAAGTATCCTCATAGGTGAATGGAATGGAAGAATATGGACAGTTTGTAAGACTGCTCTGACTTTATGAGGGAATAGAGTTGCACACCACCAGTAAGAAGCGAGGTGCAGGCCTTAAGGACCTGTGAAGTTTGCTGCTCTTCAGCTAGGGAGATGAGAACTGTATGAGGAGGGTGGACACCTAAAACAGCCAGGGCTGACCCAGAGTGGGAGCAGCTTCACTTTACAGCATTTTCACCTATGTGAGCTACATTAGTTTTAGGTGTGTGTGTCTGCCCGGTGTCTGAAAAGTGATGTGTCCCATAACTTGGAATCTGTCTTGAATAACATTCCTTGCCTGTAAAAATACTGCTGAATGGAAAATTGAAGCTGAATTGGATGGCAGGGGTGGGTATGTGTGTTGAAATATGATTTAACCTGGAGCAAAATATGTTGCTTTAATTTTGCCAAAATTACATGTTCTGCTTGAGCCTAAACTGTATTTATTTCTTTCAAGCCATGTGAAATTTGTTACATGAACAACAGTTACATCTCAGAATAAAATGCTGCTCTAAATGCAGTTTCAAACCCTTTTCATTAATGCCCTTGTATACAATTTCAGAAATGTTTTTTTCAGAAACGTGTATAATTTCAGAAATGAAGAAATAACTCAACAAAATCTTACGTGAATTTGGGAGGTTGGTTGGTGGTGTGAAATCTTTCTTTCACTAGTCTGAAAAAAGTGCTCTTCCATTAAATCCTGTTCTGCATAATGTAGAGGTTACCCTACAGATAGTGCCACAGGGTTTATAAAGGAAAAAGAGGAAGAGCCAACCACGTGATTGTATTTTTATGTCTCACTTTGGCTAATGTCTGAGCCTCTCCTGCTTTGCACGTTGTAGTCTTATGCTCAATAAACATGAAAGATTTGTCTGTAATAGCAACAAATGTACACATATGCTTGCGCTGTAATTAAAGGCATATATCACACAATAAAGCACATTTGAATGATAAATATTGCTATTAGACATGTGGTTCCCATTTATTTCCCCTTATTGTTAAACTTTGAGTGTAGGCATTGATGGGAGTGTAAGAAGGGGCTTTTAAAGGGCTGCAGTGTGGAGTCCCCAGGAGCAAACAAGATTTTCCTCTGGAGCTGCAAGGGCGCATTTATCCTTGGTGAAGGGTGACCTGCACCTCACCGTTGGCTCTATCTACATGGTTAGTACAGACCTCAGACCAAAAGCTGCCTAATGAATTTTAAGCTGGAAAGAAGCTGGGTAAGGGCCCAGCCTGGCTTGGGGAGAGAAGTCAGCAGCCATTAGAGCTGATTCAATCTTTTGTCACTGTTTAAGAGCTGATTCTAGGGATAAAGAGAGTGAAGCAGCACCTGGGGACAACAGGAACAGCCTGCAACCCTCCTCTGCCTCTGTCCGAGCCTATTGGATGCCTGTCAAAGAAATACTGCTGCACCTTGTAGATCCTGATAGCAGGAGGCAACTGTGCCACCTCCATCCTGTTCTGATCTCTTTACAGTTCCAGTGTTGTCCTTCCCATCCCTATTCTATATCCATGCCCCCTTCTATTCTCTCTGCTCTGCACTGCAGATGTGGAAAACTCGCCCTGCATGGCACGCTGCTTGCCTCATCTGTTACGTCTCAATCTCTTCTCAGACTCTGGAAGTAGAGATTTTTGGTTTCTGTTGGGTTGGGCTTTTTTTTCACCTTTTATGTCTGTAATTTTTAATAAGGCTTGTTAATAAAACACCAATCAGAAGGGGGTCAGTGCCAACATATTGCTCAACTTTAGCCCTTCCCAAGACTACAGAGATGATTTTGAAGTGCTTAAAATGTCATGAAGCAATAAACAATCAATCAAAAAAGTTAGCCTTCCCTCAAAATGGCATTTCTATTTATAATGTTTACTGCAAGTTGCTAAAGCTAAACTATTTAGAAATGATTGAAATGTGTTTTGACTGAAGTGAAACATGGTTTTCCCCAGATTTTCAGTTTAAGAAAAAGACCCTCAAAGTAATACTTTTCACCTTGGTTCTGAGCCACTCCAGCACATCTGGAGCTGGAGAGAAAGTAGGAAAAAGAGAGGGTATTTTTCACCAAGGACTCTGAAACATGCCTTAACTTCTTTAGTGACACTCATTAACGTCACTGCTCCCGTTGCAGCTGTATCTGGACTTCTTGTTCCATTACAAACCAGCAACACGGTAGAAAAGGAAAAGATATGCTGTCCTCTCAGCAGAAATGGCAAATTTTTGGCTGGGTATGCTCAGTGCCAGTTAGGCTTAAGAAAAATTGAAATATGAAGTTTTTTTAGTGGACTTTTTTCATCAGTTTAATCTGCTTTCTTCTTTTTCTTGGAGATGAAGTGGAGAAGCGGAGAGCAGCAAGTCTTGCTTTGAGCATCAGGTTTAAGCAAACTGCAGTGTGAAACCATGAAACATAATATCTGTGCACTGTCTTAAACAACTAGGTTTCTTTGTAAGTTACATCTGGGTTAAGCTGTACAGTTACAACATGAAGCTGGGTGTTTCCAAAGTGTTTGGGCTTTGTGCAGATGATACCTGACCGGTTCCTTTAACAGTAGTGTGAAATCTGAGTTTCTTTTTGTTTGAAGACCTACTTTTGCCAGTCCTCATCTAAAATATTTCACTATTAGATTTTCAAATGCATATAGAACCTCACAGCTTCTGATACATGTTTTTTTCCTCTTTGAGACAGATAATGAAAATGCATTTAGTATTTAATTAATGTCTA
This sequence comes from Pezoporus flaviventris, assembly GCF_033815535.1. NCBI lineage: Eukaryota > Metazoa > Chordata > Aves > Psittaciformes > Psittacidae > Pezoporus > Pezoporus flaviventris. The sequence continues at coordinate 8,876,438 of NW_026892577.1, read as the reverse complement.
GACCAATTTCTCATCAAAATAGTCCATTTCCAGTGAATTTTCTATTCTACAACGTCTGTAGGTATATGAGCAGCTCTGGTGAATTTCAGACATGTGGCAGTCTGTGGACGTGTTCTCTTTCCGTGCCTAATCTGGTTGTACCATCCTAGAGAAGAACCTTGGGCCGTAATGAGGTCTGTTGATCCAACCTTTAATTGCCTGTAAAGGAAATCAAAGCAGAGAGATAAACTGGTTCGTTTGTTTTCATTACAATTACTAGTTTTTACAGCTGTGTGTAGACAAAGCCCATAAATATAGTGCTGGTAGAGGTTTTTCTCCTAAGCTCAGCTCCACCAGCTGCTACACAAATCTTTTGGCTTGAGAAGAAGGATCTATTTTTAGGTTCTTTCACGTGGAACTGCCAAGGATGCCTTACCTGAATTGTGATTCCCAGCAGCATATAACAAGAGAGTGAGAAGCCCTTTTTTCTCTTTTCTAAAGGTCCAGAAACGCTTCTACTGTAACACAGCTGCTCCCATGGCAAGGGTTGCTCCTGACCCAGTTTCAGCCACCCAACTGAGGCATGTTAGACTTGAGTCCTGCCCTGTTGTGCTGCAAGTAACATGTCCTGCCTCAGCTGAGATAGGGGGCTGCATAGATCCCACACCTTAAACATTGCACTGGTGCTGTGAAAGGCAAGGGGTATCCATCTCTCCTCCAAAATGAAGGAATGGAAGATAGGTGAGGAAGGTTAGGACAGAAGATGTGGTATAGAAATAGGACATGTTTCTGTAGTACTGACTGCTGTCTTCATGGCTACATGAAATCTGTCCTGTTTGTCTTCTTACCCAGTTCTTCTCAATTCTGTCATCTGTCTTTTATTGCTCTGCTTTGGTGACATTTCACTGTCTGCTCTGCTCCCAAAGTCACACCAGTGGCTGAGGGCAACTGATGGCTGCAGGAGTGTTGTAGAGGGTCTCCACAAGTGGATTTAGCATGTGGGACTATGACAGGTAGGAAAATCACAATATTCTGCCATCTCAAATGAAAAAATTAGTAAGGGCAAATGCTTGTGTGTTGTGGGTATTGAATGGAAATGTTTGAGTCAGCCTTGGCTGTTCAGGAGTTTACTATCCCAAGTTGAATTCCTTGGGGATTTTGGATCTGATTACTTATTTGTATGAATAAGGAATTATAGGAAGATAGTGTCTGCTGGACCTGGAGGAAAAAGACACCATCTTCAAATGATGAAAAAATAAAGCAGGAAAAAAGAGTATGTTGTCAGCTTGGAATTTCTGGTCTAAATTCCGCAAGTGGAGAGAATAGTAACTAGATGGATCTGACTGTCAGGAGTATCCTTACAGTGGTTGAGAAGGGTTAGGTGTAATTTTAGATTTAAATGAAAGAAGAACAGGGAGAAATGCAATTATTACTCATATCCTTTCACTTGCTAGAGTAGTTATCTCCTATGGTGCAGACTCCTTTGTTTTGTTTTTGTGTTTTTTTTCCCTGAGTAAGGGCAACCTTATTAAATCCTTCTTAAGTCTAATTTTAGGTGTGGAAAAAAGATCTTGCTTTACAGCAGGGTATGAGGACCATCCATGTATTCTACACAGAATATCATTCCGAGATCTTGCAAAATGTTTTTCCTGAAGTGTTCAGCTGCCCCATGTGCCTTTAGAAAAAATGCTGTCATCTCCTGAAACATTTTCACTGCAGTTTGAATTTGATGCTGTAGTGGGTTGACCCTGGCTGAAAGCAGGGTACCCACCAAAGCTCCAGCATAGGTTTCCCACAGGGTCACAGCTTCCTTTGGGCAACCCCTGCTCCAGCATATGGCTCTTCATGGGCTGCACGTAGATACCTGCTCAACCATGGACCTGCATGGGCTGCAGGGGCATAGCCTGACTCGCCATGGCCTGCACCATGGGCTGCAGCAGAATCTTGCACTTGGAGAACCTTTTCCCCCTCCTTCTTCACTGACTTTTGTGCCTGAAGGGTTTCTTCTCTCACATATTCTCAGTCCTCTCTCTGACTGCCATTGCACAGGGCTTTTTCTCCCCCCTTGTTACACGTTATCCCAGAAGTGCTCCCGCTGTTGCTGATGGGATCAGCTTTGGCCAGCAGTGGGTCTGTCTTGGAGCTAGCTTTGGCTCTGTTGGACATAGTGAAGCTTTTAGCAGCTTCTCACAGAAGCCACCCCTGTAGCCCCCCAGACTGCCAAAACCTTGTCATGCAAGCCCAACACAGTTGTGTATGGCTGTCTTCTTCCATGTAATGTGTCATCTTTAGCAGTTGTCAGACCTGGCTTCCCTGTTCTATACTTTTGGGGCTGAAAAGTGTTGGGAGTTTTTCCTCCAGTTCATTTTCCTTCTAGGAATGAACTTTCTGACACGATAATGATGCCACCTTTTTCTCCTTTTATAGTAACGCAGAAGTGTAAAGAAAACACCTTTCAGTTTTCTGAGTGGTTTACTACTTTGTTTCTAAGCCTCTAATTTTTTTCCAGTGATCGTGGTCATTTTCCCTCTGTAGAGAAAATTTAAGACCCTGCAACAGACTTGCTTTTCTGAGTTACTCTTTGCAGCCTGCTTGCATTCAGTCCGGTTTCCTACAGAAATGTTGACCTAATTTTATTTCTCTTCTGTCACAGTTTGATTTTTTTGGCAGGAACCCTCCACACATCTTGTAGATTTTTCCCACCAGTTCTGGCTGAGAAGGTGTTAGTTTGCTTTTGTGCTTTTCTGGGATCAGAGCCATCTTTTCATGTAAGCAATCCAAGCTACAGCTTGGGATCATGCTCTTCTGAGGACATGGCAGGCCAGGCTAATTTGCCCTTCTTCTTCCATCATGCTACCATGTGTCAGCTGCTGCCTAGTTATTATCACTAGGCTGACTCTCACACTGCTGGAATAATATGAATACATCTTTCCATCATCAGCTGGATGTATTTTCTGGGGGAAGCAAAATTTTGCTTCTAATAGATGAATTGTTCTTTAAAGTGCATATAGTCCAGGTGTTCTTCCTCACTTTATCTGACATCATTATTTGTGCTCGAGGGTTGGCTGCCAGACAGGAAACTATTGAGATTCTCACCAGATATTTGCTCAGGCCACTAGGCCTGATTTCATAGCTACAAAGGGTATTTGAGTTTATTTGGATATAAGGTTTTTATGTATGTTCCTGATGCCCTAATTCTTCTTCTGTTTTTGAGCACAGAAGTCTATAAATATCAAATCCATCTGAATTTCTTTAGTCCATTGTCTATTGCTTTTCAATCTATACATGACATCTTCAGTGTGCTGCTTCCTGTGGTAAAGTGTACCCAAGCCACTGTATGCTTGGCCTTTCTTCAGCTTGCCTTGAATCTTCATTCTTCTGCTTGCTTCCCCCATGAAGACCGAGCGGGTCAACCTGAGAACAGGGAACCCAACATGAAATCAATCTCAGCTGAATCATCTGTGGAGAGAAATGGAGGTTTCCAAGGCATAAATAGTAAGACATTTTAGAAGTGTATCTTAGTATGGAAATTTTGTCCCAAGCCTGTTTCTTGCCTGTCTGAAAAATGAGCCTTGGTGACCAGCTCAGACACTGATGACTAACATTAGGGGTTTGAGTTTCTTCCAATGGTTTCTATGTTTTTCCTTCATTGCTCATTCTTCTTCCCTCTTTCCGTAAGTGGGATATAAGCAGGCCAGTTTCTCACACTGTGCCAGTTCTGGGAAGTTGTCTTCTTCAGTAAAAGCATCCTTTTGTTTTGTTTGGGGTTTTTTGCTAGTTTTCTTTGCGAAAATAAACCACTCAAAACAAATTACCCAGCCCCAAACAAGATCATCTAAGCAAGCCAGCAGGATCTGTCACCCTGAGAATATGATATGTTCTGGAGAATTACAAGAGCATGGGGATGTTTTTCATATGCAGTGCTGTGCATGCATGCATGCGTGTATAACTCCTTCCTTTCCAGCTCTTTCTGGCAGTCGCACATGTCTGTGGCAAGTCTGACATCAGGGATAAAACTTCCTCTTCAAGGGGCTTGCTGCTTATCTTGGGAAGAATGCCAGTGTTAAGCAAAATGTTGCAAGTGTTCTTAGAGTTTGAAGAAGCAGCAATCTGCCTGTGGTATATAATATCCTTATGATTCAATGTTGTGCTGAGCAAGACAAGCATGACTTAAGGTTCTGGCCTGTGGTGAAATAAAGTTGTATATCATTTAGGTTGCCAAGGTCTTTCCTCACACAAATTGTGTGTTCTTGGTAAAACATAGGACTGTGTTGGTGGATGTGATAAGTCTGGTGCTACCACCCTTGAGTGTGGAGTATTGTGATGCTGTTTGGGTAAACATTTGCTATTTACCTTCTTGATAGTGTTTCTGATTTGGCACTTTCTAAACAAAGAGAGTCTAGTCTAGAAAGGAGACATTGTTTATTCTATGCAGGGTGCTCAGTGGAAGTCTTCACAAATCAAGCATCCCGATAATTATAATTTTCAGCTTTTACACATTTTCACAAACAAAGAAACTATTGTCCATTGATACAACTTGTTAATAAGTATTCCACCCCTTATTGGTTAAAGGTCCCTCTCACTTCTCATGCAATCAGGCATGCAGGCTCAGTCTTTCTCTTCTTTTGAGTTAGTGGGTTTCTTGAGTTGGTTGGCTGCTCCCTGCCAGAAGTACCTTTTACCTAATTACTGCCCATTTTCTTCTGAGTAGTCAGACAAAGTTTTGGGCCTGATGTTCCTTGTTAACAGTCCTGCCTCATTACCCAAAGAAGCAGGATATATGTTGCTTGTTTAGAGAAGTCTTTGTGCATTATTGCAGTTATCAAGCAGAACTACAATCGGATTAGCACTGTTTCGCAAGATGTTGCGAGCATGAATGGTACAGCCTTTTTTTAGTGTTAGGCCTAAGCAGGTTCTGAGCATAGGCAGATTGTCCCCAGTGCTCAGTACCCATTCTCAAAGACTGCACCTGTACTGCTGAACTGATGTGACCCCAAAACCAGGGGTGAAAGCAGAGATGCTCTTGGATCCTGCTGGTGTGACTGGACTTACACTTTAAGCGTAATAATTTAGATGCTTCTTCATGCCTGAGAGCACATTAAAAGTTAGATTTACTTGACATACAGTGCTGACCCCTTCACTTTCCTGAATCCCATCTGCCCTGTGGCACTGTCTCATGCCAGTCTGCAGGCAAGCAGATTATAGACTCATGCCTAGTAAAAAACCCTGTTGCGTGCTGCAAGGGTACATAAACATCATTCACCTGGGCTCAGTAGGGAATTTGAACATTATGTGTTTGTTCTCAGAAGCACCTTAGCTTTTAGGAGGCTCCTCGTACCTGTCTGCTCAAATAGCTGCAGAGGTTGCTGGGATTGACTGAGTGCTGTGACTGTGTTACTGAGGTGCCTCTGTGGTAGATGTGGGTTTCTGAGTTCATGTTAAAATATGGATTTTGTCACCCTTGCCTTGAGCCAGGTTTTGGATTTTGCTCCTTAGTCTAGTCCTCTGCATACGACTCTAGCACCATCAAGGCACAAGACCAGCCCATACAAACATAAAGACTCATAATGGTCTTAATTTTTCATTTATTAGAGTAGGTCAGATAACATAAGGAGGTTGCAGAAAAGGCATACTCTCACAGTACACCCTCATGGTACACTAAGTCCATCCCTCTTGAACCAATGTGTTAGAATGCTATGGTAGGAGAAAATGCCAGAGATTACTCATCTCTAAAGAGCCAGAGGAGGGCTTTAAAAAGGGAAGATCTTGGCACCAAACAAACCTCATTTCTTTCCATTGCTTAGTATTCAGACCTTAGGCCAAAATAATTTCCATTGAAATCTGCTGTACTTGCTGCTAAATTTGTTATCTCTTCTAAAGGAGATGAGCAGAAAGTGTATATATATATATGTATTCAATTTTAATGCATATTAGAAAATGCTTTTTTGTATATTTTATTTAGTAATTCAACATTAACATTTGCATCTGTAAATAATACTAGAAAAGTGAACTGGTCCAGAGAGACCTTTCAGGAATTGTTTTGTTATACAGCTTTAAGACTCAATCATCTGGTTAAAATTCAAAGTGAATGCCTAGAATAAGTAGGTGAATAAATAAATAAATGTTCTTGAAATGAATAATATCCTCCTTATCTCTTTATCCAAAATCACCTAAAGGTTACAAGTTCAATTTAATCCTTCTACCATCAGTCAGTCTAAGCTTTATTTTGTATCTACACATAATTCCTTTTTGGTCAAAGGATTCTATACTTTATTATTTTAAACTATCACTGTGGTTGTCTGACTAACAAAGCAGAGGAAGCCCAGGTAATGTGGGCTTTTAGTACAGTATCTTACCTTATCTAGCGACAGTGCCAATTACAGCCAAATCAGAAATTCAGATCATGTCTGATCTCTGGTAGAACATGGGGCACAGAATATTTCCTAATATTTCTTACCACAGGCCCATCAATGTTGTCTGGAATTAAGTCTACATAACTGGAGCCCATTTTGACAGGAACATTGGAGGATATCTGCCTCCAACTCTTTTCCCCTCATGTGCCTTATTCAGCTTGAGCTGTCATTGGCAGAAACTGGGCTTCCCATGGCACAAATGCAAAGGACTGAGTCTTTTGTCTTTACACGTACCAGTTGCATTAGATAATTGATGAGGTCTGAATTTCAGTTTTTGTTTCCTTTTGCTAGCTATACAGTGGTTTGGTTGTGTAGTTGAGTACAAACATGGTAAGAATTAATTGGCTGCCTCAGGCTTTGGACACTGCTCAAACAGCCCTTTCCAATCACCTCTGTAAATTGTTCTATGGTCCAGCTCTGATGTGGCGGTGGAAGCTCTGTGGTCAAATATCCTGCCCATTCAGAAAACTTTAATATTCAGTGTGAGCACATATAGTGTATCTTCCCAGTTACAGTTAGCCATCCATCATAAATTTGCCATAATACACATCGCTAGGTTGTGAACCCTTCTAATCTGAACATGGACTTGCCCTGACTTGTAAATCCAGTTACTCAAAATCAAATCAAATGCAGAACCTTTTCTCAAATGATATCGTTTTCCCATTAAGGACCTAAATTTGGATATTACAAACATTTAACTTTTCCAGCTCTGTTATCTACCTCCTTAGGCTGCAATCAAACCTTGTTTTATTAAGCCAGAATTTATTTCAGATTAAATTTATTTGCAATCCTGTTCCAAACACTGCCTGCTATTTATTCCTCTGTGATCTAGTTGTAAAACAGGGTTGTTATTTCTCAAAGTTGTTGTTTTTTTTTTTTCTGAAGAACCATACTTTCTCAGAGTTGAAGAAAAGGAGCTTAAATATGCTTTGATTATGAGTGAGTAGATTGTGGGTAGTAAACTAATTATATGGAGAATGGGGAGAACGGTGTTTCTGGCATTAAACAGAGTCTGCATGAAGTAAACCTATGTCCGAGACTTAGTGTGGAGTTGCATGGAACAGCTGTGCCATTTGTTAGCCAGAAGGACTCAAAATTATGATTATATTGCAGATTTGGCTTTCGAGAAGAGCTACTTCACTATCTTTAATGTTTAACAAATGAGCAGATTAATTTCTAACTTATCTCAAAATTTAGAACTTGTTCTGAACTTAAAAGACATAAATTACGAGCAATTTCCTTTTCTTTCCCACACAGAAGAGAGAAGTAATAAACACCATAAAATGACCTTGAGTATGGAGCCACTACCTATCACATCATAGTCAACTGATCTAATTTGTCCCTGATTCTGTTTAATGTTAGGTATTTACATGTCATCAATCACCTGCTTCCTGTTGGGCTGAAAGAGCCAGGGGGACTGCCAGCTTTGTCATATGGTAGCCAAAGTGAACGTGTTGTCAGCTGAGATCAGGAAGCACAAAAATGCTTGAAAAGGTTTGGAAGAGCCAACCTGCTTTTGAGTCACAAGAGCTCAGTCTGAGTTGAATATGAGGGGAGGAGATTGCCTTATTAGCCTTTCCTGGCAACGAGGCTGATCGATAATTATGCTGGACAGTCCATTTTGGTCCTTTAATCTGAGCCAATTTGGATATTTTATTTAGCAGCAGTCCTTCCTCTTCTTCCTCAAAGCTTAAACTTTCTCTCTCTCTTTTTCAGCTGTACAGCTCCATGGACTTTGGAAGAAAATGGCAGCTAATGCATGAGCGGGTCACTCCAAACAGGTTTTACTGGTGAGTTGTGCCCTCAGGCTTTGTTTGTTTTGAGCAGATCACAGAGGCAAGAAGGGCATCTAACTTAAAGGGATTGGTTGCTTTACCTGAACATTAAGTTAATTAAGAACAGTAAGACTAACCTTGCTTTTGGTCATCATCAATATTATATGCTTCACAGTATATGTATGGCAGTGCTATAGTGTCCATATTTGTACATCTTTCTTGTCTGGTAACAGTGGTGTCTTGTACAGATTACTACAAGTCATTTGATAAGTGCAAAACTTCTGTTTCTTTGTAAAACCTACTTACAGTAAGACAGAGAAACCACCCAATGTTTCAGTGGCAGAGTTATGATCATAAGGCCTCCTAATTTTCGACCCTTCTGAGAGCTACTTTAGCCTACAACAGTCTGCAGAGCTGGAAGCTCTTGACCAGTCTCCTTATGCAACTGCTGGGGGAAAGGGTGATTCAGGCTCTGCTTTGAATCACTCTCTGAGGAGCCAGTGCCTTTCTACTGACTGGAGCCCAGAATCTACAAACAGTTTGCTAAAAATCTGCTTTGTGACTATCTTCCTTTCCATTTCCCAAGCGTCAGCTTCCAAAATTGGAAAAAGATGATTAAACAAATTTAGCTCCTGTCTCCAGGCTCCTCTATTGCAGATGTGGCTTTCCCAAACTTCTGACCTCCATGAAGGCCCAAGAATTGACTTCAGTGCAGAAGAGAAAACCCAGCAATATTCTTCTGTAGTTAAGTTGAGGACTGGGGCTTGAATCAGATTCTTAATGCTGTGCTTTTTACATTCTGATGATGGTGTGTGCATAGAAGGGCTGCTTGGCAGAATCTGTGAATAGTTAAAAGAAGTGCCTGGTATTTAAGGCCAAAAATGGTCATAATATTAAAGAAAAGAGACTCTTACTTTGAACAGTAAAAATAAGAAAGACTTGGACGACTTTAAGAATTGACTGGTAATTGCAGAGCATGGTGTGTATATCTTAGAGTGAAATTATCATAGAATTTTTTTCACACCATTAAAAGTATCTGACACTCAGGCCCAAAATATCTATAGATTGTACCTGCAATACTTCCACACCTTGCAATGGAGACAGGTACCTCATGGGGTTTTCAAATTGCCTAGGTCCTTCTGCAAATTTCTTTAAACACTTTTAGACTCCCACATTTAAAACATGGCTTTTTGACATCAAGGAAGATTTCCCTTAGTGTACCTATGGATTTTGGACAGTATAAGAAGTTTTTTGAACATAGAGAAAAGTAAATTGTAGGGTCCTGGAAAATGTATCAAAGATCTAGAATCTTTTCTGACCACGTTACTATTTCACATTTCCATAGTGAAAGGAGGTTATGTTCTTATGGCAGGTGGTTGATTGACCCAACTATCCTAAATCCTTTGATTTTGTGCAGGGTGCACATGAAAAAGCTGAGTGTAGCTCCTCTTCAGGTGCAACTTTCTGAGGGGTAGAATAGGTGCTCCTATGGATAATTGTATCTTACACTTCAAATAGTAAGCTTAGGGGAGAGGCTTTCTTAGAAAATGAGTGGAACAAAGCAGAAAATCTTTCTAAAGGAGAGGCTGTGTTGTGGTTTATTTTCCCCTTTCATATAATAATGGTTAATGTGTCAATTTTAGTACAATTTTGCTTAGGGGAGAGGCTTGCTTAGAAAATAAATTGGAACGAAGCAGAAAAGCTTTCTAAAGGAGAGGCTGTGCTGTGGTTTATTTTCTACATTCATATAATAATGGTTAATATGTCTGTTTTATGTGTCTGTCTTAGAAAATGTAGAAGTCTTCTTTAGTTAAGACTCGTATGGCATAGACCTAGGAATCTTTATTCCACTGAGAAATATTGTCCCACTGACAATGAATTTTCCAAGAGAATGAATTAGTTTTTTCTCAGAGTGAGAAAGATTTGAACCAATTTGTGATGCAGGGGTCAGAGGTGTTGAAATCCTGGAATGTGATAACTCTCCTTAGCTGATTTCTTCCTTTTTTCTTTCTTTCTTTTTAAAGCTGCAGACTGTGATGGCTTACAAGCTCTGGCTTGTCAGATGTATACAGGAAAAGAAATGCAAGGAGAATACTAGCTTCAGGAATTTGGTGATTCTTTTTATTAGGCTATGAAAGAGGGAGAAAGTAGATAGAGCTGTAAGTTTCTAAGGGACATGAGCCACTATTCTGAGGAGTTCACCAGCCTATCAAATCCTGCATTACTAAACCTCTTAATTAAATCTTCCAGGTAAGGTTAAATTATAATGATAGGAAGACGCTAAAATCAGAGACCAAGCTGCTTCTCTGCATTGTTTATTAGTAGGGGCTCAGGTAAGCATCCTTCATCAAATGGGACAGTCTTCATCTGATCTGAATGCAGCTGACTTTATCTGAGGCAGACTTTCGCAAATGTTTTTGCCTTCAAAGCATGACTTTCATCTCTCAGGCTGCCGTGAATGGGTTTGTGAAGTCTGTAGACTTCACCTGGTTCATGGGATCAGGCAGCATGACAGGAAGAGGTCTTACTTTTCTCTGGGAGACCTTTCCAAGTAATTATACCTTCCCTGAGAGAGCTCAGATACAGACATTTGAAGGCCAGGAGAAAATTACGGTTGTATCAGACCTCATGAGGCTGGAATGTGAACTTTCACTCAGCAGAGTAAGGAAGACCTCTCTGTTCATCATGGGCACGCAGGTCAGTCTGCGTTTTGCTATAGCTCTGGCAGGCAGTGTCCATGATGGCTCTCCACTGGTCAAAAATGAAGTCCTAAGCTCCAGGACTGATCTGTGGCTTTGATTCCTGGATCTTGCCTTCAACTTCTTTCCTTAGTCCCAGATCTTTGTGCTAATCACTGGGTTGCAGTTTTGTGCTCTCATCCTGTATGGATGTCACTGTCCTCCAGTTTATGGGATATTTCTCATCAGTTCCTGCAACCAGCTCAAAGTCTGTGCCTGAGCTGAGACTCTCTTCTGGGCCACTTACAAATATAAAACCTGGGATTTGAGATCTCTACTTCTGTAGTAGTGATTCATTTTTTAGCTACACCCACTGATGGCATTGGCAGAGCTTGAACAGAATGTGTTACTTGATGTGAGTACAGGCATCCAAATTTGGCTCCCACGTGCCTTGGCCTCAGAGATTTTAATAACTTAGGATCCTGTAGGGATGGAAATAGGAACTTACGCTAATGTGATACAGAAATTCCCAGATCACTCATCACTCTGAAATTACTAAAGATAACTGGAACCAGCATGGGTGCAAAGTTTGTTAAAGACCTACTCAGTGTTCTTTTCTTTCAAAACATTTCCGCAGCTCTCTCTGGGCTGTATTTTTTCACTGTAACTTAGACACCTGTGCTGTCATGTGGAGGGATATAAAAAATACAGTCCATATTTTGTACTGTAGGAATGTAGCAGTTTCCTCAGGCTGCTCTTTGCTGGGGGACTCATTCGTGTTTCACTGGGGGATACAAAGTGGCGGCTGTGGGACCATTTTCCATTTTTGTTTTGCCTGGTACACCTAGACATTTACCCTTTTCTCTCTTATTTATATATTTTTAAACACGTTCTCTGGGACTTTGGGTGATTCTGTGAAAGCCTGGGAGCGGGAATGTGGGGAAAACAAATTTGTGTGGAAGAGAGGGGGAAATCTTCACATCATTTCTCGTGGCTATGGGGAAATTTTGAGCTCTGAAGTCAGTGCCCAGGATGAGCCTAGTCGGTAAAAGACACTCAAGTATGCACTAGTGATGAAAGCTGGGCAAAAGCACCAACAAGGCAAGAGTGGAGAGACAGCAGGAGGAGGAAAATAGGACACGGCTTCAAGGAGCAGTGTTTGTATCTGCAAATAGGAAAAACGTGATGTAGTATAACAAGCAGTTCTCGAATACACTGCTGATTCCCTCACTGAACCTTATGTTTTGTCTTTCTGTGTTAACCGACCAGATTTATGGTTGTTTTGGTATCCATGAATGCAAGCCACAATCATTTTGATCTCCATGGATTAAAAACCTGGAGAGGGGAAGAGGCTGTGCTTTCAGTGAAAGGGGCTGGGCATCCATTTAGGGTATGCTTTGGAGTTACGGAGTTTGTGTCACGGTTGTTTGGGGCATAAGCCAGCAAATTTTGCCTCTTGAAGGCAAGGTTCTCAGTCCTTTTTATCATGATTTTGGATGGGAACAGTGATAAAATTTAGCCAGTGTATTTTTGTTTGTTTGCAGCTTGAATTTCATGAAGAGTATAGGGAAGACTGGTTTGGATATTTGAGAGTAATGTAGCAGAAGATGAGGGATTTATCTCAGTGTTTCAAAAGGTTATGATCTGGGTTTGTATCTGCAGATGGGCAGAGGTTTGTGTCTCTTTCTATTTCCTTAATCCTGATAATTTTAATTCCACTGCCAATTTGGACTGTTTCAGCAGCAGTTCCAGAAGTGACCTTTGGATACAGCTAAGGTTACCTTTATGTGTCTACTTTGCCAGCAGTGAAATGGTTAGTCAAATATGTGCTGGTCTCTCCTGTAAATCCCACTAATCATTGACAGATGGTGTCATTGCACAGTACTGGGGAAACCTCTCCCAATTTTTTGCAGCCAAGTTTAGTGTTAAGAAAACATAGTCTTGTAAATGTCAAATTGACTATTAAGTAATCCTGAGTTAGAGTTTTTTTCAGAATTAAAACTATATTATAGATGGAGCTGTGGATAAAAAGAAAAATTCCAGTTTGGCAGCTGTAGGATAACACCACCTATAGCTTTATTGAGGCATATACCCAGTGGCTGTTCCTGTAGATCTCACATGAAGAACTGAACAGGGACCTATTACTGTAGGCTCCTGTGGGCTAATGACTCATTTGCCTCTATTAAGGGATTTGCTTCCCATTCTCTATCAGTGGGAACAACTGGAAAAGGTTTTTCTTCCAGAGGGTAATGCTAATATATATCTGGAATGTCTTAAGCTACCATGACCATGAACTCTATGTACTAGGCCGAAGACCTAGTATGACCTCTAGCCTCAAGCTCTGTAATAGGAGTTGAGGAGACATGAGACCTTCTTAAAAGTTCTCAGAATAAATTGAAAGGTTTCCTCGCAAGGTCACATTAGTTAATTAAAGATCCCAATACCATGGTGACAATAAAACCCATTTTATTTTCCTTTTCACTTAAAAGATGGGCATGTGGAGGAACTGTGAGGTTAGGGATTTTATTTTCTTTTTGTGTGCCTACAATTAATGCAGTTAGCACTATAGATATTTAATGTTTCCAGACATTAGGTAGTAGTTGACTAGCTTGTTATTATACAGTAACTCAATGGCAGAGAGAGAAATGGAAGCTGGATACGGAGTTGGATACTGTTTATTGGCTGAAATAGCATTTATTTTTGTTGAAAAAGTTTGAAGTCGATAAAGATATTTCAGAATTGAAGGCAACATTATCAAAATGTTTCTCTCAGAAAATGAAACAAAAGAAAGACCTGAAATGTTTGACATTTTTTGCATGTTTTAAAAAGTGATTTTTTAATTTGATTAGAATTTCCTTTTGCAGTATATGATCTTTTAAAAGTAAAGTAGGGAAAAAGTACAGTCTGACACAAAGTGCCTGGATAAAGGCAACATAAAGACACCCTGGCCCCTATTCAAATCCTGATCTTTTGTGATTTACAGCAGCTATTAGTCCCTAATATCCAAGTTAGATGTTCAGTATGCTTATAATATACATGTTCATCACTGTGATAGTGTGAATCATATGAGTGATATGATATGAGTGATCACCGAAGTTTGAGAAATGTTTGTAAGTTTATATTTTGCTTTTGTCCATATTTTTTCCTAAGCTTAATCCTATCCTGTTTTTCAACTACAGTTTGCTAAGTGTTCTTTCAGGGAGGCTGTGATAGATTTCATGGATATGTAAGAGTATAAACAGCCAAATGACCCCAAGAACAGCAAAATCCTTCACTTTCAGTTTCTGGGAAACTCTGCAGGACTGTTTTGTGGAAGACAAATAGACCCCATGTGATCTCTTTGTGCCTACGGTTAGTGTACTGTTCAGACTACCATTCCCATTTCTGAGCACAGTCCATTTTTATTTTAAACTAATTTGTGACAGATTGATGCAAATAGCTGGATGTGGGAAACCATCTTTGGAGAAGGTGGAGAAAAAGCCCTAGTACATTACTGGAGGAGTATTACAGAACATTTTCTCATTTACCTGAGACTAAGAGCAATGATATTTGGGTTTCTGGTGTATATTTACACTTCATGTAATGACATCATTTTACAAAGGAGATTAGATATAACTAGTCTCTTGTACTGTGAATGTAAACCCTAAATTGTAGCTGATGCATTAGACAAACTCCTACAGAGTGTTCTTTGCCTGACTTTGCTATTGTGTTATGCTTCTCTCCTTACTGTCTGCTTTCATAGGAAAAGAAGCATTTGACTTTTTCACAAAGTCCTGTGAGTGCCGTGCAATCAGCCTCCCTGGGATCAAAGATGTTTTAGCAAGGAAAACCAAAGTAACATACTGGCTACAAGGATTGTGTGTGGATATAAATGGAAATAATTTAAAATACTTTAAATTCTCCTTTAAAACCCATTAACTACATAAAAAATGAACCGCAAGAGCCACATGATAACAAGCTCACAATACATATACAGCCACTGAAATTCTGGCTGCTATGACAGCAGTTCTTTCAACATGTGGTGTATATGCTCTGAAAGGGCAATTTTGGAATAAGTTGCTTTTGAGGAACTTTTCTATCTAACCTCCTTTTGTTAAAGAAACACAGTATCTCTTTCAGAAGGAAGGATTACCCCTTCTCCACTAATGTAACTGTCCTTACACATACACTAGCTGGCTTTTAGAATTTGTGATTTGTTGTGATTTTGTACAATTTGTGCTGTTTAGCTGTATTTCTGACTTTAATGTACTGTGTCTGGCAGTGATTTTTTTTATTATTTTTTTTTCAAGACTGGAAAAGTAAAGGCTGAAATATTTCTGTTCATTGCTTTTATATTTAATGCTTATATCACATATTATACTGCGGTTAGGGCTTCTAGCCGTAAAAAAGCCTTTTGATTTGGTCTCTCATCTGTGAGCTTTATTATGTCCCAGAGGGCAGTCTCATCTCTTATTTCTTCCATTGCTATTCTTGGATCCTTAACTTTGTAGTCCCCCCACTCTCTTCTGACTAAGTGTCTGATAATGGAGCAGACCAGATAAACCACTAGTAAGAAACGTCTAAAGAGGAATTTGCTCAGTGTTTCTACCACGTGAGATTGATCCCTGGACTGGATCCAAATGCCATACCTGTCTGGACAGTTGTCGTGGTTTAAACCCAGTCAGGCAATTTGTTCGCTCACTTCCCCCCCTTTCTTGCCCTCCCCCTGCTCCCGGGGGGACGGAGAGGAGAATCAAAAGAATGCAACTCCCACGGGTTGAGATAAGAACAGTTTAGTAACTAAGGTATAACACAAATCACTACTGCTACCACCAATGATAATAATGATAAAGGAAATAACAAGGGAACAGAATACAACACCTCAGCACCCGCTGACCGATAACTCGCCCCCCAAGCCCGACCAAGCTCCGACCCATACCTCCTCCAACCCTGCAGACTCCCAGCCCTTCCGGCTAACTCCCAGTTACATCCTGGGCATGACGTGCTGTGGTATGGAATAGCTCTTTGGTCAGTTTGGGTCAGGTGTCCTGTCTCTGCTTCCTCCTAGCTTCCCCTCCTCCCTGGCAGAGCATGAGGCTCACAAAGTCCTTGGCCAAACCAAAACATCCTTTTATCAGCTCTGTTCCCGAGCTGAAAGTCAAAACACTGCACTGCACCAGCTACCAAGAAGGAGAAACATGACTGCTACTGCTGAACCCAGGACAACAGTGGATGATGGAAGGATCTGTTTCCGTCTTATGCAACAGGCTACGAGATAAAATGTCCAGACTTCATTGCTGTGTTTCATATGCTGGTGTTGAAAGCTTAAATGCTGTACTGCAGACTCATGTGACCTGACTAGGTTGAGTTCATCCTGTTTCTCCCTGATGAATGTGAACTTTAGCACTAATTAATTTCTGCCTGTCTGTAACAGTCCCAGAGTAATTCTTTGTCATAATTTGTAGGAAGCAGTGATGAAAGCCAGCCCTCTAATTATTATATTGAATAATGCATCTCTCTGAGGCATATGGGGATCTCCCATACTGTCATAGCTTGGCAAAGCTAATCAAAAACTAGGCTGCCAGGCTGCCAGTAGTATCATATTTTGTGCTTTTTGGCTAGCAAAGAATATACTCCCACTTTTGTGTGGGATCTGGCTTAGGTTTTGGCCTTTGTTCTATACCACAGTAATCTCTCTGCTTCTGCACAGATGGGTGAATTTTCAGTGTGGGAGAGAACTCCTCTTGTTTTAAGATGACTGAACGAGAAACCCTTGGTAGTTGTTTTAAAAATCACCACTGTCCTGAGAAGTTTAGGAATGATCTTTTTACATATTCTGATTATGGACATAATGTTCCAACCATTTCAGTCAGTGGCAAAGCACCTGCTGGCATCAGGGAGCGAGCATCTTTCCTGGATCCAGTCTCACTTCTGCCCCAGACCTCATCCCTAATGGCCTACTTGGATTTCAAGAGATGCACCTTTGTAGGGGGTCTTACAGCTCTTGTTTTTGAGGCTGAAAGCATTCTTGCAATGGAGAAAGTTGCAATCTAATGGAGAATTTATCCTCAACAAGTACATCAGTGATATCATTTCTGCTCGAAACTAGATTTTCTGTCATGCATCAAAGCTGTTCAGGTAGATTTTCTCAAGAAGAATCAGGAAGGACCCAGGTAAATTCCACTTAATTTCTCTGAATTGACTTCAGCCTCTGAACCTTTGGAAGTTTTGGTGCCATCAAGTTGAAGAAAAACAGTTGTTTTATTAACAGAAGGAGCTGAACTCGTGCTGTGCAGAAAGAACAGTCTTATCATGGTAAAGCAGACAAGATGTTTCTGCATTCATTTAAACATGAGCCATTTGTGTCTCTCAATACCATCCATTAAAGATAAGGAGGTCCCTCTTTATGCCTTCTGCCTGTTGGAAATTAACAAACTCTCTTAAAACGACAATTCATCAGCAGTTACATGAGGCAGAATTCATTCTCGGCAAGAGAAGAAATTGAAACACCCATCCTTTCGTTCCCTGGCATTCCCCTGAGCCTCCTCTGTAAAATGAGATGAGTTTAATTCTGCTATTGTTAAGCATAGCAAGCATGAAGCTACATCAGAATGTAAGAGCGGGAAGGAGTATCTTATTAGCTGCACTACAGGTTCTTTTAAATAATGTTGATTCAGTAACTTGTCTCTTGCTGCTCATATACAGAACAAGGGCTAGAAGCCAGTGAGTGAGGCTGTTTCACTTGCATATTTGTAGTAAGCTAATTGGAATAGCAGTGGTTATCATAGCTCTGTAATTGTCTCACATATAATTGTCCTCCACTGGGCAGAAGGCGATAAAATAGGATGTAGACACTAAACAGATTTCCATGTTCAGTGAAATATCAGAAATTCTGTGGCTGAGAAAGAAACATACTGACCTGTGACTGCCAGCATGGGCTTAGGAAATAATAAGTAATACCTGTAGACTTCAGAGCTGGAGTCAGTAGATCTGGGTTGTCTCCCATAGGAGAAAATCCACTTTTTATTAGAAGAAAAGTAAATAAAAACAAACCAAAAACCCTGCCAGTTTTTTGGCTGAAGGGTGCAGAAACATTTTTAGGTTTTGCTCACAATACTTTTGGTTCTCAGGTTTTGATTTTAAGGGCAATTTGTAATAGCGACTCCCTGAAGCCATTTCTGGATCTACTGTAGTTTCTCCAGACTTGTTTTTGATTTTGTTTCTTCTTTTTTCTTTCTACAAATCATTAGATGTGAATAGTGCATTGACAGTTTAGAATTTGCCTTGAGGCTAGAAAACAGTAGAGTATTACTTTTCATTTAGCCTTGTACTTTTCTTTCCTTTTATTGCTCATCTGTAACAACAGATTAAGAACTCAACAAAGAGAAACTCTCTGATTACCTACCGCTTGACCATACATCTTTACTTCTTGACATGTGAGTAGCACAAACTCCTGCTGCAGCATTCTGCCCTGACCATTCCTACTTGAAAAGGGTAATGCTTTGAGGGTGGGGATGCTTTGGGACTTTTCCGTTGTGAACAGCTGGGAGTGTGTCTCGTCATAGCTTTCTAGGCTTTCTTGTCTCTCTATTGTTTGTGCATAAATCTAACTTGGAAGAAAACCCACAAAAGCTCCCTGGCTTCTCTGATCTCCCCTGCTACAGTGTCATTCTTCCACTGATGATGGAGAGACTCACAAGTGGCTGTGGCCATTTTGTTCATATCCTCTCCATTCTGTCTGTGAGGATGCTTCTGGTTTGAATATAATCCTATCTTGTCATGAGACACATGGTGATCTGCAGACCTCCTGTCACTGTTGCTTTTACCCATCACAGCCACGCAGACTTGCTGTTCCTACAGACAGAGCCTTTCTTTGCATATCTGTCTTCTGCCAAAATCCTTTTTGTTTCCTGCCTCTTTGTCTTTTCCTCTTGTGGATGTTGGGACAAATGAGCATCTTGCTCTCAGTACCTAATTAAATGTGATATTTTGGGGGCAAGGAGGCATGTTAATACATTTATGCTTGCTGGTCCAGAACAGAGTAGTTTATTCTCCTCTGTCTTTCTTCTCCTTCCCCTTCTTCTTTGTTCCATTCTCTCTTGTCTTTTTCTGGCTGATGGTTAAAGGTCAAAGAATGAAATAAGCTATTTGTTCTCTTCAGCATCTATAATGCAAAGAAACAACTGTCACAAAAGGTTTGTGACATAAAACTAGTTTTTCACCGTGCCTTTCTCCAAAATGCATAAACTGAGCAACAAATTTATTTCCAGAATGTTAGATGTTATCCTAGGGTGATTCTTCACAATATCCGGCAACAGGGAATGTGGATACTTATTCTTCCTTAATTAATACAATGTACAATGCTCATAGGCATATGGGGCTCATCAGCATATCCTAATCGTTTTGCCTGTGCCAAGCTGCATACTGGCATTCTCTCTTTGGACAATTTAAGTTTTATTTTTATTCATCTACTGCTGCATGCATTTATGAAGGGATGCTTTCACTCTGAAGCTTTTCAGAGGCCCTGTATTCTGCCTCTCTGTTAACAGCTGAATCACAGCATTGGTGTTTCAGGCATGTCATATATGCAGTCAGAAAATGTTGTTACACTTGGGGGCAATTAAATACACAGTGAACTGAGGATTCTTATTTTCAGGTAAAACATTGCTTGAATGGGTCATGTTTAAGATACTTTTGCTAGGAGACAAACTTAGAGGAATATTATGTGTCTTCTAAACATTCCCTTCAGAAGGGGAAGCAAGAACTTCACTGGAGCAACAGTGAAGAGCTGATGGCTTATTTGAGCACGTACTTTGCTTTTCTGAAGTGGTCAGAAACAGGGCTGATTCGCGTTTCCTGAAAAACCAAAGCAATAATCTATAGCAATTCCCCATCTACATGACTTTCAAAAGATGGTAACCAAGCACTGGGCAAACATTAATTAACTGGGCTTCATAATATAGTAGGCATTAAACTAATTTTAAACCAATGCAGGTGTCCTGGGTTCAGCAGTAGCAGTCATGTTTCTCCTCCTTGGTAGCTGGTGCAGTGCTGTGTTTTGACTTTCATCTCAGGAACAGAGCTGATAGCGATGTTTTGGTTTGGCCAAGGACTTTGTGAGCCTCATGCTCTGCCAGGGAGGAGGGGAAGCCAGGAGGAAGCAGAGACAGGACACCTGACCCAAACTGACCAAAGAGGTATTCCATACCACAGCACGTCATGCCCAGGATGTAACTGGGAGTTAGCCGGAAGGGCTGGGAGACTGCAGGGTTGGAGGAGGTATCGGTCGGAGCTTGGTTGGGGCTGGGGGGGGCGAGTTATCGGTCAGCTGGTGCTGAGGTGTTGTATTCTCTTCCCTTGTTATTTCCTTTATCATTATTATCATTGGTGGTAGCAGTAGTGATCTGTGTTATACCTTAGTTACTAAACTGTTCTTATCTCAACCCGTGGGAGTTGCATTCTTTTCGATTCTCCTCTCCGTCCCTCTGGGAGTAGGGGGAGGGAAAGAAGGGGGGGTGTGAGTGAACGAATTACCTGACTGGGTTTAAACCACGACAGCAGGGAAAGGATGAAAGTCACTCAGGATGTCAATGATCAGTCTTGGAAGAAAAGCAAAAACTCTGTGCTTGAGCTTCATAGATCTGAGCAAAACATAGCTGGCTAGAAAATGTCATTTGCCTATTTTTTCCAAAAAGCTGAAACAAACCCTCCCAACACCACCCCCATACCACCAGACCCCACAAACTGTTCTACTCACAGGTTTTCCATTGGGAAACAATTTATTTTCCAATGAAAGATTTTCAGTTAAATATAATGAATATTTATCTGGAGTAGATTCCACCTCCCCAATAATTTGGCTTAGATTTATCACCAAAATGATTTTTTTACACTAATTTCTGCACTAATTTCATGTTTCTACTTATATTTTATTCCTCTCCTATTATAAAAAAAAAGCTGATGGGGGTTGGTGTGGGAAGAAAAGGATGAGAAAGGAGACAAAGCTACCTAAAAATGTGTGATTTTTTAGTATTCCCTAAAATATACTTTTATTCTTCTTTTCTCAAAGGACTTAAATTTAGAATATTAAAATTAAAAATAAAGGAGTGTCCTGCAAAAAGTGTCTCTTCCCTCAGAAGGCAAAACAGAATCCCTTCTGTTGGAATGTTTTGAATTTGTCCGCCATAAAGCTTGCAGACCTCTAACCCAGGTGAATCTCTTCTCACCTCTCTAGAATTGCTTTCCTTAAATTATCACTGTTTGTCTTAGATAATGTGGGACAGAGAGCTGATGGTATATTGTGCACTAAAGCTTTGAGATGTCTTCAAGACAGTAATATCTTAACTTGATGAGCTGACACTTCATTACTTCCACCATATCCTGATGCAGGGGCGGCTAGGACTTGGCTTCTTATTCAATCAGCACAAGCCCTCAGGGCTGTTTTTATACAGCCCAGATCAGCTGTAGCCTGATGAGTCAGGAGTAGCAGACTGCATGCGAGTGGGTTATTTAGTCAGTAAGTTAGTGGCAGGACTGTAAGTGCACCTGGGAGCACATCGTCTATGAGTGCTGGCTTGGCGCATCTGACAGATCTGCTCCCTGCATGAGTCTCAGTCCCCAGGAGAAGTAATTCCAGGTACTGCTGGGAAATTAAGATGCCACCTCCAGTACATACCGTGCTGCTGGCCCTTTCAAACCTTGACAGGGCTGTGAATAAAGATCTTCACCTTTCTGCCCACATGCTTTTTTGAGTTTATGTCACAAAAGTTTGGTTATGATTATTGGGATTTATAGTATAGGTTGGGGAAGAAATGCCGAAGCACTTTAAAGAACTGACCTATTAACTGGATGAGAACTAGACAGAATTATTTGTACTTTCTTAGTTTTTGGTATTAGCATAGGGGGAAAGAAAAAACATGGATAAACAGCAGCTTTGTTCTGTTGATAAATATACTTTAAAGGTATTCTCTGGCTCAGTGGCATTTCTTTCCCAGTGCTGTTAATTTCTGTGATACAAAGAGTCACCTTCTATGAAGAAGAAAAATTACTTTGGTATGCAGCAGAGCCTGCTGTCTTGTGTGGATTCTGTAGTGACTGGTGACAAGGTTGAGCCTAAATGTCAGCTTTTCCTTCAAGGAGATAATTGATTTGGACCTTTTTCCTCTTCCTGGCCTGCTGTAACCACAAAAAAACTGTGTGTAGAAACTTTATAGTTCTGGGGTCTATTATCCACTGAGATTACAGGTAATTTACAGGTTTAGACATTCAGCAGATAGTGGGGATGAGATGCAGGTAGGCAGATACATGCATGCACATATAGAAACACATGCAGATGCTGTTTCCATAGAGATAACAGGCAGAGCACTTCCTTAAAATTCACTGGGACCTTTTTAAAAAGGATTGGCTTTGCTGAAAAGAAATTAGCTGAGAATAAACTCTTGGCAATTTTTTTTTTTCCCTTATCTTGCAAGCTAAGTCTCTCAACAGTTACTTTTGCTGATGTCCAGAATTGTAGCATCACGGAAATTAGCACTGGAAAAGACACAGAAAGCTCCAGAGACCTGGCTAAGACACTTTCTTACAGTATCTTCCTGCCCAGCTTTTTTTCCAAGCTTCATTTGAAATATGCTGTGCAACAAGATTTTGTCCATAACTCTTCAGAGACCTCATCATGTCCTATGCCATGCAGCAGCTTCTCCCCCTGTTCAGCCACAGAGGATAATACTGTATTTATGTGTTTAATAAATACTTTCTTTCCCCCAACAGTTCAACATTTGTATCTGTTCTTAATAAGGGTAGTTTATGTTGTGCTGTCTGCCTGGGGTGTATGAGGCTTGTGTGCACATTGGCTGTTACGGACCCAGAGTTAATGCTTGATGGAGCCGGTTTTAGACTTGACTGCAGTAAATAACAGATGAATACACAGAATCCCCTTGACCGTCTGAATCTAGCTGGACAAAAGTGATGCTGTACCAGATGGAGAAAGTAGCCTGTTGGCTGTTGGTCCATGTTGGAAAGGTTATGTATGATATAGCAGTGGTGCTATATAAAAAAATACAGATTAGTTGAGCAGCAATTGTATGGATCACTTTATGCTCCCAGCTGCCCATATAGACCTAGACTTTTTGTTGCTTGGACAAATTTAGTTCCATGCATTGCTTGCCTGGCACCACAAAGAAATGCTTATTCACTGCTGGAACAGGATACAATTAAAATTACAGCAGACTAATTGGCAACATCCACTAATTTGACTGCAGTTGCCTGCGGCAAGAGGATGTGGTTTTCCCCCTTTACATATTATTGTACAATAAATGTGCCTTGTTCCTTCCCATCTCTAACCCTTGTCTACTGCACAACATCCTGCTAAGTAGTCTCCATCTGTTTCCTCTGTCTCTTTACATGAGCAGTGACAATTGCCTTCAGTCTGACATCCGAACCTGCAAAAATGAGTTTCCAAGTTGGCATCTTGGGAAAGTCTCAATCTGTTGTAAAAGTTTTGATTTTGTTTTCAAAGCCAAAGCTGAGGAATGCCGCCTTGACTGACCAGAAGTAGTCACACCCCTGGTAAAAAGCTCAATCCAGCAGATACCAGACCAAGTTTGAAAGACTGATTCCTCATTTTTACCTTGTTTTAAATCCTTAACAGAAATGTTGCTCACATCCACTCCCATCAGCTAATGGGTCCAGGAGAAGGAAGAATAGAGCTTTTCTTATTCTCTATAGATGGTTTAGGGAGCAAAAATGAACAGCAGGCAGTCTGAATTGCTCAGCGGTTTTGATCTAAGATGCTGGAGTAGCTAAATCTCAGTGCTGCCTTTTGTCATTAAATACCTGATGTCTGGAAAATGGGTAGAAAAAAAAAATGCAGAAATGGTTTCTTCCATGGAAAGGTAGTAGAGTTGGTAGAAAAGAGTGAGCTGAGGTGTGTACTAGGCGAGTAATCCAGTCTGTGAATTTCTTTTTTCCTTTCTTTGCATATGCTAGTTTTTTTATTTTCAGCTAGAAACATTGCAGGAATAACTACTTACAATACAGAATCCTGTGTTTTCCTTGCCCTTCTCGCTTGCTCTCCCTCCTGCTCAGAGATGAAATATTAGCAGAGGGGTCTAGTAAATGTGCATCCACACGTGCTTTTCCTTCAAGATAGAGATAAGGATCTTGCCAGGATCCTGTCCATCCTTCAGCTTTCAAAAACATGTGATCCTGTTCTGAAAAGAAGGGAGGAAAGATCTTGTGAAAATCAAGAGCTGTCGTGAGAACAGAAGAGAAAAGCAGCAGCAGAAGGTAGAAAAAAGTATCACTTGCTTCCTTCCTAATGGAATCCAGAGGTAGTTTCAATCTTAATTGGCCCGTGATCCCGCATCAGCTGCAACAGTGGCTGCAGGCTCCACGTTTTGAAAACTGCCTTTGCAGCAGTCAAGGAATGTGTCAGCAGGAAAAAACATGACCTTTCCTGTCACTTCTGCCTGCATCCTCTCAACATTTTCTCATCTGAGTGGTGATAAATGAGCAGGGATTGTGGAGGATGTTGATTTAGTGTGGCTTCTCACAGTGAGAGTGCTTTTTTCCTCCCCATGGCCATCCAAGGCAGCAACATACATGGGTGCATTTTGTGGACCTTGGTTTTGTTTATACTCTGGAGTCTGTGCACATACAAAATATAGAGGTGAGCTCTGCCTGCAGCCTTAGGTATGGCTGTGTGGCAGGAAAACTGTTTTCAAGCTGAGCTTAGGCTTGTAAGTGTTGTTAAACACTCTTGTCTCTGTAAACCTCTGAAACAGAGCTGCTTGTCAGCCAGAGAGCCAGGAAGACACTTCATGGCCACCCCAGTCTGTGGGCTCCACTTGGCTTTAGAGGACATGGAAGGGAAATGGTAAGTCAGGGGATGGTGTAATCTTTCCTCATCATACTTCACTTGCTCAAAGAGTTTTGAGCAGTGAGTCTTCCAACTGTTTTTCAGAGAGATAATGTATGAGAAAATATAAGGCTGTGAAGATGTCTTTTGTTGATGCTCTTGTATTGCCACACCTGAGAGTTCATTGCAGTGAGTTCTTAAGACTAGAGAAATTACTACATGGGATAAAGGAATAGCTTTTTGGAGCAGCTGTACTCCAAAATCTGCACTGTCGTCTTGCTCATTCCACTGCCTGACTTTTTTTGCGTTCTTCATGTAAAGCTTCTCCAGACAAATGGTGAGAGATCATTTACTGAAAATACCCGTATTCAGGAGTCAGAGCACTGCAAAGCAAAGCTGTGTTCTGTGCCAGTGGGAATAGGCAAGGCATGAAAAAACAGCATTGATTGGGGATTTGTTTTGCAATCAGAGTCTTTGATATAAGAAGATGATCTAAGGTATCGTTTGGGAGACGGAAGGATGACCGATGCAGTTAACTTTACAGGCTTCTTATCTGCCTGCAGATAACAGGAGCTTGTCATGCTTTTGGCTTGCAGGAGATTGCTTTGTGAGCTTTTCTGCTTGAAGTACGGTATTTGGTGAGCAGAGGAGTACTAGGGGGTGCTGTGTACTGGTCCTGTTTTTGTCATTGTTGTTTTGAAAAGAGCCATCAGACTTGTCAAAACTAATTAAGGAAACAAGGTGGCACTGGCACACTCAAGCTAGAATGAGATGTTTCAGGAGACTCCTGTTGTCCCCTGATGCTCACTTAATAGGCATTATGAGTAGATCCACAGAGCTTATGTATGCAAATGCGCAGTGGTAATGAGTATTTTGAAATCTGGAAATACTTAGGTTCTTCTAATTCCAGTCCCTTTTAAAATTAATGGTATTGTGGCAGATGGATGTTTCTTATTCCCTGGGTCAGGAATAGGTTTGCCCCATTGCTGTAGGAGGAGGGACTCAGGAGGTGTGAGGAGCAGGGCAGGCACTCTAGTGTTGTGGTGCTACGGCACAGCAAATGGCTCTGGGTAGAAGGCTGGTGTCTGGCTTCCAGGAAGAAGCCTGGAGAGTGGGTGCCCCAGGGGGAAGGCTGGATTTCAGTAAGGAGCCTGTTGGGAATGGCTGTGGGGCAGGTGCCTAATGTGATCCCAACCAACACCTAAAAGTACTGAAATTACCACACTTCCTTTCATAAAGTTGTGATGGATAGAGGTGTTGGTAAGCATGTACCTCTGTCCCTATTGGCATGGAAGTGGGAGTCATGACTGCTGAACACCTGAAATGACAGCATTTAGGACTACTTATGGGAAAAAGGGAAAAACTTCTGCTGTGGACTAGAAGGATGTGTGCCCTTTCTATGGATATATTAGGAAATAATGTTGCTGCACACCATCATGTTTTTCACTGACATTGTAAGGAATTTCTATTTGTCCTACTGTCACTTTTAACTGTGTGCAGATACTTGGAAGATTTGACACCAATAATTACACAGTCACAGGGACTCAGGCGCATTCTGGCATCCTTACCAATAACAGGCAGCGCTTTCTTCCCTGTGGGATCACCCTGAAACTGATGGTAGCGATTAAGGAGCAGACTATTTCTCACTGGAAGTAGAATGATGAAAGCCCTGCCTGTATGTGGCTTTGCTTTGTTGTGTTGGGGTTTCTTGGCCACAATTCTCAGTGTGTTGTGAATGGACTTGCTATTGATGTGGGGCTCTAGTTAACAAGCAGTGCCAGTTTCAGTTACCTACACAGTGGGTCATAATGTAGTTGTTTTGACATTTGCAGCACTGGCGGAGCTTAGCTGAACTCTGGCACATTCATATATTTGTCATTGCTTCAATTGCTGTGTTTTTTGTGAGATCCACAAAAATGTATCGAAGCATCTGTATTTTGTTCTTTTTTTCTTCTTCTTTCTTTTTTTTTTTTTTATTTTTAATGTTTTAGCTGTTGATGCCCCAAGGATGAAAGAAGCAAAAGATTGTGATAAAAGTGTATTAGAACATTAAGGAATTGTGAACGTTGGCTGGCTCAGAGGGAATCTATTATTTACAATCTACTGTATCAAATTCAGCTTCACAAAATTAGAAACTGATTTTTGTCGTTGTCCCTTTTTAATCTAACCCTTTGGTTAACTTAGAAGAAGCAGCTCCATAAATCACATGGACATTTATGGATATTTTTTTTTCCCCTGCCAGCCATTGCTAGGACTAAATGTTCATCTCCCAGCCAGGACACTAATAACAACATTTCTGCTCTGGGCTTGACTTTTGCTGGGCCAGAAGGAAAACTGTCTTTGTAATGTGCCTTGCAAAACATTTTCAGGGAGTAAAATAACAATGCACAGGAAAATTTTACTTGAGGTGCTTGGGTTTCAACTACTGAGGTTAAAGAAACTCATTATGCCTTTGTTTCATGATTATCAAGGGCTAATGCATGGGATAATGGGGTGAATAATTATTACTAGAATTGTTTTTGTCACAAGTTCACCATATATATGTACATTGCTGTTCTTCTGAAGATGGGGAAACTGAGATGGTAGCAGAATTGCCCAGCTAAAGAAGGTCAGATCAGTCTCTCATGTCACTATTCAGACAAGTAAGACCCCTTTTAGTGTGCTTTCTATAATCATGGGGCTGCTGTGCCCTTGTCTTTCCTTCAGTATTAAAACAGATGTCTGGTTTTCCTGGATATTGCAACCAGCTTGCTTTGTGTCCCCAAGAATGGTCATTGTAGTCTTGATCTTGTAGACAAGGGCTAAGCGGGTTCACCCACCAGCGCCTGGGAAGGTGTCTATCTTATAAACACAAAGGAGACAAGCTGGTAGGAGGTAGGGATCTACATACCAGGTGTCACAAGTTAGATTTGAACTGGTTTTGTTTCTCCTCACCCTCTCTCTGATTGAAGAGCTAACTCGGCTTTTAGCTAACTTTGCTGCCTTCTTTCTTTCTCTTTTTGCCCCCAACCAGGTCGGTGGCTGGTTTGGATAAAGAACCTGACCTTGTGCACATGGAAGCCCGGACTGCTGATGGACGTGAGTGCCTGCAGCCAGTGCTGAAAAAGTGGGCTTTGGGAGTGGGAATGGAAATTCGTTCTACTTATTTTGTCTCCCCATTTACATTTTGATTGATAGGAAAGATGTTGGTCATGGGGTTTGGTGTGAGGGGTTTGGTGTGAGGTATACTCCTATCTTTAACCCCTGCCTGGGGGGAAAATTCAGAGGCTGCAGGGCTTGTGTCTGTGGAGAAACCGGGCAGAAGCACAATCTGTTGGGTTAAGGAGCTTTCTATTTGCTCCCTATTTAGCTTTTTCAGTGTCATGTATTTTACATGAATCATAAGGAGTTTGGCTACCAGCCCTGTGCAGTGCAGCCTCTGTGCATTTCCAGAGGTGTTCAGAACAGCTGTGGTGTACCTGGGAATTTGAGAAATCGCCTGCCATCAGATTTCTCTCCTGGCCAGAATGTCCCTATGCCCCAGGTACCTTTAGTCTCACAATGAAAGTATTTTTCAGTCTTGCTCATGATGTATGAATAGGTGCTCCATTCACAAACATTACAGGCCTTGAAAAGGTGCCTGGATCTGAAGTAAGACGTAGAAAATATATAATTCTTAACCCCTCACTGAAATGAATCTAGTCACATTTGCAGCAGTATAGATTCCTATGTAATTAACCTCCAGCGAAGAAGACAGTTGGTGTTAGAAGCAAGTTACTTTTTCTATCACTCTCTCCAAAGTGGTTTAGCTATTTCTCACAGGAACTACAGCGCAGTAATGCATCTGCTCCTGGGCTGAAGCCAGCTTTGCTCCAGCTCAGTGCCACCACAGTAGCGGGACATGTGTCCCTTTTATGCTACAAGGACAGTGCTAGAAAAGCAGCATGGGATTGAATTTATAGAGGATTTCTGGGAGGAAAAGGCCTCATTTTTGTTGGCTGCAAACTTTTCTCTGCTTTAGTCAAGTGCCGCATAGGCCAGATGCTGTGTGAACATGCTCTTGTCTATCAGGGTGGCTTCTCTGAGGCTGTGGATCTTCTAAAATCACTCATTGGCCTCCCACTGCTATTTAGTCATGGCAGCTGAATAAATAACCAAGCAATAAAAGCTTGGGGGTGACAGCTGTTTGTTGAATATGTGGAAAAAGCAAAACAGGCTAGCAGGTGGGTGGGCAAGGTAGGGAGGCTTCTTCAGTACCTTTGTTGCTATGAGTGCTGTGGCAGGGATGCTGGGAAAAGTGGCCAAAAGCAAGTAAAAAAAGCAAGCAAGTAAGCAAACAAACTGCTGATGGAGTTTATTTTCAAACTAAGTTTAAACTTGCTCACCCAGCTGTTTGAATATTGGATATGTCAAGGATGTAGATGCTTTATTTGAAAGATGTAACCCCAGTTTGCAGACAACTCTCTTCCTTCAGGTCTTGTTTGCTGTAGGGGTTTGCTGTTTGTTGTTGTTTTAATGTATAAATTCAGCATTTTGCAGTTGGCAGTTGATGGTATTGAGGGTTTCACTGGAAGTCAGGTGTAACCAGGGGTGTCTGCAAAACAGCCCATTGCAAGCCATTGTCCCACCAGCCAGCCGGCACAGGAGAGACCTGGCAGGCTGCGCTGGCCCTGCTGGCATGTCCTGCTGGGGGACAGCACCAGAATGACTCCTTTCCCAGCCAAACACAGTGCAACACAACCATGCTGCTCCAATTAGAGTTTCTAAGCCTTAAAACGATATTGGTTTGTGTTACAAAACATTTACTGCCTCAAAGCTATAGCCTCACCTGGTGTGAAATGGTACAGCTCTGTGTACTTAGGAATGGAAGGTTGAATGTCTCTCCTAGTTGGCTCTGTAACCAAAATGGGTTTTCATGCTCTCAGTGAAATGGCTGAGGCACTTACACCTGCTGGAAGATGGGTCCCTGCAGTTACTTCCCCTTGATCAGAAAGTTTCTTATGAAAGTTTCCCTCAGTAGTTGGGAAGATGAAGGGGAGTATTTCTTAATGCCTCTTAGGTCAGTCTGGTGTCTCAGTCACTTACTTGATGTATTAACAGGCATGGATTTGAGTATTTTGCCATTGCTCACTTCAGGTACAAGAATCCACACCTTCAATGTCCTTGGAGACTTGAAAAATACATAGTTCTTCTAGAGGGGACATTTGTCTTTCCTTTTCTGATTTTCTTTGTGCTGTCCATTTAAAAAAATAAACTGGGGGGCAAATGGTATATAAGGTTAGGCTCCTGGACTTGATTCTTTTTTCTCCTTCATTTAGCAGTAGTGGGACTGAAGAACATATCTAATACTGATTCAGACACTAGAGCCTGAAATATGCTTTGTGTCTGGGAACAGGTGGTGGGGCATGATAGAGTTTTGTTTACCCAGTCAGGGCTGTCAATAAGCTCATGGAGCTGGGAGGTGGAATTCCTGTTCACCACTCTGGTGTCTGTCCTCCAAAATGTCTTGCCTTATAATTTTGTCTGTCCCAGTCATTAGGAATGGTAGGGTCCCTGCAAAAACATCTGCCACAGTGTCTAGTCCCCTTAAATATTTGCAAGAGGCTGCTAATGCTGTTGCCTAGCTGATCTCAAGCTGTTCCTGTCTTTGTGGCAGATGAAGTTTTTAATATATTTTTTGACATCTTGGCAGAGCTATTGTAGCAGAATAATAATCTAGGCTTGCATTTTTAAATTATAAAAACATGTAGGAGCCTTGGGCACTGTACCTTCTGCCTGGGTGTAATAGGCAGCAGCAAGGACAGGTTTGGATGCAAGGGAACTGTTACAAATACACTGACACAAGCACCAGCACTTCTGGGAGAGATATATTAAACTTTCTGATGTTCACTGGGATAATTGTCTCCCCACTCACAGATCCAGTGCAATAAACAGTATTTTAATTAAAGGGAAAAGGGACACCCCCCCCCCCCAACCAGAAAGATAAAACAAGGTAACCAATTCCTGGGGAATAATTACAGTCCTGTCTACATACACAGTTTTTCTTTCCCTTTGGGGGAAAAGTTGTTATTTTTTTTCTCCCTCCCATAGTAACCTTCACTGGCAGTTTGTGATTTTAAGTCTTGCTTGCCACCAGGACATGACTTAAGCTGAGCCAGTCTGCAAAAGAGCTCGTCTCCATCAGCTACCCTTCTCCCTGTAGTGATGCTGGCCAGCCATGCCTGCTTCCAGCTGCCTTGTTAATGCTGCCAGGAAGGAGCAGCCCTTGCTGTCCTGTGTCTCTGTAAGTCACAGTAACCTGCACTTAAGGCTGCCCTTTGCATCCTTCAGCATAGTGACAGGGATGACTGTTTCAGTGTCTTCCTTCAGAGACCCACATCTTTGGGTATTACCTACCAGAGAAAGCCTCTTGCGTGCTCCTGCTTCCTGCCAAAGCTGTCATGACTGGTAGGAAAAGAAGAGGCTTAGTAGGTTGGCTTATTTCACCAGTTTATCACTGCAAATTTCAATAAATTGTTTCAGTTTCATTACTACTAAAAAGGGTAAAAATACACTCCAGATTCTCAAGATGAAGACCATGTTAATTAGCAATGGGGAGGCATTTCTTGCTCAACTGCAACATGGCTGCATGTCTGAGAAAGCCATTCCCTAATCTTAAGTGAGATAAGTTGGTGGGAAGGATTTGTGTGCAGTTATGGATGTTGTGATTTGAGCTGCAGGAAACCCTCCAGGCTGCTTGATGTCCATATTGCCTCATTCACAGATGGGCTGAGAAAGTAGCTGGATGCTGGTTTATAAGCATAGGAAGTTTTGAGGCTGTCTAGGAAATGGGCAGCTCTTCTCAATTCCTTTTGTGGTAGAATGTAATTAAACAAAGAAACAAGCAAACAAGCAAACAAAAATCCCATAAAAAACCCAACCAAACCCAACCCCCAATGCCTAAATCCTCCAATCTCGATGTTGTGTGGGACAATATATAAATTGAAAATAATCCCTGTGTAGAAGCCAACCTCCCTTAAGGCATAAACTTCCCACTTAAAGGTAAACAAAGCTTTAAAGGCATAGCTTGGGCACATGCCATCTGCTTCTCTGGGCAGCTGTCCTTTTTCCTTGTGGCTGTGCAAATCAGGGCTGAAAAGTTAACCCCTTTCAGAGAAGGGGGAGATAACAGCTTCTCTCCTAACTGACATTTACACTGAGGACCCTGTAGTTTCTATATAGTGGAAGATGTGCTTTGTGAATGGGATGGTAGCTCATGAAGAGGTCGTACCCATCAAGAAGCTTAAGTAGCATCTTGGGATTGTTTTTTGCTTTGAGTCACAGACAAATGTGAACGTATTTTTTACCTGATTTTTGGACATGTTCTAAAGGGAATTATTTTTCATTTTTTTTGTGGGGCAGCAGGAAACGAAGCAAGACTTGAACCTGTTTTGGTGTCCAAAGGCAGACAGGTTTGAAGATAGGTTTTTTGTGTCTGTGGGTTGGGTTGTTTGGTTTTTTCCATAGCTACCTTGTGTTGTAAAATAGATGAAAATAAGTAAACAAGAGACTAAATTGATAGTGAGCTACCCCCTTCTCCACCACCAGCTCTGTGTGAATATTAATCAGGTGCCATTCTTCGAGTATACTTGATTGCTGGTGTAACACACTCAAAATGACACATTTCCCAATAGGCAGGCAGCTAGTTGTCATGTCAACACTTGTGATTTATCTGCATTTTTTTGTGACAGGTTTTTATTCCTCTTCCCATTCTGTCACTCAGCAGCAGCAAATTATCCCCTTTATGAAGGGATAAGAATATCCAAGCGACTGTGTGGGAGAACATACCAGAGGGAATGAGCTTCTAAAAATATGGTTCCTGACCTCTCCTCCTTGCTCTGCCTAATTTTAGTGCTACCTCATGGAACAAGTTAAGGCTGATGAGCTCTTTGGGTAGCATGATGGTACATAAGACCCTCTTGTTTTCTGAGAAGGTGCTTTTATCCACCGCAAAGATGTCTTAGATTCCATGCTGAGGGGGTAAATAACAGCTCTGGACCAAATGTGTATGTGTCGGTTGATAAAGAACCTTAATTTGTCCCAGCTGAGTGTCTGACCTCTCTACTGCTGCTGGTATCTTTTGCTAGGATAAAGCACAACTCCAATACTCCAGTTATCTGGCACTGTCTCTAGGTCAGATATTTTTCACCATACACTTTAATTACCTCCAGGTACTCTGAGCTGGCACCAGCAACAGTTTCTGCTGCTTTAGCAGCATCAGTGGGACTGTTTTCTTTATTGTACCAGACCTATGCAACTGCTCTGTATCAGCCACGGAGCCCTTATTAACCTCAGATTCCCAGTGCCTCAACCCAGAAGCCCGCCTGTGGTCTTTAAACGTGGACCTTTGGTCCTGTGATTGGGCATGAACCTTTATTAGATTAAAGCTTGGTTGTAGTTTGTGACTTTTTTTAGACAATATCTTTTAAAAAGTTACTATTCTTGTTATTAATGCCTCTGACTTGCGTTCTTTTTGCATTCTTAAGATTCTGTTGGTGGGATGAGGCTTTGGAAAGGGAAACTGACAGTTTGTGAATCTTGTCTTTGAATTGGGAAAGGCAGTTAGCTGAGTGTCAGAGGATTTCAGTTGTGGCCCCCTGTGCTTTCCACAGACCCATATTTTGCTGCCACTGGAAAGACATAGACCAAGTGCAATAGCAGGTTTTATGGGATGGAGAATCCTGTAAGCAGCTTTGCTAGGCTAGTTACTGTCCTTTTAACATTCCCTTTTATCCTTTTGGGCTCCATTTGACAGGATCCTTGTTAAAAGGTGCAGTTGTGAACAAAAATCACCGCACTAGGCTCAACCCAGCCCTTATAAACTTACTGTTTTCTTCATTGATGGTCTGTCCTTACCCTCTGTAGAAAAGGGAACAAGTGTGTGAATTTAAGAAGCCTGTAGTAGTGTTGCAGTGTAAAAGATATGACCCTTTTATCACTGCAGCTGTCATCTTAGTTGTATTTTCATTTTCTCCCTAATTTCCAGTTTTTAGAAAGGCAATTGAAAGGCAGAGATGGCATACTTAGATTACATACATCCAGAGACACAGTGCCTTGGTTATTCTCTTTCATGAGATCCTTTCTTAGCCTAAGTGAAGTAATGCTTAATCCCCTGCCAATTTGCTGGAGGTGAGCACATCTCTCCTTGCTGCAAGCAACTTTCTGTATGTCTGCCTTTGACTTACGTCTTCCTCATGTTCTTTTCCCAGTCCTATTCCTCTCTCAAGCAATGCCAAGACCTGACAAGGCATCGCGTTAGTGCGGTGGTCTTCTCTCTAGACAGAAGTGTTTGATGCCACTTGCAGTGCATATAACTACTGTTGTGACTCTTCAGCTAGTCATGCCATTTCATTTCCATAGTGTTTTCATACTTAGTCTATATTGGCTATAAAGACAACTTTGAGAGATGCTTGTAATTTTCACAGCAAAATAATATAATGATGGTTTGGTTTTTTTTTTTTGTCTCCTTGTGTGTTACAACCACAATTAAAACCATCAAGGCTATAGTATTTCAGGGGGAGGATGGGGATACGGTTCCCAACAGGGTAGTGGAATTGATAATTCTACCTGAGTGGCTTTTGAAATCTTCTTCGGCTCCATATGTTCTCATCATCAATTTTCTGATGCATTTATGATTTGTATCCTCCACTTATGGTTTAAACTCCAATATCCTTAGGGCCGTCTGCACAATGGGGAAGGGAACGATGGGTGTGGAAGTATGTTGTATTTCTGACTCCAGAGAGCAGTTACATTTTTAAAGGCTGGAGGTAGATCATGCAGTAACGATCTATCCAGTTGGAGCTGAGGTTAAGACTTCCCTTCGGAGACCTTTTTTAAAGCTGCTGCTGACATTTGCAGACAACAGGCTCCTACATGGGCATTTCTCATGTATGCGTATTCTGTTACAGACACACACTATTTGACCTGTCGGATCCAAGAGTGCTCGGAGACCAAAAGGAGTGGGCCATTCTCGCGCTCCATTGACATCAGCTCCCTTGTTGTTCAGGATGAATATATCTTCATCCAGGTATGCTGGCTTGGTACAAATGTGACATGAATTCCGTCTCTGTGAGGTACTTGTTCTGTGCAAGAGAGGAGGTGTATTTTTAGGGCCACAAGTCACGAGCTAGGAGTCTGTACCTGCCTGCTGTAGATTGGCAATACAATCTGGGACAAAATAGTTGATTTCTCTGCTCATCACTTGTGTCTTGGTGAATCTAATATATTTTGTAAGTTCAATCACCAGTAATCACAATGGCCCATGAGGTTCACAGAAGCTCTAATTTGCTGTTGTGTCTACTTGGATGACACAAAGAAGCTACTGATGAAGTGGAGAGAATAGAGGAGAACAGAGGAAAGGTGTGAATGATCATTTTGACAAATTGAAAAGTTTATGCTGATTTGACAGTCAAGTAGTGCTAATGGAGTGAACAAAAACTTACAGTAGGAGGTAAAATAGCAGAAAAATTGGAAAAAGATGTTATACGGCAATTTCAAAGTGAAAGATGGCTGTTTGTCAGCTAGTTGATGATTTTGGAGATGATGAGAAAGTGACAGGAATTGATTGAGAAACTTCCTGGTTTTGAGATTTTTCTGGGATCTTGTGTGCTGGATGTGGAACAAGGCTACCTCTCCCAATTTCATACCTGGGGAAGTGTAAGAAGGAATAACACAGTACGGAAGAACACTTCCTGAACATGAGCCAGGTTGTAGAAAGTTCATGGGGCACAGAGATTGCAGACATGATGATGTTAACTGCTTGTCACCAGTGCTGAAGAGGAGGAATGAGATGAGATGGAGCTTGGATTCAGGTAGTACCGAAAACACCCGCTCTTCCTTTTTTGAGCAGCCCTGGGTTACATTAAGCTCCTATTTTACTTCCTCGATGGAACATTCTTCATTAATGTCTCACAATTATGAAAAAGTTCTGCTCTGTTTATTGTGAAATTTTCTTAGAAATGGGAGTTTAAGTGGGAAGGCTGATAATTCTGGGCTGGGATTTGGTGGAGGACAGGATCTCTATGACCTGGAAGGACTACACAAAAACTGCATACACTTGAGTAACACCAGAAGGCTTCTTCCATGTGTGGGGAGTCTGCTGCTCTGGAGATGACTGAATGCTAAGGGAGCCACAGCTCCCCTCATTCCTTCAGGAAACCCAGCCTGCTACTGCTTCTTTTGGCATCCTGAGAAGACCTGCATCTAGGAAACACTGAGCATGTAGCTTTTGCAACATAGTAAGTCATGATTT
The DNA here is from genome assembly GCF_033815535.1 of Pezoporus flaviventris. Classification (NCBI taxonomy): domain Eukaryota; kingdom Metazoa; phylum Chordata; class Aves; order Psittaciformes; family Psittacidae; genus Pezoporus; species Pezoporus flaviventris. Next base: position 8,840,493 of record NW_026892577.1, on the reverse strand, counting down.
GACTAGAGGCTTTCCAATTGAAAAATGCTCTACTCTCCAAGGACTATTTCAGAGAGACTCTCTTAATCTGGTAGTTTATGTCTGAGGGCATTGTGGAACATCCAGTTCTTTAAGGCTAGCATGAGGCTTTACAGATGTTTCTTATTCCTCAGCTCCCACCTGTGTTAAAACAAGGGATTCTCTGTTTAGAAATGTGAACTCTCATTGAGAACATTTGCCTAGTATGCATATTCCTCTGCCTCAAATCAGCAGTGAGCTCAGGCTAATAGCTGCTAATTGCTTCAAGTTAAAAAAAGGAGTGTGTGTGTATACAAAACCATGCACGTATGTATATGTGCCTTGACTATCCTTAGCAGGGTTTTATTATAGCTTAATGGGTGTTTGAAATTAAAATTTCAAACTTTTAAATGTTAAATATGCACTGTCCTGGGTTCAGCTCAAACCATGACATACACACTGAATGTTTCTGCTGCATTGGGCAGGAGGCTCTACCTTTCATGCTTGTCTATCACTTTCCCTCTTTTTTGTATCACACTTGCAGGATTTCTGACTGTCCAGCAGCCTGTAAAAAGTGGCTGCAGAAACTGGGCATGGATTGAGTCCATGTAGTACTCGAGTAACCCGTGGGCACTTCAGATTCACGGCACACACCTCTCTGAGCCGAAGGTGTGTTAAATCCACCATGTCCAGCATATGGTGGATAGCTATGCAGAATGTTTGTTTGGTACATATGTAGGAGGGCTGATATGTCCTGGATGTATTAGTCTTACAAGCTATGTGATATGGTTGCCTATTATGGGATGCATCGGATTGAATGTGTGTGCAGTGTCCCGTGCGTATCACTCAGTCTGGATAATCTTGGACAGAAATATGGGAGACAGCTCTTTTGAATTTCAAATATTAGAGATGAATAAATAAATATCAAATTAAATGCTAAGAATCTGGTGAGGTTTAATAGCTGCATAAAGGATGGGGCTGTGAGTTCTGATCTGTCTGTGTTGGGACAAATCAGAAGTAATGTCTTGGAGTAGAGAAATGAACTAGTTTCTTTTAATTTTTGTCATACAAGCAGTACAATTTTATCCTAAACAGGTTGATCAGAAGTGTGTGGAAAGATCAAAACCTTCGGGGGGCAATTTGTCTCCTATTGCACTTATTGTGGGTCTCTCTGAATATTGCTTTCCCATTAATATTAGAAGGAAGCTAAGTATAGCTTTATGACAGCTAAAATGAAGGAAAATGAATCCCAGCTATTGATATCAACATTTTAGATTGTCTGCATAGTTATTTACGAGTGAATATCCATTCTAATCAAGTTGATGAACAGGCCTGTGGTGTAAGAATCTTGGGAAGCATTAACTTGTGTAACTGGGCACTCAGAGCAAATGTGGTACTGTGGTGCATAATGGGTAGGGGAAAGAAGAATACGGAAGATGTTATAGTTCTATTATAAATCAAATGATTCCTTATCATGTGGAATGCTGTTGTGCAGCACTTATGAAAGGATCTTGCAGAATTGCAGTGCAAAAAAAGAAAATGAGAATGATCCTTGAAAAAAACTTGCCCATGAAGAGAGTTTGAAAAGACAGGGACTGGTACCAGGCAAAGGAGATAAATAACAGCACATGATGAAAAATGTAAAAGGTAATGAAGAAGGAAGGAAGAAATAGCTACTAAGAAAGAGTAGGAAGAATTCTTATGAATAAAACAGTAGGTGATCACTCTGAATTTATTGACTTACTTTCTATTTGATTGATCAATAATTATTTAAGGATGCCTAGCATATCACTAAGATGGGATAATTCTGCATAAATTGATATATCAAGAGAAAATTCTACTCTCTATTGTGCAAATAAGTTTTCTTTCGGTTCACAGGATTGCTCTGATGTAGCCAGGAGCCAGTTTCATCATCATCTTTCATGGTTAATACTTAAAATTCATACAGCTTACAAAACAGGTCATTTATTTGTGAGAAAACCTTGGAATATGTCTGAATTTATTTATTGTACCAAATGGAGCTAAGTTGATGAGCAACTTTGCCATTAAGGTCAGTGTCAGTTGTGTTCAATTATATAGCTGTGCGGTAGTGAAGCCCATACTTTCTCTACAGCTGTAATGTGCCATTCTTTATAGCTGTACAACATCTTTCCTTATTGGTGCCTTTGAGTACACGCTAGTGAGATAGTAGCACTCCCTAAACTTAGGTGCAGAGATAACCTGCAGCTGCCTATAAGATTTGACATCCTGACAATTACCTGAACTGCTACGGTATTCTCATGTTCAGAGTCTACATTATAAGACCCAGGGGTCAGGGATAGTCTTTTGTTTTATGGATGAATCTAGTATATTGATATTTTGAAGAATTGCTATGGTAAAAATGAATCACAGGGGGAATTCTGGGGAAAGTGTTTTCCAAGCAAGTCTTATATCAAGGTTTCTAATGGAATTACTCAAGTTGCTGAAAAGAGTCTAAAATGCAGTAGGCTGTAATGAAAATGGGAATTATTTTTTCAGGAAATTCTGTTTTGAGTGAGAAAGCATTGTTTGAAGGAAAACTTGTTATTTCCCTAAAAGTAAACAAATAACATTAATGCTACTTAGTTCTTTAAAGAGAAGAGCCATAACAATCTGTGTATGTTTCCCTGCCAATGGATGAAAACATTCCACTGAAAATGAATGAAAGCATGAGCAAATGTCATCACTTATTGCAGGGAGTGAGGAAAGTCTTGTCCAAAAAAGCCTCAGTACAGTGTTGCTTATTTGTGGTGGCGTGAGAATGCCTAAGGGGGTATGAGTATGACAGTGCATTCACTGGAAATCAGCTTTGCTCTGGGACAGTGGTTTCTGCAGAAAGCAACTTTTCTGTGGAGAGACCTACAGCTGCCATAGGGACCTAATTGCTATTGGAAATAGTTGCCCCAGTTACTTAAAGGTTATGAGCAAGCTGTCTCAGGTGCAACAGCTCTGTGGTTCTGCTGGAGTCCCATGCTGGATGAGCCTGGTTGCTGGCAAGGACTGATGACATTCCCAGGGCACTGGTACAGACCCGTGTAGGGAATGTATCTTCACACAAAACCCTAGATATTGGGAGAGGAACAATAATAATGATTAAACTCTTCAGAATGTGTGGCATGAAGACTGCTGGTAGTACTGCTGTTATAGCACTGGTGGCCTAAGGAGGTAAGAAAGTCAGTTTACAGAGAGAGAGAGCATTTTTTATGAGATTGGAATTGATGGAGTTGTAAAAGGGACAGATAAGCTTTTAGGCATACTCACGAGACCCTAAGGGACTTGAGGAAGGATTTGGTCTCTGAAAATTGTCTTTTTTTCTCTTTTCTGCAGCTATAGATGTAGGTCTCATAAGATACGTTTCCTCCCACTATTAACCTTGCTGTGTTTTCCTTGTATAAACCCTTCAGTGTGTGGCTTTCCTCCCAGAGATCATACTAGTTCTGCTCAACATGCAGTTAACACCGTCCCTGTTTCTTCCTTAAGCTTCTGTCTCTGTCAGTGCTTGGAGACCCTTAGGGTAACTTTGGCCTTTTTGATTTGAACTGGCTGTAAGTCAACACAAGGATGTGTAGATGGGTGATCAATACCTATCTTCATTGTTTTTTATGTCTTTATTTTTCTCTACTGTCCCAAGAGAGTGCAGTTGAAGTCAGTCTTAAAAGTATCTCAGACTTTCAGTACTTTCCATGGCAATGACAAAGCTACTGGGCATGGAAGACTTCTCCTGAGATTTAGAAGCTGGTTTGGATTTGGGAGTGATGCCTGTTTTCTCTAGCAGGCCAAACAAATGCCTTTGGAGATGAACACTCTCAGATCTGCCTTTGGCTGGTGGTCTTACCTCATAAGGACAAGGAATAAATGACACCTACAAGCTCTGACTGGAAAGGGCTACTGGCTGTTTGCTTCAGATGCCCTGATCCATTTCCACTTTAAATGTGAAGTTCTGTGTGCCATTAACCAGAGAGCACTTCCCAAGGCCTTCAAAGAGTAGGAACATGGGTGCCCCTTCTTTCCACTCCAATGGCAGAATTTATCATGGTGTTTAACTGAAAGATGAAATTCATAAGAGGCTCTTGATTCTCACCTGGCCCCTCTCACCATTTCTTCTCTTGGGAACATTTCTTGGCAGCTTTCTTTGACATTTTCTACAATTTGTGATTCAGTCTCATGGGATCTGCACAGCTCTCTTTTGACTCCAGATTCCTTCACATCAGGTTGTCCTGGGACATACGTTGGTCCAATGTCCAAAACACTAAGTTGCTCTGGTGGTTGCCCTTTTTTTTCGAGGTTGATGTGATAAAGGAAGGAGTGTGAATGGAGCTGAGAAGAAAGAGTGAGCCTTGGTTGTGATTTATAATCCTGAATGTGGCAGGGTCTGTGGCATTGCTGTTTAGAAGCAGGGGATGGTGTTTACTCGCAGCTTGCACATGCAGCAGTGTGAGAGCAGCTGAAGTTCTTATAGATGGCAGGACTTCCAGGTTGAAGGTGAAAAGTTTAAGTCAAAACCCTCCTTTTTGATACTGATCATGTATCTGGCTCTTCTTCACCTTCTGAAGTAATTTTGTGCTTAGAAGTCTTTTGCTTAATTTGGAGAGTTGCGCATCAGGGCAGCACCTCAGCCTGCTCACTAGCATGAGTGAGAACGAGCAAACCCAGAATTTCTCCAGATGTTGTTGAGTGGTTGAGCTAAGTGGGATTGTTATAATACATATCGGAATAATTCCCTTGGTTTAGAGGAGCAAACACTTCTGCCAAAAGCTGTTGAACCAATTCAGTCGTCTTTTGCATCAGAAAAGTCTCCTTAAAATGTATGCAAATGTCAGTATTCACCCACAATCACTGATAGCTTCTTATAGAGCCTATGGATAATACTGCTTTTTTTGGATGCCTGGAGTCTCATCAGAGTGTGACCAAAAATTTCAGCTGAAGTTGTTTGATGAAATTTTTATTTTTTTTTTGTAGAAAACAGATTTTTTTTTCATCTGAATCAAAGTCTTTTTTATCAAAGTGATAGATTTATGAGAATTTTTTTTTCAGTCTCAGAAAATAAAACTATTTACTATTTATAACCTTAGAACTGAGGTGAGGGGACATTCTTTTTAGTGTTTTATAAAGGGAAAAAGAAAAGTTCCTAATTCTATAAGCTAAGTATGTCTAAGCTTAACTCAGAGAAGTAGTTTATTGCTATTAGTGGTTGTAACTGTGGTTGTTTAGGAAAATTTGAAAGTGCTTATTAGTAAGACGTGAGCATATGTTTCAAGTTTATTTGATATTTAAGGCTAGGCTAAATGAACACGTTTGCTGAATCAAAGTCAGTTATCTGTTGAGCAGACTTCAACCAGCAGCCACAGCTGAGATTGTGCCAATTCATACAGATTCCTGACCTCAGTTCTCAAGCTGTCAATTTAAATTTCCTCAGGAATAAAGAAAGGAAAAAGATTTAATGTATTGGGGGTTTTATTTTATTTTATTTTATTTTATTTTATTTTATTTTATTTTATTTTATGTAAAACGTTTCAGCAGTGATTCAAGATAGGAGGGGAGAAATCAAACTTTTATTTCCCAGTCTAGGGCCTTCTCTTTATTTTCATAGAAGCTAAATATAGCATGTTCAAATATATACTTCTTTCCTCCATTTTTTAACTAGGAGCCAAAGGTCTTAACAGAAATCAATCCATGCAATTTATTTTTAACTTCACCCTGCTTAGCTACGATTGATTTTTATCTTTGCGATCGATGGTAGAGAAAACGGCTTGGTGGGACAATGGAGCACTCTCCAACTTGTAGGGTTTGGTCTTTGAGTCTTTTATTGAAGAAATCATTAAAAGCTTATTATGAAACTAATAGGATGAAGACGTTTAAATGATGAACACGATTACACCTGTTTTACTGGTGAATAATACCTGCTACAGCGGATCTTCTCCTGCCCCTATTTAAAATACTGGAGGGCACTCCAGTAGGGGAAATCAATCCATACAGATGAAAGGAAGTGCATCCCAGGTGCTAGTTAAAAGCTTTCCTTAAGGCAAGAGAGGCAATAAGTTGTTAGCTACTTTCTTATTGACTGCTGAGTGCTTTTCATCCATTTCTAGCACTGTTTCATCTTTGCTGTGCAAATATCAGATCTGGAAATTTAACCTAAATCTGTTGAAGAAAAATTATTAACATTTAGTTAGTTAGTTAGTTACTGTTTATTTTCTATTTGTGCTGTACCTGTTTTTATCACCCCCTCCTCTCCCCTCACATTTATCAGCAGCTTCTGCAGCTGAAGATGTAAAGGATTACCTTGACAGAGTCATGTGTTTCCTCTGAAATCCTTCAAAAGGAGATTTAATGTGTACAATTATGCTCCTCTCTTAAGTTGGTTTCTGTGTGAGTAACGTACATTTGCAGCTTTAATGTGGCTCATGTTTTGGTGTAACCACACACATTTTCTGTAGGAGTTGCTTTTAAAACAAACAGAATATTTTTACTGAAGATTACTCTGTCCTATAGCTGTGCTGTCACAGCTCTGAGAGGAGAGAGGAGTGATCAGGGACTGGGCCAGTGTAATAAGTGCTCCTTTCTGTTAGCAAATTTCACTGATGACACTCTAAAAAGTGACGCATTTTGAAAGCCTGATGAATTTAGCAGGCAGCTTAAAGGTGTTTTGTGCACAGAAACACTAATCCTCAAGTCTCTGCATCACACTCAGGTAACTACATATTGCCTTAATGACTGTGCAGAAGTAATGATATTAATGAAAACCACAGAAACCACAGGGAGATAATTCAGACTAGATGGTACTTATCATGATGTGATTTGTGCTGGGGCAGTGGAAAACTTCAGTACACAGAAATACCTGGAAGATGGTTTGTCCTGGCCATGGTGAATAATCAGGAAGGAAGAACATTGCACTAGGTTCATGCAGATGTGTTCTTCCTCATCTTCTGAATCTCTTCTGTCACTGGGGATAGGCTTGTGAGAGGAAGCACAATTTTTCAATCCTCATGGTGGCAAACCTGTGCAAGGTGTAGACAGCAGCTAGCTCTGATGAAGACCAGAATCCCTCTCTACCTGTGTGAGGCGAGCAGCCTGCCTGCTTAATGTCACCACTCTTCCATGCTTTAATCCACAATTTGGTTTAGCAGATTTTATGCTCACAAGAAGGAGAAAGGCTAACTAAATTCAAAGCGGACAGGAGGGATGCCAGGGCAGCCTATGTAGGTGGAGAACAAATTCAGGATGCCATTACAATACTGATAGTATTTCTCAGCTTTTAACTTCTACCAATTCATTCAATGGTACTGGGAAGGAGGAAATTCTGCAAACAGAGGAAGTTACCTCAGGAAATAAGTGAGGGGATTGTCGCAAGTAACATAAGCTATGTACTATCAAGTACTTACTATTGACAAGGAAGTTTAAATTTGGTTCTGTAATAGGCTGAGTTGTCATTTACTAGTGGGAGGAAAGTGACAGGAATCACAAACATCGAAACTTGTCTAGTCATTGTGGGTTGCTCTGTGCTATTACTATTAATTCTTTTTTGCTTTCAACATTATCAACAATGTAAAAAGTAGATGACCTGTTCATTAATTGTGCAGGACAAGTGATTGTTATTGTTGCAAACTACCCAGGTTGATAAGCTATGTAGAAAAGAGCCCTCTGTTCTCTTTTAGCCATTGGCTTAGGAAGTGTCCACTGTATGCACATTTTCACTGTTTCTCCACCAAGGCTATGCCTCTAATATATGGTGTTCCATTGTTAGCATCAGTTCATATTTCTTTAGGCTTTCTGCAAGTTCTTTGAACAACAGGAGGCAGATGGGGTCTTGTTTAGCCCGGGGTCATGTCATAGATTTAGAAGTTCTATGTTTGTTACATCAATACCTACCTTACACTGGAAATAACAGATCCCAGCATCGGCTATCCAAGAAGATGAGAATGAAGCCTGTTACACTGTGGTGTACAGTTCTGACATCATCTATCATGTCTTTATATTCTGGTACTTCATAACTCATCCTGCTTGCTTTCCAAACATTTTTGGATGACGCGTTTTTTTGGTTGACATCTTGCTAAGAGAAAACAAAAATAAACCCCCTCCTCTTAAAGAATCGTATTCAGTAATTAAAATGAGAAATAGCTTAGTGTGTTTGTAGACATGTTACAAAAGTTATGAAGATGAATAGATTCTGTGACAGTATTTCTGTATTTCTCTACAGCCTTGTGTACACATTTGTGCTCTGTCCTGTTGCAGGTCAGGAGGCGGGTGAGCCAGCATACTGAAACTTTTAGGGCTTTTAAAGAGAAACTTCTCATGTTTCTGTTCTTATGTGTCGCCTTATGTAAGCAGGACCAGACAATAGTCTTGAAACAAAATGTGGAAATATTAAAGAAAAGTAGCAGATCTTCCCGTGGAAGAAAGAACACAGGAAAGGAAAGACAGATGTGTTTAATGACAAACACATTTATCCAAAGGAATAATTTCCACCAGCCAGAAGACCAATTAGATGCATAAAATGGAATCCAGAGAAGCAGATTAACGAGCCAGTCATTACCAAAGGAGGAGGAAAAAGACAAACCCAGCTAATTCTGTACTGATCGTGACAGATGAGCTCACAGCAAATAATTGGGTGACATTCATCAAATGTGAACTAAAGAGAAGCATTAGAGGGCAAAACATGATCATAATCTCTGGGATTTACAGTGTTGGAGAGTTTGCTCATAGGAAAAGAAAAAGTTCATCAAAATAAATTAAGTTGGGCTTTCCAAAATTCATTCTCTACCACAGCGCTTGCCAAAACTTTGCTGAAGGCTTGATCATTTTTTGGAACTGTTGTAACTGTGTATGTAAATCATGCAAAGATGAGGTCCTGGCTGGGAAAAGCTTCACACAAATCCTGCCAACAGAATTGTGGGTGGCTTCATATTAATTGTCTCAGAAAGACCACAGACCACAAAGCTTTTGATTCCTCAAACTTTGTCAAGGTGACCTAGTCCAGGTAGAGCACTGAAAGGGAGTTTAGCTAATGCATAATGAACTTAAACAGTGCCTGAATTCTACCTTTCTGCCTTAAAAAAGCACACAAACAAAAAAAAAAAAAAAAAAAACCCAAACAAACAAAAAAAAAAACAACCCCAAAACCCTCCAGGTAGCAGTTTGCAGCGGTATAAAGCCAAAAAATCTATGTAAAATCTTTTGAATGTGACAGCCTTGGAGTAGATCCTGTCTTGACAGAGAGAAGGGATTTTGATATTTTTGATATGCCCCTGGATATTTCTGCCACACTGTGTTCATGTGATTAACTTGAAGATTGTTGAACCATTACCAATGTTAATTGTCATCACAGCATTTATGAAATATGTAATTATTCATATATTGATGTCTGCATCTTAAAGATGAGTTAATGGTCATGTATCAGTCCATCAGAAGAGGTTCTTGCTGCATAGTCACGGGATACATTCAGTCCTGTTTGGGCTCTGCTACAGAAAATGATCTGTTGCTGAAATCATGAGTTCATGTGGCAGAGTTATATCATTTGAGAATTTGGATCTTCCATTGGAGGTCAGAAATATCACCATGAGAGGATATTTCAACAACCGCTGTGCTGTTTAGGTAAATATGACCCTAGAAAAAGGATGCTCTTTGACCCTGAAGGAAATTCATTTCGTGTGATTCTAAGTGTGGGATCCTTTGGGCAATGCTTATACAACTGATAGAGAGGTACAGTTATTGCAAACATAAATTTTTGCCTTTGAGTTGGACTGAGTGTGAAATCAACTGCATAGTCTGGTCTCTCCTATGAAAACTTGATTTTGGTGTGGATGTCTTAGATGGGAAAGGCATCCTTCAGAAATAACACCCGCAGCCATTTGGTGAGCCTCACAACTGGAGAGCAGGATGCTACTGAAATGCTACTGTGGCAGCCCACAGTGCACTTTATATACTGTCAGAGTCAAGTGACCCCTGTTCTCTCCCCATCTGTGCCACTGGCTTGTTTTGAGACCATAGGAAATTGCTCTAGATTTTCATGTCTGTGTTTCTCCTTGACTTTAGGCTATGTGTTGTCTGTGTAGCGTTTGTTTGCTGTGATATGGGTCATTCTTCCATCTTCTTATGTGGTGTGTAAAATAATGTTAGTTTTTTTTTCTTCTGGGAGCATTAAATGTAGCTATGATAGCATTACAAGGCAAAATGGGAAACAAGCAGAAGGAGAAGTCAGTGTAGAAGCCTGTCCTATTTCTAAACTTTCATTTCTTTCCAGTTCTTCAAACTGTCAATAGTAAAACCTTATCTTAAGTTGATTAGATATGAAATTTCATGACCAGTAATACTGTGTCCTTCAAATGACAGCTTCTCTAGGGAAGAAAGCCACTATGTAGAGGTGATATCATTGCTGAGAATATAATTGATGCTATAGCAATATTCTGTGTAAGCTCATTCTGAAATATCACTGTCAAATAAAAGGAAATATATCTAGGAGAGAATCTCAGACCTCTCCATTATTTTTATTGGAAACTTAAGAAGCAACAAATGACATTTCATATAATAGAGAAGTGCTCTGTGTATTGTTTTATCTTAAAATCTGCAAGACTGCCAAACCAGCAGAGTATATGAAATTCACCGATGTAAGCCTTCTTGTAGCCAGGCCTGAAATGGTGCCAGAACGAACACCTACAGCAAGAATGGCTAGTGACAGGTTTAGAATCCCATACTTTACAAATTGTCAGGGCTAGCTCTCACTGATGCATGACATTTATATGTACCCTCATCACTCAGTCCATAAAACCACAGATTTGGATATCTGTCAGTTCCTCCCCACATCCTCATGCAGAGACAGTAGGATTTCAGAGAAACAAGATTTATAATGATGAAACGCATCTAAGAGCTTAGCTCCAGCTCTCCAAGAGCGCATTCATTGCATTTATTGTTTACATTAAATGGTGCTAGTGTGGATCTCTGTTGTCATGTTGGAAGACAACCATGGCCCCAAGTGACTTGCAGTGCAGACATATAAGGCTGAGAAGAGGCAGAGAAAAGAGGTATTATCTCCTTCTTACAGGAAAGGAACAAAAGCACAGAGACTTTAAATTAATTGCCTAAGGTAGTTGTGCTGGAACCATGTAATGAAACCAGATCATCTTCCAGTCAAGACCTTGAACTTTATACCTATTTTTCCCTTTTTCCTGAGTTGTTAAAATCATGCTGGATTTGAAGCATTGAGAGACAAAACGGAAAGCTCAATAGCACAGCTTAAATAAATAAAACTTCAGTCCATCAAGTCTGGGAATTTATTTTTTTGAGTTATACAGATGTTTTTAAAGACAGCTGTACAGGTCGTAGAAAAGATATCTGAAAGAAAGGTTGTGAAACCCTCTTAGCGGTGTCAGCATAGGGTGTCTTGGAAGGGTCATCACTCACTTTCTTTGGTGTTTCCACAGGTGACAGCTGGTGGAAGAGCAAATTACTATGTGTCATACAGACGGGAGCCTTTTGCACAGATTAAATTGCCCAAATACTCTCTTCCTAAGGTGAGTACACCATTTATGAACGCACACATGTAATATCTTGAATAGCACAGCTTGCCCAGTGGTGAAGCACCTCCGTGGGGTTCCTCTCTGGGGAGCTCTTTTTGTTCTGCTACTCGAATGATCTTTCTTAAATATGGATCTGGGATCTTTACCTCTCTCTGCCTTTGATTAATGAGTGTTTCAGGAAAAGCAGTTTCTTTTTTCCTCTGTAAAGAGCAAATGTGAATTAACAGGAACCTCAGAAAATAGAGTTCAAACCAACTTCTCCTTGACCAGTCTTCTATGAACACCTTTCCTCAGTCCTACTCTGGTTTTTATTAATGATTTCACTATAAGCCTGACCATGACACTGAGGGTCCTGGAGAACAGTTAGGATGCTGAGCACTACTTCAGTCTCCATACAATGAGAGACTCACAGCGTATAGCAGCTCCATTGTCCCCGTCTTATGGCTGGATGTTGCCAAGAAGTCATAAAGGTTGAGTGAGCTCCCTGAAAATTATGCCTTACCAATGCTTTGGACACACAGAACCTCTGTGTGATGATGCTTAGGAGATGACTGAGATGAGCTGAGATTAACATTGACTGGCAAAACTGGGAGGGAAAAAGAGAGGGAAGTTAGTACTTCTCATATGTGCCTAGATTTACCTTCTTAGGTATTAGCTTTCTACCAGATCAAATGGTGCAAGCTTCAGAAAGGAGAATATGTCCCTGCAATCACACCCAGATTCCGTACTATAGCCATTGTTTGCGATTGTGTAGAACAGAGGGAACCAACCTCTCCAGTGCCTTGGCTGGAAGTAAGTTTCTCAGTTGGTGATGGGCAGCTGAGACTACAGTTGCTCTTTGGAACCTTGGAACTACCATTGTGGGTATTGTCATAGGAGGCTGCTAATCAACATTCCTGGATTTCCCCTTACTTACACAAGTGAAAATTTTGGTGAGATAACTGTTAGATAGTTGGCTAGATTTGCCTTGTGGGCTGGATGTACTGTTCTGATGCCTGTGGGATACCTGCAGCCTAGCAGATAACAGCACATTTGCTTTAACTTTTACCTGAAAACTTAATAGTTGCAAGAAATTTGCATCTCAGTTTCTTTCTGTTTGGGTTGATAACAGCATGCTGACACTTGGATAGCACAAATGTAGTTTCTTCTGTTTGTCACTCCATGGTGGTGGTGTGGGATTCGGAATGTCTGACCACACACTAACTTTTGGAAACCCTGCTGCCATTTCTCAGGAGAAAAACATTGTTTCTGCTCCCACCTTATGGAGGGCCTTGAAAACTGCCCCTCATTAAAAAGACAAGCAGATAGAGAGACAGACAGCCCTGCTTTTTTGACTGGTGCTGTTACAGGTTGCTGGTCTGTTATACAACAGATTTGTTGGTAGCCCTGCTTTGGAATTGGTTTCTAGTATAAAATTAGGGATACTTTTGTCGTTTAAAAATCAAAAGTACTTTTAAGCTGGGTGTCATGGTAAAGTTTTCTAGCCATGTAAAGGAGGCTTGTTCGTGCTGCCCTTAGTTACTAGAACAATTTTGCTGTACAGTAATAACTATCCTGTCACCTGGAGATTAATGAACTCTGCTGGAGTTGTATATAAGTGAGGCTGGCAATAGGGTAATGCAATATTCCACTGCAACTGGTCAAAACAGATTGAAGTCATTGTATATTTTGCTTTATTTTCACACTGCTGGAATAGGTTGGGTATGTACTTAATCTTTAAGAAATTAGGGCTGTTGAGCAAGAACATACTTCTTGATTAAGTCTTCCTTCATTGAGGGAAATGGCAAATCTCCCACTGGGACAGAATCAGGCTCTTACGTTTTTTTTTCCCCCTCCCATGCTGTTAGGCTATGTTAGGTCTATTGGGTATAGCCCCATCTAATTAACCCCAACTTTTCATCCAGATACCTCACAGAGAAGATTACGTTACCTCCTAGGCAGGATGGGGATATTGAGCTGATCTTCCCGCAGATATTATTCCCAAAAATCAGGTCACGCCGTCCTTTGGGAGACTTCCAGAATTATGGTTTCTTGATGCAGAAAGAGAGCAAGGAATTAATCAAGGCTCCTTGAACCCTGGGGAAATTTTAAATAGATACAAATAGATAAATGCAGTCCTACATAACCACACTGATTTTGCTTCTAGCTGAACTATTGTCAGTTTGTTCAACAATGGTGGCAAGGATGAAGTGCTTCAGTACTCATCACCACCCTGGAAATCATTTCTATGAACCTGCTTTAAAAGAACACTGAGAAAATGCACTGTCAAATCTCTTTGTTATTAAAACTAAATGGGGAAACCCTTGCTGGACCTTCATATCTTGGTCAGCAGCAGGAATTCAACAAAGGTTAGTGAGTGGATTATTTGACATATATAGGGGGATGATAGATCTCAGACATACTCTCAGTAGTAAAGTATGTTATTAAAAATCACTACCAGTATTAGCTCAAACTGATCCCTATACCTAAGCTTCAAATAAATGTGAAAGTCCCAGGCTTTTTGAAACTGTCTCTTCACCAGTTGGAAGTACAAGCCCGTTAGTTCAGCATGTGGATGGAAACATTCACTGCTTTTAACCTGGTGCTACACCATGCTTAGTGACCATGAGGACTCCAGGCTTCAAGGTTGTGGCTCTCCATGAGTGACAATACTGACTTTCAAATTTATAAATAAAAAATGAAACTGAATGAAATTCCTTGAAGCTACCAAAAATGAAGAAAGCAAAACCCCTTCTCCCAGCTGGTGATCATTAAAAAAATGAAATGCAGGGAAGTCACAAGGGAGGTAATTTTTTGGCTTGCTCTAACAGAATATTGTTTAACATACCTATAATTCATGCTCCATCTCCATTCATTCATAGGTCATGGTAATTACTACATGTCCCAAAGGGCAAAGAAAGAGATCCTCACTACCAGGCCTTTTGTCTTCTTTTAACAGGACATGCATATTATCAGCACAGATGAAGATCAGGTGTTTGCAGCTGTTCAAGAGTGGAACCAGAACGACACATACAATCTGTATATCTCGGACACCCGAGGGGTGTACTTCACCCTGGCCTTGGAAAACGTGAAAAGCAGTAGAGGGCTGGAGGGGAATATCATCATTGAACTTTATGAGGTATGTAGTAAAGGTCACCCTACAAAGAACAGCAACTTGACAGTTCAAGCAAGTGTGAATCTCTTAGCAGCCTCCCAGGATTTTCATCTGTTTTGGGATCAGCACAGAAACTTTTACTGGATTTGATGCTGAGCCAGCTCCTGTGGGAATAGGTGCGGTGCATTCTGCTATAGGTGTGACAACTGGTTGTTTTGAAGTCCATGACTAGTTAGCTATGTGACATTTCCAAAAGGGAGAACCATTATCCTTCTCATCCTAATGTGGGTGGCTAGAGAAGGATTCAAAATATTATTTTTCCTGATAGACAGCTGAAGACACCGGCTTGCAGGCCGGGAATGTGGATTCCACCATTGTGAGCACTGAGCGGTTTATGAATGATAAGAAAAGGTTTATAGGTGCCATTTGCCCAGAGATAACAGCTGGATAACTTCTACCCTGAATCATCTTCCATTCCCTTTCTTCTGCCAGGCCTTTCGGCCTTGGCCAACAGCAATCCATTCAGAACAATTGTTCCAGTTTTTGGTTTCTTCAGAGCATTCTGGTTTTGGCTTGTCGTAACTTGTTGAATGGACCATCTGCTGAGATTCAGGGCTCAATGCTTTGCCAGCAGCAAACAGCACCAGTAGTAATGGTTGCAGGCTGACTTCTAGTGCTACGTGGAGATATGTTTTTGCAGTTACATGTAGAAGTTAGGATTAGACATTTATTTATTTCAGCCAGTATAATGCACATTCAACAACCTCAACTTGTTTATAAAAATCCAGGCAATTAAGGCAATGAGAGAAAACTCACAAACACATGGATCAGTGTGAAGGACAGAGTTTATATTTTGTTTTTACCTAATTAAATATGTTTTCCTGCCTTTGAAAACAGATACTGTTTCTCTGTTGCCATGAACCAGCTAGAATAAACAAGCATCATCTCCCATTCCTGGGCAAACTCTGTATTCCCCAGCTGTATATCATAACCATTTTACTGTTAAATGCTGATAGAGACTTTCACAGGGTCATTTGAAGGGCAGTGTCACTCAGGGGGCTTTAGAGCAGAAGGATTTGCATCCTTGCTGTTTCCAGGAAGTTGCAGATTTGCACCTTTCTGTCTCACTTTTACAGCTATGCACCAGAGACCAGACTCAACACAAAATCTTGTTGGAGACATTTTGACAGGACCATATTCTTCTGGAATGGGTCCTGACAACAAAAATCAAAACATCTGGATCAACTGGGTTGATTTTGATAGAATTTAGGAGTGGAAGGAAAGTGAAGAAATCAAATTTGCAAAATGTTAGTGTTTCAGCATAGTCAGGATTTCCATCTTTCGTGTAAAATAAAAAAAGACCAACATCAAAAGATCCCAAGCTGCTGCTGATGTGACTTGCTGTCTCCCATGTTATGGTAATCTGGGGAGGGAGTAGCCACATCCTTAAGCTTACAAAGCTGATGTGTGACATGGTGCATGCTGTATCTTCAAGCCCATCATCAGTCTGTCTACAAGCACTCAAAATCTAAAAGTGGGCTGTTTCTTAGAAATTTTGTCTATGAACATCCTTGTCTTTTTCTTCTAGAGAGAGAGGCTGCACGAGGCCTTTCAGCTCTGCAACCATCATCAAGATATACTTGTAATGCCATTCACAGTCTTCTAGTACCAGTCTGAGATGGCGTTATTACTTCTTCAGAGACCTTCAACTCCTGAAGAATGCTCAGATGGGCTTTACTTTTGGTCTGTTCTTCCGATGTATTTTTTCATCTCTCTCCATTTTTCCTAGGTAGCAGGGATCAAAGGCATATTCCTGGCTAACAGGAAGATTGATGACCAAATCAAGACTTTCATTACCTACAACAAGGGCAGAGACTGGCGTTTGCTGCAGGCACCGGACACCGATCTAAGAGGGGATCCTGTAGTTTGCCACCTGGTGAGCAGCAGACCTTTTCCAAAGGACAATTGGCTCATTAAAAGCTGCGTATTTTAGTCACTGGGTTAACAAATTTTTCCCTGTGATATTTTTCTCTTGACCTGATGGATGTTAAATGACTTATGTATATGTTCTCTCTTTCTATCGTTTTCTAGATTTTAAGGGAAAATTATGACCATTTTCTTGAACTTTCTTATGGAGCTTAAGGTCAGACTAAGGAAGCTCCTGGGAAAAAGTGCTCTAGATCAGATTGTTGGTAAAAACAAGTGCAGATATGCTTGCTTGTAATGCAACATTCCTGTTTATATTTCAGCTACTTTTATGGTGATTCAGAAAATGAACATATGCTGCTATTTGTAACAGTGCTAAGAACAAGGGATCATTTTCAGACGGACTGAAGCATCTGCATGGAGTTGACAGTGGTACCGCTGATATTTAACTTGTTGCATATTAAAGCTTCTGCCTTTTGTTTGTTTCCTGTCAACAGCCCTTTTGCTCATTGCACTTACATCTGCAACTCTCAGAGAATCCATATTCTTCAGGAAGCATTTCCAGCAAAGAGACAGTTCCTGGGCTGCTGGTGGCAACAGGTAAAGAGCATAAGTGCTGCTCACTACCTATCTATGACTCACTGGTAGCCTGAGAATATGTAAGATGTTTCCTGTTAGTGTAAAAGCTTTTAGCCCTGTTTTAGCAAGTGCTAAGCTAACTGACATTAACTCCTACTTGCTATGGGCTAGGAGAAGGCATGTGGTCCCTGATTTCAAAAAAGCTAATGCCTATCAGGTATTTGTTAATCTACAATAATCAACATGCAGGTCTAAGCCCACATCTGCAGCTGGCATTACTAGCTCCTCTCACTTCACGTTACTACAGTCACTGATGTAGGTGTCTACCTGTTTGCTGGAGTTGCCATGAATGAAAATAGGGCCTAGGGCTACGCTTCTGGGAGGTATCAATACCTTGCACCTTTTAAGTAGCAAGCACAGAGTTGTCACAATGCCTGTCAGGCAAGGCCTGGACTTCAGGAGTGCCTGTTTTATGTGTGGCTCCTACTTTCAATACTGTATTATAGAATCATAGAACTATAGAACAGTTAGGGTTGGAAAGGACCTTAAGATCATCGAGTTCCAAACCCCCTGCCATGGGCAAGGACACCTCACACTAAACCATGCCACCCAAGGCTCTGTCCAACCTGGCCTTGAACACTGCCAGGGATGGAGCATTCACAACTTCCCTGGGCAACCCATTCCAGTGCCTCATCACCCTCACAGGAAAGAATTTCCTCCTTATATCCAATCTAAACTTCCCCTGTTTCAGTTTTAACCCGTTACCCCTTGTCCTATCACTACAGTGCCTAAAGAAGAGTCCCTCCCCAGCATCCCTATAGGCCCCCTTCAGATACTGGAAGGCTGCTCTGAGATCTCCACACAGCCTTCTTTTCTCCAGGCTGAACAGCCCCAACTTTCTCAGCCTGTCTTCATACGGGAGGTGCTCCAGTCCCCTGATCATCATTGTGGCCTCCTCTGAACTTGTTCCAACAGTTCCATGTCCTTTTTATGTTAGAGGACACCAGAACTGCACACAATACTCCAGGTGAGGTCTCATGAGAGCAGAGTAGAGGGGCAGGATCACCTCCTTCGACCTGCTGGTCACGCTCCTCTTGATGCAGCCCAGGATACGGTTGGCTTTCTGGGCTGCAAACGCACACTGAAGCCGGCCCATGTTCATTTTCTCATCAACCAACACCCCCAAGTCCTTCTCCGCAGGGCTGCTTTGAATCTCTTCTCTGCCCAACCTGTAGCTGTGCCTGGGATTGCTCCGACCCAGGTGTAGGACCTTGCACTTGGCATGGTTAAACTTCATGAGGTTGGCATCAGCCCACCTCACAAGTGTGTCGAGGTCCCTCTGGATGGCATTCCTTCCCTCCAGGGTATCAACCGAATCACACAGCTTGGTGTCATCGGCAAACTTGCTGAGGGTGCACTCAATCCCACTGTCCATGTCAGCGACGAAGATGTTAAACAAGACCGGTCCCAACACCGATCTTGTCCCCCTGAGGGACACCACTCGTTACTGGTCTCCAGCTGGGCATTGAGCCATTGACCACAACTCTTTGTGTGCAGCCATCCAGCCAGTTCTTTATCCACCGAGTGCTCCATCCATCAAATTGATGTCTCTCCAATTTAGAGACAAGTATGTCATGTGGGACAGTGTCGAATGCTTTGTACAAGTCCAGGTAGATGACATCAACTGCTCTACCCCATCCATCAGTTCTGTAGCCCCATCATAGAAGGCCACCAAATTGGTCAGGCAGGATTTCCCCTTAGTGAAGCCATGCTGGCTGTCACCAAGCACCTTGCTGTTTTTCATGTGCCTTAGCATGCCTTCCAGGAGAATCTGCTCCAAGATTTTGCCAGGCACAGAGGTGAGACTGACTGGTCTGTAATTCCCCAGGTCATCCATTTTCCCCTTCTTGAAAATGGGGGTTATATTTCCCATATTCCAGTCGTCAGGAACTTCTGACTGCCATGATTTTTCAAATATGATGGACAGTGGCTTAGCAACTTCATTTGCCAGCTCCTTCAGCAGATGGATTTCATCAGGTCCCATGGACTTGTGCACATTCAGCTTCTTAAAACCTTTTTATTTTATTGCTTCAAGACTAGCAGCACGTCATCAGCACTGCATGGGTCATTGTTACTGTGGGTTGTTCTGCAAAATAATGTGATGTTTTAACGGCAACCTGCTACAATGCTTCATGGTGGTACTGACTGACCCACTGTAATTAATCTGACAACCATCACAGGCCCTGTGTGCACACAGCGTGCAGCCTAATCACGATGGATGGGGCTACCAACTGTACTCAGAACTCCCACAGGTCTGTCGGAGCTGCTGGCCTAACAAAGTGCTTTTTGAATGGCTGGTGCTGTTGAAATCTGGCCTCTCAAGCATGCAGGCTGTCTGGCTTTTTCACAGGGAGGCTGCTACATTTGCTCAGATATGTCCAGATAGCTTAACCATTCTTTCTGAGGCTCAATTTATCTCCTTTGTCCTGTTCACCCTAGCAGTGGCTTGCAAACATATCATGTTAGTATATTGCCTATATGAACTTACACTATTTCTTCCAACTATTTCCATTCTTATGTCCTGTGCTTCTGTGTGTTTGCCAGACTAAGCCAGAACGTGAGACAGGTTCCCTTCATGACATTTATATCTCAACAAAGGAAACACCGTGTGATTTCCAGTTCACTGATCCAGACCAAATGAATTGAGATAATTTGGTTTAAACCTTGAGATCTTCCTGTGCGTAGCCAAGTGGAGTCATTGCTCCTGGCAGGTCACGCACTGTAGATGGATGCTTAAGAGCAAGCAGTATTTGTGGTGCTGAGATTGCAGAGGCTTTTTTTATTTAACCTTTTAGGAAGCAAATAGAGACAACAGGACTGTGAGATTCTAGGCGTTGATCTAAATTGTTACTAAATGAGGTTCTTTTCAAGCTGCCAGTGCATGGGATGAATGCTTTCCCAGTCTAACAATTAACCTTTAAAAGGCAGAATATAATTTCTGCCTTACCTCTTTGTACGATAAAAAACCTAACCTGTTGGGAATGTACACATCTGTTTCCACTAACCAGTTTCACAAGAACAGGAGCATCTCACCATGTTGGCAAATGGGTTCCAGAATAGGCATTGCAATTTATTCTCATAGGCACTGTCTACTCAAGCACTCTGTGTCTTACTCTGATTTACAGTGGTACATTTCCAGCAGTGATTGGGACTCAGACTCTTGATATGAAGTTAGATTCTTTCAAAGGGAAGAATTATGTTTTAGTATCAGTATCTAATTGAACAGGTGCCAAACCCCCTTGACTTGTTTGGGGGTTAGTTATATTTCATGGAGTTTAAATCCATGTAGCCAAAGAAACTAGATGGAGAGAATGAGGAAAATAATGGAACAGGTTTTCACAGAAAAACAGACAGAAAGAAGTGATAACAACAGAATCTCACCTTTTTACTCTCTTTCCTTGCCATAACCTGGATATTCCTGTTTAGAAAGTTGATTTTCAGTTTTGATATTTAAAATAAGATGATTCAAAACTTACACTTCTGCCTTTAAGTCAGTTTTTAATTCCTGAGGACATCCGCTTGTGATAAAACACTGGTCTAAACAGATCTTTGGACTGACACAGTAGGTTTTTCTTTGTGAATGTGGATACTGCTATAGGTTTATGGTTGCCCATGGTGGGTTTTCCTTGTACCTTCATCTAAAGCTGTTGGTCACCCTTCCTGGTGTAAGGGAATAAGAGGAGGTCGATGGACAGTGTGACATTTCCTACATCCTGGGCACCTGTGGAAAAACCTTGCTTGAATTGCACTGCCTCCCTGAGCCAGCAATGATATTTTCTGAAACAGTGTTGTGACATCAGTGTGGCTAGCTGGGTTTCATGATGGTGACAGGAGAGCGTCAACCCACGTCTGGGTTTTAGTTTCTCATTTTCCAGCATTAAATGCCAAAAAAATAATTAGCATTTCTTTAGTGTGCTGTTATGCTCTTGTTAATGCTACAGATTTATAAGAATGTCACCTCTCTCTTTTTTATTTTTGAAGAAAAAATACTAGTTCTCCCTTACTTCCATGAAATTACACCTGCTTTAAAAACAGTCTCATTCAGAAGGTGCAAGAGTGGCTCACTGAGTAAAGAACTTCTAGGCTCTGAATAAAAACGTCATGGGTTTGCCCACAATATGGTGGCTGTGGGCCATTATCATTGGGAAGATTTCTGACAGAGTATCTTTCAGTGTTCCATCTGCCTGCTTCCTATAGGACAGATGTTCATACCACCAGAATCATACCTGTTACTGACTGAAGTTACTGTTGACAGACCATCAGAAAAAAAACCAGTTCCTGGGTGACCGTGGTAGCTTTTCCCTGAACCACTGGGTGCTTTGGGAAGTGGGGAGGTGAGAATGGTTATGGTTGATGTTTGAGCTTTTCTTTGCATTGCTTTAACGTGTGGCATATCCATTCCTTAACATATAATGATGGCAGAGTAATTCATCATATAAGGCTACCAGCAGAACAGTTTCCATCTTAATGGAAATTACAAGATTAAAATTAAGAACTGTACCAAATAACCAGTAAATTTAAATTCGCAGTTCGGGACAGCTAGGTCACTGAGAACAATCAACATTGTCTGGAATACTCTTCAGTCTGGTCTCTCCCTCTCTGCTGCAAAGTCATTTGACCCACCTTAATTCTCTGAACCATTTCTGCTGCCACGTGAGGTTCATACTTAAACAAAAATATTTCCTTCAAGCGGAACTGCTATTTCATTACATCGCAATTTTCAAACAGCATAGCTCTTGTGAATGAGTGTTGTCACCTGACCATCATGGTTTTTTTAGATGAGAATAGAATCAAAAGCAGCAAAAAAAAGCATTGGTCAGGACAAGTAATTTTGGTTTCTTGGAAAAATGCAGTTCTGTGTTCATCCGTGCAAGAATGTCTGTACTTGGTTGTGTTGCAGGCAATATTGGCTCTGAACTTTCCTACACTGATGTTGGCATGTTCATCTCTTCTGATGGTGGAAATTCCTGGAGACAGGTATGTTTTGCTGAGCGAAGGAAAGCATGGAGCCTTTGTTAGTCCTCTTCTGATTCTTCCCGGTAGAGTGGAACACTCATGCAGCACCTGATTTGTTTGCAGATCTTCGAGGAGGAATACAACGTTTGGTTTCTGGACTGGGGAGGGGCACTAGTGGCCTTGAAACACACATCAGTGCCCATCCGGCACATGTGGTAAGGAAACTTACTATTTGACGTGTTTTTCCAGTGGGGATAGGCTGACAGTTGTGGTAACATCTATTGCATCGCCTCGTCAACATCTGCTAGTGTCCATAAAATGGGTAAATGAGATAATTCTAATCTGCATTTTACCATCATTTTGGTTTTCTCGATTAATATGATAGTTATTGTACCACTTTATAAATGTAATGGCTATATACATAATCACACAGATATATTAATTACTCTTTGCGCTAGTGATGTACTGTGAGGCTTCAGATGGGGTTTCTTTCACACAGACACATATATACTGAGTAAGAAATCATCCTTTGTATTTCTTAGAGGATGTGTCCGTCAGTTCTGCCTTTTGTTTATTATTAAGCTGGTTAGCGACTTAAAGGGAGGGAGAGGAGTGCAAAGCAGGTGTTGATAAGACAACAGAGATATGACAATAGAGATATGTTGCTAACATTGCTCTCTCCTATAGGTTTTCACTATCAATTTCCAGAGATACAGTGGTGGCAACTGAATAGATTTGGAGGTGGAATAGGGCAAAGTGATTTCTCAGCTGAAGATACCATTTTTCTATAAATAGGTTATAACAGTCTAAGCACTAAAGATACTGCCCAAAATTATCCTCTCCTTTGTCTTTGCCCCTCTCACTCCTGGCACCAGGTAAGCATTGGAGAGAGGCATTCTGAAATTTGGAACTAACCTTGTTTACAGAAAATGTGTGTATTAGCATCATCTTCAGCCTCTGGTCTTGAGTGAAAGAAAGACATGGCTAATGGACTGACCTACCCAGCTTCTAATGTTGTTTAGAAGTGAATTAGTTAGAAATAACCTTCAGAGACAAGATTTGTGTTCCTGTCTGCAAGACTGAGTCCTCCCACAGGTTGATGGTGCTAAGCACATGTCTATCTCATGCTTTTCATGCAGAACAGGAAAAGTGGCCTGCAGTCAAATAGAAAAAGAAAGCAATAGTAGTTTGGCAGCAGTGATGAGGTGTTAAGGTCTCATCTACCAGAGTCATTATGGTACAAAATCCTACAGCTAAATTACAGTCATTCAGAAGCTGGAGACTTTAAGACAAGCTGTCTTTGCTGACCACAAGGTATTCTTCCAGAGATGTGCCTTAAGAACATTAATGGCTCCTTTCTCAATACGAAAAGCTTCTGGAGTTTATATTCCTGACCTGACAGATAAGTCTTAGGTGGCTGCAACAGATTTCTATTAAAGTTTAAATGTGTTGCATTTATGCACATTTCATGATCATCTGAGCTAAATAAATGCTTTAGTTTTGGTGCATTAGTAGATTATTGACACAGGATGTATTGGCTTATATTCCTAAAGCTTTGTAATTTTTCTAGGATAGGGGAACCTATCTTTAAGAGATTTGTGCCTTTGTGCACTTACAAGCAAGTTGTAACTTAGTGCGTACTGAGTCAGGGCCAGCATCCCCTTGCCAACAACTTTCGTAAGTGGACATATAAAGGAGAGCAGTAACAGGGCAGACCCATAATGATGCTTCCAGAAGACTCCAGCTGTCTGTGGTAGAAGCATGTTGTGTGACTAGAACTGTTTGCCCCTGGTAGGTAACTCAGTGATCGTGACTATGCCTGATGTGCCACAGGACCATGTTTAGACCAAGCCAGGTATGAGTCAAGTCAGAAGAGTGTGTTAGGCAAGGGTAGGTGTCACCAGCAGTAGGTACATTGGGCTGTGGCAAGTTGAGCTCTGAAAGAGTAAAAGGAGAGCCGCTTATTGAAAGAGCTGTATTAACCATTTATTACTACATTATTCAACCCAGATGTAACTGTTTTAATTGTGTCTTACCTTGTGAAGGCTCTTTGGACATAAAAAGGATGTTAGATGCAAGTGCCTGTACTGGGGAAAGATTTGGTCACAGGCTGGTTTTCCACAGGAGCTAAGAACCCAGTTCACCTTAGTTTGCTTTTCAGAGGCTCCTTTCAGATGTTCTGCCTTGCCACTAAATCTCATGAAATGGCATGTGCAGTACTATGAGTGCCCCACCCACTATATTAAATGAGTAGTGATTTAGAGCTGCTATTAACAAGCCCCAGTAGGTTTCCTCCAAAATTGTACCCTTATGGACTTTGGAATTTGCTTCATATCACCTCAGTAAGCACCTGTTTCATGGGCAGGAGTGGAATAGATTAAAGGGTACATGTATATCCATTAGTTCTCAGGCTGAGACATTGTACAATAAGTTTCATCCTGGAGAAAAGAGGGCTGGATAATTGAAAAGCCAAGAGAACTTTAGCTACACTAATGAAGCATGCTGTTCCCCAGAAATTGAAATGCTATTTAGATAGATAAGCATGCAGGAAGAACAGCATACAAATGCACAGGTGTGTGGGAAGATACATATATTTAAATAAGTAGATTTAGGGCAGATAAGCTTTTTGTATGCTGTTGTACTCCCAGCTTTCTGTCTTCAGTCTATAGTCAGCTTCCTATTCTGGCAGATGTGCACTGTAAGTCAGGTGAAGGTGTTTTTCTAGGAGCTGTGAGAGGCAGAGGCTTAGGAAATAGTGATTGCAAGCCTTGGTTTTCTACACTTGAGGTCTGAGGCTGGTGTAACCCATTGTAATAAATATTACACTGGCCTCCTGGTCCTTTGGTGGCATTAGGTGTCCCTGATGAGACTTACTTGGGGTGGGAGGATTCAGTTTCCAGCAAGACTCTCTCAGACAAATCCAGGTGCTCAGATGCATGTGTGTGAACACTTTTCTTGCCTGGAAAATAAGGCAAACTTCTTTTCTATTTTCACTTTAAAATGAGCAGTGTTTCCTGCTGTTTAAATATGAAGTCTGTGCTATGACTGTCTGTTGGTAATGTCCATCGGTAGCAATCTGTGAACTTTCACAGCCGGGGTACCATGCAGAATTACAGAGAACTCTGTAATGGCCCCTGCTGGGAGAAGATCAAATAATTTTATAGCTAATCAACCTTTGTGCTTCTCTGTTCATTATTTGCTGGTATAATTTGGAGCTGAAATCCTGTGCAGAAATTGTGCAGGAATGGTTATGCAAACAGTCTGGGGGCAGAGAGAAATGCAGTTGCTCTCAGAACTGTTGATGGGCATCCTGCCTGCAGGTTGCCTGTCTTTCCTGCTGCAGTAACAGCTGGGTGTGCACACCCTCCTCTGGCTGTTTTCTGCACAGCTGTGGCACAGGCTAGCATGGTGACCTGAAGGCTGGTGGCAAACTGAGGTCCATGGGACAGCAGAATAGGAGCAGCGACCATCCCACTGCCCCATCTAGAAGTAGAGCACCAAGTGGCAGCCCCAACCCTGGGTGTCAGGCAACTCACTGGGACAGGGATGGGCTGGGGCCAGGGACGTCAGCTTGTGTCAGGCCAATGTACTATCTAATTCAACCAAGACCCTGTTGGCTGGATTAGGACACATGTGCTCTTTGATAAAAACAGGAAGTAAGCCACATGGTGATTGTGGGTATGGACAGATGATCAAAAGCCACTGAATTATCCAGACTTGTCACTGACAATGTGAACAGATTCCAAATGCTTTAATTTTAATCAGCATGCAACTTTGCTTTACAACAAGCAGCGAGCATCCAGACCAATCATTGATTGTGGTTCAGTTTGGCTTCCTTCCTCCCTCCACTTTGTACAATGGAGGGCACCTCTGAAATGGCATGCAAGGAAGTATTAATAGTGTTAGAGAGATTGTACTTAATGGCATATGGCATTGATACGCACACGGATTGAAATATCCCATGGTGTTGACGGCAATTTTCATGCATTCAGGACAGGACTACTTATGCTCTGAGAGATGCCTCATGCCAGGTGCTATTGAAGATCCAGAAACAGGACTTGCAATGCCTCTTGATCCATTGAGGTCTGATGTACAGCTGGATCAAATATACCTGTGTCCTTATTGGCAATGTTTATACTTTCTAAGGCTTTGATCTTTCAAAGTACGCCAAGAGCATGAATTAGTGGTCTGGGAAATGGCAAAGATTGTTGCTTGTCTGTAAATCTAGCTGCTGGAGCTTGCAGACCTTATACAACCTCTAATTGCTGCAGTTGTACTAAAGTTTTTAATGTGTATAAATCTTGTCTGCTTCTATCCCAGGGTGAGTTTTGATGAGGGAAGATCATGGAGTAAATACAGTTTCACATCAACACCACTTTTTGTGGATGGATCCCTTGTAGACCCTGGCATAGAGACCCAGATAATGACGTAAGTATAGCAGCTCTTAACTTCTTTAAAATGTGATGGCAGAAAGGAGTGCATGGGGATCCCCAAGTGCATGGTAAGCCTCATGGTATGCAGTGCAGCACTGTGTAGTTACACATGTGGTGTTGCATGAAGGTTTGGTGCTGTTTGTGGGTTTTGCTGATGGTCACAGACACAGGTGGAGTATCCATGTATCATGTGCCAAAGAGATGATGGAGCCAAACTCTTCCCAGTAGCGGCAGGGGGTATAACAAGGTCCCAAGCTGTATCTTGTGAGTTCAAATAAGACAGTAGGTAAATCTGCTTCTCTGGGGAGTGTTGTAGCCCTAATTACTTTACAGAGAAGTTGTGGTATCACCACCCCTGGAAGTTTTCAAGCCTTGACTAGATGAAGCCGCCTCTGCCCTGATCTGTATTTGGTGACAGTCTGTTTTGGAGTAAGTCTGTGTGATACATGCATGGGTTGAAACATCCCATGGTGTTGACAGCAACTTTCATGCATTCAGGACTGAACTGCTTATGCTTTTATGCTCTGAGAGATGCCTCATGCCAGGTGCTGTTGCAGATCCAGAAACAGGACTCCAGATGTCCCTTCTCATAAATGTAACTGAGATTGTGTTTCTTGCATCTGGCGTCCCAGAGGTTGCAGTGCTCTTCAGAGGCCACAGATGTGTATGGCTGCACCAGTTCTGTGCTTGCTCCAGTTGTGCGGCTTGACTGTCTTTTGAGATTGCTGCTGAGTATGAATATCCCCAAACCTCTTTAGTTGCTATCTGCATTGTGGGTTGTACATCTGGTTTTAGCTCAAGTGTGTTCTCAGTGTGCGTGTGCACAGCTGAGCTCAGAATAACCTTCCTTGTCTGGGGTATAGTATGCTATGATTCACCCATACAATGGAAGGAAGAGCCTGGGCAGGCACCAAAGGTTCTTGGACCTTCCTCCTCCCAAGAGTTCTGAAGCTCTGGGCAAGGCTGGAAGAACTGGCAGATAATTTTGGCTCAAGATCAGAGTTTAACAAACAGGGGAGAGAGGAAACTTCTTAAATTCAAAGGCATCTTCAAATAGTCATTCACCCTGTTGTGCAAAGCAGATCAGAACATGCTGCACTGGGATTCTGAACAAAGAAAGAACTAGATGCACTGCCTTCATTGCTTGCAGACGTGCCTTCTTACCTGTATTTTCTCTGAGCTGACTGGAACAGCTTGAAAAGGATCAGGAGGCAAGGTGGCTAAGACGCCTTAGACTGGGGCACACCTGTGAAGCATATCTGCAGTGGCATGAAGGAGTGCATTTGGTTAATCACATCAGATGCTGTTGCAGCACAACTTTAGGACAGGCAATACAAGATAAATTTCATCTTGCACCTGATTTGCTTTTCCTGTTTTCTGCACCTTCAGCTGAAGTTCCTGCAGATTTTCACTACTTGCAAGAGAAAGGAGATTCAGTCCCAGTGTATTTTCTTCTAGGCTTCAGTCCATCTGCCTACTTATATGGCAGAAATGTGTGTGTGTTTCTCCTTGCTGGTGTCACTGGTAGTGACAGACTTGAGAGCAGACTGCTGGGTACGCTTGTCATCAGTTTCTGAGGAAGCTTGGATCAAATAGAAGTTTTGTGTCCTGGGCATTTCTGCTAGTAATTTGAATTTATTCCAACTGGGTTGCATGATTGGTGTTGGTATGCCTTTCAAAGACCAGACCTACATTAGATTTCCATAAACAGAAACAAGTATGTGGTGAGGAGTAGTCTATATTTGCAGTTGAGCTCAACTTAGCTGTACGAAAAGGACTGGGGGAAAATCTTCCTCTGGCAAAGGGTCATTTGAGCTGGCTGCTTCTATGCCAATGGCAGAAGTGTATTGGTGCTGTAGTCTTGGGAGAACCAGGAAGGAATATCTAACTTGTGCATACCCATCTATATTTCCTGTGCTCAAGTATCACGGGAACACTGGGCTAAGTAATTCTGGTTATCTATATCTAAGCATAGGAGCAGCACTTTTGTTTCCCAAGCAGTGCTGGGGCAGAACGAGGCAGCTTCTGTATCTGTCACAGACAGTTACTGAGATTTTATTGGAGTAGAGGTGGCATCAATTATAGTAGGATTACTAGATTTTCCTTTACTCCAAAACCATGCCTTGGCTTTGGCTTTTTCTGCAAAAAAAAGTAGAGTATTTGTTTCCGTGGAAGACTATATCTGTACATCTGCTGTCTTGCTATCTGCAATATTAACCCTGGTTTTGCAAAGAGCAAAACGTAACAACATATGATATACCTATGAGCCTTTTCACAAGACTGCTGTGAGCATCCTGTTGGGGCAATATATACCAATCCTCAGCTAAAGACTAGGTCCTGTATTCTCTTCACTCTGTGCATTTTTCTCCAAATGCAGCAATAATGTGTCATTTTCTGTATTAGTAAATAAAGTGTTTCTCTGAAATTCTTTGGGCAATGCACAATGTGCATCATCTTCCAACCCCATACACACACATGCAGAGACAGATCTGAGCTCAAATAAATTTACACATCAGCACCTTCATTGAAATCAATGGAGCTAATCAACTAGCTGTGGATTTAGCCCATTTACTTTATAAATCAATGCAGTTTTCTTCTGAGATGAAAGACGCATTTTAAAACTAAGATTGTTGTTACTTATATGTCTGTAGTCTTCTGATAGAGAATGTAGGAAGTGAGTTATCTTGCTGAATATTGTGTATCAGCTTTGTTGAGAGCTGACTCTTGAAATCTCTGCAGGTGTATCATTATTATTGCTATTGTTATTGTTATTAGTATTGTTTTTATTATTAAAGTCATCATTAGGAATTTTAAAAACTATTCTTAATAGTCTGTAGTCTGCCATATAGAGACATTTCACATGACACTTGTAATAAATGTTTAGAGAAATTCCTATTCGCAATATTAAAGAAACTGAGGAGGAAAAAGCCCATTTATAAAGCCTGTTTGCAAACCATTTCTATGCAGATCACTTGGGTATTTCTTGCAATGAGCATTTTAGTGAACTCATCTATAAAGGCATCATAATGAGCTTGTGGAAGCTTTGGCCGAGAAGAAATCAATGCCTTTCTATTGCTACTGGCCATCCTTTGAACCAAGGCAACACACGATGGTTGGAGGTACATGGAATTTGTGTTTGCAGGTAGAAATCCCAGTGATTTCAAGAAGCTGATGAGAGGAGCACAATGGTTTGGTATTAGCATCCCCCGGCTGACAATGGGAGCAGTGGGAGCTCTTAGAGCAGAAGCAGGGCTGAGGCAGGCACCGAGACTGTTATCATATTTGTGCTCTGCCAAAACGGGTAAATTAGTGGCTTTTAAAGATTTCTCTTTCATCCTGGAAAATGTAAGATGTTTCATTGAGTGGTCTCAGCTGATTCCTATTAGGGACACTTTTTTTCCATTGATTTGTATAAAGTGGTCTGTGTTCAACTACTTCAAAAACTAATATTCACAGGACAATGTGTATACTCCAACTATTATTAACATATTGTGTTATTAATAACATTATTATAATACCATCTTATTAAAGTCAGTACATCAGTAGAATGACTATTATTCCCAACCTTCATTTTGTGGCACATCCTATAAGGGGCTGTAGGAAGCAGCAACAGTTTTAGCATAGAATTTCATGCCGTTTCATGACTGTTTTCTGAGCAGTTGCAGTATCTGTCTATATGAGCATCCTAGGTTTTTTTTGGATCTTCTGTGCTGTGTATAAATGTCCTAAAAAGTCATAAAGAGCTTACCAGTAAAATCTGTAGATTTGCGTGTAGGGGCATTATATGATTCTGAGTATCTTAGTGTACTTTGAGTTGCAACCTGCTTTTAATGGGAAGTTGGACAAGATGTCTTGCAGAGGTCTGATTCACTCTATTTTATGATTTTGTTATTTCACATAGCTGTAAGGGTGCAAGAATTAAGTATTTCCTTACAAGCATAGCTGAGTGGGCTGTGCTAAAAATGTAGTTTTGTGACACACAGGGAAGTACTATGAGACTGTGTGAGCTCGTGTAACTTGGAGCTACTGACTGAACAAGGTGAATCCACTCTCTCCATTCCCGAGTGATCATCCACTTACGTAGTTCCTTCTACTGTTTTGACATTCATCTCATCTGACAAGATGGTCAGTTCAGCTCCTTTAACATCACAGAACTTCAAGAGATTTGTACCAAATTTTGGTAACAAATTGCAGGTGTGAGGAAAATAGCTACAGCAAACAAAGGGTCCTGCAGGAAAATAAATGCATATGGGCAATAGGTTATGTATGTTTTTATGTGACCCACAGAGTGCCTAGAAAGCACTAGTCTTTGAAACCTACAGTTTTCTAAGTTCTGTCCTATAACCCTCACTGGTGACTGGTATATCTTCTAATGATCTCACATTCTAATGAGTCTGTGTTGACAAACCATAGGCACAGCATGTTACGTGCCTGAGATTGTCCACCAGGGGAAAAGAACCAGATTGTCTTCACGTTCTAGTCAATTGTGATATATCCAAACAGAAGCAGTATTTGGTTGAGAGAGTTGCTAGTCTGTACCATTCAAATCAGAGACAAGATGGTTTTGTGGGTCCAGAGAAGGGCTTTATGTTGTTCCAGCTCTGACTCATAATTATTACCTCTGCCACTTCATCTTCTCTGCTAAGCATCTCTCCAAACTTATATTAAGAGAAATAACCTTTTTGCTTCACAGCCCTGCAGAGCTTTGCTATCATTTAGTAGACTCATAATATGTGTGTGTGCAGACACTCATTTATAGATGGGGATCATTAAGTTTGCTCTGATAAATATATATTTATGTATACACACCCACTTCTCTGTTTCTATGTATGTATACTTAATGGTCCGTATATATCAGTATATGCATCATTGAGCATTAACATTTTCAGTGAAAGGATTTAATACAAGCTGGTCTGCTAACATTGCTGCAACTACTGCTTTTAGCTATGTATATGTTAGAAAGTGTTCCCGGTTGTAAATGAACAGGTTATAAGCCCTGCCCTTTTTCTAACACCTTCTCATTTACATGGACATGCAGCTTTACCAGGGATGAAATGGGAGCATTTTTCTTCCAGGAGACCCATAAAATTACTGGCAATCCATCACTGGGTGGTGATGAGTGGTGTAGAATGAATAAGTACCTGAGAAACATTGGAAAAGGTGAGATAGATGCCAGGAGAGGTTTGAGGTAAGAAAGGAAACATTAAGGGTACAAGCCATGCTGAGTCAGACCAGAGGTCCCTCTAGCTCAGTGTCATGCTCCGCAGTGGTGAGTAGAGGGTGCTAAAAATATATATATTTTTTAAAAAGAAAACTTTACCTTGTACACTTTTCTCATTTACAGAGATTTGCAACATAAGAGACTTTCTTGGCCAAACATGGTATTTTTATTTCTAGGACATTAATGATTCTATTTTTTTGAGGGTTGTTTTTCCCTAAGTTCCTTAAAACACTTAGCAGCCATATTACCATGTGGCCAGGAGTTCTATGAGTCAACTCTTATTCTGAAGAACTGACTCACTTGTGGAAGACATCAGCAAAGTATGTACATGTATGAAGGCAACATGGACAGATTCTGATCAGCACTAAGCAGAGGTTCAGCAGGTTGAGTATGAGAGAAAGGCAACAGCTCCCAGGTCCAAGCTCCTACATAGTTCAGAATTACATGGGAGCCAAGAGTCATTTTCCTGTCACTTTCTGATAATGTGATTATCATCTTTCAGCTTCAAGCAAGGTAACGTTCACCCCCTTCTGCTCAAGTCTTACTGTCACATTTAAAAGCTGAGACAGGCAAGAAAATTACAAGCTGGCACAATGTCCTTGAAAGATTCTGCCCCTCTGCTTAGGGGTAGGGAGCTGTGGATCTGTCACCTCTGAGTGGCTGGGCTGAGAAAAGTGGCACCTTATGGTTTCTACTACCTTAAGGATATAGAAAACAGTGCTTTTGTTGGGGTGTGGTCAGAGGAGCTGGCCTTCTCCCTGCTGGGCCAACAGCCTTTGTCCTTTGTAGCTGGCTCCCCTGCGAGCAATCTCAACAAATGAGAGAAGAGGTGAGTGGATGGCAGAAACACCAAGAAATTGTTTTTCCTAGAAGAAATTGAGGTTCTTGTCCAACATGTGTAAAGACAAGACACAATGTTCCTCAATTCCTGTGACACAGCAGAGGTCTTCAAACTCCTGCCATCAATCTGGTCTCTTTTCACTTCACTCTGCTTGAGAAAAAGGGAAGGAAGCTGTCTGAAAGAAAGAAAGACAGATTTTCTTCCGCAACTTCTGCTGCTCCTGCTGAGCTCAATAAAGGATTTGGCGATGAAAGATTTCAGAGGAATGATTTCAATAGAGGTCTGTAGAAAGCTAAACCCAACTTGCAGCTTCCACTGCAGAAAACAATAAAAGTGATCATTTACGGGGGCTGTTGTGTTGGTGGGTTCTGAATTCTGTCCTTATTTATCTTCAGCTCTTTTGGGACCCAGGGCTGACCAGCCAGCCTGCACTGCTCTCAGGCTTACCAAAACTATGGGGGTTTTGAAAGATTGGAGGGCAGATTTCAAAACCCAGGTTATCCAAGTTACATAGGTACCATAAGATGCATAGAAAGCACTGATAGGTTTTAATTGTCCCCATTGTGGTTTTGTCTTGCATTTCAGTTTTTCTGTCTTTTTATGTTTATTGCTATATCTGTTTGTGGTGCAGTTGGCTTTATTATTAGCTGTGGGTTTTACTGCGAGGCTTTGATATGCCCTTGTGAGTTCATTGCACTGTCCTTGCTCACGGGGCTGTGAAAGCTGCAGTCCACAAGCCTACATAAGGATTCTCCAGAACAGGATCAGTGAAATTGAAGTGAATCTGTGAAAATAATGACTGCACACAGAAAGAAAAGTAAAATTTAAACCTTGATCTGAGGAAAAAATTACAAATATAATTATTAAGAAACCAAAATGATTGAAAGGGTATAGGCATTTGCTATAGTAAGCTACATTCCTGTATCATCTGATCTAATTTCAGAACTTTCTGGAAGTAATGAATACCTGGGATTTTGCAAGAAAATGATCAATCTGCTAATGCCGTCAAGTGACTTTACAATGGACAAGAAACTGTGTGTTATAGGAATTCCTATTTTATCCCAGCAGATGATCAGTTTAGACCCTGGAGTAAGACAGCTGATTGCCCATATCATTATCTTCATTTGCAAGATTTAAAGACATTATTAACGATCACAGATTAATCAGTGTCACTTCCTCCTCCCATCTCCCTCCCTGCCAGAGGAGTACTCCATTCGTTAGCCTTTGGATTGCTGCATGAATTCACCTAAACAGTCCACAGTAATATTGATTGTGCTGCTGATACTTGGCAGTGTGAGCTGAGTTCTTTCTGTGGCACTCGAATAGACAAATCAGGTGATGAGAACAACTGCTTAGAGTAATCTCTCTAAGACAGCATCGTGTGATTTATGGGGCTATAGGAGGAGGATGTCTGTGACTTGAGATCAGTTCCCAGCAGTTGTGCCATGTACTCATAAGATTCCTGCAGAATCCATAACACATAGAGAAGGCATTGGGCTCTGTGGCCTGTATTGTCTATCTTTGACTTTCTGGGGCAAATATTACTCTCATTGAAGTCACATGCTATTTATGGACAGTAGATCAAATATTATACAAATATAGTTATTTGCATAATATATAGAGAAATTAAGGCAGAACAAGGGACATGCCCATGGTCAGTCACTCAGCAGGCTGTCACAGGGAGGACTTGACATCAAATCAGGTCTCCGGAGTCCCAGGTGGGTGCAGACTTTTCTCTACTGTGCAGAATTTTCCCATTCCTTAGATGAAAAGAGATGCTGAGGTATGTCTGTAATGCTTAGACAAGGGGTAAGCATGTAGAGGAAGGGGGACTAGGAAAGGGACTTCAGACTGGAGGCTTTTATTCACTCAAGTGAATTAAAAAAGCCCTTACAGAAGGAGCAAGAACGAGCAGCAGGCTGATACATGATTTATTTTCCTTAAGTAAAAGGATAAGGTTTGCCTGATGACAATAAAATCCAGATATTCTCATCTATGTGCTTCATTTCTTGTGCTTTTAAGTAAGGACGAATGGATTATAGGTCTTGTTCTGTCCTCCTGCTAGCAGCTGGACTGGGCTGTATAAAGCACTCAGGCCTGGTGTGGGGTATACGGGGTGCTGTGCACACATATGTTCCTTAGAGTCATTCACCTTTCTGTTAGAGAGAGCCATGAAATATTCTGGTGCTCTGATCCTACCAGCCCTTAGGGCACTTGACCTCAGCACCTTTTCATCTCAGCCTGGCCCTGATCCTGCATGGGGCAGAAAGTGTTGCAGTACACCTGCTTTTCTGGGAGCAATCAGTGCTGGGTTGGCTGCATGGTTCACTCTAACAGATTTTTCATCACTGGCCTGAGTGAATGGTGGAAATCAACTCTCCAGAGGAGCCATACTGTAGTTTGAGGCATCTCATACAGCTCAGGTGGTGCTACAAGCCTTTATTCCCAAGGAGAGCTTGTCCTCATGTGTTTATTGTACATGGTTTCCTTGTTTCATGATCTCTTTGACCCAAGCCTGTGAAAATTCTCCCAATATAACTGGCCAGCCACCTTGTCACAACTGTTGCCCGCCAGGTACAGATCTCATCCCCTCTTGAGCCTTCTTCTCTCTGCTACCCTGTGCCAGACAAAGCTTGTCACCATGCTGCACCACAAACTGTCTGTCCCTATCACATGTGTTTGGAGCTTACATGTTCTGAGCAATGGCTTCCACATTTGTGTTGGACATCTGTGGTTAGAAATCTGCTGATTCATAGGATGAAGGATTGAAAAGACTTAACATGCCATATTACCCAGCTGGTAATACGGGCAAAGGGACAGCACCTGCCTCCGGTGGGACCACAGACCTGTTAGTGGCAGAAACACTCAGGTTGCTGATACCTGCCAGTGTCTTTTCTAAAAGAGGGAGGCAGCATCATCTTCTGGTTTCAAAGCTGTCAGAAACTGGTTGTCTTTCACGAGTGCTTCGAAGAAGAGAAAGAGCCCTTCTGAAAAACAGCATTAAAAATTAACATGCTTTCCCATCCCCCTTCCCAGGTGTCTCACGCTCCCTTTCATGTTGCTGGGATTTCTTTTGAAGCAATTGTCATGTAAAGTGGTTTGGGAACATTGGCAATGAATTTTTTAGAGACCAGATTTCAAAAGGTTCGGTTTGTTATTCAGTAAGTTCTTGTATTGATAGCACTTGGTATTTAAAAAAAATAATGAAAATCCCTATTTCCCCCATTGCCTTGTGCAGTATTTGTGCAGCTATTGGAGAAATCGAGCCCAAACTGTAGGAATGCTTCATAATTACATGTTCTGCAGATTACTTACTGATTGCACTTGGCGCTACTTGCTAACCAAAAGATCATGCTGTACCATGTCATTTGCAGTGGTTTTCCTCTTCTGCTCATACTTTAAAGGAAGTGCCCACTGAGCTGATGGATGATGCCAGGACTGTTTTCCAAAGCTGAGGGAAAAGGGTCAGCCATGATTGTACTGCAGGATTTTTATTGCAAGATTTTGAGTTTTTTCTCTATATTCACAGAAATTTTTCTGCTGCCCTATCTGCTCTCTCCTTCCTGACCTGGAATCTGTCAGTGGTGCAGCTTTCCATGACCAGTTGAGTATGGATTGCTAGTCAGTGAATGTGGCCAACACTTTGAAATGCTCTTCTGTGGAAAATATCCAAGTCTTGTCATTGCGTTTCACTTGGAACTGGAAATAAACCCCTTCCTTCAGACTTCATCTGTATGAGCAATTCTGTGAGATTCTCATTTGACCCTTCTCTTTGGGAAACAGAGTAAAGACTGAGATTTTCTTGAATGAATTTGTCATCACACAAACTTTCTGCTGTTAGCATATTCCTGAACGTTTCACTGCTGTTTTTTTTTCTCCCTCTGAATAGTATCAGTAGAACAAGGCCTTGTATGTATGGGAATTACACTAATTTGCACCAGCTGAAAATCTAGATTCAAATGGATGGTATATTTTATTTGGAAGAAAATGTGTCTCTTCTTTCTAGAAAAAAATGTCATTTCTTCTTTCTGTCCACAGAAATAAGTACAGCAGCCCTGAATCATCACCCAGTTGCCCTCAGGCTACTGTTCCTAGCTAACAGGTCAGCCAAAAGCAACTGCATTAAAAGCTCCAAAGTGGCTCTTAAAAGACCGTATTTATTGTTTAGGAAAAAAATTAGATGATGTTTTTTGTTGACAATTGCCTGCCTTTCCAGTGTCATCTTTACTCTTTTATGTTTCCTTTGTTTCCAGTCTCTTGCTCTCTGCATCCTCTTGCCAGTCATGAGACAGTATAACTCTCCCTCTCCCTTTTCCACTCTCCCTAATTGCTGATCTGTGTCGCTTTCAATTAAGTTCTACTTCCCTTGTCTCAGTCCCTTTCCATCCAATTTCCATGTAACTAGTGACCTCCTTTAACACTAATTCCAACTAAACCATAATAAAAAACAATTGGGAGGTTACACAGCCCATTTGGTTTTCTCTAAAGTCATGATTTATGTTTAATTCATGGGGAAATAGCTGATCTCTCAATCCCCATTCATAAAACCTAACCCTGCCAGCACAATTTCCAACTGTTCCATTGTTGCTTGTGTGGTTTTGGCCCTAACAGCTGAGCCTGCATAAAAGAACTCGTTTTGCTTTACTGCTACTTTCTTACACAGAGATGGCTTCAAATCCAAAGTTCATAACAGGCCCTCTTCTTGGTGTGAAAATGTCATCATTTTCTTTTATTGTCTCAAAGAACATAAATGCCAACAAATGATGTAACAACATTTATGTACCAAGTGCTTCTGAAGTGAGTGCACTGAACTAGGATCTCTAGCATGATAGGCTTACTGTTTTCCCTGCTATTTATAATGTAGGACCAGGGTAGCCTGGCTAGTGGGGAGAAAAATCCAAACCAAATCAAGGCAATTATGTAAGTGAGAGAACCTTGTACAAGGACACAGTCAGTTCTCAGCAAGAGCCAATGTGTTTGGGTGGATCTTGACCCTTTCTGCTATGTCATCCCCCCGCCTCTGGTCTACATTACCTAGTACTCTGGATGCATAGGAGATGTCAGCAGCCCATTTGTGTTGCCTCCATACATTCATGTCATGCTGATTGAACTAATTAGTTCTCCTGGAGCATGGAGCACTGTTGTACCAAGTGCAATAAACAGGAGCAAACTGCAACTCACATCTGGCTAGGCTTCTTAGCTCCATCTCGGTGTTAGTTTTACAAGTGCCAGAATATATCTTGCAGGAGAGCTTTGTTCTTCAAGCTTGCCAAAACCCACAAGAATGGAACTGTTGAGCTTAGACATATGGAGGCTTTATCTGGCAGTTGCTCGGGTCTACTTCTGCCAAATAATTAAATGGCTTTAGAGTTCATGAGAGCAGGCAAGGCAAATTTGAATAGCTCTGGTCCTGAACGTTTGTACTGATGGGTCCAAGCTGATGCCGCATGGACCTACCATGAGTGACTATGAGTGGGCCTATCTCATACCTATCCAAACTGTTTGTACAGAGGAAGTCTCCAGCCTGTGCTATGCCACTACACTGAGGGCGATATTGACCATACTCTGCTCATGAAACCACACTGGTGATATTTGCTGGGATGGGAGGTATGCTTTGCATACCTGATTAGCTGTTAAATTGCAATAGTAGCAACATGTGCTTCTCTTTCTGGACACCTAAGCCAGAATAAGCACCTTCAGTTGTGGTGGATTAACCACTCAGTGCTCTTGTCTCGGTGATTGCCCAGACCTGGAGCTCCCCCTGGTTTTGGTGAGACAACTTTATCCTTTCCAGGGACTAGAAAAAAGCAACACACCCTTGTTTCCCTGTCAGGAGGTGGTTCTTCCAGATTGTGTTTCATAGCACTTCTTGGGTTCATCCATTAAATTACTTCAGATACAAATAAAGAGGGATTTTAACTGAAATAGGATGGCAATCTTGCTTGACTTTCTCCCTCTCTACATTCCCACAGCAAAAGCACACATTCAGGTCAGCTGAAGCATTTACTGATTTGGGTGATTTTACTGTTGAGGATTTTTTGCTTGCTAAGACACTTCTACTGCAAGCCTTTTTCTTTTACTATGGGGGGGGGGAATCAAGGTTGATTTCAGGTTTTCCTAAATGAAACAGTCCCTTTATGATGACACTGCAGTTAGCTTTTCTTTTGGTATTATCAATTAAAGTATATATTTGGTGCTCTTTCTGTGTAGTCTTCTGTGGATCCATCCATTTATCTGCTTGTGTAGTTCATCTCAAAAGCTGCTGTCTATTAAGTATATATTATTGTTTTGCTTTTAGTTTATTTTTAGATATTCACAATGCTTAAAGCTTAAACAGTCTATTCGGTAGGGCCTGATCTTGTTAAAACCTGTCTCCAGAGGCCCCCAGTGTACCCTGTGATAAGCAAAATCTGGTAACTTTTCACCTCCCTCACCTTGTTGATGTATAGTAAGGAAAAAATGCTTCAGAAAGGAGGCTACATTTGGTGATTTATGTACTGAAGATGACATTAGCTGCTTTCTTCCTTTGGTTCTTCAGCCTTCTGTCTCACCAGGGAGCACAGCTGGGGACAGGAAGCATTACCAGAGACTTTGACCATTATCTCCTATTACATGCAGAGGAGCTAGGCTGACAAGTGAAATAAAAGTCCTCTGTATCCAGACCAGCCAAGTACAGACAGCTTCAGTGCATGCTCATTCCATATAATGTCCTGACAGTTTAATTCAGAAATGATAGAAAAGGACCTGATTTAGGCATAAGAAGACATTTCCATTTCTGTTCTTGAGCAGCTTGTCTGCCAGCAGGGATAGATCCAGATGGGTACAGCTGATGCCTTTCCTGTGAGCAATACACAAGCTATTACTTGAGAAGATCTATTTCTCATACCCTAGGCAGGGACATGAATTGAATCTATGCACCAGAGGTGGATGGGTTGTTATCTTATGATCTTCATAGAATCGCAGAATGATTTGGGTTGGAAGGGACCTTAAAAATAATCGAATTCCAACCCTTCCAACCTTGCACTAGACCAGGTTGCTCAAAGCCCCATCCAACCTGGCATGTGAGCAGCTCTTATCTCTGAAAGCTGCACCACATGGTTGATTAGGCTTAAGAAGCCTTTTATTGGGGGGGGGGGGGGGGGGGGGGTGGGAATTGCTGCTTTGGGAATCATGTGACCCAGAATCATCTCTGCAGCACAGAGGAAAACATCCCTCAATTCATTCTGTTGACCTGTCAGGAATGAGCAGTATTGAATAACATAAAAAGCACAACTATCAACAATTCAAGGAACAATAAGGCAAAAGCAATGCAATCTGAGAACACTCTATATACATAAAAAGCCTTTAAAATAGCTTCTGTACAAGGTTATCCAGTCAGTATATACTGCATTTGCAAGTTATTGTGTATTTAAAAAATTAATGAAAGATATAATTATAGAAGCATTACCAGTGACCTTTTCCAAAATGACTCTGTCATGAATCTGTAAGCATTTCAGAATTGTTTTCCACGTTCCTAATTTTTTTTTTCTGCAAATTACTGACATCTAGCCCTGGCAACAAAAAAGAAGAGATTGGGAAGCCTTTTCTGGTTTCCTAGCAATGGTTTCATGGTGAGTTATCCATAGAGCCAGTTGAGAAGATGCTGTTCTATTAGCTAAGATTTTATGTGGAGTTTTCAATGCTTACTCTGAGGGACGGAATGGAAACTATCCTGTCTAAAGCCTGTAAATTGCCATTCCATGGCTTAGGTTGGAGAACCTTCGTTAAATTGAGCTTAGTCAGAAAACTGATTTTGTCTAAATGCCATCTGGGCTCTTGTATTTATTGCTTCTCAATGACTTTCAGATCAGACTGCAGAGATGGAAAAAATCAAAACATAGTTTTTGTGTTGGCTTCACAGAGCTGGACCTTGAAAACCCATCTCTCTTCTTTTGTCTTCTGTCCTTGCAATAAGCAATTAAGAGCTTCCAGTTAGGCCACGGTAGAGAATGTTATTGAGGCAAAATTCATAGTACTTAATGTCCCCTTTTCCCCTGTATCATCTTGATAGTTTAGCTATACTTATTAAAAAAATAAAAATCTACCTCCCTAATTTAGTGAGCAGAAAAAGTAAATAAGAAACATGGGAATCAGATAAGATAAATGAAATGGTCTCTTCAAAGCAATGTGAGGACTCATCATTTGAGTAGGGAAAAATTAACTCCCACCAATCTCTTTCCATTTTTTCCCTTGGGACTTTTGTCCATCCACACCGGATACAGAAATCAAGAAGTATGTACTG
Organism: Pezoporus flaviventris; assembly: GCF_033815535.1. Taxonomy (NCBI): domain Eukaryota; kingdom Metazoa; phylum Chordata; class Aves; order Psittaciformes; family Psittacidae; genus Pezoporus; species Pezoporus flaviventris. The sequence goes on along the minus strand of NW_026892577.1, from coordinate 8,799,574 downwards.
GAGCACATAATACTAAGCACATACTGACACCTGAACACTAGCAGCTTTAAGATGTTGCAGCTCTTTGCTGTCTGCTCAACCCTCTCCAAAACAGGTATGGTAGGAAGAGGTCATGTGCATGCACCTTAGTCACTATGGAAAAATATCCAGTGATGTAGTTTACAAAACTGATGAAACTGATAAAAGCAAGGTTCACCTGCAATACCTGATTATGCTCAGTCAGGGTTTGTTCCCTGTGATGGTTTACTTAGGCCATTTTTAATTGCACAAAAGATGAGTGTTTTCTTCACTTCCTAAGGAAAGCTGTTTCAGGGTCCAAAGCATCCCCACAGATAACATAGCACTCTTTCCCATTCCTTATGTTTGCTTACTCTTATAGAAGTTTCAAATGCACAACAGAGTCATCTTGAAATGTAATGTAACCTTCATCATGTTGGCTGGTCAATCAAAACATGCTGTAGGTGTCTGGGTTGCATTTATTATTGGTGAGCAGTGTTCACAGGGTGCAGTTGCTTGCTAGATTCTGTGCATATCAGCAGCTCTTATCTCTGAAGGCTGCCCTGCAATGGTTGGTGAGGCTTAAGAAGGTTTTATTAGCAAGAGGGATGGGGGAGTTACTACTTCAGGAATCAGGTGAACCAAAACCATCTCTGCAGTACAGAGGAAAACGTCCCTCTCTGTTCACACTCTCTAATTACATTTAGTGTAGTATTGTTTCCATCTAAATTATAGCAATTATATACAGAAATCTTCTTTGAAATCATTTAATTAAAGAGTAGCTAATGCTCTTGTGCTTTTGGAATGCTAATATCCTGCCTTCCACTTAGGAGACTTTGTTGTTTTTTTTTCCATTTATAGATATTATCATGAAAAAATTTCGATGGCAGAGGGTTTTTTGGTTTCTGGTTGGGTTTTTTGTTGGGTTGGGGGGGGGGGTGCTTATTTTTTTTTGTGGCTTATTTTAATAGATTTAAAAAGCAAGCGGTTCTGGAGACTTTTGTAAAGTACAAAGAAGCGTTTTGCTCTCCTATTGGACAGTTACCTAAGGGTGAACCTTTGAGCAACATTTCACTTGAGATGTTTGAGATGTATTGGCTGCTGAAGTGTTTGATTTCTCCAGATGTTTTATCTTCTGGGTTCAAGCAAGTGTTTGTGTTTGATTATATTCTCCCCTCTTTCTATTTTTTCTGTGTAATACACGTGCAGCCAAATCCTGAAGTGGTATAAATCTGCTGGACTAAATGGTTTAAGCCTGCTGAGTTTCTGCTTTGCAGGAATGACATTTTCAGTCATGCATCACATTCAGGACAAACAAGATTCATGGGAGAGCTTCCCAGCTGTGCAATGGTACCATGCACTCTGGAAGAGTATGTGCTGAAAGTAAGTGTGGCATAAAAGCTGGTGAGGTTTACCCACTGCCAAGGGAAAGTGGGAAGGAGAACTGGAGTTAGAACTCCTGCTTGAACACAGTTTCAGGGGCCTTCTGCATCCCTGCTATGTACTATTTCCTGTTCCTCCCTTCTCCTTCCTTCTCCCACTGAGTGCCCTGGCACCATATATTGCTATGGTTTCCATGGGTTGATCTTGGTCCAGGATGTGCCTTCTGTGTTGACAACACAAAAACAGGAGTTGTGGTTTCTTCTGTAGCTTTGAATGTGGTGGTGTTTCCTATCTCTAATACCCCACAATTAGGACTACACTAAGAAATGTTGTGAAGACCCAGCAACAATCTGCCTAATTAAATCCATTCCACCACACAAGTCCTTCTCCACCTACTCATTTCTAACCTGTGTACACAATTGTCACAGGTTCTTTTTGTATTGTACGCTCTCCATTTCTTGGAGCTTGCCTCTATGAGGCAGAACTTGGATGTAGAAAGGTGTCCCCAGCAAACCCACAACTCCAGGCTCTTGGGTCTCCCCCATCCCACTTTCTCTCCCTGATCCCATGAGCTGAGTCAGGTCTAAATGAGAGAAGGTGACTGATTCCTGGATAGTTTCTGTTTCACAAAAAACAACAGAGGAATTTGGTGCAGGCTACAATCTGCAGGAGTAGTTTGGACAGTGAGCAGAGACCAAAGCCAACAACCCTATGTGATTACAGTGTAAATAAAGATGAACGAGAGTAAAGAATGGCAGCACACTGAGGACACAGCAGGATCTGGATTGCAGTCAGTGCTTGGAAATGGAATACAAGTTTTATCTTTTGTTTCTATTTCTCTTTCATAGGGAAATTTGTAAATCATCTCTCTCCCTCTTTCCTTTTTTTAGTCTGGAATAATTAAAGCAACAAAAACTTTAATCTCATTAGTGGCTTGTGTACAAATGTAGGTTAGTGAAAGATCTGGCGTAATGAGAAAAAACATTATTTCTCTGCCTGGTAAATCTCACAATAAGGGTGATACTGACATTTAATGAATGTCAGAAAGATTTGGGTTTCAGTACATACAGAATTTTTAAAATCTGGAACTTGTCTTTTCAGTGATGTTTTAGGTTATTTTATATTTAAGGTCGCCAAGAAGTTGTCATGTTATAATGACAATAAGCATGGTTGTTGTCAGGGATTTTGTTGTTTATGTGTACTGAGATGTTCCCCCTACCAATGAGAAGCTGTAGTTTTGTTTATGGCTTTTAAAGTCTGGTCACCTCCTATTTCCTCCTATTACACACCTCTTTGGAAATCCAGCTGCAGTTGATTGAAGAGCTGCTCCTTCCTGAGATAATCACAGGTGGCCAAGGGGAATAGCAAGCTGTTACTTGATCGAAAACTAAGCACCCTGCAGCACTTGTGCAGTGTTTCTGGATGGACGGAGTATTTTGTCTGGGTACCTAGTGTTATTTGTTAATTAAACCATGATTTTACTATGATTTTGCTTTCTTTGGTAAAGGTGTGAGCTTCCAACATGTGCAGTCCATTAGTATTTGTGACGATGGTACTCTGGTGATGTATTCCATCAATGATCATTGTTACATCGGTCCTTTCCTTCCAGACACTTAAGTAAGCCCACAGGTTTCCCTGCATGTGAAGGAGGGCTGCATAGTTGGAATAGCATGTAGGGAGACCTGTGTTCAGCAGCCAGTTCTGCTGCTGATTTTCTGGTCCAAGCTCAGAAGTCTCTGGTACTATTCAATTTTATATGAGCGCTTTTGTCATCCCATTTGTGAGATGATGTGTGCCTCAGTTTTGAATTACAGTCCGAGTCTTTCCACTGCTTTTTGAGTGCTCCAATTGTTTCTGTATACTGCCTTACTCAGTACAAGCCTTGTGTTGCTTTGAAGCGGCATGTGTCATTTTGATCCTGGAAATCAGTTTATTAGTTAACCAGATGAACCATGTGGTGTGATCAGTGACTGCTGCTGCCGAGTGACCTACTCAAAATAATTAAGAAAAACTCTGCTAATAACCTTACAGTGATGATCATTTATAATTCCACTTCTACTCGCTGCAGTCAGCATTCACCAGGTGGAAGGGATGTTGCTGTCTTTGCAGATCGCTTGCCTACAGTCTATATCCCAATTATGTTATTTCTGGTGATTATTTTACAATTCATTAAGTAGTAAGTTTGTGCAACACGAAAGTTCAGCAGTAAAGAAACTGAGTCAGCTAAGAAAGGCTTGATTTTTAGACAGCTAAACCCGTGTATTCATCAGAATAGCTCCCTTGACATTATGCACATTACTTTTTAGTCTGATTTTTTATTGTTCTTGAGTGATACCTAGCTGTCTGTATTAGAGTCAAGGTCCATTGTGCTCAGTACTAGAGGCATGGAAGGCCTCCCAACACAGGCTATACAAGGGGCCAGGAAAAGGCTAAACAATCCTAGGATGTCATAGGAACAGAATCTCTGACATCAAGCTCCATGACTGTGTATTGCTTTCTGCAGAGGAGATTCATGAGAAATTATTTGCTTAATGGAAGCATACCTCTGGCTGACTCTAGTTCTTTCTTCTTTTTCTCTCCCATGCACAGAGTATTTGGGCACTTCAGTCTCCGTTCTGAATGGCAGCTGGTCAAGGTGGACTACAAGTCGATCTTCAACCGAAGGTGTAACAAAGATGACTACCAAACCTGGCATCTGCACAATCAGGTACTCTCACTGTGTAGGGAGAGGGTGATGAAGGTTCCTTTTCCCATACTCTGTGTTGCCAGGTAGGAATGTACTTGTTCTTTTCAGCAGATCATATGGATTTTTTGCATCCCTCAAGTCACAGTTGTAACCCATTACTGCTTTACTTCTCCTGAAGCATATGCATGAATAAACACAGGGCCAGAATTCTCTGGGCAAGTCAGGGAGACTGTTAACTTCTCTTTGTATGAAAATATTCCACTGCACCAGCTGCAGTGCCCTCACTGCTCAGGGCAATGTAAAACCTCACCTTGTGACTGAATTTGTAGGAGACACTGAACTTTTTGTAGCTCTGTCAGCGACTCATGAAAATAATTTTCTTTCACTTTGCCTTTATTTTCTCTACTCAAAAATGAAAATAAAAACATATATTCATCCTGCAAGTCCTGCAGGTGTCTGCAAAACTCTGGGGAGCCCTTGAATAAAAGACACTAGAGAAGACCAAATTGTTTCATTTTATTCAAGGATACATGCTTTGCTTTTCATACCTTCTGGTTTATTTTCATGCTGAATACATTTTGAGTCTGAAGGCACTAGAACTGAGAGACCTCAGCTCTGAAGATTACTTATGGGTTACTGGCCACCAGTACGATGTCCCACTCCCTGCAGGCAGCATAACTAGAGCCAGAACTGTTGGCATTGAGATGTTTCTGAATGAAATCCATGCATTAGAAATGAGCATTAATTTGGCAAGGTGGTGTTAGATAGATGAAGTCATAGAATTGAATATATGAAAATAATGTAGATGACAGAAAAGGGAAGATGCGTAGCATGGCTGCCATCTTGGGAATCATTTTACGGGAAAGAGAAGTATTTTAATTAGGTGTTGTTCTTTTTCCTTACTTGCACACAGACAAATTATTTCTGCGTCACAGAAATTTCTGTTTATAGCAGCTCACCTAAATGTCAAATGTTTCTTTTAGACTGGCTACTCCCAGTAGTAACCTTTCTGTTCAAAAAGCTCAGTGTAACATGCCATCAAAATTATTTGAGGCCTATAACAAAGCCAGGTCTATCAAGGAAAGAGGAGGGAACCCAGGAGTCCTGGATTCTACCCCTAGATTTTGTCCCTGCCCTGGGTCTTGGGCTTGGGCACTTCTTAGTAGATTGCTTCTGTCATATGAAAAAAAAACTGGAGTACATTCACGTTGTCTTTTCAGGATAATTCATAGCACTAAAAATATTGGTGGATGCCTTTTGAAATATGGCATAAGTGGGTGCAATGGCCTGGGCACCCAGGCTTTTTGGACACATTGTCATTGTCATCCCAGCTCAATGCTTAGGGTCCTCCCAAGGTGGCTTTCAGGTTTGCAAAGCCGCAAAAGGGAGCTATGCTCTTAGCTCCCAACTCTCCCAGTAGTAATTTCTTACTTTACTTGCCCTTTGTATCTTTTGACAAAATGTTCCATTTAGGGACCAGCTGCTGCCGTAACTCTGCTTTTCTTTCTCCTATTTCTCCTTGGCTGCTGAAGGGAGAGCCTTGTGTCATGGGAGAGAGGAAGATCTATAAAAAACGCAAGCCTGGAGCCCAGTGTTCCCTGGGTCGGGACTATTCCCAAACTGTTGTGTCTGAACCATGTGTCTGCGGTCAAGGGGACTTTGAGTGGTGAGTATGTGGCTCTGGGGACTTTTGTGGGGATTGTTCTTGTTGCATGATCAGTGGCTGAGCTACTGCCCAGACAGAAAACCTTGCAAAGAAACGGGTTCTTATGCAGCTTTGTGGCTGTGATCGTATTATATAGCATAGATGTTTGCTCATGCCTATTGCTTGAGGGAAGGTATCCCCTTCATCTGTGACAGAGATTTGTTTATCTCCATCAGAATTCCAAACCTGGAATTCAAAAGCAGAAAGTTTCAAGTACTGATTGACTCTTTTTTTGTCCATCATTCTAGAAGAGTGATACCTGGGACTCTTCTCTGGTCCAAAGCATGTCCTTTATGGGAGAAGGAGGGAATTTCTGTCCTTACTTTCAGAGTCATTGAATACCTAGGGAGTAAGCTAGCAAAATGTGCACATTTTTATCATTATTCTTTTGAATTCCTGGGAAGTATTTGTTACTTTTTAGCAATGCTTTATTGAGAAATTTTCTGAAAAGACTTCTGTGACGTGGCTATACAGCCCAACCATCGCAAATGTAGCTACTAGTTTTGCATAAATATTGGTGTATCTAACTTAACGGGGCTGTAACTTCCAAACTGCTTTAAGGTCACTTTGAAAGCTGCTTAAAAATAAAATAGTGGAAAAATGAACCACTGCTTGATATTGCTTGACAATCAGGGAAAGGAGATGGAACATGTATAACAATCAGGATCTCTGCAAAAGGGATTCCTACTGGGAACCTGTGATAGGCAATATTGCAAAGATTTAAGACTGTCAGTAGGTGTGATTCTTGAGCTTAAATGATCAGAATGTCTTTTAAATGGAGTTCAAAATATCCTGAAAGCAGATCAGCTGAGAAAACATTTTCATTTTTATAGTAGGTTATCAGGATCAGTGTCTGATTCAGTAGCAGTGTAATTCCTGGAAATTTTGCTTCCTTTTGAGTCCTTCCCGAAGAGGTGTGAGGTATGAGATCTTCACAGCTGAGGCTCACACTTCTTTTTAGAACATGGACACATTGAAACTCAGAAAAATGAATAAAAATATAGAGCAAAGTGTTTTCTTCAATATTAGAATCACAGAATGGTTAGGGTTGGAAAGAACCTTAAGATCATCCAGTTCCAAACCCCCTGCCACGGGCAGGGATGCCTCACACTAGACCATGCCACCCAAGGTTCTGTCCAATCTGGCCTTGAACATTGCCAGGGATGGAGCATTCACAGCTTCCCTGGGGAGCCCATTCCAGTGCCTCACCAACCCTACAGTAAGGAATTTCTTCCTTACATGCAATCTAAACTTCCCCTGTTTAAGTTTGAACCCGTTACCCCTTGTCCTATCACTACAGTGCCTAAAGAAGAGCCCCTCCCCAGCATCCCTATAGGCCCCCTTCAGATACTGGAAGGCTGCTATGAGGTCTCCACGCAGCCTTCTCTTCTCCAGGCTGAACAGCCCCAACTTTCTCAGCCTGTCTTCATACAGGAGGTGCTCCAGTCCCCTGATCAGCCTCATGGCCTCCTCTGGACTTGTTCTAACACCTCCATGTCCTTCTTTTAAGGACACCAGAACTTCACACAGTACTCCAAGTGGGGTCTCATGAGAGTAGAGTAGAGGGGCAGGATCACCTCCTTTGACCTGCTGGTCATGCTCCTTTTGATACAGCCCAAGGTACAGCAGCAAATATTGCAGTAGTTTGTCTTTAAGAGAGGTTTAGGAATATGGAGCAGAGATTTTAATCTTATCTGGATGGATGTTTAATTTGTTCCTAGTGCCAAAATTACATCTGAGACTCCTTAGCTTGACTTGGGAGATCTTTTCTCCTTTGTTCTCATCATGGGAACTTGCAGGATGAACTAGCTTTCGTGTCCTGCAGTATCTGCCCTTGGCATTTGCATATGCCTCTGAGCTGAACCAAGCGCCAGTCTCCAGAGATGTCTGTGAATTTGTTCACTCTTTTTTTTTTTTTCTTCCAGCTTTGTGCCTCACCACCTTTCTGTTTTCACAGTGAAATTTGCCTTTTCTAAGCTGTAAGTTGAAAATTGTGGTAGCTAAATTGGCCTTAAGTGCTCTTCTGCCTTGAGAAGGTCTACATCAGAATGCACTTTTTCAATCGATATGTTCCTTGCATGAATTTAGTATCATTTTTGCTTAACTTTCCCACTAACATGAGAGAATATTGCTGTTAACCTTGTCAGTCCTGCAGAGGAAATGCAGTTAGAGGATAGCAATCTGACTTTTGTTTCAGGCTTTGCACTGTTAGGAGAATTGTTAACTGGCTTCTGAATGCAAAATTGTTATAGCTGGTGATAGAGAATCAGAAGAACCAGCTTCAGTTTAAGGGTGCATTTTGCTGCTAGTCTTAAGGGCTGACTGGAAGAAGGGGGGGGGGACGCTATCAATTTGAAGAAAATACTAGAGGTGCTGGAAGTGGGCACAAAGCTTGATTAACTTAGAAGCAACTAACAAAGAGGAAGGGTGGACTCATCTGCTCTGACTTGTGACTTCTAAAGCATAAGACCACTATTTAGTCAGTGGCAGGATACAGGTTATTCTAGAATATGATTCATCCACCTTCTTTTGGATGTCAATATGAAAAGAGGAGATAGGTCCCCACCATAAGTATCTGCTGTGGGAAGGATAGTTCTGACTCTTTCACTTGATGCTTTTGAAAAGGAAAGATCTCAGCCTTTTCTGGCTGGGTTCGCAGTTGTCTGTTGTTCTTGGAAGCACTGACTGGCCTGTCAGTGTATGAACTGTTCTCATGTGTCAACAGGTCCTATGGAGTGTCAGGGAAAGAATGAGGAGGGCTGACAGCTGGGGTTGTGTGAGTACAGTGACCAGCAGGTCCCAACAACAGGCTATCTACTTCCCTAGTAAGTAGGTTTGGAGGTTGGTCTGGTCACAGCATCCCATGCTACAAGCTGTGATGACACTTGCCTTCAGGAGCTGTACAAACAGGACAAATCACTGCAGGAGCCCTATAGCACAAGCTGTGAGTGCTGTGCTCCCTCCCATTTGGTCATAGGAGCCTTTCCTCTGTCTGCCTCATGTTACTGTGCTTTTTCCTGCTGTTAGATATAAGGCTGGTCTGAGTTTCGGGAGCAGAAATCATCATCCAGGGCCCCAGTTCAACAAATCCTCATGAGTCAAGAATCAGGGGTGACTCCTGCCAACCCTTGCAGTCATTTCCAGAAGCAAACCCTGGCCTTTTTCTGACAGAGAGAATGGCAGAAGGAACTCAGCAGTGTTATTAAAGTGCTCACTGATCTTTCTTTTCCCTCCTCCTGCTTTTTTATTTACACTGTCAAGATAGCTTTCCAGAGAAAGACAGCCCAGCAGCTGGACTTGATTATTTCCTTAACTTATGCGAACCCTGGGGCTTATGAGAAGGAAGGTGGGCAGCATGCAGGGTTTTAATATACATTTACCAGAAGTTAATGAACAAGCACAGAACCTTGAGGGCATACAGCGATGTTGTCTTTAATTTTATTAAATATTTATGCAGCTCTTTTCTTCGTTGGGGCAAAGTACAGCTCCTTCTGAATATTTTTAATTACCAAGTCACTGCCAGGCATTTTTGACTGTGCAGGTCGGACCCACTGAGAATGATTAAATTGAATGTTGAGAGAAAGAGCATTAGGGAATCTCCAAACCTTTTAAAGTAGCTTGCAGAATTTTTACCCTCTAAGAAAGGAACAGCAGCAGCCTGGATCTCTGGGGACATAGCACAGTTTAGTCTCACCAAAGCTCTTCCTAGAGTCTTTCTGTTGGCAATGCAGGCTCTGAATAGGGGAAGAATAAAACTCAATAGTGTCCTAAAGAGCACAGAGAGCTTTCAAGGCAGTGGCTTCTGTAGTGTCTGTGTTTCCACAGAGATTTAATTTTTTGGCATCTGTTAACTTGCTTCAGGCAAAAATTCAGAATCTCTTTATTTGCCCTTTGAATCCAGCCTGCCAATAAAGGCTATGCATAGAAACTGGATCCAGAGCCTATTAGAATTTACGGAAAGCTTTGGATTAATCCTATTGCTGGCATGCAAAGGCAGCTGTAAAAAGAAGTCTTGGATGTGGTTGTATACATTTCTACTCTTTGGTGGTCCAAGGAAGCATCAATACCCTGGATTACCTTCCCCATGTGACACAATACCGTGTAATCCTTAGGCTACCAAGTTGGCTGTGTTGTAAGCTTAAGTGTTGGAAAAACACTGGCTATATTTTTCTTTCAGGCCAGTCATGGCTCAGTTAAAGAGCAGGGAGGCCATTAACATATGTAAATATACATACCTTGGCTAATTGTTCAGGAAGTGCTCCTAGTGTTTTATATTCCTAACTGCTCTGTTGAGAAAAAGTGGTATTAGATCTTGGAATTAACCTGGTTTGTTCTGAAACCAAGACTGCGAATTGCAAGCAAACCAAAAGAACCCAATTTTTGTTGCCTAAGGAAACATAAGTCCCCCAGTGCTTTGCAAGGTTGGTAGTTCTGGTGTTGTCAGGTATCGCATACCTTCTGTGAACTGTGTCCTGCCTCTCAAAGAGATTAAGCACTTTGTCTCTGAATGAGCCCAATCCATCATGTCATGCCATCCAGCAGAGAGTTACTAGCACACACTTGCTTTGGGGAGCAAAAACATCACCTAAAAGTCTGATCTAAATCTAGTGAATGGGTAGAGTGATGCACTCATGGCTTATCTCCATAGTGACTATGGGTACGAGAGACACAGCAACAATCATTGTGTCCCAGCCTTCTGGTTCAGCCCGTCCTCCCTGTCCAAGGAGTGCAGCATGGGTCAGAGCTACTTGAACAGCACTGGGTAAGTGAAACTTGCAATCTCGCTGCAGTTTGGTGACCTTGCAGTAGACAATAGAACCTGGATGGTTCTTTTTTGTCTGCATCCCATCTGGCTTTTTTCCAGTCTTATTCATGAAGTAATGTTTACAGCAGCATCTGTGTGGAGCATTGCCTCATTCCTCAGAGATAGGGAGAAGCACATTAACATAAGTGACATGTAGATACTGTACTGTTTTCAGGTGATGTATGATCTCTGAAGCATAGACTTGAAGCTCTCCTTTGCTGCAAAATTAAAACAAATCAGGAAGGTCTATCTGAGAGACAGCTGAACATTTAAAAGGGCGAGTTTGAGATATTTCACACTGGTTTTCGTTGAACCTCTTCATATCTTACAGCTCCTATTTATAGAAGCTTCCCTTCTGGGAAGGCTCAAATGACAATTTTTAGTCTCTTTCCCCTTCCACCCCTCTGCCATTTTCACTTTGTATATAGAACACTTTTTGATTTCAGACAAGCTACATGTGCTAGTTTCTCTTGGTTTTACCCAGAACCAATGGCAAGTGCTGGTTTATTATGGTAATATTGTTTTGCAAATGCTATTCCATTGTGGAGGTGGTACTCTGAAACTCTGGTTGCACTGGCTGGTGTAAAACTGAGATGTTCTTCGCAGGCAGTGCAGGCCCTGAAGACTTTGTAGGGCTGCTTCTGAGTCATGGGTCCTGCATACTGTCTTGTTATGACAGGGTTGTTTGTGGCTGGTTGATACGAGTGGCTGAATAAAGTGAGGCTGCTGGCAGTCTGGAGTCACTCAACTTCAGAGACCCCCTTTCAGCTGAAAATTTGCTATAAATATGTGATATAATTACAGGAGCCCTGGCCAGTACAACTGGTTGCAGCCTTGTCAGAGAGCAAGAAGAAAGTAGCTGGGGTCTGTGTCTTCTTAACCAATCCTGTATTTTTACTGTGAAATTGCCAGCGAGGGCTAATCCTCCTCATCAACATTGGGAATAGCCAAGTGTCTTGCTAGTTAGCAAACCTCCTCCATGAAAAGCTGAGAGAAAAACCCATTCGTTGAACTGTTCAAAAGTTAGACTGGACAAAACTCTTGGCAGATCATTCCAAGCACCTTTGAGCAGAGGCAGACAAAATATAATAAAAAGCATCATTAAAAAACTGGGATGCATGGTCCAATCCTGCAGGAATGGGGAGTTGGAGGAGTTCTCTGCATTTTAGCAGTGCAGAGTGGTTCACCTTCACAATGTGTGTCTTTTCTCAGCTATGCTGCTGAGAATCTGTGGAGAAGGTTGCGTTGTGATTTGTTTGGCTCTCTCCAATTCAATAAAGTGGTAGGTTTCTTTGATTTTCCTTTTCAGTGAGGGAGTCATGCAGGTAGTTAGCCTTTGGAAAAGCACATGAATTAATATTGAGAAACAAAAACAAAAGAAACTTTTCTGCCCACTGCCTAAGCCCAATCTCCTTTTGTTACTGTTCCCCAGGTACCGAAGGATTGTGTCTAACAACTGCACAGATGGCTTGCGAGAGAAGTACATGGCCAAGGTGGAGAAGTGCCCTGGAAGAGCACCTCGTGGACTGCGCATCCTCACTACTGATGGAAAGTTGGTCACGGAGCAGGGACACAATGCCACCTTCATCATCCTTATGGAAGAGGTACGTTAGTGGTCTCAGCAAACTTTTCACTGCATGGCAAGAATGGCATTCTTTTCCTTCACCTGAGGTTTAGGAAAATTAATGAAAGGGCTACAAGCAAAACATATAAAAAAATCCCATTGGGTCAAGCTAAAAGAGTACTTGGCTGGTTATCATGTCTATCAGTGATGGTGAAGCCAACCCTGAAGAAAGATAGATCTGGTAAAAAATATATCTCTCCATTAGCTTCTTACTGCCTCCAGTGAACTGCAGTTTATGGAGTTTATGAGGCAGAAACAGTGTCTCTATGCTTAATAATTCTGTTTCTGGGATGAAAAGCTTTAGCTGAATCTTTGCTGGGAAAGGTTAAGAACAGCAGGGAATATTTTCAGACTCATGGGGAGCAGTGAGGGACGTAGTTGTTTTGCAGTAGCAATTGAGCCTCCTCAAACCACCTCTGAGCAGCCCAGCCTATATCTATTTCATTTATTAATTGGTACGATTCTGCCTGTAGCCAACAGTAGTGTAAGTGATACCGGGCCATGCTGGTGCCTGAAGCATCACAATATTGAGGCACTTCTGGTGATCTCTCTGAGTCAGGTACCCCTCTGGGAAACATGTATGGTGCAGCCTCGATCACCAAGGCTTGTGGCTCTGTGGATAGTTGGAAGGCACTTGCTATATATTCAGGCTGACAGGAGGTGTTTTAAGTGTTTGTATTTCTCTTCTTGTCTGTGATTTGATTTGGTGTTTAGGGATATATGTGACTGCACCCCAAAAAACCCTGCTGTATTTGCAGCTGCTGCGTTTCCCTGCTGGCTTCTGACTGCCTGTGAAATGTGACATTGGAGGTCCAACAGTGATTTTCCCACTATATATTGTATTACATCTGTTTTCTGGTTAAACAAAACAGTCAATTCGCAGCATCACTTCTAACATCTTTTGGTGTCTCAGGAGAGACAGCCAGGGAGTGAGGTGATGTTAGAGAACCGCAAGTACGTTTTGTCATCTACTCTGTCCTGTGTACTTCATTTTGGTACAGTACCTGGAGACGGCTGGGAGCCAGCCATGTCATGGTCATGAGCATAGCAATAACACCAGCAAGGACAGACTGGATGGCTGTCTGCTCAGTATCCTCTGACAACAAGCAGCATTAAGTCTCTGAGGAAAATATGCTAGAAGCATTGCAAGCCTTATGCCCCTTCTCCTCCCAGTCTCAGAAGTAGCTTCCATTGGCAACTTAGACCTTCAAGAACAGAAGAAGCTGTTGTAAATCTGAGCATCTGCCATGGAGAAATTTTTTCTCATGATACCTTGGTTTTTATTTATTTCTTTCTTTTAACACACACTCTTCTATTAATTTAAATTCTTATACAGTAACTGTTTCTTTGGGGCCACACTAATCTGACAGGGCCTCTTTACATACTTCCTCAGAAGTTCATGCATGTTCTGCTTTTATACAAAGGGGATTTCTTATCTACCTGGCTGATTCTTTTATATTCTGGAGGCTTGACATGGTAAGATGATTTCTGTAGACAGTCAGAGTTGGAGTTCCAAAAAGAACAGACATAATCTGAAAATTAGGAATCTAGTAGTAATTTATTAAGGAAATCAAGCGGAACTGCTGCGTACAAAGAATGATAAACAGATGGAGAATAAGGCAGCAGTCAAGGTAGCTGAAGAGTGGAGTCTTTACAAGGCTTTAGAGATTGAAGAGGCAGCTGAAAAAATATGTGAGGGCGTTCACTCTACGTCCTTTGTTGAAAAATAAGGACAGTTAGAAAAACATTGCATTGAAACAGGTATTTTTTTCCTAAGGGAAGAGGATTTTCAAGAACATGTCTTTGTGGGTGAACAGCTTATTCCACAGAGAGTTGTGTGTTAGGTTTGTTTCTTAAAAGAATAGATTTTTTTTAAAGGAAAAAAGTAAAAGAACATTGAGATTTTCACTGAAAGTATGGAACTGGCAGTGTTCAAGGCCAGGTTGGACAGGGCTTGGAATATAGTTGAAGGTGTCCCTGCAGGGTGATTGGAACCGTATGACCTTTAAGGTCCCTTCCAACCCAAACCATTCTGCAATTCTATGATTCTGGCCAAAAGTATTCCAGTCTTTCAGTGTGAACTTGAGAACAATGAATTGCCATCAAAGTGACATTCTTCCTTGTTAGCTAGAAGAAACAGTTTCTGTAGAACTCATACTTATTGCACACCTTGCTGTCATACAGATTCATTCCTGGGTCCTTTCACTTTCTCTGGTCAGTTTGTTTCCTGGTGGGATGTTTTGCACCTATGTCTGCATTTGCTTTCTGAGCCAAACAGCAGTCTGACAAGTCTTCCTGTAGATACATCTGTGTGGTCTCCATTCAACCTTCCGTTTCAGACTAACCCTGCTCAGCAACTTTGGGGTTTGCCGTCAGTTCCTTTCTACCTTCTAGTATGCACCCTCAATATATTGTTGTGACTGACCTTTCTGCTGTCCAAAAATAAATGAGGAATTTGTTAGAGTTAACTGAAAGCTTAACTTCTCAGGTTTTATAGATTTTGCTTTAGCAGTATTTTTCACAGTGATAATTCAGAATATGTGCATGAAAATGACAAACAAATGCACAATGACTGATGATTTTTAGTATGTTTTTAAAATATAGGGTTGAACTGTGATTTGGACTGTGATACATGCAGGCAGGAAAACTTTCCCAGGCTAGTCTTGATGGGGAGATTACTCTGAAGGGCTGTTCCATGGCAATCCATTCCACTACCCTTTGACAGCTCATTGGTTTCAGCACACAGAGCCCCAGTGTTTGAGACAACCCCTAGCTCATTCTGTTTTGATAGTTTATGGCGCTTAAAGCAATAAAATGTGCTTTCGAATATATATGGAGAATATTGTGTTTGGGGTTTGTTTTGTTTTGCTTGTTTGTTTTTTCTTTCCTTTTGAAATGCCTCCAATTCATTTCTGTTTTAATTCATATTCATAAACTCCAGAATATCTGACATCATGTGTGGGGCTAGCAGACTTGTTTTAGCATTTTATATACTGAATACAGAGCTATGGAAAGGAGAAAGAAAATATAGTGTGATGGGATGGCTCTGTATTGAAGACCCAACTCATAATTGAGTGGAAAGATCATCTGCTTACTATTTAGTCACAAAATATGTGTCCTTGCTTCTCCACTTCATATCTTCTAATTTCAGATATAATCATGTTGGAGAAGCAAGGACGAAGTAGGAAAGAGAACTGTAAGGTGTGAGAGGGGAGCTGCCATGATGGGTGCAAGAGATTTCAGCCTAAGGTCATCAATGATGAATCCAGTGTAGATCATATTTTTATCCTCTGTTCAGTGTCTTCCATATGAGACTACGACAGTTTGTGGTCTTAGTACGTTTTCTTGAGAAGTGGCTTTTGGTTGTTAGTTTTGTTTTGTTTTAACAAGCTATGGGACCCTTTCTGCCAAATAACTGAATATCCCAAGAATATAATTTTGCCCTGATAGAGTGTTTTTTAGAGTGACTTAAAAAACTGTCAAAAGGATGTTATTATAGATAGTTTTAGAGTCACTACCACTCTAGTCCATTATGGGTTTTTTTTGGCTTATACTGTAATTTCATGTTCTGGTAGGACAGAAGTGAAAACGGTGCCCTGATCAAGTCAATAGACAAAACTCTGGCTCCTGTGAAATGGGAATGATGGAGCAAGGAAGGAGATAGATCTAAGATATTAACCAAATATACATATTTTTAAAACTACATGTGATAATCGAGTATATTGGTGTCTACCTGCAGACTCCAACTATACGCCTATGGCAAATTCACATCTGAAAAAAACCCTTCCTACACTTATTTGTTAATGCAGGCATAGCTTGATAGGAAGGTAAAGACTGGGGCCATGCTGTGGTCCAGATTATTTATGCAGGGTTCGTGCTTCAGTGTAGTCTGGCTTCTTGTCTATGCTCCCAGGTTTCCATCCAAGGGACAAGATCAAGTGCACTCTCAGAACTGGGACCGGTAATGGAACACAGTGTCCTGTCTCTGTCAGTGCCACAGTCGCCATCTACTCATGCTGATGACAACTCCCAGTAAGACAGCAGCTCCCATGAATTTGGAGTCAGTGGGAGCGAAGAACTGGGACCCCTTGCCTTTTGTGGCTGTTTCTGTCTCTGCAGGAGCCTTTGTTGTGCACTTTTGGTCTCAGTTGCTGATCGTTTCGGTTAGAACAGCCTGTGAGCTGTTTAATTGTGATTAAAGGACCTCTTTTTCCATGGTCAATATTCTGCCTTTATCCTGACTCTCCTGGGATGATAAGTCATGATGGATCAAATCAAACGGATCTGCGCTGTGTGTGAATGTGTTCAGACCAAATGGAAAATCACTTATGGATGTGAGATTCATAGTCAGAATTTAGGCTGCAAGACGTATTTTGCCACACACAGGTAAACTTGAAAACTACTGCCCAGAGGAAACCTGGTGCTCTTGGGTATAAACTTTTAGGGACTGCCAAAATGTGGTTATCCAGGCATTATTTTCCCTTTGTCTGATCTGCTGTTTTTCTAGGAAGTCATGGTTTGTTTTGTGCAATACCTGGCCCAGAGACTTTAGTGAAATCTATGGGTTCAGTGGTCTTCTTTAGTGAGCCCAGTAGACGTAGGACCCCGTAGGATTTGAGCTGGCGGTGAAGGGATTGGAGGTGCGTAAGAACTGCAGAGCTGGCTCTTGGTTATATGGTTATTTAAATCAGTATGCACTGGAACTGCACTTTACCTTTGATCCTGACTGTGCATTTACAGCTACAACAGGGTTTATGAGATGACCATGAAATATTTCTGAATTTTGTATTTGAAAAGCAAAAAAAAACAAAGCTAAATTAAGGAGCAGGGATTATTTTTTTTTTGGTTTATTGGTTTGTGGTTTGGTTTTGGGTTTGTGTTGTTTGATTGTTTTCTTTTTTATTTTGGAATCCCACTTTTATCCTAAATATATCTAGGGATTGGTTTCAGTTTTGGGCTGGGAGCATCTCCAAAAGTTAGTAGTATCTTCTTCACCCATAGTGAATATAGTGGAGACTTTTCATGAAAGGAAGTTACTTGGGCCAGCACATCTTATATATATGCAGAAAGCTACAGAAATTTAATCTGAGAAGTAGTTTTATTTCAGTTTAGTGAAATCACTGCAGTGGGGTTTAGCTGTGTTTAAATTAGCCTTTTTTGTGTTACTTTTAGTCAGCTGGGAACAAGTATAAAGTAAGGCTCCAAGAAACTGAAATAACAGACACTTCTACAGTTCACATATAGTGCTCTAACGCATGATTTAAATTAAAACAGTGCAGCTGCTGCCTCTAGACAATATCTGCAGTGCTAGAATCTCTTGTCTGCTGTTCCCTCCTTCATTTAATAGATGTCACTGACAGTAATCCTAGAAGGGATTTTTCTCATCATCTACTTCATTCTCATGTGTATCCAGGCCCTATCTCTGTAGAGACTGACATTAGACAAAAACTGACAGTCTTCAGTGTGGGACTCAACCTGTATAAGTTCAGCTGCCCTGAAGTTACATGTCTGGCTGAAACTAGTCATCTAGACTTTCTATCATCAGGGTACAGGGATGGATATTTGCAGAAGATGGTTCATGTTACCTGTCTCAGTTATCTTTGGTTGAGATATGTTGCTCTGTTGCTTTTTTTATTTCTCTCTCTTTCACTGACTATATAGGAAGCCTGGAAAACTAGCTTAGACTAGACTAAGAGAATCTCAGTGACTAGGTTCTGTTTCTTCAGAACATATTGGAGAGCCACTTCAACCACTGTCCTGTATCCAGAATATCCAGAATATTCCTGATGCTCCCCTATGCACATTGGAATTACTCTCTAGTTAGCTTCTGGCCTACCATTAGTGTGGTGCCTCCCACCTCTCTGCCTCTGGTGGAGGTATTTGCTGGACACCACCTACTCAATGAAAGGCTGTGCAAAGCCCTGGCCACCTCAGTGACACATAATCCTCAACCATGCATTGCATAAGATGATTCAGATATGGTCCCCTTGATATATGCACAATTAGCAATCTGCCCTCTCAAAATCTATAAACCCAAGATGGGGAGATAACATCTCTTTACAGGTGTAATGTTCAGCTATTCTAAGCATAGCTTGTATATAATTAGCTGGTGTTGATTTAAATCTGGCCACCTTGGGGACTGACAGAACAAAGCTAGGCGTTTTGGGTAAAGTTACGAGTTTGTGTGTATGCTAATGAAATGGAACTGAGAAGTGGGATGGAGAGTAATATAAATCACTCTTATCAGCCCAGTTTCCTAATCCAGCCTTCTCTGTTGTAGGGTGATCCCCAAAGGACAAATATTCAGCTTGATTTTGGAGATGGCATTGCAGTATCCTATGCTAATTTCAGCCCTGTTGAGGATGGCATCCGGCATGTCTATAAGAGCGCTGGAATCTTTCAGGTGATGGCATATGCAGAGAACAGCCTGGGCTCTGACACTGCTGTCCTCTTCCTGCATGTGGTCTGTAAGTATTTCCAGCTGCTAAATTCCTTGAGTGAAAACATGACCTTACTGAAAATCCTGCAACTTCAGCGGGGCCTAAGAGTAAATGCAAACCCACCCACGTATGCAGCTTGTGCTTGTCCAGAGGCTTGGACTTTTAAATACCTCTATCTTGTTAAGTTTTTATTGACTAAAGAGGAAGGGGAGTTTATTTTAACACAAGTACATTTGCAGTCCTCACAGAGAGAGGTTAGAAAACTTTTCTCGGGGTTTTCTGAAAGGATCAGAGACCAAAAAATGTCTGAAACAAAGTCCAAATGTGTGTTTTGAATACAATTCTAATACCAAGAGGTTTAGATTAATCTTGAGTCAGTTATTCTGGATTTGGGACCTTATAGTGCTCATTAAAGAAAAGCATTATGCTGAGCATACTTCCTGGGATATGAATGTACCGAGGGTTGATGAGCTACTTTTCATATTTCATGTGAGTGACATACATCCCTGACTTTTCCCTCCTGTTTGGTAGATCAGTCCAATTTCCCTCCACTTGTCACATGAGCAGACTTGGATATAGAGCCCCGATCTGGGTCCTCAAAGGCACAGAAGAGAACAGAGGGTGTGGAATGCAGGATGAGACCAGGAAGATCCCAGTCCTTTGTCCTGCTCTCAGACTATTATATCTCCTGTGCAGAGAGCTCTGACTGTGTTTATAGGTACCTCAATGGTTTTGCCCCTAATGGTGTTCACAGCCAGGTCTGTGTTCCCCCTTAGCCCGTCAATGCCTTCTAGCCCATCTATCTTTTGTGCTTTTCTGCTGGAAAGAAGCAAGTCAGAAATTTCCAAAACTCAAGAACCATTTTCTTCTTTTTAATTTCAGGCTCCCTGTGTGAAGGAATCAATGTTCCTTGAAGCTTTTATTATGCTCATAATTCCCTCAAAGTCAATCATGGCTGCATTTAACAACCTGTTATTAGAGCATTAACTGTTTTTTCATTCACCTTGGGCCATTAGCTGACAAAAGTGATGGTTACCTGGTAATAACAACCAGCTTTGTATGGATTATCTGATTTTTCTCACAGGAACTGCTTTTTCATGGTGAGGGTTTTAGAACAAAATGCAACAAGGGCCTGGTTGTGCTACTCTGCCCTTTTCTTCCTCAGCCTCTCAAATGTCTCCTTTGAATTTTATAGCATTCTTAGGTGGCCAACTTATTAACATTATCTCCGAGGAAGCATTTACGTTCATGCTAACAATGAAATAAAATGATACATCATTACTCAACTTTTAATATATTTGGATGTGCAAGTCAATATAGAAGGTTTGACCTTGAATCTCAAGTGTACAAACAAAAATGCTTGCTATATAAATTGCCCTTATTATACAATCTGTCTGGTGCTGGAATCCTGTGCTAAAAAAAAAACCAGGAAGAAAGAAGCTCATTGGCTTTAAGGAACACTAGTTTTCTACCGTGCACATTTATTAGTGGTCAGTCAACATTTCACCTTTCTAGAATCTGCTGTCAGGATGCTCATCTCTTCATTTAGAGGAAATAAAAGATATTAGTGGTTCTCCTCTTACATTCACTGCCACAAAATATTTGGGGGAATCTGCTGTTCTTGGGAACCCAGAGTACTGTTATGAGCAGAGTTCAGGAGTGACTTGCTGGTAGAGACCCCTTGGGAAAGGGTTTGGGGAAAGAAGTTTTAAGGAGCCAAAAGCAAGAATAGATGCCCAATCTACTTGGTGCTGTATGTTGTGGCAGTAAAAGAACAGCTCTTGGTCTCCAGAATCATAATACCAAGTAAATGGAGAAGTGATTAATGTCTCTATTTTGTGCTTGAAGAGCTGAGAGGTAACACAAGAAGATCGTCTCAGTTAAAACCAGGAAATTTCCTGCTTCCCAGAATTAATGTTTTATTAAAAAAAAAAAAAAGAAAGAAAATAAATCTCACTTCTTTATCTTTTGTTTTATCTTTCCTTCTCATAGTGATAGTCTATCAGCTTGCTATGTTTTAAAAGGTAGCATCCAGAAAGACCCTGTAATTCTGATTTATGTGCAGCTGTTAGGAACTGAAATTTAGTACCAGTAAAACCAAAAAATTAAGTGAGAAAGAAAACAGTGGAGAGAGTAAAATCTTTAAACAAACTAGCAAACAAAACATCACTAATTTTTACACTTTTTTTTTCTGGTGAGGACTCAACTTCTTAATTCTGGACTCCTTGCATGCGACTCATTCTGGGCATTTGCATTTGTTAGACACAACTTGACACTGAAACTGCAGTATTTTCTAAGTCTTTCGGGGAAAAAAACCTTTTGATATTTAAGGTCTTTGATATGCCAGTGGACAGGTCTTTCAAATAGTTCGTGACTTTTTGCTGATGGCAACTGATTGCTCAAAGACTTCTCAAGGTCAGGCCAAGGAGATACCAAGCTTTACAAAAATCATGGATCTTTCTTCTGGACACTTTCCAAAAAAAAAAAAAAAATCAAACCAAAAAAAACCCCCCAAAGAAGTCATAGTGTATTTAATCAAACCATAAATGCCTCATATATAATCCGATATGAGCCACCTTGGATCAAATTATTTTCCCACAAATTTTGGTTAGCTCAGTAGAAGCTTAGTCAAGAAAACACCCTCTCTCATGTCCTGTCCCTCAGGCGTTCAGTAGCAGCTTGCCCTATCTAGTGCAAAGCCAGTTTGTTGTTCTCCCTCAAACTGCATTTGAAAAATTCGTCTACACACGGTGCTGACCCTGTCTGAAATAAGCACTGTGGAAAATGCATTCCTGGCTTTGCTAGAATTAAGAGTGAGAAGAACATTGTATGATTACCAGAAGTAATGTGGTATCTTTTTCTGTTGCTTCTTGACTGCTGAAATTCTCTTGTATTGCTGTAATAGAGTCTCACAGCTGACAATAGGCATTTGATTTATTTCAAGGAAAGATCCTTGCTGTTCAGGATTGAGCAGGGAGGATTTAACTCAAAGCCCCTAATAATAAAGTCTCTCTTCCCACAGGTCCAGTGGAGCATGTCCAACTGAGTGTTCCCTTTGTTGCCATCAGAAATAAGGAAGTCAACATTACTGCAGTAGTTTGGCCCAGCCAGACAGGCACACTTACCTACTTCTGGTGGTTTGGTAACAGCACCAAGGTACAGATGCTTTTTAGTTCATTTTTACTTTCTAAGCTGGTTGCACCAGACAGGAAACATTCTCAGATCTAGTAAAAACTCCCTGGTTTTTCTTGGTTTGTGTTTTAGTTTTACTCCTTATCTAAAAAGGTTTGTCATAATCTGAACTTCAACCTTTGTGAGTTTATTTCCTCCTGTCTTTTGTTGGTTTTAGGAGCCATTATGTTTTTACATCTGGTTGTTATCAGCCCTACTGAGCTTTAAAGACCACTGTTATTACCAGTGCTCACTTACAACTTAACTGAATTATATACCACTATATATGGATAATACTGGATTTCAACACAGTATTTAAAAACTGCTGGTGTTCAAATAACCAGGGGGGTTTCCATTGTGTACCAGTATGCAGTATATAATGCAGGATTCCAACACAATACTTTAAAACTGTTGGTGTTCAAATAACCACTTGTATCTAGAATTTGAAACTAGACTCTCAATGAATTGTTTGTGTCCACCCGTGACTATTGTCTATTGCTTCTTAGCTAAAGCTCTTATTGTAGGCTTTAGGAATGAAACAGCTGACACAGACACTGTCCTCCATTATTACAGTTGTGAAATGTATAGGTGATAATTTTGAAATATAGTATCTGCTGTTATTTAGAAAAGCTGTTTAGGTCACATCATTGTCTACATTATTGAACTGTAATTGAAGGTGTGCACTGAGGTGAGATCACAGTAGAAAAAAATGAGGATTTTACATGAAATATGAAACTTGAGATAAAAAAATAAGAGGCACACAAGTATTTTATTTTCTCTTTGACATAGCTGTTTGCATTTTAACCTCTTACCCTAGCTACCAACAGTAGCAGAAAAAAAAAAAACAACAGTAAATGGTTTATCTACCTGGATTTAACATCAAATTAGGAGCTTACTGTAAGAGCTCACCTATTTTTGTGATTATGAGAACTCATAACTGAGTCACTGAAAGAGCTCAGGAACAATAACTTGGAAAGTTGCTGTGCCGTAACTGAGATATGGCAAACAGGCGCATACACACATCTAGTCCATGACAAGTACTAGTCCATGGCAAGTATCAGGTAATGACACATAGTTTATACTGCACTGAAACAGAGGGATGCAAAGTCATATTACAGTTCAGATGGTTTTGGCTCACTACACACATGTTGACAGCCATTAAAGTACATTTGAAACAATTCAGGTACTGGTAACTTGATCATCTGCTTAAGCCCTCCAGTGTGTCTCGGGTGTCAGAGTTTTCCTGCTATTGTTTTTGTGCTTCATATAGGATTTGATTGTGAATGCAACCTTAAAAAAGATTTTTTAAAATAAAAAGTAATCTAGAAACAGTAGAGCAAAGCAGTGGTGTTTTTGAAGATTTCCATGCAGCTCCCATGGTGCTTGTAATTGGGTTCTAAATATGATCAGTTATATGTTTTATCTTCTAGCTTAAATTTCAGGCAACTGATTGCTAACAGATAAGGGTGCTTTGGACATAGTTGTGTGTGGAGTAGCTGATCCTTATGATACCTAGGGGCAATTGTATGGCTGCTGAAATATGTTGAGGTGTGGATTAGTAAAGATAGTGCACTTACCTGTGGCCAAATCAAAGACCCAGAGCACCTTTCATTCTTTGCAAAGCATTATCTCCAGCTACCTCATGACATGTACTTAAACTTCAGCTCTGACAGAAATATGGCAAAGGATATAGACATAAAAGCAACAGCCACCTTTTTTTTCAGGACGTGAGTCTGCATCACAGCAAAATTCCTTTCAGGATGTTTAATGTACATGTCAGATTCTTCTGTGTGCCCACTCATAGGCAGACTGTGGTGCTCAAAGTACACGTGGACACTGATTTGTGTATGAATTAAAGGATGAGGTGTGTAACACTGTGCATAGTGGCTGGTATTAAGTGATACACTCTAGTTCCATGCTGAGGAATTGCAGCTTCTTTTCCTTCAGCCCATAGGCAACCCAGACAGAACCAGATGCGTCTTGTGTCACTGTGCAGCTCACTAAGGTACTCTGTGCTGCTGCACAGGCAAATATTGTCTTAGACTCAGATGACCTGGCTGAGGCTCTTCTGCTGTCCTCCCCACCCTGCTGGAACCGTTGCACTGAATTTTGACTGTGCTAATTTTTGTAGTATACCCAAAGGCAAATTTGGTTGCATTAACACAGGTCCAGTTTAATAAATGTGCCCAGCTGTCTAATAGTTTTGAGTAAATGAACCTTAAACGACTTGATTTAATTTAGAGTTAGTTTCCAGGTTTGGTTCTTGAATTAAAATTAAGGAGTTGGCTGAATGTTAAAACTCCATGATGGAGGTGAAATCATCCATGATAATGGAATGTCCAGCATACACACATTCAAAAAAGCAAAATTGTAATTTTAAAGGCCAGACTGGTTCCTCTTATGTGCTTTTGCACAGAATCACATCCTGTAACCTCCAAGAAGATTGCTAATATCACTGCAGTTTGATTCAGGCCCATTCTGCTCATGCAGGATGGGTGTATATCTCAGTATACATTAGCTTGGTCTCCAGGGCTAGCACACACTGCCACCCTTACCAGCTTGTTCTGCAGGTCCCATATGATCAAACAGGTTTTGTTCAGGTTTTCTTTTTTCTTACTGCTTTTTCAGCTCATGGATGAGGGGATCAAAGGAAGGTGTCTTTCTGCAGGGAGGGAAATGTGTTCACCAGTCTGGCCTGTGCCAGTGGAAATTTTGATTTGGCTATGAAAACACTGTATATGGCCCCTGTTGTGAAGCACAGGCAGGTTGTCAGTCTATTGGATGAAATGTGAGAGTTGGAAAGTGAATGTTTAGGGGTTTCCTCTGGAAACAAACTGGCAGTGTAGTGAAGGGACAATAGCAATGTCCCATACAATGGCTTCATCTGTGCTTAGACCTCTGTGTGCTTTTTCAATAGAAGCTAGTATCACTATTTCCATTTTAATGGTTTAATCTAAACCAAGAGATCTGTCTATAGACCAGCTGTCAGATCAATGGCACTGCAAAGGTCTAGACCTTTGGTTTTCAGTTATGGTGGGTTGACCCTGGTTGGATGCCAGGTGCCCACCAAAGCAGCTCTATCACTGCCCTCCTCAGCTGGACAGGGAAGAGAAAATACAACAAAAGGCTCATTTACAGATTGAGATAAGAACAGGGAGAGATCACTCACCAATTACCATCACTGGCAAAACAGACTCAGCTTGGAGAAATGAGTTTATTACTAATTAAATCAGAGTAAAATAATTAGAAATAAAAAAACAGATTTTAAACCAACCTTTCCCTCTTCTGTTCCCTTAACTTTACTCCTGATCTACTTCCTCCCCTCAAGCAGCACAGGGAGACAGGGAACAGGGACTGTGGTCAGTTCATCGCATGTTGTTTTGGCCTCACCTTCCTCTTCAGAGGACTCCCCTCACTCTTTCCCTGCTTCCGTGTGGGGTCCCTCCCACAGAAGACAGTCTTTCATGAGCTTCTCCAATGTGGGTCCTTCCCATAGGCTGCAGTTCTTCATGAACTGCTCCAGCGTGGGTCCCTTCCACGGGGAAGAGAGCAAACTGCTCCAGCGTGGGCCCCACATGGGGTCACAGGACCTGCAGCAAACCTGCTGCAGCATGGGCTTCTCTCTGCTCCAGTGCCTGGAACAGCTCCTCCCCTCCTTCTTCGCTGACCCTGGTGTCTGCAGAGCTGGTTCTGCAGCTGTTTCTCTCAAAGCTGTTTTGGGTTTCCCCCTCTCTTTCTTAACTATGTTATCCCAGATGCACTCACTCCACCACTGATGGGCTTGTCCTTGGCTGGCAGCAAGTCCATCTTGGAGCTGGTATGAGGTCTGTTGGACATAGGGGAAGCTCCTAGCAACTTGTCACAGAAACAACTAAAACCTTGCCACACAAACCCAATACATCTATATACAAATCTCTTTTTCTGAACATGGTGCACTTTTCCCATCTAGATATGTATCAGTGTGAGAGTTTCCTGTGTAAAGAGGAGAGCTGTAATGCTATCAAGGACGGTTTTGTTCGGAGAGATGGAGATAAAGTGAGCTTTTGCTGCCAGGTCTCTGAGTTAGCTAAATTCAGGTCAACCGTTCAGCCATATTCAGCCAGTATTGTCAGGAGGTGTTAAGCCATGCTTTCAGCCTTGTTAGTATGAGTTTACAACTTATGGTTGGAGCTATCTTACACGCTCAAAGCATGAACAGGGCAATGCTGGGTACCCTCACCCTGACCTGAGCAGAGTTGCTTTCAGATAGGTGAACGGATTTGTGCTCATAAAAGTAAGGGCTGGCCCTGAATCTGAGCAATACAGATTGTTTGAAGAAGCATCTGCATCTTTGGTTTATGTTCAGTGCTGGTTTGAGCTGGATCATGTGTTTTGTGCAGCTGATACAGCAACTGTGATGAGTGCGCATATATATGTGTGTGTACAACACTGTTTTTTGCAGCACTAAATCTGCAGTTGCTGACTGTGCTCTACTGAGGTATTCATAGCATAATGGGTTGCAGTCCAGTAGAAGAATATTTCAGGAAGCATCTACTGAAGTGAGAGAAACCTTTGCCTGTGGGCCAGGCAGTTTTCTCTGGGTAGTGTTTGGGTCACAGTTAGGACAGCAGAACACACAAACTTAAAGCAGCATTCCTGTATCAGGGAGGAAGGATGTTGTGGCTTGGTGGATTAGTCAGGTGCATGTTGTGATCCCAAGTTAATCTCATCCTGATTTTGATATTACCATCTGTGTTTTAACCTCTTGCAGCCCCTCATCACCTTGGAGAGCAGCATCTCATACATCTTCACTGTGGAGGGGATAAACACTGTCACTGTGCAAGTTGCTGCAGGTAACACCCTCATCCAAGACACCAAGGAGATCGCAGTGCATGGTACGCTCAACCTTTTACAATCAGATCTCAGGGGGGTAATCTAAAGGTGAAGAACAAGTAGTCAGTCGCTGTTGAACCAAAATGAATTGTCTGAATTCCAGTGCCTGAAGGAACCTCTGAAGACAAACTGTAAACAAAATAGCTCAGATGTGTCCTGATCACGAAACACAGAAGTGAATTGGATGGGGCAAGTAGCCAAATTTGTACACTCAGCACTGTAGTAAAGTAGCTTGTGTCTCCTTTGTCTGTCAGTGTGTTGGTACACACTGACTGGGAACTCCTAAAACAGAAAAAGCCACTCTGGAGTTGTAGACAGACTGCCTTCCTTCTGCTTCCTAGGTGTGGAAAGTAGTCATAGTGGAACATTAAGGTAGCCTCAATACAGCTGGTGTATCTCTTTACACCAGTAAAGAGTGACTGGATAGAACATCAAGGGTCTGGAAAGCAGGGGGCAGAAATTACTTTGTTGTTGGTATCTCTGCCCATCTTCCATGCCACATCTGGAGGTCTGACTGTCCACTGGACTTTCCTGTGGGTAATGTTTGGTATGTTCTTGAATATCTGTATGTCATGGGCTCAAAAAAGCACCCTTTGTCAGACCACAGAGCTTACCCAGTTTAGGGCTTAATAAAGGCTGAGTGGAAGAGCTCTCTCAGCAGTTTTGGCAAGGACTTTGAGATTTCTCCAGAGAATGATTTCCACCCTGGGCTAGTCTTCATTGTCCTTTTCCAGTTATTGGCATCCAGCATTTGAGGGCAAGATTTTCTTTGGACAGCAGGCTTTCTTGAGAGACCTGGGCTTCAAATAACTCAGGTTGTGCTGTGTAGTTGAACTATCTGTGTCTGGTTTCAGTAATTAAATATAAATAAATGTCCTTCTGGTGTCTGGAAAGCTGTATGCTCAGATTTAACAACCAGCTAAATAGATATTTATTGATTGCCTGGCTGTGAAATGCAATGGGGTTTTAATAATTTGTTAATATGACTTAGTAATACCCAAACTCGCTATTATCAAATGTAAGTAGCCCTCTACTTGATTGTTTTGAGCACTGCAAATTCAATGTTTACTTCTGGGAAACTTGCATCTTTCCACTGGTTTCTGGAATAAACCTTAATCAAGAGTATCTGAGGGGCATCGCCACAGATGATCAATGGCAGGTCCCAGTAGGTCCCACAGAGCACTCTTCACTTTCTGTTTTTAAACGTTTTTTAAGAAATTTTGCCATTCTACTTAAAAGAAACAAAACTTTGGGCTTTATCACGAAGAGAAATTAATCCAGTTGGAATGTTCAAATAGTCTGTACAGCGCCATGCTGCAGGTTGACCTGGTCTAAGAAAGGAGTCCTCCTAGACCTCCAGTGATAGTCACATCAAGTCTGAGTATGTAAATGAGTGACACCCTTGGTAAACATGCACCCTGCTAAATTTGAATACTCATCTTTGTCCTGCATTGAGTTATTATGGCTCTATGCAGGAAGGCATGACTTTCTGGTGTTAACAGTAGAAGAGATTTATTCAGAGGCTTCTCACTTTGTGATTAACAGACCAGAATTTGCTCAAAAAATAAATTGGACATGGTAGAGAGGGTTCAAAAGTCAAAGGCATTATGTATCGGGCTCTGGGCTAAGCCTTCAAAACTTGAGAAAGTTTCCCTTCTCTCCTTGATTTTTATTTAAATATCAATATTTATACTGCACAATCTAACAAGAAAGAGCAGATCTTGCAAAAGATGTAACATAAATGCTGTGCTGCCACATCCCTGCTAGTCTGTGGATTTCAGCTTTAATACTCTTGCTGGTTTCTATGGATCTAAAACTGGTACCTTCTTACACATGATTAATGGTGCTTAACTGAAGTGTCTGGAGATCAGGTGCTTCAAGGGGAGACACAGCACATCTCCAAAAAGGAAAGGAGAGAACTTCTATCCAAGTGTGATTCCTAGCCTGGATCTGTGTCACCCACTGGCCCAAATCCGTTGTGCACAGTTGTCGTAGGGATTCCAGATGTCTTGGTCTCTGGTGACACCAGAAGGGAGAGTGGGAATTGGAAAAAAATTAAATTCTTCTGTATTTGAAGTCTAGGAAGTTTTTCTTCCTCCCTGCAATCAGTCAATTAGGAAGTAATTTCAAAGTGTTTCATGAATAGCCATTGCTTGATTAGCCAGTCATTAGCACCACTGGGTTCTGATTTATTGGGGTATTAACCACTCATGGCTTCCCTCTAGGAGTGCAAGCAGATAACACCTGCTTTTGAAAACATTACTTACAGTCAGTGTTTGCTCTGCAGAGCACAGTGCATGCAATTGCACAGATCTTCCAGATTTCAGCCAGATGCTGTCTTTTTTACTGGTCAGCTTCCTCGTAAGCAGTATCTGATGAAGATGAGTGGCAAAGTTACAAAGCCCAGAGGCATTGTGAAGGGAAGGCATCCTCTCATGTTTGCTTCGGTTTCTTGTTGGAAAAGCTGCAAATTGGCACTAGGGCAGAATGTCCTTTATAAAAACTGTTACAAAAATTCTTTTCTTGCAAGTTTTCTGTCCTGCTTAGTGTTAGCAACCCCCTTTTTCTTCTTTCAGCCTTTGCTCTCTCTCTTGCTTCAAGATAATGTAGTTATGGTCTTCCTGTTGTCTTCTGCACCTTTGGCTGGACCTTGAACACTGCCCGTTTAATCTTCCCATAAATACTGGTTTTCTGTTCCAGAGTATTTCCAATCTCAGCTCCTGTCATTTTCTCCCAACTTGGACTACCATAACCCTGACATCCCCGAATGGAGACAAGACATTGGCAAAGTCATTAAGAGAGCTCTAGCACAGGTGAGCATCTGTTTCCTTATCTGTAATAATATTGAATAGGCTGTTAACACATGCAGTTTTCCAACATGCTAGCTTAGAAGAACGGGAAAGAACAGCCATAATGAAGCTATCGTTCTAAATCGATAAAAGGCTTCTTAATATTCTGGATCTTTTTGCAGAGGCAAACTATATTGGGAAATTCGTGGAAATATTGTAATTGCTTTTATTAATGTTTCTGTGGTGCTTTTTAGCTTATAATATCCCTGAGGACTTTACAAATCCTAGATTGTAAAAGTATCATTATTCTTATTTTGCCAAATTGATATCACAGTATCAACTGTTTTCTGCTCCAAACATTCGGGTAGTGTTACTGTGTGTTGTTAAACAGCCGATCCAGTTCATCCCAGAAGACAGACACTGTAGTATGTTGGATGGATGAGGAAGATATTTTTACCTCTTCCTAATAGTTAGGAGTTTCACATGCATCTAAGTGTAGTAACTACTGAACGTTATAAAGCACTGCTCCCTTTCCAACTGGGGTAAAAAGGAGGATTCAGAGGGAAAATAACTTACCTTTAAAATACATGACAAAGAAAGGCTTCTGTGGGTGGAAGATACTGAATCTTCCCTTGGGATTAATTAGAATATGTAAACCAGCACTCACATTCTTGCAGGAAAGGAGGCAGAATAATTTATGATATCAAATAGCCTGGGACTTTGGTTTTGTGTAAAATCAGGAGATAGATTTAGGCAAGCTTTTGTGTTCTTTACATTCAGCCAAAAAATGTACCTTGCTTTTCTTTTTCTTTTCCTTTTTTTTTCCCTTCGACTTCAGCTGTTCTTAGAAACAGAGGCTGATTAATTTTACTAGGAAGGTACGTTCCTGCTCAGCTTTTCTCATCTGCAGCCCACTCAGAATTCACAGTTTATAAGAGATTCCTTGATTGTTTTCTCGTCCTGAGAAAACACGAAGTTCATTTGTTTAAACTGTTGTTCTCTTTTACTGTATTCAGAGTCAAGCTTGCAGAAAAAGATAAATTAATTAGATTGTAACTATGCATGGTTACAGACAGCAGAAGAAATCCTGTAGAAGTGCTTGCTTGTATGTATATCCCTTTGTGATTATTTCGGTACAACCTGTGGTCTGTGCTTAGAGGATGGATCACCAAGAATGGGCTCTCCCTTTGATACATTTCAGTTCAGGAATGCAACCAAGGAGCTTGAGGTGGATAGGACCCAGGAAGCTAATGGGGTTAGACTCATAAAGCAAGAGTTCCCGAGGGAGGAGAATCTTCCTGCCCTACTGAGAATGCACAGCTTGGATTTGGGGACAGAGGGGAGTGACCTCAGTGGGTAGGTCATGGTAAGACAGTTGTGAGAGTCAGGTGTGGAACTGACTCTTGGTTCAGCAAACTGAGCAGTTTCTAACACAGCCCTCCCAATCAGCCCCAGTAGTAAAATGTCTCCTACCGGAGTCATAAAGTTATTCGTGTATGGCAAATGTGGATCCTCATAATCTGATATGAGAAGCTGATTGCAAGCGATTTTTTTTCATATGTCCCTGTTAGTTGCACACTTACCAGTGGTTATGCTGAGCCAGACTCTTTGGATCTGACATTGGGTGATTCTTTTGTAGCAAGATGGACTATATGGAAAATTCAGATCTGGAGACATGGTAGGTTTGGACTTTGTGTTGAGATCTTTGGATTCAGGTGTGTTGTCAAGACTACATTTGCTTGTATAAGTGGAGTGAACCAGTAGCCAAACCTCTATTTCTCACTCATCAAATGGTCACAACAGCTCATTAGGACCACAGCACCTACAATGGAATTGGTAAATAACAATTTGATGCAAGAGTGTTACCTGTAGTGAATGGAAACATGAGTAACAGAATAACAGCTAGAGACCTCCTTTTTACTTTTCTTTTAGGTGACTGGTATCCCTGATGAACAGATCTTGGTAGCTGTATTTCCTGGGCTGCCTACTTCTGCTGAACTTTTCATACTGCCCCATAAAAACACAACAGAGAGGAGGAAAAGCAGTGAGGCTGATCTGGAGCAAGTAAGGAAAGGATTCATGGAACATTCATACCATTTGGAGATGGGCTACTTAACTTGTGTATTACTGGATATTGTTTACAATAAGCACAATGGAATTGGAATCATCTGGAACTGTGGCAATATAGTTTATGGCATTAAAAAAAAAAAAGGCTTTTCTGATACCTCACTGAGATATGTCAGTCTACCAGCAGTGGTTCTTCCTAGATATGTAGCGTGTCCTTTGGAAAGTAGTTATGGCCAAAGGAACCTTTAATATGTACTCCCTCTACTCCCTGAAGGAATGCTAATAGACAGAGGCCAAAGCAGCAAGGTAATATACTGAGGTTTACTAAAAATACATGAAACTCTTCAGCTCGTATATCACTGGAACAAGACCTCTTTTTTCTGCAGCAGTGAATAGTGTGTGCAAACTATATTTGGAAGTTACAATATCCATCCACTTAGATAAATAGGTAATTACAGTGATGAATAGCAACAGTGATATGCAGGCAAGGGAAGAGCTAGGAACAACAGCACTAGTCTGCTGAAGCTTTCACAGTAGAATTACCAAGCGATTAAATCAGCTCTTATAAAGGCAAAGGAGTGAAGTACTGCTGGAAAGGCTGCTTAGCTTTAGCTAATGTTCTTGTATGCGGCATTTTTACTGGATGCAAGCTATGTGTGAGCCCATCTTGAAGTAACTCTTGGAGAAGTAACTCTTCTGTGATTAAACATGAAATAATTCAGAGGACTGCTGAATTCTGTAGAAGCTCTTGCCACCCACTGAGCAAAGTCAGTGCCCTCAGTGTATGACATTTGTTCTAGGAAGCTAGCAAAGCTGGCCTCTTAAATTTATGGTGGTGAGTGTGCATAAGAGGGACATTGTGGTGGGAAGGTTTGCAAGGCTTTTTGGAGGGATTTTCTTGAAGTCATTTCTGTCCTGTTCAGTAGGATCTGCCCATATTAAAATCCACTCCAAACAAGCTGGTTTGCCAATATTTCATATGTCAGTATTATACAGACGGCTCAGATTAGATTTCTGACTAGCTGACAGTGAGGCCTGAAGCTCTAGTGCTCTAATTTTATTTGACAGTGTGCTCAGTTGTACTTTGGCACCTGGTTTTGGCTTCCATTTGAGGAGCTCTGCGCTGGATTACAATCCAGGTTCCTTTGGCCATCAGAACTACTCAGTAGCTGTGCCCTGACCATTGGAACTACTCTAGGGAGACTGGGCATTAACAAACTCAGGCTCCAGTGTGACATGCCAGGTATGTGCTCTGAGGCAACCAAATAGCACAGCTGAGTTGCTGAGCCATGGATAAACCTAGTCCAAGGCCCCTCTTCTAAATGAAGGAAAGATATGCAAGTTTGCTATTAATCATCAAAACTGTATTGTTTCATTCCCAACAGCCTATTTGAGTAAAGAAATAGTAGGCTGGACCACCTAAATCAATTCCATCATCCACAAATAAAAAGCAAGTATGTCAGTGATTTCAAAGTGTATTAGATCAAACTCACAGGACATTGTGGAGAGTGAAAAGATCTTTAGTTCTTTTAACTCCTCTTTTACCTCCTCAATATAGGAAAAAAGAATGCTAACTTTTCTTGGTTTGCTTCCCAGGAGAGGTAGAATGATGCACTGTGTGAGTCTCAAAAGTCCTGTAAGGGAGACTTGCATGCAGTGGGACTCAATTCTGTCTAAAGCACATGTACATGGTTTTCTCCACCCTCATTCTCTCGCTTCCCTTTTCTTTCTGAAGCCAGTAAGAGGTGTTAGTCACCATTCTTAGGCTACATGCATTCCTGAATGTTCTTCACAACTTGTTGTCTTCTATATTGTAACTACTATATTGCTTATTATTTTGTCAGGTGGTAGAAATCCTTTTTAATGCTCTCAACCAGAACCTGGTCCAGTTTGAACTGAAACCCGGTGTTGAAGTCGTTGTATATGTCACTCAGTTAACATTAGGTGAGTGTGAAGTCAAATGCTTACATGTGGTTCTCTTGAGGCTTCAGAGAACTCTAGAAGAACTAGTCTACATCAGAGCACTCACAGTTTGGTATGTGCTACTGGGGTCCATAGGACTGATCATGCTGAGACATTGTCTGTGTAGAAGCAAGTATGAAAAGCAATCCAGCAGTGGCATCTTCATGCACCAGTTTGTACAAGTACTAAAAGTACCTTTTAAGGGTTCCCTACGGCTCAATTAACTAGTGCATTGATGTTTTTCAAGTGTTTTAGAAAATCAGGCAAATGGTGTTCTATCAAGCCCTCATTGGGAACCTGTGTTATTCAGTGGGAGTATTACTATCATGGATATTGGATCAAATCCTTATTGCAAAGGGTTTGTTAATGTTATGACTAGCCAAGAAGCTTTATAGGGGCAAAATACTCATGAAAAGAAGATATAGACCTCTTACAGGAAATATTGAATATTGACTTCTACAAATTAGAACTTATTTAAATTTCAATGCTACTTATTTCCATTTTTGCTCCAAGTAATGAATAGTCACTTTAAGCTTCATCACCCTCTTTACTTTAAACCACCCTAGCGTGAAGCTCTCAGCTACTGCTGAGAATTTTGCCCAGCCTAGAGTAAAGCTCCCAGCTATTTCTGAGACAGCGATGACTACAGAGGAGATGATGGATTTATTTTTACCCTTGCCATTATCTGAAATGTGGGATCTTGTGCATATGAAGTTGCTGGTAGCCACTTAAAAAGATTGGGATTCATGTCCCATGATAATACACTTTACCTTCTTTTGACATGAGACTCAGAGAGCCAAGAGCTGGGCTAAACCAAAGCTCATGACCTATGCTACAGGTAATGCCTTTTTGCCTTCACTGTCTGACTGTTGTGTGGGGGTGAGAGTCAGATGTTAATAAGAATAGGCTGGAATGAATTAATGTGCAAAACCACAAATGAAATCCAAATATCTGCAGACTCCAGATTCAGAATCTGGGTTTGTTTTAGTAAGACATTGCAAAGTGTGGAATTAGCTTAAAGTGCTCAGTTATTCTCA
The DNA here is from genome assembly GCF_033815535.1 of Pezoporus flaviventris. Taxonomy (NCBI): domain Eukaryota; kingdom Metazoa; phylum Chordata; class Aves; order Psittaciformes; family Psittacidae; genus Pezoporus; species Pezoporus flaviventris. The sequence goes on along the minus strand of NW_026892577.1, from coordinate 8,765,037 downwards.
TGTATTTTGACTCAGTTGAAATGACAGTCAGTTGATTTGCACATGAGTCCATCGAAGCAGTAGAAGCAGAATACTGTCAGTATCAGACTCTTAGGTGTGAAAATTTGGTGATGGAACCAAAGTGACTCTATTTACATAGACTTTGTACCGTCTTCTGGGTGACAGGAAAGGAATAGAGAATAGTAAAAGAACAAACCCAAATATTTATGTGGAGTGAAAAACACTCAGCTGCTACTTAGAATCATTTGTGCATCATTAGAGACAATGGATGGATCAAGTCTACAAAATACTATAACATAGTGCATGCTTGGGTCTAAGATTATTGCTCTGGGCTCCCCTACTGACTCTATTGAAAAGACTGTAAGGTCCAAAGCAAGGAATAACCTTGAGGCTTCTCACCAGACAAGATCCCTGTCACATGTGAGACAGACACGTCTTTGGAAAATGGGAGTCGTGCTGTTAACAGATGCTTTGAAGTAGCTTCTCCAAAGGGGAATAGACATGCATTAGACATGTCCCTGGAAAAGGCTGAAAAGCAATAGGCCAGAGTGCTATCACAGGAGTGGTCAGCCATTCAGCTAAGCATGGCTTGCTGTGCCTTTCACTAAGAGATGTTAGACTGCACCGTCTTGAAAAATGAGCTTGGCTTTCAAAGGACAAGAGAGACAATTTGTTTCCTACTGATTGGTCTTGCAAAAACAGCATGCACCATGCAGCGGTGATAAAGCAGATGTAGGAAAAACAGAGTTAAGCTTAACTCTCTGGGAGTTATGTGTTCCCTAATAATATCTTGCAGATGTAATGCTCTTCCTTTCCTCCTGCAGCACCCCTTGTTGATTCCAGCACGGGTCACAGCAGTTCGGCGATGCTGATGTTGCTGTCTGTGGTATTTGTAGGCTTGGCTGTTTTTTTAATCTACAAATTCAAGAGGTAAGTTGAGAAACTTTGGGGGATGGGAGGAAGAAGCACTGGGTGGTTTACAGGAACTCTAGGCAGATCAGTTCCTGGATTGCAGATGAAGAATGGGTTATGCTGGCCTAAGGCTTAGACTGGTATAATTCCCTATTTCTCAGATATAGAGAAAAGACAATCTACTGCCCTTCGACCCCAAACTCAGTGCTCTTAAACATCAGCAAAAGCTCAGAACTCAGACTGTGACCTGCATCAGCAGATGTGTTTGTACCATAGATCAGAAATGGGGACACTGTGTGCTCACTGAGTACGGAGCTACACAATGCAGACTTAGTCAAGAAAATGCACAGTGGATGTCTTCATACAGTCTATATCCATTTGGCCAACTGCCTTACTGCAGCAGTATCTCATTTGTATCTTGCAAAGTGAATAGTTTAGTCTTGCAGAGGAACAGGTGTGATTATGTTAAAGGTGGGAGACTCGAAGCCAGAAAATTTTGTGTTAAGCATCAAAATGCCTTTGGGAATCTGTGCTGAGATTTTCTTTGCCAGATGTTAATATAAACCTTTTGCCTCCAGGCAGGATCTGGGCTGGCCCATGGCACTTTGCTGCTGCCAGCTGTGAAACAAAACTGGCAAAACTGGGATGAGAATGGCCTGTTTGCTGAAGGGCTGCCTTTCGAGAATATATATTAGGCAGATGGAGATCCTTAGGAGGAAGTTTGCATTCATTACAGTACTTACTGTGTTAAATGGTCTGTGTGCCCTGATTCTGTCCAGTGGCAAAATATTGTATTAGAAGCATAAGTTGAGCCTGACTTTGTAAAAAAACCCAACAACTTAAAACTGGACATAAGTAGTTCCTCCAAATTGGGAAGCTATACTTTTTCTTGCCCAGATTCCAGCTATATTTCTTCCTCTAGCTTTTCTGCAGCCCAAGGTAAGCTGAGTAGTCTAATGATGCTAGTGGGATACAAACAATGTTAAAAACTGAATGATAAGACAGACGTATCTTATCCTAGTCTCCAGGTTCAAATCCCCCCAGAATTTCTAACCACTTGCATTAACCATTGTCAAAATCAGTGGGCTGTGCTGCTTCTAGTGCTTGACCTGTTTGCATTAAGATCTGTTACCAAGCCTTCACTGACTTCAGTGGCCCAGGACAATATCCAGAGAGCCCATATGTGTGAATCTGCTCAGGTGCAGATTTCCAGGCCTTCAGTGTGACTTGCTTGTTGCACATTGAAATCCTCGCTCAGCTTCTGGAGGTGTAATACAGGTTTCCAGGTGAACGGGGAACGGAACATGGGACTTGTTTATGGCATTGATTTAATAACTTGTTGGGAAAGCAGCTGCTGGTTTCTCTCAGTCCCAGATGTAGGAAGAGGAAGGCAAGGAAGTCTCACTGGGACATGTGTCAAGATGTAGGTACAACACTTTGTAAGTTGTGCTTTTCTTTGTGTCTTGGTGAGACAGTTTCTTAGATTTGGCCTAATGTCTGGCTTTGTGGTCACCAACCAGTTACCAGAAAGAAGGATCTGTATATTTTAGCTACCAGAAAGCAGTGAGGTGCTGGGTAATCCTCTTTGCTTTGGCAGTCTCCAGGTCATGTTATGCTACTACAGCACATAAAACTGACTCTTGTGCTACTTGCATATTGAGACTCGAGCTTAGAAGCCATCAGCCAAGTGCTGTGCTCCAGGGCTGGTAAGACCCTGTCTTGTTAAAATCTATCTGAAAACTGAATGTATCATAAATTGGGAGTGAGGGGTAAGGTAGTTGAAGCATAAGTTTTGCTTAGCCCAAAGCTCATCCACTTAGTTTTGTTGCCAAAAGAGCAAACCCAGGTCAGACTGACAAAGCTTAGAATTAAGTCAGATACCCAGAGTGTCCTTAGCTTGATTTTTTAGAACAGAAAGCAACTTTTCAGCTCTGTCTGAATCTTCTGGCTCAATGGATCAGAAGTGAGAACATGCAACAATTCTTAATGGTAAAAAAAGGTAAAAACAAAAACTTTCCTCTAGCTCTCAGGGATGCAGAGGTCCCTTAGCCGTGTACTTTTCTAAGTAAAAGTCATCCTAGCCTGGATACAGAACTGCTGCTTACAGGAAAAGGTTGTGGGGAGAGCATGGGCCTCCATGAATTTTTAATTCTAAAATTTTGTAGAATCTGTGCTTTGCTGGTTTGAACACAGACTCCTTATTGTGAATCCATCAAGTTATAGACCCAGCAGGCATGTCAAACACTGCTGCCAGAGAGGTGTTGAGGAGTCTGGATAGAAAAGGAAAGAAGGGGGAAAAATAGGGAAATAATCTGCAAAAAGATTTTTTCTTTTCTGGGAGATTGAGCATACAACAGGTAAATATCCTATGTGTATGGGTGGTGAATAACTGGGCAATTAGTGTATGTGTGTCTTGGGACAGGAATGCAGGAGTGCGTGTGCGTGCATTTGTGCTCAGAGATGTATAGTGGGACATTGTGGCCACCTATGTTGGAAGGCACAGCAGGGTTAGGTGTGTGTGTACGGATGCACGTATGTACAGCTGTCTTGGTTTCTTTTTCCCCTAACTCTCTGGAGTACCTGGAGGCCCTCTGCCTCACAACTCTAAAGAGCTTTTCTCACCTTTCCTCAGAAGACTCTCACTTCTCTACGACTCCATTGTTTGGAAGCAAAACTAAGTTATCCAGTATCTCCAGGCTTGTTCTCCTGTCCATGTGTCTACACACCTCCAGATGTATTCTAGGCACTTAAATCCTATAGGAATGCATTTGTCCTCTGTCATCCAACATGTGCATTCCCTGTGTAGCGCTTATGTCTTCTAGTGCCTTTAAAGCATGCCCGAAGGTTAAAAAGAAAGGTTAGAAGGCAGGGAGAAGAATATGAGGTTTGTTAACTGTTGCTAAACATCCTAAGTATGTCCTGACTTGCTGCTGGTTAAGAACAGAATGCCAAATCTAGGCAATTTCCACTGCTTTCAATCTCTGACATATCCAACAGCAGACAAGTTAGCATAAAGGTATGGCATTTTATATAGCCTCCTTTGAATTCTTCTTTCTCTCTCCTGTGTGCTTTAAGACACTGAAAACATTCTCTGAATTTTCCTCATTTTAGCAGGGCCATTAGCAAAACCAGTCAGTCACCTTCCCACAGGCAACTACACACAGATAATCCTAGCAACCTCCGTGATGCTTGACACATTACTTTTCAGTTCTCTCATTTTAAACTTGCATTCCTCCAGGGATTACTATCTAACCATCTGTGCTAGGCCTATCTAACCATCTGTGCTAGGCTTATCTATCTGTCTAACCAACTGACTTTCAAGAATATCTTTCTAGCAGTCCAAGTTAACTTCTCTTGAAAGAAGAAGAAATAATCCCTTCACTTTCATGGCTTCCTGAGCAGCAAGGGGAAATAAGTCTCTGCAAATTTGCATGATCTGTGTTAGCATGGCAAACTGTTTTTGCAATGAAATGACAACAAATAGACTTTGGGTGGGTGTTATAAGGTCTAAATCCTTTGTGTACTCTGAGGCAGGACCAATTCTTTATAACTCTTTCTGATGTGGCAATTCTTACTGAGTCAGAGTGGGCCTGTCAATAGAAGCAAGTGAGGCTATTTTTTTTTCTCAGTTGATAGTAGTGCTCAAATTGATTTTTACTTTTGGTTTCCAATGCACCACTGATCATATAATAAATACTGGGAGAGCTGGCAGTTGCAGCTGATTCTGCTTAGTTGATTGCTGCTTTCTGAGCTGGGTGCAGTATCCACTGTGTGCACAACTTCTTATTTAAAAGGGCAGGGACCAAAACATTTAGGTTTACAGCTGGAAGAGACTTTAAGCACAGGATAGGAAGGCAGTGGCCTGAGATTTGGGGTAGCTTTAGGCTGTTGTTAGAATTAGTGGATGCTAACGGCACTTTCAGAGCTGAACTTCACTGTGATGCTTTCACCATTCTGAGACCTGATATTTGCATCACTGTCAGGGCTGCATTTCTGGGATTGGTCTCAGTTTAATCTGTCTGATCAGTCAATGACATGCTGAGGATCCCAGTGTTACAAAATCTAACCCCTCATTTTCTTTTCCTGCACAGGAAAATCCCTTGGATTAACATCTATGCCCAAGTTCAGCATGACAAGGAGCAGGAAATGATTGGCTCTGTCAGCCAAAGTGAAAATGCCCCCAAAATCACTCTGAGTGAGTTCACAGACCCCGAGGAGCTGATGGACAAAGAGATGGACACGCGAGTGATGGGTGAGAGACAGCCCTCAGCTGGGGATTGTTTCACAGTCTGGGTAAAATTGTTGGTTATTGGGGTATTAGGAGAGGCAGCCACTGTGACCCCAGGTACAAGCAAAGCCTGAGGCACAGAAATAGGGAGCAAATCTCTCTCTACAACATGGTAACAGGGAGTTTTTCTTACAGTTCTTCAGCTTTTCTCACAGTTCTTCAGCTTTTCTCACAGTGGTACATGACCAGAGTAGAAACCTAAAATAGCAATAGCAATAATAGCTGTTGCTCACACCTATGCCTCTTCATGACCCTGTTTCTCCTGTGAAGGCATCCCGAATTCCCTGAACCCTCAGAAAAATCAGCTGAACCAAGTTTCCGCTGTTGGTGTGCTATCATTATAATTGAATATGTCCCTAATAGCTTAATGAGTTTATTGCTGCTCAACTGAGCTGTATTAGCAAGTTTTCTGCACGCTCCATGCTTATTGCAAATGCAGAAAAAAGATGTGTTACTTTTAAGCACTTTTTCTGTCATTACACTTACACAACCACATCCTAAGAAGGAGTGAGAAGCAATATAGAACAAACCATTAAGGCCACTGCCCTGACTCTCTTCTCCATTTTCTCCTCCACAGGAAGCATCTCAACAATTGCCAACAGTGAAAGCACAAAGGAAATCCCCAACTGCACTAGTGTTTAATACTGAGAATCCACTTGGTCTACAACATTTCTGATTTTTTTATTTGTAATTATTATTGTTATAATTATTATTATTATGAAAAAAGAAAAGAGTTATATGTCATTATTATCATTTGGGAGGGGGTGGGGTGGGATTTTTCTGTTTACCAGGGCTGCATTCATAAATAGCAGGGGTTCTTAATATTTAGGAATACTCATCAGATTAGAAAGAAAAAGCAAAGAACAAGTCAAGTGAGCAGTAGGATTTGAATGCCAGCCTCCTGTTAAATACAGAATGGGAATTAAGTATTCAAATTAAACAGGCAGGTATAGTACCTTAGGCAACACATTGTAGGTAAATTGTCCCTTTTCAGCCTTTTTCAAAATAACTCATGAATCAGCTATTTCATCATCCCGGAGGGCTCAGGCTGGGTTGCTGGACCAGGCTCTGCAATGTGCCAACAGCCGTAGCTTTCCAATGACATGCATGTCTCACTGTTTGCAGGATCTTGCCTCTTTTAATTGCTTTTAATTTCAGTCACCCTCTGGCACTGTTGACTGCTGAGAAAGGGAAAAAAACATCAGAGCAAACACACATCTTGGACCGTAGATTGGCTGGAGGGGACAGCACCATAAGCAGTGAAGGAGCACGCCTGAGTTTATGAATGCAGCCCAAACCCCGTGCATGTGTATAGCGAGGATGCCGAAGGCCTATTGTAGATAATTACAATGTACATAGCTTTTTATTTCTTGGGAAATAATTTAATGTTTAGTAAAAGAAGATATGTTTGAAACAAAACCTGAACCACATACACACATGCACGCACATGCACGCACGTACACACACATGTGCGCGCTCTCGTACACTCCAGCCAGCCAGGGACTGTGGTGAGCATTTGAATCACGCTTTGGTTACAAGCCGTGTTCCAGTTGTCTGTCATATTTCAATCTGACACTGCTGTCTATAAACAGCATAGTTTATTTCTCTTTGTAGAACTGCAAGCCTTTTTTTCATATATAGGGCATCATTTCCTATGATGGAGCAGAAAAGGATATTAGCAGGATAGACTATAAGCCTGTCATGCATATTTTAATAATGTTCATCATCTGTCCACCTCTGTCACTGTTATCCATTTCTGAGAAAGATCTTGGTGACATCTATTAGGGAAAATGAGGAAAACAAATGTGAAATTATCATCATCTCAGTGTGGGCAAATACCAGTGTGCTTGCGGTACCCAGTACAACCTGAACTCAGCAGTAGGCCAGGGTGCAGTAGCTTTGCTCCCAGTGACAAGTCATGCTTTTAAAAGTTAAGCTAATGAAGTAAAGTGCTATTCGGGATGCATAAGGGTAACAAATTTTGGCTGAACATAATGCATGTGATTAGGGACTGCTCTTTGGAGAGGGGAATGGAGGGTCAGATCTGCATAACTTTGCTTGGAAAGGTCTTTCTTATGCGTGCTGTAGAACAGCTGCTTCCAATTTTGGATGGAAATGCCATCAGAGTAATTTCTGCATGGTGGGTTGGTGCTTTCTGATAAGAACAGGGAGGTTAATTAAGAAAAGACAGTGAAAAACCTCTTTAGGAATCTTCTAGCACACTGAGTTGAGGATATACCTCAGGAATGGCAGAGTTTTGGGGCAAGAGGTTAAATTAGAGGTGAGTTACTTTTATCCATTTGAGTTAATGATGTTAAAAATGTACCTTATTCTGCAAATATTGAGTTCTAAGACTCAGCAGGAATTTAAGGAAGATTGAAGGCTTGTTTGGGAAGATGTTCTAGTGTTTGTGAGGTAACAGATGGCAAAAATGGCAATGTTTGCTACCCTTTTTTTAGGATCTGGATACAGGACTCCACATCACTTTTAGTACATCTGGACAGAAATTCAAGATGGCTAGAATTTAGGTGTTACTTGCTACCTCTCTGCATTGCAACGTGCCAGATGGCTACAAACCAGCTTCAGCTACATGTGTTCACTCTGTTGATGGGCTGGAATGTCTTTCAGAGTTTATAATCCTGATGTGTCTGCAGGTGGAGAGAAAAGTAGTTAAACACAGTTTGGAGAAAAACACAGGGCATATTTAAAGACCCAAATTGTAAAGCCAAAATGTAGGGAAATACTGTCCGAAAGCTAAATATTCTCAACCCTTCTCCTCCATTTCAGTCAGGCTTGTAGGGCCTTTCTTTTGATTTAAAAATATTTTTCTGTTTCCTCCCTTACTTTTCTGCTCTAGTTCCTAATATAAGCTGAAGAGTGATGTCTGTGTGATTCTATTTAACCTTGAGTTTCCATCCATCGCATGTGCATAAACTGTTGCATTACTGTCTCTGCTCTACTGAAACACCAAAGTAGTTTACAGTAATGTCCCAATCTGGTGATAACACTGTTAGTGCGAGGCCACAGCTTCCCACTTAGGTTTAGATGGGAGAGATCTATGTAAACAGCAAGGCCTGTGTGCCTTGAGCTGAACTGTGGGCTGATCTCAGTCTTTGCTGATCAGTGGGATTGGAGGGACTGCTTTTGTGAGCTGCTCTAGAGGACTGAATGTGGAATACTCCTTGTTTTCTGTATTAGCTTTTTCTTTTATAAACCAGGAAACAAAGTGAAAGTGTTCATTGCTGTTTGGAGTTTTCTAGGTTTTCCATGGGATTGATCTCATATTGATTTAAAAAGAAAGGCAGAGTATTGCAGTTTTCACAATTTCTTTCCACTCTTTTTTGCAGTTTTTTTGCATTTGTTTTATATTTTTTCCCTTTACAGTCTTAAAGGTGACCAATAAATATCTCATAACAGATGGGACAAAGCAAGGATGAAAAGTTGAGAGTAAGCTGTTGAAAAAATGGAAACGTTTTTAATTGTTAAAAATAAATTTAATCTCAATGGAGGATGTGAAATTTCTGAATTATACAGTTACCTTTTTGAGAAACATCTGTCCAGAAAAACATTTTCAGTCCAAAATTATTCTAGAGGCACTACAAAACAAATAAACAAACAAAAATCCATGGAGCAAGGATTAAATGTCAAAAGACCCTACCTGATTCCTGGGTTGGTTCAAACTTCACGATCTGTGAGACTTATTGGGTATTACTACTTTTTAACATAGTTTGTCACACTGCTGTCTGGACCACAGTGTGCTCCACCTACGTCTGGAAAAAGCTCTCTAGGATGTACATGGGACCACATTTGCCAGATCATACCTTCTGCATTAGGGCACAGCTATGGATGATAGCAGCAGAAAAAAAAGCCTGTATTTATGACTGAAAGCTGCTCCTTTAGGATATTAGATGGGTAACGAGTATGTCCCAATGGGATAGCTAGGGCTCTGTCTATCCATGGGATCTCTGCAAATTGGGATTGGGCACTGGCGATCTTTTGGAAGGCACCAAACTGCGGCATTAGCAGAGTATGGAGTATTGGCCACTGCTATTTGTATATGTCATGCTGAGAAATAACAACTTGAGGGTGTCATGAAGTTTTTTCCCCTGCAAGTTTTATCCTGATGAAAATGTAATGGAAATCCTTGAAGCTGTAGATTAACGTGGGAAAGAGCCAATGCCATGAATAGAATGTAAATACCTACCATACTGTGGTGATGTATAAAGAGGAAAAGAGAGAGAAAGTGAGAGCAAGAGACTGGGTCAGTGCCCTCTATCATTGCCAGTTTTTCCCTCATAATGGGTTCTACCTTATTAGCTGTATTTTAGGAATAATGCATGAGACCTGAGGACTAGATGAAGCTTTTGGCTCTGTATGGCTGTCAATCTGGTATAAACACCCTGACCAATCTGATATAAACACCCTGATCAATCTGATATAAACACCCTGATCCTCTACTTGGTTTAACCTGTACTTGAGAGCCTGGAAGTATCAGAGATGAGGCTATAGCGACTGGAGACTGCAGAGTTTCTCAGTTGCAGTTGCCGTCAATAAGAGCATGTGGAGGAGAGTGTGCATTTTCTTCTGGAATAACCTTTGCTTTCAGGGGTGTGCAAAGATAACCTGTTCTCCACTCGTTCCCGTCAGTCAGTTCCCACACACATTCCAGGTCTGACAAACCAAATCCGAATCTCATTCCTGCTGATGATGGACAGTGCATTAAACCCAAACCACCACCATGGTTTTGAAGGATTAAATGAGACAGACAATTGCAATACCTGTATTAAACTCAGTAATACAAATGCATGAGTCATATATATACATATATATATATACTGTTCTTGGTTTTATTGTTCCATTTGAATATTTCTACTGTAAAAAAGGCAGTGGTTTTGAAATTGTTGAAAATAAATGTATTTTTGTACATCAGAGTTACCCCGGCTGCTCTTTCAGTGCTTGTTCTTCTCAAATTGCCTTTCGGCAAAGTCTGCTCTGTCTTCACTGAGTTTTCCTTGCCATGTCTAGCCCTCCAACCCTGTCATTCAGGGTAACGCAAAGCACATGGAGGGTCAACAGAGAAATGTGTAAGGCAAGATTTTTAAGATAGAGTATAAAACAACTACATCTCTTTCTTACTTCTCCCCTCCAAAAGTCCTCTCTTTGTCTTTACATTCCACAGGCTGATTCTCTTTGAAGACTTGGGAGGTGAATAGGAGGGCACATCTACTTGTTTATGCAGACAAAGCCCCATGTATGCCATGCTCTCGTCTAACAGACTTCAATGTGAAAGAGGCTGTAGAGTGCCCGTGGTGGAAAAAAAAAGAAGGGAAAAAGAAAAAAACTTCTTTACTACTTGGCATAAGAGACTGTTTAGAAAGGAAAAGAGAGCATGGAAATGTGTCTCTGGATATGCATCAGCATTCTCACTCCACGGGCATACATACTCATCCTCTCCCTGCCCTTTTCTTTAGCTCTGGAAGTCCACAAACTGCAGATTTCTGGAGCATGGCAGTTACCTGGGAAACACCTCTCCGCAGCTGCCTTTTGCTTATGCTCCTTCCCAGGTGTCCATTTTTGGTCTCGGGGAGGGGAGCCAAATCTTTTCTCTGACCTGATGGAGATAATCTTTTATGTACATATTACTTCAGAATGCAGCTGGTATCTGTTTAATTCTCCCTTTTGAAATTAGCTATCAGTTATTTCTGTTCTTCCTTTATGTCAGTAAGCTGAAAAGGTCAGGCAACCAAGACTACATTGGCCATCTCTGGGAGTGATGAGAAGCCTCCCGCATCATGGAAGATCACTCAGCTTTTGAAATCTTTAGGTCTGGCCCTTTACAGCAACGCCAGTGTAACATTTCTGTTCATGGAATCCTGAAATGAAGTAAATGAAGTAATGAGCAGACAAGCACAAATAATGACATTACCATGGCTTAACCGGCTACCGCTGAGACCCAGTAATCAGCTATGTGCAGAAACCCAGCTAAGTACAGCTGTGAACTCAAATGCAGGCACTTAAACATCAGCCTTTATCATACTCTGGAAACATGAGCTCAATCTTTTCCTGAATCCAGCTGTTTTTCTGTAACAGATGGAATTATGCCTTTATTAAGAGCAGTGTAAGCATTGTTTACTACTTTGTGGTATTCTTACGGCTGTGCCAAATACACCCTTTTCCTGGTGCTGCTCAGGAAAAGTACATCATAACTGTTGCTGAAGCCAGCTCATCAGTCATCTTTCCCTCGTCACTGTGGTGCTCATCAGCACCCAAGGCTGCCATGCTGGGTGTTGGACATCTGTAGTACAGGAGAGAAAAGTACTGTCAAGGCCATTTTACCCAGCTTGGTGTGTTGATACTGAAAAGTTTGGCTTGGCTTGGGCTCGCTGACTAACGAAGCTCCTGTGTTCCTCGTGCAGTGAAAGCCTTTCATTACCTGTATAATGGGAGCACCTAGAGATGAGATGCTGAAAACGCATCAACCTCGCGCCCACCACTGAATAAACCACAAGTGCAATGAGGCTTGGCTGGGGTCGGCTGCATCCTCACCCACACACTGCAGCAGAGGACAGTGATGGAGGAGGGTGCATGCCTGAACCACCCAAGGCTCTGTCTTCACGCTCTTTGAGGAACTGGGCTGGGTTCTACTGTAAGGCAGAATCTGAGAGGCACCTGATGGACTTGTACTATACTGGAAGATGAGTGCCCTTCTAAAATCATCAGCCTGAAGAGGCTTATAGTCACTGTCCTACTTGCCAGGAGTGTGCCCAGCATTGTCAAGGTGGGAGAAGAGCCTCTTTCCCTTGGTTCAGTCCAGAGCTTGGTGCAACCACAAGTACAAGTTCTCTTGCCCCAGAGATTTAGCCCTGTGCTCCAGGTACCTCCCTGTGAATGCTGCTGCTAAACTTCTAGTCTTTGTTTGGAGACAAATGAGACATTTCCCACACAGAACTCATGGCACCATGCACTTCAACAAGGTGAGGTAGCACTTAGCTGGATTTTCCTTCTGCCCAGTTCTTTTTTCCTTGGCCTTCTCCCCAGTTAAGTCCTCTGGTTATTAAGCACTATCAATGCAACACTGCATTACTGACATATTATTGTAATACATCACTCAAGTGCTGGTCTACTGTCATATATCATGGTGCTGCATCAGAGGACTGACAGGTGACAGGAGCCCCAGACCCAGAGACATATCATTTTTCTAAGCTTTATGGGCTGCTTTCTTTGTCTAAGACAGCAAGCAAAGTCAAAGAAGGCAGTGTTGGACTACTGCCATGAAGCTTTCAAAGCCTTTAAATACATTTATCTATAATTTTTTTTCCTTTGACCCTGAAACATTAATTAAAGAAGTCTGCTGATGTTTATATGAGCCTGTAGAGATGGGTTCATTGTGGGTCATGGAGGATGGAACAATTGCTAGCGTGAACTGTTTCAGAAAGACTAGAATATGTGAGTGTCTGTGTGTGAACAGAAGAGAAGGATTTGTCCTTGCAAAACAAAAATAAAAGGTTTGCTCCTGAATTGCAGACAATTTATTATTAGTACATCTTTTGAGTATATTTTTAATTCAGTCCTGTAGGTGGAGATGGAACAGAAGACAATTGTGGTGTTTTTTCTTGGGATTTTAGCCATGATCAATACAAAAAGATTTGCTTTGCCATTGCTTTATGCTAGTTCTACCTGTGCAGGCCCACTGACATCAGTGAATTTAGTTGTGATTTACACCAGTCTGAGCTCTCACATTAAGAGGAGTTGCACACCTATTTCAAGGACAGAATAAATCATTTTTAATGCCTCGTGAATGCCAAACAGTTTTCAGGCCAAAATTTAGGGGAGATTGTAATACAATAATTATAAAAAAACACATACAGAAACATAGTGAGGAGGAAGGAGAAGGATGTTTATTAAGTGAAATTGAAATGTTACAAGGATGTGGGCTTTCAAAAATCCTGTGTTAGTTACATGAACCTGGAAGGCAAAAAGGAGAGAAAAACTGAAAACCTGATACGAAACAGAGCAAGAAAGAACAGAGGTGGACTGGGCTGGCTGAGGGCCTGTGCTTGACCAGCATGCACAGTGAGAGGGATATGGATGGTTAATCATTTAGTAATTTTAGCAAGGGAAATTTCTGAATTCTCAGGCTGGATCAATCAAATGAACAGGAAATGGAGCACATCCATTACATAAATGATGCGGTCATCTCTACTCACACATCCTGAGGCTCAGCCTTGAAATTCAGGTTCTAAGCAGTTGTTTTGCTAGTGAAGGCCCAGTGTTCAGCACTGAGGTTCCTTGTAGAGCAGTGATAGGAGAGTAACAGTTCAGACAGGATTTGTAGGCCATTTCCAGAGCTCAACTCAGGGTTGCATGTAAGTGTATTCAAAGGGCTGCACTGGCGCTGCAGAAAAGATGCAGCTCCTGGTGCAGAATGTAAGGAAAATGGGCCTGAAGAGGTCAATGGAGAAAAGGCAGGAAGATGTCATTATGAAATGACATGCAATATTTGTCAGGTCATAGGATTCACTCTTCTTTCCTTGATATTAATTGGACTTTATGCTGAGTGAATGAGTTAAAATAATTACCTGGGATAGAAGGCAAGGATAAGCTTTTACAGAGACCTATTTAAATGGCCATCAAGAACTGACTAAGGCAATTGCCTGGGCTAAGACAAGGGATGTAGCTACCTGTCCTTGTCTTTTAGAAATCAGGTCCCCTGAAAAGACCCTCAGAGAAACCAGAGAAATTTGAGTAGTTTCAAGTAGGAGAAGAAGTGGTGAAAATGAAAGTAAGACAATCTGAAAACTGAGATAAGGCAAAGTCAGGCTGGGCAGCATGTCTTGTTGGCAGATCTAGACATGTTTGGCTGCATTTACAGTGTCTAACATACACACACCCCATCATTTCAGAGTGGTTCTGGGTCTCCTGATAGCCCACAAAGATGCAGAAGGATCGAGAGCCTCAACATGCCACTGCAGTGCTCAGAGACAGACATTGTTACCAGCAGAAGGAGCCGGTTACCTCAAGACCATTACTCCATAGCATGTAAAGTGCCTAAAGCATATTGTAGGCAAGCTCGAGCATTTAAATCCATTTGCAGCTCTCAACCTTACTGCCTAATAATATCGCCTTCACTTAGAATAATCTGAGATATTGTTAGAAATACCTGTGAGACTGTGTTTTTAATCTTTTTTTTAACCTTGAAATGTTCCTGTCAGTTCCACTCTACAGGCTGCTGGAGATCTGAACTGTCTTATAAGATGCTGAGGGATTTTTCTCTTTAACTTTCTATAAAACTTTGCTTCCTTTTGTAGTTTACACATCATAGTTTCAGCATAAGCTTCATCCCTCTCTACCCATTGCACTTTGGGGCTATGAACAACTTACAATATGAATAATATCTACAGTATGAACAATTTGTCCATTTCTAAAAGGAAAAGTCACAGAACTGACAAGCATGCACTCCCGTGGCTTCAGTGCAGGAGAGCGTGGAGACAGTTTTTGACATCAGTGGGCACATTCACTGTGGTCTGTCATTAACTCCTTTAGGCCTTGGGACACACTCCCACTCTACATGAACACTCACACAGGTCGCACAACCCCCACACTTTATATAGGAGGAGGGTTTAAGAACTGCTGCAAATTATTTATTCATTCAAGATATTTTCATCAGCCTCCAAACATTAACTGATCCCAAGTAGTGGGAGGGAAGTGATATGACATATTTTTTTATCTATTCTATTGGTAGATTTTAGACAAAATTATTTTAAGAACAAGGTGTGAACACAAAGCAGCCTAAGCAAATTAGGGCAGACTATGCTAGGAGAGGAACCAAGCTCCTGTATGTCAGTATGGTTGATGTTTATGGGCTTAGGAATTCCTGAGCCAGCTCCTCAAATATCCTTTATATGGTCTATGGGGATGGATGGCAAGATGGAACTGAAGAAAAGGCTTCGTTCCTCACTTAAATGGATATTTTGATCTACTTAAAGCAGTAATCTAAGGTCATGCATTAATTTCTGGTTTGAATAAGGTGAATTGCTGCAAGCAGTTTTAAGCTCCAACATGTTTGAGTCTGAATTTCTAGTTGTAGCTGCTCTACACCAACAATCTGCAAACTGGATTGAACCTCCCTTGAACACCACTTGGCTTGTACTAGGAACTCCGACTGCAAGGAAGCCTAAAAGGGACACATGGGTCAATGGAGAGAAAGATCTTGAAGGTGGAAAACACTTCAAAGGGAGACTGAAGGTTTACTCAGAATGGTACTAAGGTTTTTGTTTTGTTGGTTTTGGCTTTGTTGGTTTTTTTTTGTGTTTGGTTTTGTTGTGGGTTTGTTTTTTTCCCCCTCTAATTTTAAATCAGAATTAATAGCTAGTCAGAAACGTTGGCTTCAGAAGTTATTATTATGTTTCAACAGATGTTCAACTAGTCAGATTATTTAATTAGCTTCATGCTCTTTAACCTCATAAATCTGTGAAAGCTGTGACAAGGAAAAAGAATGGTAATAAATCAACACCCTAAACCTTAATACAGTCTAAAAACTTTGGATCAAAACACCATTGAAAACTTTGAGGAGCAAGCTGAATGTCTCTCTTTGGGATATAAATCTCACTTGAGCACACTTTTGGATGAAAGTGCCCAGGATTCTCAGCACAGTGTCCTTGGGAAGTGGGAAGTGCATTTGTGTGTGTAGGGAGCTGGTTTGGCATTGTAGAGACCTTCATAAGGTCCTAGCTCCGCTACTGATTTAAAATGTGACTTTCAGGTACTCTGCCTGTTCCTTTTCCTGTCCTACTTCAGCAGTGGCGATGTTGTCTGAAGCACAGTCTGACCCTAAGTACTGCCATGTATCTCCACGCACAGAAAGTTTGCATCGTGTCTACATCCATGGTGATGTAGAGATGGTTGCTTTGGGAACTTCAGGGAAAGAAATGATGGTAATAAACAGTAGCATAAGAGCAAAGATACAGTCCTCTCTTAACATTTTTTACTTCCTTCTGTTTTACTAAGTCCTTGTGTTTTCATATATTTACCTAGAAAACAACTGACTTTTTCCAAAACAGAAAATGGAGCACCCTCTTTCCACAAAAACATTATTGCCTCTTTGCCCTTCCTTTGCCTTATGGTTCTGTTACAGATCCGTTTGTTTCTCCTCTGATGTTCCAGAACCTTTCGTTAAAAAGAAGACAATTAATATATTAGTGTCAGTCAGTTATCCACTTCCACTTGGCACGATTCTGTATTTTCTGCCTGAACACTTCTTTTTTTCCCCAACATGGGGAAATACTTCTCAAATCCAGCCTACACCAGCCTAGCTCTTGGGTGGCTTCTCTCATGGAGAAAATTAGATAGGCTTATTCTTGTACACACACACAAACACGTATAGAGAGAGGGGATTTTTCTAAAGATTACTCCAGAGAAGAGAGTAATTGTTTAAGACACTATTCACAAGAAAACATTTTTTCTCTCTGCTTCCCACTGACAAGGATGTTTTAGGAGACTGGCTTCTCGATTTCCATACCTCCAATACTCCCTTAACTTGGGTAATAGCAGTGCTACCTGTTCTCCCACTTTTATGTTATACAAAAAGCCTTTTTTGTTTTCTGAGGTGGGTGGGTGAACAGATGGCCTAGGGACCTGCCAGCACATCTGCAGAGTGGCAAGGCCACCTCAATCAATGAAGATGGAAAGCTATGGGACAATTTGGTCACTTCACCATAATTCAGCTGAAGTACTTGGTGCTATGGCAGACAATAAGCTTAGTACTCAATAGGCATGAATCTGGCCTTGAAAAGTAATCGTCCAGTGTTAGGTTTCAAGTGATTCAGTGGGAAATCTTTCTATTGTATGGCAAGAAATAACCATTGCTAGGATCCTGGGCCAGCTGTCACCAGCAATTGGGATGGTGCACTCATACATTACATGATTACAGGAGACAGCAGTCAGTGAATCAAATACAGTGACCTGCTTCATCCTCAGATCGCCTGGAAGAACAGAGCTTTATTCCCATGTGTGGTGTTTTAAAATGTGTTGTCCTCATCTTCATTTCAGAAAAATACTTTGTTGACAGATTTTTGCCCCTCCGGAGACCAACTTCAAACAAAGGATCATTTACAAAGGAAAAACTCCATTCAGTAAGTGTTTTTTTTGTACTCTCATTTGCTCCAGCAAACCATTTTTCTTTTGTCTTGATTCTTTCTTCCAGCAATTTCATATAACATGTTTTACAATATGCCTGCCCTCCATGAACCAG
Organism: Pezoporus flaviventris; assembly: GCF_033815535.1. Lineage (NCBI taxonomy): Eukaryota > Metazoa > Chordata > Aves > Psittaciformes > Psittacidae > Pezoporus > Pezoporus flaviventris. The sequence goes on along the minus strand of NW_026892577.1, from coordinate 8,747,587 downwards.
ATAAATCAGAGGGCACAGAAATCTGGGCATGGTAGGAATTGGTTTGCTCCAGAAACTTCTGAAGGTCAGTTTGACTTTGCTCTGAGCTCTGTGCAGTAGCATTTAGGTCAAGCACGGACAGTATCTTTGTCCCCCCTGAGATCTACAATTAAATGTTTTTTTCGTGCACGGGCCTGGTCTCACACAGTGTGCACCAGTCATTGCTCTGGACTTCATTATACTGACTGCAGTTTCTCTGCCTTCCAAATAGTATCTTATCTGATCAGAAATTCTCACCTATGAAGCCAGTTTAGCAGGGAGGTGGAATTCACCCTTGTTAATTCAAAGGTGTAAGGAAAAAAACCTGGGTGTAGAGAAGGGCCTGCATGTTTGTATGACTCTCACAGAATTCAAGTTCAAAAAGGTCCAGGCAATGTGACTGCCCTTCCTACTGAAGGTTAAAAACCTATCACCTACTGTGTCAGCCTGTGGCTTAGTGATCTTTCTGGTGAAAGCATCTTTTTCAAGCGAGGCTTTCATGCAACCTGTGAAGAAATAGGCAGGACTCTCACTTAATGCTCTATTTATCTTGTTTTCCCCCTCCAATCCTGTAGGAAAACAAACAAATGATGTTTACACTTGTTGCTTTTGTTGCCTCACTTTAGAAACCGTGTTACCATTATATATGTTTTTTCTCATCATTTTTTATCAGGGACAGAATTAAGAATGAAATTACAAGGGAGGAAAATGCTTGTAGCAGCTACATTTTTTATTTGATGAAGAATACCTCCCAGGTAAAAAGAGACATTCTTCTTGGATAAATTCCATGTTTTCTGCAAAGCACGAACAAGTAGGCTGAGGTTTTGCATGGTAACCCATTATTAGGACCCTTTTAGCAGTTAGATAAAAACCATAAAAATATCTTTGAGTGCAATCAAGAAGGCTTCTTTCAGAAGCTCTTCCTTTAAAACTCCAATGCCCTTTAAAAATATAAGGTTTTTTTCTTCCCCTTTCATTTCTTTATTTATTTATTTATTTATTTTTTTTTAGAAATGAAGAATACGACAGGGATTAAAATGAAAAAGGATCTGGAATCATTTTGACTGAGAGGAAAGAAATATTTGTACATTATTCATTGTACTCTCGGTTATTCATCAAAAGTTTCATTCTTCAACTAAAGTCTTTTCCTTATCTTAAAGCCATTGACATGAATACATATCACCAAGTTAAAAAGATTGAGTTACACTTCTCCTGCTGCTGCCAAGATTCATGGAAGCTCAAAGCCCAACCTAGTCCCTAGGTGTACTGAGCCAGTGCATTTTCTTGTGATTTTCGGAGAACAACGCTAACAGGGTTTGTCTCCTTATTGTGATACGGAGATGATTGAAAATGTGCTGCTGTATCACTTGATAAAAGACCATTGCCAAAAAGGAGAGCAGCTTCGTCATTTGAGAACATTACCCATGGGGCTTAAGAGACCTACTTGACAGCAAAAGCTGTAGCAGATTTTTTTTTAAAGCAGTGTGCTCTCCATTGCCATTGTCAAGCAACTTGAACAGGAGAAAAGGAGATGAGATGTGATCCGTAAAATCTGTATTGTGCTGCCCCATGAGTACTGGGAGAACAAGTGACATTTTCTTGCTCTGGTTCCTAGTGCTTGTTCGGAGAGTCGCTCTTGGTTTTTACAGTTCTGCTACACCAGCTCATGGCTTTCCACATTGTTGGCTGTTCTTCAGGTGCCCAGCTTTAAAATGGCCATGGGCATAGTAGTAAGCTGCAGTGCTCAGTGCAGGATGATGGCGTACCCTGCCTGATTTCATTTTGCGGGTGCCAGGGAGATGTTTGCTGCCACAGTAACGCTTGGAGTGCAGAGAAAGGTGGTTTAAAGTGAGTTTGGTATGTCTAATGTGCACAGGCAAGACATGTCCTTGTAGGATGCATGCTGGCTTGAGGCAGATATCTGGAAGCTCTACACCCCAACAATCTGCATGATGGAAAATACACGGAGCTGTGTTCAGGTCCTGCACAGGGCTCCAGTCAGTCGCATGAGGATGGCAGCCCTGTGGCAGACAGGCTGAGTTGGTTGGCATGGAGGATATGGCCCAGCCTTGCTGTGGGCAGAGCACCAGGGTGTAAATGGTTGCATCAACCCCAAACTCACTGAGAAGCGAAAGTAAGAAGGGCTTGTGGAGGTCCTGAATTTCCTAGTGTGTCTTGATGACGTGAGTCTTGGCTGATTTTATATGTGACACACTTGGGCTTAGCTCTTCCCTGATCTTTTAAAAGATGATGCATTAAAAGAATCAGTTCACACCAAGGGGCCTCAAATGTACAACAGACAGGAGACAAATCCTGAAGTTCTCTTTCTTTCCTATAGCGACCCACAAGTGCATTTTTCTGCCTGTGCAAGTGGCTGGGTACCCACCAATCCTTGTCTTGCTCTATAACAAGGACAGTGCTAGATGATCTGCACTGATCTGAACATCATTCTGCACAATACACCTTTGATGGGAAAATGAACTGCTGCAATTTGAGCAGGGCTGAGCTCTAATTTGCCAAGGGCATGTGGTGAAAAGTTGAACCGAGGGGAGCTTGGGAGAGGAGAACTGTAATTAAAATCTGCACTGAAGTTCCAGAAAGCTGGATAAAATAATGATAAACTAACAAAGGAAAGAAAAAACAGTGACATGGTTGTTGCCATTTCAGATTAAATGGATCCAATTACGTGTGGTGATGGTAAGAAATGCTTTTTTAGAAAACATGAAAGGCCTTCATATATGTCTTTCTTGTCCTTGGCAATTCAGTGAATGCTGGTTTTGTGTTTGCCTTCCCCAAACCATAATACTTGTAAATTTTGCCCCCTCTTGCTGCTGTAAAGTCCACAAAAGAAGGTTACAGCCCATGTAGCCTTTGACTTCCCTATTGCAATAAACAGATTGTGAGAGGCCCAAAGGGAAATAAAATTTTCTGTGATTTGAATACCCTTTTTTCTCCCTAAATTATGAAGTGGTGCTGTGTAAAAGGTAGCTGAGGAAGTGTGGTTTGTGCTTTAGCTGGTTGAACAGCAAGGCTGAATCAGGCAGATGATCAATTACTGAAGGCAAATAGCACAGGAGCAATCTCTTCTGAACCAGGTTGCTGCTGCAAATGAAACAAAGGTGTTTTCAGCCTACTCCCTGACATAAATGAAGCTGAAGTTAATACAACTGTCCTACCTGTGCCCTAAGTATGAAAAAGATATATACAATAAACCGATGCTAGTCAGTGTTATTTTTAACAACAGGACAAAGACTATGAGGAATTTGTAGAGGTGTCTGCTTTGTTCTGAGCTCTTAAATATCTTCCTTTCCAAGACCTGTGCACACACTTACAGAGTTTTTTTTTAAGTATGCATAGGAAAATACTGAAAAAATCTCACTCATGCCATTTCTGCTACTAGAAAATGTGCTGGTGGTAGCAGATCCCTGAAGTATTCAAGAAGAAGGTCACAGTCCATCAGCCGCTGAAGCTGCAGGACTGGGAGGGTGGTGTAAATCAGCGTAGTGCTCTCACGCCAGTCACTCACACTGATTTTCAGAGAACTGCACTGATTTATGCCAGCCCTGGCTTTTACCCCTCACAGTGCTGGATTGACATGTACTAGGCCAAAACTGAGAATGATCTTTTCAGCAGCTGCCCTTATCTTACAAGTTAACTTTTTTCTCTCTTTCTCCCCCTTCTGAACTCCTTCCACATGATCTGAGCTTTCTTGAAAATGATTGTTTAATGGGAACATCTGGTGTGTGAATGGAAGACTTATTCCTCGTTTTCCCTTCAGTAAATGCTCATTTCATACTTTAAAAGTTGATCTTTTTTTTTCCTTCCCCAAGCAGAGGGAAAAATGTGGTTCATTACCTAACAGAACAGACTGCGCTCTTTAGTTACTTAATGTATGCAGGTGTAACCTGCAAGCCATGACTTAAGAGTTTTCCCCATAATTAAAAGTTTTCTGCTGCAAAGTCTTGGTTTCTGATTAAAATGTAGCAGTCTTTACTATTGTTCAGTTAGTGCTAATTAGACAGTACCTGTGCACAATACTTCCTGCAATCTGGGATATTTCTTCTTTTGTAAGGTAAAAAATCTTATGAAAGACCCTCACAAAAGGTCCTGTGTCCTTGTGTGCTGTTTAGAACTATAGAAAATGAAGAAATAGAAAGATAAGTAGGTATTAAGAAAAATATTGTTTTCATTCATATTTTCCTTTTACGTTTCCTTCTTTTCCATTCCCTTCCCTTCTTTTCCTTTTCCTCTTCCTTTTCCTTTCCCTCTTCCTGTTTTCAGTGGAGGTGCTACAGGAAGACGGGCTACATGGGCTTTTGTAATAACTGGCTTGGTGACCATCTAGTGTTGGTGAATTTATAGGCTCCATAAAGTTGTGTTCTTGTACTCTGATAGCATTTTGACTAAGCCAGCTTTAGCTGAACTCCCTGCTAGCTGAAAACAATTACAGTGATCCCACAGATGTGTAGGCCATGTAGAAAGAGCAGATGAATGAAATTTTACTGAAAGGTGCTGCATAGAAATATGGCTGCTTTGATGACAGTTAGTCACGGTGACTCCCAGCAGACCTATGCTGATTTATGCCATCCCTACCCCTTCCCATGGGCAGATGACAGAGACCCACCACTTTGGAAGAGAAAGATGGAGGCCCATCTTCTCAGTGTACCCAGGAATGTGTTAAATGGGGAGCTGGTATCCCTGATTTCTTTTAGAACAGGCTCATAAACTCTATGGGTGAGAGCATGTCGTGGTTTAAACCCAGTCAGGTAACTCATTCACTCCCCCCCCCCCCCCCCTTCTTTCCTTCCCCCTACTCCTGGAGGGTCGGAGAGGAGAATTGAAAAGAATGCAACTCCCACGGGTTGAGATAAGAACAGTTTAGTAACTAAGGTATAACACAGATCACTACTGCTACCACCAGTAATAACAATGATAAAGGAAATAACAAGGGAAGAGAATACAACACCTCAGCACCAGCTGACCGATAACTCGCCCCCCCCCCCAGCCCCAACCAAGCACCGACCCATACCTCCTCCAACCCCGCAGTCTCCCAGCCCTTCTGGCTAACTCCCAGTTACATCCTGGGCATGACGTGCTGTGGTATGGAATACCTCTTTGGTCAGTTTGGGTCAGGTGTCCTGTCTCTGCTTCCTCCCGGCTTCCCCTCCCCCCTGGCAGAGCATGAGGCTCACAAAGTCCTTGGCCAAACCAAAACATCGCTATCAGCTCTGTTCCCAGGCCGAAAGTCAAAACACTGCACTGCACCAGCTACCAAGAAGGGGAAAAATGACGGCTACTGCTGAACCCAGGACATTATCCACCCCTTATTCCATACCATTCATGTCATGCTCAGATCCCACATTTTCAATATACCATCACTCTTATCTCAGTGCACTCTTACCTTAGTGCATGGACCAGTCCCTATAAAGCTGCTGTCATCTGGTCCATGATGTCAGGCTCCATCTCTTGTAACAGTCTTCCAGAGCAGGAGAGACTGTGTGCAGTGTTCACACTCGTGAATAATCGGGGCAATAGTGTCCATTGCTAAGTCCACCCCTCGATCATGAGTCCATCTCTATGTTGCATCTCTGCTCTGATGGCCTGAAGTGCCATGGGCCCACCAGGCTTAAAATAATTCACTGTCCCCTTAAGCAGTTTCTGCAGCTTGTTGCTGGGGACTCCATACAGCTGCCTTCCATCTCCGACGCTTCCAAAGTACTGGAGAGGCCCAGTGGACTAGATACTTGCCCATACTGTCCCACACACCCTGCCACTCATGACTCTCCAGCTTTGGGGAAAACCTCTTGGTCACCCTATATCGTTGTCTAACCCCAGACAAGACCCAAACCTGACTCTGCTTAACTTTTGAGATCAGACAAAATGGTTGTGGGTAGAACACAGCCTGTGTGTGTGCCAACATGCTGATCCCCATCACGATCAGCAGGCAGGTCCCAAGGGTACCCAAAGGCCATTCAAAACCTTCAGAACTCTCAAACGATGCTGCTGTGCTTGTCACTGGGGCGGGTGTAGCCGCTGTGCTTGCCGGCTCTCCCACCACCAGCTTCTCTTTTCCTGAGTCCAGCTCTTCCTCCTCTGCCTTGCTGGGAAATGCTGCGTGGTCTCCTGCGTCCTCCTGGGGCTCGGCGGGCGGCGGCCGGGGAATGCTCTCGGCCGTCGCGGGGCTGGGCTCGGCCGCGGGGCTCGGTTCCTCCGCAGGGCTCGGCTCCTCTGAGGGGCTCGGCTCTTGCACCGCCTTCTCCCGCTGCTCGGCAGCCGCCTCCTTCCGCTCCTCGACCGCCCCGACCTCCCCCACCGGCAGCCATCCCCTGGCGGCCTCCGGCCCCGCTCCCGCCGCCGCTTGGTCCCCGGGGCCGCTCTCCCGGGCCGGTTCGGCTGCCGCCGGCTCCCGGGGCCGCTCCCCCTCGGCTCCCCGCAGCCTCACGAAGATGGAGAGTAGGGTGAGGACCAGGACGGTGAAGAGCAGCCGGACGGCCAGGTACAAGTCCACGGCCACGTCCGTCCCGCCCTGCTGCTGGAGCCCACCCGTATTACAAGCCATTGGCATAAAGCACAGTGAGACAAGAACTGCCCAGGCCCCACACTTGATAAACACTAACACAGCAAATACCGGCTCTAAGTAAGTTACAACGGTCTGAATCTGTGAGATCAAGAGGAACAACTCTGAGAGCCAGTAAATCACCATTGTGACGAGTGACTATTAATCCAGTCAGATCTGTCGTTATCTCAACCCTTCGTCCCCACGTTGGGCGCCAAAAAACTGTCGTGGTTTAAACCCAGTCAGGTAACTCTTTCACTCATCCCCCCCCCCCCCCCCTTCTTTCCCTCCCCCTACTCCCGGAGGGACGGAGAGGAGAATCGAAAAGAATGCAACTCCCACGGGTTGAGATAAGAACAGTTTAGTAACTAAGGTATAACACAGATCACTACTGCTACGACCAATGATAATAATGATAAAGGAAATAACAGGGGAAGAGAATACAACACCTCACCACCAGCTGACTGATAACTTGCCCCCCCCAGCCCTGACCAAGCACCGACCCATACCTCCTCCAACCCTGCAGTCCCCCAGCCCTTCCGGCTAACTCCCAGTTCCATCCTGACCATGATGTGCTGTGGTATGGAATACCTCTTTGGTCAGTTTGGGTCAGGTGTCCTGTCTCTGCTTCCTCCCGGCTTCCCCTCCCCCCTGGCAGAGCATGAGGCTCACAAAGTCCTTGGCCAAACCAAAACATCGCTATCAGCTCTGTTCCCAGGCCGAAAGTCAAAACACTGCACTGCACCAGCTACCAAGAAGGGGAAAAATGACTGCTACTGCTGAACCCAGGACAGAGCAGTTCTGCAAACCACATGGCAAGAAAAATAGATACAACAGTGGGCAGCATTCATCTGTGGTTTGAATTGCAGGATTCTGTTCTGGATCAACCTGGTACAGCAGTGGCACTGGCTGTAAAACTGAAGTGATAGGCACTGATTTACCAAAATTCACTGAAACCTCCAGAGAAGACAAAATAGCATCATATGGCTACCCTTAGAATCAAAGCACTAGAGAGGCTGGCTAAGAGAGGGTGGGGCAAACTGAAGGTATGATGTGGCAGCTTGAGCTGAGAGTCATGAAACAGAAGCCACTCACCATTCCTTTGGCATGATTAGGTGTCAACCAGGCAGAAAATTATGCCAGAGCTTAGAAAATGCCATCCAGGCTTGTCTGTGTCAGGGAGAATTACCTTTTCCTGCTAGTTTAGGTCAAAACCTACAAGTAAAATGATTTAAAATGGCATGACTCCTCAGTCCATGCCTCATCCGCCTGCCCCGCCAACCATCTGGAAAGCACTGGCTGAATCCAAAATCTCTGCAGTTGTTCCAGTTCATTCCCAGTTAAGCCAAGCAAGGTGCACACACCATTTGAAACTGCCTGCAGAAGCTGATTGCATGACAAGCAGAAAAGAAAACTCCAAATCAGAAACCAGAGCCTCATTTCCAGTGACTGATATGGTAGAGCACATGCAGCGCTTGTGAAGAACCCTTACCTTCTGCTGGCCCTATGGGCTGAAGAAAGAAGCATCTTGTCTGTCTATTCTTGCCCTACTTTTCCCCCACTCTGCATTGCCAAAAAATCATATTTTGAATAAAGATGTGAATTTGTTACTTTTGAAATCTATTTGCAGTTCCTTGCAGGGGTACCTCGGGGCCCCTGGTAAAAGAATTCTTGGTCTTTTGGCCTCCAGTTGTCTGAGGTAATCAGAAAATCTGTGCCACATCAGCTGGGAATTTTAAACGAACCCCTGTAGCACCGGGGTAGGCTACATAGGAGTGGTTAAAATATATTGACCTAGTAACTGAGAGCTTAGCTATCTTGGAAAACAACCCACCTCCTCTCTAATTTTGAGGGAATGTGCCCTCCTGTCTTCATTCCTGCCTGCCCATTTCCTCTTTTGATCCGAGACACTGTTCTCTGTGCAGGCAGCTTGGGCCCGCTCCACTTCCCCTCTACTGCTTCTCTTTTAAAAACACAAATATTCAGCTGTTCATCAGAAGCCTGCTGTTTTTCTAGACATTTTACTATCAGCCTTGTGACACTGGGAATTTGGATCATTTTGCTCTAAGCATATTTCAGTTTGAAATTATAATATTAGGACTGTGTCAGGTGAGTTGTACAAATGACAATTTGAATGCCTCCTTGGGATTTTTGTCTGTTTGCGGTGTTGTTTTGGTTTGCTTTTATTGAGCTTCAGTCTCAGAAATAATAGACCACTCATTTATTCTGTAGTTTTAACAACCACCATGGTAACTATCAGAAACCGCAGTTATATGATGTTACACATCTTCCTTCGCTATTTGAACTCCTTCTTCTGAATTTGTCTGGAAAAAGGCTTGATGAGTTAGATGCAGATAAAAGGAGACAAAAGGCTGGGCCACTGCTGTCTGTCATGGCTGGAAACTTATATTTCAGTTTTACTGACACCTGCATTCGAAGTAACAGGACCTAATGACAAGAGACCGTCTGAGATGCTGAAGTTTATTCCCAGAAACAGAAGATAAGGAGTGCTGGTCTGACCATAAACACCGGATTTAGCGCTCCCCCAGGTTATCCAAACCGGGATTATTGTCCTAAATTATGTTCTTTCAAGAATTTGGAGCAAAGAGAAATGGTCTGGTTTTTATCAGAAGTTTCTCTGATAAAAAGAAACAAATGGCCTGTAGGATGGATGGTATCCCTCTTGGTCTCTTCTCTCACTTTTCCCATCCCTCCAGGCAGATCTTTGTTTATCTTTGTAGAGATTAACATTTAGCTGGAAAAAAAAAAAAATTGAAACCCAAAAATCCATACCCAAACCCTTCACAACTCAATGATTTGTTTGTTCAAGTGACTTGTGTACTCTGTGGAGCAGCTTCTACATACAGGCTTCTATTTTGCTGTTTCCCCTTAAGGGGCTATTAACTATGTAAACAACTTCAAAACAAAGAGCCCAGGCCATTTCATTAGGGGAAGCCATCTCTGCTTCCAAAGGCCTCCTGGGAAACAGGAGGAGTTCATTAAAGCCAAGCTTTGTGTGCATGCAGAAATGGAACCACCATGAAATATTAATGACCTCAATGCATTAGCAAATATCAAACTAGAGTAGAATTACACTGTCTCTAGGGACATGAATGCACCTCCTTGGATTTTATTTTTTTAATGCTAGGGAAAATGAAGGCTTCAAATTTTAATATGAAGAGCAAAACACTTTAGTGGTGTGAATCAAAGGTGGCAATCAAGCCGGCCCTAGGCCAGTGGTGTGTAGAAAGTAAACATCCTGATTGTCAGCTGCTGCCTTTGCTCCAGGCAGTGATATTGCCAAGACACAGGCTGCTTAATCCATATTGTCAAATAAAGGTCCACCTGATTTCTTTTCCTTTTGATTCTCCATGGACAGAATCCATTGCTGAATCACCTTTCTTGCTCTGGTAAGCAGCTATATGTTCTGCCATTTGTAAAGCGCTGAAGATACATTTGGCAATGTTACTTCAACTGCAGGCAACTGTTCAGAGCTGTATTGATCCCAATGGAAATTACTCTATAGGTCTCTCCTGTGAGTTATGATCTCTGCTAAAGTTGGGTGACATTTCTCTAAGGAATATTTTGTTCAGCAATGGAAGAAAAAACACAATTTCAAATGCAATGAAACCTTTCAAAACAATTTATGCTGCAATCTGCAAACTTTATTAGACCCAAGAAAAATATATACCCCTCTACCTCAGGAAACTTAGTTTATAAATGATAGTTCAAGTTTGTTTAAAGGTTGCTATTCAAAAGAGGAGAGCAAGTCTTTGATTTCAGCACCTTCAGTATCTTCAGCAATTTTTGAGTTCTTTTGTCTTGACCTCATCTTCTACCACAGAGTGCAGGAAACATGTCTCAGATCTTTCTCACAAATCCTTCAAGACGAGGATGTGGGGAAGCTGTGGAATGTGCCTATGATTATTTGGGAAGAAGGCACTGATCCTCATACTGGGAAGTGTGTGTGTCATCAGGAGGCAGGAATGGTCATCCAGGGCCAAAATAAGGCACCGCTTAGCCCAAAGCCTTCCTTTCCAGCAGTGGCTGTAAGAAAAAGCTGACAAAAGAGAAGGAAGAAGGCAAGTCTGTGAGATACTTGCTTTCTAGTGCCCTGCCTGCCTCCAACTATTATTAGCTTAGAACTTTCTGAGTGATGATGTTTGTGTAACCCTGAAAGGGTTTCTTTTCTAAGTACCTCACCAGTCTCCTCTTGAGCTCTCTCTGAGCCCACAGCATTTTTAGCCAAAGGATATTTCTACCTGCAGTGTTTTGCTCAGCCTGAGAACCACTGGTCTTGAAGAGAAACAGGCTGATCTTTCTGTTTTCTCCTACTTGTTTTCAGTCACCATTTTCAGATACACAGTTATCTTCTGACGCAAATGACAATAACATTTCTATAATATGACAACTGTCCATTGTCTGTGGTGTATAAAGATGCTGGGATTGCATGAGACAAAGAACTAATGAATCACTGTTATGTCTTACGCTATTTTGTCCACTGCTAACTGAGCTGCTGGTCATTGTTCCAGTCCTAAAGCTAACTCAAAATATCAGATCCAGCCATTAGTAAGATCTGTGAAGCACTCACAGTATTAAGTTACCACCTTGCCATGATGCCTGAAAAGCACTGCTTGGTAAGGTCAAGGTGGAGACAAGAAATAGCTATGCCAACACACTTTCATAAGGTGGGTAGCTAACAAGCAAGAATATTAAATATTTCTTGATGCCATAAGAGCTGAGCAAGCAGGGTGTGTGCGTATGGGGAGAGAATCAAAGGGAGTGTCTTTGCACTGGCAATCATTCTGAGCTCTAGTTTGATTTTATGTCTTTGTCTGGATCCAATATTAAGAACAAACATTTTCTCCTGAAAATGGCACTGATGAAATTAAAACTAATGCCACAGAAAGGGCATTTTTAATTTTTCATTTATGTTTTTTGAAATAAAATGGAATTTTAAGAGTTTCTTCGTGTGTGCAGATGCGTGATGTGGTGCATTTGCTGTTTGTCTGAAGGACGAGTTCTGGTAAGGCAAGGCTTTTATTCTGGTTTTAAACTTTAATGTTGGTTAAAAAGTAATAATGCATCTTTGTGGCATGGTTATGGTGGTAAATATTTAAAGGAATTGCATAAATCTGCCCTGTGTCAGAGGCAAGAGTTTGGGAAGGATGCTTCCACATTTGGAAAAGGAACTTTCTTTCTTCTTGAAGCAGATCAAGCATCAGTCCATCTTCCCCTGCCTTTCCCAGCACAAATTTTGCAGAGCAGGAGGTCCTTCTAGTCACAGTTAATGGAGGAGCTGGGCATCTCTGCCACAAAGAAGCATCAGATAGAGCAGTGTTGGGTTTTGTTGTGATCTATGCGTGCCTGGTGCGTTGATTTTTCCATGTTAGAAAGCAGAGAATACTTGGTCTTCAGTGGAGAGCTCAGGAAGACATTGTATAAAAGTGAATGAGTTAAAAAGATGTAGCTTTTTTCTATTCTTGAGTCTAGGTGAGACAGTTACAGGAACATGCTCAGTCTGATCCTGCCAGCATGTATCCTACCAGTCTTTAGGTAATTCACCTAGATTGGAAGTTGGTCATGGGGTTAGTTTTGGAAGATTTATATCACATGCAGATTGTGGCAGCATTAGAGAAGTCTAACTTGGGACACCCATAGGGAGGCAAGGGAACACTGTTCCTTGGATGTCCTGGTGGTACAAATACATGTTATCCCTCAAGTCCTAACCCCCTCAGCTTGCAGGTATCTGCAGGTATCTGCAGAGCTGTAGTTACCCATCCTGGATGTCCATTTTACAACCTTCTCCCAGGGGCTGGAGGGGAGACATATATTTGACTGGACGTGGTAATTTTCTGAGGTTTCAAGAGTGAAAGCTTCACAGCCTCTGTTTCTTAATTCTGAGAAAATCAAGATCTAAGTTTTATTTATATTTTTTAATAATGAAAGTATTTTTGTTTTATTGATATATTGAAAAGGACCAGAAGGAGAGCTGGGAGCTTAGTCACTAGCTGGGAGTCCGCACCAGTCCCTGGGCCAGTGTGCTCTTTGATAGCACTAAGCTACTCTTAAACAGAGCAAGCAGCTGGTATTTTCAAAAAGGCTTAGTCTTGTTGCGTGTACAAATCACAGAACAAGGAAGATAAAAGGTAACACATGTCAAATGTGGTTTTCTCTATACCACTCTTGAATTTAAGGACTGCGGTATCTCCTCCAGGAACATGCCTTGCTTTCCGTGCTAAGTTGTGGACACCACTTGTACAAGCTTCTCAGCTTGGCACATTTTATTAGACCCTGTTTACAGCCATGTTCCAAATGGTTCATGTCAGAGAGATTTCCAGTGCTTCCTGGGGCAGCATTTTCTACCAAAATAATCACAGAAGAGCTGGTTGGAAGGGACCTGTGTAGCTCTCCGGTCCAACCTCCCACTTAAAGCAGGCTTTCAGCAATGCTAGAGCAGCCCAGCTGTGGCTTCCTGTAGCCAAATCTAGAAAGTTGCCAAGGACAGAGATCCATCACCTCTAGTGACCTGTTCCTGTTTTGCAGCAACCTCCTTGGGAAGAAATTTTGCTTGCTGTCCCACCTGAACAGCCCAAGCTGAAATGTGTGGCCAAAGCCCCTTGTTTTAGTAGAAGCAGCAGCTGTAGGAATCCTTGCTAGGCTTCCTTAAAGCATTTATGTCAATTACAGGACATTATTTGTACATCAGGTGCGTTTTATGGGTAATAAAACTCTTTGTCAACTCACAGCTAAATCTGTGACTACATCCTTGCCAATCCACCCTCTCTTATAGACCATAGGAGCAATGCACAATACAGCAGTTGATGTAGTGCCAGAAATAACTTTTAGTAGAGGAAAAACGCCTGAGGAGAAGGAAAACCAAATACAAATCAGACAGCTCTCCAGGTGGCTCTGTGATAAGTCTTGTGTTTGTAGCCCCTGCCTTCCTCCCTCCCTCCCAAACTCAGTTAATTACATGGCCAGGCTAGGATAGTAGCAGGAGTATTAAAAAAGCCTATGTGACAGACTTGTTGCCACAGCCAGCTACCATGCTTGCCCAAAGTCAGGGGAAGAAAACCAGTCAAATGGCCTTGCACATGGAGGATGCTTCTGAGCAGAGAAACAACATCAATTCCCATGAAAAGAGGGGGAGTTGAGGAAGACAAGAGGGAAGGTGGGTGAATGACAGCTGGTAGAGGGCAAGCAAGAAGCATTTTCCCGTTATAGAGCCTAATAGGGATTGGTTTATGGATCTCTCATTCTTTTCACTTTTGGCACCTTTCATCTGAAATCTGGAGACCACAGCGGCATGCAAACTAAACTGGCAACCTCTCATTCAACATTGCTTCTGGATAACCATGATACCAGTTCTGACAGTCACTCCTCACTCTCCTGTCCCTTGTATCCTTCCCTCATTTATGCTAATTTATTTTCTTGCTCTCATTATGTGGCTTTCCCTACTGTAATTAGAGACTTCCTCATTAACATCTGAGCCTTTGAATGCTTTCTGAGGAGACCGCTGCACAAGATCACTAGCAAGGAGAAAATAAATATATAAAGCCCTGCAAAACAACAGCCCTGCTCCCAAGCAAACCGTGAGCCTGTATTTTCCACTTGGTATCTTCTACAGGGAGATGCTCTGAGCAGATGTGGCAGTCTCACTACCAGCTCACCTAGTCATATGTGTTGTGTCACCCCTCTAGCCCTGAAACACAAGGAAAGAATTGCACCTGTCTGAAATAATGAGTCAGTTGTGAATCTTGCATCTTGTCAGGATAGCAGACACAGCCAAAATTTGGAAGAAGTTGTGGGAAATAACAGTTCCAACAGGTAATGGCAAATTGATTTGTGTAGGCTGGCCAGGTGAGACACTTCACTGAATATATGTATTTTTTCCTTCAGGTTTATACAAATGACCATGGCCATCCAAACTATCACCAAGGCATTTAGTTTGTAAATTTAAATTGCAAAATGTCAACAAAGAGCAGCTTTTTAAAGTATTTGCCTTGGCTTCTTACATCTCAGGGAGCTTTCTTCAAAAGCCATCGTACTGCAGAAAGCTTGAGAAGGAAAGAAGAAAATAGTCACATCCTGTTCCTAGAAGTTTAATAAATCTAGGATATAATACATGAAGAAACAAGGTTTGAGGTTTTAATGAAGGTCATTATTGACTCATTCCTGTCCAGCGTACAGTATGTCTTTTTGCACACACATATAGCTGCTGAACACGATCATAACACTTCAAGAGTAGAGGAGGTAGGCATGTCTGCAAGATGTGCATGTTCATGGATTTGAAGTGTTTAAAGAATAATGTGGGGAGGTCACTGGAAACATGATTTGATGGCAATGATAATAATAAAATGGAAAAGTTCTGCCAGTAAAGGAAACCAGTTAAAGAAATGCGTATCATTGCAACACACACAGAATAAGGACGCAAAGCTAATACTGGATAATGTCATTAGGCAATTCAAAGTATTATGCTGAATCATTTCAAAGGGAACTATCTGGTCCAGAATTGGGATCTACCCTTTCTTTGCCCAGTATTTTGAAGATAAGGAAACAAAGGAGGACTACCAGCAACATTCCCAGAAACATACACATTATACGTAAATTTGTGCTTGGCAGGTGATCTAGCAGATCTAAGTCTGTGTCTTCTGTATTCTCATTTTCTTTGCAGTCTGAAAAAAAACCCACAAAAATATGGAATAGCACATTCCGTTTTTAGCAAGGACACAAAAAAGCCCTTGGTCAGAGTTTCCGTTCGGGTGTTCTGCTTTTTCTGAAAACCTAAAGCCAGTCTGTGTTTTCATTAGTTCTTCTTTCTTTAAAAGAAACAAAACAAGCAAAAAACAACAAAACCAACAACCCAAAATGTAATTTAATTACTAATAGCACTGTGATTAAATTTGGCCTTTTGCTTTCCTTCACAGTCAGCCTCCTCAATTCCATCTCCCTGACGCCTTTCTCTGTAGTATTGATTCAGTATTGTTAACCTTTCTTTATTACTTGTTTATGTTCCCCCATCAGTTTAAAAACATCAATAAGAGGCTTTTTAAAAAGGACAGAAGCAACAAATAGAGAGACATTGAGGAAAGGTCAGGATGCAGAAGGCTCCAGTGCCTACTTTGTGGAAGGAGCAAACAGACAGTACAGAAAGGTTAGTGGTCCTGCTGCTGAAGAGAAGGATTTGCTTATTCTCTAGAAATGCCTGCTGCTGGTGCAGCTTTTGCAGCAGACACAAGTATCTGTTCTGCCCAGTCTGAGCTTGGGGCTACTGGAAAGGGCCAGACCTAGCTTCAGTAATGAAGCTGAGTGAGATGGTCTGCAGGATCTTTTCCTTCAGGGATCAGAAAGCTTTCAGTGTGTTTTGGTGTTTCTACTTTCTTTTCACACATAAACCCAATCTGAGGGCATTAACTGTTCTGCAAAGGGCTGTGCTGAGTGGATATGTGTTAGTTGGCTGTGACATGGAAGCAGAGTGGCTGCATCAGCATACGATTGAATGCATTCAGCCATCAGCATTTATATCCTCAGGACAAGCACCACCCAGGAGTCCAAGATAGCTCTCCCTGGGTCTCTCATGAATTAGGAAGGCAATACTTAGAACTGTACAATCATAATGGTATTCATTCAGAAGCTACAACTTCTACTTCTAAACAGCTTTCTTGTTTAGAACAAGCTTGTGCTGTTAGGGAATAAATCCCCTGCTTTTATGCAGTCTGAGATTTATATAGCTGAACACATACTTTAATATGAATAGTCTTAACAAGCTATTAACAATTAACAAATGAAACTTACAGGAAGGTTCCACTTTCATAAGATACTGAACACCTGCAAAGATCTAAAAATCATTTAAAAGGGAGGGAACCCTGTAATAGGTGGTTTGGGTTCTCAGCAGGAGTGAAAGAAAACCAATGTCATATGCCTGTCGTGGAGTAGAGTCTTGAACTGGACAACTTGCAAGCCTGCAAGTAAACTTAACCATGTCACTCCTTTGTTATCAAGAAAAGATCCTAATTTCAGATTTTTCTAGTCTTCAGAAACTCTGTCTTGTGTTTGAAAGGGTTTTCCCAAAGAAATAGTAAAAAAGTATTTCTTTTTTACTTCTTATTTTCATGCAATTCTAACAGCAGTAACACTTGTAGCTTTCAGAAAACAATCTCTTGCCCTGAAAGCTTTCCTTCTTTTGCAGGCCAGTACAGGGGCAGTGAAGGAAATACTATTCGACATAGTAAAGATCTCCACTCCACACATTCAGAGGGTTCTGCTAAAAGATGAAACAAAAGCCACCTTAATTGTTAAAGATACGTTTCTCATGACCTTTTAAGAACAGATGTAATGACATAAGACATATCATCTCTCTTCAACTCAGAAAGTTGTATAAATGATATAACTTTACTATTTATTCTGAGAAGTGACATTGTCATTAAAGCAGTTCAACAAAACAAAACAAAACAAACAACAGCCCAGAAATAAAGCAACACCTTTGATCCTTATGGTAGGTGCAACATGGTCAGGATACTGGATTCTCGTTTTACTTCTGTAAATAAGATGATGTATGAGGATGAATATTCTCTCTCACAATAATGTTGATGACTTACTATGAAAGTTCACCTGACAGAACAATTTTCACTCAAACTTCATGAGTAGACATTTCCTCCCACCGTACTTTTCAGTCTTAAAATGAGATCTTTACTAAGCACAGTATGGCTATTTGTACAGAAAGAATGACTATTTATATTAGGTTGCACAAGGGAATTTAATTTTTCTGAGAGGTATCTTCCCATCTATAAAGAATGTGTCCTGGCTTGGGCTGTTCAGTTACTCCATGAGATCACTAGTTTTGACATTTAGCTCCTTAGGTCTCATTTTATCCATGAGATCTCTGGTTTTGACATTTAGCTCCTTAGGCTTCATTTTCCATCCCAAGGAATAAAGCCCCAGAGTTTAAATGCTACTCATTCTTCATGTTCAGCTTTTACCTAACATTATGGAAAGACAAGGGATAATATA